>NW_028327176.1:42507500-43730000 GCF_987537825.1 Furipterus horrens | reverse complement strand
TCCTTGGGAAAGCCAGAACATGATAAGGAGAACAAAAGCAACATTAAAAAATGAAACGAATAGAGATTTAAACTCTACCCTTGTGCATGCTGAGCAACAACAGAATACGAAACATAAAATACAGCTCTTAGTAATGTTGATATTATCCTGGAATGTTCAACACTGCACTGAACAGCCCTATGAAATATGTCTACGGTCATTAATAGTTGCATAAAAGGAGTGTTCCTGATGCTAAGACACCTAGCCCTAGCTTCATGCATTCATGGCAAACTCAAATAAATAAGGTTTTTGAGGCTAGGGGTTTGTGGCCACATAATAGAAAAGATGCTTGACTTTTTTTCTCCTAGCAATGCTAGTGTTTTGTGTGACTTTGAAGATATGCTAGCAAGCTAACAATATGTTTTCTAAGAAGTCTAGTAGCCATTGTTAGGATAGCAGGCTTCAAATCAACTTAAATTTAGACGTAATAGATAAATTTATTTAAATCATAGTGAATAAAAACCACTGCCTTGTACAGAGGAATTTATGCCGAGTATATAAATACATCAGCATTCTTCTATAAAATGCAACTACAAAAAAGATTATCTATACATTTAAAGTGTCTTACTGGTTTGAAACGGATTATGTACACTAAATCTTCTGTCAATTGTGTTGGAGTAAAAAATAAGGAATATATTTTCATCTCAGTGCCCTGGGTATAAATATTCCGGCTCATATAGGGAATAAAAATCCCTAAATAAGACAAAATGTCATCCTATATGCTATTAAAATTTTAATTTCTTTTTATAATAACTGATGTTCTCTTGAAATTACAAATGCAAAATAAACCTACTTCTTCCTAGTAGAATTGAAAATATGTATAATTAGGAAAAATAAACAATTTAGCTTGATTCCTAGAAGCCAGTCATTTATATAGAACACAGCCATAATTCATAAACATGTAAGTATAATCTTACATCATATACATTTTTATGATGATACATATGTAGGACACATGTATTTATGAAAACCTTAGGAAAAGTTTCTATCTATCAGGGATTACCAAAATGACATTTAGCATTTTTTACCAATTGGACAGTAACTGCTTCTTTTATTATTTGGAAAAGATCTAGAGATCTTACCTAAAGCTGCTATGATAACCAGCATGACAGACTAGTCCCATTTAAATCAATATTTTCCAATTAACATAAAAAGTACAAGACTGATGTCCCACCCCTTCAGAGCAACAAAATACCTGGCAGAAGTTTAATTTAAAAAAGAGCAGTTTGCATTCTCTTGGTTCTTACCAAATAAGCCATTTGGATTTATTACCAACGACCAATGAAGAAAGTCACTGTATCTTTTTTTTATTTTTTATTATTACTGTTTTTTGCAGTTAATTTAAGGCCTGACCAAACTGAAATTCTCATATAGACAGTTTTCTTCAGCGGATTCAAATATTCCTGCAAATCTTTGAAGATAGATAGTGAATACCCTCTAGGACTGGCTGCTAACTTGCACTTTAATCCAGCTAAGTAACAATGGGCTCCTATGCGAATTGATTGTAATGGGTTACTCACTATGCTTGCGGATTAAATTTTAGGCAAAAAACTTCAGGTCTGTTTTATGTCTGATCTTTCTTTTAAAAAAGGTTCCAGGTGTCTAAAAACTATGTGCAAACCATAGTCTTATGCTACATAGTTTAAAGTTGAAAAAAAACAAAACCTAAAAACAAGCATTGATAAATTCACTGGTTGTTAAGTGATTAGACTAATTAGATTGAAAAAACATCCGAATTCTCCTTTCAGACTTTCTATTTATAAAACAGATCTCATTCTTTTTTAAAACATCAAAGTAATAATTAAACTTTTATGGCATCATTCTTCTAATAGGTTCAAATGCCTCACAAATATCTTATGGATTCCAAGGACTATGAGTAGCAAGACTGTCATCCCTTTATTCTTAGAGTATATTGATGCTAAACTTTAACACATCAAATGCAAACATCTCTTTAAGCTATCTATGCAATTACATGAGCATTATTAAATGTACTGGTGGATTTATTACATGTATTTAAAAAAATTTATTCTAATGTAAAGTAATAAGCAATTGAGTCTGAAATACTCTAATCTGTTAAATTCTATCTGTGCATTTCTTGGGAAAAAAGTGTTTGGGGGGAACTGAGTAATGAAGAAAAATAATAAAAAGGACATACTTTTTTGAAAAAAAAAAGCTATAACATTTTCCTTAGATTTTGTGTTTATGTTATATAATCAAGGAGTCTCCTTTGGATTATATGTTGAACCTACCAAACTCCTGAGAAAAAATTATTTTAAGTACATGTGAAAAACAATGAACAAAATATCACACCTAAAATTTACATTAGTAAAATGTAACAAATCTTCATAGAACAATAGGAATAGGAAGCAAGAAATATAAAATAAATTCAGAGAAATGAAATCTGTCTCCTATAGAAAATAATTTCAGAAAACACCTGAAACAGGTGTTTTAAATGAACACCTATGGGCACAGAGATTCTAATGAATCACTAAACTACTTTCCTTAAAAAAGATCTAAATGCAGTATATACTTGCAGCAAGATCTCATTAAAATGTACAAAGACAATCTTGACAAAAATTAAGAAAATAAGTTTTACAGTATCTGTGTTTGTACGTGGCCTTTTAAGAGAAATTGTAGTTCAAATCTTTCCTGAGGATAACTTAAGTAGTCTGTAAACAAGGATCTACCAGGTAAAATTACTAAGAGTTGTTTTCAGGGTCTTAGACACTGTTTTCCTAGCCTTCCAGACTAAAGTTATCCTAACTTATATAAGAGGGAGTTTTTGGTAGAGTGGTGTGTGACTCAAGGCAGAGTTGGAAGCTGAGGTCCCAGAATACAGGTAAAGCAGGTGTGTCTAAGGATATGGTGTGCACATATCCTAACAACATGGGAAAGTATCATAATGTAGGATTCAAGAACAGGAAGACTAGGATTACACAGGGAGAATCCCAAAGTGTCAAATGTCATCTCTGTAATTGACTCAAGAAAAGAAGATGGGCACTAAATTCCTCTGCCTAATGATAATTAATTCAGCTTTAAAGACCTTCAGAGAGACTTTTTATTTTCTTGTTTACAAATCTTTACTACCAAGAAACTCCTAGAGCAACCCAAAAATTTCATGTTTAAGCTCATTTAAAATTTTTTTTACTTACTAATTTGAGAGAGAGAGAGAGGGAGAGGAAGAAGAGGAGGAAGAGGAAGAGGAAGAGGAAGAGGAAGAAGAAGAAGAAGAAGAAGAAGAGGAAGAAGAAGAAGAAGGGAGAGAGAGAGAGAAAGTGGAAGAAACATTGACTTGTTGCTTCACTAATTTATGCATTCATTGGTTGATTCTTGTATGTGCCCTGACTGGAGATTGAACCTGCAACCTTGGTGTAGTGAGATGACGCTCTAACTAACTGAGCTAACCAACCAGGGCTAAGCTCACTTTTTTAAGTTGACACTCAGAAGGTATGAAAAATAGCCTGTCACTGTTCCCTCCACTTATTCATTGAATAAACATTTATTTAATACTTGGTGCTGTGGATACTTCTTGGTATTCTGCTCATAGTTGAGTAGAGAAAGTGGTGTGTAATTAGATTATTATATGAAATAAATGTGACAGTTGAGATGTGTACAACATATTTGAAAAAGATACAGGAAGAAGAATTAACTTTACTGCTAGGAGCCATGACACAGGTGCTCACAGAAAAAGTGATATTTCAGGGAGAGAACAGCATACTTGACACAGGAACACGAGTATGCCACATTCTCTTTGCAAGTGACTTAGCAGAGTGGGACTGTAGAGTGAAAAATAGGAGAGAAGTGAAAGATGACATTGGAAGGAGGGGGAATAGGATTTACAATAATCTTGCATGAGACCGTGTTGAGTAGCTGGAAAGTTAATTCTCTTGGGTAAGCAGGAGCTGCCAAAAAGATTTTGAGTCTTCATATAGTCAATTAGTACTTAAACTACTTCCCAGTTTTCTTTTCTTTATATTTTATAAGCCTATCTTTCCTTATAAGTAGGGTTTTTGTTTTTTTTTTCCAATCCTTTAACAATTCTCTAAATGCTCTGTACATTCTCTCTCTCAGCCCAGAACCAGGTACAAAAGTCTCAATAAAAGGTAACCTATATTGAGTACATAGATATTGTCCATTGCACTATATACAATATCAATGAGTAAAAAGCTCTACTCATTCTTCTTGGTATTCACCAGGTCCTAAACCAGTGATCTCTTAAGAGTAAGTAACAGTAAACTCTTTAGAAAACTTTTGTCTCATTTATCCAAAGCTTGAGGTCACTCCTGGGTACCAACTTTTTAAGCTCATTGAAATTCTCAAACTAACACAAAAGGCTGTGGGTAGCAGCAGGTATCTCTCTCCCTGCCAGTAACTCCACTCTCTACCATAGCATACCTTATGAAGAAAGGGCAAGATAATTTGCGATAAATTTAAAAATAAAAGCATGATAAATTAAGGGACAGATTAAAGAACACAAGCAAGTGAAAACAGCAGCAATTGGTTCACTAAATTAGGTGCTAGCTTTTTTTTTTTTTTTGAGTTAGACCTGCTTTTTATTTCCCAGAAGTTTTTTGATCTCTCCAGAGTGAAAGGGATTCTGACACTGAAATGGAGGTGGCATTAGTCATGGTTCCCTTACCCCTTCACAGTGGACAACTATTAATTTGAATGTCACACAGAAAGAAAAAAAATTTGCCTCCATTTTAAAAAAGGAAAAACAGATTTAAGGAAATGAACTAATTTCCAGTTTTAGTATCATGTAACTCTCATTCAATTGCTCCAGAGATCCCTTTTTTCTTTTGTCAGCCAAGGTAGCCATACTACTTTTCAAAAATACGGACAGTACTGCTAAATAATCCCAACAATATCTCCATGCCATCTGCTCTTCTTACAATGTGACTTTGACACTCCTCCCATTGAGTGGTGCAGTCCATGTCTCTGCTCCTTAAGCCTAGGTGAGCTTTGTGCCTGCTTGGGCCCACAGCAGGGCAAAAGTGATGCTACATGACTTAAAGCTAGACCATAAGAAAGCCATGCACATTCACTTTACTCTCTTGAGACACTTCCTCTTAAACCCAGCCACCATGCTGTGAGGAAGCACAAACTAGCCCAAGTGGAGAGACCATATGGAAAGGTCACATGTAGGTGTCCCAATTAGCAGTCCAGCAGAGGTCCTAGCTGAAAACCAGCCCCAGCCATTGTGGAACAAAAATAAACCATTCCTAGTATCTTATCCTGATGCCTAAATCACTGAATCTATGACCATAATAAAACATGTAGTTGTTTTATGTCAGTAAGGTTTACAATGGATTTTTTTATGCAGCAAAAGATAACCTGAAAGGGGAAGGGCAGGGAAAACATCTCCTGGGACTGTTTAAAGCATAGTTTTATAAGCAATAGGGTACAACTTTGGGTAAGTGGAAAACAAATGCAACCAAGTGACCAGCTTGGCATGCAGCTAGCTAGCTACATAGCATGGAGCTCTGCTCTTTCTGGGTAAAACAACTGTTAACAACTAATACAACTGTAACTAACCCAAGTCTTATCAGTGGCAATCAAAGGAGCCATGAGATACTCTCTGAGATACCATGATTACTATTCATCAATATCAAACAGTCATTGACAATTTCATGCTTTAATATGAACGGGACTGCTATATAATCTGCCACTTATTTCATATTTAGGCACAAACTAGTATTATCAACTATGAAAGTAAAGGTTTTTTTCTAGGTCTCTCTCCTACACACACACACACACACACACACACACACACACACACACACACACACACACACACACACACACACCTTAGAGATGGTCAAAGACAACACTAGTTTTAAATGGTCAAATTTGCTTGGGTACGCTAAAAAACAATCTATAAACATATCTTTTTTCATTACTAAAATTTTTTCAAGCATAAAATATTTTCAAAACAGAAAGAATGAGGGGAAAACCTTTTAATAAGCTATTTGTCATACTATCTCTAGGGATAAATACTGTTAATATTTTCATGATTTTTTTCTTCCTGTTCTTTTCAATGCATATGTGAAAACACAGTCTCTATTATTTCAAAATGGAATTCATTTGCCAGACAGTATTTTACACCTTTCATTCTGTAAAAAATGACATTGGGAGCATTCTCCTATGTCTTTTCAATATTCTTTCAAAACATTACTGAATAATTTTAATGGCTACATAACAAGTAAATATATATTTTTAATATTGTATTTATTTATTTTTAGATAAAGGGGAATGGATGCAGAAAGAGAGAGAGACGTTAATGTTAGAGACAAACATTGATCAGTTGACTGGGGATCAAACCAGCAACCTTTTGCTTTGTGAGATGATGCCCAATCAACCAAGCCACACTGTTCAGGGCCAAGTATATATATTTGTTATAATTTATTTGATCATTTCCCTATTTGTAGCAATTACTATTTTGTAATTTTTGCTATTACAAATAACATTATGATGAAAAACTTAATACTGATCTTCGTTAGTAGATTAGGTAAAAAAAAAAAGCATTTCTTTTAAAAATTTTAAAAAAGATTCTATTTAGTTAGTTTTAGAGAGAGGGGAAGGGATGGAGAGAAACATCAATGTGTGAGAGATAACATAGATCAGTTGCCTCTCACAATCCCCCAACTGGAGACCTGGCCCACAACCCAGGCATGTGCTCTGACAGGGAATCAAACCAGCAACCTTTCAGTGCACAGGCCAGTGCTCAATCCACTAAGCCACATCAGCCAGGGAAAAATGAGCATTTCTTGATTAAGTCTAGTTGCTTTCCAGAAAGGTATGGCAAGTTACATGTTATTAGCAATGTAAAAGAGTATCTAACTCAATGAAACATCACCAGCATCATGTTTCTTAAAATCTAAGATATATATTTAGACACAGCAAGATGTCACAGACATAAAATAAAAAATGTTTTAGCAATTAACTTCTGATGAGGAATTCACACTAATATAATTTAGCTAAAAGTTGAAGTTTTATTTGATAAATAAAAACTATAAGTAAAATTATGAGTGCCTTAAACAGATGACCAATAAAATAGTTTTTGACAGTTTGAAGTAGTAAATAAACTGAGTCAAAGAATAAATACCTTTAAAAGTCAGGATCCTTGAATTCTAAACCTAGTTTGCCAACGTCAGCAATTTAAACACTCTTTCCTAACTCATTTTCTTCATCTCTACAATGATAAAACAATATCTAGTCCTACTTCAGAAAAACAAATAAGAAGAAACTATATAGCACAATACTTTTAAAATATAAACCCTTAAGTCAAATTTTTAAGGTTTAATTCTTGTCTCTCTTATTAGCTGTGTGACTCTGGGCAATTTATTAATTTGTGTGTCAGTTTTCTCAACTGTAAAACAGGGATGATGATACTTAACTAATATAAATGTTGTAGAAATTGAAATGAAAAAAATCCAGGTGAAAGCATTTGAATCGTGACTGACACACAGTCAGTGCTCAATAAACATTAGATGATAATTATTAGTATATTTAAATTTTATACAGAGGCAAAGTAACTTTTAAAAATCTAGTTGGCAAACAGATCACTTCAATTTCAGTTGCAAAATATAAAGCTTTAAGTTTTCTGTATATTTAGAGCCTGACAAAATTATGAAACAAAGTTTATCACAAATAAATATAATAGCAACAAAATAACTGTTTTTAGAAAGAATATTCTTTCTGTGGCCCTTCACTTATCTGAATCCTTCTCACTCATCAAATCTTAGTTTTAATGCCCCTTTCTCAAATTACCCTTTTCTGCAGTTATTTATTATCTGTCTCTTCCCACCAGAATATAAACTGCATGAGAGAAGCCTTTTCTGTCATTCTGAATATACTCAGTTCATTCAATTAATATCTGGCAAATGTCTGAATAAACAAATTCATGATATAACTGATGTAACAGACTAGGCACTGAAAAAAGTGGGCATAAAGTTTACAAAATTTCTTCCTTAAAAAATGGCCCTCTAGATGAGTGTTTCTCAAACATTTTTATCATGACCCAGTTAAAAATACATTTTATATCAAGATCCACTAACCACTCATACCTATAACACTGAAGTGCTTCAAATAAAAATACTATGCTTACTATGTGTGATGAATTCTGATATTTTCTATTCCATTATAATATATTCCTTTTTATTAAAATTATAATTATTGTGGTTCATTAGCATATTTTATATCATGTTATTGTGTAAAGACTTGAAGCCTGAAAAACTATGCTTCAGATCAGAGATTATTAAGTTGGTATCTAAAAAGTATTTTTAGAAGTATGCATGGGAAGAAAGAAATAAAACTGTCTTTGCTCATAGATGACATGATCATCTATGCAAAAATGGCTAAGAATAATTAAAAAAACTCTCCTGGAACTAATAATCAACTATAGCAAGGTTGTAGGATGCAAGGTTATTATACATGACAATTGCATTCCCATATAGCAACTATGAACAAGGGGAATTTGATATTAAACACATAATACCATTTATATTAGGACCTCCCAAAATTGAATGCTTAGGTATAAATCTAACAAAATATATACAATATCTATGTAAAAATACTATAAAACCCTGGTAATGAAATCAAGGAAGAACTAAACAAATGGAGGGATATTCCATATAATGCACAGAAAGATTCAATAATGTAAAGATATGAGTTTTTCTCAATTTGACATATAGATTCAATGCCATTTCAATGAAAATCCCAACAAGTTATTTTGTGACTATCAACAAGTTGATTCTAAAGTTTACATGGAGAGGCAAAAGACCCAGAATAGCAAACACAATGCTGAAGGAGAAGAACAGAGTTGTAGGACTGGCACTAACTGAATTCAAAACTTACCATACAGTTATAGCAATCAAGACAGTTTGGTATTGGCAAGAGAACAAACAGATAGATCAAGGAACAGACTAGAAGTTTCAGAAATAAATCCCTACAAATACTGTATAGTCAACTGACTTTTGACAAAGGAGCAAAAGCAATAGGTGCTGAAACAACTGGGCATCTACATGCAAACATATAAATCTAGACACAGATCTTATACCCATCACAAAATTATATCAAAATGGACTGTTGAAGGGGGTAAGTAGGGAAAGGGTTTAGCGAAGGAACTAATATAAATAACCCATGAACATGGACAACAGGGTGGAGAACGACAGTGGGAGAAGGGGTGGGCTGGGTGGGGGATAGCAATGAAGGAAAAAGTGGGACAATTGTAATAAAAAAACAATAAAAAGGAAGAAAAAGGGCTGTTGACTTAAATGTAAAACACAAAAACTATGAAATTCCTAGAAGATAACACAGGAGAAAGCCTAGATGATTTTGGACATGGTGATGCCTTTTTAAGTACAACACCAAAAGAATGATCCATGAAAGATAATGGAAAAGCTGAATCTCAATAAAATTAAAAACTTCTGCTCTGCAAAAGACAATGTGGAGAAAATGAGAAAACAAGTCACAGACAGGGAGAAAATACATGCAAAAGACACATCTGATATAAAAAAATACAAAACTGTTATCTAAAATATACAACAATTTGTTTAAAACTCAACAGTAAGAAAATAAAAAACCTATCCATAGCCTATTGTATGTGCTTGCTTCCTCTGTCAAATATTAATTGACTATAAAGGTGTGGGTTTAGTTCTGGGCGCTCTATTCTGTTCCATTGATTTATGTGTCTGTTTTTATGCTAGTATCATGCTGTTTTGATTACTGTGGCCTTATAGTAAATAGGTATATAGATATTAGGTAGCGTGATTTCTCCAACTTTGTTCTTTCTCAGGATAGCTGTTGCTATCTGGGGCCCTTTGTGGTTCCATATAAATTCTTGAAATATTTGGTCTAATTCTGTGAAGTATGTCATTGGTATCTTGATAGGAATTGTGTCGAATCTACAGATTGCTTTGGGTAGTATGAACATTTTAATGATGTTAATTCTTCCTACCCATGAACACAGTATGTGCTTCCACTTATTTGTATCTTCTTCTATTTCTTTCTTCATTGTCTTATAATTTTTTGAGTACAGGTTTTTTACACCTTTGGTTAGATATATTCCTAGGTATTTTATTCTTTTTGAAGCAATTGTGAATGGAATTGTTTTCTTTCTTTCTTTAAAAAAAAACACCCCCCCCAATTCATTTATTTATTTGTTTGTTTGTTTATTTATTTTTAGAGAGAGGGGAAAGGAGAAAGAGAGGGAGAGAAACACCACTGTGTGGTTGCCTCTCACTCGTGCCCCCAACTGGGGACCTGATGTGCAACCTCGTCATGTGCCCTGACTGGGAATCGAACCATTAACACTTTGGAATTGTTTTCTTAATCTCCCTTTCTGATAGTTTATTATTGGCGTACAAAAAAATGCATCTTATTTCTGAATACTAATTTTGTATCCTGCTACTTCACTGAATTCATTTATCAGTTCAAGTAGTTTCTTGGTGGAATCTTTAGGGGTCTCACTGGGAAAATTGGACAGATACATGCAGAAAAATTAAGCTAGACCATCTTCTTACACCCCACACAAGAATAAATTGAAAATGGATTAAAGACTTAAATGTTAGAGCAGAAACCATAAAAATTCTAGAAGAAAACATAGAAAAATCTCAGACATCATTCATAACAATATTTTTTTCTGATATATCACCTCCAACAAGGGAAACAAACGAAAAAAAATAAACAAATGGGACTACATCCAGGTTCAAATCCTGGATTCATCATTTACTGACTCTGCAACCTTGTTTAGATTACCTATCAGCCTTTGTTTTTTTATCCAGAAAGTAGCTTGAAAATCTCTTCATGGGGTTAAGTAAAACAAAAATTACATAAAACAGCCATTGTAGTACCTAAAATATTTGGTAGGTATTCAATAAATGATAGGCATAATTATTATATTCTAATATTTCCAATGAAATTAAGTTCCACAGACAAAATAAAATCTTAAATAAAATAGAACTAAATTGCAAAATAAAAGTTAACAAAAAGTAGATTATTCATGTGTGTAGAAATTATATTCTAGGATCTTACTTTTCCTCATAGCTAGCACTGCTGTATAGAAACAATCACAACATGCTTATTGGAGCTCCAGTGGCGCAATTGGTTAGCGTGCAGTACTTATACAGCAGTACAACATGCTCCTCTGAGTAGGACCTTCTAAGTTCAATAAATGTAACAAGGTATGTGGAAAAATAATTTAGCAAAAATGTAAATAAAGTAGTACCCTCATCCCCATGATTACAATGAACAATTTATGTTTTTTTTAAACCAATGATCCTCACATCACTTAGCTGTCTGCTGCAGAGTGCTGTGGCTGCGTTGGTATTCTGCTTATTTCCTGCCTTTAAAGCTGCATCTCTTCTTGCTTGCTCAAGCAGAACTCTTGCTCTTTCTTTAAGTTCTTCTTGTCGAGATAACATTCGTTGCTTAAAAGCAAAGATACAGAATTAGAAGTCTCAAAAAAGAGAGCATGTAATCTACATTTTTATGTTAATCAATGTTATACAGTCTGTCAATCACAGACATCATTCATGGTAAAGGAAGAGGTAATAAACAATAAACCTATTACTTTATTTAGTATAATACAAAACATTATAAATTTATTGTATATATCAATTTTGGGTCTCTGTGATCTTTATATTAATATTTTAATATAACAATTTTTAACCTTTTCCTCTAATCTTAAGCAAGGAAGGATTTTTCTTAAAGTGTACAATTCAGTGGTCTTCAGTATATTCACAAGGTTGTGAACTATCAACACTATCTAATTCCAGAACATTTTCATCACCCAAGGTTTTAAGAGGATTAAACAAAAATTCTTAACTTAATAGATACACTTGAAATGCGTAAGTGATAATGATAGATTTTTAGTACATGTTGATAAGACATAACAGACTAAAACTGGCCATTGCATTTAAACTGGTTACAAATCAACACTTTCTCAAAAAGACAGAATTAATTAAATGAACACTGAATTTGTGGTCAAAACATCAGGCTGTTAATCCTTCATCTACTAATAATAAGCAATGTAACACTGAACAGATCATTTATAAATTTTATTGTATTCCATTACATGGTTTTTAAAACCTTTGGAGTCAAATATTAGTTCCATCACACAATTGTGGACAAGTTACTCAATCTGCCTAAGCCTCATTTTCCTCATGTATAAAACAAATAATAACAGACCAACTCTCATAAGTATACTGTATAGATTAAGTGAACTAGAATAATGTACTGAGCATTGGAAAAATGCTAACTTATTATATCTTTAAAAATCAATCTCCATTGTTGACAATGGGGTGTTAAAGTCCCCTACTATGAGTGTGTTGCTGTCAATATCCTTCTTGAAGTCTTCCAAGATTTTTCTTATATATTTGGGTGCTCCTATGTGGGGTGCATATATGTTTTCCAGGGCTATATCTTCTTGATGGTTTGTTTCCTTAAGTATAATGAAATGCCCTTCTTTGTCTCTTTTTATGGCCTTTGCTGTGAAATCAGTTTTGTCTGATATAAGTATTGCTACCCCAGCTTTTTTTTCATGTTCAGCTTGAAATATTTTTTTCCATCCCTTCACTTTCAGTCTGTGTAGATCTTTTGTTTGAGGTAGGTCTCTTGTAGACAGCATAGATGTGGGTCATGTTTTCTTATCCATTCAGCTACCCTATGTCTTTGACTGGATCATTTAATCCATTTACAGTTAAGGTTATTATTGATAGGTACTTATTCATTGTGATTTTTTCCCTTTGTACCTGCATTCCTCTCTCTCTGTCTGTCTTTCTTCTTCCTCAAGCAGTCCCTTTAGCATCTCTTGTAATGCTGGTTGGTGAAGATGTATTCTTTTAGTCTTCCTTTCTCTAGGAAACTTCTTATTTCACCTTACATTTTGAAAGAGAGCCTTGCTGGGTAGTCTTGGCTGTAGACCTTTGTTTTTCATTGCTTGAAATATTTTTTGCCATTCCCTTCTGGCTTGTAGTGTTACTGTTGAGAAATCAGCTGATAGCCTTATCAAAGCTCCCTTGTATGTTATTTGCTGTTTCTCTCTTGCTGCCTTTAGGATTCTCTCTGTCTTTGAATGTTGTCATTTTAATTATAATGTGTCTTGGAGTGGGTACCATCTCACACCGGTCAGAATGGCCATCATAAACAAATCAACAAACAACAAGTGCTGGAGAGGATGTGGAGAAAAGGGAACCATAGTGCACTGTTGGTGGGAATGCAGACTGGTGCAGCCACTATGGAAAACAGTTTGGAATTTCCTCAAAAAACTAAAAATGGAACTACCTTTTGATTCAGCGATTCCATTGCTAGGATTATACCTGAAGAATCCCAAAACACCAACTCAAAAGAACTTATGCACCCCTATGTTCATAGCAGTGCTATTTACAAAAGCCAAGTGCTGGAAACAGCCTAAGCACCTGAAACAGCCTAAGTGCCCATCTGTAGATGAGTGGTACATTTACACAATGGAATACTATGCAGCAGAATGAAAGAAGAAACTCCTACTTGTTGCAACAACATGGATGAAACTGGAGAGTATTATGCTTAGTGAAATAAGTCAGGCAGTGAAAGACAAATACCATATGATATCACCTAATACAGGAAACTGATGAACAACACAAACAAATGAGCAAAATAGAACCAGAGGCATGTAAACAAGGAACAGACTGACAGTGACCAGAGAGGAGGCAGGAGGGGTAAAGGAGGGAAAGAAGGGGAAGGGTCTAGTGAAAGAACTAATATGAATGACCCATGGACATGGACAACAGAATGGGTACTGAATGTGGGAGGATGGTTGGGAAGGGTAAAGGGGAGCAATGGGGGAAAATGGGAGAGTTGTAATAGAAAAACAATAAATTAAAATAAATCAATCTCCTCATCTTGAAAGAAGGGGGAGCATCTTTAAAATGTCACTAGCTCTATAATTTGCCATTATTCAGACAACATAATCTTTAAGATCCCACAGCTCTAAGATGTGATTCTGCAGGACTTTAGTGATTTCAATCAGCTACATAGACAAAGAGAAAAACTGCTTTGGTGCTTAAAGCACATAAACACAATTTTTTTATCTGATTTTAAATGAAATTCATATTAATTAGAGAAATTTTAGAAAATATATACAAGTAAAAATAAGAAAAATAAAACTAACTGGAGGCATCATGCTCCGTGATTTCAAAGTATATTACAAAGCTATAGTAATCAAGAGTATGATACTGGCATAAAAACAAATATATACATCAATGATAGAGAATAGAGAGCCCAGAAATAAACCTATGCATATATGGTCAACGGGTTTATGACAAAGAAGTTTAGAATATACAATGGGGAAAGGATAGTCTCGTTAATGAATGGTTTTGGAAAAACTGGTCAGCCACAAGCAAAACAATGAAACTAGACCACTGTCTTACAGCATACACAAAAATTAACTCAAAATGATTAACGTCTTGAATATAAGACCTGAAACCATAAAAATCCTAGAAGAAAAAAAGGTAGTAAGTGCCTTGAAATTAGTCTTGGTGATTATTATTATTATTATTATTATTATTATTTTTGCACTTAACACCAAAACCAAAGGCAACAAAAGCAAAAATAAGCAAGTGGGACTACATCAAACTAAAAAGCTTCTGCAAAGTAAAACATACCACTAACAAAATGAAAAGGCAATCTACTGAATGGGACAAAATATCTGCCAATCATATATCTGATAAGGGGTTAACATCCAAAACATATGAAGAACTCATTACAATTCAAAAACAAACAAAAAAATCCAATTAAAAATGGGCAAAATATATAAACAGACATTTTTCCAAAGAAGATATACAGATGGCCAAAGGTACATAAGAAAATGCTCAACATCATTAGTTATCAGGGAAATGCAAATCAAAACCAAAATGAGTTATCATCTCACATCTGTTAGAATAGCTATTATGAAAAACACAGGACATTAGGGTTGGTGAGGATGTGGAAAAACGGAACCCTCTGTTTACAGTTGGTGGGAATATAAGTTGGTAGAGCCGCTATAAAAAGTAGTAAGAAGGATCCTCAAAAAATTAAAAAAAAAAAAAAAAGAAATACCATTTGATCCAGCAATTCTACTTCTGGGTATTTATCTGAAGAAAGCAAACACACTAGCTTGAAAATATAGTTATCCCTCAGTACCAGTGGGGGACTGGTCCAGGATCCCTCTGAGTGCCAAAACTCATGACTGCTCAAGTCCCTAATATAAAATGGCATAGTATTTGCAGATAACCTATGCAGAGCCTTTCATATATTTTATTTATTTTTTCATAAAATGATTGGTTTTATTTCATTTTAGTTTTTACCTCTCAGTGTAGCATTTTGAGTAATTTTTATTTTTCTCATTGTTTAAGGAACTTGCAACAAAGCAAATTACAAATAATTTTCAAGCACACTTGGAACTTTTCAAAAACTGACTAAAGCTGTAAAGCAAGTTCCAACAAATGCCATGTAAACTACCTTTATTGCTTTTATTTTTTGATTTCAATTACAGTTGTCCCATTTTTCCCCCATTGCTCCCCCCAACCCAACCCACCCCTTCTCCCGCAATCATATCCCTTCCCGTTGTCCATGTCCATGAGTCATTTATACACGTTCCTTGACTAGATCCTTCCCTCACTTATCCCCCTTCTCTCCCTCCCCCTTCCCCCCTATTACTACTATTCTACTCTGTCCTATTTAGTTCGTTTGTTTGTGTTGTTCTTTAGTTTCCTGTATTAGGTGATATCATATGGTATTTTGCTTTCTTTGCCTGGCTTATTTCACTAAGCATAATTCTCTCTAGTTCCATCCATGTTGTCGC
The DNA here is from genome assembly GCF_987537825.1 of Furipterus horrens. NCBI lineage: Eukaryota > Metazoa > Chordata > Mammalia > Chiroptera > Furipteridae > Furipterus > Furipterus horrens. The sequence goes on along the minus strand of NW_028327176.1, from coordinate 43,714,141 downwards.
AAATGGCAGGAGTTCCTTCTTTCTTTCTGCTACATAGTATTCCATTGTGTAGATGTACCACAGTTTTTTGATCCACTCATCTACAGATGGGCACTTAGGCTGTTTCCAGCGCTTAGCTATTGTAAACAGGGCTGCTATGAACATAGGGGTGCATAAGTTTTTTTGAATTAGGGTTTTAGGATTTTTCGGGTATAATCCTAGCAGTGGAATGGCTGGTCCAAAAGGCAGTTCCATTTTTAGTTTTTTGAGGTAATTCCATACTGGCTGCACTAGTCTGCATTCCCACCAACAGTGCAGTAGGGTTCCTGTTTCTCCACATCCTCGCCAGCATTTGTTGTTTGTTGATTTGTTGATGATGGCCATTCTGACAGGTGTAAGGTGGTATCTCATTGTGGTTTTTACTTGCATCTCTGATGGTCAATGATGTTGAGTATTTTTTCATGTGTCTATAGACCTTGTGTATGTCCTCTTCGGAGAAGTGTTTGTTCAGGTCCTTTGCCCATTTTTTAATTGGGTTGTTTGTTTTCCTGATGTTGAGTCGTATAAGCTCTTTATATATTTTGGAGATCAGTCCCCCGTCTGTGATATCATTGCCAAATAATTTTTAAGTATATTTTATTGATTACACTATTAAAGTTGTCCCAATTTTTCTCCCTTTGCCCCCTCCACCCAGTACCCTCTTTCCCCTCTATCAATCCCCCACTCCTTAGTTCACTCATGTCTATGGGTTATGCTTGTAAGTTATTTGGCTTTTCCACCTCCTAATTTGTACCTACCAATTATTCTTCTTAATCCCTGCACCATTTCCCCATTCTCCCCCTTACCCCTCCCAGCTGATAACCCTCCAAATGATCTCCATATCTATGACTGTTTCTGTTCTGGTTGTTCTTTGCTCTGTTTGTTGGTTGGTTTTTAGATTCAGTTGTTGATAGTTGTTAATTTGTTGCCTTTTTAATGTTCATGGTTTTGATCTTCTTTTTCTTAAATAAGTCCCTTTCACATTTCATATAATAATGTCTTGGTGATGATGAAGTCCTTCAGCTTTACCTTGTGTGGGAAGCACTTTATCTGCCCTTCCATTCTAAATGATAGCTTTGCTGGACAGAGTAATCTTGGTCGTAGGTCCTTGCTTTTTATTAGTTTGAATACTTCTTGCCAGTCCCTTCTTGCCTGCAAAGTTTCTTTTGAGAAATGAGCTGACAATCTTATGGGAACTCCTTTGTAATTAACTCTCTGCTTTTCTCTTGCTGCTTTTAAGATTCTCTGTTTATCTTTAACCTTTGGCATTTTAATTATGATGTGTCTTAATGTGGTCCTCTTTGGGTCCAACTTGTCTGGGACTCTCTGTGCTTCCTGGACTTGTATGTCTATTTCCTTTGCCAAATTAGCTTTCAATTTCTTGCCTTTCCTATTCTCCTTCTGGCATCCCTATGATTCAGATATTGGCAGGTTTGGAGATGTCCCAGAGGTTCCTAAGGCTACCCTTGTTTTTTTTTTTTTTTAAATTCTTGTTTCTTCTTTCTGTTCTGGTTGAATGTTTATCTCTTCCTTACGTTCCAAATCATTGGTTTGAATCCCAGCTTCCTTCCCTACTCTCTTGGTTTCCTGTGGATTATTCTTTATATCACTTTGTATAGCCTTCACGTCTTCCTTTATTTTGTGCCATACTCAACCATTTCTCTGAGCATCCTGATCACCAGTGTTTTGAACTCTTCATCTGATACTTGGCTATCTCTGCTTCATTTAGTTCTTTTTCTGGGGTTTTGTTCTGTTCTTTGATTTGGGCCATATTTCTTTGTCTCCTCAATTTAGCAGCCTCCCTATGTTTGTTTCTATGTATTAGGTAGAGCTGCTTTTACTCCCTGCCTTAGTAGTGTGGCCTATGTAGAAAAGGCACCTGTAAATTGTGTGGGGTGGAGCCTTAGGTAATTACCAAGGCAGGGCAACCCACTTCACTGCTTTGTGGCTGTGTGGTGAGGGCTCAGAGATGGGACTATGCTGCTGCCTGGCTTCTGGCAGTTAGCCTGGTACTCGCCCCATTTCCAGTCATTTCACCCCCTTCCTGTGTGCGTCTGGTGCCCTTCCAGTTGCTGCCCTGATGGTCAGTCCCGAAGTGGGTGGGTTTGCATCCCTTCTAAGACTGTGCTGGTGAAAATCCAGCAGTTTCTTCTGCCACCCCAACTCCTCACAGAATTTTACATCCTTCCAGTGCTGCAACCCTGGACTGTGCAGTCAGGCCTGGGGCTGGGGTCATTTGCTCCCAAGGTATCCCTCCCATCCATTCCGCAGCTGCCTCCCACTCCTGCCACTGCCTTTCCGCGCCATGCCACCTCACCACCAGTCTCTTCGACTCTGCCCTTCCTACCCATCAGGATGCGTCTCTAAATCCTTGGTTGTTGGACTTCCATACAGCTTAATTTTCTGATGGTTCTGGGTGTCATCATTAGTTTTGAAATCTGGTCGTAATTCTTTCGTTTGCACAAGGAAGTGAAGTATGTCTACCTACATCTCCATCTTGATCACAATTCAAGATATAAATAATTTAAATGGCTACTTAACATGTCACATTGGTAACCACTGGCAAAGCCAAGATGAGAATCTTGGTTTACTGTTTCTCAGTCCAGAATATTTTAAAATTCTAGAGCGTAATTAATTTCTAGATTTAACTAAACATATTTACCTCAAAAATCAGTATTATAGAAAAATCTGTATTGGATATTAGAATTTAGGACCACCAAATTCTGTAATTGTCAATCGCTAGATGTTCGATCATCCACTATGTACGGACACTGATGTTTTGAAAACTTTTTTTGTCCTGAAAGTTTATGTACTTAGAACCTCTGATTTGAGATTTTTTAGCAGGAGAACATGGGCTTGCTTTGTTAGCTATTACTATATATTTTTTATTTTTCTTTTTAAACAGAGATCAAGCGTTTGTTTTTTTAAATTATTTATTGATTTGAGAGAGAGCGAGAGAGAGAGGGAGAGAAAGGGAGAAAGAAAGAGAAACATCACTTTGTTGTCCCATTTATTTATGCATTCATTGGCCGATTCCTGTATGTGCCCTGACAAGGGATCACACCCACAACCTTGGCGTATGGGGATGATGCTTTAACCTATTGAGCTAGCCAGCAAGGGCTACTATATTTCATTGATTTTTAAGATGCATATTTTTTCTTATCACTTCTGAAAACTTATAATTAATGGCATCTTATAATCTCTGTTTTACAGGTGGTAGTTAACATAGTCATCAATGCCTACATATAATGCTTAATAATTTTGGTGGTTTGACTGTAATTTCTTGATGTTTCAGCTAATAACTACTTCAGTGCTACTTGAGAATGGAAATTAACTCCAGGTTATTTCTAAAAATCTTTGTTGGGATTTTCCAGTAAGGTCAAGAAAGTGCTATTAGCAATGAGTATTACTGAGAAGAAAAATCCCAGAGATAATTGTGGAGAATGCTGTAATTCAGAGGTTTTCAAACTTGTGGTTTCAGAATTCCTTTGTATGCTTACAAATTATAGAGGATCCCCCCAAACTTTTGCTTATATAGGTTATTTCTATTGATATGTGTCATTTAAGTATTTTTAGAAGAAATTAAAAAATATATTTATTCATTTCTTTACAAATAGCTATACTAAACCCATTACATGTATTCTAATAAAATAGCCTAATAAAAATTACTTCAAAAAATAAGAGAAGAATGCCATTATTTTATATATTTTTAAAAATCTTTTTAATATGTGGCTTAATAAAAGGCAGCTGGCCTTCTATTATCTACTTCTGTATTTGATCTGTTGAGATATCACAAATGATGTAGCTTCAGAAAACACTACTGTACACTTGTGAGAGAATGGAAGTGGAAAAGGTAAATAATGTGCTAGTACTACTGTGAAATAGTTTCAACTTTTATATATTGTATTATATATATAATTATATTTAATATATGCTAATATAATTATATACTTAATATAATGAGAATGGTCTTCGTGACATCAACGTAACCTGGTAGCCAAGGAGAGTAGACTGGAATATACATGCATGAATAATGACAACTTCACTGTACTAGTCAGTGGGGGTCAGTAGATGCCATTGAGTGAACATGTGTACTGTGTGGCCATCATATTCAAAACGACTGAGAGAGTAGGGCAATGAATCTGCATCAAAGTTTGCATTAAGCTTGAACATTCTTACATGGAAACTACTCAGATGATTCAGAAGGCTGCAGCTATGGGCAACTAGTGATTGGCAGCTTCATCACAACAATGTGCCTGCTCACACATCACATATTGTGTGGAGTTTTTTGGCAAAACATCACATCACCCAGGTGACTCAGCCCCACTACAGCCCAGATTTGGTGCCTTGAGACTTCTGCCTTTCCCAAAACTAAAATTAAAATCACCTATGAAAGGAAAGAGATTTCAGACCGTTGATGAGATTCAGGAAAATATTATGGGTCAATATGGGAGAGAAGTATGTGAGGTCCCATGGTGCCTACTTTGAAGGGGACAGAAGAATCATTGTCCTATGTACAATATTTCTTGTATCTTCTTCAATAAATATCTCTTATTTTTCATATTACATGGCTGGATACCTTCTGGACAGGCCTCATATTTCAGGGTTTTTTTAAATAATGGGAATTATACTTCATCTTTAATCATTTGTAACATTTTAAAGTGTTCTATGAATACAAAGAGAAACAAGAAACAGAATAATTATTAATATATGTATTCATCATTCTAACTCACTTACCTGGACTGTTTTTGCAGAATGGTCTGAATGATTTAAAGTGGTTCTATCAGCAACTGGATGAGACTCTGTCTGCCTCAGGGAAGTACGTTTTTTCTTCGCAAGATCTACATCTCTGTTGTATGAGTATCCAAGTTTAGACGTAGGAGATAAACTTGTTTTTTTGATAGGTGATTCAGGATCTGATCTGCATTCTAAGGGTTTAGAATTCTCTAATTTTTCTTGCTTCAAGTCACTACTGATGTCTGAAGTCTGAAACTTACGCTCACATGTCACCTGACACATAAAGGGTGGAGACACATCCTTCTTTTTATCACTAACATATAAATCACTTAATTCTAAAGTCTCAGCTTTCGATAGTCTCTTCTTGCTTAACAAAACTTGCGTGTGAGTTGAATCTGTATTGTAACATATTCCAGGGTCATCGGATCCTGAAGTCCTTCCAGAGCTCTGCTGGGACTTTTGGGGCTCTGGGTCACTTTTAGACCTGCGACAATAAGGGGAGGCTGTGCTTGGACTAAGATGATCATCAGGAGTCTGATGTTCACTTTCTGACTCTCCAACCCCACTATCATTTACAAATACAGAGTCGTCCTGTGATAAGAAGTCTATGGCTGTGCTGGTAGGATGCTGCAGGTCGGGCTCCTGTTTCAGATCACTAAGCTCTGCATAAAATTTTTCTTGATCAACAGAACTGTTTGTATCTGTTTCATAGTTTCCAACTTTATATGTGCTTTTACTGCTGTTTTCCTCTATCTGAACCACATTTAGTTCTTGGCCACTGAAATGTGCCCTTATTTGGTACAGGTAAGTCATAACAGTCAGTTTGTCAGGAATTGCTAATAAAACCATATCAGAAGGTTCCAATAACCGGGAAATTCCTATGCTGGCAAATCCATCATATGCCTTCAAAGGAAGGAAAAACAAGAGATATTGAACAGTTCAGATAATTCACACATTTTAAAAACAGCAAAATAACGAATGCTAACTAGACTATGTGGTGAGCATTTCACAATGTATACAAATATTGAATCATGTTGTACATTTGAAGCTGATATATGTTAATTAAATCTCAAAAAAAGTATAAAACATGAATAAAATTAAGTTGCCATAAAAAACACAGCAAAATATTAGTGGATTGTTGTTGTTGTTGTTGTTGGGAAGGTACATGATGTTGCTGACATTATGCAACATGAGCAGAACAAAATTCCAAGTCATAAATTTGTAAAAGTGGTGTAGATACAAGAGAAACAAATTCCTTAATTCATAACAAATAAAATGTTCTTTTCCAATAAAATAAGCAAAAAAGTGAGTTAAAAAAATTTAGAATTGATTTTTTAAGATAAGGAACTAAGTATAAGAAATAATTCATCTGGAGCTTTATCATTCCTATCAACCTCTCTCTTCTATGGTCATGTAATTGCAGTGATCTGTGAAGAAAAAATATAGCTAGATATCCCAAAGGAACTAACTCCTAGATTACTTAGTATAAAATACCAAAAAAATGCTATTTAAGCCAACATACATAGAAACAGTTTTTAAATGCTCAAGTAAATCTGATTTTCATAATTAAAAGAGCAACTCATTTTCACTTCATCCATTTTGGAAAGAACGCAATGTTTTGAGTAGTACAACTTACTTGAGAATGTGAGGCTGCATTGTATTATTTTTGTTAGCCTTTAAATGACTGTGGCATATCAGGTTTTTCTAGTTTTGAAGAATCAAAGCTCTTTCTCAATTTACAATTAATTATTTGTATCCTGACCTAACCCTTGAAAACAGCTTTGTGTTGCTAGGAAACATTAAAAATACAGCTGAAGGTTTAGATATACTCTTGGAAATAGTAAGGACCCTGTAGTTATATTCTTGTGTTTGGGATATAAAGTGTCTAGTCTTTGTAACAACCTAGATGTAGGATCATAACTCAAAGTTTTTCTTAAAAAAAATAGTTAATACTATAACAATCCAGAAGAAATCAGCTTTTGCATTTACATGTTAAAGTGCATCTCTTCCTTTGAATTTAATCCTTGTCTTATATTCCTGTAGTTTAATAAATGTTGTGGAACAAATCAGAAAGAAAATGAAGAATAAATTGAGATATAAAAATCTCTTCAATTTTCACAGCACTATATTTCATAATATAGGTGCCTCAAAATATTTACTTGCGAGAATGGCTCAGTTGGTGTGCATGCTTAGGCCTGTTTGTTATTTTACATGTCTTAGGAAAATTAAAGTCATTTTCCTCCTCATAGGTCCTGACAACTTGATTGACAGACATCAATTACAGACCATTAGGAAAAGCACCACAGGCAGTATTCTAAACACTTCCCAATTACCTAAAACACTGACATATTGGTTAAGATCAGATGTCATAGGTAAATACCTTTTTTATTCAGCACTTTTTACAGACCTGGGAAAATGATTAGCTTCCTTGTGGGGAATCTCCTGCTGGTGTTCTGCTTCATGTAGCAATTCATTTTATGCACACTAATTGCACTAAAAAAACATTTAAAAACAAACCAGGTTTCTTGTAAGCGAGGTCAAGACTTTATAAAGGCATTTTCCCATAGGTTAAGCTCTTCTGTTATCGCCAATCACCTATCTTTTTAGCTGTTAATGTGTGGAGGAAAAAAGAGGTCTTATAAAGAAAATGGTGTTATTCGTTCCTTTATGTTATTTAATTGGTAAGCAGGAGTCACTGCCAGTTATGTTATGCATCTCCATGGAACTTAACATAGGCATTGTTTCTTGCCTGCTTGAAGTCAAATCAAGGGCAGCTGGGGTTATCAAAAACTGTGTGAAGCTGGAAATAAATCTGCAGGTAGTAACTGATACTCAATGTAGATATCAGGTAAGAAGTTGCAAAGTGATGAAAAGACTGCATAACAACAATTATTTATTGAATTGTGAAGTAAATAGAATCATCAAAATTAAAATCATCTCAAAAAGCCAAAATTATCTGCCCTGGAAGCTCTAATTGAGAAAAAAAATTAATGGGATATTGTCCTCTCTGTAGTTATATGTAAATCCAAGGTATACTCATCATAATTAAGTTCCTGAAAAAATAACGCAAAGAAGTGTGACTTAAAACCTAAATGAGATTCCCCATTCTCTTTTAAAATATATAGCTAGGAAAAATCAACAATGCTTCCTTTCCAAAATTTCAAACAGTAACCTGAAAGTTTCACTTTATAACAATAATGATTTATTTTATAATGCTTTCATCTGCATTTAAATCAGCTTAGTGTTTCATTCAAATGCAAAAATGCAGGTAAAGAACTTTTATATCTAAAGATATAATTTAATTGATGAAAAACAAAGCATTTCACTTTGATAGACATAAGCTTGCTAAAGTTATACAATAAATATTTCATGAGAATGACTTTGCAGCATGTCCACCATAAAGGTGATTTCTAGAAAAAAAATATCAATTTTAAAAATTTACTTGAGAGAGAAAGAGACAGACAGACATTGATTTGTTGATTCACTTATCTATGCATTTATCCATTGCTTCTTGTATATGCCCTAACTAGAGATGGAACAGGCAACCTTGGTGTATTGGGATGATGCTTTAATCAACTGAGCTACCCCAGCCAGGGCTATGCTGATGTTTTTAAGATTACCTTTTATTGGTAGCATATTTCAATTAAAAAATGAACAGGTTTAAAATGTATTTCCCTAGGGCCAGCATCATACGTTTGCAAAGAAATAAGACCCTTATAATGGTTATACAAATTTTTGGTTTTAGAGGCAATGAATGTAAAAAAAATTTCTTGATTTAAAATTTCATTTGTTAATTGAACTTTTGTCAAGGTCCCCTTTACAGACTTTTTATTACTAGTGGTTTTAATGATCTAATTTAAACTAGATTACAAACTTTAGTTTAGACCAGAGGTTATTTAATCATTTTATCCCATGAATCCTTTTGGCAATAAATCCCTTCTCAGGATGTTTTACATGTATAAAATATATAGGATTACAAAAGAAACCAATTATATTAAAAAATAAAACTATGAAAATATTAGCAAAACTCAATTTGAGAAAAGTAAAATATGTGCTTTTTATGAATACATTAACTACTGTAAGTTTGAAGAAGTGATGAGCTTAAAAGGTATTTGTAGATATTTACAGTTGTAAAGTGGCATGAAAATATCTGAGATCTAAAGGTAACAGAGTCTCACTCATGGCTGATACTACAGTAGCTTGTTTCCTAAGTTTATAATGGCAGGAAATACCAAATTTCAGTTAAGAAATTGAGAAAAATATTTTTTTCCCCTAGCCATGTTTAAGGATGCCCTGAATTCTATTCAGAACCCCAAGGTTAAGAACTCCTGTTCTAAGACAATACATTCTATTATCTTATCAGTTGAAGAATTCAATTTAGCACAATCCCCAACCCCGCACTTTCCCCCCCAAAAAACATTTATTGAGTACTACTGTGCATTGAGTTAGGTGCTCCCTTCTTTTTTCCAGGTCATGGTGCACAAAGAACATTGTAATATGGTACTGCACATTGGGGTAAGTAGTTAAGCCAGCCTGCTGCCACAGTCAGCTGGCCCTAGGGGCTCTAGCAACTCAGCCCTTGCACAGCTACCTTGAAGGTTATATGGATCAATACCCCACACACACTAATTGGGAAGCTCCGACCTCAGTATATTAATTAATCATGTGGAAAAAAGAAACCAATGTTCATATCTTTTTGCTTCTAGGATCATAGGCATTGTCTCTTGGCTTTATGATCCTGCCCTCATTCTCTCCCAATATGTTTTTTCTAAACTCATAATAGTTTACGGCGCAATAGTTTTGGGTACATTTTTTAAAAGCTAAATTCAGAATAAAAGCAATATGACTTAACAAATATTTAACAGTTAATGAAGTTTGTACATATAGTATAATACGATGTCAGACTGGCACCTGTGATCTTTAAAGGCCATGACAAACTAGAATAAACCCTGCATCCTATTTGAACTGCAGGAAGTGGACTGCCTTCTGTGAGCTGCAGCTAAGACCTCACAAAACAACCTCACTTTCTCCAAATTAATAAAAGCCTGCAGAGAAGCCAAAATAGAAACTATGTATTTTTTCTTGACAGTTCTTACCTTTTTGTTGTTCTCTTTAATATCTTGAGGATTCAGAGACTTGTAGTCACTGAGGGAGAAAATGGCACAGTAGGGTACACACAGTTTGGATAAAACAGCTGTTTTTAAAACAAACTGAATCTAAGTATTTGACAAGCAATAATACCAGAGTAACTAGCAATTTCACAGCAATTCAATCAACAAAACTAATAGTGTGGAAAATTAAGGAAACAATACATACATACATACACACATATATACATACAACGATCACATGTTTCATTGCCTGAAGCCTTCTATCTAAAAGAGAACAGAAGGCATGGGACCAGACACTAGCCTTGACAACCAAATTTACTATGAGGTAGTCTCTTGTTGTCAATGTACAAAGGCTACAGGTTTATTTGTGTCATCTAATTTCAACACTAACCCAATTTTCATAATATTTGAAGTCAGTTCTTTGCATGAGATTAAGGAGAAAAATAATTTTTAAAAAACAGGTAAGACTATTTTTAGGTATCAAGAAGGAAGAACTTTTCTTTCTGCTATGCATTTCTTTCAAAAGGAAGAGGTGCAGGTATTAAAAAAATACAAAGTATTTCAGGATGTGTTAAAAATTATTTTTTATTCTAAAAGCTGACTTTTATTTACAAAATATTCATAGAGAATGGAAAAATGTTTACTTACATTAAATCTGGTCTAAAGTGGTGTAATATTGCACAAAAAGATAAACCATTTCTCCAAGATGTAGTAAAATTGGTGATTTTCACTCCCCGATAGTTTTTTGTAACTTCTTTGCACCACGCAAGCAATGACTGACTAGCATTTGGCTTTCGCCCCAAAACAGGACTTGGAATAGGACTTGGCTAGAAAAAAGGAAAAGAGGAAAACATTAAATGAACAGAAGATGAAAATCAACATTAATCTACTAGGTCAGCCAAGTCTGTTTAGTTTTTACATAAAATAAAAGACACATTTTTCATTTTCACCAATAACTTTACTGATTTGTATATTTTGAGTATGCCAGCAATTCCCCATGCAGAATATTGATTGTTCTCAATTAAGTCTCAAATTGATCGCAGTCAACTTCAACTGGTCTACCTGACAAGAAAGCATTGCCCAGCAAGAAATCTCCAGCACAAAACTGTGCTAACCACTTTGACATGTTCAAGCAATCACAGCTCCTTCTCCACACACTGCACAAATCTTTTTTTTTTTTTTGCATTTCAGTTGAGTTTTTCTTTTCTCGAAATAATGAAGCATAATATGCCAAAAACGTTACGTATTTTCTTTCATCTTTAATATTAAAATGGCTACACAAAAATTCACCAATTTTGATTTTTTTAAAAAATGCATGCTGATTTAACAGCTGTCACAATACAATCTAACAAAATTGTTTTGAATGATGTTAAAAACAACTAAGCGCTACTAGAGCCATGTTAGGGAAAAGACCTAACATTTTTGCCAACCCAAAAGCTTATTTGAACCTTTTGATGTCAGTTTAGGTCCTTCAGAACTGTCAATTCAAGACAACTGTAACCTCCAAGAAAGAGATATGAATTACAAGTTAAGTTATTAGCCTCAGTTTTAGCCTATGGCATTTGCCTGACAAAGATGCAGATATGCAAGATTTTAAACATATACAAGGAAAGGCTATATTGGTGGAAACACTGTATTAAAGTATTTAAATATTTTCAGGTTGAATATCTAACTCTCACACCCCAAAAAATTTTGCCCACACACAACTGTGCACAAATAGTTCCTTTTTTGACTAGATTAAAGAATAATGTATTTGGAAGTCTAACAGTAGCACAAATTATTAGCAATGGAGAGATCAAAATATAGTAGTCATATGCAATTTAGATAGCATAACAATAATCATAATCAAACATACTTCTCATATAAATTTAATAATGACAAAACTAACAGAGTTATTAGCAACACTCAGGTGTTGGTAACAACAGTATACAACAGTATGTAATTTGGATTTGCTCAAAATATCTTATAATTATCACTTGGGAGTGTGTGTGTGTGTGTGTGTTTGAAATCCTAAGCATATAATTGGTTTTCTCTTTGTTGATGTACTAAAACAAGAATGGTGATAACAAAACTAAGACTACAAAATAAGATTTTTACCCTAAGTTTTTATTATTCTTAAAACCATGTCACTTTCTTTTATTGAATAAAAACCACATTTTGGATGGTAGAGGCTAATATAATTGAAAACTTAAAAAGAAAACTACTAAATGTTTCTGAACTTTAAATCTTGCTATCAGTTAAGAATGTTGGCTATAGACATAAAATAGAGGCCCTCTGAAATAAAGTAGGAGAATAATTATTTATCCCTAATATCATTTAAGCTTAATAAGCAAACCATTCTTGCCACACAGCTTATTTAAAAAAGACCAGTGATGCCCCCACTTGACAAAAGCATGTTAGTGATAAACAATTAAAATAATCAACCCTACATAATTATGATTTATGCATTCACTGCTCCTGTGGGAAGACTACTAAAAAACACCAAGGATGTCATTTCTTACTTTTATTGTCAGATTAACAAATTATGTAAAAGACCATGAACCTAGCAAAATGTTGTAAATGATCTCCTATAAAAGTCAATGCTGAAAAATTCATGTCATAAATATCAACAAATTTTGATTTATCCTACTCAATATGAAATATATAAAAATGGAATTCCCAATATAGTAAAATATTTATCTTAGAATAAATAACAGCTCTCTTAACTATCAATCTAACATGTATAAAAATGAACTATTACATCTTTTCACCTAGTGTTGACTTTTCAATGTGACTTTCAAATCCCTCTAGTTGCTTAACTTGGAAGTAGAGTGGCAAGTAGTCTATAGTCTATGGATAAGCTAAGGAATCAATGAACTGGGCACAAATATATTTTTTCTTAGATTTTCTATTATTAAGGTATTGCTTTCATCAAAATATTTTGGTGATCCAGCAATTCCTCTCCTAGGTACACAAGGTCTGTCCAGAAAGTATCCAGTCATGTAATATCAAAAATAGAGATTTATTGAAGAAGATATAAGAAATAAGAAACATTGTACATAGGACAATGATGCCTCAGTCCCCTTCAAGGTAGGCACCTTCGGACGTCACACAGTTCTCTCAGTTGCCATCAGTTGCCTCATGTTATTTTTCTGAATCTCATTGATGGTCTGAAATCTCTTCCCTTTCAAAGGTGATTTCAGTATTAGTTTTGGGAAAAGGCAGAAGTCTCAGGGCACCAAATCTGGGCTGTAGTGGGGCTGAGTCACCTGGGTGATGTGATGTTTTGCCAAAAAATTACACAAGAAGTGATGCGTGAGTGGGCGCATTGTTGTGATGAAGCTGCCAATCACCAGTTGCCCATAGCTGCAGCCTTCTGAATCGTCTGAGTAGTTTCCATGGAAGGATGTTCAAGCTTAATGCAAACTTTGATGCAGATTCATTGCCCTTCTCTCTTAGTTATTTTGAAAATGATAGCCACACAGTACACATGCTCACTCAATGGTGTCTACTGCCCCGCATTGACTAGTACAGTGAAGTTGTCATTGTTCACGCATGTGCATTCCAGTCCACTCTCCTTGGCTGCCAGGTTACACTGATGTCACACAAACCGTTCTTATTATATTAGCAATGGCTGGACCTTTTCTGGACAGACTTCATATATCCCCCAAATTCTGATAACACCAATTCATAAACATATATGTACCCCTATGTTCATTGCAGCATTATTTATATAGCCTGACATGGAAACAATTTAAGTGTCCAGGGACAGATAACTAGATAAAGAAGTGGATACACACACACATGCACACACACAAAAGAATACCACTTAGCCATAAAAAAGATGTAATACTGTCACCTCCGACAACAAGGATGGATCTTGAGAGTTATTATGATAGGTGAATTAAGTCAGATGTAAAACAACAAAAACTGCATGATGTGGAATATAAAACAAAAAGTAACAAATGAACTAACAAACCAAACCAAACGGAACTCTTTAGGTACAGAGAACAAAATGGTGGTTACCAGAGGGGAGGAGGTGTGAGGAGGACAAATTGGTTAAAGGAAGTCAAATATGTGGTAATGGAAGGAAACTAGACTTTGCATGGTGAGCACACGATATAGTATACAGATATTGAATTATAATGTACACCTGAAGTTTACATAATGTTATCAACCAATGTTACATTAATAACTTAAATTTTAAAAAAATAAAAAAAATATTTTTCTGAATCAAATTATATTATTAAAGTATTGCTTCATTCCAAGTATGGATAGCAAATACATGGGCCAGGAATCTGCAATCATCATTACCCTGATTCATTCTAATCATCAGTAACACGTACACAGGTGATGTACAAATGTCATCACCATATTATAATCTAAAGTGGCTTTCTGTACTTAAAAATTAAGAAAAACACACCATGTGATGATGATGAATATATCCTTGTTCTAAGAAGGCTCAATATGAAAAGGCTGGAAGAACTAAACTAAACATTGAATTTATCCTAACACAAAACCCTTGTATTAAGACATCTCACAGAGATGCTTATTGCAGTGACAAGAAAAAGAAGTCATATGTATTGAAGAAACTAATGAAATCACAAGCCCTATAAATGGTCACGTCAGTTGTAGGGCAATAAAACTGAAATACAGCTATTATTCAATGAATCATTCACTTCAAAACTACTAACCTTTCATCTAATATTTTGCAGAGGATCACAAGAAATAAGCAGTTAAATTATTTTGAAACCTCCAATATAAATGGACGAAACTGCTTGTTTCTTGCTATTGCTGGCTCTTGATTTTGTAGTAAATGTGGCAGGTTGCTTGACTTCTCTCTCTCAGTTCCCTCTTCCAGAAAAAAAACTATATAAACTTTTCAGATAACCCAATAAAATGGGGATTATAAAGGTACTAAGAATGTTACTGTAATAGGAAGATTAGTCTCCCCACTCCTCCTGTTCATTATGCTCATTACCACACTCTCCTTCAATCACTTTTCACTATAGTGATCTCTTTGCTATTCCTTGTATACTCAACATGGTCCCACCTTATTATGTTTGCACACATTGTTCCATTTGCCTAGATGCTGCCTTATCAGATTGCATAGTTAACTCCAATGCAACCATCTCCATTAGGCCTATTCTGACCACTCTGTTTAATAATGCAACCCATCTCCATCACCCAACCCCAACTAGGCACTCCAGACTCCTCTTACCTTGCTCTATTTTTTCCATAGTACTTACTATCTTTTCATGGTTCATACGCTTTATTTTGGTTATTACTAAAACATGCTTATTGTTAATGCTTATTACCTGTTCAATGTCCTAAATAAAAGGACTATTAAGGCAGTGATTTTAGTTTGTTTTATCAACTGATCCTAAGTGTCCAGAATAGTTCCTGTCAAACAGCAAGTACTCAGTAAATAAATAAATTAATGCAAAACATTTAGCACAATCTATAGCACATAGTAACTACTCAGTAAATGTTAACTGCAATTATTATTACTACTACCAATGCATTATAGGCATTTGAATTTCTGTGTTTGAGGGTCTTTCATAAACTTCAAATGCCATGAATTTCTTCAGCATAGCAAAAAAAAATTTTTTTTCAAACAAAGCTTTGACATAATCTTGATACTCTATGTGCAAAATAGGGTACTTGGAATTCTTGGCAATGTAACTATTTACAGGTTTGGTGAAAAGCTCTGAATTACTTTGTAATTTATTGTTTTCCAAAGGAAGGAAGACACCAAAATCTGGCCACTAGCATAGAACCAAACTTTCAAATGTTGGAACTCTTTAAAACTTCTTATATTTTTACAATGACTAAATGTATAAGAAGGCACCTCTATTTAACGTACTGGGAGAGTAAAGCACAGATATTATAGTTGTCCTTTTTACCCACTGAGAGGAAATTTATAAAAGCTATTCTAATTATAACTTTATGATTAAAATGATCAGTCTACTCAATTAGATGATCCTCCCAGTTCTCTCTCAATCAAGCCACTGCATAGACAAAACTGCACTGATCTCAGTTTAACAGAGAACTGAAGTTAAATGTCAACCATCATGATTACAGAGCCAGTCTGAAGTGGTAACAGTAGAGAAGAAATAGAACTCGAGACCACTATTCCACTTAGTTCTATGTTGTAATATAGATCATTTTAACATATTATTTCTTTTAATATAGCATTTACATATTAAAGAAAGTAAGGTCAGCTAGTTATTCTTGCTAACAATGGTAACAAGATCTTTTTCAGAAAACTGAGTCGAATAACTTGTTACAAAACTTCCTAAATTTTAATAGTTGTAATTACAAAACTCCAATTCCATTTTTTTCTGCTCTACCCTTCTGACTATAATTGCTTTCTCCTTTGCTGTCTTCCCTTCTTCCACTGATATAAGCACAGATTCCTTTAGGTACATTGCTCTAAACAGTTTCCACTCTCAACACTTTGAGCTGATTCACTCTCAGGATTCCAACTATCACTTCCATGCAGATGATTCCCGAATATACATTTATAGTTCAAACTATCTCAAGTTGACATTTCCAGCTGGCTGTCTTTCCTGCCATATAAAATTCAAACTCAATATGTTCAAAACCATAATTATATCTTTCCTTAGAACCTGCTCCATTTTCACTATGTTTGCAAATGATACTGCTATTGTCCCATTGTCTAGATGTTTAGTCTCAGTTCTGCTTTGAATTCATTCACCTATCACCTCTTACCAGTTAATTCATGGGCAATTTTTATCCTGTTTTGGACTGTTTTTATAATCTAACTTCTTTTGTCTACTGCTAAATCTTCCTGATAGGTCTTCCTTCTTCCAAATTCTCCTTTAACATACCCACTGTCATAGCAACAATCTTGTTAAAACACAGGTCAAAGTCTCTAATGGCTCTCAAGAACATATAAAGCGATGTCAAAATACTTCTGAGCACTGAATCCAAAGTCTTTTTCAACATATCTAATTTGTAGGATGATTCACCATTTTCTAAAATCACTATGTTTTCCTACCTAGCTTTTCTACTTTTGGTCTATGATCATGTAGGTTGTCACTCCACTTGGAATGTCTTCTATCCCAGGTACAACTGCTACAATTCTATTCTACCTTCAAGATTCAGTTCAACTGTCATCTCCCACACTAAATTATTTCCCAATTCTCAGTCAGTAGAAGGCCTTTTCAATGTATCTTTGACTCTCTGCATCCCTTACGACATTTTTACTCAGCTCTTACCTCTACAAAAGACTTAGAATCTATACCACGGTGTTCCCACTTCAGTGCCTGTGCTCTTATACAACATTTCAGATTTCGAGATAATTTACTTTTAGGACCTCAACAGAAACTGTGAAGCTTCTTAACTAGTGATTGTCTTGGTCAACTTATCTTTTTCACAGCTTAGATCACTGCCCTGTGTATGTTAAATTAATTAATTCAAGAGGCAGTTGATCCAAACAATTTAAACCCTGAAGTATTCTGTTAATCAAATCTTTTGCCCATTCTGTTGGATTTTGGATTATTGGTCAGAACTGTAACTGATTAAGTCCAGAGCAATGAGGTTTATACATTACCATGCTGAAGTTGTAGGACATTTTGGTCTCAGTACCACTGATCCGGGGGCCATCTGATTATTGCAAATTATTATAAGCGGTTGAGGAAACTTTGGATAAATCCCAACATGGTGATCCCATAACAGCAGCACAGGCATGAACACTTATATCTGTACCGTTTTTATTCTTTTTTGAAGTGTTTTTATTTGAGTAGCTTCATTTTATTCTCATAGTAAAATTAGAAGTTAGGTTCTGTTATTAGACTAGCAGACAACAGATTATGCTGTAATTAAAATAATACTGGTAGGAACTTCTGCTTACATTAAAGTAGGACTACCATTGGAATACAATTTTTTAAAAGTTAAACAAAATTGCTTTTAGAAAACCTTCTAAGAAACATCAAGAGCTATCCTCAAGCCAAGACCTGGAGAAAACCAGAGAGAGAGTGAAGCTCTCAGTGCTGCTTTTAAAATGGGTGAGCTGAAACAGGGAATTGAGATGCAGATCTGCACTTTGGTAGACTTCCAAAAAGCAATATGAGTCCTTCTACCCTCAAAAGTAGAAAAAAATGCAATAGTAAAGATGAGAGAAAAACAAACAAAAAGGAAATAAACATACAATAAAAAGAATCAACAAAGCCAAAATTTGCTTCTTTGAAAGGACAAAAATCAATAAAACCTCTAGCATGACTGACCAAGATAAACAGAAAGAAACTAATTTCTAGAAAAGTATAGCTAAAATAAATAGAAAATGAAGAAAAAGAACGTATGGACACAGACAACAGTGTGGTGACTGCAGTGGTGAAGGGGGTGGGTGGAGGTGGAAGAGGGTATAAGGGTGATAAATGATAATGGGAAAAATACAATAAGAATAAACTATTAAAAAAAGAAATAGAAAATTTGGATAGTTCTAAAACTTAAAAGAAATTGAATTTGTAATTAAAAACCTTCCTAAAAACAAAATTCAGGCTCACTTCACTGATAGTAACACCAAACATTCAAGGAAGAAATGTCTCTAATATTATACAAATTCTCCCAGAGAACAAGAAAAAAATAGGCTCATTCCCCAACTAATTTAATGACCCTAACAAATCTTGATTCTAAAACCCAGTAGAATAGGCAAAATTAAAGGAAAACCTATCATGAATATAGAGGCAAAATTCTTAATGAAAATATAAGCACACTGAATCTAGCAGTTTAAAAATTGAATTGCACTATTCAAAAAATGCACATTTGATTTAACATTAGCAAGTCTACTGAAGTAACTTGTTATATTAACAGAATAACAGGGGACATAGGTATATATAATCACCTAAATAACTGCATAAAAAAACAAAGTTTAAGATCCATTCATATTCTACAGAACAATTTGGGCAAACTAGTAGTAATAGAAGATATCTTAACTTGCAAAAATCCTACAGCAGATATTGTAATGGTTTTCCCTTTGAGACAGAATCTATTACCACTTTTATTCAACACTGTATTGATGTCCTAGTTATTGCATTAAGGCAAGAAAACGATATAAGGGTATAACTATTGAAAAAGAAACAAAATTGTAAAAATTTCATTATTTATAAATAATAAAACTAAGAGTCGAAAATTCAAAGGAACCTACATATAACTTATTAGCATTAATAAGAGAATTTATAGAGGCTGCTGGATACAAAAAACAATGTACAAAACCAACTGCATTCCTGGACACCAACAAAAGCCATTAGAAATTTAAGACCACTTAGAGTGACCTAAACATATCAAATACTAATTAATGAACTTACAAATAATGTACATGACTGTTATTAAAATCACAGTTTATTGTGAGAAATAAAGAAGACCTAAGGAAATAGAGAAATAGCCCTGGCCGGTGTAGTTCAATGGATTGAGTGCAGGACTGCAAACAGGAAGGCTGCCTGTTCGATTGCCAGTCAGGGCACATGCCTGGGTTGCAGGCCAGGTCCCCAGTTGGGGGAGTATGAGTGGCAACCGCAGCCAACTGAATCTTGTACACAGTGATGTGTCCCTCCCTCTCTTTCTTCCTCTCTCTAAAAATAAATAAAATCTTTTTTAAAAAGCTTTAAAAAAAGAAATAGAGAAATATACCATATTTATGAATTAGAAGACTCAATTTTGTAAAGAGACCAATTTTTTCCCAGGGAGAAAGGGTTAACTAACAGATCTAAACCTTTTCTTCATGACAAAATGACCTTGGAGTTCAGCAACATTTTCACGGGAATACATTGAATTAAGATCAATGTGAAATTCAGATGTTACCAGGCAACATTATTTATTGTAAAAATGACCCCAGTTTGGTGAACTGCATCTAAACTTGGAAGTCTATCAATAAACTATAAATGCCTACTAAAAACAAAGGCTACAGCTATCCTGCAATTAGTGTGATTCTTGTAGCCAAATGTGTCCGTTGAGGGATATGATAGTTGTAAATATGGGCTGTTACAAGAGCCTGTATTTTATAAGCCAGAAAGGTCCACACTTACCCACCTGGTCTTGTCAACTCATATCTGAATAGCTCATGGAGGGAATGTGGTACTGCATTCCTGATGCTATAATGCTAGCGTATTGCATGCATGCATGCATACACACACACATACACATACACACACACAAACACACACACAGCTTATAAACAGAATATACCAAAAAATACCCTTAAAAATCAGTAAGCAAAAGGTCAACCAATAGAAAAATTGAATGTGCACTTTACAAAAGGAGAAACCCAAATATCTAGTACATAAAAATATTTGCTCCATCACATTAGCAGTATTCAGGGAATGCCAAAAACACTATACATTCCCTTCAAATGGCTAAAATTAAAAACTCTTTTATTAAAATGAAATGAATAATACCATGTATAGCAAAAGGAGCTGATAGAAGAACACTATGGCATCATCTATTTTGATGAATCTGAAGATGTGCCTATCCTATGACCATCAACCCTAGGTTTATATCCTACAGAAATGTATGTTTACACAAAATGTATGCTTACACATGTTCAAAATGTTCACAACAGCACTGTTTGCAATTCCCCAAATCTGAAAATACCAAATGTTCATCAACAATAAAACAGATTTGAAAATTGTGGTCTATTCAGATAGCAAAATGCTATACATGTGCATTGTAATACACATATTTAATCCCAAAACATACTATTGAAAAAAAGGAAACAGGTACAAAATCATATATACATAAGATTTCATTTATATAAAATGAGAAACCAGTCAAACTAAACCATATTGTTTAAGGATTTGAACTAAAAACAATAAAGCAAAGAACAAAGTGGTTTCTATAAAACTATGATGAAGATTATCTCTAGGGGAGAGGGAAGTTTAGCATAAGGGGCACAAATACAGATAGCTGTGGAGTGTTGGCAAAGATCTCATTCTTGTGTTTACAGAGATGTTCGCCTAAAGTAATTTGTTAGGCTTATGCACTTTTTGTGTGTATATTTCACATATATGTTAAGTTTCACAGCAAAAGAAGTTAGGAAGAATACTGGAATTGCTGGTTTTAAAATGATAAAATAAAAATGGCGACTTTCTGAGTTCTGGTCCACACGGAGGCATAGGTAGACATGCTTTGCCTCAACTAACTTCAAAACAAGAAACACCCAAAACTGCCAGAAAATCAAACCATATGGAAATCTGACAACCAAGGATTTAAAGAAGCAATATTCATCCAGATGGGTAGCCAGGGCAGAGAGGACGCAGTGAGGGGGCAGTGAGGCAGTGGAACGAGCAATCCCAGCTCCAGACCAGACTGCACAGCTCAGGGTTCAGGTGCCCAGAAAAATAGAGCTCGTAGTTTCTGGCTGTGAAAACCAGTGGGGGCTGGGGTGGCAGAAGAAAATGCTGGTTTCTCAGGAGAGTCCATTTATAGGGACTGCATGGGCCCAGAATGTACACAAATCCACCCACTCCAGGACCCACCACTAGGGCAGCAGCTGGAGGGACACCAGTTACATGCGGAAGTGACTGGAAACAGGGCAAGTGTGAGGCAAGCTTCCAGAAGTCAGGCAGTGACTTCCGGCCAAGATGGAGGCTTAGACTGACACGCTTGGTCTCCCTCTACAACTAAGAAGGAATATAACTACCTCAAAACAAAAGATAACCAGAAATTCTAGAAAATAAAACTACATGGAAGCCCAGCGTATGAAGTTATAAACCAGTGGTGCTCATCAGGACGGGAAGGAGGGGCGAGAAACTGATCCTGTCTGTGGTAGCAGCATGCTAGCGGCGGGACTGCAGAAAATGCCAGGGGAGCAATCCTAGCTGCAGTCAAGACCCTGCAGCTCGCAATTCCAACACTGGGAAAGGTAGCACCCCCATTGCCTCGGACGGTGGGGCCCAGAGGGCGGCAGGGATGGATCCCAGTCTCTCAGCGGAGAGTAACGGCAGGAATCCACCTTGGACCCCCGCCCCCACACAAAGCGCCACAGTGCAGTGAAAAAGGTTGCCAGGTAGTGACGAGTGCATGGGGATCCGCCCCCTACAGCCTGCCCAGGAAGCAAAGCTAAACACAAGTCTGTCAGAATGAAGCAGACAACGATTGAAATCCTGGTGACGCAGCTCACCAGGCAGCAGATGCTGATCCTGACAGACAAACGAATAGAAAACCTTTCTGAGGCTCAGTTCAGAGCTATAGTTATAAGGTGGCTTACAGAATTAACAAAAGATTTAGAACAAGACAGGGAAGGAATGAAAGCTATTCATACTGAAACGAATGAAAACACATATGAGACAAGTGGTGAGAAAATAAAATCCAGAGATCACATCAACAAACCAGAACATAGGGAAGGAACAAACAGTCAGCCAGTGCAGAAAGAGGAAACAAAAAGTAAGGAAAGTGAGGAGATCAGAAACCTCTGGGACAGCTATAAGTGAATGAACATTCAAATAATAGAATTGCCAGGGGCAAAGAAGAACAACTAGAAACTGAAAAATTATGTGAAAAAATAATGAAGCAGAACTTCCCTAACTTGGGGAAGGAAATAGACTTACGGGTCCAGGAAGCACAGAGAGTTCCAGAAAAACTGGACCCAGGGAGAACCACTCCAAGACACATTATAATCAAATTGTCAAAAATTAAAGATAAAGAATCTTAAAGCAGCAAGAGAGAAGAAAAGAATCATGTACAAAGGGGTCCCAGTTAGACTATCAGCTGACTTCTCAAAGGAGACTCTGCAGGCAAGAAGGGACTGGCAAGAAATATTCAAAGTAATGAAAATCAAAAACCTACAGCCACGAACACTCTATCCAGCAAAGCTGTCATTCAGAATAGAAGGGCAGAGAAAGTGCTTCCAGGACAAAATAAAACTGAAGGAGTTCATTAGATCCAAACCACTATTATATGAGATGTTAAAGGGGCTGGTTTAGAAGAAGGAGGATCAAAACTATGAACATTAAAATGAAAACTGCGTCACAAGAATCAGCGATAGAAGCTAGGGAATCGAAACAAAGGCAAACTAAATAGGCAACGAGAGTGGAAAAAGAACTACAAGTATGGGGAACATATTGGGGGGAGGTCAGCAGGGAGGGAGAAGTGGGAAAGGGAGGGAGATGGTACAGAAATTAAGAAGCATAGTAGGAGGGAATGGAGTAGACAGGAAAAGGTTGAGAAGAACTATATGCACAACCAAAAGGGGGGGGACAACTGGAAGGAGGGGGGATTACTGGGTGGAGGGGAGCAGAGGGCAAAGAAATTGGGACAACTGTAACAGCATAATCAATAAAACATATTAAAAATAACATTAAAATAAAAAAATAAAACATTGGAAACAGGAAAAAAAAAAAAGTCAGGCAGCAGTGGCACTGCCCCTTCTCCGACCACCCTCTCCCACCGCGGAGCTACAAAGTGGTGAAATGGGTTGTCCCATCCCGGAAAATACCCAAGGCTCTGCCCCATAAAACTTAACATGTGCTAAGACAGGGAATCAAAGTGGCTCTACCTAGTATACAGAAACAAACACAGGGAGGCTGCCAAATTGAGGAGACAAAGAAATACGGCCCAAATGAAGAAACAAAACAAGCTAAGCAAAGTGGAGATAGCCAACCTATTATATGAAGAGTTCAAAACACTGGTGACCAGGATGCTCAGAGATCTCACTGAATATGGCAAAAGCATAAGGGAAGAAACGAAGGCTACACTACGTGAAATAAAGAAAAATCCACAGGAAATCAACAGTGAAGGGAAGGAAGTCAAGATTCAAATTAACAATTTGTAACATAAAGAAGAAATAAACATTCAACCAGAACAAAATGAAGAAACAAGAATTCAAAAAAAACAAGGAGAGTTTCAGAAGACTGAGACATCTCCAAACATGCCAGCATCTGAATCATAGGGATGCCAGAGAAGAGGGAGAGCAAGAAATGGAAAACTTACTTGAAAAAATAATGAAGGAAAACTTCCCTAATTTGGCAAAGAAAACAGACATACAAGTCCAGGAAGCACAGCAAGTTCCAAACAAGATGGACCCAAAGAGGACCACACCAAGTCACATCATAATTAAAATTTCAAAGATTGAAGATAGAGAATCTTAAACACAGCAAGAGAAAGGCAGAGAGTTACCACAAAGGAGGTCCCATAAGACTGTCAGCTGATTTCTTAAAAGAAACTTTGCAGTCAAGAAGGGACTGGCAACAAGTATTCAATGTGATGAAAAGCAAGGACCTACAACCAAGATTACTCTATCCAGCAAAGCTATCATTTGGAATGGAAGGGCAGATGAAGTGCTTTCCATACAAGGTAAAGCTAAAGGAGTTCATCATCACCAAGCCCTTATTATATGAAATGTTAAAGGGACTTATTTAACAAAAAGAAGATCAAACCATGGACATTAAAAATGACGACAAACTCACAACTATCAACAACTGAATAAAAAAAAAAAACAAACTAAGCAAACCACTAGAAAAGAAACAGTATCACAGATATGAAGATCATTTGGAAGGTTATCAGTTGGGATGGGGAAGAGGGAGAAGGGGAAAAGGTCCAGGGATTAAGAAGCTTAATTGGTAGGTACAAAATACACAGGGAGTGTAAGAATAGTATAGGAAATGGAGAAGCCGAAGAACTTATATGCACAACCCATGGACATGAACTAAGTGGGGGGATTGCTGGAGAGAAGGAGGGTACCAGACAGAGGAGGGCATAAGGGGAAAAACTGGGTCAACTGCAACAGCATAATCAATAAAATATACTTAAAAATGGTGGCTTTCCAATTCAGTTTGAAAATTACCTAAGGGTACAATAACAAAGATGATGAGAAATAGAAAAGTACCACTTATTCATCATAAACTAGGAGACTTGTAATCCTGATCAGCAATATATTTCTACTGTTACACTTCCCAAATTATCAGAAGAATCAAATATAAGTAAAACAAAGAATATAGAACTCACAGCATAAAACTTTAAAATTAGAAAGCATAATATAAAATATCAGAACGAAAACCAAATATATCTCATTATTATGTAGAAGCCAGAGTAGAAATAGGCCCACGTACAACAGAGAAGAAAAGGATGAACTTAAGGATTTGTGTGAACAGAATGGTGGCGATATTGTTTAACAAATGAGACTTTTTTACATTGTGTAATCAAATGTGACAACATTTAGATCTTCAGGAGTTGGAGAATCAATATTTCACAAATGAACAATGCATGATGTTATAAATCATGCATCAATAAAATATCCATTTGAAAATGCAATATAGACCAATGTATTCTTTCATTTTCCATACTGCCAATAACCTAAATTATCTTTGAGTTTCTGTATAGTATTAAAAAGACAATCCTCAATTATTTGAAATATCTATTAAAATTATCTTCTTTTTCCAACTATACATTAGAGTGAGGTCAGATTTTCTTCATATATCAACCAAATAACATATTATAACATTAAATGCCAAGCTGTCTTCTATTAAGCCAGGCATTAAATTGTGTCTTGGTTTGGATCCCTTTGAGTTCTTACTATTTGAATAACTGATCTTCTTGGTGTTTATATTCATCTTTCCTCAAACCTGGGAAGTTTTCAGCCATTATTTATTCAAATAATCTCTCTCCTCCTTCCAGGACTCCCATAATGTATATGTTGATCCACTTGATGGGGTCTCACAAGTCTCTCACACTCTCTCTGTTCACTATATTTTTTTCTGTCTGTTCCTTAGATGCTATAATTTCCATTGTTCTATATTGAAGTTCACTGATTGTTCTGCTTGCTCAAACCTGCTTTTGAATCCCTCTAATGAATTATTAATTTCAGTTTTTGTACTTTTTATCTCCAGAATTTGTTTCTGGCTTCTTCTTAGGTTTATTTGGTTCATATATCATTTTTTAAACTTTTCCCCACATCTTCCTTTAATTCTTTCAGCAACTTTAAGACATTTGTTTAAAGCATTTGTCTAATAAGTACACCATGCGGTCTTTCTCAGGGATAGTTTGTTGTTTTTTCTATAAATAGGCTACTTTCCCTTTTCTTTGCATGCCTTGTGACTTTTTGTTCAAAACTGGGTATCTAAATGTAATAATTTGGTAACTTTATGTGGAATGTTCCCTTCCTCAGGGTTTGGGAGATTTTAATTATTTGCTTGTTTAATTGTTTTAGGCTGTCTCGATTCTGTGGATTACCTTGAGGTATAAACTAAAGGTCTTCTAAAGTTTTTTTTGAACCTGTGCCTTTCTCTGGCCACGTATGGTGATTTTTTTTTTTTTTTTTTTAATTTCTCCTGTGTGTGCAGTTGATTTTGAATGTACTTGTATTTTAAAGTCTGGGTCCCCAAAGAGGAAAATAGAAAAAACAAAGTGGGGGGTGGGAAGCACTAGCCCTTTAAACCTCTATAACTTGCTTTAGTCTGAGGGCGCGGGGCCTATAACAATGATGTGGGTGGGTGTCTGTAGGTGTGTTTATAACAATGTCTGGCCACCTCTATGTCTGCACTTTGGCCAGCACAAGGTGGAATCAGCAGTCAGAACACAAATCTCTGATATATGGAGGATTAGGGTCTTATCCACCCTGGTTCCTGCAAGTTGTTGCTTGCTCTAGGAATACAGCATAGCATCCTGCCATGGGGATGGGAGGTGTGAGAGGAGTGGCCATTGCTGAGCTTGACCACAATCAACTGCAGTTTATCATTTAACCCTTCCCTTCAAAATTGAAGGGTTTCAACAGATTCCAGACTTCCAAAATAGATCAGACCAATTCTGTCAGTTGAATTGTTGTCTATCTAGATAAGGAGATAGATTTCTGTTGTTGCTTACTCCATCATCTTCCTAAAATCTTCTATTTCCTCAATAACTTTTAAGAGTATCAGGGGGTTCTGAGACAAAAAGGTTTCAGAGTCACTGTTGTAGACAGTGCAAAAATGTAGGTCTGGGAATTAGTGTATTTTTAAGTGACCAACTCAACCAACATCAGCTTTGCGTGTACCAAAGCAAAATGAAGATGAGACTAATTGATGTCTTAAGTTTAAAAGTTAGAAGCTAAATTATAGTACCAATTTCAGAAAGATTCTTCTTGT
Source organism: Furipterus horrens (assembly GCF_987537825.1). Lineage (NCBI taxonomy): Eukaryota > Metazoa > Chordata > Mammalia > Chiroptera > Furipteridae > Furipterus > Furipterus horrens. The sequence continues at coordinate 43,687,218 of NW_028327176.1, read as the reverse complement.
TGTGTCACAAATAAAGAATAAAGAGGTTGAAGAAATGGAGAACACTGAGCAACACAGGGAGGTTCGCAGGGTATATTTATATCCATGATGTTTCCTTATGGGGTCTTGCCTGGCCATTAATGAAAGTAAATACACTGTAATAAGTTTGCTAGACGTATAAAAGAATAGTGTGTGATTGATTCCATGCCTATATAAATGTCAAAAATATTAAAAATCCATACTATAACAGAGTATTTGGACTATATAAATGCTCCACTTGGACTAGCAGCCTTTAACACAATTATTTCTTTAAAACTTACTACTCTAGGTATAAATCAAGGAGTGGAAGAGTTAGTGAAATTTCAGGCCCAATCATTATTATATAGACAGTAATATCAAAAAGAGCACAGTTACTTTGCTAAAAAAGCAACAGAACAAAATATCTCAGAGTGCTTTCCTCTGAGCATCTCTCCTGCTCTTAGGCATCTTCTGTGTTGTCCAAAAATGAAGTCATGACTGCTCTTTATCAGGTCATTCTTCACAGAAAAGCAAACAGCCTTTAAGCATGAGGTAGCATCTCCCTCTGGGACAAAGAACAGGCTTGTTTTATGATTGCTATAAAAGTGGTGGATTCCCTAAGTGCAGGGCTCTTTAGCTGTGATAAAACCCCACTGTGTGTGCAGCATCCATCTGACCCTTCATGTCACCCCTATGGGACTTGGTCACAAAGGAACCAAAATAAACATGCCAATGCTCATGCTGTGAGTAATAAAGTCCTTTGTCTCTGACTCAGGAGTTTTATCTCTTCATTGAGCATCCATGAAACATTAACAGGCCATTTGAGCACCTCACAGAATAAAATCCCACATCTGATTCATCTTATTTATGTTTATTTGAAAGCTTGTATGTAACACACATGCAAAACACATGTGTTAATCTAACCAATATAGACTGAACACATAAAATGGTCACATACTGTTTCAAGTCAGTTGAATAGGAATAAATTATGAAAAATTTGACTTTCTTTAACTTGCAAAGTAGTTAGTAATTTTCTTTTTTAAACAATTAGATGAAAGACTGTAAAGCCCTAACATTATACAATTTTATAATGACTCCTTTGTAAAGTCCTTTGGGATCAGTGAATTTTTAAAAGAGTATGCAGAGATTTTAGAATTACAAACAAAAAAGGCAAAATTTTCAAATTACTAGGTTAAAATATAGGAACTATGATATCCTAAAAAAAAAATCAGTAGGTGAATGAGCAAGTCAAGAGGTGAGACTAGAGAGCAAAGAAAAAAACAGAATAAGTTAGAAACTCAAGAGGGAATAAATTTTAAGATAGAGTTCGCTTATATTCTAAATTTGAGTTTTCTAAATATGCCCATTTGTTTTACCAGAAATTTCCAAACCACTCTCTTTCATCGACATCTAACCCATTTCATCAGCATCTAACCCATTTGCAAGAACATGTGAGTAGGCCAATCCTAGCTTATTAGGAGAGTTCTATCCATTTATATTTCACTCACTTTGTTCTGCTGTGTAATTTTGCCAGAAATATTCGTTCTTGCCAGGATATTCTTGTGGTTTTTCAGTGACACTACCTGTATCTTATATAATCTAACAAATACTGATCTATAGTATAGGGAAGAGTTGTTGCAGGCAGATGCATATTCTAAAGGAATATTAACTTAAAATTATGCATATTTTATCCATGTAATTTCTTCTTATAGATTTTTCTATAAAAATGAAAATAAGCCCAATTTTCCTGTAAATTTAGTATAATGAAACCATATACAGACTGCTATGAGGGAGAAGCTATGTTCACAAGGATATGTATCATAAAAAAAGGACACAGAATTGAGGTTCAGTGTATACATGGACTTTGGAGTCTGTCAGATCTTAGTTTGAGTCCTAAATCTGTCACTTAACATTTTATTTAATGATATATAAATAATACTTCAACTGTTTTGCTATTTCTTGAAAATTTTCCTTATCATTTTTATTTTTAATGTCAGTCATTTTAATTTTTAAATTAGTCCAACTTGTCAACTTTTTATCTTTTGTGGTATCTTTTGCTTTTTTTTTTTTGGTTTAGGAACTTATTTTTAAAAAGATTATATTCACCCACTTTTAGAGAGAGATGAAGTGAGGGAGAAAGAGAGGGAGAGAAATATCAATATCGATTGGTTGCCCCTTGAATGTGCCCCAACCAGTGACTGAACCCACAACCCAGGCAAGTGCCCTAACAGGGAATTGAACCAGTGACCCTTTGCATCGCAGGATGATACCCAACCAATTTAGCCACACTGGACAGGGCTAGAAAGTTATTTTCCATTCAGATATTTGGTAAATAATGTTTTTTTTCTTATTAAAATAATTTTTTTATTTTATGTTTTAACACATTCCTCTGCCTAGAATACATTTCAGTGAATGGCATGAATTAAAGTTCTGAATTATCAGCCTAATATCATTTCCTGAATAGCATTTCACTGTTCTGTAATCCTTCCTTTATTGTACTTTAAGTTGTTACATAAGTGTATATGTATGTCTGAATGAAATCATGTTATGTCTGGGCTGGACATTCTGCTTTAGTGACCTACTCTTTGTTTGTTTGTTTTTTTAAAAATTTTCTGGCCACAAGTTTATTTTACACAAAATAATCCCTCCAATTTTACCGAGGTAGTTGATCACATCCATGACAAAATCTGCCTCTAATCTGGAATTTGGTTGCTGACCCAGCCCTGGCCTTGGCTTTCTTGTTGGTAACAGAGGGCATAACACTCAGTCTATAGGTGTCTCTACCAGCTTCCCCTCATATGAGTCTTGCAAATCGCAGTCTCTCTGCCTCTTAGGGGGCAGGTGAACATAATTATAGAGATACTGGATATCCTCATTGGTAAGGTACCAGTAAAAAATGTCTCCAGGCAAACTATTCCTTCTCATAGTCTCGTGGTTTGAGCGACTGAACAGCCTTCATGAGGTGAAGGTTAGGCATGTTCTTGTCTGGTAGCTCAGGATGTTTAGGCATGTGGACATCCTTTTGGTCACCCTCATTCCCTACTTAAAAAGGAGTTAATAAATGGAAATCCAGTTTTTCTTGGGCATCAGTATCACAGCAGCTGCTGCATCTGGGGCTGAAGCTGGAGTACATTAGAATTTCATAATGTGCATTAATATCTTGTAGGGATAATCAAATATCATCAACCATCATCACTTTTTAAAAATGATTAAACAATAACTTATTTAAAAAATAAATTGAGTCATTTTGATACATCCCAAGAAATATTCTGTTTGCATTTTGATTATGGTTACATAAAATCCATTAAGTATCTGGGGAAGACAGATACCTTCACAATATTTAATACAGTAGTCCCTCGCTATATCGCGGTTCACTTATTGCAGCCTCACTGTATCGCGGGATTTTTAAAATATTATATTTAATTATTTATCACGGATTTTTCACTATATCGCGGAATTTTGTGTTGCTGTATACATATGTTGTTAAAGTTATGTAGGTTTAAGAGTGTGGAATAAATGTAAGGTTCCTACTTCGCGGGGGGGTCTGGAACGTAATACCCGCGATAAGTGAGGGAATACTGTATTACTATTTAAGTAAAATAATATAGGTAAAATGCCAAGAAGGTTTTAGCCAGTGTATTATCTTATTCACTACTTCTTCTTTTTTCTTAAATAATATTACAAAAAGTAAAAAAAAAAGCAGAAAACTAAAATCCATTAAATGGTGCGCATATTTTTTAAATATTCAGAGCAAATCTATTTTCCTATAACTCTAAATACTGAGCACAGTTTAACTTAAGTGTTAAGACATATTACCGATTTATAAATTAGGAAAGTTAAATGGCAGGTATTTACTTTAATAAAATAATTTAATCATAAGATTCCTCTTTCCCTGGTACATATTTAAAATATAACCTGAATTTCAAAAATTAATTTTAAAAAGACTCCAATCAAAATTTGTGTAAGTAATATGCAACTTAACACCAGGAAAACAAACAATCCAATTAAAAAAATGGGCAAAGGACCTGAGTAGTCACTTCTCCAAAGACAAACAAATATCCAAAAGATGTATGAAAAAATCAGAATGGTGCAGCCTCTGTGGAAAACAGTATGGAGTTTCTTCAAAAAATTAAAAATGGAACTGCCTTTTGACCCAGCGATCCCATTTCTGGGTATATATCTAGGGATCCCAAAACACTAATCAGAGAGAATATATGCACCCCAATGCTCATAGTGTTATTTATAATAGCAAAGGTCTGGAAACAGCCCAAGTACCCATCAGTAGATGAGCAGATAAAAAAAGCTATGATATATTTACACAACGAATTCTACGCAGCTATAAAAACGAAGAAACTCCTACCCTTTGCTACAACATGGATTGACTTGGACAATATTATGCTAAGCGAAATAAGCCAGTCAGGGAAAGACAAATACCATATCATCTCACTCATATGTGGAATCTAATGAACAAAATACACTGACAAACAAAACCAGAGGCATGGTCACATGAAACAAACTGATAGACCTCAGAAGGGAGGAGGGTGGACACAGACAACAATGTGGTAAAGACAGGGCAGCAGAGGGGGGAGGGGGTGGCTAGAGGAGGGGGTAAAATGCCGGACATCTGTAACAATGTCAACAATAAAAAACCTGCATAAGTGAGGTAAAATTATAGCACTGAAGACCTTATAAAAAACACATTTTAATGGTAATACTAATGTGAATTTTAAAAAATCCACATATAGACCACCTTAAACATAAATATAAGAGAAATCCTGTTCTAGCAATGTTAACCATTGGGAAAGTATACATTTATAGCTATTTCCAAGAGACACATATTTAATTTATACATTAATAACTCAAGAGAATAATATAATATTACTATGTAAATACTTATACTGTTTATCCAGTATAAGTATTAGCCTTTTTGCAAATTTTGGCCTTTACTGGACAAAGGTAAATCATATTCAATTATAGATGTAATTCCTAACTAAGTTAGCAATATAATAATTTTACAATATTAGAATGCTGACTTGGGCTTTCCTTCTCAACTTAAATTGTTTTTATACTTTTAACAGGCACATTTATAAAAGTATAATTTACATAGAACTGTCTTAAAGTGTACAGTTTGATGAATTTTACAAATTTGTACAGTCATGGAACCAACTCAATATTTTTAATTACCTTACTGTCTAATTTGAGCCAGTAATTAGCAGCTTATTCCCATCTTCCCTGATCCATTTCAGCTCTTTTACTCATTGAATACATTGATTATAAAAACAAATAAAGATGGTTTGTTTAATGCAATTCTCAACATGGATCATTTGGGAAGATTACACATTTCAAAATTAAGCTTAAATTGATACAGTACAAATTAATTCAGTAACCTTTGGTTTTATTTTTATAGATCACATTAATATGTTTCTGCAGAAAAAGTTAAAGAACTAATCAACTGAATTTACAGAATACCCCCCCCCCCCAAGAATCCTCATTATATTGCTGGTTTCATGATTAAAAAAATCTCTTATGAACAAAATAGAAAGAATAAACTGTCCAAAGATTTCCATAGAGACTATTACAACCTTTAAATAACAGGTTTTTCAAGTGATTTGAGTATGAGCTTTTTACTGTTTTTTTCTTGGATATAGTGACCAAGGCTTAAACTTTTCCATTATCATTTGGCTCTATAATTTTGAAAATGATTTACCCAATATATGTAGGTTTGAGATTTAAAAATGCTTCAGCTACACTCTTCAATCTAAACAGGCAACCTGCCTTGATTTCAAAGGTTTGACATTTTCTTTCTAGGAATTGTCATATTGCCCAAATTAGTTTATTATTAGGAGCTTCGGTGTTATAAAAAGAGGATAAAAACATGCAACAAAAATTTATCCCATCTGTCTTTTCTAGTCTTGTAATTATCGTGAGCAATTTCATTTATTTCCCATGAATTCATTTACCTAGGAAGATCATACACAATGTGCAGTCTACAAGTTAAGTACTGGGTGGTTATGCTTTACTATGAGACAAGTAAAAGCTTGTAAAGAAAAAAAGAGGCATAAAAGCGTGGCAAGTTTCACTACGCTATAGTGCTTTTAATGAAACATATTTACTGCCTTGGGTAAAAAGTAAAAGTAGCTCATAGCTGCAAAACTTTGTATAAATGCTTAGTATGTCATACTACATAACTGAAAGATTCTTAATTAAACATGTCCCACCAAAAATCCTCACCAAATTGCATTTGCCACCAAATGACTAACAAGTACACAACAGTTGGAAACTGTCAAAATATTTTACAGCTCAATTGTAATTACCAACCAAGTCTAAGCATGCCCCAGTGGGTGTTAACTACATCTTGGGGGATTCAAAACATTAAACAGCAGTCTTTTTTTTTGTTGTGGAGGTTTCTAATTTATACATTTAAAACTAACTAACTCCAAAGACTTTTGTTGTCCTTGGTGACAAATCAGTGAAACACCAATACGAGATATAATTACTGATTGTTTTTATAGATTCATTAGTAAGAAGAGCCTTTTCAAAAGATCATCTGGCTAATCTCTTACCATTATAATTGAATATATTGATTATTTGGTTATTTGTCTTATAACTAATCTTAAGACAGAAGTGTTTTCTCTCATCCTATCACAGTAGATGTAGCCAAAAGTAAATGTGAAGGCGTGATTATGGAGAAATGTCAGTATGAAGTACAGCTGATGAGTACCCAGAAGGAAAAATGTAGAACATCATTTGCCATTGGAGGTAGGACAGCGTCCTGCCAATTCTTCCCTCCTCACCAGAAAATGTACCATGGAGTAGAATCGAGCTTGATGCTCTGTGATCATCTAAATTGGGTTAGCTCTTACCAAGAGAAAAGAACTGAGTTAATTACTACTGACCGTAAGCACAGATAGATTACTACTTCCACCAGTAATCACTACCCATCCACTATCTTACTATCAGTTGGGGACAGAAATAGGAGAATTTACCATGGGATATATAAATTGTTTTTTTGAGGTCCTTAACTCTATATTTTTCCTGAGAGGTATCAATCAGGGAGAGTAGTATTCAAAAAAGCAGATGAATAACATACTCAGAACATTCCAGTGTTTTAAATTTAAAATGGAATTATAATACTTAATTTAAAATGTACTTTAAAATGTAACTATGGTTACACAAGAAACTTCAATTATACTTGTTTTAGGCTGAAAGGTGGGCACATAAGTATTGTATTAATTATAAAGGATCCTTTTACCTTTTTATATGACTGGAAAATTCCACTGAAAATCAAAAGAAAAAAATCACAAAGTAGTAGTCACACATGCTATCAAATATTTTAGCAGTTATTTAATAAATGGATTCCAACTAGATCATAATGCGAGCTAATAAAAAGATTCTTAAAATTAAATGAATTTGAAGTTCTGTAGATTGGTTCTCAGGAGAACCATAATCACCAAACAATTATGATCACAACTAGATGAAATGTTCAAACAAAACTGGAAATGCTGATTACTGCTACAACATAGAGTAGCTGACTGGGTCAGGTGTTGATAGCGGGAAATATACAATTGTTTTTAAAATAATTTTTTACATTGGATTCTTGGATACAAAGTTTGCGAAAAAAAGAAATGTATATTTCAGTAATATTATGTAGGCCTAAGTCTCCAACTTTTAACACATGCTAGTATCAGAAAAAAAGAAAGAAACATTCTCACAGGCATACCTTTATCTATGTATTATGCATATATACTTCTGTATATTTTAAAACATATACTGAAAGCAGAATTTTGAGAAGATAAAGATGAAGTTAGCAATTAAAATATTTCATTTAACTTGATGATATAAAAACCAATTTTTCTCTCATTATAAAAAAGAACAATCTGATAGAAAAGGCTTACTTTTGAAAATGTTGGTTTAATACCTTTAAGTCTAATTCTAAAGTGTACAAATTGATACCAGGTTTGAATGACTGTCATAGCTGAAAAGATACATCACAAAGATAGATAAATCTAAATGCAAAAAGTACATCCTTGGCGATGCTTACTAGATCAGGATACTCATTTTTCAATCCCATTTACCAAGTATGCGAAAGATTTTTGTTGATATTCATTTAGTTTCTCTTCACTTATGTCAACTAGTTGAGGTTAAAACACCACTAATAATATTTATTGGGGCTTTAAAACAGGTTTGAAAATTCAGGTTCTTAAAGTATATTGTTATGAGAGTTTACATAGGTGACAGGTATTGTTTTTAGCTACAATAATATGAAAATATTTCTGTAGCAGACACTATAGCTTGGCTGCTAACCAACATCCATTCTCATGCCTGCTTCTTTTAAGGGATGGGAAAAGCCTGGTAGTCACTTTTTGTAACTTACCTTGTAGCAAAGGATAGCCACATGACAGTCTGGCCAATATAATGTGAGTGGAAGTTCACAAAAATATGAGAAGTCTATGAATATAAGTGGAAGTTTATAATTCCCTGACAAAATGAGAGATGTGAAGCTTCCTCTCATACTTGTACTCTCTTTTCAACAAGATAGTTCCATCCTCTACCTGACACGTGATCCTCTAATATGTAGATATGTAGGCTGACTGAAGGTACCCTTGTCAAGATGCATATTAAGTATTGGTAAAGCTTAATTTCTTTCTTTATTTTAGATTAAAACATGTAGATACAAGTTTGAATATATTCTTCCCACACCCGTGGCTTGTCCTGGGCACTCCCCAGGGTCACACATCTCACTTTGCAAGCTACTGTTTTAAATAATACAAAGGGCTACATATGTCTAACAAAAAATACTCGCAACAGTCCTGTGACTTATTGTAATACACATTTTAGAGACCAGCCTCAGACAGGCTAAGGGACCTGCTGAAAAAGAAAACAAAACAATGCATGAATGGTTTGACTATAAATGATTTTTAGTCATAAATTTCAAGACTAGAGAACATTTTTATGAAATAAAAGTTTTTATTCCATTTGCCAAGCTGTATTAAACACATATACAATTAAATTATACCAAGAATACATCAATTGATTAAAAGAAGTAATAAATAGTCACATTTTTATATAAAAACTTCCATGAGTTAATAATGCTACATGTTTATATGCTATGCTTCATTATAATGAATTTGATATGCAGCAATCTCAGAAAGACCTATTTTAATTCCTATTGTAATACGTTTTTTAAAAAAATCAACAAAACTATCCCTTGATACAGATTCCAATGGGCCAGCAAGTCATCACCAAATCTTTATAATACTCATTGCATTCTGCCTATAAAAATTAACAAGATTCAAAGGTAAGAAATGATCCTTGTTGTTGAAGAATCAATTCATAACTGAGAAGGGAGGCATAAACAATTACTGTGACATAATGTGATGAAATTTATAAAATAGGTTCCTACACAGTGTTATGGAATCATAAAGTGGAAAGTTATGTCAATAAACGCCTAGGGGTTAATACCTAAAATTTATAAAGAGCTCATACAACTTAACACCAAAAAAACCCCCAAACAATCCAATTAAAAAATAAGCATAGAACCTGAATAGACATTTCTCCAAAGAAGACATAAAGAAGGATAATAGACATATGAAAATATGCCACCAGGAAGATGCAATTTAAAACCACAATGTGATTATCACCTCATACCTGTCAGAATGGCTATCATCAATAAATAAACAAACAAGTATTGGCAAGGATTTAGATAAAAGGGAACTTGGTGCATTGTTGATGGGATTGCAAACTGGTGCAGCCACTGTGGAAAACAGCATGGAGGTTCCCAAAAAAATTAAAAATAGAACTACCTTATGACCCAGCAATTCTACCTCTGGACATCTATCCGAAGAAACCTGAAACACTAACTCGAAAAGATATTTACATCCCTATGTTCATTGCAGCACTACCTACAAGAGCCAAGATATGGAGATAACCTATGTGCCCATCAACAGATGGCTGGATAAAGAAGATGTGGTACATATATACAATGGAATATTACTTGGCCATAAAAAAAAATCCTATCATTTGCGACAACATAGATGGACCCAGAGTGCATTATGCTAAGTGAAAGTCAAAGAAAAATACCATATGATTTCAAAGAATAAAATAAGCGAACCAACAAAACAAGGAGTCTCATAGATAGAGAGAACAAACTGATGGTTGCCAGATGGAGGAGGGGATGGGGGCTGGGTGAATACGGTGAAGGGATTAAGAAGTACAGATTGGTAGTTATAAAATAGTCACAGGATATAAAGTACAGCATAGGGAATGTAGTCAATGATATTGTAATAACTATGTATGGTGCCAGGAGGGTACTAAACTCTTTGGGGGAAACACTTAGTAAATAAATGTCTAACCACTATGCTGTACACTTGAAGCTAATATAAAATAATATTGAATGTCAACTGTAATTGAACAATAAAAAAATTTTTTTAATGCCTCAAAGGTGTCATTTGAGTTAGAACTCCAAAGGATGAGCTGGTCTTCACCAAAGCTCTGCATAAATACAAAAGATGTGAAAGCTGTAATGCCTATCCAAATGGATATCTGGCTGAATCTGGATCACTCCCAAGGAAAAATCAGAAACAAAAATCGGTCTGAAGCTCCAAGAGGTCTCAGACCAGGGATTAAGGTCAGAGGCTAAGAATAGATACAGAGATGGCAGAGACCAGCAGTTCCTGATGTTTTTGGTTTTAGGGTGTCTTTATGCTTTAAAAAATTATTGAGGACTCCCCAAAAGTTTTATTTATGTGGTATATCTACTGATGGTTTACTATATTAGAAATAAAAACAAAACAAAAAATATTTATTTTTTAAAACAATAAACCTTACACATTAATATATCTATATGAAAACTGTATTTCCCAAAGAAAAATAATGAGAAGAATGAAGCTGTGTCACATTTTTAACAAATCTCTTTAATGTCTGGCTTAACAGAAGATGGCTAGATTCTCGTATCTGCTTCTGTTTTCAATCTGTTATGATGTGTTGTTTTGAAGTAACTGAAGAAAATCCAGCGCACAGATACAGAGTTAGGAGGGTAATTTTAAAAGGCTTTTCAGACATTTGTGGATATTCTTCTTTGATACTACACCAAAACTCACAAGTGGTAGTTTCTTAAAGCTAGTTGCTATGTGAAATATGAACCATATTGATGGCCTTTTCAAACTCTGTTATATTAAATCCACTGCTCTATCTTGCACTGTGAAAGGAATTTTTATCTATGCATAATTTTGAAACATCATCCATTGGTCATTTGGAAAATACTTATCTCCTGAATTTTATAATCTTCCAAATGTTGAAACATTTCATTATAGAATATTAAAAATATAGCATTTCTTCATCTTATCACAAATCTCTCCAGTTAAGTCTTTTAAGTATTGGGAAGATCACAGCTCAAAGTGTCAGATATGAATTTTCAAAATTCTAATTTTTGCTTGAAAGCTCTAATTTTATCGTTGGCAACAAAATACTGTCAGTTGTCTCCCTTTAAGTGACAAGCTCATTTTGTTCCTTTTCAAGAAAATATTTACCAAATAACCAAGTCAAAATAACCACAGTCTGTCAGTCATTCTTTCAAGTAAAAATGGTGTTCCTTGATTCAGGCAACAATTCAAATAAGTGCAAAAGCTTTCCCTGGTTATAATGGTATTACTTTGATGTGGAGCAGAACTGTTTTATGCATACTTCCTGTTTTGTCATACAGAATATTAGAAGACTGTGTACGCTATTAAGATTTAATAAAATTAATGCTTTTTATTAACTTATAAAGGATTCTGAAGTGAAACTGTTATTTTTGTTTTAGTTTTTCTTTTTTTTTAACTGAGAGTGTATGGTCATCATGAAAAAATGCAATGACTACTACCAACAGTTTGATGCCACTGACTTGATTCATGTTAGTGCTAGTGGTTTTAACCACCATTGCTTTTGCCCAATCTGTACAAATATCAACACAGTGAAAAAGCAAACGATGTTTTGCTATTATAATGAAAATGTTCTTTACTTCACAAATGCATCAAACTATCTATGGACCTCCACAGACCACATTTTCAGAAGACTTAGACCAAAGAAGATCAGCAATCAAGGTAGATGCTTACTCCTGTATTCAATTATGGTCTTTATTTTTCTAAAGGCCATGGGCAAGAAACTAGAGTCATCTTAAGTGTTGAAATACTCTGTGTCCTTTAGTAGAGGTGGACCCAGAATGGAAACTAATAGAAATTAAGAGTGGGAATTCCCTACAATTCATACTTTCTACATATTCAAATTAGAAATCTATATAGTTGTGGTTTTACATTATTACATAAGAAATGCTACCAGAAATCAATGGCAATTTAAAGTGTACTGATTATTTTTAATAGCTTTTTCTGTACTGAAGGTAAATCTTAGACGCTTTCAAGAATAAGATGGTGATACAGTATAGTAAACAGATAAGGCGTACCCAATTACTAGATGTTAAGGAGTACTAAAAAATGATTTGCATTGCTGGGTCCTTTCCTATTTTACTGTTTACAAATCATCAAGCAAGCAGGCTTGGAAGTACTATGGAAGCTGTGTGCTTGGCCTATAGTGCTGAAGATGCTCTGACTGATTAGGTGGCAATCTCCCTTCCTTCAGGAACACTATGGGTAGGTACTGGAGAGGATGAGTACTCCCTGTAACTGTTAATTATTCCAACCAAGTGTAAGTTTCCTCAGCAATGAAGAAAATAACTACTCTGCCCAGGCAAGGAGAAAAACAAAACAAGACACAGGACTAATGGGACCCTCCAAAAGTTAATCTAACATCATATAATACATAAAGTTGTGTTTCTTTGTTCTCTAACTCTTTTAACATACAGGGGTGGGCAAAAGTAGGTTTATGGTTGCATTGTGACATTATTTTGAGCTAATAAAGCTATTGTAATAATTATAATCTGCATGTCTTTTCCCATATGAACTGTAAACCTACACTTGCCTTCCCTTGTATATATAGTCTATACCAGTGGTTTCTAACCATTTATAGCTTTGATCTCACCAACTATGTTACTAAAGAACCCAGGTACTTTACCTTGTAAAATAAAACAAATTTTAAAATCCAGATACCTTTATCCACAAAGGAAATTCATGTATCTTTCACATATATATTTTTTAATTATTTATTTATTTGTTTGTTTTTATTTTTAGAGAGGGGAAAGGAGAGAGGGAGAGAAATCACTGTGTGGCTGCCTCTCACTTGTGCCCCCAACTGGGGACCTGACGTGCAAACTAGTCATGTGCCCTGACTGGACGACACTTGGCTCGCAGGCCGATGCTCAATCCACTGAGCCACAGCAGCCAGGGGGCTATGATATTTTTAAGAAATAAAAATAAAATTACTTTTGTTGAAAAGTCTTCCTAAGTTTTAGGAGACTGTTACCTCTATTTCCCAATGCATATACATACTAGACACCTCAGTATAAGTATTCTCGAAACAAAGACAGATTTATCAATGACAAGAACCATAAACTTTTCTTCTTTTTCAATCCTCACTAACCTCCCCACATCTCCACCTCAAGGATTTGAAATTTGCTAAGGAAGAAAGGAAAGATTAAAAAAGACTCAAAGAAAATAGCCTAATGCTTTTTGGGGGGAGATGGGGGGGGATCAGAGTATAAACAAAAGCACTAATAACAGTAACAAAAATAATAGTAGTAGCAACAGCCAGGACTTACAGAACTTACTATGTACCAGGCGCTATTCTGCCAACTTCACATGCATTACTGCATTTAATCCTCACAACAGTTCTATGAGATAAGCACACTGAGAGATAGAAAGGTTAAATAACTTGCTCCACTTATTAAAAGGTATAGTCCACGGTCTTGGCAGTGTGATTCCAGGCAAAATATACAACTTCCTTTGTGGTATGATCTCAGGATGGTAAGGATCTTAGAGAAGGCTCAGTATCCTAAAAAATGATTCTGTAGTTGACTTAGACCTGAAATATTATCCAGAAAGAACACTGTACTAGATTCAAGGACCTGAATACTAGATTAATGAGATACAGTTTAAAGAGATTTGCGATATTAGCCTTAATAACATTCATTCTGGTTTTTGGTTTTATCCTTTGTAAAACAAACAAGAGGAGTGAATTAAGATTCATTTATTCAATCATAATACACTAAGCACCTATTAAGTGCTAGGCAATATGCATTACTGAGAACCTGTTTCAACTCATGCAAATTATATTTTCTAAGTTAATATCTCACAAGAGGACCCTAAAGCTATTTAAGCTTTCACCTTAAAACCAGGCATGCCTTTTAAGGATGAAAGAGATGAAACCGAGCCAAAGAAGTTTGATGTCTTGAACATAAGGAAACTTAGGATAAAACTAGGAAACCCTCTCAGCTATTCTGTCTAATTTTACAAAACTGTCATAAGCAACACTGTAGTGAATTTTTCATTCAACAACAATTTACTTAACATCCATTACACGTGAGGATTGGCAATATAATGACAGGTGAAACAAGTCCCTTTCTTAAAGAGTTTACAATGCTTGCCATAAAGAATTTAATAAGTGGTTAAAGCGTTTATTTAAAAATATAACCTGATGAAGTTTGTCACAAAAACATCTTCAAAAATTTTTTTCTTAGCCAAATTTCCATAGAAACTTTATTCAACTTCCTGAAGCTACTTTTTAGAGATGGTTATAGAAAATCAAACTCACCCTTAAAAATTCTGATTCAGTAGGAAGGGATGGGCCCCAGGCGATTCTAATGCAGCTGGGAAACAGGGTCACAGTTTATTTTTGCCAGTTTACAATTCTACCATTTTTCTTTCAGTATTCAGAGAAACAATTCTGCTTTGGTATAATATTGAGAATTTCTCCTCAGTTTCCGGTATTAAACAAGTCTTTGAGCAAATTATGACCTTGCTTAGGTGCCATAAAAATTCTGCTCATAAAAATTCACTGAGTAATTTCTCTGATCTGGGTCCACAGCATGAAATTAAAGTTTTTTGAGTTAAATATTTAACCCTTTGAGTGCCATGATAATTGCTAAAATTCATGTGAGAAATGCCAGGCCATTTTGCTGAGAAATGCAGTGTTTATGATAAATGTCTATAAAAACATTATTATTCATAATAATTTGCTGAAAATTTCATGACATATAGTAAATACACTCTTCTTTTGTAAGTAGCATTCTTTGATGCAATTTATCAAAAATTTATTGCATTAAATTATTTTATTATAACAATTATTTTAGAAAAAATAAGTTCTTTCCTTCAATATGGCTTTTGAAGTATAATATATTGGCATAATATAAAACCTATGATTATAATTTGAAAAAACACATAGCAACATGGATAACAAGCAAGAAGTATGCCAAATATTGCATAAATTTTTGGGAAAAAAAAGAAAACTTTATAACGTACAAAAAAAGTGAACACAAATGGCATTCACACTAGAGACATATCAATAGATATCAACAGTGAAGAACAGTTTATAAACAAAAGTGAAATGCAAAACAATAATAGTAAAATGTTTATATATTAACATCTGTGACTACTGATGCATCTTGGGTGCAGCCCTTTGTCACATCTCACACATACTGTTCTTGACTTGATTTTTCATTCCGGTGTTGAGTATTCCTTACACAATCTTAACTTTCTTTCTGGAAGCATCTTTACGTCATATATGTGAGAGGAACCTGGTGGATTTTCTTCATTGTTGGATTTGTTTATTAACAATGTCTCTAGCCTCATGCCATTCTCTGGCAAGCTCTTCTATTATGGAGGTGTTGAAGTTCAATCGAGACATTGGTTTGTTCCCACCTAAAAAATTTTCCTTATAAAAAATGTATGCATTCAGTAGCATTCTTGATAATACACTGAACACAACCTTCTTTCAATACTTTAGTGTTCTTCTTTCATCCAAATACACGTAAAGCATTATATCAGACGTGTCTATGCCTCCCATTTATCAGTTGTATTCCAATATGATATCTGGCTTGGAAGTTGGTGTCATATTTCTTTCTGATGCTATGTTTGACACTGTTGGACCTGAATAAGAGCTAAGGAGCAATACCTGCGTTCTTTGAGATTTCTTTTCCCTAAACCCACACAGTAACAGGAAAGGCATTTCTAAAAATCCTTACCTCTCCCACATTGAACTTTTGTAGAATCTGGTGAGGGAGAAATTTTTGATCCCAATGAAGTGTTCCTGTAATGTATGTCCCTACTGAGTAGAGGTACCTAGCCAGGGGAATTGAACTAAAAAAATTGTTGAAAAAGATGTGGTAACCTTTATTTGTATAATTCCCCATGGTAAGCAATTTGGTTACTACAGTATAGGCCAAACCATGTTTTTCACATCATCTTTGTCTGTATTACTTTTTGCTCCAAGGTAAGCATAGAATACAAGACATTAATTTGAGACTGCATCACACATCATCCAAAATTTTACTCCCCAGCGATGATTGTGTTTAATTGGCAAGTACTGCAATAATCTGCTGTGACTTTTGTGGTACCAACCAAACTCTCATCAATGCACAATTGTTGGTGGGGAGTATAGTAATGTCGAAAGATACAACTGGCATGATCAACTATTGGCTGAAATTTAGCACACGGGTCTTAAGATGGATCATCAAGAGTGGGGATTCTGGAATTGTCTACAAGATGAGAAAACCTCAGCAATAACTGAAATCGGTTATGAGAAAACGGCGGGCCAGAACCAAGGAGTTGACAAAGAATTCTTTTTTGACCAGTAGCTGTACATGCTTGGTTTAGTAATTATGCTCATGTTCAGTATACAAGCTGTAGAAGCTTTTATTTCTTCAACTGTCGTTGGTTTCCAAGAACTCACTCTAGAATTAGGGGACAAGTTTTTGTGTGACTGAAAGTGCTGTCGTGCATATCTGTTGGTTTCGGTGACCATCTCCTTCAGCAGCACTTCAGTGAAGAAGAGATGAAAATAAGCAATTGGCTTAGAATCAGTCGGTGGGGCACACTTCAAACCTGGAAGCTCTGCAAACTGATGCTGAAATTGTGTTGTGTCCTGCCCATCTGCATCCCTCTCAGCCCTACAGCTTTCACTATCATCACTTTCAGAAGAAGATGGTTCAGTTTCATCTTCACTTACCTCATCTTCAGATGCACTGCTTTCAAGATCACTTATCACAAAATCGCTGTCACTCGATTCATTGCTGATCAATTTAGAAATTTCTTCTTCTCGCAAAGTTTCCTTTCTCTTCATTGGGGCACTCATTTTTAGTTTTTCTATAAATGTTTTTCCAATATAAAAAAAGCATGGGCAACCCAATTAAAAAATGGGCAAAGGACCTGAACAAACACTTCTCTGAAGAGGACATACAGAAGGTCCATAGACACATGAAAAAATGCTCAACATCATTAGCCATCAGGGAGATGCAAATCAAAACCACAATGAGATACCATTTTACACCAGTCAGAATGGCCATCATCAACAAATCAACAAACAACAAGTGCTGGCGGGGATGTGGAGAAACGGGAACCCTACTGCACTGTTGGTGAGAATGCAGACTGGTGCAGCCACTATGGAAAACAGTATGGAATTACCTCAAAAGATTAAAAATGGAACTGCCTTTTGAACCAGCAACTCCACTACTACGATTATACCCGAAGAATCTTAAAACACCAATTCAAAAGAACTTATACACCCCTATGTTCATTGCAGCACTGTTTACAATAGCTAAGTGCTGGAAACAGCCTAAGTGCCCATCTGTAGATGAGTGGATCAAAAAACTGTGGTACATTTACACAATGGAATACTATGTAGCAGAAAGAAAGAAGGATCTCCTGCCATTTGCAACAACATGGATGGAACTAGAAAGAATTTTGCTTAGTGAAATAAGCCAGGCAAAGAAAGAAAAATACCATATGATATCACCTAATATAGGAAACTAAAGAACAACACAAACAAAAGAACTAAATAGAACAAAGAGCAGAATAGCAATCAATAGAGGGGAGGGGGGAGGGAGAGAAGGGGGGATAAGTAAGGGAAGGGTTTAGTCAAAGCACATATATAAATGACTCATGGACATGGACAACGGGGAGGGATATGATTGCGGGAGAGGGGGTGGTTTGGGTAGGGGAGAGAAATTGGGAGAAAAGGGGACAACTGTAATTGAAAAACCAAAAATAAAAATAAAAAAAAAAAAATAAAAATGCATGGGCACAAAATGAGTGAATACTGGCCATAAGATTCATATAAGATCACTTCCTGGCTAAAGTTCAACTGAATCCTTTTCTTCACCTATGACTCTCAAAAGTAGTCTTGCTCTTGCAGCACAAAAGAATGATCCACTCTAGTAAAAGAATATTGCTTCACCCAGAGCATACCAACTTTTGATACTTTTTATTCAAAGCAGAAGAAAGTGCACATTTACTGAGAACACCGTCAGGCAGTGGTGACATCCAAATCTGCTCCAATGCAGAGAGACTAACCTTGTTGTGTTTACAGCCTACTAGATGGATACCCTGGGAGCCAATGCAGTACTTCACATTTTCTCAGTAAACAACGTTCCCCTCATTCTGAAAGGCTGACTCATCGTCAGAGGATATCAGGTCCTTATGTCTCCAGATGGGGGGGGGGTCAAATGTTTTCAAGGACGCTCTGTGATTCCTTCACTGGTGAAATGGACCTAAGATGCAGCACTTCACATTTCCTCAGTAAACAATGTCCCCTCGTCGGAAAGACTGACTCATTGTAAGATGGTATAAGGTCCCCCACTCTATATCATATCCATATTCAAGTTCCTATCTCTCCATTTGAGGTGGTCAAATGTCTCAAGGACTCTCCATGTTTCCGTCACGAGAGCAATAAACCTACTCTGCTGAGACACTGGGAAAAATGCTAACGCTATACCATGAAGCAATGAAAATGTCCATTAGCAAAAGTTTCCTTATCATGCACACTGCATGGAATTTCGACTATTGTTGCAAAGATAAATGAAATTAAAGGGACTGTTTAAAATGTAAGTATAAATTATAACAGAATTAATATGTCAGTATTTGAACGAGCGTAAAAATCTGAAATTTGGATTAACATAAGAAAAAGTTATATCAATATATAACCTAGGCACAAAAAAAGAGAGCAAAACATAAAATATGAATTATTCCATTGTTATTTACATTGATAGCCATCGGAAGAAAGAATCGCTGGCAGCAACATTGGCACTTTTGGGAAAATTTGTCAGTGTCACTCACAGCGACGCTGGCACTCAAAGTGTTAAAAAATTACTGACTTTGTATTCCAGAAAAATAAAATAGACACACTTATCCTATACCTCTAAGTACAAACTAAAAACTCCGGATATTATATCAAACAAACATAATGGGCAAAAGGGCTTTGGACGGGTGACGTGCCTGCACACCTTCCTCCAAAGAAGCCTTTTTTCCCCCCTAATGTGGGACATTGGAAAATTAATCCCTGCCTTTTGTCATCTAGTGGTTATGGTTTTAATATTGCTTTTTAACCCTGTTGCCAAATCTGTTGCTCCCAGAATACAACAAGGATGCCAGCTTGTTAAACTCAGCATGCCATTGGCCGGGGATAGTCAACTGACCTGGAGTCTGCAAGATCCTTCCCCATGTGGGAAGGCCACCCTCCCCTCCACACCCCCACACTTATTAGGGATTTCTGGACCCAAGGGTAGGTAGGACGACGACCATGTCCAGCATGAAGCAGCTAGAGAAGCACGAGACCTTTGCCCATTGTCCTTTATAAGATTATAAAGGGTCTTAAGTCTGAGAGGGGAGAATTGTTACAGATCGGGGTCACCCCCCAAAATATATAAATTAATTAATTTTTTTAAAAAAGAACAACATAGGAAAGGTGAAGCCATAGAACTGATTTGCACAACCCATGGACATGAACTAAGGGGGGTGAGATTGCTGGAGGGAAGGGAGGTACTGGGTGGAGGGGAGCAAGGGGAAAATAAATTGGGACAACTGTAACAGCATAATCAATAAATCATACTTAAAATTTTTTTTTAAGAAAAGAGAGAGAAAGTCTCTGCAAAGTAGACAGAAGGGAGACTATCTAGGGACTTCAGGACCCAAGGAACAACACAATGATTCCCTGGGCTTTGCTTTGTTTCATATATCCCAGATTGGAGCTAAAGAACCTGGCAAGTCAGAAAGGCTAATGTGCAGAGATAAAAGCCCCAACAAAAGCCTGCTCTCTTTAGTCACAGAACCAAAAAAGAAAAAGAAAAAAGAAAAAGAGAGAGAGAGAGAGGGCTAGCAAGACAGAAAACACTCCGATAATAACCACAAACTCCACACAAACACCATAGAAAACTTGTGGCCCTAGTCCCACCCACAGAAGCACAGGCTTCGATGGGAGCTTAGAATATCATCCTTGCCACCTGGTAATGAGAACCCACCATAGTGTTGGTGGAGAGCACATGGAGGCCTGGACTTCTACCCTTACCTGGCACTCCTTCCTCTTTTTGCTAGAATGGTGTCAAAGGAACCCTGGTAAAGAGTCGTTACTCTCACCATCACCCAGTGGTGACCCTATGCTATCAGTGGAGGCAATTCCACTCCTCCCAGCTGAGGAGATATCAGTGGTGGCCTAATAGGAAGCGAGAACTCCCACACCTGCCAGTAGTAAAGCACTCCCCCACTCCGGAGTGTCAACTCTAACGAAATCATTTGGCAGTTCCTTAAACACTAAACACAATTATCATATAGCCCAGCAGTTGCACTCTTTGGTATTTATGCCAGGAAAATAAAAACTTATTCATATAAAAAGTTATACATGACTGTCTATTTTATTCACAATGGCAAAAAATTGGAAACAGTTAGATGTCCTTCACCAGGTAAGTGGTTAAAAAAACTATGGAAAACTACAAGCAATAAAAAGAAATGAAGTAGTCCATGCAATAACCTGGATGAATCTCCACATAATTATGCTGAGTGGAAAAACCAGTTCCAAAAGGTTATATACTGTATCATTCCATTTGTATAATATCTTTGAACAAAGTTATAGAAACAAAGAATATTAATGGTGTGGCTATAGTGATGCAAGGATTTTGTATGTTGACTGTATCAATGTCAATATGCTGGTTGTGATATTGTACTATAGCTTTGCAAGGTATTACTATTGGGGAACACTACATATGGGATCTCTCTGTATTATTTCTTACAACTGCATGTGAATCTATAATTAACTCAAAGTCAAAAGTTTAATTTAAAAAATTAGCATTTGCAACAGTTTTAAAAACACGACTTGAGCACAACCTGAACAAAAAATGTGGAATATCTGTATACTAAAAACTACAAAACATTGTTGGGAAAAATTAAAGAAGACCTAAATAAATAGAGAGACATGATGTGTTTATGTATTGAAGGAATCAATATTGATAAGATGTTAATTCACTCCAAACTGACCTATGGATTCAGTGCAATCCCAATTAGAAATTGACTAGCTGATTCTAAAGTTTGCGTATATGGAAATGTAAAGGGCCAGAATAGCCAAGACAACTCTGAAATACAACAAAGTTGGTGGACTCATACTTTCCTATTTTCAGACTTAGAATAAAGCAATAACATGGACAATAGGGTGGCAGTTGACTGTGGGAGCAGGGGGTGGGGTCGGCGGGGCAGTGGTGAGCAACAGAGGATAACTGTAATAGAACAACAATAAAAATAAATTAGATCTAAAAAAATAAAGCAACAGCAATCAAGATAATATGGTATTGAACAGAGTCTAGAAATTAAACTATACATACACAATCAATTTATTTTCTACAAAAAGGTAATGCAGAGAAAAAATAGTCTTTTCAACAAGTAGTGGTGGGATGGCTAGATATCCATATGCTAAGAAAGAAAAAGCAAAAACAGCAACAAAAAAATATAAAAAACCTTTAACTCATACCTTGCACCATATAAAAATATTTAACCCAAATGAATCAGACCTAAACATAAACTCTAAAACTCTAAAACTTCCAATGAAAATAATAGTAAACTGCAAGAATATTGGTTAGAGAAAGATTTCCTATACATAACTCCAAAAACAGATCTTGTAAAGTAAGCGTATCTTGTATTTATCTACTTCTCTCCATTTCTGTTGTCACCACTCTAGTCTCAACCACATCATCCCTTGTCCAGAGTACTACATCTGTTTTCATTCCCTCCCTACTTCTATCCTTGCCCTATCCAACCACTTTCATAAAACTGAGAATGATCTTTTCAAGTATATATCTGATTCTATGATTTCTCTGCTTAAAACTCTTTAATAGATTCTCATGTCCCTTACAATAACATCCTTCAAAGGCCAGCATGATCTAGTCCCTCTTAGATCTCAACTTCATCTTGCACTATTAATCCCCCTTGCTCCTTCTCTAGCCACACTTACTGTCAGCTGCTTGAACAGGTCAAACTCCTCTAATACAGCAACCATGGCTGTTCTTTCAGCATAAATTGTCCCCTCCTCCTTCCTTAACTATCCAACTGGGTAACCCATACTCATCTTTCAGATCTTTGCATGTCACTTCTGTAGAAAGGCTGATGACTCCCAATCTAAGTTTACACTTGTTTCCTCTGCCAGGGAAACTCTTACCCAATAACTATATGGTACACTCCTTGACACCATTTAGGAATCTACTTAAACATCACCTTCTTGGAAAGAACTGTCACAACCATTTATTTAAAACACCATCCTTCCATCACTCTTTAACCTATTACTTTTCTTTATTTTCTTATCAAATATGAAATTACATTATTTAATTATTTGCTTAATTATGTAATCTTTCTAACTCTCTAGAATATGAGCTCTCCAAGGGCAAACTGTTATCTTATTCACTACTCTATCCATATTGCTTGGCATATAGCAGAACTCCGGGAATCTACTGTATGAATTTAGGAGTTCAGTCTGTTGGTAAGATGGATATCTAAATGAACAACTGTGATATAGACAGGCATTGGAAATAAATAAGCAGCACAAAGAATAAAGTGATGGTCTCTGCTTTGGTGGCCCAGGAGGGATCCTCACTCAGAAGGAGGCACTTGAGTTAAATCTTAAGAGATGCATTGTAGGGTATCCACTGGAAACTCTAGATAGAAGGCCTACATTTGCAGTCATAAAGAAATGGAAGAGAAGACATGTGAAGGAAATTGTAAATATCTGAGTAAGAAACACCACCAGATAAGATTCATGTGAGGAAGTGTTCATAATATTTCATCTGCTTAAAATGTCCCTCTCCTCCATTTCTGTGTCTTCCTTCAGCCCAACCGGTAAGAATAAGTTCAAATATCATTCCTCCATAAAATCTTTTCTTGTCTTTCCTTTCATCCAAATTCCATACCACATTCCATATATCACAGTTCCTTGTGGTAATCGACCCTCTCTATCTTATTTTATGGTTGGTTATCTGAACACTGTACTTGTATTATTTCCCCTACAAGCCTGTAAACCGCTTGTAGTTCAAACAAAATATAGAAACCAAAAGATAAATTAGAAATATAAGTGAATATTATTTATATTTGGTGGTGAAAGGAAGGTAATGTATTATCAAGTTTTATACAATTACTGCTAAATCATAGTTTGGGAGTGGGAACCTATTTAAAAACCTTGTATTAGATGAAGAAACTATGGATGGATTTTTCTCCTTTGAGGGAGTAGACCTTTTGACTCAATATATTTAGATTTTTCTTCCTGATTCCAATTTTTAATCACTTTATTTTATATCCAATGCCCCTTTAAAATTTAACATGTAATTTTAAGAAAGCAAATAGATATAAACATTCATTGTTAACTTTTCCTCATAATTTTTTTTACTATGCCCTTTAAAGAACTTTGTGATTAATAGTTGAAGCATTAAATTATCTTTTATTAAATATCTCTTTATTCATTTTTGGTTTTTTACAGCTCAAAGATCACTCATTATCACAAATTACAATAGCTCACTTAGTGGACAAATATTATCAGGAACCAAAGGACACCAATGCCAAAGCAGTTAGTTCTTCCAAAATATACATTCAGTACAAAACAGACCTCAAACATTAATTTGTTTTAAATTAAGTCATTTGAAAAGAGAATCTATACAGCACATGAATATTCTTTAAAAAATAAACCAGCCCTTTTTTACATGAAACAAAGCAAAAATAAGATGAAATAAAGTGATGTATATGCAATACAGTCTTAAAATGTTTTACATATACCAATCAGAAATTAACTACTGTTTCAGTATACATAAGATTATTTTGGAGTCTTATCTTTTATTACTTTATGTTTAAAACATAACAGAATAATTTGTGTGCAACATTCACAGTTTATAGCCCAAATGGAATAAATGATAGAAAGAAGTATCCCTCACAAATATCATTTAGTAGTAATTCTGATTTTCCTAACCATATCATTTTTCTAACCATATTTTTGAAAGTGTATGTTATATATATTTCAACTACTTTTCTTGTAATACAAAAGGACAAAAGTTAAAGTTTATTTAAAGGACAGGGATTTTAAACACACAATACAATATACAGATGATGTACTGTAGGACTGTGTACCTGAAACCTATATAATTTGATTAACCAATGTCACCTCAATAAATTCAATATAAAATAAATTTAAAAAAACTGCAAGATAACTATCACAATTACAAAAACAAAAACAACCTATGAAGGTACTTTGGATTATTTTTACTCCTCTTTTACATTTTTGATATTTTGCAAACTTATTTTTTCCTTTGCCCTTTCCTTTGGCACCCTCCCATCCCTCCCACCCCACCCACCCGCACCACTATAGAACACTCCCTTTAGGCAACAGTGCATCAAAAATCCACCCACGTTCAAAGTCGGCTACATCTGTTGCTCTTTTCCATTGTTGAAAATTCCTGACTTAATCCTATTTGACTTTATTCATGAAAAGGTCATCCTGAATTCAAGAAACGGAGGAGCAATGGCAAAGCACAATGTTGAACACAGCTGAGAAAATGCTGTTGTGGAACATGTAACTAACGGGCTCACACTGTCTCAGAGAAACTTGATATACATAATACAGGCCTCCAATCTTGAAGCCTCAAACCGAGTGTTATATGCATTATTATCATATTTGCTAAACATCATAACAATTATAATGATGACCTTGACTTTTAGTAGTACACTGCTACTCCTTTTTTCCTAAACCAACTATTGAATGTTTCTATTACTAATTGTGCCTGCCTTCATAAGCATGAATTAACTGAGAGCACCTACTCTATCACCATCAGTATTTGGCAAAGGTAGCCTTATTTTCTCTTGTTCCTCCACAGAATGTCATCTGTCATTCTTTTAATTCTCAAAATATGAAAAGAAGACTAAATTATTGTATTCGACTTAAAAAAATAAGTTTCCAATTATAGTAAGGAGCAAAGTGGGTTTGGTTATGCCTAAAAACTCTGAACAGACACTGATTATGAACCACAGCTATAATAGATTATGCCTCTGGCCTTTTTTTCTATGCTAAATATAGTTCATATCTACTTTGTTGCTATCCATATGTACCTCACCAAAACCAGGAGACATTAATAGGAAGATTAAAGTAAGCTCTAAAATAAATTTGACTAAAGAATGATTTATGAGGTGAAGATAATTATTTTTAATATGCTCATAACTCACTATGACTGAAATATGGGAATACTTACTCATACAAGCTTATGTTCAAGTTAAAAAAAAGATGCCTGCCAACTTAAGAAGAACCAAGCTCAAAAACAAACAAACAAAAAACAACCTGGGACTACCGGCCAAAATGGAGGCATAGGTATACATGCTGCATCTCCCTTCACAACTAAGAAGGAATACATCTATCTCAAAAACTAAGTAACAACTGGAAGCTCCAGAAAATTTAACTGAAGGGAAGTTCAACAAAGAAATAAATACTCATCCAGACAAGTAGGAGGGGCAGAGCCAGGGCGGGAAGGAAGCAGTGTGGCACACTGGCAGTGGTGGCAGAACGGGCGGCACCTGCGTGGCAACACTGGCGATGGTTCTGGTGGCAATGGGGAGGTGGCACCAGCGGAACAGGGGCAGCGATGCCTGCAGCAGCACAGGCAACTAAAAACTTCCACACTCACCTCTACTCACCCACACCTGCACCAGTAGCTCCGGCAGCAGGGCAATGGCTGGGGCCCACCAGTGAAGAGTGCAGTCATACATTTAAAAAGTAAGAAAGGAAACCTGAGGAACTCACAACTATCAGCAACCGAATCTAAAAAATAAAAACGAAAACAAACGAGAAGAGGAACCAAAACATAGGTATAAGGATCATTTAGAGAGTTATCAGCTGGGAGAGTGAAGGGAGAGAAAGGGAGGAATGGTGAAGGAATTTAAGAAACATAATTGGCAGGCTCAAAATAGAGAGGGGGATGTTAAGAATAGTACAAGAAAGGGTGAAGCCAAAGAATTTATATGCATTATCCATGGACATGAACTAAGGGGGGGTGAGATTGCTGGAGGGCAGAGGGATAAACGGTGGAGGGGAGCAAAGGGAAAAGAAATTGGGACAACTGTAATAGCATAGTCAATAAAATATACAAAAAAAAAAAAAAAAAAAAAAAAAAAAAGGCCAGTTATTCCTATAGCTTAATAAGGAAAAGAAACCTTGTCCATAATGTAATGTGTTCTGGACCTTAAATAAGATATTTCATATAAGGCAAAACTGAACACAAGATTAAAAAAATTACTTAGCTACATATATATAAGCTTAAATAGCTGTTAAGGATACCTTGTCACTGATTCATAATAGACTTTCCAAAACCTATTTTTTCTAAATAAAAGATTGTGTTTACCAAGTAAATCTGTTTACAAATTTATATTTGCCTGAAATGTAGCACACTTACACTAGAAACTGTGATGTAATGGATGACCTAATATTTGCTTCAGTTTGCTTATTTTTATTTATTTTTAAATATGCTTTATTGATTATGCTGTTACAGTTGTCCCAATTTCTTTTCCCTTTGTTCCCCTCCACCCAGTGACCCCCTCTCCCTCCAGTTGTCCCCCCACCATTAGTCTATGCCCATTGGTTGTGCACATAGTTCTTCTCAACCTCTTCCTGTCTACTCCACTCCCTCCTACTATGCTTATTTCCTTTACCATCTCCCTCCCTTTCCCCCGTCCCCACTCCCCACTGACCTCCCCCCAATATGTTCCCCGTACCTATAATTCTTTTCCCACCCTCGTTGTCTACTTAGTCTGCCTTTGTTTCAATTCCCTAGCTTCTGTTGTTGGTTGTTGTGATATAGTTTTCATTTTAACATTCAGTTTTGATCCTCCTTCTCCTAAACAAGTCCCTTTAACATCTCATATAACAGTGCTTTGGATCTGATGAACTCCTTCAGTTTTACTTTGTCCTGGAAGCACTTTCTCTGCCCTTCTATTCTGAATGACAGCTTCGCTGGATAGAGTAATTGTGGTTGTAGGTTTTTGCTTTTCATTACTGTGAATATTTCTTGCCAGTCCCTTCTTGCCTGCAGAGTTTCTTTTGAGAAATCAGCTGACAGTCTTATTGGGACCCCTTTGTATGTAACTCTCTTCTCTCTTGCTGCTTTTAAGATTCTCTCTTTTATCTTTAATTTCTGACATTTTGATTACAATGTGTTTTGGAGTAGTTCTCCCTGGGTCCAGTTTTTTTGGAACTCTCTGCTTCCTGGACCTGTAAGTCTATCTCCTTCCCCAAGTTATGGAAGTTCTGCTTCATTATTTTTTTACATAATTTTTCAATTTCTAATTCTTCTTCTTCACCTTCTGGCAGCCCTATCATTCAAATGTTGGCTTGCTTATAGCTGTCCCATAGGTTTCTGAGCCTCTCCACATTTTCATTTTCATGTCCTCTTTCTGCACTGGTTGACTGTTCCTCCCCTATGTTCAGATTTGTTGATTTGATCCCTGGTTTTCCTTCCCTCACCACTTATTTTGTACGTATTTTTGTTCATTTCAGCAGGGCTAGCATTCATTTCTTCCCCATCTTGTTTAAGAACTGCTGGCAGATCTGTAAGCTTTCTTATAACCAGACCTCTGAACTGAGCTTCAAAAAGATTTCCTATCTGCTGGTACAATAGATCATATATTTGGTGTCTGGTCAGCTGCGTGACTGGGATCTCTATCATGATCCCTGCCATCCTACAATTTGTCTTTACCTTTGTTTCCGAGTGTGGCTGTCACACCTCCTACGCTATAAGGGGAGGAGCTCCATGAACTCATCACTACCAGGCAACCCTTCTCACCACACTGTGGTGCTTTGTGTGGGAGTGGGAGTCCAAGATGGATTCCTGCCATTCACTCTCCATGAGAGACCGGGAGCCTCCTCCTCCAACCCCACGATCTCTGGCCCTCACAGTCCAAGGCAATGGAATGGCGAGCTGATGGGTTTGGTCTGCAGCCAGGGGTGTTCCCCAGGCACTTCTCGCCTCTCTTTAAATACAGGTGTCTGTGCTTACGGCGGTCCCGTCACCTTTGCCACAGCTGCTGCCACCAGCACAGCTTGACCTCTCCACCCTGGCTTCGCCCCTCCTACCCGTCTGGATGAACACCACTTCTTTACAACTTTATATGTTGGACTTCCATGTAGCTTTATATTCTGGAACTTCTGGTTATTTCTGATTTTGCGGTAGTTGTATTCCTTCTTAGTTGCAGAGGGAGATGCAGCATGTCTGTCTAGGCCTCCATCTTGGCCGGAAGTCAGTTTGCTTATTTTTAAAATGGAGAATACAGCACCCACCCTACCTACTGCATGGTTTTGTACAAATAATAAAATAAATCATGCCTATTTAAGTGTTTTGGAAACTACACAAAGAATTTTATAAATGTAAGGAATTGTTATCATGCAAAAGGAACTTCTGTCAACTTGTCAGCAGTATACTTCTTTGAAGCAGTGTTCAGTTCATCTGAAAATGGACTCAAATAAACCAAGGAAAATGTTCTATGTCAAAGAGTCTCAAACTTTTTCATTCCATAATTTTTCTTAAGAATTTTCATGATTCTACCAGTTGGGGACCGTCATCATCTTCAACACTCTTCCAGATGGTCTCAGCATATATGAATGTAAAATATTTGTGATGGATCAAAAAGTAGCAGGTGTTCTTTCTCCAAAGCTAATATTACCTGCTGTCACCCAATTTAGAGCCAGTCTCCAAATCCACACCCCCAAAATTCTAGCAAATGTTTCATATTCTGCCTTAGTAAGAGACCATACACAGTGAATCTGGATGGAAAGGTTCCTTACTCCCAATAAAGAAATGGGCAGAGAGGAGACACTAGAAAATTATAAAATGTTTATGTTGCCTATTTTTCCTATTAAAATACATCATAAATCTTAAGAGACTGCTGGAGGCAGCTTTATTTTCTTCCCATGGGACTGAACAACATCCCTTGTCTGAAGATGTCCCTGCCCCAAAACAAGACTCAGTTCCCTGGCCTTTGTTCTCTGTTGTCCTGATGTAGAGGAGACCCTTGCCTCCTGAGTTTACAACTGAAACATCTTCTCTGTGAAGTTCAGAATTAATGAGCTTTTCCCTGGAAAGCCTGAGCTCAGACATTCTTGAAGGAGGTTTAAGGGTTATTCTCTTACAGTGTGCATTTTTGTTTCTTACATAGATTTTAATTTTAATTGCTATATTTCACAAAATCTATAACTTTTCTAGTCCCTTAAAAGACAAGACCAATTTCACTGCTAATTCTGACATCCATGTGTAGGTGCGTGATTCAGATGGAAGAAAGGGAAGTCGAAAGAATGGAATGCAAAGCTGTAATGTCTAAAACTGAATTCATTTTTCTTAAAAACAAACTTACTTTTCTTGTATTAAAGACAGATCAGGATAACTTTCCTCCCTCCCTCTATTTCTCCCCCCTCCCTCCCTCCTCTTCTTTCTATCTATCCATCTATCCATCCATCCTTGCAACAAATACTTACTGAGCACCTATTACATGCTAAGCACCCATGCTAGGATCTAATCACTTAGAAATGAAGTCCCTGATCTTATGGAGTTTAGACTGCTGGTGGGAGAAGACAATAAACAAATAAAGTATATAGGTTGCAGACAGTGATTGGGAAAGGGAAGATGTTTTATACAGGATAGTGAGGGAAGGTCTCTTTAAAGAGGTGACATTGAGAAGAGATATGAATGAAATGAGGGAATGAGTCATCAGAAAATGTTGAAAATAATGTTCCAGATGGAGCAAAAAACAAAGGTCAATTTCCTAAGGCTAAAACAAACTGGACATGTTTGAGGACCAGAAGACCAGCATGGCTCTAAAAGGATAAAAAGGCAGCAGGTAAAAGGAAATAATGCTGGAGAAAAAAAGGCAAGGACCAGATCACATAGGGCCTTGTAGACTACAGTAATTTTATTCTGCAATGGGAAGGCATTGGTGGATTCTGAATAAGGCAGTGGCATAATTTCATTGATTTTTAAAGGTTATTCCAGAGATATTTCCAGTTCCAAAAGATGTTCTAGAAAACTACACTGCAAAACAATCAGACCCTGCATAAAATATAAATTGTTAATAAGTTGCTGGGCACAACGTTTTTTTAATGTAAAGCAAAACCTGGACTTCTGGTCAAAATGGTGGCACAGATAAATGTGGGACTTGAATCCTTCCACAGCCACATTAAAATTACAACTAAACTACAGAACAACCATCATTCAGAACTGCCTGAAATCTAGCTGAATGGAAATTCTACAACTAGGAATTTAAAGAAACCACATTGAAACTAGCAGGAGGGAAGGAGACATGGAACGGGACTGGTCCCACACCCATACGTGCCAGATAAAAAAAATCTGGGCTGCAGAGGTCCACCCTGAGGATAGAGGGGTCCCAGCCCCACAGAAGCCAGAGTTCCAGTGCCATGAAGAGAACTCACCACAACTCTTGACTGTAAAATCCAGCAGGGAGTGTGGCTGAGTAAGACGGAGGCTTCTGAAGTCCCAGGCAGTTCCTCTTAAAAGGCCTTTGCACACACTTACTCAGACTCTCTCCCTCTGAGCTCCAGAGCTGGGGTAGCTGATCAAAAGGCACTGAGGACATATGGGAAAAACTGAATTGTCTGGGTGAGAGTTGGAGGGGCACCTTTCTGCTAGACAAAGTATTGGCAGAGGCCACCGTTCCTTTCCTGAGGACTTTACCCCCTCACCACCACCCCCAACACACACATAGCTGGCAGGCAGAAACCATATCTGAATTTCCATCAACTTGGTTTACACTCTTCACCCAACCCTGGTGATTCTGAAACCACACCCCACCCAACTTGCAGGCCTACCCAAGCCATTTCCAGGAGCTTTTCAATACAAATTGTCTGCCTTAGTTCCTGCTATAGACTTTCCTAAAATCTCTAAAAGATTCACAAATTGTAAACAAGCAACATCTGGCATTTGTGTGCCCTGTACCTCTTGCTAAGTGGCCCCAGACCCAGCACTAGCGGCACCAGCCTTGGTACACAGCATGGCTTCTCCTGGGCACCTCCAAGCCCAGTGCAAGAGCAGCCACTGGCAGATCACTCTGTAGCCTGTGCCAGGTGGCCCCAGGCAGGGCACAGGCAGTGGATGACCTTGCATCTCCTGGAGGCCCCAGAGCCAGTGCTCCATGTGGACAGCTTCAGACCATGCTGGATTATACCTCCACGAGCAACACACTCAAGTGGTGAACTAAGGAAGCACCAAAGCAAGCCCTGTTCCATAGGGTAGGCACCTTGCACAGGAGCTCCTCTGCTATAGTTGAAGCCCGTCCTTACAGCTGATAGGCCTGAGGGTCAATCCCTCTCATGATACCAACAGCAGTCAAGGCTCAACTACAATAGGATAGTGCACACAGCGGTGCACTTAAGAGTGCCCAGCTCCAGTGACTGGGGAGTCTGTGCCACTGGGCCCTACATGACACCTGCTACAAAAGGCCATGATACCAAGTCTGGGAAGCACAGCAGTTCTACCTAATACATAGAAATAAACATAAGGAAGCAAAATGCAGAGGAGACAAAGAAACAGGTCCCAAATGAAAGAATAGAACAAAAATCTAGAAAAAAAAAAACCTAAATGAAATGGAGGCAAGCAAACTACCAGATATAGAGTTCAAGGTAATGGTTATAAGGATGCTAAAGGTCTTAGAATTTCAACATCATGAAAAAGGACATAGAAACCATACAAATAACCACTCAGAAATTGAGGATACACTAACTGAATTAAAATATAATTTACAGGGAATAAACATAGAGTAAAGGTGAGAATCAAATCAGTGATTTGGAACATAAGGAAGCAAAAAGCACTGAATCAGGACAGCAAAAAGAAAAAAGCATCCCCAAAATGAAGACAGTGTAAAGGGCCTCTGGGAAAACTTCAAGAGTACCAACATTTGAATCACAGGGGTGCCAGAAGGAGAAGAGAGAGCAAGAAATTGAAAACCTATTTGAAAAAATAATGACAGAAAACCTTTCTAACTTGGTGAAGGAAATAAAACATACAAGTCCTGGAAGTGCAGAGAGTCCCAAACAAGATGAACCCAAAGAGGACCACACCAAGACACATCATAATTAAAATGCCAAAGGGTAAAGACAAAGAGAGAATGTTAAAAGCAGCAAGAGAAAAGTAGTTAGTCATCTACAAGGGAGCTCCCATAGGACTGTCAGCTGATTTCTGAACCAGATGAGAGTGGCAAGAAGTATTCAAGCCAATGAAAAGCAAGGACCTACAACCAAAATTACTCTATCCAGCAAAACTATCATTTAGAATGGAAGGAGAGATAAAGAACTTCCCAGACAAGAAGAAGCTAAAGGAGTTAATCATCATCAAACTCAGTATTATAAGAAATGTTAAAGGGTCTTTTTTTGAGAAAGGAGAAAAAAAAAGATAAAAAGGTAAAAAATATGAAAAATAAAATGGCACAATGGCTGGTGTGGCTCAGTGGATTGAGTGCCAGTCTGTCAACCAAAGGGTCACCAGTTCAATTCTCCATCAGGGCACATGTCTGGATTGCAGGCCAGGTTCCCAGTTGGGGGTACATGAGAGGCAACCACACATTGATGTTTCTCTCCCTCTTTTTCTCCCTCCCTTCCCCTCTCTGTAAACAACAAACAAAAAACAAATAAATAGAATTGAAAGGGGGGACCAAGATGGCCGCGGAGTAGGAACAGTGTTCTCAGCTCGCTCCTGTTAAGGAGACAATCCAGGAGGAACAAACTCGGGGAGGAATGACTGAGTGAGTGGGAATATCTGATAACGTGAACGGGGAGGAGATCGTGGGAGCAGCGTGGAGGGGGGTGGAGGGGTTTATCACAAACTGCAGGCTGAGTCATTCTGAGACTCCGTGCGTTTGCAGTATCAAGCCGGAGAGCTCACTAGCCGGGAGTGAATTCTTGTAGGGAGTTAGGGAGAGGATTTGGCCGAAAAAGCCAGAGGAGGGAGAGAACAGTGAACAACCAGGACTGGGAGAAACTGTGTGATCTGAATCTAGAGAGAAACATCCTCAGCTGCAACCTCCGACGGAAAGCTCGGCATCCCGGGCGCGCCCAGCGCTTGCGCTAGGGCCCCACAGAACAAAGGAGCAGTTTTGGGGCAAGGAGAACGGCAGCACAAAAAAGCTGCTGCGGAACTCCGGACCGGGGGAGAACTGTGTTCTTGAAATCAGTGTTTGCTCTTTAGTCGCGCTAGAATCCCACAGAACAAAAGGCAGGTTTGGGGCTAAGAGAGAAATAGGACGTGCAGGGTGTGTAAGTAGGGAAGAGAGCGGAGGCGGAGGTTCTGGAGGGGAGACGGTTTTAGGGCAAGGAGAAGGGGCCGCAGGGAAGGGCTGCTGCGGAGCTCCAGACCGGCAGAGAGCTCCGGGGAAGGAGAGTGCTGCGCTGACCGACCACACTAGAGTCCCACAGAACAAAGGAACGGTGCTGTGGCGGGAAGAAAGATAGAGCGCGCAAGCCGATAGACAGGGAAGCCAGCGTAAGCGGTAGCTCGGAATAGAGAAAGTTTTGGGGCAAGGAGAAGAGCACAGGCAGGAAAGCCACTGCAAAGCTCCAGACTAGGGGAGAGGCCCTGGGCAGGAAAGGGCCACTGGGCCCGGCACTTTGACCGACTGTGCCAGAGTCCTGCAGAACAAAAGGACGATCTTGAGACAGGGAGAGAGATAGGGTGCGCAGGCATATAGACAGGGAAGAGAGCAGAAGCTGTAGCCTGGGAATAGAGACAGGACTGGAGGCAGGGCGGGGATTGCTGGCAGGCACAGGCTGGACCAACAGAGGGAAGGAGTAGCTGGACAAGCCTGAGGAGGGCTGAGGGCGCCTCAGGAGGGAACAACTAAAGGCAGCTCACAGCACAGCGGTGGTAGGCCCACGAAAAAAAGACTAGCAACCCCAGAATCAAGCAGAACCCTCCCACAGCCAGCCAACCAACCAGAAAAGATTTGAAACTCATGGAATTTTGAATAGGAGCAGACTCAGGAAGGAAGCAAGGAAAAACCAAAAAACAAACAAACCAAAAATACCCAGAGACTGTGCATAAAAGTTGAATTGAGTTAAAATCCTCATTCTTTTATCTCTCACTCTCTCTCTAACTACCCCTACCGTCAGTCCCTTCTTATTCTCTCTCCTTTTCTCCTCTCCCCTTCCCTCCCTTCTCTCCCCTTAGCATTCTCCCCTCCATCCTATTCTCAGTTAATTTTATAATTTTAAGTTCTCTCCCTTTCTCACCCTCTCCTTTCTCTGCGATACGCACTTTCAACTTTATTAAATTTCTTTCTTTATTTTGTCCCCCTTCAGTCTACATTCATTTTTCTTCCATCTCTTGTCCTTATTTTCCTTCTCTCCCTATACATAATCTCTCTCTCTCCCTATTACACTTTATATTCTAATCTCTTAATATTCAAATTATAATTCTGATCTATCCCCCTCTCCCTTTACTCTCCCATTCTTACCCCTTCTCTTTTTCTACCCCATCCCCCCACTTCTTTCCCTACCTCTTGTATTTCTCTCCTTCATCCTATCTTCTGCCAACTCTTCAATTTCAATCCTCCCCTCCCTAATATCTCCTCTTCCTCCTGATTTCCTTCCCTCCTCTGAGCTCTTTTCCTCCCAAATCCTCTTGCTTTCCTATCTCCTATTCCTCTCTCTCTATATTCACCTTTTCTCTCTATCTTGCAACTTTATATCATGTTTTAATCTCCTAATCTTTTTTATAATATATAATTTAAAAAAGAATTTTAATCCAGTCCCTTCTCTTCTACCTCCCCTTCTTCTTTCGTTCTCTCTCCTACCCTTCTCTTCTCTACTTTCTCTCTCTCTTTTCTCTCTCCCTTCCTGTCATGCTATTTTCTACTCTGTATTTTTATCCTTAAAAAATTCTCTCTCAATCTATTTCCTACCTTCTAACCTCCCCAGCCCTCTCTTTCAATTTCTGGCTGTCTGTCTACCTGGATGTCTGTTGTGTCTACCCTACCTCCCACGCTAATCATATAGTATATACCGATTATATAATCCTAATACTATACACTTCCAATTTCACACTCCACACTGTAACCCTCCCCTCCTTTTCAAACAGACAGTGTAAGTGTTAATTGCTCTCTTACATAACCTTGATCCCAATTGCTAACATTAATACTCTATCAACTTCCAGCTCAAAAATTACCCTTCCTTCATTTAAAACAACTCCTTTCTGTTTCTCCTACGAAACAAGAGTCCCAGTAACTCCACAAGTATATTAACACGGGCTCATTTGCAGCCTATAGTGGGATTGTATTTGGGGGAGACATTGGAGGGTGTGGGTTTCTTGCCTGGGTTGTGTAATTATGTTTTAGCAGCACCTTCACAAAAGATCTCAAGACAAGGTGGGCAGAGTGACTCTCAATCAACTAACCAGAGAAAAAGATCCACCAAAAAGTAGCTGAAATACAACCAGACAGATTAAAGAAATATCATCAAGGACAACACAGACGGAGATCCAGGAGGGCGGAGGAGTAAGTGGAAGCTACACTAACCCCCTCCCAGGACCAGCCAGTGCTGACTCAGCCCCAGTACAGCAGACAGACCATCCCCCTCCAAGTGGTGTCATACTAAGGGGAAATAAAAGCCCTGCCTACAGGAATTAAGTTGCCACACCCACGGTCATTAAGCCTGACGGCTGATCACAGATTGAGTATAGTAACAACTAAAGAAGAGAGACAAAGGCAGTAGATCCCTGGAAGTCTCCAACAGGCTGCCTAGGGCCAGTCTGGTACATGATTTGACGCTACCAGAGGCAGATCCAGGAAGAACTGATCATTCTAAGAAGCACCAACAAACAAAAGGAATCACAAAAATGGGGAGACAGAGAAACAACCCCCCATCAAAAGGAAAGGTAGAATCCCCGGAAAGAGTGCTAAATGAAATAGAGGGGAGCAAAATATCAGATACAGAATTTAAAACATGGATTATGGAGAAGCTAAATGAGCTCAGCGGAAACTACAAAGAACTCCAGAAAAACTACAGTGAACTCCAGAAGAACTATAAGGAACTTACTGAGAATTATACCAGCATCAAAAAGGACATGGAAGCTATCAATAAGAGCCAGGAGGAAATGAAGAATACAATCTCTGAATTGAAGAACACAGTAGAAGGAATTAAAAGCAGGCTAGAGGAAGCAGAAGATCGGATCAGCGAGCTGGAGGACAACCTACACAAAAACTCCCAGACAGTGCAACAAAATGAAAAAAGGCTGAACAAGACTGAAGAGGTTCTAAGACAGCTGCAGGACAACATGAAACGTAACAATATCCGTATCATTGGAATTCCAGAAGGAGAAGAAGAAGAGCAAGGGATAGAAAACCTCTTTGAAAAACTAATGACAGAAAACTTCCCTCACATGAGGAGAGAAAGAGTCACGCAAATCCAGGAGGCACAGAGGGTCCCAATGAAGATGAACCCCAACAGGCCCACCTCAAGACACATCATAATTAAAATGGCAACATCCAAAGACAAAGAGAGAATCCTAAAAGCAGCAAGAGGGAAACAACTAATAACATACAAGGGAGCTCCAATAAGGCTATCCTCAGATTTCTCAGCAGAAACACTACAAGCCAGAAGGGAATGGCAAAAAATATTACAAGCAATGAAAAACAAAGGCCTACAACCAAGAATACTCTACCCAGCAAGGCTCTCATTCAAAATAGAAGGCGAAATAAGGAGTTTCTCAGACAAAGGAAGACTAAAAGAATACATCTCCACCAAACCAGCAATGCAAGAGATGCTAAAGGGTCTGCTCTAAGAAGATAAAGAAACAGAGAGAAACACAGAAGAACACGAGTACAAAGGGGGAAAATGACAATGAATAAGTACTTATCAGTAATAACCTTAAACATAAATGGATTAAACGCTCCAATTAAAAGACATAGGGTAGCTGAATGGATTAGAAAGAATGACCCACATATATGCTGTCTACAAGAGACCCACCTTAGAACAAAAGATCTACACAGACTGAAAGTAAAGGGATGGAAAAATGTATTCCAAGCAAATGGACATGAAAAAAAAGCCGGGGTAGCAATATTTATATCAGACAAAACAGATTTCACAGCAAAGTCCATAAAAAGAGACAAAGAAGGGCATTTCATAATACTTAAGGGAAAAATCCATCAAGAAGATATAACCCTTATAAATATATATGCACCCAACTTAGGAGCACCCAAATATGTAAGGAAAATTTTGAAAGACTCCAAGAAAGATATAGGCAACAACACACTCATCGTAGGGGACTTTAACACCCCATTGTCAACAATGGACAGATCTTCAAAGCAAAGAAACACCAAAGATATTGAGGCACTGAACAACACTTTAGATCAAATGGACTTAGTCGATATATATAGAAGTTTACACCCCAAAGAAGCAAAATATACATATTTCTCAAGTGCACATGGAACATTTTCAAAGATAGACCACATGGTAGGACACAAAACAAGCCTCGATAAATTCAAGAAAATTGAAATTATATCAAGCATCTTCTCAGATCACAATGCCTTAAAATTGGAAATCAACCTCAAGGAAAAAACTCAAAAACATTCAAACTCATGGAGAATGAATAACATGCTATTAAATAATGAATGGGTTAACAATGACATCAAGGAAGAAATCAAAAAGTTCCTGGAAACCAATGATAATGAACACACAACAACCCAAAACCTATGGGATACAGCGAAAGCAGTCTTAAGAGGAAAGTTCATAGCAATACAAGCCTACCTAAAAAAGCTAGAGGAATATCTAATAAAAAATTTAACCCTACAGCTACAAGAACTAGAGGAAGAACAACAAGCAAAACCCAGATCAAGTAGAAGGAAGGAAATCATCAAGATCAGAGCAGAATTAAATGACATAGAGTCTAAAGTAACAATTCAAAAGATCAACAAAAGTAGGAGCTGGTTCTTTGAAAAGATAAACAAAATTGACAAGTCTTTAGCCAGGCTCATCAAGAAAAAAAGAGAGAGAACCCAAATAAATAAAATCAGAAATGAAAGAGGAGAAATCACAACTGATACCACAGAAATACAAAGAATTATAAGAAATTATTACGAACAACTGTATGGCAAGAAATTTGACAACCTAGAGGAAATGGACAGATTCCTGGAAAACTATAGTCTGCCCAAACTGAATCAAGAAGAAGCAGAAAGTCTGAATAGACCAATAACAGCTAGAGAAATTGAAGCAGTAATCAAAAAACTCCCAGCACACAAAAGCCCAGGAACGGATGGCTTCACAAGTGAATTCTACAAAACATTTAGGAAAGAACTAACTCCTATCCTTCTCAGACTATTCCAAAAGATACAAGAAGAGGGAAGACTCCCAAACTCGTTCTATGAAGCCAGTATAACCCTAATTCCAAAACCAGGTCAAGACACAACAAAGAAAGAAAACTACAGACCAATATCGCTGATGAACATAGATGCTAAAATCCTCAACAAAATATTGGCAAACCAGATCCAGCAACACATTAGAAAGATCATACACCACGATCAAGTAGGATTCATCCCAGGGATGCAAGGATGGTTTAATATTCGCAAATCAATAAACGTGATACACCACATAAACAAAATGAAAGACAAAAACCACATGATCATATCAATAGATGCGGAAAAAGCATTTGATAAAGTACAACACCCATTTATGATAAAAACTCTCAGCAAAATGGGAATAGAGGGAGCATACCTCAACATAATAAAGGCCATATATGAGAAACCTGAAGCCAACATCATACTCAATGGGCAAAAACTGAGAGCATTCCCCCTGAGATCAGGAACAAGACAAGGATGTCCGCTCTCTCCACTCCTATTCAACATAGTCTTGGAAGTTCTAGCCACAGCAATCAGACAAGAAAGAGAAATAAAAGGCATCCAAATTGGAAAAGAGGAAGTAAAACTGTCATTATTTGCAGATGACATGATAGTGTACATAGAAAAT
The DNA here is from genome assembly GCF_987537825.1 of Furipterus horrens. Classification (NCBI taxonomy): domain Eukaryota; kingdom Metazoa; phylum Chordata; class Mammalia; order Chiroptera; family Furipteridae; genus Furipterus; species Furipterus horrens. The sequence goes on along the minus strand of NW_028327176.1, from coordinate 43,647,849 downwards.
CCTTTAGACTGCACAAAAAAACTACTCAATCTAATAAGTGAATTTGGCAAAATAGCAGGATACAAAGTCAATATTAAGAAATCGAAGGCATTTTTATACACTAACAATAAAAACTCAGAGATAGAAACTGAAAGAAAAATCCCATTTACCATAGCAACAAGAAAAATAAAATACCTAGGAATAAACTTAACCAAAGAGGTAAAAGACCTGTACACAGAAAACTACATAACACTGAAGAAAGAAATTAAAGAAGATACAAATAAATGGAAGCGTATACCATGCTCATGGATGGGAAGAATCAACATCATTAAAATGTCCATACTACCCAAAGCAATTTATAGATTCAATGCAATCCCTATTAAAATACCAGCAACATATTTTACAGACCTAGAACAAATACTTCAAAAATTTATATGGAACCAAAAAAGAGCCCGAATAGCCACAGCAATTTTGAGGCAGAACACAGTAGGAGGAATCACAATACCCGATATCAAACTATACTACAAGGCCACGGTAATCAAAACAGTCTGGTACTGGCATAAAAACAGACATATAGATCAATGGAACAGAATAGAGAGCCCAGAAATAAGCCCGGGTTCATATGGTCAACTAATATTTGACAAAGGGGGAAAGAACATCAAATGGAGTGAAAAGAGCCTCTTCAACAAATGGTGTTGGGAGAACTTGACAGGGACATGCAAAAAAATGAAACTAGACCACCAGCTCACACCATACACCAGAATAAACTCAAAATGGACCAAAGACTTAAATGTAAGCCGTGACACCATAAAAGTCCTAGAGGAAAAAATAGGCAGGAAAATTTCAGATATCCCACGTAGCAACATTTTCACTGATATATCTCCTAAGGCAAGGGAAATAAAGGAAAGAATAAACAAATGGGACTACATCAAACTAAAAAGTTTCTGCTCAGCTAAAGAAAACATCAGCAAGATGAAAAGGAAACCAACCATATGGGAAAATATATTCGCCAATGACATCTCAGACAAGGGATTGATCTCCAAAATATATAAAGAACTCATACGACTCAACACCAAGAAGACAGACAACCCAATTAAAAAATGGGCAAAGGACCTGAACAAACACTTCTCCAAAGAAGACATACAGAGGGCCCATAGACATATGAAAGTATGCTCAACATCACTAGCCATCAGAGAGATGCAAATTAAAACCACAATGAGATACCACCTCACACCAGTCAAAATGGCAATCATCAACAAATCAACAAACAACTTGTGCTGGAGAGGATGCGGAGAAACGGGAATCCTGGTGCATTGCTGGTGGGAATGCAGATTGGTGCAGCCACTGTGGAAAACAGTTTGGAATTTCCTTTAAAAACTAAAAATGGAACTGCCTTTTGAACCAGCAATTCCATTGCTAGGATTATATCCAAAAAATCCCGAAACACCAATTCAAAAGAACCTATGCACTCCAATGTTCATAGCAGCACTATTTACAATAGCCAAGTGCTGGAAACAACCTAAATGCCCATCTGTAGATGAGTGGATCAAAAAACTATGGTACATTTACACAATGGAATTCTATGTAGCAGAAAGAAAGAAGGAACTTCTACCATTTGCAACAACATGGATGGAACTAGAGAAAATTATGCTTAGTGAAATAAGCCAGGCAACAAAAGAAAAATACCTTATGCTGTCACCTATTACAGGAAACTAATGAACAACACAAACAAATGAGCAAAATTGAACCAGAGGTATGTAAACAAGAAGTAAACTAACAGTAACAAGGGGGGCGGGGGGGAGGAAAAGAAAGGTGTAAGGGGATGGGCCAAGTTAAAAAATATATATATATATGAATGACCCACAGACAGGTGCAACTGAGTGGGGACTAAATGTGGGGGAGGGGAGGGACAGGGTGCAGGGAAACAAGAGAGCTAAAAAAGTGAGACAACTGTAATGGAAAAACAAACAAAAATATTTTTTAGTGGGGGAAAAATGAAAATATGAAGAATGGAAATGCCAGTTCAGTGAATATTAGGACAAAGACTTTCCTTCACGTTGTATATTTTTCTCCCTATTTGATCCCTCCAGAGTTTGGCATTCTAAACAAGTAAGTAATGACATGAGTTCCTTTGCATAGAACTAATAAGACCAGTTGTCAACAGAGGTTCTTTTTTTTTTTTTTTTTTTGACCAAGTCTTTGACTGGAATGTCAAGCCTAAAGGAAACATACTTGGGCTCAGACTGTTACCAGAAAGCCCTGAGGAACTGGGAATGACTTTCAAAGGTAATAAAAGCCCGTGAGATAAAAGGCCTGGTACCATGGTTGGTTGTGCGGTCCACAGCAATCTTTCCAGGGAAGGAACGAAGGTTGTTTTCCTGAAAGATGGCTAGAAGGGACCTTAAGGCACAAGGAAAGACCAGAAAGACTTGGAAAAAACAGGTGTGTACAGGCAAGGATGAATGCCAGATATGTGGCACAGCTTCTGTGCCCTGAAGAACAGACTGAAGGTCACCCCAAATATTCTTTTGGTAAGTTCCAGCAAAGCAGAACTAAAGATCATAAGTGATCATTTGCTGCTCTTGTTATGTTTATGCAAACGAACAGGATAAATTAAAAATGGACTTAATGTAGTCCCTTTAAAGACAAGGAGGGTAACCTTAGGGAGAAAAATTATTATTCAAGGAAAATCACAATGATCAGTAGTAGAGTATAAAACAGGGCAACTAACCGTCTTAAAAGTTTCTTCTCCAGATTTAGAGACTTGTTTGCGGGTTATGTTACATAAATTAACACGTGTTTTTTGTTTTCAAAGGACATAAGCCTATGATCGCATTACCTGGGTGATTATCTGTACGCATAAGCCTCACTTAATCCTCTCTGCAGCGCTGCCTCCTGAGACTCAATGGTTTGGCTGAACTAAATGGCTGGGTTGGGGAAGAATGGGGTGGTCTGTGGGCTTCACTTTAAAACGGGTTTCTATTTTCAATCCTTATGGCTTGGACAGAAAAGGCCCAGAGGTCTGAGAGGGGGAAAACCTAAACTATTTACCTCAGCCCAAACTAAGTATAATGGGCAAAAGGGTTTTGGACAGGTGAGATGTGCCTAACACACCTTACAAAGAAGCCTTTTTTTTTTTTTTTTTCCCTCTAATATGGAACATTGAAAAATTAATCCCTGCCTTTTGTCATCTAGTAGTTATGGATTGAATGATGTCTTTTAACCCTTTTCGTCAAATCTGTTGCCCCCAGAACACAACAAGGACACCAGCCTGTTAAACCAAGCACGCCGTTGACCGGAGACAGCCAACTGACCTGGAGTCTGCACGATCCTTCCCCATGTGGGAGGGCCTCCCTCCCCTCCACACCCCCACTCTTATTAGCGTTTTTCTGGACCCAAGGGTAGGTAGGACGATGACCATGTCCAGCTTGAAGCAGCTAGAGGAGCTTGAGACCTTCGCCCATTGTCCTTTACAAGATTACAAAGCGTCCTAATATTTGAGGGGGAGGGAGGGATAGTTAATTTTTACGAACCAGGGATATGGACTTGGGGGGGATTGCTGGGGGAGGGGGGTGCTGGGTGGAGGGGAACAAGGGGGAGAAAATTGGAACTGTTGTAACAATATAATCAATAAAAAACATTAAAAAAAAACAAATAAATAAATAAAATGGCAATAAATACATATCTATCCATGATTGAAACTACAAAAAAAAACAGACAAACAAGCAGAACAGAAAAAGACTCACAGATACAGAGAACATTTTGATAGTTGCCAGAAGGAAAGAGGTTGAGGGTGGGGGAAGTGAATGGATTAAGAAATAAAAATTGGTTGTTACAAAATAGTCATGGGGATATAAAGTACAGCATAGAGAATATAATCAATAATGTTCTAATAATTATGTTCTCAGATGGGTACGAGATTTATCAAGATGATCACTTAGTAAGTCATATAATGTCTAATCATGGTGGTGTACACCTGAAACTAATGTACTATCATATATCAACTGTAACTGAAAAATAAAAAATGATTAATAGAGAAACCCGAGTGATAAACTGTTAGCTCTTGTGAAAGACAAGGCAGAAAAATTATTGAGTATATTTGTGTATGTCTTTCACTGTAAATAAGTAAATTAATAATTTTAAAATGCGTACATCCTTATAACCGAGTAACTATTCATAGGAGTATTTTTTAGCACTGCGTTTTTTCAATCCTGGTTAAACATTAAAATCATCTGTATAACTAAAACAAAACAAAAGTGATGTCCAACATCATTTCTAAAGATTATAATTACCTGGTTTGTGGTAGGGCCGAAGCACTGATATTTTTAAAGTTTTCCAGCTATAGTTGAGAACCATTACCCCCCCGAAAAGCATTACAGTCTATCAAGATACACAGAGACTATTCACAGCAGCAGTCTTTCCAATAGTAGATATTTTGTGGGGAAATTCTTACTGCTATCTTTAGGAGAATGGATAAGTTGTGGTAAATTCTACATAATGAAATATTACACAGCAGTGAAAATTACTAAACTACAGCTACATGCAACAACAGGGACAAATCTCGGAAATCTCGTCGTCGGCAGCCGTCCGTCTCGAGAGACGATGGTGTAGCTTCTTAAGAGTCTATCTGCACCGCCGAGAATGGCTGTGCAGTCCGACTCGGGAGTGACACGGTATCTGTCTCCTCCCGTGTTGAATCGACATCTTGCGATGACGCTGAAGCTACAGAGCCTGGGCAGGGTACTATGGAGGGTCTGCTGTTGCCCATGCAGCAGACCCCCCCTCTCTTCGCAGCTGAAGGATCCAAGGGAAAGACGGAGTCAATACAGCTTGGGTTCAGGTGCGCCGCAGGAGTTGCCGGTGTTGACTACAACGTCAAACCGCCTTAGGGACTCCAGCTCCGGATTTTCTGTCGGGGTTTACTCCCTTAGCCTTTCCCCTGAAGAGGTATGCCGCAAGGCAGCGGAGGTTTTTTGGAGTCAGAATTTTCCTTCTCTGATGTACCCTGACTGGAAGATCGAACCAGCGACACTTAGCTCGCAGGCCGACGCTCAATCCACTGAGCTAAACCAGCCAGGGCATCTCGGAAATCTAAAATTGAGTAAATAGAGAAGTCTATCTAAAGGATAATGCATCGGTGTAAAGGTAAAACCAAGGAAAATTGAACAATATAATGTTTGGTACACAGGTTAATGCCATTTTGTAAAGCTTGAAATAAATATCATTTAGAGGTTTCATACATACAAGAGAATGGTTAGCAGCTACCTGGTTGGGAACAGAGGTGGATTAAAGGCAGAGGGATAGGATAAAAACATTACAGGTAGATTTGACATTATTGGTAATGTTTTAGTTCTTAACATTGGATGGTGTTCAGTTTGTTATCATACATAACTTATATTCCAATTATTATTTTGCATAAAATCAAATGTCAAATAATAACATTTTAAAAAGATTTCTACTGTGTAGAAAATAGACTATGTACCCTTACAAGGCTAGAAGCAGAGAAATATGTTAAAGAGGTTACTAAAATAATAAAGGAGAGAGTTGATGGACGATTATACCATAGTAGAGTGGAGGAGATGGAGAGAAGTGATCAGATTTAGAATACATTTTGAAGAGTAAAACTTTTAGGAACTACTGATGGATTGAAGAGTCTGTACTGTCCAATATGGTAGCCACTAGTCACATATGGCAATTAAGATTAAGTAAAATTTAAAACTCAGTTCTTTATTCACACTAGCCACATTTTAAATGCACATGCAGCTGTTGGATACCATATTAGTGCAGATACAGAACATTTTCATGACCACATGAAGTTCTGTAAGTAGTGTATAGGAAATGAAGGAGAAAAGATAGCTCCTAAGTTTTCTGCCAGAGCTATGAGGTAAATGGCAGTGCCACTTATTGCCAGATGGGGAAAACTGGAATAGCAGCAAGTTTGGAAGGAAATAAAGAATTCAATTTTGTACAAAGAGAAATGTTGAATAGGCACAGAACAAAAAAAGTTGAAGCCAGATACACAAATTTGGAATACAGAGATCCGTCTGGAAAAAGTCCAGCCATTATCAATATAACAAGAATGGTTTGTGCAACATGGATGTAAACTGGCAGCCAAGTAGAGTGGACTGGAATGCACATGTGCAAACAATGATGACTTCATTCTACTAGTCAGTGGAGGTGATAGACACTATTGAGTGAGCATGTATATTGTGTGGCCATCAGGCATTCAAAATGACTGAACGAGTAAAGCAATGAATCTGCATCAAATTTTGCATTAAGCTTGAACATTCCTCAAGAAGGTCATAACCAAAGATGAATCATGGGTCTCTGGCTATGATCCAGAAATAAAGGCCCAGTCATTCCAATGGAAGTTGCCTGGTTTGCCATGTTTGAAGAAGCAGCAAGATCAAGACCATGTTAACTGTGTTTTCTTCATCGGGAAGTGCTGTCCAAAACAAGTATACCCTCCAGGCCAATCAATTAATGAGTACTACTTCAATGTTCATCATTGGTTGAGAGATGCAAGGTGACAAAAACAGCTACAGCTAAAAGCAACTGGTGACTGGAAGCTTCATCATGACAACACACCCACTCATGCATCATGTCTGGTGCAGAGTTTTTTGGTGAAACATCAAATCACCCAGGTGACTCAGCCTCCAACACAGCCCAGATTTGACACCCCGCAACTTCTGGCTTTTCCGAAAACTAAAATCACCTATGAAAGGAAAGAGAGTTCAGACTGTTGATAAGATTCAGGAAAATATGACGAGCAAAGGATTTTTCAGAGTGTTCTAAACAGCAGAGGAGATGCTGCAAGAACTGCATGAGGGTCTCAAGGTGCCTACTTTGAAGGGGACTAAGGTGTCATTGTGCTATGTACAATGTTTCTTGTATCTTCTTCAATAAATGTTTCTGTTTTTCACATTACATGGCTGGATATTTTCTGGACAGACCTCATCATATATTACTAGTATATAATATTTTAAGCCACAGGATGAGATTTGATTGAAAAATGGTATACTGCCTTTGGAAGGCCTTTTTACAATGGCTACCAAAATTACAACAGCATTTAATACCCTTTGACTCATTTCAGGAAATTTACCTAACATATATGAAATAATAACAAAAGACTGGAAACAAACCATATATGGGTAATTGGCTAAATAAATTATGTTACATTCACACAGTTGAATAGAGGTGTAAACAGAATAAGGAAGACATCTAGGATATTCTGTTAAGTGAAAACAGCAAAGCATTGTTTACAGGATTCTACCTTTGGGGCAAGGAAGGAAAGAATAAGCATATTTCGATTTGCTTATATCTGTGTAAAAACCACTGGGAGAATATACAAAAAGGTAGTATAAGTGTTGATCTTTAAGAAGCTGGAGTGGAAAGGGTGTGATATGTTAAACAGGGGAATGGGTGGCAGCAAGACTTCCCGGTGTATATCTTTTTATCTTGTTTTGATTTTTGAACCACATTTTCTAGCTAAAACACTTAAAACTAACAATTTTTTAAAGGAAAAAGTAATCAGTTACATTAAGTGCTATGGGGGGATCAGTAAGATAAGGACTAAAACTCACCCTTGGATTTGGCAAGATGGAGGTAACTTTAATTAACTGTGGAGCTTCAAAGGATAGAGGTAGTAAGACAAGCCTGTTTAGAGTAGACTGAAAGAACTAGAGGTGATGAGTATAGACTATAGACTACTCTTTCAGCATAGGGCAGAGAAATTGGGAAGTAGCTGAAGGGACACACAGTGTTTAAAACATTTTGTTGTTTAAGATGGATTATGTTATAGTATACTTATAAGTAACTGGAGGGGTCATACAGAGTTAGAAACTGATGCAGGAAGCAGAGGTGTAAAATCATGATCGAAGCCCTCAGTAGACCAGGGGGATGAGTTTAAAATACATGTTGATGGGTGGTCCTTGGATAAAATCAGGGACAGTTCATTTGCTAAAACAAACTGCACTGCAGACGTGAGGTTTCAAATTATGTTGCGTTTCTCGCACACACCCTAACTTCAATGGCTTTCTACCACACATGGGTTTAATGCTAAAATTTTTACCATGGCCCATAAGATCCTCCATGACCTGGTCAGTACCTACCATTCTAAACCCGTATAATATCACTCTCCTTGCTTACTACATTCCAGTTACATGGGCCTTCTTTCAGGCCTTTAAACATGACAAGTTATTTCTTGTTTTGAGGTTTTTGTACGTGATGCCTGGAATTCTTCTTTCCTACTCCTTCTACTATTGTCTCTTTATTATCTCCTGATGGGTCTAAAATCATTCTCTCATACAGTACCCTGTCTTTTTTCCCCTCCAAAGTATTTACCATCATTTTTATGTATATAGTTGTGGGTTCAATTTGTAATACCGTCAGAACTCACAAACCGTATTTGTTATATTTAGTACCTAACATAATGCAAAGCACACACCATGGGTGTTCAATACATAAGTTTTTAATTGTGATTTTGAAAAACCATGCATAACATTAAATTTCCAGCTTAACCATTTGTAAGTGTACAGTTCACTACTCATAAATAGTTTTGAATGAGTGAAATGAGCAATCCGACCAGTTGCCTACCCAGTCTAGAAACTACTGAGTCATCTTTGAACCTTATTCTTCCTTTCTCTTCTTCAGACCCTATTCCTATCCTTGACTATTCTGTGAAGTTTTATTCACCCTTTCATTCCATATTCACTGCATTGCTCAATGGTTCAGACTTTCATCATTTCTGGCCAAGACTATTGTAAAAGTTTCCTACCCATATCCCTGTCTTTGAGTTGTTCTTTTTTTTTTTTGCCATCAAGTCTTAATTATACAATTACAGTTTTTCCTTGTGAAGAACTCCAGGTTATCCTGCTGGAGGGAAAGGCCACTTGGGAAAAAAAGGACCTAAAGGATGAAATACCACACAGAAAGAGAAAGATGTGGAAAATGTCTGAGGCATCCAGCCTTGAGGATGAGGACACCCTGACTCTCCAGTTCAGCCCAGCTTGAATGCAGCCACATGAGTGAGCCAGTTGGTTCTACATGGACCAGAGACAAGCCAGCCCCACTGACCCTGCCTGAAGTCTTAACGTCTGTCAGAGATCCAGGCCATTTTCTTCCTACCCTGTGAGTCAGTTCCTTGTTCCAGCCTATGGCCTCTCTGGTGGCAGGCCACTCTCCACAGGGAAAAAATAGAGCTCCTCATCCATCACAGTGAGGAGCCTCAGAATGATTCCTTTTGCTCTCATCTATCTCCTCTGTCACCATCAGCCACAGCTCTCAAGACTCCTAGTCTCTCCTGACAGGGTCACAAGCAGGAAGGAAGGAGATGGAAGCAAAATCCAGATTGTTCACTTTCTATCCTTCCAAGACTGTCTTCAAAGTTTTCACTCTACTGAAATTGATCATATCTTTCCTTTACCAAATAGAAACCAAGGGTGTATAAGGTTGAAACTGGAAACCAATAGTATGAACAGTGGTATCATTTTACAATCTTGGAGCCAAGATCTATCAAGGTAGGTCACTGGCACCTCGGGTAAAAATGCCCAAAGTCACAGTGAACAGAAGAGGCTGAAGACAAAGAAGGCAGTGGGGATGAGGCAATGAAGATGGAATGTTAAGAGAAGCTGTTCTGGAAATGCTATTAATTCTGTTACACAAAGGCTTTCTTGCTCAGGGTCCACTTTGCTTCTGCAGCCATTACTATTATTATGATTGTTATTGTTAAGATAGAATTACATACAGTAAAATACCCTTTTAGTGTACAGTTCTGTTAAGTATGACAAAGGTATATAGCTGTGTAACCTTCACCATAACTAGATACAGTGCCACTCAATTACTCACGACAAAATTCCCCTGTACTCCTCACCCCTTGACAACCACTGGTGTATTTCTGTCCCTATAGTTTTTCCTTTTCTAAAATGACACATAAGTGAAATCGTACAGAATGTAGCCTTTTGAGTCTGGCTTCTTTTACTTAGTATAATGCATTTGAGATTCATCCCCATGGCAGCCTTTTAGTTAGTGCCATTCAGTATCTGATTCCAATAGATTGTTACTGATTCCTCCTGTTTACACAATATAGTAAAGTTTTCTAGCAGTTATACACAAATATATTCACATCTTGATTCCATTTTCATTTCCAGGTAATCCACTCACCTGTTTCACTTATAATCACATTAGTAGTGGTACTTTCATATTTCAATGCTTCTGACCATCTGTTCTTTTTGAAATGCCTTTCTGTTTTCTTTGCTCATTTAGTGTACTCTAATTGTCCTTCAATTGCTCAGATCATCTGTGATCTCTGTTGTCCCTCTCACCACTACCACACTATACTATAACACCCCCCCACACACACACACACGCACATTTTACCCTGTTCCTAACCTCTAATGAGGAATGCTTAGAGGAGAGGTAGTAAGGTATAAGTAATACTCTCATTGATGCTCTTATAGTACTCTAGTGTATCTCTTTTATAACCCTAATTAAACTGATCATACTTTTTTATGTGCTTGCCATATTGGGTAAATTGTGAGATTGTTGAAGAGACTTTGTCTCAGTCATATTTTTCCTCCTTGCCCAGAGTAAGAGCTACATAAATAATGAATGTGTAAAGTAGCAAGGGAGGGCAGGCATGTCCCCAGATGCCTTTTAAGATATCTTAAATGTTTAGTGGACACTACCTCTCCCCAAACCCCTTACCCCCACCGAAAAAATATGCAAGCCACTCCCACAAAACAAAATTCTTTTTAAGAAAAAATATAGTGATGCATTTTTTGTTTAATCAGTTTTTAATTGATTTATTTCTCACCTAAGCAAAATCAACTAATAATATCATTAACAAATATTTTTGGAAATACACTACTCCTTGTCTTGGAAAATTTTAACGTAAGTAATCTCATTTTAGTAGGATAAAAAATTTAATTTTACTTTATGCACAGACCTTGTTAAGAGTAACAACAAATGCTGCTGAACTGCTTGCTGTAGTAGTCCACATGACTGGTGTCTCTAACCCAGTATCAAAGTGTCGAAAGAGGTTAGCTCTTGAGAAGTTTTCAGATCCTATTTTATAGCACTTCATCATCTCATACTCTTTAAAAACATTATAGAAGTGTACACAAGAACATTTCTTAAAATGAAAATATTCAGGCTACTAAGTTTTATATGATACAGAATTAAATCATGGTACTCAAAGAAATTTTTATTTTGAACTACAAGCTATGTATACTCAATTAAAACATGGCAAACAATATACTGTTCATTTAGTGTTCCTTCTTTTTGAGGTGTTAGGAAGTAAAGGATTAGCGTAAGACTACTTTTGATGCTTCCTTCAGAATAAATTAAAACTTCAGAGTCATATAAAAGTGGCATTTCTATTATAAAATATCTTTCAGGAATTCCCATGAATGTCTGCTATTGTCAACATTTATCAAAGTTACGACTGCTGCTCACAGAAATTATAAAGTGCACATCTCTGAGTTAATATTTTCAAAAATAAGAAACATATCAGTAATATTTTTGTTTATATATCTTCTAAAGCCTCATAATTTAAACATTATTAACAGAGGGTTGGTAATACATTGTACATGGAATGCTAATTTGTATTAAGAAAATATTTTGAAGTAATTTTTTCTTTCCAAAAAATATTAGAGGTGCTGTATAGTAAACACACTTCTTTTCTGGGGGAAGAGAGCAAACAAGTAAAAATATTAAAATATTTTCTTTTAGTCAACTTTAAATTTATGAGAATAGTATGGGCTAAAATGAGAATAACACCTGCTCTACAAAGTTGTGTTAAGAAAATTTAAAATTTACTGTTTTAAAGAAATGTATGCAAGGAAAACACTATATAATTAAACATTTAAAAATATGTAAAAATCTTAAGTGCACATTACTTATAAATTTAACTCATATAAAGTCAGGCCAAATGAGGTCTTCTACTTAATAATTCAAGTTATGGTGAGTACATATAAGAACAAACTTTTTCTATTAAAAATAAAAATAAACTATATTACAATTAGATGAGCCTTTTCTGTTTTGCATACTTAAAAGGTTTTACTCTAAGAAGTTATATGTGGATGGCCCTTGTAAAAACACACACACACACACACACACAAACTAGCTATGCTAAAACCTAAGTTTTCCAAAGGCAAGAGGTAACACTAAAGAGTTTCCACTGCAATAGCATCTGGTGGTAATAAAGAAAGAGCTTTAAGATTATTATCCAAATTATTACATCACAGAATCAGAAATTATAATATATACACACAAGCAATTATGTCTTGAGCTTCACAAGGCATTCTGGGTATAAGAATGGTCCAAATTGTGGAATTTAGTTCTAGAACATAAATATATATTATTGTAAAGTAATATTACAAAGTTTACATTCCCAAAGAATTTATTTATTCACAATGTATTTTCAATTATTCGTTTTGCTTCTCAATATGATCACTATTAGAGGGGTTTTATCTAGTTTTAAGCCTTCTTTCTATGCTGAATGCTATTAAAAGTTTTTTTTAATACAATAAAAATTCCTGAGTAAGACCTAATGAAATGATCTAACTACATGCACGTTTACAAAGAAAATGCTCACACACCTTTAATGATAATAGCACTAATGGTGCCAATATATAGTGTATATATTAATCCTTATATTACAACTCTTAATCCAGATATTAAAGAGTTTACATGTTCCACAGTAGTTTGCCCTTCTGTACATAAACCAGTTAAAGAATACCTATTACCACTGAAAATACGTCCTAACTTCTTGCTTTAATGCCATGGAAACAGTAAAAATAATATTAAGCCATTTTGTGATATTCTAGTTGCTCCATTAACTCAATTGTACTGTGACAGTTTTTGAGACTCTTCTCCAAGTTCAAACATGTCAGGCTGGTTCTTCAAGCCTTTCAAGTTGGGACTTATGTTAAAAACAGTGCCAAGCAAAAAAGTTTAAGTAAATATAAAACCTTCATAGAAATGATCATAGGAGTTCAACCTGATTGTAAATATCTTACCAACACAAGTAGTAAAAAATTTTTCATTGGATTTATGTTTATTTTCTGTTTATATCTTCTTCTTTGACCTATACATCACTTGAAAGTGTATATATTAATTTTCAAGTATATATTTGTTCTAGTTACTGTTTTGTTATTGTTTTCTAGAGTAACTGCACTATGGGCAGAAAACATAATGTCAACCCTTTGAAATTTATTGAAAACTTACTTTAGAGCCTTATATATAATTACTCTTTGTAAATAAATGACTTCTGCAGTTGCACAGTGTAGATTTTTCATCAGGTCAAAATTGTTAATTGAATCTTTAAATCTTACTGATTTTTTTAGTCTGCTTATTTCATTAATTCTATAGAGATATGAGCTATAATTGCCCACTATAATATGAACTATCTGTTTCTCCTTGTAGTTCTCTCAAAGCTAGTTTTGCTATATTTTAAGAATATGTTATTAGGTAATTAGGTAAATGTAATTAAAAAGTTATATCTTCCTGGTGAACTGAACCTTCTATCATGATGTGATAATCAGCTTTATATCTAGTAATACATTTAGCCTTAAAACCTGTTATATTTGATATTAATATGGCTACAATGGTTTCCTTTTGTTTGCTTTCATGGTAAATCTTTTTTCAGTCTTTTAATTTCAACCTTTCAGATGTCTATTTTTTAGATGTGTATAGTTAGATTTTTTAAAAATCCACACCAATAATCTTTGTTTTTAACTGTAACATTTAGCCCATTTTTACTTAATATAATTACTAATAATCTGAGTTTAAGTCTACCAAATTATTTTAAGTTTCTATTTGTTCCAGCAGCATTGTGCCTATTTTTCTCTCCTTTTATTGAATTATTATTTCTAGAAAGCTTTCTTCCATTCTCTCTTCTAGTTTGGAAATTACATACATCGTGTTTCTAATCTTTTAGTAGTGGCCCTAAAAATTACAACATGCTTACTTTACTAATCAATGTCTAAAGAGCAATCAGTACTTTTACCTTCTTCGCAATATAAGGATCTTTGAAAACATTAGTGTACTTATCCTCATTTCCAGCTTACAAATCACTGTCACATATTTTAATGCTTTCTTTGATTTCAACCCATCATGAGGTATTATTGTTTTATATTGTCAGTTTGTGTTCAAATTTATCCACATATTTGCCATTGTGTGATATTTTCTGAATTCCTGATTTTCTAATGAATATTTTCCTTCTGCCTAAGTTGTGTTTTAGTATTCCATTTTAGTGATATTAAACTTAGTTATCTAGAAACATGCTCATTTTTGTCCTAATTCTTGAAAGATATTTTCACTGGACATACAACTCTAGACTGGCATTTATTTTCTTTCATCATGTGGGTGATAACATCAAACTGCCTCCGGCTTCCATTGATGCTATTGAGAAATCATCAGTGTTCCTCCTAAGGTATTTTGACTTTTCCCCACACTTGGGCTTATTAAAAATTCTCTCTCTCTCCATCTATCTCTATATCTCTATCTACATATCTATAAGTTGATCAATGATCTTCTGAAGTTTCACTATGAGGTCTCTCTTGGTTTGGAGTTCTTGTTAGGCTTCCCTAATCAGCAGACTGTATCTTTCATCAGTTTTGAAAACTTCTCAAATATTATCTCTTCAAATACAATATCAGTTCTACTCTTTTCCTTTCCTTCTCAGTCTTCTTAGAATTATATTACATCTTACTCAATCCTTCAGGCCTTTTTTAAAAAACTTTTTATAATGAAAAATTTCAACAGTAAAGCAAATATTATAATAAACTCCCATATAACCACTAGCTTCAAAAGTTATCAACATTTTTCCAATTTTGTTTGGAAAACAAATTCCCTTCAAATACCATCCCCCCAACACACATTTGTTTTTCTAGTAGAGTATTTTAAAGCAAATCCCAAAATCCTGTACTTCAACAGTAAATAATCCAGTATATATTTAAAATCTATAATATCTCCTTCTCCCCTCCTCCACTTTTGCCAAGTTGTTTGTTAAACGAATTGGGTCACTTGTCCTCAGGATTTCCCACATTCTGTTTTGGTTGACTGCATCTTCATGGTGTCACTTCATATATTCCTCTACCAACAAGTTTCTTCTAAACTGGTAGTTATTACATCCAGTGCCTTGACTAGATCTAAGTTTAATTCTTTGGCAAAAATACTTTATTGGCAGTTCTATATATTTTTTATCACAATATGTCAGGAGGCACAAAATGACTGGTTGTCTACTCTTAATGATATTAAGATTGATCACTACAGTTGAATATTGTCAGCAGGATACACTCATCTATTTTAAGACCTTTCTTCTACTGGTTTTAGGTGCCATACTGCTTGTTGCTATATCCATTATTTCATTAGAGATTATAAAATGGTGAGTTTTCTAATAATATCATTCCTTCTGCATTTCATAGCTAGAATATTCTGTGAGAAGAACTTTCCCTTATCAACTACTTAATTATCTTGACATATAGTTCAATAAGGAAAGTCAGGATAAATACTGACTTTTCTACTTATCAACTTATATACAATATGAGTTGGTGCTCTGGCAACCTCCAAAGTCAACTATTTGGGTATTAATATTACAAATTTGTGAATTTTTAAAAAATATATTTGATGTTTTTCAATCCTTTTGCAGATATTGATTTTTTTTTAATTATGTAAACATGCTCTACTGTCTCCAGCATTTAATGTTACAAACACATCTGATGGTAAAAACTTTCCTTCCCAGGAAACCTACCTTTGAAAATCAAAAGTACTATCAGGATATGTTTAGGTTTGTATCTCATTCCATTCACCCTGCCTGGTACCTATAAGCCCTTTTAATCTAAAGGCTCAAGTCTTTCTTCAGCTCACATAAATTCTCTACTCTTTCTCTGATAAATTATTTTCCTCTTCTATTCCCATCTCTACAACCCCCATTATAAAATAGCGAATTTCCTAACTCTATCCTTCATTCTTATTTGTCTTCCCATTACTTTAATCTCTTCACTATTCACTTTGAATTCTAAAGAGAATTTTTCAAGTTTGTCCTCTAATTCATTAATTTGATGTTCTATAACATTTTTTCAAGTGTTTAAATTTTTAAACTTGAAAAATGTATTTTTTCATATTCAGGAACTCTTTCCTAATCTCAAATGATTGCTTTTTACCATCTTTTAGGAAAAAATTCAAACCTACACAAAAGTTGCAAATTAGTACAATAAAAACCCATATATTGTTTATCTTGATTCACCCATGATTAATATTTTGATTCAGATCATTATTGTTTGTAACTACTTGCTCTAGTTTTATTTATTTTATTTTATTAAGAATTTTTTGCACTCTCTCCTCCTGCTGCCCAAGATGCTAAAAGGAAAGAAGGGGAAGGGGAAGAAGCTAATGCTGGTCTCTGCTGTAAGTAAAAAAACAGAAGGCCAATAAGTGGTAAATCCTGTTTGAGAAAAGACCCAAGAATTTTGGCACAGGACAGGACATCTAACCCCAAAAGGGACCTCACCCACTTTGCCAAATGGCCCTGCCAGGTTTGGCTACATCGGCAAAGGGTTAGTCTCTATAAGCATCCGAAAATGCCTTCTGGAATTAACCAATTCACCCAGGCCTTAGACTGCCAAACAGCTATTTAAATTGCTTAAGCTGACTCACAAGTACAGGCGAGAGACAAAGTCAGAGAAGAAGCCTGGGCTTAGAAAAAAACTGGCCACCTGTCCTCCAAGTAGGAATTAACACTGTAATCACCTTGGTGGAGGGCAAGAAGGCTCAGCTGTAGTGATTGCACAGTATATGGATCCTGCTGAACTGGTTGTCCTCCTGCCTGCCCTGTGCCATAAGATGGGAGATCCCTACTGCATTATCAAGGTGAAGGCTAGGCTGGGGCAACTAGTTCACAGGAAGACCTGCACCACCTCCACCTTCACATGGGTTAACCTGGAAGACAAAGGAGCTCTGGCTAAGCTGGTGGAAGCTATCCAGACCAATTACAATGACAGATAAGATGAACTCCAGTGCCACTGGGGAGGTAATGTGCTGGGTCCAAAGTCAGTGGCTCACAGTGCCAGGCTGGAAAAGACAAAGGCTAAACAACTGGCCAGCAAACTAGGCTAAGTATATACTGTTGAGCTTTCTGTATATAAAAGTAATAAAAATCTCATTAATTTTTTTCAATTAGTTATCTATAATATTATAGTTTCAGCTATACACATAGTGATTAGACATAACTTATAAAGTGATCACCCTGTTAAGTCTAGTATCCATCTGACATCATACACAGTTATTACAATATCATTGGCTATATCTCCTATGCTGTACTTTATATCCCTGTGACAATTTTTATAACTGGCAATGTGTACTTCCTAATCCGTTCACCTTCTTCACCAAGTTCCCTAACCCCCTCCTCTCTTGCAGTCTGAGTTAATAGAACTCTTGACTTTTAGCTGGATAATATAATTGCCTAGAATAAAGATTCATTTTCTAGTCTCTCATTGGAAGCAGGTTTGACTATTTTTTGTCTTTTGTTCTTGTTGACTGTAATGGGCATATTGGCTGTGGTTCGAGCAGCCACCTTGAACCATAAGGCAGAAGCTTATCCTGAGGGTAGGGGATCAGCAAAATAGGAGACTGGGTCCTTGATGACTCTGTGAGGCTATGGTATTAGCACTGGACTTTTAACATCTTCAAAGACAGAAATAAAATTTTCTTTTATTTAAACTGTCTTTAGGGGCTTCCTACAGCCCACAGATAATCCTAATTCCAGCTGAACTTCTATTAACCAGAGACTCATGTGATTAGTAAGATCTTAAACCCAGCAACCCCTCTTCTGGATATTTACCCAAAAAATATGGAAACATTTACTTGTAAAAACATTATGTACACCTATGTTCATTATTCACAGTGGCCAAGACATGGAAACAACCAAAGTGTAGATGATTGGATAAGAAGACGAGGTGCATTATATTCAATGGAAAACTACTCAGCCATAAGAAAAGATGAAATACTGCCATTTGCAAAAACATGGATGGATCTTGAGAATATCATGCTAAGCAAAAAAGTCAAGAACCATATGATTTGACTCATATGTGGGAAATAAAACTGAAAGCAACAAATGAACAAATGACAAAAACTCATAGACACAATAATATGGTGGTAAGAGGGGTGGGGGAAGGGGCAAAAGGGGGTCAAACATATGGTGACAGAAGGAGATTTGACTTTGGGTGGTAAACACTCAATGCAATATATAAATGATGTATTATAGAATTGTACACCCAAAACCTACATAATTTTATTAACCAATGTTACCTCAATAAATTTAATAAAAAACTAAAAGAAATTCCAAGAGGCTTCACATACATATTAAGAAAAAGTTGTTAATTCAATGTAATTTGTTCTTAACCTTTACCTAAAATCAGCCACACTGAGAGAAGGGATGTGCTAAAACAAATTATTTTTCAAGGAAAAAACAAGCTTGTCTAAGTTAAAAAGGTTAAGGTAGACTGAAGCCATTCAAGAGAAAAAAGGAAATACAATTGAGGTTGATACCCGAGGCCCCACTGTATCCTCTGCCTAGGGTTCTGCAAAATCTCCTTGGGTCTTTAAAACAAGTTAGCCTTTTGCTTAAGCAATAAAATAAAATAATTAACCAAATGGTTTATTTCTATTAGTTACAACCATAAGAGTACTAATCAATAAAAGGGGTGATACATATAGGAGTGCCCCATTTATTCAGTATTATTGAGGAATAGTATTCTGATAAAAAGGGTATTTCAGTAAGTAAAAATTTAAAGGTATCTTAAGCTTACCTTTCCCCTGCTCCAGCTGTCATGGAATGCAGCTTAGCATTTTATTTTACAAAATAACTGTGGATTTATCATTGTTCAATTAAATTTTGATACTCATTCTATTTATGATTTTCCTTAAAAGGTCTGAGACATTTTCATACGAGGAAATTAACAGTCTGATTATGTGTTTATTGTTTTTCAGCATGAATGGCCCATAGGCACCATTCTATACAGTTTTGCATGGACAGAAAAGAATGGAAAGAACATTCTAGAAGGAGGCATTTATGCGCAAGACGTGGAAAAGGTGTTTGTCCTGTGGTTTGAATTTTCTGCTGGGACGAATCAAAGGGGCTGCTGCATGTAACTTTGACTTTGCTTTACCTTGGGCTTCCCATAATTACTGCAATCTGTATTTAAGTTCAAAAACATCCAAAGGTAAACCTTAGGTCTTTACCATAACTTTCTAGAAAGAGGTAACAATATGAGTGAAGGCTTCAGTTATTTAGCTGGGCCTTGAGAGAAATGAATAGGGTTTTCACTTCCAGAGATGGAACAAGTAGACAAAAGTTATCACTATCAATCCCTGGAGCTCCATCTAACAGGCTCTTTGAGGGAGCCCTTCTCCACTTCACCAGGCTCATTTCATCATCAAATGTGCAGTGTCGCTCTTCTCTATGCTATCACAAAAGTATAAGTTTAATTTCTTTTCATTCTTTATTGTCATTAGTAGTTAGCTGTTTATATTGTGATTTTTTTACAGAATTGAGTATACAGTGTTTAATAATATACTTTAGCCGGTGTATCTGGCAACAATGTCATTTATGTTCCTAAGCTCTTTGTTATAATTTGGATTACACTTTATACTAAGTTGTGTAAATTATATGTAGGTATACAGTTATACATTAATTAACTTATATTCACAGTCAGTAAAAGGTGGTCAGCCACCATTGAGCCTAATTTAATTTATGTTACTGGATGGTGTGTGTTTAACGTCAGGTTACCTCTCTAAAAACATCAGTCTTTTTTCCTAAGTTGTCTTTAAAAGTGTTTTTGTTTTATCATTTTACAAATGCATAAATCAATGGTCTAAAGTGTTCTGTTTATGTATATTTATGACACTGAGGGGTCCTTAGTTGTCCTTAGGGGTAGTTTGAATAAATTTTATTTGCAATATAAAGACAAACTTACTATCACTTTGTTTAAATTCCGGTCCTAGTTGTTTTCCATAAATTTTCTTAAACATAAGTAGTTTTAGGTGACAGGTGAGAAAATCTATCTGGCAGAGCACTTGTCATTTTATGACAGTGAATGCTCTTCAGCCTCTCTAAGCAGTTGCACTGCATTCAATACCGTTTGGCACTTTGTCATACAAAACAACTGTGGTGTAATATCCTTTTATTATTTGACTAAAATTTAAGCCTGATTTTTTCAAAGCTTTTATTTTTTCTTTATTTTTAATCCTTACATGAGGCTATTTTTATTGATTTTAGAGTGAGACAAAGTATGGGAGAGAGAAACACGGACCGGTTGCCTCTTCTATGCACCCAACTGGGGATCAAACCCACAACCACGGTATGTGCCCTGATCAGGAATCGATCCCACAACCTTTAGATACATGGGACAATGCTCCAACCAACTGAGCCACCTGGCCAAGGCTAAAAAGCTTTATTTGAACTGCTGTGTCCTTTTCAATTTTCAAATAAGAAAAAGAATGGGCCAGGAAGCATACATTTTTAGGCATTAAAACTGTTTAATAATTTTAATAAAAATGTTTTGATGTAAACCATACTTTCCTGTGTTCCTAAGTAGAAAACTACATACAAAAACATAGTAGGACTCTTTCATGTTGATTTAAGGTTGCCAAAATGGTCAATTATTTCACTATGTTTTAATACCACAAAGTCTTTAGGAATATATTCCAGTCGACAGCGGGAATATATGTACACACACACACACACACACAGAGGAATATATTTATTCCAATGATGAGTAAGTCCCATACTGCTGTGCTTTCTCACCTGCCATTTATCATTTTTATAACTGTCAGTATGCCATTGATTCTAATCTTTCTTATCTCATACATAATTGTGTAGTTAGTAGTTTCCGATTTCTTTTCCTTTTTTTTTCAGTTTGGCAATGGTCCATTTTTTTTTCCAAATGAAATCTTACATGAATTACAACATATAAAATAAATGAATGTGGATTTGTGCTGTAGAAGTGGAACAGGGAGTCTAGTGCCCTGCTGTTAAGCCTCCATACCTTGTCTCCAGTGCTGAAGATCAAGAACCTCATGAAACCCCAGGCCACCACCAAACTGTTTAATAGCCCTGATCAAACTTAAGAGTGACTTCCCCTCTTGAAAGGTAAATATTTTTAAAGGAAATGTTACCTTGTATCTTATATAAAAGGCAACAACAATAACAACAACAAAAAATACATGATCTCATTACCCTAAAATCTCTATTAGTACAACAAATAAAAAAAGAAGTAAAACATGCAAGGTGTGAAAATTTAAACAATACAGCATGGTTAAAAAAAAAAAGCAATGCTTTCCCCAATCTTGTGCGTACCCTCCATTCTACCAAAACCCTTCTCCTCAAAGTTAGCCACTGTTAAGTTGTAATTCCTTCCATAATGTATGTGTGTATGTCTATGTGTATATGAATGAATAAAGCTTTTTAAATAAAACTTTACACATCCAGAAGTTATACTATACTATACTGTTATGTACTTTGTTTTTCACTTAATAATATATCATTAATCTTTTTAAAATATAAATTTCCACAGTTACCTTTCACATAGTTCTTATCTAAACTACCTACCAGATCAGCAGGTTACTGAGATATGAATGATGGTGTTTCTACTATCTGTGTCTGAGCATAAAGAAACATTTTCCAAGAGAAGCATGATGGTAAATGCTCAGCCTTTTCTATAAACATCACTTACTCCACAATCTATCTATCTGCCATGAAACTGCATCCTCAAAATAAAGTGAAAACTAGTCATGTTATAGAACTTACTAGTCACGACAACAGAACTTCATTACCATAAATAACAACATTTCTATGAAAAAAATAAAAGTATTAAGAGTTCCAACTTGGATACGTCTCTAAGAGGTAGATAGGCACAGGAAAAGTATGGGTTTTAGACTCAAAAGACTTGAACTTTAATCCTGGAGCTTTCATGACTATTTTTATTACTCTGAGCAAGTTACTTAACTAAGATTCAGTTTCTCATACGTAAAAAGGAGATAATGCATGTTTTTCTCAGATTGTTCTATGCAACAAGTGAGATAACAGAACATTGCCTGGCACACAATGAACACTATTTAGTTCATTTCCACTACCCTGCAAAGATATTAGGATTTCTTGATTAACTTCAAACTCCTGATGGACTATAGAAAAGGATGGGGCAGGGAGCAGGCAATGGAGTAGAGAGATTCGGGGACATAGGTATTCTTGATGGCTAGAATGGTAAAGGACCTAAGCAGCTTCTGGATTCTGACTAGTGCCCCTGTTACTGTTCTGTGTCCCCTCATGGGTACTGGAATTGGCCTTCTCCTTTGCTTTGTGTTTCTATCATTTGCTGCTTTCATGTACAGTCCCTCGCATTCCCACTTTTCCCAGCCAGTTGCAAGACAGAATTTAGTTCTAGTTTCTCCCCCTAAAATCACAGGGTTAAAAAATACCTGAAATAAAAACAAACATCTAGAGATTGACTTTTGGAATAGCAAAGTTAAGATCTCAGTGAACTCAATCTCCCACTAAAACAATGAAAATACAGGCAAACAAGCCATTTCAGAACTTTTGCACTTAATGAAAGCCACAGAATGAAGTGAAAAATCCAAGAGCAAACCACTACACCCCTATGCCCTGGAGAAAAACAGCAGCCCAGGCAGCACCTGAGACAGAGTAGTGTCCATGTATCACACAATTAATCCTGTCTCAAATCCTGCCTCTACTAGCTGAGGGGGTCCTGTGGCTTTTACTTAATCCCTCTGAGTTCAAGTTCAATTTATTTTTCCCTTAACTACCTGCAAGAATTACATAATGTAATATAGTAACAACAACAAAATACCCATCAGTTATCTACCTAAAAAAAACAAAGCAAAACAAAACAAACCTCGCTAAATCCAACTGTCTCTACCTTACACACAGAAGGTATCATAGTAGTATTTGCAACAAAACCATTTAAAAGCTTCAGACTTTGTTCCAACGCTGTATTTTACCTTTTCACAGTTAGGATGAATTGAAATTTTTAAAAAATAACGTAATAATAAGGCCAAATTAAGATGACATAAGTCAAAGTAACAATATTGAACTTCTTCAACGAAGCATTTCTCTGCACTGAGCCCTAATCTTTCCAGGACATTTCTCAAAGGATGACTTCTGCACCTTCCTCTTATCAGTGTAAATTGTCCTTTACATCTAGCTAGTGTATCCTTTGTTTAAATCACCAACCACATAATTATAATGCCTCTCTTCCTCTGATTTTAAAATAGCATTTAAAAAAACTAATCTTAACCCAAACGATCCACTATAAAACATATATATATACAATGTTGCAGTATAATGGACTTATTTGGATTTTACTTTTAAATCATCAAAAATAGTTATTAGTGACTTTTTAAAATTTGAATTAAATTGCATGGGGGAAAGAGCAAATGTTAATACGTTTTACTAAGAGAAAACCCCTACCTTAGGAGAAGTAGAGAGATCTCTTCCTGCAGGAACAACTGTGTTTTCAATTACTCCTCCTGTTTTTGGTGAGATGACTGGTGGGGCTGGGGCTTTTCTTTTCACTCTCTTTTCGGTTTCCAGTTCTTGAATTGGATTTATCAAATTATTTGGAGTAGGAGTTGGTTTAGGTTCATAAAAAGGATTTGATCTAAATGAAGGAAGAATTATTGTTAAACGTCTCTTTAAAAAGTTTATATCTAACTAAAATAATAAAATATGTTCATTTATAAAACTAGAAAATACTGAAAACAAGGGAAAAACCAAACCATTGATAACCTACAATGTAGAAACAATCACTGTTAATCTTGTGTTTTGTTGATCATTAACAATAAAATGTTTCCCTTTTAAGAAATATTTTTAAATTTTTTTAACACAAGGTCAAGTCAACTCCTTATATCTAGACCCTTAGGAAGATATTTTTAATAACAGTAAATCCCATATATCCTCCACACCCAGGGAAAAAGAAATTAGATGTGGAAATACAGATTTTTTTTTTATACTTCCACATCAAACTTTTTTTTTCCTTGCATTTTATCCCTTCTTATTAGGGAACATCTTAAAGTTCATTCAGTGAGGAGCTATTAATGTATCAGTAAATTTTCCCAAGAGTTAAAAAATAATCTTTACTTCAGCTTGAAATGATAAACTTAATGATAATTTGACTAGTTAGAGAATTATAATTGTCATTTAAGTCACCTCAGCATTTTGATGACACTAGCCCTCTGTCGGTCTATTATTGTTCTTTTGTGAGCCATCTTTTATCTAGGGCTGCTGTTAAGATATTCTATTTCTGGTTTTGAGCAATTTTACTATTCTATATCTAGGTATGAATTTTTTTTTAATTTTTCCTATTTCAGACACTTTATATTAACTGAATCTGAAGATTCATATGTTGCATTATTTATGAAAAATTATCAGCAATTATCTGTTTGACAGCATTTTCATTTTCTTTCAGAAATCTTTTCGTTTTAAAAAAATTTTTTTTAACATTTTAATACAAATCAGCATTTCTGCTCCTTCACAGCCAAACCTGAGGGTAGGGACTGCTTCAGTTTCTTAGCCTTCTCTTTGTCCGTGATGACCAAGGTATAAAGGTATCTGCTGCACTGGACTTTAAACTTCACATTGTCCTTATTTTTCTTGACCTTGACGGATTTGGCATCCTTTCACCTAGTGTGAGTAGGAAGTCTTTGATTTTCTCAATTTTGCGAGGCATGGTTACGAGGTATGACCAGCATCTTAGATTATCCCCCTTATTCCCTGTGTATGTCCAAAGAGGCACATACAGTCTCTTCTTTCAAAAACCTTATTTTTTAAAAATCTTTTACATTTTTAAAGTATATTTTATTGATTATGTTGTTACAGAAGTTCCAGTTTTTTTCCCCTTTGCTCCCCTCTGTGCAGGACCGCCCTTCCCTCCATCAATCCCACCCCCCTTAGTTCATGTCCATGGGTCATGCATATAAATTCTTTGGCTTCACCCTTTCCTATGTTATTCTTAACTTCCCCCTGTCGATTTTGTACCAATAGATTATGTTTCTTAATCCTTGCACCATATCCCCATTTCCTCCCCTCCCACCTCCCAGCTGATAACCCTCCAAATGATCCCCATATCTATGATTCTGCACCTATTCTGGTTTGCTTAGTTCGACTTTGCTGTTATTTTTTAGATTCAGTGGTTGATAGTTGTGAGTTCGTTGTCATTTTAGTGTTCATAGTTTTGATCTTCTTTTTCTTAAGTAAGTCCCTTTGACATTTCATATAATAATGGTTCAGTGATGATGAGCTCCTTTAGCTTCACCTTGTCTGGGAAGCACTTCATCTGCCCTTCCATTCCAAATGATAGCCTTGCTGGATATAGTTCTGGTTGCAGGTTCCCTTTCATCACATTGAATAGTGCTTGCCAGTCCCTTCCTGCCTGCAAAGTGTCCTCTGAGAAGTCGGCTGATAGTCCTATCACTCCTGTAGGCAACTCTCCACCTCTCTCTTGCTGCCCCCAGGACTCTGTCTTTATCTTTCACCTTTGGCATCTCAGTCATGACACATCCTGGTGGGGTCCCCTCTGGGTCCAGCTCGCCTGGGACCCTCGTGCTTCCCAAACCTGTATGTCCATCTCCTTCACAAAATTTGGAAGTTCTCCTCATTGTTTTCAATTCTTGCTTCCACATTCTGCACTAGTTGACTGTTTTGTTCTTCCTTATATTCCAAATCATTGATTTGAACCCCAGTTTCCTTCCCTTCACCATTAGTTTTGTGTGGATTTTCCTTCATTTCACTTAGCATAGCCTTCACTTCTTCTCTTATGCGTTTGCCATACTTAAGCATATCTGTCAAGCCTGTGAGCATCTTTATCACCAGTGTTTAGAAATCTGCATCTGTTAGGTTGTCTATCTCCTCATCTGTGAGACTGGCTATTTCCTCGTCCCTTAGTTCTCCCACTGGAACCTTGATCCGTTTCCCCTTTTGCACCATACTTCTCTGTCTCCTCATACTGACAGGCTCCTGTGTTTGTTTGCCACCCCATCCCAGTTAGAACTATCGCTCCTGATACCTTGTAAGGGACAGAGCCTTAGGGATTCGTCAGTACAGGGTGACCTGTTTCACCACGTTGTGGTGCTGTATGTGGGAGAGGGGTCTGAGAGGGAGCAATGCTGCCTGCCCAGCACTCGCCCCATTTTCCAGGCACCTCTCCCACTTCCACACTGGACTGATGCCGCTCTAGCTGCTGCCCTGGCTGTCATTCCCAGAGTGGGTGGGTCTGGGGATGTTCTAGGACCGTGGGGGCCCTTTAAACAAGCAGACTCTGCTTAGAGACTAGTAGTTTCTGTCTCCGCCCCAACACCCACTGGTTTGCACAGTCAGAAGCAATGAGGCTTGATTTTCCCTGGTGCTGGGACTGTGAGCTGCTAGGTCTGGCGAGGAGCTGGGAATGCACCCCAGGTGTCCCTCCGGACTTTAAAACTTGTGACTGCACTTTCTGCCAGCCTGCCACTGCTGCTGCTGCCACCATACTGTGTCCTCTCTGCCCTAGCTCTGCCCCTCCTACCTGTCTGGATGAGTATTTCTTCTTTATATCTTTGTTTGCTGGACTTCTATGCAGTGTGATTTTCTGGAACTTCTTGTCTCTAGTTTTGAGGTAGTTGTATTCCTTCTTAGTTGTGGAGGGAGACGCAGTGTGTCTGTCTACGCCTCCATCTTGGTCCTCTTTCAAAAATCTTACTAGATGTATGTTGAACTCTCTCTTTCACATTTTTATAAGTTTTTGTTATTCCTCCTGTGCTACATTCTAGATAATTCTCTCACATCTATAATCCAGTTAACTTTTTCTCTCTTCATCCATATCTAATATAATGAATTTTTAATTTCATGTATTTTTAATTTCAATAAGCATATTACTTCATACAGCTGTGTGTATAATACCTCAGGTATAGAGATTTAGTCATTAATCATTTAAACACTTATTTTATGTCTCTATCTGATAAATTTATTACTTGAAGTTCTTACACATATAATTCTGGTATTTCTTTTGTCTCCTCTTTCTCTTAGTAAACTGTTTCCTTGTGTGTTTTGTAATTCTAGATTGTGAATTCAGAGCTTAATCTGAGGAAATCGTTTGTAATCTGAGCTGGGAGTGCCTCTCTTCAGAGTGTTTTATGTATTGAGGTACTTGCATTTGCCAAGTACTTCAGGAGGCACTTTGTATGTTACTTTCTTGGTTTGGAGATTCTAAGACAATTCTGTCATTATGTCAAATCCACATGAGGGTGGTACTGTGCTTATAACTTCTCAGAGAAGACCCCCCCCCCCCCCCGCCCACCTTGAGTCTAGGCCCAGGCAGAAAATGTTCCTTATTAGCTCTCTTTATGAGTAGATGGACTTTTTTCCTTATTAGTTAGTCATAAACAACAAGCATCTGGTGTATATAAGTTTCCTTCTTCTTACACAACAATTAACTGTTATTCTGGGTCTTGCTTTTTAGTTTGTTGCATTTTTTTCAACACTAGTCAGTTCCCTAGAGTCTAATATCCTGTGCACATAGTAATGACAGTTTGAGTTGACAAATATAAGCACCAGATTATGGGAATTCCACTTAAGTCATATAAGGCCTGTGTGGGTGACAGCTCCATGTTTCAACTGTGCATGTTATTTCAGCTACAATTGTACCAGACTTACTTAGAACCAAAATCAATTATCTGCATCTCTGCCTAAGCCTAAGGATTTATACTACAGTCACATTAGACTCTAGTTGCTAAGTATATCTAAATCAGAAATGGGTAATACATCATATTTGTGATGTTACTCTCCCTCTATACTCATGGCTGCGGTTAGAATCATGTGACTCCTTCCCATTGAGCTAGAGTACAGCCTCAGAATCTCTCTCAACTTTGCTCAGGGTAGCTGGTTTTAATTAAGTGGAGTTGGCATCTACATAGAAATCTATTCCCTTTTCTTCTTATGTCTAGTCATTCAAGAGAAAAAGAACAGGAAGTAGATACATAGGTATATATTGGAAAAATAGCTTTTTTAACCAAAATATTCTTGTCTACTGACTGAAATATGCTTGAAGTATTTATATCCCATGATTACCATCTACTGTAGAACTTGGGGAAATCCAAGCAAGGAACAATGTTAAAATAACTAGGTGTTTAGAAAAAGCTGAAAATTTTCTCTGAAAACAGGTAAAAAGTTATCACAACCAGTCTAGAATGGAGGGCTTGCGAGTAACATTAACATTTAAAAAGTGCTTATACTGTGCTAGGTACTGTTTTTGTTTTACACGTATTAACTGATATATTCCTCACAATAACCTTAATTGTTCTACTGATTTTACTGATAGCCTAATATAGCTGTTTTTCAAACTATAAATGTTTTTCAAAGAGAGGTAAATACATAGAAATGGGATAAAAACAAAAATTTTCTTTAAACTCCATAACTTAGAAAAGAACCCCTCCCTCCACTTAATACTTGCTGATATTAAATGTTTCAGGACTGAATAGACCCACTTCAATCAAACAGAATTAATTTGGTTATGTGAATTAATAGGTTAATATTTTTAAAAGTTATTCCTGATTATATCTCTTTGTAACAAATTTCCACAGTAGTTTGTAGGATGGTAGCTGCTACAAAAATTATTATTATGTTATGTAAATATGGCTACTTTTAAGAAAAACGCAGAAGTGTTAGAAGATAATCTTTTTTTGCTACAAAAGGATTTATGCTTAGAAAAAAAAATAACAATTCCTTAAAACAGGAATTTACAATACTCAGTTGCATGCAACTTTTATAAAACATCTGGTATATATACAAAGGTATCTAAATATTGTACTTTTTATTCAGGTCTCCTTGCCTGCTTCTAACCACTTAAGTCTCCTTTTAACTATTTGAGTACTGGTATTCTTTGTATAGAGAAGGTAAATCCAAATTGAAAAGAAGCTCAGATCGATTTCCAAAGTTGGTTCCTGAGGCTCATATTACTAGAAATATAATCGAAGTGGACATTTCCTTGAAACAATTAGAGCTATGTTTCTCAATATTTTAACTATGACATGTAGTGTAAAATAAAATGTGTATGACATGCCTATAGTAATCACAGGAGGCTGCTGGAAAATGTAGTTATGAGGGACTCCACCTACTCTGGAACATGCAAGACCACTAGGAGGACTAAGGGGATCATTATCTCTACACACTTATAATCCACCTGTCAAAGAACAGTGTCTAGGCAGCACCACTGATTATTACATCAGAATAAGGACAAGAATCTTTCACTTCTAAGGGTTTTGAGTGATCCTCCTTGCAAATCCGAGATTCCTAACTAAATTGAATTTCCTACTCTTGAAGAATTAAGAGGACATGCTTCAATTTATATGAAATGTCCAGAATAGTCAAATCTATATGGAAAGAAAGTACATTAGTGGTTTTCAGGAGATGGGGAAAGGGAGAATTGGGAATATGTAATTACTAATAGGCATGGAATTCCTTTTTGGGCATGATAAAAGTGTTCGGGAATTAGTTTGATGGTTGCACAACACAGTAAAAAACTAAAAATCAATGAAGTATATATACTTGAAATTGTGGAATTTTATGTTATGTGACGTATATCTCAATACAAGTGCTATAAAAAAGTGAATAATAATAATAATAGATATATGACTGAAATTTATCCCTTCTCTATAATAATGCATTTAAAAATATTTAAACAATATTTTTAGTGAGAAAAATTATTTAAGAAATTAACAGAATTTTCACATGCTGTTGATCATCTAGGTTTTGAATGATTTACCTTAGGGCTGCCTACATCACTCTAAATAAAAAAGAACTATTTTTATCCTTGTATTGTATACTTGAGTAATAGATTAGTTATATCATTAACTCATTGTGAATTACAAATTCATGTTATATTTAGTGGGAAATTGGAGAGAATAATTTTAAATGATATTACTCACTGTTCAGAAAATAATTCACCCAGAAAAAGAATTATAGTGTTTCTTTCTATAAGTTGATTAGAAATAAGATTAATAACAGACTGAAAAAATAATAAAATATGAAGCAAGAGTGTAGCAAAATTCATGGCCTTTTCCTGTCACTTTTAAAATTTATTTCTTTGAAAAACAATTCAAATATATTAAAATAAGTGCATAACATCTCTAAATAAAATTGAATGACAATTTTCCTTGAGAAACTGACACACAATTCTAGGAATGATTCATGCTGGACCTCAAAAGTCTCTTCATACATGTTTGAAAATAATGTTATTGCTTTATAAGTTTTCATTTTTGCTAAATAAACTGGAATGGCTGAACTAACCCCCAAACACGAGAACACTGAGAAGTTCACATGGTTGCTAAATGTTAAGGACATGTGCTAAAAGCACTGCAGGGTATGTATTTTCTCTTGGTGATGATGGGTATGCTCAGGTTCTGAAAATTATTTTACACATCAAAGCACTCAGCACTATTTATTTGTAATAGTTTTATGTCAGAGGATACAGGAAGAGTTTGGTAAGGAACGATGAGTCATAATAAGCTTTTCACTTGATTTGAAAGGTCACACATAAGTTTATTATTGTAGTTAATACGTTTTGGAATATTTCTACTACTGAAATTGTACTTACAAACTTTTGGGGGAAAAAAAGGATGAGAAATAGCAAATAAGGAATTAATACAAACAGTTTATTCTGGATTATTACATTAGCTGATGAGCAATCTTTGGAATTTGTGTGTATATTCCGACAAAAAAAAAAGCTGGAGTGTTCTTCAGCTCTCTCTGGTAACCTCAGATGATTGACCCATTTAGAATGTTCTTTATTCCTGGGAAATGTTTAAAGACTCTGACTTTCATGTGGAAAAAAAGAATGGTCAAAAGGAAACTCCCAGTCACTCTAATTTAGCTTTTATTAAGGCATTTTAAAGTTTAAGCAAACATTAGCTGTCTCTTTAATGTGTTAAAAGGAGAGAGTTGGGTGTGTGTGTGTTGTGTAATACTCAGGCATCTTGAATGACTGAATGCTTGTACTTAAAGTTTGCATTGATATTCAAATTCTCTAGGTGTGTGGCTATTACTCAGCACCCACACCACCCATGAGAAATTTTATTTTGATCACACATTAGCTATTTCAAAGAAAGCAAATATAATAACTTTAGAGCAAGAGTTGAGCCAACTTTTTCACCAATGTTTAGTTATTAATTAGTATTGAAATCCCAGCCTGGTTTTGAAATTAGATTCTTATGATGTAGTTCAACATACTTATAGAAGGTTAGAAGTTTTTGAGGTTTCATCAAAACCTAGCTGTATCCATGGAAGCATGTAGCACATGTGAGATTAGCAACCAGTTGTAAAATGCAAAAAGGTTCAGAAATGCAATTCCAGGGCCACAGAAAACAAGGCAACTACCTCATTCTCTCAAACAAGTCTTTTAAATAATTAAGTTTGGTTATTATAGTTCCCTTAAATCATCTCTTTTCTAAGTCAAACAGTACGTATGCCCTCAATCACTGTTCATTTGATGTGGTTTCTGGACATTTCACTTCTACAAATACTATAAAACAGAATGTATCATTATTTAAACTTTAAAGTCAATTACTTTTCAAGAGATTTTAAAACATAAGACACGTATTTTATATATACAGCTATATTTGCCATTTCTTGTCCTCTTCATTCCTCTTAATCCGTGTAATTATATGTATCAACAGTTTGTTTCTTTCTTTACAAATAAATAGAAGCATATATCTTGCTCGTGGATAAGAAGAATTAACATCATTAAAATGTCCATACTATACAAAGCAATCTATAGATTCAATGCAATCCCTATCAAAATACCAACAGCATTTTTCACAGAAATAGAAAAAATAATCTCCCAAATTTATGTGGAACCACAAAAGACCTTGAATAGCCACAGCAATACTAAGAAAGAAAAACAAAGTTAGAGGTGTCATGCTGTCTAGTATCAAACTATACTATAATGTTATAATAACTAAAACAGAATAGTACTGGCATAAAAAAAAATCAACACGTAGATCAATGAAACAGAATAAAGAACAGAAATACACTCGTGCCTATATGTTCAATTAATCTATGACAAAACAGGCAAGAATATACAATGTAATAAAGACAGTCTGTTCAATAAATGGTGTTGGGAAAATTGGACAAATGCATGCAAAACAAATCAAACTAGATGACCTTCTTACACCACATACAAGAATAAACTCAAAATAAATAAAAAGACTTAAAATGTAAGATTAAAAACCATAAAATTCCTAGAAGAAAACATAGGCAGTAAACTCTGACATTTCCCTTCACAATATTTTTTTCTGATAAATATATTCAGGTAAAAAACAAAATAAAACAAATGGGACTACATCAAACTAAAAACTTTTGCACAGCAAAGGAAAACATCAACAAAATGAAAAGGCAACCTACTGAATGGAAAAAGTTATTCACCAATGTATCCAATAAGGGATTACTATCTAAAACATAAAGAACTCATATAACTCAATACCAAAAACACAAATAATCTAATTAAAAAATGGGCAGAAGATCTGAACAGACATTTCTCCAAAGAGGACATACATATGGCCAATAGACATATGAAAAGATGCTCAACAGCACTAATGATCAGAGAAATGTAAATTAAAACCACAATGAAATATCACCTTACACTTGTCATGCTTCAAATTTTCCTAAATTCTCTCAAACAAGCACCATCTGGCCTCAGAGAGCCTTGTACCTCTAGCTAAGGGGGCCCAGGCCTGGCACTTGCTGCAGCTTTTCTTGGTTCACAGCCTGACTTGCCTGGGCACCTCCAACCCCAGCGCACGTAGTACCCATCTGCAGATTGCTTTGTCCCTTATGCCATGTGGTCCCTGAAAGAACACAGGTGGTGGCTGACCTTGGAAGTACCAACAGCAATCAAGGTTCAACTATAACCGGAGGGTGTACACAGTTTGCACAGAGGGCACACCTCGAGTACCCAGCTTAGGTAAAAGAGGAGGCTGTCCCACAGGACCCTACAAGACACCTACAACATTAAGTCATGCTATCAAGACAGGGAGTCATAGCAGCTCTCCCTAATACAGAGAAACAAACACAGGAAGGTTGCCAAAATGAGGAGACAAAGAAAAAGCCCAAATGAAAGAACCAAAACTCCAGAAAAAGAGCTCAACAAAATGGAGACAAGCAATTTACTAGACTCAGAGTTTAAAACACTGATTATTAGAATGCTCAGTGAACTTAGTGAACACCTCAAGATCCAGTTAGCAATAAAGGATACATTAATTGAAATAAAGAACAATTTATAGGGAGTCAATAGAAGAGCGGCTGAAGCTGAGAATAAAATCAGTGATTTGGAATATAAGGAAGCAAAGAACACCCAATCAGAATAGCAAAAA
Organism: Furipterus horrens; assembly: GCF_987537825.1. NCBI lineage: Eukaryota > Metazoa > Chordata > Mammalia > Chiroptera > Furipteridae > Furipterus > Furipterus horrens. The sequence continues at coordinate 43,614,459 of NW_028327176.1, read as the reverse complement.
AGAAAGAATTCCCCCAAATGAATACAGTGTAAGGAGACTCTGGGAAAACTTCAAGCATACCGACATTTGCATCATGGGGGTGCCAGAAGGAGAAGAGGGCAAGAAATTGAAAACCTTTGAAAAAAAATAATGAAAAAACAAACAAACAAACAACATTCCCTAACTTGGTTTAGGAAATAGATATAGAGGTCAAAGAACACAGATGAACCCAAAGAGTCCCACACCACAACATATCATACTTAAAATGCCGAAGGTTAAAACAGAATCTTAAAAGCAGCAAAAGAAAAGTAGTTAGTTATCTACTAACTGTCCGCTGATTTCTCAAAAGAAACTTGGCAGGCTAGAAGGAATTGGCAAGAAATATTCAAAGTGATGAAAAGCAAGGACCTACAAACCAGGATTACTCTACCCAGCAAAGCTGTCATTTAGAAGTGAAGGACAGATAGAGCTTCCCAGACAAGAAAAAGCTAAAGGAGTTAATCATCATCAAACCAGTATTATATGAAATAATAAATGGTCTTCTTTAAGAAGATCAAAAATATGGACAATAAAATGGCAATGCATGCACATGCATCAACAATTGAATCTAAAAAAACAAACAAGCAGAACAGAAACAGGATCATAGCTACAGAGAATGTTCTGAAGGTTTCCAGATGGGAGGGGAGTCAGGGGGATACATGAAAAATGTGAAGGCATTAAGAAGTACAAGTTGATTGTTACAGAACAGTCACAGGGATATAAAGTACAGCATACGGAATCTTGTAACCAAAGAACATATATGCATGACCCATGGACATGGGTAATGGTGTGAGGACTGCATGAGGGAGTGTGCGCACACAGGGGTGTGGTGGGTAGAGAAAGGCAAAGGGGGAAAAATTGGAACTGTAAGAGCATAAATAATAAAATATAAATTAAAAATATAAAATTCAAAAAATGTTTCTTCTTTATTACTGAGTAGTAAGCATTCCATTGTATGGATATACCACATTCGTTTATCTGTTTGCCTGCTGATGGACATTTGAGTTATTCCCATATTTTGCTATTATGATAAACATAAGTATTAAAATATTCATGTACAAATATTTTTGTGGACATATGCTTTCATTTCTTTTTTTAATAGCTAGTTCCCTTTTAAAAAAGATTTTATTTATTTATTTATGTTACAGAAAGAGGGAAAAGGAGGAAGAAAGAGAGGGAGAGGAACATCAATGTTTGAGAGAAACAGTGATTAGTTGCTTCTCACACGCCCCCAACTGGGGACCCGGCCCACCACCCAAGCATGTGCCCTGACCAGGAATCCAGCTTGTGGGACAATGCCCAACCCACTGAGCTAAATCAATCAGGGCTGCTTTCATTTCTTAAGTGAACAGTACCTAGGAATGAAATGGCTGAGCCAAATGTTAGGTATATGTTTAATTTTTAAAGAAATCGCCAAAATTGCTTTCTTAAATGACTGGATCACACTGAAGTATCCTTTGGCAGATGACTGGATAAAGAAAATGTGGTACATATATATAATGGAATGACTATTACTCAGCCATAAGAAAAGATGAAATACTGCCATTTGCAACAAAATGATGGATCTTGAGAATATGATACTAACAAAATAAGTCAAGCAGAAAAAGTTAAGAACCATATGATTTCACTCATATGTGGGATATAAAACTGAAAGCAACAAATGAACAAACAAGACAAAAACTCAGACAACAGTATGGTGATCACTAGAGGGGAAAGGGATTAGGGATGGTAGTAAAGGGCAGAAGGGGTCTAATATATACTGATGGAAGGAAGTTTGATTGGGTGGCAGACACACAACACAATATACAGATTATGTATTATAGAACTGTACACTTGAAACCTATATAACTTTCTTAACCAATGTAACCCTTATAAATTTAATTACAAAATAAAATGAAATGGTTCTATCATTTATAACTCTGAGAGTTCTGTGAGATTTCTAGTGGCTCCACGTTCTTGACAGTATTTGATACAGCCAGTCTTTTAAATTTCAGCAATTCAGGTGGGTTTGTAGTGGTATCTTATTTGGTTTTAATTTGCATTTCCTTGAAGACCAAGATGTTGAGCATCTTTTTGAGTGAAATTTCAGTTCAAATTTTTCCCCTCTTTAAAAAAAGTTAGTCTTATTATTGGGCTAAAATAATTTGTTTTAAAAATTATTTATTTATTTTAGAGAGAGGGGAAAGGAAGGAGAAAAAGAGGAAGAACATCAATTTTGAGAGAGACATCATTAATTGCTTCTCGCATGCACCCCGACTGGGTACCGAATCCACAACAGGCATGTACCCTGACCCAGAATTAAACCAGCAAACTTTCACTTAGTGAGGTGACACCCAAAAAACTGAGCCACACCAGTCAGAGCAAAAAATTCTTTACATATTCTTGATAGAAGTCTTTTGTCAGGTATGTGCTTTACAAAGAATTTCTACCAAACTGTGACATGCCTTTAAGTTTTAATTTTGATGGCATCTATGCTTTCTTCTAAAAGTTTCAATGTTTTAGTTCTTACTTTTAGGGGGGGGATATGGAAATCTATCATACTTGTTCTAGCACCATTCGTTGTAAAGATTATCCTTTCCTAACCAACTTCCCTTGCTTGATTTTGTCAAAAACCAATTGGTAATATATGTGTAAATTTATTTCTAGATTTTCTTATTCTCTTTCTTTCACCATATGTCTACCTTTCTGACAATACCACAATGTCTTTGTTAATGAGTCTTGAAATCGGGTAGCACGAGTCCTCCAATTTTGTTCTTTAGGAAAATTGTTTTGATTGTTCTAGGAACCCTGCATTTCCACAAATATATTTTAGATTTAGCTTATCAATTATTATAAAAATGTATGTCAAAATTTTGATTGGGATAGCACTGAATTTATAGATCAATTTGAATCCATGGTGATAGTGTATCTGTCCATTTGATTTACTCATTAATTGCTCTCAGCAATGTTTTGTTACTTTCAGCATACAGTTATGGTACGTCTTTCTTCAAATTTATCCCTAAGGGCTTTTCTTATGCTTTTGTATATGTTGTTTTAAATTTTTCTATTTCTTATTTTCCATTTTTACAATAGGAAAATATAATTAAATCTGTATATTAATCATGTGTCTATCCTGTGATCATGTTGCCTAATTTACTTTTTAGTTTTGGTAAACTTTTTGAAGATTCCTTATGATTTTCTACATAAACAATTACGTCATCTGTAAACAAATAGTATATCTTCAAGTTTAAGAAGCTTAAAAAAGCACTCTTTAGCCTTTATGCTAAATTTTCATAATTGTCAATTTTTATTTTTTTTATTATTTTTTTAATCCTCACTTGAGGACATGTTTATTAATTTGAGAGAATGAGAGAGAGAAACATCGATGTGAGAGAGAAACATCAATTGGCTGCCTCCAGTACATGCCCCAACTGGGAATCGAATCCCAAACTTTTGGTGTACTGGACAACAATCCAACCAACTGAGCCACCTGACCATGACATAATTGTCAGTTTTTAAAATTGTCATTTTCTACACGTTATAAAACACAATATGTTATTATTTGAACTTTAAAATCAATTATATTTTAAAGAAAATTTAAAGAATTAAAAGAGTATTTTATATGTACTACTATATTTGCCATTTCTTGTGCTCTACATTCCTTTGTGTGGATCCAAATCTCTTAAGTACTGTCATTTTCCTCCTGCCTGAAGAGCTTCTTTATAACATTTTTTTGCAAAGCAAGTCTGATGGTGATAGATTATCTTAGCTTTTAGATATCTGAAAATATACTTTTGTTGGGGTGGGGGTGGGGATAGAAATTTGTGTTGATATGTCTTTTGTTTTGTTTTTGTCTTTTAATACTTTAATTGACCCTACTTTCAAGTGACTTGAATTGTTTTTGTTAAAAAGCCTTGCAGTGATTTTCTTCATGTTTTTTATGTCTGGGATCCATTCAGCTTCTTGGACCTGTAGGTTATTATTTTTTAATTTCTAAAACTTTTTGCCATTATTTCTTCAAATTTTTTATCTTCCCTTATCCTCTTTTTATTCCTTTTGGAACTCCAATTACACACATATAAGCCCACTTAAAGTTACCTCACTAATCATCTTAATTTTTTTCATTGTTTTCCCCTTTATGTTTCTATCTGGACAGTTTGTATTACTATGTCCTTAGGCTCACTAATATTTTCTTCTGCAGTATCTAACATGGGATTCATCCCATCCAGTGTATTTTTCATCTCAGACTTTGAATTTGGATTTACATATGTCTTCCATGCTCATGCTTTCTTCCACCTTCTTCAATATCTGGGGTATATTCATAATAGTTATTTTACCACACTTGTTTTATTAATTCCATCACCCTTGTCATTTCTGTAACTGATCTAATGACTGAGTTTATCTTCCTTAGCTGAGTGAGATTTTTCTGCTTCTTTATATGCCTAATACATTTTTGATTGGCTGTCAGACACAGCGAATTGTATGTTTTGGGTGCTGAGTTTTTTGCTATTCCCTTTAGTATTCCAGGGCTTTGTGTGGGATGCTGTTACATGGCTTGGTGATTCTTTTGACCCCTGCTTGTAAGCTTTGTTAGGCAGGCTCAGAACAGGCTTCAGTCTACGCTCATCTGGCCCCACTACTGAGACAACACCCCTCTGAGGACTTGACTTGATGTTCCAAGTATTAGGAAGTCTTTCCTCTTTGACTGGTGGAAACACAAATTATTCTTAGTCCTACGTAAACTTCTGGAAATGTTTTGTCAGCTTCTTTGTCCTCAGTAATTTACTCATATACATGCAGCTAAAGACTAAAAAGGAACTTTATACAGGTCTCTGAAACATTCTGAGTAACTCTCTCCTCTCTGATATTTTGTCAATAAATTCTAGCCTCCTCAGTACCCCTAAAGACCAAACTCTGTCTCCTCAACACACGAAGATTAGAGGTATACTGTGTTTCTACTATACTTTGCTTTATTGTACCTTGCAAATATTGAGGTTTTTTTTTAAAAAACAAATTTAAGGTTTACTGCAATCCTGTGTTGAAAACATGTACTGGTGCCAGAAAAGACTGACTCACTGAAGACTTGGATGATGGTTAGCATTTCTTGGCAATAAAGCATTTTTTAATAAAGTTATATACATTTTTTAAAATCCATGATGCTATTGCACACTTAATAGACTATGATATAGTGTAAACATAACTTTTATATGCACTGGGAAACCAAAAAAATTGTGTGACTCTATTGTGATATTCGCTTTATTTCAGTGGTCTAGAACCAAACTTGCAATATCTCAGAGGTATACCTGTACCAGGGTATTTAGGTTCTCTCTCCAAAAGCTGGAAACTCTTTCCCATAAATAAAGCTTGGACAATAGTAGGGCTCACCTTCTTCCTATCTGTCCTCTCAGGGATCACTGTCCTGTGCTATTTGTGTCCAATGTTGAAACTATTATTTCATATACTATTCAATTTTTTAGTTAAGACAAGAAGCAATTCCCAGTCTGTGTAACTCCATCATGGCCCTACGTAATTTTACTTGTTGCTTGTTAATACACTCAGGGCCACAGTCTGCAGTCTCACAGGTAAGTACACTGTGTAACTTCAGAACACAATGTAAATATGCCTTTCTCTTATCCCCACACTAGATTTGAGTAAAATGGCAGCCCTAATCACACTGACTATATTGAGCTAGTGGTCAATAAACCTCTCATTTGAATAAGAATAATAACACAAATGACAATTCCTAATTTATAAATGTTATGATATCACTGTTTGGCATTTGAACATATCTTCTCATCAAATCAATATCATAAATGATTATTTGGTTCCCACAAACAGACCTTTAACATAATTGAAGTGTAATGTATACCATAAACAATTAAAAATACCTAAGTGCCATTTGTAACATAGTTCCTATGGGAAGACACTTTAGAAATTCTAGCCAGAGGTTCCAGGAACATATTTCCACAAGAGGCTGGGAGAATAAGAGTCAAGATTATAAAAATTCAGATGGGGATGAGACAGATACTAACTTGTAAACTATATAGTAACATTACAACAGACCTCATTTTATCATTTAATGGTACATTAAAGAAGGATCCCTGTTGTTAATATAAAGACCGACCTATGATAATAGAAAATGAAATGTACTTACTCATCCAACTCCTCTTCTTCAGTTTTAGAACTATCAGCATAGAGGTACTTGCTCATGTCCACAGGTCTTATATTTTTTCTTTTTGTAGACTGAAGAGGAGAATCCTTTATTGTTACAAAGGTTTCTGGCTCATCGAATGGGTTTAAATACTGTGGTGTCTGTACCTCTTTGAAGGGATTATAGCTGTTATTATAAAAAGATTCTTCTGGTTTTTTAGGCAAAACTATTTCAGCGGTTGGTTCTATAAAACAATAGCAAGAGATGAATTAAATTCAATTAATTTTATCTAAAATTTTCTTACACTTTTAAGTGTTTTCAAAAATATTCTATATTGAATTAATAAACTCTGTGGAGCTGAGTCAAAGCACTAGCACATGTTAAGAGGGAATAAATTTAGAAAATGTAGTATCTAAGATCTTAGTCTATTTTTCCAGGAATGATGCTCCCCCAAATGGGATCTTTGGAATGCCTTTGAAGTCTTAATAATATTAGCTTTATGATATGATAATTCTAACCTTCTTATAGGTATAACATTCTATTATTGCCTATTTTACCTCAATATAATAGCTTGCCATCTCAAACTGATACATACTAAATTTATGCTTTTAAATGAACATGAAATGGATTAAATTTTGAAATAGTCTTTGGTTAGTTATACAAGCAAAAACCACTTAGGGATATAAAAATTCATTTTGTACTGTATCAAAAATACATCCATGTATCCCTCAATTTGCTTTTTGCAAAGTATTCAAAGAACAGGTTTTTGTATGCTACAAGATCTTAAATCTTTAGAGCATTTAAAGAGATGTTTGTTTTTTTAAAATATAACTTGGATCCAATCAACACTCTAATAATGCAAAGGATTAACATAATTCTCAGGTTGGAAACAGTATATTAAAATCATACCAACAAGCTTACAGGCATACCAAATTATTCTAAATTTTATTATTTTGAATTTGAATTTGAAAACAAAGGTGCCCTTAAAAATAAAACTGATTCACAGCACAAAAGCACAACAACCAACGGTATCATGTCCTCCAACTTGTGAAGTACTTAGTACCAGCCTTTTCTTCTTCTTATATGTTAACATTTTTTTTAAAGCTTTTATTTTTAGAGAGAGTGGAAGAAAGGGAAGAGAGAGGGAGAGAAACATTCATGTGTGTTGCCTCTCGCAGGCCCCCTATTGGGGACCTGGCCCTCAACCCAGGCATGTGTCCTGACCAGGAATCGCACTGGTGACCCTTTGGTTTGCAGGCCAGCACTCAATCCACTGAGCCACACCAACAAGGGCTCTGTTTATTAACATTTTTTTAAAAAACTAGAATGTCTAATAAAACTGTCCAAAATCTGATCATGGATTTTGCTGATAAAAAGGTTTTCCCCAAATGAAGAAAAGTTTCAGAGAGCCAATAATCGTAGTATAGTTTAAAAGTAATTTTAATTATGTCATGCAACTCTGAGAGAATGTTCTAGGAGAAGGAGGCAGAAAATTTCTTATGAAATTCTCAACAAAAACAACTGTTTTGTAAGTGACATTTTAAACAATTTAATCTGATTATTATAAAAAATCTCATGACATATATATATATCGTCGGCAGCCGTCCGTCTCGAGAGACGATGGTGTAGCTTCTTAAGAGTCTATCTGCACCGCCGAGAATGGCTGTGCAGTCCGACTCGGGAGTGACATGGTATCTGTCTCCTCCCGTGTTGAATCGACATCTTGTGATGACGCTGAAGCTACAGAGCCTGGGCAGGGTAATATGGAGGGTCTGCTGTTGCCCATGCAGCAGACCCCCCCTCTCTTCGCAGCTGAAGGGTCCAAGGGAAAGACGGAGTCGATACAGCTTGGGTTCAGGTGCGCCGCAGGAGTTGCCGGTGTTGACTACAACGTCAAACCGCCTTAGGGACTCCGGCTCCGGATTTTCTGTCGGGGTTTACTCCCTTAGCCTTTCCCCTGAAGAGGTATGCCGCAAGGCAGAGGAGGTTTTTTGGAGTCAGAGTTTTCCTTCTCTGATATATATATATAACTTTCACATTTTAAAGTTAAGCTACTTTTACCTATACTTTAGACATTAGACCAGAAAACTTACTTTGTCTTTATATTGAAAAAAACAAAAAAAAACTCTGAATTAAAATTCCATACACCATGGGGGAACAATTGTAAAGTGTGAAAGAGAATTCATAAAATCATAATAAATACTAAAATGAATTTAAATACAGTTTATATTTTAAAAAGAGGCTCAGTAACTGTGTACCTTTTGAAAGACCAGGATAATACTTAAAGTTAATACCACTAGAATCTTTATAAATATGTAAATGAAGCATTTTCTCTTCTCAGCAGGGGAAGAGAGAGGGCAAAGTTTGTGACTACTGAATTTTTTATTAACAAATATCAGGTCTCAAACACTTAAGAAACTGACAAAATTGGTCAATGGAAATAAAATTTTAATTTTCACTCTCAGGAAAAGAACTGTAAAAATTGAATCAAGCAAATTCATTAGTTACAAAACCAAAAGTAAGCAAGTATTCAAGCTATAGAGCAAGATTTGAAAATGACAGAACTGGCAACAAAGAGTGTTTAAAATACAATTATTTCATGTAGAAGCTAACAAATACACTTAGTAACTTTCTAAAAGGGTCACTAAAGGACAGAATATCATGAATATAAGAGAACTAAAGCTGTAAAAGCAATCATCATTATCATCGTCATCATCATCATCCATCTACACAGTTGCACACATTTTTACCTTCCCCAAATACCTTTATTACTGGAGGATGCAAGTTTTTAATCAATAAAAATAAGTTAGTTCCAGAAAAATAAGTATTCTTCTAATAGAAAATACTTATTCCAAAATGTCTAACAGATGTATATTTAAAGAGAATATTGATTGTCGGGTTTTTTTCTAGGCTCTATAGGCATGAGCAAAGATTCTGAGTCAGGTTGGCTAACCTCTCCTATACAGAAATACAGTATTATGTGATATCTGCTACTACTTTCTATTCCTCAGAAAAGAGAGCCACTATATTATGAAAAGTCACTTCTTTGATTTTGAAATGTAAAGCTCAAATATGGATGTCTAAAAATATCTTGGTACTATTTTTAAAACTCAATATACTCAGATGGTATACACAATCAAGGAAAAGCTATATGGTCAAAAGAAGACACTTAATTAGGAATCTTGGCTACAAGTCCACCTCCATTTATCTAAATTTCTTGTTCAAATCACTGAATTCCTCTGGGCCTCAGCTTCCTAATCTATGAAAATAGATAGCTGAACTAGATTATCTCTAAGATTTATTGTAACTGTTAAGATTTAAAATACATACATAATATAATTAGCTCACAAACAAAATAAAATCTCATAATTTAAATTTACTAATCTACAATCTGATAAGGAAGTGAAAGAAGAGAAAGAGAAGTAGATTCCAAAATAATACTGCTCTAACAGTATTAAACAGTATTAAACAGTATTTAATCCTTAAGTTAAAACTTCATTTTCACCATGACAGGTGGTAGCAAAATTCTTTAAAGCTCATGAAAATTTCCTAAAAGCACTCTAAAAAATGTAAACAGTGATTAGCTATTCTTGCATTTACTTTGAGCAAAAAGAGTTTAATTAAACATAAGTCTCACTTCAATAGTTCTTATCTAGGCTTTAAGAGATCAGAACTACTTGATAAGAAAAAAGGCCCAGGGGGGAAAAATACTTGGGTTTATCACTTCCAATTATGTTGTATATATGACAACAGTGGTTCTCAATCTTCTTCTTTTTTAAATATCGTTTTTTATTGTTGTTCTATTATAGTTGTCCCAATTTTTCTACCATTGCTCTTTCTGCTCCCTTATTCACACATTACAACTTATACCACTGACTGTAATTTTCAGCCAGAGCCATGGAGTGGGAGGTAGAATGACTAGAGGGAGAAGTCATCCCCCTATGTCAATATCAGCATGGGCCACAACCTCACCTTACTTGGTAGGCCAAACTAATGAGACTTGATAAAATACCTGTTTGTGTTCTAGAATTTTAAATATCCACATAAAATAAGAAAAATAGGCAATAGCTACTATTTTCCACTCCCATTTCTGAGGCATTTGTCTTTTAAGGGAACTCTTGAGTATTTGCTTTAAGAAACCTTATAATTTATCCAATAAGAGACAGAACAATGTTATCTCTAACAACAGAGCTTTATTATTTGATCAAACTAACAGAGAATTTTAAAATAAGATCCAAATAAATGTCTATGTAAGACTTTTTTCCTTTAAAAATTCAATGGAAGCTACCCCAAATTGCTGATCAGTTGCAAGTGGTACTAAACACAATAATACTATCATTAAAAGCAAAAATTACTTTATGTCTTTTTAAAACAAATCTCTTCCTGCCTGTACAGTTTCAGAAAATCTGACTCTATATAATAAAGACTTTAAAAGTACAAGAAAAAAAAAAAAACTTGCTACCTTCTGACTCAGGATCTCCAAATGGATTTAATTCTGCTACATCAGGATCACCAAATGGATTTAAATTCACAGTGGCCAAGTCCTTTTCTGCTTCATCCAAAAAGTTAAGTTTGTTGATAAGTTCTGAAAACAAATATATGTGTTAGTTCACAGTAAAGCATAACTTCGATGATTCATGAAATTTTCAAACTGTAAAAATTCACACTAATAATACCTGCAAATAATAAGATAAAGCATTTTACCAGTGGTGAAATACCAGTCAAGTATTTTGTAGCATACCAACATTTTCATATAAAATGAAACAAACATATACATATTAACTTGAACACTTATCAGATAATAAACTAGAGAAACCTTCATTTCAATTTAATTTGATCTAATAAAAAAAGTACTGACCTACATTTTTAATCATCCTTCTCTCTTAAATATAAATAATTCAAATGGATTTAACCTAAGAAAATATTTTTAAAAACAATTATAATACATACACACTAACTGAAGAAATACTGCCATGTTAGATGACATATTATTATCTTATGTTTTAAAATCACTGCCTAATGAAGACACTGATACAAAGCTTTGCTAAAGATAGTAAATTCAGTTATGTTGTTGCCTGTTGGTCTACTACAAATTACCAAAGAAAACATTCAAGGAAAAGCACGGAGACAAAACTGACAGCTAAGTACAGACAGAAGCCAAGAGGTAGCAGGTCACAGTAAATACAGGCAATCAGAAGCAGAAAGAAAGGAAGAAAGCTCTTAGACCTTCAGAGGAACTGGCTGATTTAGCTGAAGGCATATTTGCTTGCTTTATGCAGTCATCTTGATCTTCATCTAAGCTGCTCAGAGCATTCAATTGGTTTACAATTTCTGTAAACAGAAGCCAGTCGAGACAAATGTAAGGTAAGGACATTTAATTAAATAGCCATAGAAGCATGCTGTTACTCAAAAAGCCAAAGAGAGGAGATGTTTGGTTATCGAGAGAATGTTATTTTGATGAACTATAACACACGTATTTAACTTAAAAGTTTTATTTGTATTATTTAAGATAGAAAAAATTTTATCATTAAAAACTTATATTTGTAATATAACTATGTTAATAAACAAACAAATAACTCAACAGATTAACATTGGCTTTCAGCAACCACATTTTGCATTTGTAAAGCAGTGCCTTAAATACATATGTTAAAGAGAATAAAAATATCCTCTGAAAACATAGAAAGTATGTACTATTTGTTTATAATATTCTGAATTTAAAGGTTTTAAGACTACATTTACATGAATTATGAACATAATAAGAACTTGTTCATGTTCTAGAATTTTTTAAATCAGCACAAAATAAGAAAAACAGGCAATAGCTACTATTTTCTACTTCTGTTTTCTAAGGAATTTGTCTTGTAAGGGAACTCTTGAGTATCTGCTTTAGGAAACCTTATAACTTATCCAATAAAAGACAGGACAAAAAGACAGGGATAGAAAAATCTTAAAATACGAATTCATTTTGTACACGAATAAAATTTTTACATGAGTTATGTATATTTTGGATAAATCTGAATATATAAAATTATGATTCATTGGGTGAAAATTAGCTTGAAAAAAATACTAAGAGCCTACTAGAGTATTCTAGTTAATTCTTGCTGTTTCCAAAGTTAAAACCTGGGAATAACTTAGGTATTAAGACAAACAAAACAGATTCAGATTATTCAATAGGAAAGAAAGAAAATGAGAAATAGCGATTGTAAATTCAGTATTAAATATGTTGTTCTTTAACACTGTAAATCTAACTACACATTATAGATTTTATTTGAACCAAATCATAGAATACACAGGTGTAATAAGTTTGCTTTCATCCATTCACTTGTTGCTCAACATATACTTATTTACCACACTTGTGTGAAGTACTATGCTTGATACACAAGGATGAAAAAAAAGCAGAAATGGTATTGTCCTCATGGAATTTACCTTCTATAAAGATAGAAATTAATATTGAAACAGATAATAAATAACTACTAGAATATTAGGTGGTCAGAAATATGTGTTATTTTTTATATCTTTGAGCTAAATACATAGGAAAATTTCATGGTTATTCATTTCCCTTGGTGGAATGAGAAAATATATTTTGCATGAATAAAATTGCTTGAGATAGTCAAAGCAAAACATAGAAAATAAGGAGTAAACACAATTAATACCAACTAAAGTCCTCATCTGAACTGGAGTAAGAGCTGAATAGTCAGCCTTTACAAAGTGCCTTCTTTCATTTTCTTCTGCCAATAGTTTTAAACCCCACTCTGACTTAAACTAACCTAGCAAATTCCTCAGTAGGTGGAATTCACACTCATAAGTTAAATCCTCTACCTTCTACGACTAGTCACCGTTAACTTTGTAAATTTTCTATAATGGAGTGAAAGATCAGTGTTAAGTGACTTTTTTTGTTCATTCATTACTAGTTGTATATTTTTTAAAATTTGCAGTTTGTTTTAACTTTGAAAGTGTGAAAAAATATCAATAATAGCAATTAATATTTATTGAGCAGTGGGAAGGGCTTTATATATACATTATCAGAATTAATTCTCATAAATATCCTGTGGTATTATTTTAGTATCTACATTTTATACTGTTAGTATCATTTGCACTATATTTCCAGATGTGCAATTACTAAGTGAAAATATTTTACAATAATGCTCAAAGATTTGCATTTTTCTTTACACATTTTAATTATTTTATATTCTAAGATATAATCTCAATTGAAGCAGAACTCAATCAGTTATTTAAACATTATTTAATGAGCACTGTAGGGAATACTGAAGAAATATTCTACTTGACCTTATATTCAAAACATTAATGCTACTCCATACAGTTTTAGGTATAATGTGGCCATTTATTTAAATACTATCAATATGACTCTAATATGTGACTAAATTATTTACATTGTCCTATCCTACTCTTCCCTATTTACTCATAGCTTAAATAAATCTTTACTTAAATCCTAAAACTTCTGCTTCTACAACTTGCATTCATATTAACAGCAAAAAGGTAATTTTAATGACCTATACCAATGCTTCTTTTATTTGGTATGCAAATAAATGTTAATCCAAATCATAAAAAGAATCAACTTCCAAAGAAATACTATTTTTCTATCTAATAAACATTTATTAAGTACTTATTATTTGCCTGTAATGTTACCTACCCTCATGGCTGTATATGTTTGTGGGACAGACAGACAAGTAAAGCAATACATAGTATATGACAAATATGATATATATGATTGAGATATGCATCATAGGTTACGTGAAGCTAGAATAGAGGCTTGAGATAAGGAAGGCCTCCTGGACTTACTCAAATCTGAGCTAAAATGGGACAGACAGGCATTATTATTAAAATAGAAGAGAAAATGGAGGGCACTGCATAAGGATAAAGAGGAAGCAAATGAGAACATTACGTACTTCAGAGAAAGACAAGTATGATATGATATACTCATACATGGAATCTAATGAACACAAAATGAACTAATAAACAAAATATACTGACTCACAGATAGAGAGCAGGCTGACAACGTCTTGTGTGGGGTGTGGGGAGGACTGGAGGGATTGAGCAAAAAGAAAAGAGAAAGATTCATGGACATGGACAACAGCAAAACAGTGTGGTAACTGCTAGGGGGCGGGGGACAGGAGAGCTGGAGGAGGGTACAGGAGGGATAAATGGTGATGGACAGAGACTGAATTTGGGGTGAATACACAACACAGCGTACAGATGTGTTGTAGGACTGTGCATCCAAAACCTGTTTAATTCTGATAACCAGTGTCACCCCAATAAAAAAACAGTAAAAAAAGAACATGACACGGTATCTGTCTCCTCCCGTGTTGAATCGACATCTTGTGATGATGCTGGAGTGTCCTCTCCAGTGAAGCTGAAGCTACAGAGCCTGGGCAGGGTGATATGGAGGGTCTGCTGTTGCCCATGCAGCAGACCCCCCCCTCTCTTCGCAGCCGAAGGGTCCAAGGGAAAGACGGAGTCAATACAGCTTGGCTTCAGGTGCACCGCAGGAGTTGCCGGTGTTGACTACAATGTCAAACCGCCTTAGGGACTCCGGCTCCGGATTTTCTGTCGGGGTTTACTCCCTTAGCTTTTCCCCTGAAGAGGTATGCCGCAAGGCAGCGGAGGTTTTTTGGAGTCAGAGTTTTCCTTCTCTGATGTACCCTGACTGGAAGATCGAACCAGCGACACTTAGCTCGCAGGCCGACGCTCAATCCACTGAGCCAAACCAGCCAGGGACATACAGTATACACTCTTTTATATAAGTCCTCTTTCATTCAGCATATGATTTTGAAATAGATTCATGTTGTTGAACATAACAATAGTTCATTTCTATTGCTGAATAGTATTCCATTCATGAATATACTACATTTTAGCCATGCTCCTGTTGATGCTGCTTTCAGTTTGGGGCTATTATAAATAAAAATGTTATGAACGTATTTTTTACAAGTCTTTTTATAGACATATGTTTTCATTTCTTTTGAATACCTATAAAAAAGTAGAACTGCTGGCTCAAAAAGTAGGAAAATGTTTGGTGTTATAAGAAACTCCCGAAAAACAAACAAACAAAAAATAAATAAATAAATAAATAAATAAATAAAAGAAACTCCCTAAGTGATTGTACCATTATAAACTCCACCAACAATGGATAAGAGTTCCAGTTGTTTTGCATCCTTATCAGCATTTAGTATTGCCAGTCTTTTTAAATTTTATCCACTCTAGTAAGTGTGGAGCTATATTTCACTGTGATTTTGAGAACATTTTCATGTGCATACTGGCCAGCGATAGATCTCCCTTTATGAACAATATGTTCAAATCCTTGCCCACTTAAAAATAATAGGGTTATTTTTTATTACTGAGTGATAGGACATTAAAAAAAAATCTATTCAGGATACAAAATATATGTCAAATATATGCTTTGTGAATTTTTCTTCTAGTCTGTTACATGTCCACATATATTCATAATGGTCCATTCTGATGAGTATATATTTTAATTTTGATGAAGTCTAATTTATCAAATTTTTCTTTCATTGCTATAACTTCCTGTATCACATATATATTGTCTTTTTAGTTCTAGCTTTTGTATTTTGGTCTATAATCTACTTTAATGGTTATGTATGCTGAGAGTTAGGAATTGAGACTCCTTTTTTTCCTTATGGACATATGGGTGTTTCAGCATCTTTTGTTGAAAAGACTTTCTTTTCTTCACTGGATTATGCTGCAATTTTGTTGCAAATTAATTTATCAAATAAGTACGGGTTTTTCAGGACTCTCTGTTTTTCATTAGTCTGTCATATGCCAATACCACACTATCTTGATTATTACAGCTTTAAGTAAATCTTGATGTAAGGTAGTATTAGTAAAACAATTATGTTCTTTTTCAAGGTTGTTTGGTTATTCAGGTTCTTTGCATTTCCAAATATATTTTAGTTAGCTTTTCAATTTCTACTTTTAAAAAAAGCCTGGTAGGCCTATGAATGGCATTGAGTTGAATCTGTAGATGGCTATGTGTAGAAGTGACATATTAACAAAATTGTATTTTCTAACCTATGAACAAAAACTCTCTCCAGTTATTAAGATCTTTCTTAATTACCTTCAGTAATGTATTGTAGTTTTCAGTGTAAATGGTTTTTCACATCTTTCATTAAATTTATTTCTAAGTAATCTATGTTATGTTTAGCCTCTATTATATATGAAATTGTTAATTTCATTTCACAAATGTTAGTTGTTCATATATCAAAATACAGATTTTCCTACACTGATCTTGTGCACTATGCCCTGCTAGGATCTCCAGAATAATGTTGCATATAAGTGGTAAGAACAAATATCCTTGCCTTGTTCCCAGTCTTAGGAGGAAAGTGTCCAGGGTTTCATCATTAAGTATGATGTTAGCTATAGCTTTCCATAGATGCTTTTATCAAAACAAAGAAATTACCTTACAATAAAACTGCTGAGAAACTTGGTATTGAATTTTGTCAAACGCTCCCTTTGAGATAACATGGTTTTGTTCCTTTATTCTGTTAATATGGTTCAACCAACCTTGCATTCCTAGGACAAATCCTCAGCAAATGCATATTTGTACTTAAAATATTATTTGTCTCCTCGATTCTATCGTAAGTAATTATTGAAGAGCTTTTAATTTCTTCAGATCTCTCACTTTCTTTCTGGTCCTGTGAGATGGGCTCCCAGTATCTGCAGAATTCTCCCAGCGTCTTGAGGGGGATGTTAGAGAATGTTCAGTTGTCATTAGTACAAACAAAGTAGCCAGGAAAGTAGGACAAATTTGTAATCTGTATCTTCTGCCTCTTCTACTATTCTCTGAATTGAAACATTTGAATTCTGAACACTGGGAAGATATATTCTTGCTGTCTTCAATTTCTCATTCTAGGGTCTCAAACTCCTTTAAAAAGGAGGTAGTTGTGGGTGCCTTATAAACCTTTTAGCTAAGAAAAATCAGAAATGACCCCATCTCTCGGTTTCTACCCCATTTCGCAACTTTAACACCTAACAGATGAAGAATTTCAGAAATTCTCATCCTTTACACAGACCTCCAGAATAGGTTGCCATTTATTTATTTTTAATTTTTATTTTTTTACTTTATAAAGTCCACAGCAATCCTATGATTTTGTTTGTGAGCCTTCCAGGTACTGGAGAGTAGATACCCAGGTAAAAATCAGAAGCAAATTAACGGATGTATTCTCTGACCAGAATCCCAAGTTTATTCTAAAGAACGTTTTAATCAAAGGAGGGAGCCCTACTTATCCCTATTCAAGTAGGACATTTGATCTCAGAGGGCTGAGTGACACCGTACTCAACTCTAGCTCCTCATGCCTCTACTACCACCTGTACTATAAGATTATGTTCCTTGAAGGTAGCCACTACATCACTCTTTTTCTTTCCAAAATTAACTTTACTAACTATAGGAAAAGGATTGATTAACACCAGGCACATTACGTAATGGTAAAAATGAATCCTGATTTATAAATTGCATCAGGATGGGAGGACTGTGAATGGACTATATACTTGATGGAAGGCCACAGCTTGAGCTTCTGTGATTGTGGAGACTTGTAACTAGGACCTGGGAAATTCTGATTAAACTGTTACAAAAGACATCAGCCCTTGGGCATCATGAAGATTTTAACCTAATCTCTGCTGTTAACTATGTGGATCTTTTCCCTTTGTACTCAAGTTGTTGTTTGACTATAGAAGTCCAAGAACAGTGCTTGGGCTCCTGTGAGGATTCCATGACAAAATGAATCTCTGTTGACATGTTGTTTCCTGTTCCATATCCTTCTAAGTGAATCTAATGCTAAGTTTGGCCTATTCAGGTCACGTGAGTCCAAATGTGTGGTTAAGTCCGAAGAGAATATTTGGTGATGTTTGGAATAACTACAGGTATACTAGGGGCCTTTCAGGTAATGTTTTGCTATAAACTGCTGCACTTAAACCTGATTTTCTGAGCTGTACTCAATAGGACTTTAATATTTATGCAGGAGTCTTTCTTTTTCTCTTCCTCTTGTTGGTTGTTAAGATATTTAACATGTATGCCAAAGATGGTCATAATACCAAATTTTGGTTCAAGCACTGTGAGGCTGCCATATAAATGAAGGTACAGATTTTTTAAAACCATATATAATTTCTAATATTTGCTACAGTATTATAAAATTTCATATTATTATGAAAGTAAACTTTGTTAAAAGGGTTTGTTTCTTTAACTTCAAGGTCTATCACTCCCACTACATTTCAGTGATATTTTCAACTGCAATTCAAATTCCCCTGCTGCACTTCTGTAGAATGCATCCATACATGTATCATCAATAAAAGGTTCCTGGCTAAGAGCCAGTCCCAAAGTGCTACTATTAGCAGTGAATTCTGTCTCAGATAAAAGAGGATAGAGATTTTTGATCAGTCTAAGCACAGATACTATGAATTTATTTTACCTTCTAGAAAAGACTATAATTTCAGAAGATATATTAATTACTAATGTCTTACAGCAGTATTCCATAAGAAAGGACTACATGAATAGCCTCTAAGTGTCAATCTAAGATATATACAAAATAATTGTTAACAATCTGTTCCTTCAAGAAGTTTGCAACTTAGTTGGGTAATAATATACCCATATAATTTTATTCATATAATGCTATTGTATTTTTATATATTTATATTACAGTAATGTAGATAGAATTTAAAATGATGATACCTTCCTTTATAAAAACTGTCAACAATTTCAAAGCTGAAAGGAGGAGTGAACGTAAGCTGTGCTTAAGTTATTGCCACTTTAGCTGGTGATTAAAAATACCCACCATACTTTATTTGTATCATGTTTATAAAATATTCATTTTGTTTATTCTTCAGCTATTACTTCAACAGTATTGCTTTTAAATTTTAATATATTCTTAACCCTAATGCTTTAAAAGATTCCTGAAAGTTAATAACTTTGAAATAGAATTTATTGGTGCTTAACAAAAATGCAACTAAGGAAGCCAAACCACTGCCATAACATCCTGTGCTCTTAATTTTAGTGACTGTACTCTGCAAATACAAGAAAAAAGAATGCAATATAAAAGGAAAAATGTTACAGTAATTGTGGACTTATTAACTTAGAACATACATCTAATCACTCACAGTCCCCACCTACCTCTGCTCCCTTAACACATACATTTTACATTAATTATTTCTGGAAAACTAGACTTGAATTATTTAAGGTTTGAATTACATGCCTCCTCTAGATTAATTCCTTACATTAAATGGGACTACATTATCCTATATAAGGTAGTACGTGATTAAAGGGAAAAAAAATGAATGCAGTAAGATAATAAGCCAAAGTGATCAATATGTCCTACAATAGAAGAGGGAAGCCCCATTAATTTATTTATGGCCTTTCAGTTAACATATATAAAATTCTCAATATGTTCTAGACAATGTGGTAGAAGCTAGAGATAAAAAAATGATTAGAACACAGTACTTTCTTTATAAAATAGGGTAAAGAAATATATAAATGATAGTAGCATGCTAAAGAAATTTTGGATCACCACAAGTTGCATTAAAGCAATTTCTTCAGTTAAAGTCAGTGAATTTTAGGCTATCTAAAATAAAGTTACTCCTTTGGCAAAAACTTTAGAAAATAAGGTATATGTACACGTTTAAGCAATAATGGTTGTTGTGGTACAAATGTTCGTGTTCCCAGCAAATTTGTGTGTTGAAAGTCTAATTCCCAATATGATAATATTACAAGGTGGAGCTTCTGGGAGGTGATTAGGTTATGAGGGTGGAGTCCTTATGAATGAGATCAATGCTCTTATAGAATAGGCCCAAAAGAGCCACCCTGACCACTTCCACTATATGAGGAATACATACAATAAGAAGTATGTGACCCAGAAGAGGGGCCTCACCTGATCATGCAGGTACCCTGATTTCAGACTTCCAGGCTCCAGAACTGTGAGAAATTTCTGCTATTTATAAGCTATCCAGTCTATTGTATTTTGTTATAGAAGACCAAATGAATTAAGACAAAGGTTTAGCTATAAAATCTAATTATTATTGAATCCCTTCATTAAATCTATATTTTGCTAAAAAATAATGTTCTTTTTCTTCCTTTTGATATCGGTCCAGAACTAGTACCATATTGTTATCAGCTTTTTTTTCTCATTACTGTGATCAAGACAATACAATATAGCTCAAAACACTTATGTATGGGTTTTTTTTTTATTCCTACTTATGGTACTAGTGCCTAACTGAGATTTAGTTTTAACTAAAAGCCATCTACAAAGAACCAAGTGTATCCTCTAATTAAAAGATCAAATTATACACCACCTGGAATTATAAAAACTCATGCTGTAAGAAAATGCCTGCATCTGTAAATTGTACAGTGTTAGCATAAAGGATGGAATGGTCAAGCTTAAGGGGAGTGGGCATGAAAGGCTTCTCAGACTATGTGGCAACAGAATTAAAGTTTGAAAAATGGGTAGAAGGTCACTAATGGTGGTAGGGGAAGAACACCGATTTATCTTCTTGAACTACTCCAGCTAGCCAAATAAAGCAAAGAACTCAAAAGACAGTAAAGAAATCGCATTTTAAAAAGAAGTGCATAACTGTTGCTGACATCATTATAAACATAATGCAAATGTCAGCATTTATTATGGGGGAAAAAAACCCCAAAATGTTACTGAAATAAAAATAGTAGCCAGAAGGAGTTACAGAGAGGGGTTCAAATAAGGAGAAGAGAGAATCATATTGACTCTCTTACCTTACATGAAGTGAGTCAACACATTGTTTTATTTTAATGTTAGTAGAGAAATACATAAGTTCATTCATTTATCTATCTGGCATATTTATTTTAGAGGATGATATTCTAAAATGAAAACAGGATGTTTAATTTCCAAGTTACCTTATTAAAAATGCTTAAATTTAAACAAAAATTGAGAATGGCAAAATGTAATGAGTGAATGGGGAAAAAATAATTTTAAAATTCCCCTCCCCAAAAGTATAAATAAAGTAATGAAAGGAAAATTAAGTATGTCAATTATCAAGAAACATAACTATTAAAGGGCAAAGACCATAAGGTTAGATCAATTAAATACTAGTTATAAGAGAAATGCTTAATACAGATAGGTTAATACGCCCTTGTCTGGGGACAGCCAACTGACCTGGAGTCTGCAAGATCCCTCCCTATGTGGGAAGACCACCCTCCCCTCTACACCCCTACTCTTATTAGGGATTTCTGGACCCAAGGGTAGGTAGGACGACGACCATGTCCAGCTTGAAGCAGTTAGAGGAGCACGAGACCTTCGCCAATTGTCCTTTATAAGATTATAAAGGGTCTTAAGTCTGAGATGGGGGGTTGTTATTTTTTATTGCTATAAAAAATTAATTAATTTTTTTTTTAAAAGAAGAAGAATGTAGGAAAGGGTGAAGCCAGAGAACTTGTATGCACGACCCATGGGCATGGACTGAGGGGGTGGGATTGCTGGGGGTGAGGAAGGGGGGGCGGTGCTGGGCAGAGGGGAGCAAAGGGGAAAGAATTAGAACTATTGTAACAATATAATCAATAAAGTATACTTAAAAAAATGTGATAAATACATGAAGAAAAAACAAATATAAAGAAAGTATGGGTTATAAATATCAATATTAGGCAAAATTTCAAGGCTTCAGCATCTTTATGAATGAAATTAAACTACAAAGAAACTAAAAATAAATAAAGCCCATAACTAAACATACTCTCCTAAACATTCTTGGGTTAATGTTAAATAAAAATCAAAATGGCAAACATAAATTAGAAAATAATAATTTATAAAATTTGCACAGGACAAAACATCTGTCTTTGCATATAAGTTTGATCAATTCCTTATAACAGATTTGTAGACATGGAATAGAAGTGAAGGTCACTGAGGCTGAGTAAGTCAAGAAACTTTTTGGCTAAGGAGTTAAATGGGTCATTTATGTAATCAATGGAAATCCCTCATATAATAATAAGAGTTGAGGCAGAGCCAAGAGATGGATGACAAAATGCCCTATGAATTTGGGAAAAATCACTAAGAGGTGAATAAATTATAGAAGTCTAAAAATCCAGAAATTTAGAGCAATTTATTAGCTGAAAGGAGTACACACATTTAGTGCTTTATTTTTACTCAAATAATAAAGGTATAAGATCAGTTCCTTATGTGTGATAGCCAAATTGTCAATATCTTTTTATTGACCTGCTAGTATAAAGAGATTAAGGTAGCAGTTTGATCAAACCAACTATAATGAATAATTGCATGGAAGCTTCTAGATATAGGATAAAATGTCAATGAGCTCGGAGAAAGTAGCTAATGCATCATCTCATTCATACATTGACAAAATAAGTATGAACATATTTAGGATACTTTGTTACAATTAGTAGTTGCGGTAAAGCTTTATGTTTTCTTTTTTTTTAAAGATTTTATTTATTTACTTTCAGAGAGGGGGAAAGGAGAGAGAAAGAGGAGGAGAGAAACATGGATCAGTTGAACCAGCAACCTTCTGGTTTGCAGGCCGTGGCTCAATCCACTGAGCCACACCAGCCAGGGCAAGTTTTATGCTTTCTTCCCTAAACTTGGACTTAATCTTAAACTGCTGGAATCTGTTATTACCAGCAGCATGCAAAGTTTTTAGAGAACTAAATGGTATATTATATTAGCAAGGCTTAAGAGAGAAAAATTACCTTGTTGGTGAAATTGTTTTTTACTGGGAAAGAAGAATGAGTTTTTCAACTTTCCAAAAAAAAAGATAAACTTTTAGCTTAATGTTCTTAAACCAACCTGTAATTTTTGCTGCCTTTTCCTCTTGGTTCACTCGGTTCTCATCATCTTCTTCATTATCTTCTTCAAAGTCATCTAAATTCCCAATGTCAGCCTGCTTCATACTCATCAAACTAGCCAAACTTTGCATGTCTTCATCCCTACATCAATGATTTATAATACACAGTTCATTAAATGACACTGATTGAAAATAATTGTTTCTTTAGAATATTAATATATTCCTTTTCTATATGTAAACAGTTGTACAATACTACTGAAAAAATCTAAATACTAATTTATCAATTTTAATTTTTTAAATTTATTGATTCTAGATAGAGAACAGGGGCAGAGAGAGGGAAAAGAAGAGAGGGAGGGAAGGGGGGAAAGAGGGTTGGGGAGTGAGAGAGAGACATAGATTTGTTGTCCCACTTATTTATGCACCTACTGGTTGATTCTCATATGTGCCCTGACCAGACATCAAGCCTGCAACCTCAGCGTCTTGGGACAATGCTCTAACCAACTGAGCTACATGGCCAGGGCCCTCATTTCTTAACTTTTAAAAAGCCAGTTTAATTAGTAAAAAGCAAGCAGGGTTAAAAACTAACTGGTTAGGAGCACTTTAATTCTGTGCTGCAGACCTATGGAAGACTAAAACTTTCTTTATGAGATTAAAGTATGGTTTCTCAACCATGAAGTCTGGAAACAAAAACTTGTTTCATAAAACAGTGAAACACCTGGCAAATCAGATGAGATCTAGGCTTTAAAGTATTTAAATTTTCATAAGGAATTAAAACAGAAATTCTTAATATGAAGTCCATGAACACTTTCGGTTTTGTGGATTGAAGAGAAAAGTAGTAAGGCCCTATAAATTATATTTAAATCTTGTTTAAAGATGCATTTTTCTCAAAGGGGTTCTAACTCCCCAAAACTTAAAAACCTAATGTAATATAAAAAAGTATCTTAAGGCAAAGTTTAACCTTTTTAAAAATTAAAAAATGGAAAATAACCTGGGTTGACTATAAGTTAAATACCACATAGCAGATAAAATGTAAAAATGTTCATATTAAAATATTTAAAATAGAAATTACATTAGAGTATGAATAGAAATTTTAAAAAATTAAATACTCTAAACATCAAATAATTTACATTTTCTTGATCTATCATTTTTACCTTAAATGTCAAACAAACTACTGTGAATGAAACATATTTCTAACATGTTATATACAAACTAAATTTCAATCAGGCATACTTCCTCAAATCTCAGAAAGCCAAATTAAAACAATTTCTTGAGCTCTTAGCACAATACAATAAAAAAAATGTTTCTTTTGTAAAGTAATACTTGCTAATATTCATTTTCCTACATATGACTTTGAAGATAACACTGGTTTTTGAAACTCTTTGCACTGTTATCTCATATAAGCTTAGAGTTAAAATCATTTCTCCCTTTTAAAATAAGGCAGTGACATAAAGTCTGTATGACAAAAAAGTTGTGTTACATTATATGAACGCCTTATAAATTGTTCACCTATCAATGAGGGACAATTTCAATATATAACATTATTCTTAAAATGCTAACTTAATTTTACCTCTTTAACTTCTTCATATTTTAACCCTGAACATTTTTCTTTGGGAAAAGTAAGGAGACAAGGAAAGAGGAGGTAGAGAGGGAATTTATTAAGAGTGTCTGAGAATTCTTCACTCAAACTGAGACACTTGGTTTCACTGAATTTTCTCTCACCCATATTCCTGTGAATGATGCTAATTCACTACTGCTTTATTCCAGTGGAAAGGAGTCCACCTTCAAAGGATCTTCTCTAATTTTGTTTTCTCTCTTCTCCTGTTTCCTTACCTTTTATTTTGGCTTGGATTTCAGGGTAAGGTCTTTATTTTTAATTTCTCAATATTTAAGTCTACAATTTAAGGTCCTGAGATGAAGGGCTAATTGCTTCCATTCTGTACTCTCTCTGCTACAGTCACTTAGCAGCAAACTTTCCAGAGAAGAGGCTTACTGTTATCTGTCAAGTTACTTGCTGCTTTATAGATGAGTGCCAAGCATCTCATTTTGACTGATGCACCAGAATTCAGTCTAATCAGTCAAGTAGACATGACCAATTTTAGTAACCATGTTTAACTAAGTCAAATACATTCAGAACTGTGGTTCAGATTGTATTGAAAGGTTTACAGCTGCCTTCTTCCCTTCACCTTTTAAGTCTAGGCATAGAATTTGCATTTCTCCTTTCCCTGAGTCTTCCACAACAAATAGGTACTAGCCCTTCCACTACACCCAAAACATGCACTTACCTGTGACTTGATTATATGCAAAACCAGGGTAAATGTTACTTTTTTTTTTTTAATCTCTTTTAGATATGTTCACATCATTTTATCCAGTTATAATGTTAGTCTTTTCGGAGATTAGAAGTAGGTATAGAAATAATCTTTGTGCAACGCCTATTCTATGCTTTAGAAGTATATTTTGAAAAGGACAGTGATTATAACAAAGTGCATCTAACTGTACCTTGCTATATAATTTTTGGTAGACTGAGCCAAAGACCATGAATTGGTAAAAGTTTCCTTTAATTCTTTCATCACTCTTATTATAAATTTTTCATTTTGGGTTCCTCTCACATCTCAGCTGAATCAGTCCCACAAACTGAACTGTCTGTATTTCAGAGTACAACCACTTAACATTGAGGACACTAAAATATAAAACAAACATGTATGATATTCTATAATACTAAATTTATAATTTAAAACTTGCTGTAGTCCCTTTCATATTGTTGTTCATTTTCTAGAGTCAAAAGAGGCTATAAATAACAAGGACTTCATTTCATTCAGCCTCTGAAACAAAGAATGGCAAGAATGACTGGTATGTGGTAGGATGTTCTCAACTGTTGCCAATCCATTGAGTCAAAAGCTATTTACCTTACAGTGTTTTAAAACACACTCTGAAGCAGCTTTGGAGACAAAAGAAACTTACGTGGCTTTTCCTTCCCTGAGGAAAATGCAAGACAATGAAAACTGGAGAGTGGCAGATACAACTTTTTTAGACAATGGCTTGAATTTTAACTTAACATCAGTCTGAGTTGGCATCGGACTCGCATACTGTTTCATGTTGATGCTGCTAGTAGCAAGCGCTTTCCTTCGACCAGAAAGGGATTCCTGAAAAATAAAAAATAATTATGTAATTTGGAGTTATTTATTTTATAGCTAAGTATTTTAAAATACAATCTTAATAATATGATTAAATAACAATACTTCCTTCTTCAACGAATTCCTCTAACACAATAATGAAATAAAATTGTGATGAGGTTATATCACAACTTTTATATAGTTAAGGCAGATTATAAAATTGGAGAAAGCAGGCCCATGAAGAAAGAGGGCAAGGCTTGAACAACCCTCAATCACTCAGGGAAGGAAAAGTAAGAAAGGCAAACTAGGACAGAAAGTCTTCAGGGTTCCTGTAAAAAGCACAGGTCTAGATATCAAAGTTCTCAATAACTATTTTCCTTCCTTTGATTATATTTAATGTAACCTATTTACATTATAATGTAAATGTAATGGCATTAAGTTACATTAAACCTTTCTGATCCAGCCTTGGTTGGCATTCTACCTTGTTCTGCCTACAAAATCTGAATTCTATCTATCTCACACTTTGAGCCTTATTTCTTCTCAGGACCTTTTCTAATCACTCCAATCTATAGTTCTCTCTCCTCCCTAAGATCACATACACCAAGAAAGAACAGTTAGTTTCTCCGATCCTATGCCAGTGGCAGACACTGCTAAGCAACCACAGCAGACTTCAAAATTCTTCTGCACATAGCTATTGCCAATTCATCAGAATTGGAACACAAAATGAAAATTATTTGCTATCAAAGGTATTTAACATTCCATTAACAAACTATAATGTTTCAAAATTATCCTTTACAGAATAATAACCTAGGAGAACAATGATAACAGAATAGCAAAATAATGAATAAGACATAACAATCCCTGACTATGTGTTCTAATGACAAGGAGAAATTTTAGAAGTAGGACAATTTGTAAATAATGTAAATCAAAGGTCATATAACATCATTAATGTAAACCAGAAATCATATACTAGCATTCCTTAGAGTTTACTTGTTTGAAAGTTTAGACCTAAAATAAGGCCTAATTTCCAAACTACATAACCTTGCTTAAGTCAGTAAACTTGAGCCTCCCTATAAAATAAGACTAAACAAATCCATTCAACTTCTACAATGGTTTTCTATAAAATTACTGTTTTCCAAACAAGGCAGGAAAAAGTACCATTAACATTTGAACTATTTAATAAATCTTTAGTTTTCCTATGATTGAAAAACTTGACTAAAATTAAGATACACTAATTTAATCAACACACTGAAACAGTCTTTTTCAAAAAATTGACATTTCTGCCAGCAGAACAAGTAAAAATGTAATGTAGCATTCCCAAAGAATACCTTGTTTTAAAATGTGGTCTTATTTGTCAGATTATGCATAGCAATATTATAAAGAACTTTTAGTGCATGTAGATACTTTATGAATGAATTTCAAAAATGCATCAAGCACTTCAGGAGGAGGATTTAAGCTCTCTCAAAAGAAATACTTAAGAATATGCAAATACCCTCAACTGAATCAAGTTAAACAGATGTGACTATCCCAAACAATACAAGTATTCTTTCCCTGGTTGCTACTATCAACCAAAGAATAAGATTAAGGTCCAAGGTTCTGACAATGTGCAAAATGAAAAAGTACCATCAGGGAATATCAATTTATCACACTGATATGAATAATAATCTCTTATTGTACTTTTAGAATAGCTAACAACTTCTACATATATATGGGGCTTAAAGCTTTTGTTTTGAAAGTATGACATAAAAAGTGCCACATATTATTTTCAGATTTTGTTAAACAACTATTTCAGAAAGTACGGCATTGATCCCTTAGTACTTATCTAATTTTATAACCAAATAATCAAACTATAAAATTTAAGATAACTTGGAAATGCACATAAATTTGAAGCCCTAGATTAAGGATGATTCCTGCAAAATCTAGAGTTTTGATTATTAACATTCTGTTGATTTCATATTTTAGAAAAAAATTATGTAGAAAGGTTATCTGCTGAACTCAGGGAATTTTTAAGTATTTGGTAAACTGGTGTCTCTGGAATAAAAGAAAGTAAAGTAAAGTTACTAAATTCTAAACACAATTAGCTATACTACTCAATTAAAAGTTATAACTTGCTCAGCAACAATGAAAACAGCTATTTATAATATATGGACAGGTAAGCAGTACAAAGCTCTTTTGAGTCTACAACATCCATTCCTAATATTAACATAGGATCTCACCAAAGTCTGTGTCCTTGGGAAAAGTGGTCTGAATGGTGTGTCTACTAATTCTTCACCTAGGTCAGCCATTGTTGTCCTCCTGAAATTAGCTATCTCATAGAAAGTACACTTAAAAAGAACAGTAATGAGGAAAACATGAGGATCTTTCGCAGCTCTAACCCAAACTCCATGAGGCTTCACTTTTTATAACCACTGAGACTAAATCTTTACCCACTCGAGATTGGTATCATAACTATCAACAGTTCTATAAAGAAGAATGAATTAACTGACTGCTTTGCTACATGAGCAGGTTTTGTATCTTATAGTCCTCTTTGAAGGAATAAGGGTCAGTTTAGAGAGAATTACCATTGTTGGTGTCAGAGTCCTAATGCTATTTCACATCGGCACGTAGGTTAGACAAGAGGACAGAAATAAGAGAAAAACAGTAAGAGGAACTCAGAAAAAGGAAGTCAGGTGGCAAGAGTCAATAAGAAGTGTTTACATACAAGTATGTGTAAAACTATGTTTCTGTCTGTGGTCCCATGGTTATACACTTGTTTGTTTGTATGTGATCCAGGTAGTATTTGGGGAGTTACTTCAAAATCCCTAAAGCAGTTTTCTTAAACTTTAGGGTTTATTAAAAATATAAAAGTAAAACTAGGAGAGCTGTTAAAAATTTAAATGCTTATTTACCACATCTGGAAAGTCTAAATTACTAAAACTAGAGATGGGCTCTGCATTTCTAAAAATACTAAGTACTTCCCTTCCCTACTACCATCCCATCCCATCCCATCCCAACACCCAACACACACACACACACACACACACACACACACCCAGTAGCACTACTCTTATGTAGTTAATCTAAAATCACACTTTCAGAAATATTTCCCCATAAAAAATCTTATATAACATCTATTTTTTTCAATAACGATTCTCACTGTTATTAAAAAAAAAATTAACCTACATATTTCCATTTCTTTGAAATCCAGCCTATTGTATGTGGTACCAGCACTTATTCACTGATTTATCTTTGGCATATTTTTTCAAGTATCTGAACCTCAGTTTTATACTCTCAGATTGGCAAATATTTTTAAATGTTGGATGAAACCAAGTGTTAATAAGAACCATGCAAACTTTCTTACACTGCATGAGAGAATTTCAATTGATTCAGCCACTTTGGAGGGCAATTTGACATTACTTTGTAAAGTCGAACACATGCATAACTTATAACTTAGCAATTCCTATCTTACAAATATGTCCTAGAGAAATTCTTGGAACATACAAGAATACCTAGGATAGCATTCATTTAACCTAGTTTATTAAACTAATATTACAAATAGTTTATCCAGAATCACCAATCTTGAAATGAAGAAAATATATGCAGAAATTAATACAGGATGTTTACTTCAGTAATGTCTTTACTACATTACTGTAAATATATAGTAAAGTAGTTACTACAGTAATGTAGCAATGTAGTTACAGTAGTCCCTCTCTATATTGTGGTTCACCTATCGCAGCCTCACTGTATTGCAGGATTTTAAAAAATATTATATTTATTTATCGCGGATATTTCGCTATATTGTGGGATTCTGTGGTACTGTATATGTATGTTGTTAAAGTTACATGGGTTTAAGAGTGTAGAATAAATGTAAGGTTCCTACTTCGTGGGGGGGTGGTCTGGAACGTAATGCCCGCAATAAGTGAGGGAATACTGTATTGAAACTTATGCGTGAACCCCTCTCCCCTACATTCTTGCTAGACCTAAAATAAATTCTCCATTTCAATATATTCTCACAGTTGTTTAGATGGTTACAAGTAATAGGTGAATAAATGTTTCTTCTGTACAACATAAAAGGGAGAGGACTTTATAATAATAAGGAATTAACTGATCATGAGATGAATAAACATCTTCTCATGAGACTCAGGACTTTATAAAATTTTTAAACATTGTAGATTTTGCAAAAACAAAACAAAACAAAACATGTAGCCAATCTTGCCACTCCCCTGACTCAAAACTATCAAAATGACATATAACATAATGGTAGCAAACAATATAGTTATATAGGTTATTCTTGTGTGCATATTATGAAAAGTTGGAGGGGAGAGCTCTAGTCCATATTATTCAAGTCAGGGTCTTCCTACAGAATAAGTTCATTGTATGATGTTTCACTTATTATGGACCCCAAGATAAATACAATTAATATAATGCCTCTCCTATTAAAATATTTGACTGGTGCCCTGGCTGGTGTGGCTCAGTGGATTGAATGCCAGCCTGCAAACCAACAGCTGCTGGTTCAACCGATCCACGTCTTTTCATGGCTTAATAGGTCATTTCATTTTAACACTAAGTAATATCCCATTGTCTGGATATACCGCAGCTATCCATTCACCTACTGAAGGATATCTTGGTTTCTTCCAAGTTTGGCAAGTACAAATAAAGCTGCTATAAACATTCTTGTACAGGTTTTGGTGTGAACAAGCATTTTCATTTCATTTGAGTAAATACCGAAGAGTATGATTACTGAATCATATAGTAAGAGTGTATTTATTTTTATAAGAAACAGCAAAACTATCTTCCAAAGTGACTGTACCAGTTTGCATTCCCACCAACAACTTATCCAAGTGCCTGATGCTCCATTCTTTCACTAACGCTGGATGTTGTCAAGTTGCAAACTTTGGCCATTCTAATGAGTGTGTAGTGGAACTTCACTCATGTTTTAATGTGCATATCTCTCATGACATATAATGTGGAGCATCTTTTTAGGGGGGGTTATTTTAAAGAGAAAGGAAGGGAGGGAGAAAGAGAGGGAGAGAAACATCAATGTGAGAGAAACATTATTTGCTTGTTCTCTGTACACATGACTGGAGACTGAATCTGCAACCCAGCATGGGCCCTGACTTGGAAAAGAATTGGGGACCTCTCAGTTTGTGGAATGATGCCCAACCTACTAAACTACACCAGCAGGACTGGAGTATCTTTTGTTATGCCTAATTGCCATCTTGGGTGAGGTATATCTGAAGGTTTTTGTCCCATATTTTCAAATCGAGTTGATTTCTTATTGTTGGGTTTGAAGAGTTCTTTCTGTATTTAGGAATTATCAGTTGTGTCTTTTGCAAGTTTCTTTTCTAAGTCTGTAGATTGTCTTCTCATTCTCTTAATGTTGTCTTTTTCAAAGCAGAAGATTTTAATTTTAATGAAGTCCAACTTATCCATTATTTCTTTCATGGATCATTCCTTTGGAGTTATATCTAAAAAAGCATTACCACACCCAAAGTCATCTAGGTTTTCTTTTGTGTTATGCTCTAGGAGTTCTATAGTTTTTCATTTTACATTTAGGTCTATGATCCATTTTGAGTTAATTTTTTGTGAAAGGTGTAAGGTATACATTTAGATTTTTTTTTTTTTTTTTTTTTTTGGCATGCAGATGTCTAGTTATTCCAGTACCATTTGTTGAAGAGACTTTCTTTGACCCATTTTATCGCCTTTGTTCCTTTGTTAAAGATAAGCTGACTATATTTACCAGAATCTATTTCTGGGCTCTATTCAATCCCATTGATATCTTTGTCTGTTCTTTCACAATACCATATTCTCTTGATTACTGTAGCTTTATAGTAAATTCTGAAATTACGAGGTATCAATACTCCAACTTCGTTCTTTTTCAGTACTGTGTTGGCTATTCAGGATCTTTGCTTCTCCTTTAGAATCAGTTTGTCAATAGCCATAAAATAACTTGCAGGGACTTTGACTGGGATTGCATTGAATCTATAAGTCAAGTTGGGATGAACTGACATCTTGACAATTATCAAGTAAGTCTTCCTATCCATGAACAGGAAAAAAAATCTCCATTTATTTAGTTCTTTGGTTTTATTATCAGAATTGTGTAGTATTCCTCATATAGATCTTGTACATATTTTGTTAGATGCATACCAATGTGTTTCACTTAGGGGTGTGCTAATGTACATGAAATCGTGTTATTTCAAATTCCACTTGTTCATTATTGTTATATAAGAAAGCAATTTACTTTTTTATATATAAACCTAGTATCCTGCTACTTTGCTATAATTACCTAATAGTTTCTGACGTTTTCTTGTGAATTCTTTTGGATTTTCTACATAGATGTTCATGTAGTCTACAATGAAAGGCAGTTTTATATCTTCCATCCCAATATGTATACTTTTTATTCCTTTTCTTATCTTATTGCATCAGCAAGGGCTTCCAACACAATGTTGAAAAGGAATGGTAAGAATGAACACCTTTGTTTTGTACCTGATCTTAGTAAGAAATCTTTGAGTTCCTCACCATTAAGTATGATGTTATTAGCTATGGGGTTTTTGTAGATGTTATTTATCAAGTTGAGGAATTTCCCTCTATTCTTAGTTTTTATCATTAATTGGTATTGGATTTTGTCAAATGACTAACCTGCAACCATTGATATAATCATGAGTTGGGTTTTTTTTTAAGTCTGTTGATGTAATGGGTTATATTCATTGATTTTCAAATACTGAACTAGCCTTGCATCTCTTGGATAACCCCATTTGGGTTGTAGAGTATAATTCTTTTTATACTTTTTGAATACAATTTACTAATATTTTGTTGGAAAGTTTTGTATCTACATATATAAGAGATATTAGTCTGTAATTTTCCTGTAATATCTGTTTGGTTTTGACACAGGTTAATGCTGGCTTCAAAGAATGTAAAGAAAGTATTCCCTCTGCTTCTATCTTCTGAAAGAGGTTATAAAGAATTGTTATAATTTCTTCCTTAAATATTTGGTAAAATTTATCTGTGAACCTATTTGGAACTATTGCTTTTCATATATTCTATACAAAACACTAATGAAAAAAACATCACTATTTTTCATTTTTACAAATCTCTAGTGTCTTTATGTCTAAAATCTCTTTAATGTCCAGTTTAACAGATAGCTGGATTGTCATATCCACTCTCATGTTTGATCTGTATAATAAATATACTGTTTTGGCTGAAGTATATGAAAAAAAATCCAGCCTTATACATATATGCAATTGGGAATAATAGTAGTATTTTAATAACCTTTTCAGATAATTCTGGGTCTTCTTTGGTACCACATCAAAACTCCACAAGTGGTAGTTTCTTACAGGTTAAAGAGTAACGTAGAATCTGAAACCATATTAATAAACTATTCAAATCCTGCTAAATTAAACTCCATTATTCTATCATGCACGTTGAATAAGTTTTTTACTAATGCATGCTTCTGTAACATCATATACTTTGGTTATTTGGAAAATACCGGTTCTTTGAACTATGCAGATGTTCTAAATGTTGACCATTCCATTATACAATACCAAAATAACCAAATTTGCCTATCTCACTACCTATTCCACCAGAAAACTTTTAAAAACTGGGTTACTATCAAGCTTAAGGTAGTGAGTACAAGTTTTTCAAAATTCTAATTTTTACTTGGAAGTTCTAATTTTATTATCAGCCAACGAATAATTTGGTTGCTTGCCTTTAAGTAGCAGACTCACTATATCCAATTTCAAGAAAACATCTGCCGAATACATAACCGGTCTTTCTGTTACTCATTTTTTCCAGGTAAAAATGGTGTTTCCAGAGAAAAGGGCAGTTAGTTTACAAGTGAAACTTGTAAATCCTTTTTCTTGAATAACTTTGTCCTTTGCAATACTGTATAAGTGCTTTTTGTATACTTCCCATTTTGTCAAAGAGAATATTGAAAAGACTAATACTCAGGGGTTGCAAGTTAATAAAAT
This sequence comes from Furipterus horrens, assembly GCF_987537825.1. Classification (NCBI taxonomy): domain Eukaryota; kingdom Metazoa; phylum Chordata; class Mammalia; order Chiroptera; family Furipteridae; genus Furipterus; species Furipterus horrens. The sequence continues at coordinate 43,580,485 of NW_028327176.1, read as the reverse complement.
CAGCAACTTCATTACATCATCAAGAACATACTTAAATGAAACAAACCTATGTTAAGGGCTAGAGCTCCTGGTTATAAATTTTCAAGGGTGATATTGCTACTACTCATTAATTAACAGAAGAGGTAATTTTCCTCATTGTCTTCTTTTGTGCAGTGAATTTATTTCTTCCTCGCCCTTATGCTGATAGTATAGCTCTGGTGCAGCAAAAAAAAGATCTTATTAGACCTTCCATCTTAGGTGAATGGGAAGGGCTAGACTTTTTCTGCATTTCCATGCAGTGATAAGAGCAGGAAATCACTGGTTCAGTAGAAACCCTCAGTGGGAAAGCTATGATGAATGTTTATCTTCTAAACTTCTGCTTTCACTATTTAAAAAAATTTTCTTTGAATTCTTTCTCTTTGTGTTATTTCAGGAGTGCATTCATAAAGATCACTTGGTCATATTTCACCCTAGCTTTTAGCTGTTTTCCAATAGGAGAGTTATTTATGCTATCTAGTCTATTGCCAGAAGCAGAATTCTTCATTTGAATTTTAGACAGAACTGATCATTTTGATAAAGAAATAGCCACCAAAACAAAGTTCACTTGTCTCACACTGACCCAACCTTTTCAATATAGTAATTCTTAGTGACTTATTAGGATTATTATTGTACTGGAATTCTCTAATGTGAACATGTGATCAACAATGCAACCATACCATTCTCTTTTTCTGTCTAAGATGTTATATCTCAGCATCACTATTAGCAGGTAATGAGTATGTGATGATAAATCAATGCCTGCAGCACATACCAGTCTAGGGTCTCATAATTTAATGCCTGATTCTGTTTATTCTTGCCCATTAGAACTCTAAATTCTGATTATGTGCAACTGAATCAAGGCACCAAGAAATAAAGTGACAGGCAGACAGAATTCTGAAGAGCTTTCTAAAGATGTGCAACCAAATTAATGTTTAAAAGTCTTAGTGATTAGATCTTCTCCTGTCTTACGACTGTGTGAATTATTTCACAGCAAAGAAGTAACACACCCAAGTATTTGTGTAAATATCCATTCTTCCTACTGATTCAAAAACCAAAATGGTGAAATGAGATAATGCTTCTTAATCCAACCTGTGACCCCCAATGCAAAAACTCTTACACCATCTTTAATAGAAAGTTATATTTGTTTCCTGGTACTTTTCATTCAAATTCAACCTAAAAACTACCAATATTTTGTTATTTATGAAAAACAGAATAAAATAAAATAACTTGGTGTGCTACAATATCAAGGCCAAAATTTTTGCTTTATTTATTCTAGAATACTTATTGAGAGCCTATTATGTGCCTGGTATTCTCTCATTTAACTCATTGATAACACTTTAAACTTTATTTTCAAATGACAAAAAGTCAATCTAGAAGTTAAACTGTCTAATTTTTCCAAAACTGTGATGGCCTTTGATCTGCCACAAGCACTGCATTTTGGGGGGGACATGCTGAAAAGATCTTTGCTTGATCAGCAGACCAAAATAGAATATTACAGAATTTAATTTAGAGTCCATGAAGCAATTAACAGCTAAAGCAGACATGTCATAGGGAGCTCCCTCAACCACAAAGACTTAATTAGAAACCATATCAGCTAAAATAACCAAGTTAGATGGTTGGATGGAAGAGTCTGGTAGTACAAATGTAAGCTGAAAGAATTAAAGTTAAAAATCCTTTTAATATGTACTCAGAAACATTTATAAAAATTAATACATTGATTTTAGAATAAAATCTAATATCTCTCTAAAAAATCAAAATAAAAAACCTCAACCTCCTCAAATAAAGGGAAACTCTAGATATACATAAAAATATAAGTTAAAATATTCAAATCAAAGGTCTGAGTTGTAGGTTGTCCAATTTAAATATATATATATATAATTAAAGTGACCTCCCCAAGTCAAGTCTACTACAAATTTGCTAAAGGGCAGTTATATCAACTCCTACCCTTGTAATTCTAAAGAAAGCCACTAAAATCTTACTCATACTATTATATGTAGTTTTAAAATTTTATTTTATTGTTTATGCTATTACAGTTGTCTCCACTCTTTCCCCTTTTGCCGACCTCCATCTAGCCCTCCCTCCCTCAGGCAATCCCCATATCATTGTCCATGTCCATGGGTCATGCATATATGTTCTTTGGCTAATCCCTTCATCTTCCCTTCATCCAGTCCCCTTCCCCCCACTTCCCTCTGATAGCTGTCAGTCTGTTTTGTAACCTTAACCAGGTACTATACTACCAGAATTTTTAATTAGTTTTCAGTAGGTGTTCTAAGGTAAATAGGATCACCTGTTAAAGATCTGGTACCTGTGGATTATGTCATTCATGGCCAGGATTTGAATGTGTGTGCTAATAATGACTTCCAAATCTTCATAACTAGACAGGTCTACTCCTGACTTTCAGATCAAAGCACTCAAGTGCTCACCATTTATCGTAACCTTTATTACGAACTCAAAATAGCCAAAGTGGCCTCATCTCTACCCCTGAAGCTGTTTCTCCCCTTAGTTCTCATTTTAGTGAATGGTCCCACTGTCTATCAAGCCTCCTAATCCCAGCACTCACCATACCAAATTGGGTCTAACTTCTAAATCTCTCCATAATCTGGACCCCAACTTTCTATCTCCAATGCCACTTTTTCCTAAATTTAAGCGTCATCATCTGTGAACAGCCCACGGCTATAGCCTCTCCTGGACTGGCTGCTCTTTCTATAGCCTCATAAACACTTAAGATTTCATATTTCATAATTCTATGAGTAGTAATCATCTTTCTTTTAAAAATGCTGTATCTTTTTCCTGATTATAGGAGAAAATTCACTAAACAAAATTATAACTACATATAGTACGAAAAAGAATCACTTGGTGTGACAGCTCTACCGAAGACACAGAGGTAAACAAACACATGAGCCTGTCAAGATGAGGAGACAGAGAAGTATGGCCCAAAAGAGGGAATGGACCAAGGTTCCAGTGAGAGAACTAAGCAATGAGGAGATAGCCAACCTAACATATGAAGAGTTCAAAACACTGGTGATAAAGATGCTCACAGGCTTGACAGATATGCTTAAGTATGGCAAACGCATAAGGGAAGAAGTGAAGGCTATGCTAAATAAAACGAAGAAAAATCCACACAAAACCAATGGTGAAGGAAAGGAAACCTGGGCTCAAGTTCATGATTTGGAACATAAGGAAGAAATAAACAGTAGACCAGTACAGAATGAGGGAACGAGAATTTTAAAAAATGAGGAGAGGCTTAGGAACCTCTGGGACAGCTTTAAACGTGCCAACATCTGAACCATAGGGTTGCCAGAAGAAGAAGAGGAAGAGCAAGAAATTGAAAACTTATGTGAAAAAATAATGAAGGAAAATTCTCCAAATTTGGGGAAAGAAATAGACATACAAGTTCAGGAAGCACAGAGAGTCCCAAACAAGCCAAACCCACGGACGACCACACCAAGACACATCATAATTAAAATGCCAAAGGTGAAAGATAAAGAGAGGATCTTAAAAACAGCAAGAGAAAAGCAGAGAGTTATCTACAAAGGGGTACCTATAAGACTATCAGCTGATTTCTCAAAAGGAACTTTGCAGGCAAGAAGGGACTGGCAAGTATCCAAGGTGATGAAAAGCAAGGACTTACAACCAAGATTACTCTATCCAGCAAAGCTATCATTTAGAATGGAAGGGCAGATGAAGTGCCTCCCAGACAAGATGAAGCTAAAGGAGTTCATCATCACCAAGCCATTATTAATTATATGAAATGTTAAAGGGACTTATTTAAGAAAAAGATAGAAATTATGAACATTGAAATGACAACAAACTCACAACTATCAACAACTGAATATAAAAAATAAAAACAAAATCCAACTAAGCAAACCAGAATAGGAACAGAATCATAGGTATGGGGATCATTTGGAGGGTTATTAGCTGGGAGGGGGGAGGGGGAGAATTGGGGAAATGGTCCAGGGACTAAGAAGCATAATTGGTTGGTACAGAATAGACAGGGGGAAGTTAAAAATAATATAGGAAAGGGTTTGAAGTCCAAGAACTTACATGCATGACCCATGGACATGAACTAAGGGGGGTGGGATTGTTGGAGGGAAGTGGGGTACTGGGCAGAGAGGAACAAAGGGGAAAAAATTGGGACTACTGTAACAACATAATAAAATATACTTAAAAAATAAAAATTAAAAAACACTATTTTCTACTCTTAGTTTTGAGGTAAATATTTTTTTTAAAACCACAAAAGAATCACTTAAAACTACCCACTAGCTAAAACCACTGCTAATATTTTGACATTTTTCTCTAGTTTTTAAAAACAGCTGAGATACTATTTGTAAAACCTTATGTTTTTAAACTTATTATAACTTTGTAAACCTAAATTTTAGAAGTTGCATATCATTCTGAAATATGGTTACAGTACAAATTTATATAACTACTCCGTATTAATGAACATTTAAGTCACTTAAAATTTGTCAGTTAGAACTGATGCTACAATGAACATCTTTATGCCCAAGATATTTTTGGTATTTCAGACAGATGCCTAGAAGTGAATTTTTTTTAGCATTTCAATACTTTCCAAAGAAACCATACCAGGTTCTAAACTGGAGTGTACAACAGTGTTAATCTCATTCACCACACCCACAACATCACTATTATATATTTTTAAATCTTTGCTAAGCTGTTAAGAAGAAAACTTGTATCTTACTGATTTAATTTGCATTTCTTCACTAACTTATGACCTGGAATATATTTCCATTTTTATTATTCATCTATATTTTCTCTTTTGAAAACTAGTCATGTCCTTTGTTCATTTCTATCTGGATATTAGTCTTAATTTTTTTTTTTAATAGAGTTCTTTAAATAGTGCAACTATTAGCCTTTTCTCTGCTGCTTTTGCTATTATATTTAGTGGGGTGTTTTTTTTGTGTGTGTTGTCTTTTAATCTAATGATTTAAAAACCTTATATTTTCTTGCCCTGGTTGTTTGGAGCATCATCCCATACAACAAAAGGTTGAGGGTTCAATTCCTGGTCAGGGCACATAACCTATGTTGAGAGTTTTAGCCCCAGTCATGTTGCATATGGGAGGTAACTGATTGATGTTTCTCTTTCACATCCTCACATCGCTGTTTCTCTTTATTTTATCTATCTATCTATCTACAGCTCCCTCTCTCTTCCTCTTTAATTGTTCATATTACAAGCAATAAGCAGATGAAAACCCTCTTAGTTAATTCTTTAGATTCATACTTCAATATTTCAGTAAGATAAATTTCTACTGGTTGAATAACTAGATCAAAGGTACGTACACTTTTAAAACTTTTTATATGATTGCCATTTATATGTCCCCTTGATGTTATACTAATTTACACTCCCATCAACAGGTGGACCTTAGCCAACAATGAGTCTTAATATGATTTTTTAAATATATATTAGTTTTGATTTTTATGTAGACAAATCTATGTATATTTTCTTCCGTGATTTCTTCCCCACTGCTTAGAAGTTCAGAAAGTTCATCTTCTTTATCTGCTGATTTAATAAATGTACACTTCTAAACTCTTTTAGTTTTGATTACTTTATTTTCTTCAATTAACTTTTTTTATGGTGATGGATTCAATTAACTTTTCAATCCATTTGGAATTCCTTTTGTAGTAAAGTGAGGACTAATATTTTTCTCCACCCAAATAGTACCAATATTAGTCACTGTGCAATATTCTTCTTCTATAATGATTTGAGAAGTATGGGAATCTTTATAAAACTATTTCATGCTTATACTTTACCAATATTTCTTTCCTCTGCTTCCAGGATAAAATTAAAACTCTTGTAACACAGCAAAGCTCTTTGGGATACTGCCTCTGATTTGATATGAGGAAAAATCAATTGTTCCTCCCCCAAATACATCTCATGCTCTGGTAATATTCTGCCAATTGTATATGCTGTTAATTTTTATGTTGTGATGTCTCGTTACAATTTTAAAGCACAGGAGATTTTCCTAAATAAGGCACAAAATCAGAAGAAGTAACACTAAAAGTTACTTTTTACAAAGTACCTACTTTGTGCTGGGCATTATTCTAAGTGCCTTACTATAATATCTCACTTGTTCCTTACAACAATCCTGTGAGGTAGATAGTATTACTACCTCATTTTAAAAATAGAAAATTGATGCACAAAAAGATTAAGTAACTTGTCCAAGATTACTTGGTAGTAAACAGAAATGTGAACACAGGCAATCTGGCTCTGTGATTTGTACACTTACCCCCTATACTGTACTGCATAAAATACATAAATTTGTACATATAAATACAAAAGGCTTACTACATGCTGAAAGACACCACTTGCAATGATAATAATAATAATAAAGTGACAGGGAGAAAATATCTGCAAGATATATGAAAACCAATATATAGAATTTATGAAGATCTAAAAATAAATATGAAATGCAATCATTTTAACTGAAAATTGGCAATGAGCATCCTTAAGCAATTCACAGAAACACATAAGTGGCCAATAAACATATAACAAGATGCTCAACTTCACAAGTTATTCGGGAAATAAAAATTAAAGTGATAATGAGATAGCATTTTTGCTCATCAGAATGACAAAAGTCAAAAAGTCTAGTAATATATAGCATTGGTGAGGGTGTGGAAAATAGGCATTTCAATTACTGCTGGTGGTAATATAAATAATAACAGTCTATTATGAGGATATTTATTTAGCATTAAAACTATCAAAATAAAATAAAAATTCCCTTAGATTGAACAATTCCACTCTGTGAATCTATCCCAGAATCTGGGAACCTGCTGTGCACACGTGCATTTATAATATCAAGTAAACTGGTAACACCCTTACCATCCATCATTAGCAAAAGAATGGGTAAATCATTACGGTATATCCACCTGTTCTATTGATAATTGAGTAATTACACATTGTAAAGTGAGAAAAGCAAGTAACAAAACAATAAGTATGATTCCATTTAAGAAAAAAACAAACTTAACCACCTCAAAATATATGTATGTTTATGTAATTTCATGAATAAAATGTCTAGAAAAATTATGAGAGAGCTTTTCTTTTTTTACTTTATATATTTGCTTAAATCTTTTAAAATAATCATCTGTTCACATTTAATATCATCTATTCTAATTTAACACTTGAGTAAGTTCTAAAAGCTATGTGTGTATTGGGGAAGAGGAGCAAAAGACATTAAGGAGGTAGCAGAAAAAAATAATTAGGCTATGAAGGGCTTCTCAAGCACAGAACTACTGACATTTTTAACCAAATAATTCTTTGGCTTCTTTTTGTGGGGCGGGGCGGGGGGGGCGGGCACAGGGGGCTTTCCTATGCATTGTGGAATGTTTAGCAACATCCTTGGCCTCTACCCACTAGATGACAGTAGCAAACATTGACCTTCCCCCACAAAATCATGACAATCAAGTCTCCAGACATTGCCAAATGTTCCCCAGGGGGCAAAATGTCCCACCACCACAATGAAAACCAATGAATTAAGGAATCAAATATTTTGTGAAGCCTCCCTTGTTCCTCAACCAGAGTTAGAATTCCCTGCATATGACCCCATATGATATCAATTATTAGTTTTGTTTCCTTGTTTGTCTCCACTGGACTGTGAGCCTCTTCAAAGTAGGTGTTTAGTCTGGTTAATTATCTTTTAGGCTGTGTTTCTCAGAGTGTGGACTGGGACCTTCTTCATTAATAACACCTGGGATATTTGTTAAACTTCAGAGTCCTGGATCTCACTTAAGATTTAACAGGCTCCCAAGATGATTCTAATACATACTACAGCTTGAGAATTATATTGTAGTTTAGTACAATTCCTTGCACACAGCAGGTGCCTTGTAATTGTTGAATGGAGGCATAGATTTTATTCTATAAAACTAATAAATTATATTGGTCTCTAGTTAAAAAATATAAAGCTAACCCAACCTACTTGAGAAATTCAAATACATAAACTCTATAAAATATAAAGGGCTATAAATTTAGTTTAAGTAAGTTATGCCACTTAGTAACAGACAGTTAAACATGATTCTAAGTATTAGTAATAAATTTACTAAGAGTTGTACGAAAAAATTAAAAGCCAGATCTCATATCTCTAATGAAGAAAATAACATTAGTGAAATTAACTGATCATATGTATTTTTAGGTTGATCAAATGTATTTTGAAACATATGTAAATGTTTTAAACACATTAAAAAATTTAAAACAATGAAAAAATGTCAAGTATTATAATAATATTTCCTCAATTTTAAATATTTAAAAACATTCCTTTTACAATGTCTGTAATACAACATCAGAGAAGGAAAACTCTGACTCCAAAAAACCTCCGCTGCCTTGCGGCATACCTCTTCAGGGGAAAGGCTAAGGGAGTAAACCCCGACAGAAAATCCGGAGCCGGAGTCCCTAAGGCGGTTTGACGTTGTAGTCAACACCGGCAACTCCTGCGGCGCACCTGAAGCCAAGCTGTATCGACTCCGTCTTTCCCTTGGACCCTTCAGCTGCGAAGAGAGGGGGGGTCTGCTGCATGGGCAACAGCAGACCCTCCATATCACCCTGCCCAGGCTCTGTAGCTTCAGCTCCACTGGAGAGGACACTCCAGCGTCATCGCAAGATGTCAATTCAACACGGGAGGAGACAGATGCCGTGTCACTCCCGAGTCGGACTGCACAGCCATTCTCGGCGGTGCAGATAGACACTTAAGAAGCTACACCATCGTCTCTCGAGACGGACGGCTGCCGACGAATACAACACTTCAGTAATAGATGTGATAGATAAGAATTCATAAGTTAGTTAAACTTCAAGTTCAGAGGCAGTCAATTGTCCTGAGAAACCACATGGAGGAGGGGCACTATATCAGACAGCTACCCTCTCAGAGGCAGTAACCACAAGCACTTCTTTTCTCTATACTATGATCAACACTTGAGACATTGCTAATTAGCACAGTGAATATCAGAAATGGGATTTATTGGTAAAATGAAAAGCTTGGTGGTTAACAAGATGAATGTTAGAAATAGGCTTTCATTACTAAAATTAAATATTGAAGATATATAAATCAGATCAATATTTTATAGTTATTTTCTATCATAGAATCAATAGGATATGAAAATCCAGCCAAGTGTATAGCCTTTACCTTTAAAGCATTGATTCTTTAACAATCCTGTCCTAGCCATTGGTTAGGAAGCACTTCTGGTTGCCTGATGCCTGACTGGAAAGGCAAATGAATCTTGTCTTATGAATGCTGTGTATGTAGTTTTACTGAGCTTTTCTTTCATGTAAGGTAATAGTTGGAATGCCCAAATGTAGATCTCAAAGCTTCCTTCATACACCTTACAGAACAGACTGTTATAAACTGTTTTGGTTCTTCAGGCTATGAATGCTCATTTAAAAAATATCTATATATGGCAGAATGTGGTCATTTTTCTGTAATCTGATAGTAAAGTTGCAAACAAACACCTTTAAATGTTTCAATGGCCACCATTATCTACTAAAAACAACAACTCAAAAAACCCTAAGATTAACAAATTATTAACTTGGTTTAGGTCCCTTCACAACAATGTCTAGAATGTTTTTTTCAGTGATAGTTTATATAGTCTCTAAAAAATTATCAAACATAAAACACAATACAATGGTATTTAAAATTTCTTAACCAGCAAGTCGCAAGAAATAGTCCTGGGTTTTTATATATTATGCAGGTAAAAATACCATCCTCACACCATTAAAAAAATTCTGATATTAACATTCTTTAAATAGTCACTACAGATTTGGTGTTACAAATAACACCGAAGAAGAAAAAAATAGGAAATTTGGGTTATCTATTACCAGAGACAGACTATACCATTTTTAAAACATGAGGTAAATGAGATTTTTGAGGGATGCTGGAATACATGAAGACAATGTAGTTAAAGTATCATCATTCATATGGCTTCAAAATTCAAACATCATCACTGCCATCACTACACAAAGAACCGGGACATTAAGTTTGTGCAAAGAAGTAAATAATAGATGAAAGGTCCAATCATGGGATACACATGACTAACATAAAAGCTATTGAATACTTGAGTTCTACTGAGTTACAGATAGCACGTTTTCACCTTTATGTGATGAAATAGCACCTCTGTATTCTACCATAAGAGAACTTTTAATGTGACAGATATAATGCCTAAATTTGAATGTGGTGGTTTCTAAAGGAGAAATGGTGGCCATGCAGAATGCTCCATCTCGTCCTTTATGTAAATAATTACTTTAGCATCTCATATGACCAACTCCAAATCTACCTGAAGGGTACAGGTGAAATAGCATTGTTAGAATGGGTACATACTTCTTTTTCTGCACTTCCAGATTCTAGTGCCATGGAACAGTTTTTACAAACATTTACTTGCTTCTGAACCAGGTGAATTAAGTATTTTTTCAAAGTTATTCCCCCCCACAGGTAACTAAAAAGAGTATGAAAAGTGGCTGTAAAGAGGTACCTATGTCCTCATATTGATACCCCAACTTCATAGCTTCTAGTATAATTAAATACTTAAATATTTTTGTAGTGTTGAGCTTGCTTCAGGGCAAGTTGTAGGATCTTTCTTTAGATTAAAAACAATCATACAGATAATTACCATAACTTTCTGTGATGTTTTAGGTACAGTCTTGCCCAAGAGCAGAAAGGTAAGCAGGTGATTCTTAAGGTGCTTTTCAGCTCCAGGGTGATAAAAATACCTTAAACTTTCTGAAGTTGAAAAGTCATAAATAGCCATTAAAATTTAAAGCTGAATAATCACATACACTTAAGGCATAATTCTCTACAATATAGTGTAAAAAAGAGGTAATATAAACATCAAGTAATGCATCGGCTAAAAACCAGCAAATATTGTTAAAATGCAAGAGTCAACACCTCAAATTACTACCATTTCAAATACATCCTTTATCTGGTTATAGGGAACTTTTTCATTAAGCAATTATAGATGACACATGGTTGGGGTGATATATCTACTACACAGTTCTCTGTAAAAATTGTATAACCTCACCAATCCTAATCACATGAACAGTTCTTTTTGTTAAAGAGTAATAATGTGAAAGCTTGAAGACTATTTCTCATACAAGTATAGAACTAGAGACCATGTGGTAACACATCGCTTGGCATCTTTTCCTGTAGTGAAAATTGTTAAACATTTCTTACATCATGGATTTCTATAATTTGAGCTGCTGAAGTCAGGTCAATAATAAAACTAACTATAACTTACCATGTGTTGAGTACTGTTCTAAGCACGTGTTAATGCACAACACTCCTAGGAAATAGGCACATTATTATTTTCATTTTATAGATAAGTAATCGAAGTTCATCCATTTTCCCAGGACCACACACCTAGGAATGTCTAAGTCTTAACCACGACAGCCAGTACTACATGAAAATGCCTCTTAAGAGGCAGACAACTGGCTGTACCTGGCAATCTGCAGAAAAAAAGAGTTGAGAATTTTCAGGTATTTTTTTTCTGTGAAACAAAAATTATTTTCAATTTCACTTATATCTCCTTCTCTAGTTCCATATGTTCCAAACACTACTGAAAAAACAGTTATTGATGTTTTCACAATATGTAATCAAACAGCACTTAAAAGATAATGACCATTTTTACCATTTGTTTAGTGACCTACCTTCAGATTATTATTTACTTGATTTTCACTAAATAGGCAGGGCTGGTGCCATTACCACTGTTTACAGATGACAGAGGAACTTAGGCCAAGAAAGTTTAAACTTGCTGTAAGTTTATCAAGACATAGCTGTAAGAATTTAAATCCTATCATCAGTTCTAACACAGTTTTCATTTGCAAGTTTTTCATTTTTTGTTTATTTTTTTTGGAAAGGACTGAAAAAGAGGTATCCTTCAACCACCACTAAAAAGGCAAAAGAGGTTTGCCTGTTAAGCAAAAGGAGTTGTGCTGAAGTGAAATGAACTTCGTTGGCCCTTCATATACCACAGCAGCACACTTCGCTGAAATATTTTTCTTTATTCATTAACATATCAGCAAAGGTAAGTACCCTAAGTATCTTGGAAACTAAGGTCTTAGACTTTTACTTGGAGAACATTATCTAGCAAGGGTTATTTCGGGTTAACTCTTGATAAAAATGTCAATTCAGTTCCTTTTGCTTTTATGCAATTATTACCATTCTATGAAAATAGCTTGCTGCCAAATTGTGCCCGTAGGGCTGGGATGTGTCTGGTGTGGTGCCCAGTATGCTATTGGTGCTCAAATTAAAACACAAGCAACAACAACTACCACCAGGTTACTGCACGCAAAGTGATCTGACATAAAAGCCATGCATAGTTAGGAGAGGAACTGTAAGTAGTATTTGAACACTTCTTTGAAAAATAAACAAAAAATTTTATGTGATGCTTACATGTTCATATTTTAGCAGTCAGAATGTGTTCTTGCATAGGACAAAAAGGAAATTACTACTTAGTTAGGTTTTCCTAAATATTTGTCTCTTTTTAAGGAGAGAATAGAGTCCTTTCACGGAGCTCAACAGTTTCACAGAAGTTAGGGAAGAGTGTGTCTCTAGTCATTATGTTTTTTAAAAATGTTTGTCAGGGGTGTGTGTGTGTTCAGAGAGGGGAACAATGAAGGGGGAGAACTTAGAAGACAAAGGGAAAGATCTGCCTCTGCCTGTTCTTACAAATTAGGAAAGTCAGAAGTCATAAAAAGAAGTGTTCAAGAAAGATAAAAATTTGAACTTCATTAAACCTGTAAGAAACCACACAATTCTTGGGTTTACTTACAGGGTTTTCGAGAGGATTGAGGAATATGAAATATATGAAAGTGCTTTGTAAATGGTATATGCTATAGAATTCAAACTATTAAACTGCATTGGGACTCTGAATAAAAACCATGATTCATTTGTTTAAAACTTCACATTTAAAAACTCTAACAATAAGAATTATAAGTTTTATGTGGGGAAAAACTGATAGAATATAAATTTTTAGTATTTATCTTATATGCTTGAAAACTAGTATATGCTTAAATGAAAAGAGCAAGGTACAAAATGTTATTCTTCTCTTACTGTGTATTAAAAGGTGATATGTGAAAAAAAAAGAAAAGGTGATATGTGTATTTCTAGAGATACACATAGGAAGCCTAATAGTAAGTACTCTGAGGAAAAGGAAAGAGGAACAAAGTAGGGAGATAAAATTACTTTTTATCTTTCTATTAGTTTAAAAAAAAAATCCTTCAGCCATCTCTTACTTTTCAAATAAAAAATTAATTTTAAGAGTTAATAATGAAAAAGTGGGAAATTTTTTATTTCCCTATTTTACTACTGAAAGCTTAGTAAAATGCAATAAATAAGAATAAAACTCAGGTTTATTCAAATTTTTTTGAAAAGATGAGATTTGCTAAGATTTTTTTTTTAAATGATACAGACATTTAACATTTATTTTTCTGTTTCCCAAACCCCACCATCCTTCACTGAGAACTGGCTACAGCTGTTCAGTTGATAGCTTCAGTGTCAGAATTTACATATCATGTTCATGGCATGATTATTACTGCCTTCTGTATTTTTTTAAATGAACATTAAATTTGTGAGACATAACATAGGTGTAGGTTTAAAATTTGTTGGAAGAAATTTTATTTTGCTGTTTTTGAAATAGTGTCTTATTTCAAAAAGAAAAAAAATTCCTATGCGTAATACTATAGGGAAAGAAAGTCTCCTATGGTCATGACATTTCAATAACAAATCCCAATATTTTTAATTGCTTTGAACAGTTCTTTCCTGTTTAAAATGTTAGTAATATGCTAACCTAAAGATATGGAAACATAAAAAACAAAAAAAATTATTTATTTATTTAAAGTCAGGAATTATACTGATTCCTTAGAAAATAGTACAAATGCCATGAAAAATGTTTTATGAATATAACTTTATAAGTAAAAAGGAAGTTATCAAGACATTGTATTACATATTCTGTAAAGAGAAAAGCTCAATTACTCCAGGGGCTGAATCAGGAAATTAACATATAACCATGTTTATTCTTTGATACTTGATAAGAAACAATAATAGTAAATCCTACTGACTATATAAACCAAGAAAGGAGATAGCAGATCCTCAGAGTACAGTGATCCTGCACTCATCGCGGGTATTACGTTCTAGAACCCCCTCCCCCCACGATAGGTGAAAATCCGCAAGGTAGGGACCTTACATTTATTTTAGTATTTATATATATTTTAAGGCTTTATAAACCCTTCCCACACACTTATAAACCATTCCCAGTCCCTTATTAACCTTTTGCACACTTTGCTAAACACTACTTATGTTCTTAAACATATTCTACACTCTTAAACCTACGTAACTTTTAACAACATACTATACAGTACCACAAAATCCCGTGATATAGCGAAAAATCCATGATAAATAATTAAATATAATATATTTTTAAATCCCGTAATACAGTGAGGCCACGATAAGTGAACCACGATATAGAGAGGGACTACTGTAGTTAGGCTACTACAAAAAGCAATGCATTTCATATCCTAGAATGTCTTTCTACCTACAGCTTTTATGAAAACCAAAATATCAATTCAGTGATAGCCTAGTAGTCTTAATCCACAACCTAAAACCCATACTGTGAAAGTACGAATTCTGACAAGTATAAAGCTATAATGGACTTTTTTAGAGTCACAGAAATTAACAAAGGTAATTCATATAATGCTGAGAAGGAAGATTTAGGCAGGGTACACAGTTCCATGTGTACTTCCAAGCAGTGTCCGAAGCTGTGTAAAAAGGACTAACATCAGTACTAGAATCTCTGTAAGGAATTGATAGGTTATATTGGGTTGGTCAAAAAGTTCATTTGTTTTTAGCACTTAGTTGTCTTGAACTTCATTCAAAACAATTTTGTTAGATTGTATTGTGACAATTGTCATATCAGCATGCATTAAAAAAACGTCAAAACTGGTGAATTTTTGTGTAGCCATTTTAATGTTCAAAATGGAAAAATATAGGCAACATTTTTGCCATATTACACTTTATTATTTCAAGAAAGGTAAAAACGCAACTAAAAAAAAAGATTTGTGTAGTGTATAGAGAAGGCGCTGTGACTGATCAAAATGTTTTACCATGTGGGAGACAGCCGACATACTCAAAATATCCAAATCAATAAAGTTATTGGTGAAAATAAAAAAATGTATTTTATTTTATGGAAAAAAACATACAGGCTTTTTGGTCAACCCAAAAAATTAAACACCAAGCTCTATTTTTATCCTGATTACCACTTAAAATTGAAATTATCTCCCAGGAAAAGATGGAGAGTGGATATGCATCACGTTGAAGAGGTTTGTTGGGAAGAGTAGAAAGGACTAGCTAAGCCAAGAAGAGGCGGAAGGGTGAAAACAACTGGCATTTCAGAACTTACTATTTCTCTTTACATTATTTTAGGAGTCTTTGAGAAGAATGCTAAACTCTTAAAAATCCATCAAGTAAAATTTATACCATGCCTGCTCTTTCTGTTTTTTTAAATAAAAATCCTATGCCTAGCTATTACTACCAGGGAAGGATTAAAACAAAACAAGTATTTCTTACAAGGGCCATTGATCCACCAAGTGGGGGGAGAATAAAACAAAAGACAAATTACTTAGGGTTTACAGATATTTTAAAAGTTCTGCATATTTTTAAAAAGAAAAATATAAAATTTTCCTAATCTGAATCTATGGTTTATCAAAACTTTAATACCAGGAAGGGGAACAGAATAGATTTTTAACAAGGAAAAAAAGTGGAAAGGAATCAGAGAGCAGGTGAAGATGGGCTTGATTGTGAGGTGAGTTTTGGAAGTGGTAGGAACAATCGTGAACACAACAGTGGAACAGTACTAATCCCTTGAGAAACTTTATCAAGAAAGGATTTGGACTGAAGAAAATGACAGGGAATAACAATTTGCATTTCTGAAATGCTGCTAACCAGGAATGTGCAATTTGAATTGGAGATTCAATAAATGGTGTCTGAAGTTGATAAATCATGAAATTGAGTACAAGCATATTATATAGAACCAGAATCTTAAAGGAACCAACCACCAGAAGAACTAGAAGCTGGAGCACTTAAAAGACACTGCCTCAAGGGAACAGGTTGGAGATAGGAAGGCAAGGGCAGAAGAATGCTTATTTTCATTAAATGGTCTTCCATATTTTTTGACATGTTACCAAGTACCTTCACTTAAAAAAATAAAAACATAAAGATTTTAAACTCATAGATTAGAAGGGGTCTGGACTATGTTAAAAGTTTCTTTCTTTCTTTTTTTCTTTCTTTTTGTTTTTTTGCTAATTCCATCAAAAGGTTTTTGTCAAAATCAGATTTGACTTTTTTCTCTGTGTATACACACATTAGTTACAGATGATTAACAAAGCATTCATTCTTCTATTTGCTTTGGCTGAGAACTGACTTGTGTTAATGTTAAGGAAATATTTCACTTCATATGGAGAAGATATGAAGTGTTGCTTATTTAAATATACAGATGACAAAAAAAAGGGTTTATATATATTTTAGGCTTACAAACAATAAACACATTTATGTAGGTGGAAGTGCAGAGTTCAGTGCAGAGTTTATCCACTTAGAAACTAGGAAAAATACTATGTACCTTTTCTCTCTTTATCCAAAATAGGCTTTGTGAATTTATTCATTTAGTATTTTAATTTTGGTGAGGTGGTAAAATATTTATTTGAAGAAGATTTGATATCAAATACGACAGAAGCAATCGCAATTATTTTCTTTAATTCTTACACATGTGAGATATACAAATCTATCCTGTCTTCTAATAATTTTTGTAAAATCACTTTCCTAAAATAAAAATGAAACTACTGATCCAGTTAACAAGAAATACTAGTTGTAGCAATTTAGTTTCTTGCAATAACCTGTTTCATTTAAAGAAAAGGTAGTCAAAAACCAGTAATATGATTTATACAATACTGTGCCTGAGTTTTGAGTAGATTTCCACTAATTGAGTCCTCCAATATAAAGTGGGGTATATAAAAATAAAGCTGTGTTGGGGAAAATGCAATGGATTATTTAGAAAACTGGCCACTGAAGAAGAGAGTTTAAGAAAAGATAGACTTGAAGTCTGTTTTCAAATCTTCACTTTATACAGAAATTGCTAATGATAGCAACTGATAAGGAAAGAATTAGAAAAGAAGTAGAAATTAGGAGTGGGGAGAAAAATAAGAAAAAATATGATTTGGACACTCTAGGACCACTTAATGATATCATAAAAATTTATAGCAAGCAAAACTTCAGACCCAGTGCTTAAGCAGACATTTGTTCTGATATAAGTACAGATGCCTTTTCCTCTCATTTTCCTTCCTTCTTAACATATATGTTTGGCAACAATATACTCTTCTATTTTTTTACATTGGAAAATAAAGAAATTTAATCTTCTCTATTTCCCCCTTCTTTCTTTAGTAAATCATTATAAAATAAATGTCAGTACCAGTTTAGACTTATTCTTTTCAAACTCCTGAAAGGTAATATGTAAAACCTGTCTACCAAATTAAATTGAGCAATCTCAGGTAGCACCCTTCAATTTTATTCCATTTTTACCACACACATCCCCTAGTCATCACTTTTCCTTCTATATGATATTCTTGTTGACACGTATCCATTGAAATCTAGTTCTAAACTGAACTCTGAATCTAGTCACCAAAACTGTCCTTGAATCAACAAGACCATTCCAAGAGTCTGAGTGAATGATGGGTTTTGTATAATAATCTGAAGCCCTATAGATTTTCACAGGGTCAAGCTATTGTTGGAGCAAATTCCAAAGTGAGAGTAACTGCAGGGAGAATTGAGGTCCCCCCTCATAGCTCACACCTGGCAAGCAGTTCTGTGAGTGGAGCTGCTTTTTCATACTTATGACAAAGTATCAGCTCTAAAAGCATTTCTATAAAAGCCTGAAAATGACACAGGTATAATGGACATTTTAAAATAAGAAATGTAATAACACTACTTATAAATTTAATCTACTCTAAATGCAAACAAAAAATAACCTAAAAAAATTATACAACATGCATATATTCAAAACAAACAAAAAAAATGCTAAACTAAAATCAGTAAATTTATTTTAAATGATGGGGTTATGAATAATTTTTTCTTTTTAATATTTTTAGTAAAGTCATTCTGTTGGATAATACACATGAAATTTTTAAAAGATCCACTAAGCTCTAATAAAAAAGTCTAAAGAATAAGAATGTTATAACTTTATTTGCACACTATTCCCAGAACATCTGACTCACAGACTCTATAACAGATGTCTTCTTCAGGCATGAAACTAAGAATTCTTTAGGTAGCAGGGCTTAAAAGTCTCACTCCAAGTTTATTGAAAATGGAATCAATTGGACGCCCATTTACCTATATATCAGATATTTGTTAATGCATAAAACCCTGAAAAGTATGTCTGTTTACAAAAAAAGAAAAGATTCTTCCTACCCTTAGGTAACTGCCTAAAATCAGTAGGGGCAAAAAAAGATTACCACATGAAAATTCAAGTAACAAACTAAGATAAAATTAAAAGAAAATCCACAGGTTTAGGATATGAATCAGTGACAAATTCATTTTCCAACCCCTCATTGAGGATCTACTATATGTAAAACATTATTCTAAGTGTGAAAATCAGTTATATCCACTCAGATTTCTGTCACTCCAAAAATAAACAAAAAAATGAGATGTTCAGGGATGGAGAAAGGAATATGAACCATTAATCTATCTGAAGTGTAGGACACTAGTACCTGACAGGGGCAGATCTCATGTTAAGGTACAATCCTTCTGTGCTCACATAACTGGAAATACATGCCCCATTCTTTAAACTGGCTTACAGCAGCATATGTAACTCTTTAACAGTAGCAACTGACATACCTTAAAAGCAGAGATCTGAAATAATGCGCTGTAAGTAGTACTTGTAAGCCAATATTAATCCAAGTTTAACCTACATATATATTAAAGTGTCCAATGTTGTATCTAGATTGTAAAGAGAAGGCTGCGGATATATAACACACCATATTCAGAAATCCTGAGACAAAGTTCTAAATAGTTAGCAATATGCAGAAAATATGCATTGCTGCTATTATTTTTTTGAATGCCAGGAGAGATAGTTACACATTAACATTAAAAATAACCCTATTTTAAAGCAATCTCTATTTGAGATATCTAAACTATCATCATAAATACTATTGAAAAACACTGGTTACTATTCTTGACCAAATAATATTTCTACACTACTCTATTTTTAATAATTTGTAAATATAAAACTATATATTTAATCATTCTAAAGAAAACTTAAAATTGCCATTTGTATATATATTTAAAACACCATTAAAAATCCATCTCTTACGAAGCTTAATTAAAACTAGTTACAGGTGATATGTTGTAGAATCATGCACCTGAAACCTGTATAATTTTGTTAACCAGTGTCATTCCAATAAATTCAATAAAAAGGAAAAAATGAAAAAACTCACTACAATTTTAAACCTAACAAACTTGACATCATAATTTATTTTTAAAATTTTACAATCAGGTATTTTTACATAATAAAATTTATTTTTATATTAACCATCTTTTAAAATAAAACCAAAACATTTCATTGCTTATATTATTCAATAAGTATTTGTTTAAAATATTAGCAAATTAAGTGAGGCTGTAAACTTTAGTATGTAGTTAGTATATACCCATGATCTGAAGCAGATGATCTTGTGCACTGAATTTAAATGAATAATCCAGGTGTGGCAGCTGGGTATTTTGGTCTTGTTTTATTTTGTTTAATTACTATCAAATAAGCTACCTCAGTGAAATTGATCTGTATCTAATAAACATGATTACATATATTTTTTCTTATAATAAGTCAAGTTCCAGTTTTCTAAAACAGCTGAATTATGTTCTATTTGGAGAGTCAGGAAAAACAAACAGTTAAAATTGTGTTATCACATATATGCAAATATTTTATGTTTAGGTAGAAGGGCAGAATGGGAGTAAATAAAAGGAATGGATGTAACTTACTACTAATTAGCAATATGACCTTGGGCTAGTTTCTGTATAATGATATCTTAGTTTCTTTGTCTGTAAAATGAGGATGAAACTTTATGATTTCTAAGCTTCCTTCCAGCTCTAAATTTCTATGATTAAGAAACACACATCTGCATTAGGAAACTATGTTCTAAAGTTACAGAATAACATAATGGTGGGTTATAACTTAACAAACAATATTACAATACTAATTTGAAATATGTTAACTATAAGAAGGCAATGTTTTCAAGATAAACAAAAGCAGGGTAACAACTGGATATACCTGTGCTCATTTATGATGGTATGAATAATGAAATCTACAAAACAGGGTATTTCATTTATGGGTACCACTTGCAGAAATATTGAATTTACCTGCCAAGCCAGAAACTATCAACAAATAACGAGAATTATGCTGAAATATCTTACATCTTACTTTTGAAGTGGACTTCTGTTATATTCTGTATAACTTACATGTAGAAACTAAAAGGAGTTAAAATGAATAATCACTAAAAGTGTGACAACAAAAGTATGTATAGATATACAGACAAATCTTTTAACAACACATTACCAGCCACATGATACTTATATGAATTATTACTATTTACTGTAAAATTGTGAAATTTTCTAAAGGCTTAATGTTCAAACATGTCACCAAAAATCACCTAATAAAATACAACTTTACATAAAGGCAAATACTTTATTTCCTATCATTAATTTGACACAGGTATTACTGAAATTCAATTTTCTTTCAAAGTGTGTTTTTTCAAAGAACACCCAACCACCCACACATTACTTAAAAAACAAAATTAAAAAGAAATTTAAAAAATTTTAAAACCTTTGTGCTAGAAATTATCCCCGGACTACGTTTTGACATTTCTAGCAACTTGACAAACCACTCTGTTTGCTTTTTTCTGCCAATACAAATCAAGCCAAGAAGTTTCTTCATTTATTTCCTTCAATGTCAAAAGACAACACTATGTCAGGGTAAAGGTCAATCATCAATAATGTACCCTAGTGCTACAGCTAAAATACAAATGTTCATCTGAAACCTATTTAATAACCCCTTTGAAACTAGGAGGATGTGGGGAAACCAAGAAATACCCTTTTCCCACCAAACTTTGTCTGCCAACATCTTATAGCAAATTAAAGAAGGTATAAACTTTAGGTAGTTGACATCACAAAGTTTTTTTTTTTCCTAGTAGCTTTTACAATCTCACCTCTTTAAAAAGTCTGCAGGAGTGCTGCCCTGCAGGCATCTGTGACAGCGTCACGAGGTTTTGGATTTAGTGTGGGTGGTTGGATCAAGTTGGACATTGACCAGTTTTGTGTATGCTGAAAGGCACCCGGCTAGAACGCCATATTTGGCAACTGGGTGTGAGCCTGCCAGTGTAGTGGGTTGGAAGATGCATGCATTGGCACTCCCTGTGGAACCAGTAGGCTTACGTAAAAGGTTACTGCCGTTTTTACTTTGGCAGCTGTTTTCTTTAAGTGATCAGGAAGGGTTAAGAGTGAGATCCAGAGTCACACCTGTAAAGATTAGAAGTTGTGCATGTTCGAAGCACTGCCCTTCCTTTATAACCTTAGGTGCTCAGAAACAAATCACATCCTTTGGAGGGGGGCTAGAAGAGCTTACATATTTGAGAAAGTGTCACGTTATAAAACATTCAGCTAACTCTCAGGGTAGCATTTAAATTAAAACATCAATGTAGCTATGTAAATGAATGAAGCAACTTTATAATACTTAAATATGAATATCACCAGGTTAAGAGCCCCAAGCCCTTTACCTATTATACACACATGTGTCTTTCCAATGTACATTCTGAACCCTCTGCCTATAAAAGTGATTTGTGATGACTACTTTTATTGATGGCAGCAGCCTAAGTGCTACTCTATGCTGTCTATTCTTGACGGAAAGAGCAGTGCCACAAACATGCATAACATCTGGCTTTCATAAGTGTGATTCTGGATCCCACTCTTAACACTCCATGATCGCTTAAAGAAGACAGCTATCAAAATCAAGCCATTTCCATAGTACGTATTCTTTTCACAGTGACCCCTCCCACCTTCTTTACCCACCACTACTAAATCAAATATTCTTTCTCAACAGAACTAAAATAGGACAAGACAGAATTAGCCAAGCATAGTTGAATGGTATTTTGCAGATCTGTGCTGCAGCATCTAATATAGAATCACAGCATGTCTTCAACATTTGCAATCAGGTACTGAAATTCTATGACCAATTGGGTATAAATTAAATATAAGATTTTGTAAGAGATTACCTTGTTTGTGAACCTTCAGAAACAGGTAAACAAAATATGGATACAAAATTATGTAAAGTAATTTCTTAGTAATAAAATAGAAAATAAGTATTTTCCTTAAAGGAGGGCAAAGATCTCTTAAAATAAGCAAAATAAAGTTGAAAGAAAAAGTATATAGTTAAACTGAATTTTCAAGCTTCTAGAGTCTAGACACAAGAGTTTTTTTAAGTGTTCTGATATTTTTTTAAAGTTAGATTTTTTAACATAGAAAAGGCCCTAAACATGATTGCACTATGAAAGATACATTAGCAGACATAGGTAATATCCTTACCACACCTACATTATTGTGAGTTTTTTTAATTGGGAGAATTTTATTTTTAAGAAGGAACTATAACAAACACATACTAATTATGACAGCATTCCCTAGTGGGAAGAAGTTGGGTAACTTAAGAAGAATGTACCAATATTTGATATAATATTGGAAGAGAAAAGTCCATGTAAACCTTAAAAAATACACTATTTCATCAGCTACAGTATTTTTAAGCAAGGTCAGAAAAATACCACAGAATTATTCTATAATTATAAAAATATTCTTAGCACGTGAAAGAAAACAATTCTAAACTAGTACTCAATTTAACAAGAGGCATTCTTTAAAAACCCTTTTTCCTGACGCTAAATCTAAACTGTCACTAAAAAGCAAAAAAGACTCCCTGAAAGCACTCAATCTAAAATACAATTAATATTTTGAAGTAAAGAAACCACCCCTCTTCGTCCCCAAAATCACAACCTTAAAGAGTTGCCACTTAAATAGTAGCCAGTGCTCTGTGAACCATTTTATATTAAAATTGGATAGCTCTAAACATCACACATATAAAAAGTATTGTTTGACACAGTGCCATTTTGATGATAAATTGCAATCTATAGCTCAAATAATTCTACCCAGGGATTAACATTTCAGAGGCTGAGCCAGAGATTATGTGTGTGGATCTTGAATTTCATCATCTCCCTTTGGCACAATAGCTTATTCTTCCTTTTTTCATCTATTCTCTCATGAAGGGTCAGGAAAGCTTAGCCTTGCTGTTGCATTCATTTCATCTCTACATTAACCAGATACCTTGCAGTCTTTAGTTCTCATGTGTTATTCCATTACAAATACTATACTGCAGTCTAGTACGGCTAATGAGGTTTGTACCAAATCAAAGGGTGCCATCAAGTGGTTATAATACTCTAAACAGCATTACACTAAATGACTATTCCAGATAGTCTTTCTTCAATCTAGACAAACTGCACCACTCTTCTGTGAAAGAACACATTAATGGGGAACTACCCATATTAATTTTGTTCTTTGTTTTCTATCCTTCAGGGATTGCTTTTATGCACATTATATTTATGAAGTGCAATTTTAGAACCACAGTTAGGATTAATATTTGTCAGCATATTATCAAATGTTACTTGTTAGCTGGTTTAGCTCAGTGGATTGAGCGTCGGCCTGCGAGCTAAGTGTCGCTGGTTCGATCTTCCAGTCAGGGTACATCAGAGAAGGAAAACTCTGACTCCAAAAAACCTCCGCTGCCTTGCGGCATACCTCTTCAGGGGAAAGGCTAAGGGAGTAAACCCCGACAGAAAATCCGGAGCCGGAGTCCCTAAGGCGGTTTGACGTTGTAGTCAACACCGGCAACTCCTGCGGCGCACCTGAAGCCAAGCTGTATTGACTCCGTCTTTCCCTTGGACCCTTCAGCTGCGAAGAGAGGGGGGGTCTGCTGCATGGGCAACAGCAGACCCTCCATATCACCCTGCCCAGGCTCTGTAGCTTCAGCTCCACTGGAGAGGACACCCCAGCGTCATCGCAAGATGTCGATTCAACACGGGAGGAGACAGATGCCGTGTCACTCCCAAGTCGGACTGCACAGCCATTCTCGGCGGTGCAGATAGACACTTAAGAAGCTACACCATCGTCTCTCGAGACGGACGGCTGCCGACGACGACGACTTGTTAGCTGCAATTCAAGCATGACAACAATACTGGGAACTAAACAAATTTATCAATCAAAATTCATGACTAGGTTGATAGGAACTTATTTTTTAAAATAAGCACTAACAGTACACATACTTTAAAAAAGACAGTGTCTTGTCAGATCTGATTCCTAACACTAATGAAAATTGCAAGGCTATGAAATATAGCCAGTATTATTTGATCTAGTTAATGCAGCCAAGCCTAAGATCTAATAAAAAACAGCAGTTGGTATGAGAATACATTTTCAGACACAGAAAACTTTCCACAGTCTGTTCAACAGGCTACAAGGGTCATTTAGAGTCTGAAGAGAGGAATCTAGAACTACTCTTAGAAAACACACACAAGATAACGTAATTCAAACGACCCTAGTAAACTGCTACTCCTTTGAATAGTCCTGTACCAGGGAAATCTTACACACAGGATAAAAGCATCTTCATCACTATATACTTCATTCTACTGCAGGGAAAGCAAATTATTTAAATTCAAAGATGAAACAAGATAGAAGATAATAAATCATAAAAGTTAACTTGATCATTAAAAGACTTAAGAGAGTACTAAGGGGATAGAAAATTCCAGGCAAACTAAAGATCTATATGATGGCATTAATTATTTTCTCTTACATTGCTGCTGTAGATTGTATACAAAAACATTTTTCATCCCACATTTTCTTCTAGAGCCTTGCCAGCACCCCATCAAGTGGTGGAACCTAATTCCTCTCCCCTTGAACATGAGCAGGTTTGTGACTGGTTTGCGGCCAAGGGTGTGGGGACCTAACTAGCAAGGATAGGTAAGAAAAGGTGATGCAACTTCCACTTGGAGAGCTGACATCACCACCCCTGAAGTTTTCAATTGCCACAAAAGCAATCCGACTGCCCTGAAAGAAATCTAAACTAACCCACTCAGAGACACTACCTGAAGTGAGAAAAATCCCCCTCCATGCATTGGCCCTTTCCTCACCATGTTCTAGCCCTCAAACAATTCAGGCTACTGCCTGAGAGACTCCAAACCATAACTGCCTAGCTGAGCCCTTCCTGAATTCCTGACCCACAGAAACTGCGAATAACTTGAACAGTGACTATATCTGATCTGTCAGATTGGATCACAAGTGGCAGAAATGATCATTAACTTCTGGAGGACAGTCAGCAGATTTCAACCTGCATTGCTTATAACAAAGTGTCACTAAAAGACTATTGAAAGTTTTTTAAGTGTCTGAAAATACATTCACATACCACCTGGTAGGTTCCTTGTTATACCTTAAGCATGGCTGTGTGAATAAGATCAAATAATACTGGCTCTATTTCACAGCCCTGCAATTTTTCATTAGCTGGTTAGATATGGGAATGAAGTAGGCACAATTAATGCCCAAGAATTAAGAAATACATTATGGTAACAACAAGCAGAAGGATCAGAAAAATGAGTTCAGTGCCTCTGACAGATAAGGAAAGGATGATGTAGTTTAGAAAGACAAAAAAAAATTAAATTTTATGTTTTATTTTGGTCAAGGAGCCAGATGTCCTGGAAAAGACTGAATTGTTGTTACAGGGCCATATAGCGTAGAAGGAACGTTTTTAAATATTTTATGGCAATCCACATAAAAATACAAGAAACCATATGCAATTTAAAGAACAAAATAAACAAACACAATTGAAACAGACTCAAGAGACACAGAGAACAGACTGATGGTTGCCGAGGGGAAGGGGCTGGGTGAAAAAGGTGAAGAGATTAAGAAATACAAATTGGCAGTTACAAAACAGCCACAGGGGTGTAAAGTACAGCTTAGGGAATATAGTCAATAATATTGTAGTAACTGTGTAAGGTGCCAGGTGGTACTAGAAATATGGGGTGAACACTTTGTAAAGTATATGACTGCCTAACCACTGTGTTGTACACTTGAACCTAATATAAAATACTGAATTTAAACTGTAATTGAGAAATTAAGAAATAATAGAAATCAATGTAAGAAAAAAACAGATTGGATCAGAAAGATAAAAGAAAGGACACAGATTTGAAATATGTACTTTAGTAAGTAAAAGAAGAAAAAAATTTACTTAAAGGAATCTGACTTGGAAAAATAAAATCACTGATCTGTCAACTTTTTTTCCCCCTGTAACCTGCTTTCACCAATTCTTCCCCTGTATTTTCTGTATTGCTAAAGAACAACACAAGCATCCAAATATTCAAACTAGAAATCTGGAAATCATTCTAGACTCCTTGGCCTCCCTCAACCCTCAGAGCTAATCAGTGACTAAGGGCTGATTCCATTACCTTCTGAATAAATCTTGAATCATTCCCTTCTTCCCTGTCTGCACCTGCTAATGCCAGTATCCTAGTTCAGGCCCACATCACCAAATACCTGAATATCTGAAATAACTGCCAATCTGATCTTTAGCCATTCACTTTTACATATCTCAATTCATTCTCTACAGCAATGTTTTTCAAAATGTAGATTATGACCCTTTAGTAGATCCTAAAATCAATTTCATGAGTTGCAAAATCAATTTAGTGGCTTTCTAACTGAAAACCAATATTCTGAAATGTCAAGATGGAACAGAAATACTAGTAAGAGTAAGATGTAATTCACAAATCTTCTGTTTAGTTATATATAGGTGCTTTTATATATCTACTGGATCATAACGTAAAATTTATTTCTTAGTGCACACTCAAAAAGTTTGAAAACTAAGAACTGATTCTTTCAAAATACAAATCTGATCGTTTTACCTCTCTGTTTAAAACTTTTCCATGGCTCTTGGAATCATGAATCAGAATCAGAATCATGCAGGGTTTAGGCAAATCTGTATGGTTTACCAGACCCACAGATGATCCTGATGGATAGTCTGAACCCACAGACCTCTAGGATGAAGTTCAAATTATTTCATATAGCATATAAGGCATATAGCATAATCTGGCCTTGTTCATCTCATTAGTTTCAGTCCCTTCTGCTTTCCCCACTTTGGGAATAAACCTGAAGTAATTTTATCTCTATTTCTTTACCAAGGCTGTTACCCTCTGTCCTTACCCCAGACATCATCCTTCTCATACAGCTCTATCCGGTGGGCAAACTGTTCAAAGTATTCCAAACCATACCTTTGACAGTAACAACCATTCCCTGATACCCTCAATGGACCTTGCACCTGCCTCTTTTCTAGCATCATCACCATAGTTGCATCATTTGCTCACTGGTCCGTCCCCCTGACTAGACTGGGAACTTTGTCTTATTTACGTCCCCAAAGTCTAGGAAGTACATGCATAACAATTTTACAGTATCCAGTACAATGAAGTTCAAAGAAACAATCATTCTGTGTCCCAATTAAGTAGAACAATAATGGTCTATTTACAAAAAATTTAATCCTACTCTTCTATGGTAGTTTTTTTTTTTTAATTGAGATATAATTAGTATATAACTCTATATTAGTTTTAGGTATACAACATGATTTGATAGATGTATGTATCGCCAAGACTTGCTGCCAAGAAGACCATGGAGTAAAGCAGCAGCATATTATCTCTCCAAGTGGCTAGTAGACTGATCCCTATGCCATTTCCACTGACTCGGGATCAAGCAAATCTTGGCAACTAGTCAGAAAAGATACTTTTCAACTTCTCAAATGCAATACACTTAAGAATGAAAGCAAGAAATTTAAGAATGAAAAACATGAAAGAAACAAAAAGTGAAAGAATATAGGAATAAAAAAGAGCAGCCCTTCTCCACAAGCCAGCCCAAGTGTAGACAATGTCTGCCTTTCAAGGAGCAACACATAGTTAACATTACAGATGTGTATCCTTATTTCCATTTTCGTTTAAGACATTCAGAACACTAAATTTTAGTACCAGAAAAGAGGGATTCCTTGCACCTAATTTTCACATCTAACTGCATAAGCAGGTTCCATACCAGGTGCAAGGCTATCCAGGTATACTTGGCAGCAATTAGCTGCTTTCAGCAAGATTTCAATCTGGCAATTTGGGGAAGAGATGTGCAGCTCCCTGACTATGAGTGAAGGACTTAAGTCAGAACAGTGACACTTAGTTGGGGTTCATTTGCCTGCCTCATCCAATCCTGAAACTGTAATATAACCAAGGAAAAGCCAAAGATATGCCCTTTCCAGACTATCGTCATTGTTAGTAATTCTTAAGGTCTTTCCCAAAACTTTTCATCTATGTCTAATTTCTACATCGTGGTCCATTCTAGACCCTGTCACCAAGACAAGTGCTCAGGGAGCAATATTTTTTTCTTTCATCCCCCAAACTAGAGTTTTCCTAACTATTAGCCTTATGTACCAAGACCCAGATATTGACTTCTTGTCTAGCTCAGCCAGGGTGCCTAATTGCATAGCTTTGGGCCCAAACAGCTGACTCACTCTGAGCCTATTATGGTTCCAGGATTGCTTCAGAGACAGCTGAACTCCATTTGTCCAATGAGTGTTGACTGATGGGAAGAGGGCATAATGGGAGGTAGGAGGAGGTACCTGCCTTCAATTCTAATATGCTATCTTCACTCAGCTGGAAGGCTTCAACCACATAGAGCAGAAGGTACTGGCCTAAAATCAGGACAGTCTGTGTACAGCATCTTA
The DNA here is from genome assembly GCF_987537825.1 of Furipterus horrens. Lineage (NCBI taxonomy): Eukaryota > Metazoa > Chordata > Mammalia > Chiroptera > Furipteridae > Furipterus > Furipterus horrens. Next base: position 43,551,622 of record NW_028327176.1, on the reverse strand, counting down.
CTGGTAGGATCACACACACACACACACAAAAAAAAAAAGGCAAAGAGAGAAGCTTCCAGATAGTGTCTACTATCCTTTCCTCTCCTTATAAAACTTTCAGAAATCACTGTATGAAAGCACATGGGTAATGTGCTGTGACCTTGCCCTGGACATTAGAGCCCCTGGGTCTGTGATTTACTGAGGTCCCTGACCACAGCCGGGCTCCCTTCCTATTACAGCCTTAGCAACCTACATATGACTCCCTGGAGTTCTCCCCAGCAAAGGGCAGGAGACAAATCTATGTCAACAATTCCATATAATAGGATATAATTCATGAAAACATTCTATTTGTTTTTCTGTTAGTACAAATGCACCTATATCTAATTCCATAATGCAAAGTTCCAATTCTATACAAAGAAATAATTTAACTTAGCTTTTAAAAAAAGTTTTCCTTGTTTGTTTTGTAATTCACTTCATGGTTGTCGTTGAGCAAAGAATTATGTAGGAGCCTCCAACATATTAACTCATCTTTCAAGGTGGGTGGTGTGGCAAAAACTATAAGACCTAAAATCCATTCCATTTTAAGACTAAGAAAGTTTTATCTAGATATTACGAAGAGAACAGAGAGAGAGACAAGTAAAAGCAGCAAACTGAAAAATCTTAACATAAATACTTTTCTATTAAAAATGTAGCATGTCGCCCTAACTGGTATTGCTCATTGGTTGGGCATTGTCCCACAAAGCAAAAGGTCACTGGATCGATATTTGTCTCTCACATAGATGTTTCTCTCCCTCCCTCCTTCCCTTCCCCCTCTCTAAAAATAAAATAATCTTTTTTTTTTTTTTTAAGTGTGGCATGTCATTAGAACCCCACAGTAATACAGTTACCAAGTCTCTGGTTCTAAGGTTTTTCGTCAGGGTAAAAAAGACCTCATGCAGATTCTTAACATCTTGTATGCACTAGTATCATTTGCTACTGAATTTCTATGAATAAATATGTAAAAAATTGCTCAAATACACTGCTAGTTTTAAATATCTCTAGTGTAGTATTAGAGGTATGTTTTGATAGCCGACTGTCTGGTTTATCAGCTTCCTCCCTCCAGTTGGCAAAAAACAGAATTAAAAGCAACTTCAGTTGTCTTTTTTTCTCACTCATTTCAAAGTAGCTAGCAGGAAGTAAGAATAATCTAAATAGCTCTAGCAATTTAGAAGACAGACTGCAGCATACTACTGTGACTCAATAATAACTGCATAAATTATATGCCATCAAATTCATTCAGTATAAAGTTTAGACTATTTTTAAGTTTATAAAAACTTGAAGGTACAAGGTTGTGGTATTTTCCTTAACTTCCAGAAGTCTCCTTAGTCAACTTACATTCATCTGGAAGGACATATAGTTGTTGGAGATACAGTAATAATTTATTAAAATACTTTCTATTCTATTACCAGTTTTAAATAGAAACATCTATTATAATGTAAAAATATTATGCTACTGCTCTACTTCCTTTAAGTTTAAGATCTTTTTGATGAAATGTATACATTAATTTAAACCTCTAACAAATTTAAACCTTTAACTATTACTCAAAAATGTTAAGTAAAGCTATATGCTAGGGCCTTCCATTTGCTGTATACAAAATACATAGATTTTAAAAAGATAAAAGCTTCACTGCTGCTACCTAAAGTCACGAAGTAAAAAATTAGGTTAACCACATGAGAATAGGTTTTTCTGCATGTCATGCACCTAGTTTTCAAAAATTGTAAAAACACCCAGTAGTCCTTCAAGAATTTTGGGTAACAACTTCATTGAAAATCTGATTTTTTTAAAAAGAGTATCTTCATACACAAACTTTTATCTACATTTTTAAGAGCTCTCAATCCTCTAAAGTCATCCATGCAAGAACCCCTAAACATCCCAAGATTCAAGGTTAAGAGCCTTTGTTTGGTGTGACAGCAAGCTGGCTACGGCATCTGTCACCAGTGCCACCTATTGAGGGAAAGATGATTTCACAGATCCAAATGGTTGGATAAGTGTCTCCATACTTCAATATACATTATTTCTGAAACCTTTTGCTTAAAAGACCTGTTCTTTGCTTAAGCATATTCATTTCCAAATCTGGTATTTAAGAGTTTCCATGACCTGGTCCCTTTTAACCAAATCAATTAAGTGACTATTCCCCCCTCGAGTTTTCTGCATTTATTATTTTCAGCTTCATTTGTAAAGTCTCTCTCTCCAACATCTATTATTAGTATGTACTAAATTCTTACTATATGAGGTCTGGAAAAAATCCAGTCATTGTTAATATAATGAGAACGGTTTGCATGGCATTGGTATAACCTGACAGCCAAGGAGAGTGGACTAGAATGCACATGCATGAACAATGAAGACTTCACTGTACTAGTCAGTGGGGGCAGTAGATGCCATTGAGTGAACATGTGTACTGTGTGGCCATCGCATTCAAAATGACTGAGTGAGTAGAGCAACAAATCTGCAGCAAATTGTGCATTAAGCACGAACATTTTCCTCCACGGAAACTATCTGGATAATTCAGAAGGTCCCAGCTATGGGCAACTGCTGATTCGCAGCTTCATCATGACAACAGCTCATGCATCACATCTCATACAGAGTTTTTCTGGCAAAACATCAAATCACCCAGGTGACTCGGCCCCTACAGCCCAGATTTGGCATTCTGTGACTTCTGGCTTTTCCCAAAACTAAAATCCCCCTTGAAAGGGAAGAGATTTCAGACTATCGATGAGATTCAGGAAAATATGATGGGGCAGCTGATAGGGACTGGGAGAACCATGTGAGGCCCCAAGATGTCTGCTTTGAAGGGGACTGAGGTGCCATTGTCCTATGTACAATGTTTCTTGTATCTTTGTCAGTAAATATCTCTATTTTTCATAGTACATGGTTGGATACCTTCTGGACAGACCTCGTATACCAAACGCTACGCTAGATGCTTTTCGTCTTTAATATCTCTAATCCCAGCTACGAGTTGGTAAAATTATCTGTTTTACAGATGAGAAAATGGAGTATAAAGCACAAATTTACACTGCTAGTAAGTATGATTCAATTCCAGGTCTAACTGAGCCTTAAGACTTATTTTCCCCCTATCTACTGCTTCTCCAACTTTTCCTCTCAACTACCCTCAACAGTAAAGGAAGGGTGCATACCTCTGAGGACCTGGGAAATAAAATCAGAAGCAGCTCAATCAAATCATGACATTTCTTTGAACTCATATTTCATCCCTAAAATTCACATTACTTTTGCCTTTTTTTCTGAAATGATTCCATGGAGATTTAATTATAAGAACACCTTAAAGTATATATTAAAGAAGCAAATTTAAAATAGAGAAAGCTAGAAACTGACATATACCTCTAGGGATAAACATAGGCATGTTTGAAAATCTGCTTCTTAAATAATCTTGATTAACTTCAATCCATATTAACTCATCTACCACTAATTTCTATTATGCTTTTCAGCTATTGTTATAATTTATCATAGTACATGTCACTTTATTCTTGTTTTATATGTGTATCTCTCTAAAGAGACTTTAGTGTTTGAGTATAGATGCTCATGTATATCCCCTGTAGTAATTAATTAGAACAGGTAGGCTCTAAACACAATGCCTAAGACAATAAATGTTTGATAAGCAAATAAAAGGTAAGATGCATGGTCCTTCAGAGTCTGCAAACATCAGTTTGAGGGAAGGCTAAGCTGTTTTCTGTGTGTTCTTGGGCTAGTCACGTAACCTCACTGAATCAAAGCAATTATAATAATGTTCACAGAGGGAGGTTTCTAAAGGATTAAATGAGGTATTCATGTGAAAACATTTTGTATTCTTAAACAAAATTTATCAAATATTAAAGATTTGTGAAGTTATTACTGATCAGTTGATATAAGTTCAATTTTATTGTAAGAGTCAGGTGAAGGAAGATCTTAGAGTTAACAGTCCTGGCCAGGTAGCTCAATTGGTTAGAGCATCATCTTGATACATCAAGCTTGTGATCTCTGGTCAGGGCACATACAAGAATCAACCAACGAATGCATAAATAAGCAGAACAACAAATCGTGTTTCTCTCTCCCTTACCCTCTCGCTCTAAAATCAATTAATCAATAAATATTTTTTAAAATCTTAATGTTAATATATTACATCAGCCTAGCCAAGTAAATTTAAAAAGAAAAGTAAACTCTAATAAATTCCAATAAAGTACACCATTTATTTAATTGATCTAAACATCAGGGCACAAAATTGTTTTCATAATGGAATACACTTCATAATATATAAAATACTGTTTTATACATTCATCCACCCCTCCCCCCAATTTTCCAAATCTTCAATTTGCCAAAAATACCTAAGCAGGTAACCCTGATGTTCTCAAAGCCACCTCCCTTCTGCATCAGAATTCTAACTCAGTAAGGTCCAAGCTGGGGCCCATCCAGGTATTTGCATTGTTAAAAAGGGACATGGATGATTTTAAGTGAACACTAATTTAAAATTAACACCAACATTTCTTTACAGTTCTTACCCGCCATGTGAACCACGTAAATTTGTAGATTCACAGCAATTATATAGTGAAGTTTTAAATTCCTTAATTATCATCGAATTCAATTAAATGGCTGTGAATTACTACAAACCTAGAAAAATGAACTACTCTTTTCAAATGAAATATTCAAAGAAGTAATTTACTGCACCCTATGTTGTTACCCAAAGAAACCAAGATCTCTCTTAACTCTGCTCAAGCATATCTGGTCAGTCACCTGAAGCACTTTCCAAATTCCTTGCAGCTGACAATCAGAGTACTTACTCTCTTATCTGATATCTATTTGGATTCCAGAAAGGGCAATCAAGTGCCTATGCCCATATTACAGTTCCTATGCCTAAATCACAGCATACTACCAACGAGGTCTAAGACAACGCCCCATAATCAAACAAATTATTTCTGCAACAAAATGAATAAACATTCACACTAAGTAAAATAAATACTACAAACAGCCTCACTTCACATCAGGATAGGTTTTGCCAGCAAATGACTTTGAACCAAATTTCCAAAAAGTAAACATTTTAAAACACCTTTAAGTAGTAGAGATTTGGGATTTTGAGGTTACAAGAAAAAAAGACTGTAGAACTTTAACTTTCAGGTTTCAACTTATATGTCACTTTTATTGGAAAGCGTCCGCTAACATACCAAGACTGGGTCCGTTACTCTACATCTAATACACATTTAACACACTATCCTTACTCCAATCTTAGTGGTTGCCTGTTTATCTCCCCACAGGCTGTAAGATACCTGGAGTTAGGGGCCACATATTTTTCACTATTACACTCTCAATAACTAGCATATATCTACCACATGGTGTCCATTTAATAAATAGGAATGAATAAGCAATTATGAGTACTAAGACTTTAGTGAAGTTTTATAATATTAATGTACTTGCTTGATCTGTAAGCTATGATTAACATCAATGAAGATAAATCTCCACATAATGACAAAAATCAGAAAATCCAATTTAAAAAACTACCCAATAGTATAGCCATTGTAATAGTATGAAAACAGTGCTTTGTTGTTGCAAAGTAAAACATTTTAACTTGTTAGCTACGACATTTTACAAAGTAAACTACTACATGAAATAAATTATCTAACATGCAGTTTATCTTCTGTTTTAACATTATTTTTACAATACAGTAGTCCTGCTCTATATCATGGTTCACTTATCATGGCCTCACTGTATTGCAGGATTTTTATAAATATTACATGTAATTATTTATCACAGATTTTTCGCTATATCACAGGATTTTGCAGTACTGTATACGTATGTTGTTAAAGTTACATAGATTTAAGAGTGTAGAATAAATGTAAGGTTCCTACTTTGGGGGGGGTCTAGAATGTAATACCTGCGATAAGTGAGGGAATACTGTAATTTTAACATATATTTGCATTATATATAGATACATACAGTACAGTTGACTTTAGATGTTAATCCATATTATGTCCCTTCCTGTTATCAGGATTTTAGAATGCAAGATCTGAAGATGGAAACTTGTTTTCTTCTAATTAATATACTCCAATAAAATTAACAAATAATTAACAAAAAATGACACATTGGGCAAGATGAAAATGGAAAACTAAGTACTTAAACACATAGGTAGTTATACAGGAATCTTAGGATTTTGAGGATTCTTGCAGGCTCAAAGCACATAATGATCATTCTTGGGCATACCTTTCTTTAAGTGCAGGAAAGTTTCTCCACTATTTTCTTTAAAGCCAAAGGGTTTTTTGAGAATAAAGAAGATGGAATTTTCCACCAGATTTCTGAACTAGGACACACTAAATATTTAACATAAGGGAAGCTAAGGAAGAAAAAAATGTCTATATATGGATTTTCTCTGAAATTTAACCAAAATGAGAGTGAACTCATATAACTACTAGCCATCTAGAATACCTAATTTACACAGACAGCCAGTCACCATTCCCATAATCATATACAACAGAAAGTTGATAGGATAATTAAAAGACCAGAAAAACTTGTCTGAACTATGAGCTTTCTATTTCAATTCAGGACTTTAATTCTGGAGAGTTTGAGGGAAAGATTTTTTGCTTCTAATATTTCTAATATTTTTCTATGTGGAAACAAGAACAAATAATATCACTTGTCAAGAAACTAAATAGCTAAGTTTCAATCTTGAGCCTACTCAATCAGTAAGATCATCTAAAAGGAAGTTTTTTTTTTAATTCCTTTGTAGTACATCACCTTTTCTGACATGCCAGTATCTTTTAGCAAGTTCTTAACTAAACTGATGTTGTTCAAAAGTGACATTCATTATTTACCTTAAATAATCTTGTAAAAAAAAAAATAGTGAGAGGATTGATGAAATAAGTTTGTCAAGATATTGAAGATGGCTGAAACTGGGGGCTGGTTACATAGAGGTTTATAACATTATTCCTTCTACTTTTGAGTATGTTTGAAATAATCTTAAAAATTTAAGTTGAAATTTTAAAAACTTGAGTCCTGATTAGAAAGGAAAAGATTAGCGTAAGTCCTTTATATATTGCTTTCAAATTTCTGATTTATTTAGAAATCCAAATGGGTCTAAGACTCTTGGTCTATGAAAAGTATGTTTGAGAAGTTTATACCAAAAGAATGGCTCAAAAGAGACCTAATAATACAGGGATCTTACATTTATCAGTCAGTGCTGTATAGGACAATGCTCAGCTCTCTCAGCAAGTAATTGCTATGGCTAAGTACATAAATTTCTCTGATCTCACACAGAAGTGAAAGAATTTCACTTCTTTCTTACCAACTGCAGAGGACAGGGTAGAGAAAGAAGTGGCTTCCCAAATACAAAGTTGAATGAACAACAAGGGGAAAAAATGATCACATACGTAGTATACAATATAGTATACAATACCAACAAATACAGCTATTTTGGGCATTATTGATTAAATCACTCTTCAGATACTGGGTTAACAGAACAAAAGTGAAGCATGGTCTCTCTTTTTCTTCAAATGCATACTCTACTTTTATTTTTATTATTTTTGTAAATTATTTTCATGCATTTTTTTTTTTTTGGTTATTTGATTACAGTTGCTCCAATTTTTTTCCTTTGTGCTCTCCTCTGCCCAGTCAACCCCAATTCCCACAGTCAATCCTCACACCATTGTCCATGTCCATGGGTCATTCATAAATGTTCTTTGACTAATCCCTTCCCCTTTTTTCCACCATTATGCCCCGCCCCTCTGGCCGCTGTCAATCGGATCCATGTTTCCATGTCTCTAGTTCTGCTTGCTCATTAGTTTATTTTGTTCATTAGACTAATCTTGTGAGATCATATGGTATTTGTCTTTCACCAACTGGCTTATTTCACTAAGCATAATACTCTCCAGTTCCATCCATGCTGTCGCAAAAGGTAATTCTTTCTTTCTGCTGCATAGCATTCCATTGTGTAAGTATACCACAGTTGTTTCATCCGCTCATCTACTGATGGGTGCTTAGGCTATTTCCAGCACTTGGTTATTGTAAATATGAACATAAAGGTGCATAAGTTCTTTTGAATTGGTGTTTGGAGATTCTTCGGGTATATTCCCAGCAGTGTAATCGCTGGGTCAAAAGGCATTCGATTTTTAATTTTCTCAGGAAATTCCATACTGTCTTCCACAGTGGCTGCACCAGTCTGCATTCTCACCAACAGAACAATATGGATTCCCTTTACTCCACATCTTCATCAGCACTTGTTTGTCTATTTATTAATGATGGCCATTCTGATATGTGTGAGGTGATATCTCACTGTGGTTTTAATTTGTATCTCTATGATAGCTAGTGATGTTGAGTCTCTTTTCATATGTCTATGGGCCATCAGTATGTCCTCCTTAGAGAAGTGTCTTTTCAGGCCCTTGGTCCACTTGTTAATTGGATTGTCTGTCTTCTTGATGTTGAGTTGTATGAGTTCTTTATATATTTTGGATATTAAACCCTGTCCGATGTATCATTTGCAAATAAGTTCTCCCATACAGTTGGTTCCTTATTCATTCTGATGATGGTTTCTTTAGCTGTGCAGAAGCTTTTCAGTTTGATGTTTATTTTTTCCTTTATTTGCCCGCCCTAGGAGATATATCAGCAAAAATATTGCTACATGGGCTATCTGAAATTTTACTATGTTTTCTGCTAGGACTTTAATGGTGTCATGACTTATATTTAGGTCTTTTATCCATTTTGAGCTTATTCTGGTGTATGGTGTAAGTTGGTGGTCTAGTTTCATTTTTTGTTTGTTTGTTTGTTTTTTGCATGTACCAGTCTGGTTCTCCCAACACCATTTATTGAAGAGACTATTTTTATTCCATTGTATGTTTGTGCTCCCTTTGCCAAATATTAATTGATCATAAAGACATGTGTTTATTTCTGGGCTCTCTATTCTGTTCCACTGGTCTATGTGTCTGTTCTTATGCCGATACCAGGTTGTTTTGATTACAGTGCCTTGTAATATAGTTTTATATCAGGTATTGTGATCCCACCAATGTTGTTTTTCTTTCTCAAGATTGCTGTGGCTATTCAGGTCTTTTTGGTTTCATATAAATTTTGGAAATATATGTTCTACTATACACCATGGTATTTTAATAGAAATTGCATTGTACCTATAGATTGCTTTGGGTACTATGGACATTTTAATGATGTTAATTCTTCCAATCCATGAACACAGTATATGCTTCCATTTAATTCTATCTTCCTCAATTTTTTCCCTTAGTGTTGTGTAGTTTTCTGAGTACTGTACAAATCTTTTACCTCCTTGGTTAAATTTATTCCTAGGTATTTTATTTTTCTTGTTAGTGTAGTAAATGAAATTTCTTCCTAGTTCCTCTTTCTGACAGTTTATTGTTGGTATACAAAAATGCCATCAATTTCTGCATATTGTTCCTTTCCTATTTGGAGGCCTTTTATTTTTCTTGTCTGATTACTGCCGCTAGAACCTCTACTATGTTGATTAAGAGTAGTGAAAGTGAACACCCTTGTCTTGTTCTTGATCTTGATCTTAAGGGAAAAGCTTTTAGTTTTTGCTCATTGAGTAGGATATTGGCAGTAGCTTTCTCATACATGGCCTTTATCATGTTGAGGCATGCTCCCTCTATTCCCACTTTGCTGAGTGCTTTTTAAATCATAAATGGGTGCTGGAGTTTATCAAATGCTTTTTCAGCATCTGTTGATATGATCGTGTGGCTTTTGTCCTTCATTTGTTTATGTGGTGTATTACATTTATTGATTTGCAAATATTGTATCACCCTTGCATCTGTGGGATAAATCCCACTTGATCATGGTGTATCGTCTTTTTAATGTATTGCTGGATCTGGATCGTCAATATTTTGTTGAGGATTTTAGCTTTTATGTTCATCAGAGATATTGTCCTATAATTTTCTTTCTTTGTTTTGTCTTTACCTGGTTTGGAACTAGGTTAATACTGGCTTCCTAAAAAGGGTTTGGGGGTCTTCCCTTTTCTTGAATTTCTTAGAACAGTTGGAGAAGGACAGAAGTTAGTTCTCTGAATGTTTGGTAAAATTTGCCTGTGAAGCCATTTGGTCCAGGGCTTTTGTGTACTGAGTTTTTTGATTACCACTCTGATTTCACTAGGTGTTATCAGTCTATTCAGGTTTTCTGCTTCTTTTTGATTCAGTTTTGGAAGATTGTATGCTTTTAGAAGTTTATCTATTTTGTCCGGGTTGTCCAATTTCTTGGCATATAATTAATTGTTCATAGTAATTTCTCAGAAACCTTTGTATTTCTGTGGTATCAATTGTAACTTCTTTCATTTCTTATTTTATTTATTTGGGTCCTCTCTTTTTTCTTGATGAGTCTGGTTAAAGGTTTGTCAACTTTATCCTTTCAAAGAATCAGCTCCTGGATCACTGATTCTTTGAATGGTTCTTTTAATCTCTATGTCATTTAATTCTGCTCTGATCTTGATTATTTCCTTCTTTCCACTATCTCTGGGTTTGTTTGTTGTGGTTCTTCTAGTTCTTGTAGATGTAGGGTTAGGTTGTTTGAGATTTTTCTATCTTCTTTAAGTACACCTGTATTGCTATGAACTTCTCTCTCAGGAATGCCTTTGCTGTGTCCTATAGATTCTGGGTTGTTGTGTGTTCATTTTCATTTGTTTCCAGGTACTTTTTTTATTTCGCCCTTCATGTCATTGTTAACCCATTCATTATTTAATAACATGTTCTTCAGTCTCCATGAATTTGAATGTTTTTAAGTTTTTTCCTTGAGGTTGGTTTCTAGTTTCAAGCCATTATGATCTGAGCACATGCTTGATACGATTTAAATTTTCTTGAAATTGTTGAAGCTTGTTTTGTGTCCTACTATGAGGTCTATCTTTGAAAATCTTCTATTTGCATTTGAAAAGAATGTATATTTTTCTTCTTTGGGGTGAAAGGTTCTGTATATATCAGTTAAGTCCATTTCTTCTAGAGTGTTGTTCAATGCCACAATATCCCTGTTAATTCTTTGTTTGAAGATATATCCATTTTTGACAGTGGAATGTTAAAATCCCCTACAATGACTGTGTTGCTATAGATATCTTTCTTGAAGTCCTCCAAGATTTTCCTTATATATTTAGCTGCTTCTTTGTTGGGTTCATATATGTTTACAAGGGTTATATATATTTTTTTGAGGACTACTCCCTTAAGTACTATGATGTAGTGACCTTCTTTGTCTCTTTTTATGGCCTTTTAAAATTTATTTTGTCTCATATAAGCATTGCTACCCCAGCTTTTTATTCATGTCTGTTTCCTTGGAATATTTTTTCCATCCCTTCACTTTCAGTCTGTATAAATCTTTTGTTCTGAGGTGGGTCTCTTGTAACAGTATATATGCAGGTCACGTTTTCTTATCCATTTAGCTATCCTATGCCTTTTGATTGGGTGTTTAATCCATTTACATATAAGGTTATTATAATAAGTATGTATTCATTGCCATTTTTCCCACTGTGCCTGTGTCTATTCTGTCCCGCCCTGCCCCCCACCCAATCTTCTTAAAGCAGTTCCTTTAGCATCTCTTGCAATGTGGATTTGGTGGTGCTGTACTCTTTTAGCCCTTTTTGTTGTTGTTGTTTGTTTGGGAAGCTCCTTATTTAGCCTTCTTTTTAAATGAGAACCTTGCTGGGTAGTCTTGGTTATAGGCTTTGCTTTTCATTACTTGGGATATTTCATGCCTTTCCCTTTTGGCTTGTAGTCTTTCTGTAGAGAAATCAGCTGATAGCCTTATCAGAGTTCCTTGTTATGTGACAAGCTTTTTCTCTCTTGCTTCCTTTAAGATTCTCTCTTTGAGACTAAATCTTACCATTTTAATTATATGTCTTGCAGTAGGCCTCTTTCGGTTCATCTTGATTGGGGCCCTCTGTGCTTCCTGAACTTGTGTCACTTTTTCCCTCACCAAGTTAGGAAAGTTTTCTGTAATTATTTTTTCAAACAGGTTTCCTACCCCTTTCTCCTTTTCTTCTCCTTCTGGAGTTCCTATGATGCGAATATTGTTACATTTCATGTTGTCCGCAGCTCCCTTAAACTATCTTTGTATTTTTTAGTCTTTTTTCATTTTCTTACTCTGACTGGACATTTTTTCCTACCTGGTCTTCCAACTTGCTGATTCAATCCTCTGCTTCATCTAGCCTGCTTTTAATTCCTTCCTAGCACATCATTTTTTTTTTTTTTTTTTTTTAGTTCGGAATAAAAAAAAGTTTAATTTAATTAAAATACTAACAAAAGTAATGTACCTTGAGTACCTCCTTTCTTTGCCCTGTTATTTTTTTAAGTATATTTTATTGATTATGTTGTTACAATAGTTCCAATATTTTTCCCCTTTGCTCCCCTCTGTACAGTAATCCCCTTCCCTCCAGCAATCTCAACACCCTTAGTTCATGTCCATAGGTCGTGCATATAAGTTCTTTGGCTTCACTCTTTCCTATATTATTCTTAATTTCCCCCTATTTGTACCAACCGATTTTGCTTCTTAATCCCTGCACCATATCCTCATTTCTCCCCCTCCCCTCTCTCAGCTGGTAACTTTCCAAATGATCCCCATACCTATGATTCTGTTCCTATTCTGGATTGCTTAGCTGGGTTTTGTTTTTATTTTTTAGATTCAGTTGTTGATAGTTTTGAGTTTGTTGTCATTTTAGTGTTCATAGTTTTGATCCTCTTTTTCTTAAGTAAGTCCCTTTGACATTTCATATAATAATGGCTTGGTGATGAACTCCTTTAGCTTTACTTTGTCTGTGAAGCACTTCATCTGCCCTTCCATTCCAAATGATAGCTTTGCTAGACAGAGTAATCCTGGTTGCAGGTTGCTTTTCATCACATTGAGTACTGCTTGCCAGTCCCTTCCTACCTGCAAAGTGTCTTCTGAGAAATCAGCTGATAGTCCTATAGGCACCCCCTTGTAGGCGACTCTCCGCCTCTCTCTTGCTGCCCCCAGGACTCTGTCTTTATCTTTCACCTTTGGCATCTCAGTCATGATGCATCCTGGTGTGGTCCCCTCTGGGTCGAGCTCGCCCAGGACCCTCCGTGCTTCCCAGACCTGTATGTCCATCTCCTTCACAAAATTTGAGAAGTTTTCCTCATTTTTTTTCAATTCTTGCTTCCTCATTTTGCACTAGTTGACTGTTTATTTCTTCCTTATGTTCCAAATCATTGATTTGAACCCTGGTTTCCTTCCCTTCACCACTAGTTTTGTGTGAATTTTCCTTCGTTTCACTTAGCATAGCCTTCACTTCTTCTCTTATGTGTTTGCCGTACTCAAGCATATCCGTCAAGCCTGTGAGCATCTTTATCGCCAGTGTTTTGAATTCTGCGTCTGTTAGGTTGTCTATCTCCTCATCTGTTAGGCTGGTTATCTCCTTATCACTTAGTTCTCCCACTGGAACCTTGATCCATTCCCCCTTTTGGGCCATACTTCTCTGTCTCCTCATTCTGACAGGCTCCTGTGTTTGCCTCTGTGTCTTAGGTAGAGCTTTCGCACCTGTTACGTTGTAAGGGGCGGAGCCTTAGGGATTTGTCAGTACAGGGCGACCTGTTTCGTCACGTTGTGGAGCTGTCTGGATGAGGATTTCTTCTTTATATCTTTGTTTGCTGGACTTCCATGCAGTTTGATTTTCTGGAATTTCTGGTTGTTTCTAGTTTTGAGGTAGTTGTATTCCTTCATAGTTGTGGAGGGAGATGCAGCAAGTCTGTTCCCTTCATTTCCACCTTGTTCTTATTCATAGTTTCTATGTCCTTTTTCATGCCGATGTAGTTCCCATTAAGTTCCTTATAGCTCTCACTGAGTACCTTTAGCGGCCTTACAATCATTACTTTAAACTCTATGTCTGATTAATTGCTTGCCTCAATTTCATTTAGCACTCTTTCTGGGGATTCCTCCTTTCCTTTCAATTTGGGATTATTTCTTTTTCTCCCCATTTTAGGTGCCCCTTTTTGTTTCTGCATATTAGACTGATCTGCTTTGACTCCCTGTCTTTGTTGGGTGGCCTTCTGTGGTAGGAGACCTGTGGGACTCGGGTGCAGTCTCCTTGAACTCCTCAGCTAGATGCTCTAGGCATGCCCTTTATGCAGTTTATGTGGGCTCTCCTGTTGTAGTTGGGTTTTGGTTGTTGTTGGTTCATTCACTGGTGGGTTTTCTCCTCAGGCTGGCTGACTGACCTCCACCATGTCTTCTATGCTGTTGTACAGGAGTTGTCAGTACAAAATAACCCAGCAAACAAAACCCACACCAGCAAAAATACCCCCCAACCACTACCGTGATATCAGCTGTTCAGTCTTCAAGGAAGATGGTGGGGGTTGAGGAGTGTTCCCCTGCTCCTGCGCCACATATCTTGGTCTGTCCCAGATTATATTCAACAATGTGCAGTTTCTGATGAATTAGCTGTTTCTTGTGAGGAGCCAATCTGTGTAAAAGGGTCAGCCCTTCCCTGCTTGGTGCTGATGGCAGCTCTGTTTGTAGGCTGAGGCTGAATGGGGCCCTGAATACCTCTTTGCTGCACCAATTTCTAATCTCACTGCTCTGTTGTTTTCAGTGGAATGGGGCCTGAGGAAGAGGCAGCATAGCATCTGATAAAAGTTCATAAAGGGCTCCTTTGGATATTCTCTCTTTCCCCTGCAATATGCACCCAGCAGAGGGTTCTTGAGCCTGGCCTACTGTTCTGTAGAGTTTGCAATCCTGCAGGTGGGGGCTGTGCACACCTTCCCTTTCCCAGAGGTTTGTACTCCACCGTGTGAGTGGTCCTCCCTAGCTGCAAAGAATCTCAGGCACTCAACTCTTGCCTGTCCAGCTCCTAGTTCACTGCTCTCGCAAGAGGCTCAGACCCAAACCCTCCGTTCTGCAAGCAACCTCCTACTCACCAGCTGTGCCAGGTGGGGCCCCACAATCCCTTCACAATGAAGCTTTCTACTCTTCCTGGCCAGCTGGACTCAGTGAGCACAAGCCATGATTTCACTCTGGCCTCTTTGCTTGCAGGGCAGCTGCGCGCACACATGAAGTCCCTGCTCAGCCATGCCTCAGCTCCCCTCTTTTAAAAAGCCCCTATGTGGCACTCACACTGCTGCACTAAGTCACTGCCCAGCTCTCCATGCACTCCACCTCCCGAAAAGGCAAAAAGTCTCTCTTGGTCAGGGGTGGCCCCAGCCTGCTGGTGCCTACAGCAGTTTTAAGAAATAGAATTTCTCTCTTGAACTCTCCCAATTGGTGCTGCAGATATGGAGGTGCTGCACGCTGTGTGTGGGCAGTATGACTCTCCCAGACTCCATATATCCTCCCAGGTGTCTCCCAATTAGGGTTGGGGGTTCCTGTACAGGACCGAGGACCCCTACTCTGGGAGCGGTGGGAACCACTAAGTTGTGTTTCCTCTCCTCTGCTCCAGGCACCTCATGCAGGGTGTTTCCCCTTCAGCTTATAAAATCTCTTACCTGATGGTGCAAAGCATCCTGTGTACACCTTGGCTTCAAATTTTCCTATCAGCTAAGGTTCCACTGGTTGCTCAAGTCAATTGTTAGAAGATCAGCTAAAAATCTGTGCTAAAGGCATAAGCAAGTGGGCTCAGCTTCCACCTACTCAACCACCATCTCTGCTTCCAAGTATGTTCTTGGTGGAAGTTTGAACCTCCTCTCCACCCACTCAGTGTCACTTGCATTAGAAGGAATGTCAACAGGGATTGATCGGGTTCAAGAAAGTTACAGGGTCAGATTTCTAACAGGCAGAACATTAACGGGTGGGCTATAACTAGGGCTGTACTAGGGCAAATGTCCTACCTATAAAAAGCTGGACCACCTCTGATTGGCACTTAGATAAAAATCGTTGTATTTGTTACATGAGAAAGAAATACTTCTAATTTTTGAGATGTGGGTTGCGGAAGTATTCTTGCGTGTACTATTCATCCTTGGGATCTCTGGAAAAATGGTTATTCATGAGAGGTTTCCCCAACCCCTCTGCCAACCATCAGTTTGGGTTGTTTGGTCATTTGTTTTGTTTTTTAGATCCCACATATAAGTAAAATCAAACATAATACCTTCTAGGTCCATCCATATTGTTCAAATGGTGAGATTTCATTCTTTTTATGGATAAGTAATATTTTATTGTGTATATATATCACATTTCCTTTATTCACTTATCAGTGGACACTTAGGTTGCTTCCATATCTTAGGTTGAAATTAACACAGGGATGCATATATCTTTTCAAATTAGTGTTTTTGTTTTCTTCAGGGTAATACCAGAAGTGGAATTACTGGATCATATGGTAGTTCTATTTTTAATTTTTTGAGAAAATTCCATACCGTTTTCCATAGTAGCTGCACCAATTTGCATTCCCACCAACAATACATGAGGGTTCCTTTTTCTCCACATTTTCATCAATACCTGTTGTCTTTTTGATAATAGCCATTCTGCCGGATGTGAGGTGATATTTCAGTGTGCTTTTGAATTCATTTCCCTGATGATAGTGATGTTGAACATCTTTTCATGTATCTGTCGGCCACCTTCTTTGGAAAATGTCTGTTAAGGTCCTCTGCCCGTTTTTAAATCAGGTTGTTTGTTTTTTGATATAGATTTGTATGAGTTTTTAAATAAGTTTTGGAAATTGACCCCTTATCAAATATATCATTTACAAATACTGTATCTTCTCCCATTCGGTAGGCTGCCTTTTCTAGATTTTATTATTTTTTAAAGTTTATTTTTAGAGAGAGAAGGGAGGGAGAAAGACTGGGAGAGAAACACTGGTTGATTGCTTCTGATAGGTATCCTGACCGAGAACCAAACCTGCAACCCAGCCATATGCCCTGACCAGGGATTCTAACCGGTGACCTTCTGCTTTGCGGGGCAATGCTCAATCCACTGAGTCACTCTGGTCAGGACAGTAGGCTGCCTTTTCACTTTGTTCATGGTTTCATTCACTGCACAAAAACTTTTTAGTTTGATGTAAAGCTACACCAGTTTAAACTGAAGAAAGTGTAAGCTATAGTTCCTAAAAAAGATATCTATTCTTTACCCAGCCATCAAGAGTGAGATCCCTTGGCTCAGTTGACAAAGGAAAACAAATAATTTGAGAGAAGCAGCATTTACACATATTTTTTTTTCCTCTGAAAAAAAAAAAAAGTAGAGGTTATTTAGCAGACTACAACTTTGTGAGATAAGAGACTGACCTGATTTCAAAGGAATATTCACACTTAAATTTATAAAGCCAGAAACTGTGATTTTTATATTGTTTACATTGTATTGTTTGAGTTATTATATCATTTCTATTCCTGGTATAATGCTGTCAGGTAAATTTGGTTGTGTAAGCAATCTTGTACAACATAATCCAATAAAATTTTAAAAAGAGAAGGATTTGTAGTATTACCTTGGAATTAATATAATTAATGTCCCATCCTATCCATTTATTTAAAAGGCTTCTGGCGGTAACATAGCAAAAAGGCACATGAGGAGCCAAAACTGCCCATCTTATGGGTTACAGGTAAAAATAGTGGGAAAGACTGAATAGGTGGCCCCAGGAAAACACATTTTGATACCCCACTGTTCTCCTCTAAAAAGGACACAGTATTTCAAGTTAATTATGCCTATTTTTAAATTTATTGGGTTAATAGTAAAAAAAATAGAGGTCTATTAATCTTTAGTGAGGAACTCATGTTTTGTTTGGTTGGTTCAGGGTTGCTGTTTCTTCTTTCTCTCAATTATCTCATCAAGAATGGTTACTGCCCTGGCTGGTGTGGCTCAGGGGAATGAGTGCCGGCCTGCAAACCAAAGGGCTGCTGGTTCGATTCCCGGTCAGGGCACATGCCTGAGTTGTGGGCCAGGTTCCTGGTTGGGGGTGTGTGAGAGGCAACCACACATTGATGTTTCTCTCCCTCTCTTTCTCTCTCCCTTCCCCTCTCTCTAAAAAAATAAATAAACAAAATTAAAAAAAAAAATGGTTACTACTCTAAATTCACCATTGCCCTTACCTGAGCCTTCTTTCCTCTGCTTAGAACGTCTTTTTTTTTTTTGCATAACTCTATTTCTTCTTAAAAACTAAAGCTCTGCAGCCACTTCCCCCACAAAGTCTTGCCGTACTCTGGCCTTCTTTATAGTCCCCCAAGGATATATATCTTTTTTCTTATATTTCTTTCTTTACATGTATGAACACTCGCTAGTTTAAACACTTCAGGAGAACAGGCTACTTTATGCCATCAAATATAAGTTTCCTTTGGTTTTTAAATGATATGCCATTATTTAGTGCTAAGAAAGAAAAAAAAAAACTACCAGTTATAATTGTGAAAAACAAAAAATGAAAGTTGATCCCAATTTCAGAGAAGTTAAAATACAGGAGGAGGGAATATGCATCTCAGAATCGAAATTATGCATGTCTTAACTGACTCTGTATCTTCAATATTAACACAATGTCTAGGCATTTAGAAAATGCACGTTAAATGTTTGCAGAATAACTTAACAAATAAATGAATTCAACCTAGGTTGGTACTTTTCATCAATATGCATTTTTGGATTTATTAAAAAACCAAAAGATTCTAAGAATAAAAATTTTTAATTTTTAAAAATTCAGACCTATGAATATAACTTTTTGGTTCTGGTTTTAGCTGAACAAACTAAAGCACAAGGAAGAAAAATATTTTTTTTCCTAAATATAACTGTTATGGTTTCACATTAAAATACAGAGTACGGGAAAAGTAGGTTTGCAGTTATTCTTATGGAAAATACAATAATTAATAAATATAATACAATAATAAATGCTGTGTTTTGGTAAACCTACTTTTGCCCCACCCTATAAAATCCACAATGTCAATTGCTTGGGTGAACAAACATTATATTATAGTAGTATAGATAAAAAAGAAACATGTGAAGATCCAAGATGGCGGAGGAGTAAGTGGAAGCTACACTAACCTCCTCCCAGGACCAGTCTGGATTTACAACTTAATTTTGGAGAAATCATCTGGAATAACCAACGGAACACTAGCTGGAAAGAAGTCTAATAACCACGGAGAGACAGAAAAGGCCGCTACATCACAACGTGACCGGTAGGGAGTGCGGAGACGCGGAAGGGCTGGCTGGGCTCACACGGGTGGCTGCTGAAGGGACTGAGAAACAGCTCAGCAGCCGGGGATTCCCCCTGAGAAGGGCAGGGTCTAAACCCCCAGCTGGGCTTCCCAGCCTACAGCGACAGAGTGGAAAGTAAAATAGTATCAGCTGTGAAAAGCGAAAAGCCACAGGCTTTCTTGCTAGCCGGAGAGAAACAGCAGGAGAAAAAGAGCTCTTAAGTGGATCACATACGAAAATATTTTGGCCACCACTTACCCTGGGCTCAAGCAGAGGGAAGGCAGAGAGGACTGGAGACACTTGGGGAGAATTTGGCACGGTGGCTTTGAGGGGAGAACTGGAGGAGCAGCTGACTGGGTCCCAGTGCTGACTCATCCCCAGTACTGCGGGTAGACCATTCCCCTCCAAGTGGCGTCAGCCTGAGGGGAAGCAAAAGCCCTGCCTACAGGAATTAAGCTGCCACACCCACAGTTCTTAAGCCTGACAGCTAATCACAGATTGAATAGATTAACAATCAAAGAAGACAGACAACAGCAGTAGATCCCTGGAAGTCTCCAACAGGCTGCCTAGGGCCAGACTGGTACATGATCTGACGCCACCAGAGGCAGATCCAGGAAGTGCAGATCATTCCAAGAAGCACCAACAAACAATAGGAGTCAAAAAAATGGGGAGACAGAGAAACAACCTCCCATCAAAAGGAAAGGTAGAATCCCCAGAAAGAGTGCTAAATGAAATAGAGGGGAGCGAACTATCAGATATGGAATTCAAAACATGGATTATGGAGAAGCTGAATGAGCTCAGCGGAAACTTCAAAGAACTCCAGAAAAACTACAAGGAACTCACAGAAAATTACGTGAGCATGAAAAAGGACATAGAAGCTATCAATAAGAGCCAGGAGGAAATGAAAAATACGATCTCTGAATTGAAGAACACAGTAGAAGGAATTAAAAGCAGGCTAGAGGAAGCAGAAGATCGGATCAGCGAGCTGGAGGACAACCTACACAAAAACTCCCAGACAATGCAACAAAATGAAAAAAGACTGAACAAGACTGAAGAGGTTCTAAGACAGCTGCAGGACAACATGAAACGTAATAATATCCGTATCATAGGAATTCCAGAAGGAGAAGAAGAAGAGCAAGGGATAGAAAACCTCTTTGAAAAACTAATGACAGAAAACTTTCCTAACATGACGAGAGAAAGAGTCACGCAAGTCCAGGAAGCACAGAGGGTCCCAATGAAGATGAACCCCAACAGGCCCACCTCAAGACACATCATAATTAAAATGGCAACATTCAAAGACAAAGAGAGGATCCTAAAAGCAGCAAGAGAAAAACAACTAATAATATACAAGGGTACTCCAATAAGGCTATCATCAGATTTCTCAGCAGAAACACTACAAGCCAGAAGGGAATGGCAAAAAGTATTCCAAGCAATGAAAAACAAAGGCCTACAACCTAGAATACTATACCCAGCAAAGCTCTCATTCAAAATGGAGGGTGAAATAAGGAGCTTCCAAGACAAAAGAAGGCTAAAAGAATACATCTCCACCAAACCAGCAATGCAAGAGATGCTAAAAGGTCTGCTCTAAGAAGATAAAAAAACAGAGAAAGACAGAGAAGAACACGAGTACAAAGGGGAAAAATGACAATGAATAAGTACTTATCGGTAATAACCTTAAATGTAAATGGATTAAATGCTCCAATTAAAAGACATAGGGTAGCTGAATGGATTAGAAAGAATGACCCACATATATGCTGTCTACAAGAGACCCACCTTAGAACAAAAGATCTACACAGACTGAAAGTAAAGGGATGGAAAAATGTATTCCAAGCAAATGGACATGAAAAAAAAAGCCGGGGTAGCAATACTTATATCAGACAAAACAGATTTCACAGCAAAGTCCATAAAAAGAGACAAAGAAGGGCATTTCATAATACTTAAGGGAAAAATCCATCAAGAAGATATAACCCTTATAAATATATATGCACCAAACTTAGGAGCACCCAAATATGTAAGGAAACTTTTGAAAGACTCCAAGAAAGATATAGACAACAACACACTCATAGTAGGGGACTTTAACACCCCATTGTCAACAATGGACAGATCTTCGAAGCAAAGAAACACCAAAGATATGGAGGCACTGAACAACACTCTAGATCAAATGGACTTAGTCGATATATATAGAAGTTTTCACCCCAAAGAAGCAAAATATACATACTTCTCAAGTGCACATGGAACATTTTCAAAGATAGATCACATGGTAGGACACAAAACAAGCCTTAACAAATTCAAGAAAATTGAAATTATATCAAGCATCTTCTCAGATCACAATGCCTTAAAATTGGAAATCAACCTCAAGGAAAAAACTCAAAAACATTCAAACTCATGGAGAATGAATAACATGCTATTAAATAATGAATGGGTTAACAATGACATCAAGGAAGAAATCAAAAAGTTTCTGGAAACTAATGATAATGAACACACAACAACCCAAAACCTATGGGATACAGCGAAAGCAGTCCTAAGAGGAAAGTTCATAGCAATACAGGCCTACCTAAAAAAGCTAGAGGAATATCTAATAAAAAATTTAACCCTACAGCTACAAGATCTAGAGGAAGAACAACAAGCAAAGCCCAGATCAAGTAGAAGGAAGGAAATCATCAAGATCAGAGCAGAATTAAATGACATAGAGTCTAAACTAACAATTCAAAAGATCAACAAAAGTAGGAGCTGGTTCTTTGAAAAAATAAACAAAATTGACAAGCCTTTAAGCAGGCTCATCAAGAAAAAAAGAGAGAGAACCCAAATAAATAAAATCAGAAATGAAAGAGGAGAAATCACAACTGATACCACAGAAATACAAAGGATTATAAGAAATTATTATGAACAACTGTATGGCAAGAAATTTGACAACCTAGAGGAAATGGACAGATTCCTGGAAACCTATAGTCTTCCCAAACTGAATCAAGAAGAAGCAGAAAGTCTGAATAGACCAATAACAGCTAGTGAAATTGAAGCAGTAATCAAAAAACTCCCAGCACACAAAAGCCCTGGACCGGATGGCTTCACAAGTGAATTCTACAAAACATTTAGGAAAGAACTAACTCCTATCCTTCTCAGACTATTCCAAAAGATACAAGAAGAGGGAAGACTGCCAAACTCATTCTATGAAGCCAGTATAACCCTAATTCCAAAACCAGGTCAAGACACAACAAAGAAAGAAAACTACAGGCCAATATCGCTGATGAACATAGATGCTAAAATCCTCAACAAAATATTGGCAAACCGGATCCAGCAACACATTAGAAAGATCATACACCACGATCAAGTAGGATTCATCCCAGGGATGCAAGGATGGTTTAACATTCGTAAATCAATAAACGTAATACACCACATAAACAAAATGAAAGACAAAAACCACATGATAATATCAATAGATGCGGAAAAAGCATTTGATAAAGTACAACACCCATTTATGATAAAAACTCTCAGCAAAATGGGAATAGAGGGAGCATACCTCAACATAATAAAGGCCATATATGAGAAACCTGAAGCCAACATCATACTCAATGGGCAAAAACTGAGAGCATTCCCCCTGAGATCAGGAACAAGACAAGGATGTCCGCTCTCCCCACTCCTATTCAACATAGTCTTGGAAGTTCTAGCCACCGCAATCAGACAAGAAAGAGAAATAAAAGGCATCCAAATTGGAAAAGAGGAAGTAAAACTGTCATTATTTGCAGATGACATGATAGTGTACATAGAAAACCCTATAGACTCCACAAAAAAACTACTCGACCTAATAAGTGAATTCGGCAAAATAGCAGGATACAAAGTCAATATTAAGAAATCAAAGGCATTTTTATACACCAACAATAAAAACTCAGAGATAGAAACTGAAAGAAAAATTCAATTTACCATAGCAACAAGAAAAATAAAATACCTAGGAATAAACTTAACCAAGGAGGTAAAAGACCTGTACTCAGAAAACTACATAACATTGAAGAAAGAAATTAAAGAAGATACAAATAAATGGAAGCATATACCATGCTCATGGATGGGAAGAATCAACATCATTAAAATGTCCATACTACCCAAAGCAATTTATAGATTCAATGCAATCCCTATTAAAATACCAGCAACATATTTCACAGACCTAGAACAAATACTTCAAAAATTTATATGGAACCAAAAAAGAGCCCGAATAGCCACAGCAATTTTGAGGAAGAAGAACACAGTAGGAGGAATCACAATACCTGATATCAAACTATACTACAAGGCCACGGTAATCAAAACAGTCTGGTACTGGCATAAAAACAGACATATCGATCAATGGAACAGAATAGAGAGCCCAGAAATAAACCCAGGTTCATATGGTCAACTAATATTTGACAAAGGGGGAAAGAACATCAAATGGAGTGAAAAGAGCCTCTTCAACAAATGGTGTTGGGAGAACTGGACAGGGACATGCAAAAAAATGAAACTAGACCACCAACTTACACCATACACCAGAATAAACTCAAAATGTATCAAAGACTTAAATGTAAGCCGTGATACCATAAAAGTCCTAGAGGAAAAAATAGGCAGGAAAATTTCAGATATCCCACGTAGCAACATTTTCACTGATATATCTCCTAAGGCAAGGGAAATAAAGGAAAGAATAAACAAATGGGACTACATCAAACTAAAAAGTTTCTGCTCAGCTAAAGAAAACATCAGCAAGATGAAAAGGAAACCAACCATATGGGAAAATATATTCGCCAATGACATCTCAGACAAGGGATTGATCTCCAAAATATATAAAGAACTCATACGACTCAACACCAAGAAGACAGACAACCCAATTAAAAAATGGGCAAAGGACCTGAACAAACACTTCTCCAAAGAAGACATACAGAGGGCCCATAGACATATGAAAATATGCTCAACATCACTAGCCATCAGAGAGATGCAAATAAAAACCACAATGAGATACCACCTCACACCAGTCAGAATGGCCATAATCAACAAATCAACAAACAACTTGTGCTGGAGAGGATGCGGAGAAACGGGAACCCTGGTGCATTGCTGGTGGGAATGCAGACTGGTGCAGCCACTATGGAAAACAGTTTGGAATTTCCTCAAAAAACTAAAAATGGAACTGCCTTTTGAACCAGCAATTCCATTACTGGGATTATATCCGAAAAATCCTGAAACACCAATTCAAAAGAACCTATGCACTCCAATGTTCATAGCAGCACTATTTACAATAGCCAAGTGCTGGAAACAACCTAAATGCCCATCTGTAGATGAGTGGATCAAAAAACTGTGGTACATTTACACAATGGAGTTCTATGTAGCAGAAAGAAAGAAGGAACTTCTACCATTTGCAACAACATGGATGGAACTAGAGAGAATTATGCTTAGCGAAATAAGCCAGGCAACGAAAGAAAAATACGTTATGCTGGCACCTATTACAGGAAACTAATGAACAACACAAACAAATGAGCAAAATTGAACCAGAGGTATGTAAACAAGGAGTAGACTAACAGTAACAAGGGGGGAGGGGGGAGGGAGAAAAGGGGGTAAGAAGGGGAAGTGTAAAATCAAAGAACATGTATAAATGACCCACAGACATGGGCAACTGAGTGGGGACTGAATGTGGGGGAAGGGAGGGGCAGGATACAGGGAAGCAAGAGGGGAAAAAAAAAAAAAAGTGAGACAACTGTAATGGAAAAACAAACAAAAAAATTTTTTTTAGTGGGGGAAAATGAAAATATGAAGAATGGAAATGCCAGTTCAGTGAATATTAGGACAAAGATTTTCCTTCACGTTGTATATTTTTCTCCCTATTTGATCTCTCCAGAGTTTGGCATTCTAAACAAGTAAGTAATGACTTAAGTTTCTTTGCATAGACCTAATAAGACCAGTTGTTAATAGAGGTTCCTTTTTCTGAACAAGCCTTTGACTGGAATGTCAAGCCTAAAGGAGACATGCTTGGGCTCATGTTGTTACCAAAAAGCCCTAAGGAACTGGGAATGACTTTCAAAGGTAATAAAAGTCCGCGAAATAAAAGGCCTGCTGCCATGGTTGGTTGTGCGGTCCACAGCAATCTCTCCAGGGAAGGAACGAAGGTTGTTTTCCTGAAAGATGGCTAGAAGGGACCTTAAGGCACAATGGAAAACCAGAAAGACTTGGAAAGGACAGGTGTGTACAGGCAAGGATGAATGCCAGGTATGTGGCCCAGCTTCTGTGCACTGAAGAGCAGACTGAGGGCCACCCTAAATGTTCCTTGGGTAAGTTCCAGCAAAACAGAACTAAAGATCATAAGTGATCATTTGCTGCTCTTGTTATGCTTATGCAAATGAACAGGATAAATTAAAAATGGACTTAATGTAGTCCCTTTAAAGACACGGAGAGTAATCTTAGGGAGAAAAATCAGTATTCAAGGAAAATCACAATGATCAGTGGCAGACTGTAAAGTAGGGCAGCTAACCGTCTTAAAAGTTTCTTCTCATTTAAAAAATGGTTTCACTTGAAAATTAAACCATATCTGTGATATCACCAAAGAGATTCAAGTTGCAGGCAAGTAGAATGTCAAGTGCCTTGCAACTGTATGTCTTCCCAATAAGACAGTCTTACAGATTTAGAGACTTTTTTGTTGGTTATGTTACATAAATTAACATGTGTTTTCTGTTTTCAAAGGGCATAAGCCTATGACCGCATTACCTGAGTGATTGTCTGTACGCATAAGCCTCACTTAATCCTCTCTGCAGCGCTGCCTCCGGAGACTCAACAGTTTGGCTGAACTAAATGGCTGAGTTGGTGAAGAATGGGGTGGTCTGTGGGCTTCACTTTAAAACTGAATTCTCTTTTCTATCCTAATGGCTTGGACAGAAAGGGCCCAGAGGTCTGAGAGGGGGGAAACATAAACTATTTCCCTCAGTCCAAACTAAATAAAATGGGCAAAAGGGTTTTGGACAGGAGAGATGTGCCTAGCACACCTTCCTCCAAAGAAGCCCTTTTTTTTTTTTTTTTTTTTTTTTTTTTTCTCCTAATGTGGAACATTGAAAAATTAATCCCTGCCTTTTGCCACCTAGTAGTTAAGGATTGAATGATGCTTTTTAACCCTTTTTGCCAAATCTGTTGCCCCCAGAACACAACAAGGATGCCAGCCTGCTAAACCAAGCACGCCGTTGTCCGGAGACAGCCAACTGACCTGGAGTCTGCATGATCCTTCCCCATGTGGGAAGGCTACCCTCCCCTCCACACCCCCACTCTTATTAGGGATTTCTGGACCCAAGGGTAGGTAGGACGACGACCATGTCCAGCTTGAAGCAGCTAGAGGAGCTTGAGACCTTCGCCCATTGTCCTTTACAAGATTACAAAGGGTCTTAATATCTGAGAGGGAGTGATAGTTATTTTTTACGAACCATGGGTATGGACTTGGGGGGGGATGCTGGGGGAGGGAGATACTGGGTGGAGGGGAGTAAAGGGGAAAAAATTGGAACTACTGTAACAGCATAATCAATAAAATATATTTAAAAAAAAAAAAAAAGAAACATGTTCTGTAGTATCCATTCTTGATAATGTGCACTAATAACAGGAATATAGATTATGAGTAATCTAAAATAAAGGACATTTTAAAACTCAATTATATATTTTTTGAAGTGCATTAATATATTCATATTGTGAATAAATATAAACACAGATTGTCAAGCCCAGAGGTAGATATTAAGAAACTACCAACACTTGTTTAATTTTAGAAAACAAACTGGTTCTTATTCTTGGATTAAACTTTTAAGGAGAAGATAGACTAACAAAAGATGAAAACTTTAGAAATATGAAAATATTTTTTAGTTTACACTAAGTAAGATGTTTGTAAGTTGCTTTGTCATTCACTTGAGATGATGATCAAGCCTAGGTATCACTGAGAGGCGTAAGTGGTGTAAAGGTGTGGGAAAATGAAAATCCTGCAATAATAAATTTGGAAATCTAGTTTCCTTTCCTTTTCATTTTTCTACATCTTCTTTCTAGCTACCCCTTACTGAGCTAGATGCTTTACATACATTATTTCTAATTTTCAATAACCTGTAGAGTATGTAGATATTAATACCATAATTTTATATTTGAGTACACCAAAGCTATAAAAGATTAAATAACTTGCCCAAGGTTACAAAGCTAACAGTAAAAAATCACCTCTAAAGTTTGACTTATGGCCCTAACCAGTGTTGGTTGGGAGTCATCCCGCAATGCAAAAGGTGCTGGTTAATTCCCGGTCAGGGCACATGCAATATCTGGGTTGCAGGTTTGGTCCCTGGAAGGGACGCAGGCTAGAGGCAACCAACTGATGTTTCTCTCCCAGACTTATTTATTAGTGGTTTTCCAGTCCAAAAAGGAAAGCTCAGGAAAAATTGAGAAGTCTTCCCTGTGACCAAAAACAAAAGAAGCAATAAGATGAAGACAGCATTATCTCAATTTACAAAAAGAGGCAGGAAAGTTTGTTTGAGAAAAAATATTCAAAAATCTAGGAACTGATAAATTCTGGGGTTCCATTTTGTAATGTTTAACAGCAGTCAAATGATTAATTCCAACAGCTTTTGGCCTGAAAAATGTACAATAATTAAAGACTATCTTTACTAATCTAATACATATCTACATCACAGGTTTCCCACTACAGAAGGTAGACTGAAAAACGTCTCTATGGTTCTGTAATTTCAAACTATTTCTTTTCATTTTTGTTACTAAGAAAAGTAGTTATTGCATAGAAGTTAAGGGCGAAGACCATGAAGAAGACAAAACTAAGTAAAATCCTGACTTCTTAGCTATATAACCTTGAGCAAGTTACTTAACATAAGCCTTACTTTCTTTATCTGTAAAATAAGGTTATTAGTGTCTGACTCACAATTATTGTAATTAGTAAATGAAATAATGTGTATAAAGCATTCCATGTAGTATCTGGTATATAGTAAGTGCCCAATAAATTTGTTAGGGTAAGATATTTTGATGACTTCTCTGTTTTGAGACGATACTTTAAGAAAAAACTTTAAACTTTTTTATTGACTGTGCAAGGAAAAGAAAGGTATTAAAATTTCCATTCAATGTGTCAGAATATTTTTCAGTGCCAGGACAATTTACCATAAAGCTTTCAAACAAAACCTAGATTTTAAAAGACAGACTTTAGTCCTCTGAAATTCACTACCTCTTCTGTACATAATGTGCAAGAACATTTAAAATGTAGGGCAGGGCACATTTGTAATATGCTATTGCTACAGTAATACAACTATTTCTACAGATAAGAGTCAATTTCATCATTAACCACTGAGGGGAGCTGCAACCTAAAAAACGGTTTATATAGACTTTCAGGGTTATTTTAAAACTTTCTCACATATCACAATATTTGTTTAATAAACTCTTATCAAAATATATTTTAAATTAATTTGATAAGCATGCCTGAATTCTCTTTTGGAGGCCTTACAAGTAATACGAAAGCTCAGTATGTCTACATAATAAAATGGGGGATCCCCATCCATAACTCTCCTGCCTTTGCTCATTAGCACTTATATATTGTTTATTTGTTCTCTCTCTCTCTCACACACACAGAGGAATGTAAATTCCATGAAGAAAATATTTTTTGTGTTTTATACACGACTCTTATTTCAAGTACCTAGAACAGTGTCCAACACAAAATACATGCACAGTGAATTAACTGCTACTGAATGAGTAAATAAATGAACAGAATACTGGTTTATTTATTTGAAAGGTTAAAATACATTAGATAATGTCAACTATAGTAGTCCCTCTGCCAACAGTTCTATTTCCAAGGTTTTAGCTACCCGTGGTCAACTGTGGTCCAAAAATATTAAATAGAAAATTTCAGAAATAAACTATTAGTAACTTTTCAATTACATGCCCTTCTGAGTAGCATGATGAAATCTCATGCTGTCCCACTCTGTCCAGCCAAGGCGTTAATTATCCCTTTGTCCAGAGTATAGACTATCTGCCCATTAGCCATTTAGTAGCCTTCTAGGTTATCAAATTGACAATGGAGGTATTGCAATGTCTGTGTTCAAGTAACGCTTTTGCTTAATAATAGCCTTAAAATGCAAGAGTAGTACTGGCAATTGAGATATGACAAAGAGCTATAAAGTGCATCCTTTAAGTGAAAAGGTCAAAGTTCTTGACTTAAAAAAAAAAATCGTAGGCTGAGATTACTAAGATCTACAGAAAGAATGAATCTTCTATCCATGAAATTGCCTAATTTATAAATTAAACTTCATCTTGGGTACACAGACATAGGGTTCCATACTGTATGCAGTTTCAGGCACCCACTAGGGGTCTTGGAATGTATCTCCTGTGGATAAGGGGAGACTACTGTAAAGCTAACTGCTACTACCTGAGAAATGTAATGTCTGTGTATACTGAATGTGTATACCGAATTTTGGTTTAAAGGAAAATATCTAAGAGCAGTTACTTAATCCTGTAGATGAGTATATGAACAGATCTCTTGAGAAAGACTTGTTTAGTGTATATTTATAGCAGAATCCCTCTTAAACCAGTTGGTCAATTAAATGAAGAATTATGATTATTGAGATACATTTTAATTTTGTTCAATACTTGTTTCATTCATCAGTTTTTATGTCTTCTTGTAGTATAACTTTATTAATTGTCAGTTTTCTTGTATAATCAACTCTCATAATATATCATTAGTGTATTTCAATACCTTTTAAATAAAATAAATACGGGCAACAGAGAAGCAATCTGAATAAAAACTTGTTATATTTGTATAAATTTGTCCCAATTTTTTACAGTTGTATTTCCAGCAATTTCACAGCAGTTTTTAACAACTAAGTTTTATCAACTTTTTCTAAAGCATTTAACAGTTTTCATGAAATAATTCTCAAACTACTATTTCATTGGCCTATGAAATCTCTAATTATATAATTACAATAACAGGACAGCAGCCTTTTAAGAAGTACTGTAAGGGACAAACCCAATTTACATCTCCCTTGGGAGAGCAGAAGTATAGGAATAAGTCAGAGGGAAGCCTTCCAACCATGTTGACACATGTGGGGTTAAAACCAGAATGTTTATAGATGGGATAAAAAGTATGAGGTAATCTATGCAAATTAAATAGAGAGAGGTAGATGAGAAGAGGTTTATGTAATGGCATATGGATCCTTCACATACTATCTCACTGCCACTAGAGATTACTTTTTGAATTTTTCTTCAATACAGTTGATGGATAGTAATGTAATAAACTTCAATCTATTCCTTTGACCCCACCCTGCCCCCATTTATTAGCATTTATTTGATGTGGAATTTACTCCCAGGCCATAAGTTTTTGTTTCTTCAGTTTCTCTGGGATATCTTACTTCTGTACAACCTCCTTGTCTGGTTTATGAAAATCTGCTCTTTTCCAGTCGGATCCTCTCCATGTGTCAGGCAGAGCTCATACATGGGTTAATCTGCCCATGAGCTCTGTAAATTCTGCACCACATCTTGGGAGCTTTGTTCACTTGGATATATGCTCAATGACCAGAGATTCTACATCTAAACTCATTAATTCAACATTACTCTCTGCATTTTTAAACACATGCAGCAAAAACTCAGCACTCTTGGGGCCAATGACCCTGCACCCAGCCCCACTCTTTGGTGTGGGTGTACCTACCAACTCCACCAGATATGCACACCCTTGATGGTTCGGGCAGTTTCATGAGCGTTCTTCAAGTGAACACAAAGATTTAAACCTCTTGGTTTGCATGATTTTATGGGGTTTTCTGGGTCGAGTGAATAGATAACCATTTTCAGAGGTCACTTCAAGCTGCTTACAGAAAGAGCTAAAATTCCTCTCAAAAATCATAATCTTTACAGGATTTCTAACAGTTAATTGAGTTTAACTATAATCATTCACTCATTCTTTCAATAAATATGTATTGAATACCTACTACAAAAAAGGCATTACATAAAAAAAATAAAAAAAAAGGTATGTACAGAGATAAATGGAACAGAACCCTGTTAAAATTTACTTATCCAAGGAGAGGTCCTATTAACATCTCAGAAAAATAACCTAGATTTTCCAGAGCAGATAAAAAGATTTAACACCTGGAGAGGAAACTAAAAAACTATCCTCAAAATCCATCTATGCCTCTCACTATATAGGAGCTGGTCTGGGCAAGGAAATTAGGTTAGTACTGTCCAATTCTGGTCTATTTTCCAGCTCAGAATACACTACTTCCTTTCTTTTGCTTTGTTTTAGGTTTAATTATACCACCTCATCCTTTAAGATTAGACAGATCACAATTTGTGATAGTTATTCTAGTTTAAAGTATTTAAATCAGTATACTCTCTTTTAATATATTTTAAATGTTTTATTTACAACGTATTCATGCTCTTTCCTGTGCACTAAGAATACAGCAATTTCATAATACTTCTGAAATCTAGTAACTATAAACAACATAAGTAAATATGGTAATGATGTATTTAATATTTAACTTTCTCTCTTTAACCTCTTTTTAAAAATAAACATGTTAGCAAAATAGGTCAAATCCCATATTTGTCTGTTAAAAAAAAAACCCTGCTGTAAAAACAGGCATAAGCCAACAATAACAAAATCATAAGAAATTCATCTAATAAACATTATTTTCTTGCATTTGGCTTCCTAGCAAGCATTATTAATTGTTGTCATCATTACTGATAAAAAATTGCCTCCCTTCCACATTCTGATTAATTTTAGTTTTCTTCAAATCAGCTCAATACCTAGATTCCCCTAAGTTTGGCTACCTCTTAAAAGATTGGTGTATATATGTATGTATGTATATATGTATTATACCCATGACTGAGAAATTAGGTTTCTACTACAAGGCTAATGTCTTCCATAATATGAAAAGTGAGCTTATATCATAATTCAATTTTCCTTTTATTAAAAAATATTAAACTATAGTTGACATAATATTACGTTGAATACAATTCATGGAATCAGCATTTACCTAACTTATAAAGTGATCATGGATATAAATCTAGTAACCATCTGTCACCACACAAAGGTTATTAAGATACTATTGGATATATTCTCTGTGCTGTACATTACAGGCCCCATAAAGTTATTTTGTAGCTGGGAAGTTTGTACCTGTTACTCCCTTTCACCTTTTTCACTCACACAATTTAATTTTCTTTTTTTTAAATCTTGCAAAGGAAATAACTATTATAGAAACAAGGAGTAGGAGCAAAGAACTGTTGTGCTAAAAAGTTCAGAACAGGAAACTCACAACAATACTCATATTCCATTCTAGATTTAAAAGTATAGAGAAAATATAAATATTGACATAGATTTTTAAAAGAAAGATGTAAATTAGGGAGATATTAATTTATTCCAAAATGCTATACTAGATAATTATTTTAAATATTTCATTCTCCATGAACTTGAAAATCAAAAACTTGTCTACAAAAAAGTAATTTGAAAAAGTTTACAGATATTACTATCAACTAAAAGTTACAAACCTACAAAAGCCCTTTGAGATCAGCAGAAAACCTTTATTTTACAACTGAAGAAACTGAGTCCTAGAAAATAATCTACTCAAGTTCACCAGCTTTGAAGATACAACATCAAGATTAACCCTAAATACTAATGCAATCAAAACTTCATGTTTTCTCTATACTATGATATGAGAGAAAAAAGTGTATTTTTTTCAAACAAGAATATGGTGCAGAAAATCTTTCAGCTATTAAAAAAGCATAATGAGGGCTGAGAATCACCGCAAGTCCATTGTTTTATCCACTACGTACCTCAGAGTAAGGTCTTCAGAATCACTGGATGGCACAGTAAAATTTAAATCTAGTAATAATTCAATTAAAATGTTGATTTTAAAACTTTATAAATAATACGAATAACAGTTAAAAGCCATCTATATTATGTTTACTAGATTTTTATATATCTAATTTATTAATAAATATTTGTAGAGAAGGAACGGCACTGTATTTCATTTTTTATTTTCCTCCTATGGCTAATTTCTTACTTCATAGTCACATTTATGGCAACTTCAATCATTTGAGTAAGAAATATGCAAATGAGCAAAATAAGCTTCTGAACTTAATATATTTTTCATTAAAAAGGTATCCAAACATACTGTTTCACTTTATATTTTAACACTTCTCTAACTTTTAAGATACATTTATAAAATTTGTAACACAGATTTTAATAACAGAATTTTTTCTAAAATGCTTTAGATTTGAAAGCCTTTTGCATTCAAACCTAATCCATACCATATAGCTTGTTTTTTAGGTTTTCTGGGGTTTTTTGTCTTCACTTCTAACTTTCATGAGGTTAGTTAGTTCATAACCTATCCTCCAGAAATTTGGAACTGGTGTGCTTCTATCCTAAGAGTAATTGTTTAGTAATAACACCTATCTCAAAAAATGTAAAGTTAATTCTTACATATTTTTACCATTAATTACAACCTAAATTTAATTCACTAATTCTTTAATACATCAAGTTAACTAACAAACTTCAGATGTATAACACAGCTATTAGTATTGAAAACCAAAAGAACATGTGTTGGGGAAAAAGCTCCTGATACGAAAATGAAAGCTAGCTTTTGAAGCTGTAACTGATTTCAAAAAGTCTATGTTTGTCTTTAAAGCGTCAGTGGCTATTTCAAGTATAACGTTCAGATCTACCACTACAGAAAAGCTAGTGAGTTGATAACATGTGTGAACCTTTAACGTTACATTGGCTTGATATGCAGCCATCAGATCACCTGCTGTGTTTGGACCTGATCTCCCCGCACACAAGTTTCTCAGACCTTTCGGACTAAAAATGGCCCAGTCACTGCTGGAAAAAGTTTAAGAATACTTTTATCACTGAGATATAAAACAAAGTCACACAATATGCTAACTTGAGAAGGAAGAATACACTGCAAAGGATATTATAAGTTTGTTATAAATATATTTTAGAACTTAATGGTGATCATGAAAACAATGATGATGACAATTGTAAAAACTAATATTCATTAACATTATTTAATCCTCAAAACAAGCTGGCTGAGAAGATAAGATACTAACCCAATCAGAGAGCTTATAAGTGAAAGAGCCAGGGATTGAAATCAAGTCTATTTGACACCAGAACCCACACTCTTAATTTAGTATTTTTTCATTGCCTATCTTCCCTAATCCCCATTCAAAAACATCTACTGAACACCTACCATACTCACTTGCCAGATACTTGAAATTCCACAGTATGTAAATTAAAGATGATAATTCAAGCACCAATACAGAATCCCTCAACTCAAACAAAAAGTTAAAAGATGTGCTTTATTTTTAAAAGATCTCAAAGATCACTCATGATTTAATTCAACACATGTGTAAATGAGAATTTCCTATACAAGAAGCATCATGCTAGATGTTGAACAGATAAAAAGGTGTATAAGACATGGTCTTTCCCTCAAGCCTCAGAAAGTATATATATAATCCAGAATTGAAGAGAATTTTTACTTTTACGGTTTAAATGAAAGTACTCCTTACAAATAATTCTGCTAACAGCTACTGTTGCATTAAAAATTTCTAAAACCTATGAATCACTATTTAATTTAATAAGGCAAGATCTCTCCTATTACCAAAATGCTAGTGTACCTTAGAAATGTATAGTCAAAAAATGTGAAACATGACAGAATTCACCATTAGCTTACATTTTCGATGACAAATGTCCACTCTTTATCTTCAAATTCCTCTGCATGAGGATCCTGTAATAAAAGCAAAATTATAAAGCTGAAATACATTTCTTTAATCCAACCAATCAATAAAATGAGACAGCCTTGCTTTTCGCTTTACCAACTTTTAAAAAGGGAGAGGCAGAATGGCCTACTCTTATGAAACTTCCATAATTTCTCTAAATTTAAAGAATTATTTTATACTGAGAAATTCTCTATTTTACTTATTTATATTGATGCATATCATCTTCCAGGATAGCACAGATGACAAGATAAAAAGAAACCCGATCATACAGATAAAAAGAAACCCGACCATACAGATAACTTAGCAAGTGGACTATTAACAAATACTTCATTTAGATGATGGAGACAGCAAAAGGGGGGGGGGGGGGCAGCAGCGGCAGC
This sequence comes from Furipterus horrens, assembly GCF_987537825.1. Lineage (NCBI taxonomy): Eukaryota > Metazoa > Chordata > Mammalia > Chiroptera > Furipteridae > Furipterus > Furipterus horrens. The sequence continues at coordinate 43,516,502 of NW_028327176.1, read as the reverse complement.
AGAAGAGGCAGTGGGAGAATGAAAGCTCCTTGAGGTTGGGGATTTTTGACATCTGGAACACTGCATGGTACATTCAGGTGCTCGGTATCTGTGGAAAGAATAAATGGCTATCCCATTTTCTTCTTTTGGTTCTTTCTCCACTCCTGAAGCTTTGCAAAATTAAGAACGGAAGAAGAGACTTCCAGTCAAGATGGAGGTGTAGGTAGATACACTTTGCCTCCTCGTGCAACCACAGAAAGAATTACAACCAGATCTAAGAAACAAATAACAACCACAACCATAAGAAAACTGAGCTGTATGGAAATCCTACAACCAAAAATTTAAAGAAGGTGCATTCATCAAGACATGTGCCTTTGTTACACATGCCACACTACAAAGCCAGGGAGTAAAAGCAGCTCCACCTAATACACAGAAACAAACACAGGGAGGCTGCCAAATTGAGGAGGCAAAAAAATACGGCCCAAATGAAAGAATAGAACAATACCCAAGAAAAAGAACCAAATGAAATGGAGAGAGCCAACCTATCAGATGCAGAGTTCAAAATACTGGTTACCAGAATGCTCAGAGAACTCATAAAGTACACCAAAAAATAAAGAAAGAAACGAAGGTTACACAAAGTGAAATAAAGAAAAATATACAGGGAGCAACAGTGCAGGGAAGAAAGACAGAATTCAAATCAACAACTTGAAACAAAAGGAAGAAATAAACATTCAGCCAGAACAGAAAGAAGAAACAAGAATGCAAAAAAAATGAGGAGAGGCTTAGGAGTCTCTGGGACAACTTTAAACATACCAACATCTGAATCATAGTGGTGTCAGGAGGAGAAGAGAAAGAGGAAGAAATTGAAAACTTATTTGAAAAAACTAACAAAAGAAAACTTCTTTAATTTAGCAAAGGAAATAGACATACAAGTCCAGGAAGCACAGAGAGTTCCAAACAAGTTGGACCCAAAAAGGACCACACCAAGACACATCACAATTAAAATGCTCAAGGTTCAAGATAAAGAGAGAATCTTAAAAGCTGCAAGAGAAAAAAAGAGAGTTACTTACAAAGAGGTTCCCATAAAACTATCAGCTGATTTCTCAAAAGAAACTTTGCAGGCAAGAAGGGACTGGCAAGAAGCATTCAGAGTGACGAAAAGCAAGGACCTACAACCAAGATTACTCTACCCAGCAAAGCTGTTATTTAGAATAAAAGGGCATATAAAGTGCTTCCCAGACAAGGAAAAGCTAAAGGAGCTCATCATTAGCAATTCATTGTTACATGAAATGTTAAAGGGGTTTATTTAAGAAAAAGAAGATCAAAATTATGAATATTAAAATGACAACAAACTCAAAACTTCCAAAAACTGAATCTAAAAAACAGAAACAAAAACTAAACAACCAACCAGAATAGGAACAGAATAATGGGTATGGAGATCATTTGGAGGATTATCAGCTGAAAAGGGGAAGGGGGACAATGGGGGAAATGGTACAGGGATTAAAAAGAATAACTGGTAGGAACAAAATAGACAGGGGGGATGTTAAGAATAGTATAGGAAAGGAAGAAGCCAAAGAACTTGCATGCATGACCCATGAACATGAACTCAGGTGAGGGTATTTATTGCTGGAGGAAAGGAGGGTACCAGGCAGATGGGGGCAAAAGGCAAAACTTAGGACAATTGTAACAACATAATCAAGCAGAGGGAAGGCAGAGAGGACTGGAGACGCCTGGGGAGAGTTTGGCACAGTGGCTTTAAGGGGAGAACTGGGGGAGCAGCCAACTGGGTCCCAGTGCTGATTCATCCCTAGTACTGCAGGCAGACCATTCCCCCTGCCAAGTGGTGTCAGCCTGAGGGGAAGCAAAAGCCCTGCCTGCAGGAATTAAGCTGCCACACCCACAGTTCTTAAGCCTGACAGCTAATCACAGATTGAATAGATTAACAACTAAAGGAGGCAGACAAAGGCAGTAGATCCCTGGAAGTCTCCAACAGGCTGCCTAGGGCCAGACTGGTACACGATCTGATGCCACCTGGGGCAGATCCAGGAAGTGCAGATCATTCTAAGAAGCATCAACAAACAATAAGAGTCACAAAAATGGGGAGACAGAGAAACACCCCCCCATCGAAAGGAAAGGTAGAATCCCCAGAAAGAGTGTCAAATGAAATAGAGGGGAGCAAACTATCAAATATGGAATTCAAAACATGGATTATGGAGAAGCTCAATGAGCTCAGCGAAAACTACAAAGAACTCCAGGGAAACTACAAGGAACTCCAGAAAAACTACAAGGAACTTACTGAGAATTACACCAGCATGAAAAAGTACATAGAAGCTATCAATAAGAGCCAGGAGGAAATGAAGAATACAATCTCTGAATTGAAGAACACAGTAGAAGGAATTAAAAGCAGGCTGGAGGAAGCAGAAGAACAAATCAGCAAGCTGGAGGACAACGTAGACAAAAACTCCCAGACAGTGCAACAAAATGAAAAAAAGACTGAACAAGAATGAAGAGGTTCTAAGACAGCTGCAGGACAACATGAAATGTAATAATATCCATATCACAGGAATTCCAGAAGGGGAAGAAGAAGAGCAAGGGATAGAAAACCTCTGTGAAAAACTAATGACAGAAAACTTTCCTAACATGAGGGGAGAAAGAGTCACGCAAGTCCAGGAAGCACAAAGGGTCCCAATGAAGATGAACCCCAATAGGCCCACTTCAAGATACATCATAATTAAAATGCCAACATTCAAAGACAAAGAGAGAATCCTAAAAGCAGCAAGAGAGAAACAACTAATAACACACAAGGGAATTCCAATAAGGCTATCATCAGATTTCTCAGCAGAAATACTACAAGCCAGAAGGGAATGGCAAAAAATATTCCAAGCAATGAAAAACAGAGGCCTGCAACCAAGAACACTCTACCCTGAAAGACTCTCACTCAAAATGGAAGGTGAAACAAGGAGTATCCAAGACAAAAGAAGGCTAAAAGAATACATCTCCACCAAACCAGCATTGCAAGAGATGCTAAAGGATCTGCTTTAAGAAGATGAAGAAACAGAGGGAGACAGAGAGGAACACAAGTACAAAGGGGAAAAATGACAACGAATAAGTACCTATCGGTAATAACCTTAAATGTAAATGGATTAAATGCTCCAATCAAAAGACATAGGGTAGCTGAATGGATTAGAAAGAATGACCCACATATATGCTGTCTACAAGAGACCCACCTTAGAAAAAAAGATCTACACAGACTGAAAGTGAAAGGATGAAAAAAAGTACTTCAAGCAAATGGACATGAAAAAAAAGCTGGAGCCCTGGCTGCTGTGGCTTAGTGGATTGAGCATCAGCCTGCAAACCAAGTGTCGCTGGTTTGATTCCCAGTCAGGGTACATGACTAGGTTGTACGTCAGTTCTCCAGTTGGGGGGCCTCGTGAGAGGCAACCACACAGTGATAAAAAAAAAAAAAAAAAGCTGGGGTAGCAATACGTATATCAGACAAAACAGATGTCACAGCAAAGGCCATAAAAAGAGACAAAGAAGGGCATTTCATAATGCTTAAGGGAAAAATCCATCAAGAAGATATAACCCTTGTAAACATATATGCACCCAACTTATGAGCACCCAAATATCTAAGGAAAATTTTTAAAGACTCCAGGAAAGATACAGACAGCAACAGACTCACAGGAGGGGGCTTTAACACCACATTGTCAACAATGGACAGATCTTCGAAGCAAAGAAACTCCAAAGATATAGAGGAATTGAACATCATTCTAGATCAAATGGACTAAGTCGATATATATATATAGAACTTTTCACCCCAAAGAAGCAAAATATGCATTCTCCTCAAGTGCACATGGAACATTTTCAAAGATAGACCACATGATAGGACACAAAACAAGCCTCAACAAATTCAAGGAAACAGAAATTATATCAAGCATCTTCTCAGATCACAATGCCTTAAAATAGGAAATCAACCTCAAGGAAAAAACTCAAAAACATTCAAACTCATGGAAAATGAATAACATGCTATTAAATAATGAATGGGTTAACAATGACATCAAAGAAGAAATCAAAAAGTTTCTAGAAACGAATGATAATGAACACACAACAGCCCAAAACCTATGGGATACAGCGAAAGCAGTCCTGAGAGAAAGTTCATAGCAATACAGGCCTACCTAAAAAAGCTAGAAGAATCTCTAATAAAAAATTTAACCCTACAGCTACAAGAACTAGAGGAAGAACAACAAACAAAGCCCAGAGCGAATAGAAGGAAGGAAATCATCAAGATCAGAGCAGTATTAAATGACACAGAGACTAAACTAACAATTCAAAAGATCAACAAAAGTAGGAAGTGGTTATTTGAAAGGATAAACAAAATTGACAAGCCTTTAACCAGGCTCATCAAGAAAAAAAGAGAGAAGACCCAAATAAATAAAATCAGAAATGAAAGAGGAGAAATCACAACCAATACCACAGAAATACAAAGGATTGTAAGAAATTAGTACGAACAACTGTATGGCAAGAAATTTGACAACCTAGAGGAAATGGACAAATTCCTGGAAGCATATAATCTTCCAAAACTGAATCAAGAAGAAGCAGAAAACCTGAACAGACCAATAACAAAGAGTGAAATTGAAACAGTAATCAAAAAGCTCCCGGCACACAAAAGCCCTGGACCGGATGGCTTCACAGGTGAATTTTACAAAACATTTAGGAAAGAATTAACTCCTATCCTTCTCAGACTATTTAAAAAATTCCAAGAAGAGGAAAGACTCCCAAACTCGTTCTATGAAGCCAGTATTACCCCAATTCCAAAACCAGGTCAAGACACAACAAAGAAAGAAAACTACAGGCCAATATCACTGATGAACATAGATGCTAAAATCCTCAACAAAATATTGGCAAACCAGATCCAGCAACACATTAAAAAGATCATACACCACAATCAAGTGGGATTCATCCCAGGGATTCAAGAATAGTTTAATATTTGCAAATCAATAAACGTAGTACACCACATAAACAAAATGAAAGACAAAAAACACATGATCATATCAATAGATGCAGAAAAAGCATCTGATAAAGTACAACACCCATTTATGATGAAAACTCTCAGCAAAATGGGAACAGAGGGAGCATACCTCAACATAATAAAGGCCATATAACATGAAACATGAAGCCAACATCATACTCAATGGGCAAAAACTGAGAGCATTCCCCCTGAGGTCAGGAACAAGACAAGGATGTCCACTCTCTCTACTCCTATTCAACATAATCTTGGAAATTCTAGCCACAGCAATCAGACAAGAGAGAGAAATAAAAGGCATCCAAATTGGAAAAGAGAAAGTAAAACTGTCATTATTTGCAGATGACATGATAGTGTACATAGAAAATCCTATATGCCACAAAAAAAAAAAAAAAAAAAAAAAAAAACTACTCGACCTAATAACTGAATTTGGAAAATAGCAGGGTACAAAGTTAATATTCAGAAATCGAAGGTATTTCTGTACACCAACAATAAATTCCCAGAGATAGAAGCTAAAAGAAAAATCCCACTTACCATAGCAACAAGAAAAATAAAGTACCTAGGAATAAACTTAACCAAGGAGGTAAAAGAACTGTACTCAGAAAACTACATAACACTGAAGAAAGAAATTAAGGAAGATACATATAAATGGAAGCATATACCATGTTCATGGATGGGAAGAATCAACATCATTAAAATGTGCATATTACCCAAAGCAATTTATAGATTCAATGCAATCCCTATTAAAATACCAATGACATTTTTCACAGACCTAGAATACTTTAAAAATTTATATGGAACCAAAAAGGAGCCCGAATAGCCACAGGAATTTTGAGGAAGAACAACACAGTAGGAGGAATCACCATACCTGATATCAAACTATACTACAAGGCCACGGTAATCAAAACAGTCTAGTACTGGCATAAGAACAGACATACAGATTAATGGAACAGAATAGAGCCCAGAAATAAACCCATGTCTCTATGGTCAATTAATATTTGACAAAGGGGGAAGGAACATCAAATGGAGTGAAAAGAGCCTCTTCAACAAATGGTGATGGGAGAACTGGACAGGGACATGCAAAAAAAATGAAACTAGACCACCAACTTACACAATACACCAGAATAAACTCAAGATGGATCAAAGACTTAAATGTAAGCCGTGGCACCATAAAAGTCCTAGAGGAAAAAATAGGCAGGAGAATTTCAGATATCCCACGTAGCAACATTTTCACTGATATATCTCATAAGGCAAGGGAAATAAAGGAAAGAATAAACAAATGGGACTACATCAAACTAAAGAGTTTCTGCTCAGCAAAAGAAAACATCAGCAAGAAGAGAAAGGAACCAAACATATGGGAAAATATATTTGCCAATGATATCTCAGACAAGGGACTGATCTCCAAAATATATAAAGAACTTATACAACTCAACACCAAGAAGACACACAACCCAATTAAAAAATGGGCAAAGAACCTGAACAAACACTTCCCCAAAGAGGACATACAGAGGGTCCATAGACATATGAAAGAATGCTCAACATCACTAGCCATCAGAGAGATGCAAATAAAAACCACAATGAGATACCATTTTACACCAGTCAGAATGGCCATCATCAACAAATCAACAAACAACTTGTGCTGGCAAGGATGCAGAGAAATGAGAACCCTGGTGCATTGCTGGTGGGAATGCAGACTGGTGCAGCCACTATGCAAAACAGTTTGGAATTTCCTCAAAAAACTAAAAATGGAACTGTCTTTTGAACCAGCAATTCCATTGCTAGAACTATATCCAAAAAATCCTGAAACACAAATTCAAAAGAACCTATGCACCCCTCTGTTCATGGCAGCACTATTTACAATAGCGAAGTGCTGGAAACAACCTAAGTGCCCATCTGTAGATGAGCAGATCAAAAAACTGTGGTACATTTACACAATGGAGTACTACGTAGCAGAAAGAAAGAAGAAACTTCTACCATTTGCAACAACATGGATGGAACTAGAGAGAATTATGCTTAGCGAAATAAGCCAGGCAACAAAAGAAAATTACCTTATGCTATCACCTGTTACAGGAAACTAATGAACAACACAAAAAAATGAGCAAAACTGAACCAGAGGTATGTAAACAAGGAATAAACTAACAGTAACAAGGGGAAAGTGGGGAGGGAGAGAAAGGGGGTAAGAAGAGGAAGGGTCTAGTCAAAGAACATGTATAAATGACCCATGGACATGGACAACTGGGTGGGGACTATATGTGGGAGAAGGGGGGCAAGGTGCAGGGAAGCAAAAGGGGGAAAACAGTGGGACAACTGTAATGGAAAAAAAAAAACAAAAAATTTTAGTGGGGGAAAAAAATGAAAATATAAAGAATGGAAATGCAAGTTCAGTGAATATTAGAAGGACAAGGATTTTCCTTCACACTGTATATTTTTCTCACTATCTGATTCCTCCAGAGTTGGGCAGTATAAAGAAGTAAGTAATGACATAAGTTTCTTTGCATAAAACTAAGAAGACCAGCCATTAATAGACGTTTTTTTGACTAAGACTTTAACTGGAATGTCATGCCTAAAGGAGACATGCTTGGGCTCTTTCTGGTTGTTACCAAAAAGCCCTGAGGAACTGGGATTGACTTTACAAGGAAATAAAAGCCCACGAGATAAAAGGCCTGGTACTTTAGTTGGTTGTGTGGTCCACAGCAATCTTTCCAGGGAAGGAATGAAGGTTGTCTTCCTGAAAGATGGCTAGAAGGGACCTTAAGGCACAATGGAAAACCAGGATTTGGAAAAGACAGGTGTGTACAAGCAAGGCTGAATGCTCAGCTTCTGTGCCCTGAAGGGCAGACTGAAGGTCACCCTAAATGTTCCCTGTGTAAGTTCCAACAAAGCAAATGTAAAGATCATATGTGATCATTTGCTGCTCTTGTTGTGTTTATGCAAATGAACAGGATAAATTAAAAATGGACTTAATGCAGTCCCTTTAATGACAAAGAGGGTAATCTTAGGGAGAAAAATCATTATTCAAGGAAAATCACGATGATCGGTGGCAGACTATAAAGTAGTACAGCTGACCGTCTTTAAAGTTTCTTTTCATTTAAAATTTGTTTTCATTTGAAAGTTAAACTATGTCTGTGGTATCATCAAAGATGTTTAATTTACAGGCAAGAAGAATGTCAAATGCCTTGCAACTGGATGTCTTTCCAATAAGACAGTCCTACAGATTTAGAGACTTGTTTGTGGGTTATGTTACATAAATTAACATGTGTTTTCTGTTTTCATAGAGCATAAGCCTATGATCTCATTACCTGAGTGACTGTCTGTACATATAGGCCTCATTTAATCCTGTCTGCATCGCTGTCTCCTGAGACTCAATGGTTTGGTTTAACTAAGTGACTGGGTTGATGAAGAATGGGGTGGTCGGTGGGCTTCACTTTGAAACCGGTTTCTCTTTTCTATCCTAATGGCTTGGACAGAAAGGGCCCAGAGGTCTGAGAGGGGAAAAACCTAAAATATTTCCCTCAGCCCAAACTAAGTATAATGGGCAAAAGGGTTTTGGAGAGGTGAGATGTGCCTGGCACACCTTCCTCCAAAGAAGCCCTTTTTTTCCCTAATGTGAAACATTGAAAAATTAATACATGCCTTTTGTAATCTAGTAGTTATGGATTGAATGACGTCTTTTAATCCTGTTGCCAAACCTGTCGCCCCCAGAATACAACAAGGATGCCAGCCTGTTAAACCAAGCACACTGTTGTCCAAGGACAGCCAACTGACCTGGAGTCTGCACGATCCTTCCCCATGTTGGAAGGTCAGCCTCCCCTCCACACCCCAACTCTTATTAGGGATTTCTGGACCCAAGGGTAGGTAGAATGACAACCATGTCCAGCTTGAAGCAGCTAGAGGAGCTCGAGACCTTCGCCCATTGTCCTTTATAAGATTATGAAGGGTCTCAAGTCTGAGAGGGAGGGATTGTTATTTTTTATTGTTAAAATAATTAATTAGCTAATTATTTTTAAAAAAGAATAATAATATTTGAAAGGGTGAATCAGGAGAGCTTGTATGTATGACCCATGGGCATGGACTTGGGGGGGACTGCTGGGGGAAGGGGGGTGCTGGGTGGAGGGGAGCAAAGGGGAAAAAATTGGAACTATTGTAACAATATAATCAATAAAATATACTTCAAAAAAAGAAAGTTAAAAAAAATAAATAAAATATACTTTAAAAAAGGGCTTTATTTAGAGTATTAGATTTTTTTAAATTATTTGTTTGTTTACTTATTTTTAGAGAGAGGGGAAAGGAGAAGGAGAGGGAGAGAAACATCACTGTGTGGTTGCCTCTCACTTGCGCCCCCAACTGGGGACCTGACGTGCAACCTGGTCATGTGCCCTGACTGGGAATCGAACCAGCGACACTTGGCTCGCAGGCCGATGCTCAATCCCCTGAGCCACAGCTGCCAGGGCTGAGTATTAGATTCTTATAGAAAGACTTGCCCTCATTTTTATACATGTATTTTAAACTAAAAGTACCCCTTGAGGCAAGGTTTTCTTCTAAGCAGAGATTATGTAAACATCTGGAATTTCAAAGCACTGCAAAGGACTTCATAATCTATATAAAATGGTAAATTGGCATAGCTGTTAATACCCCCGACTCCCTCCACTCATTAATCCTGGAAATGCCTCAGAAACCTGAGAAAGGGAATCGATCCTATACCAAATATAACTTTAAAAAATGAGGAACATTTCTTGCAAGTATTTATTTGACAAATATTTATTAGGTACTTATTATATAAGGGAGTATAGCGGTTCTATATGAATTCAAACATAGTTATCTATCTTCAAAGACAAAAATAATCTAAATAAATATCTGGTGAATGAAGTATATGGTTTCACCAAATACTGGAAAACAACACATCACTTTTTACAATAATGAACAGGAAAAGCTTTATCAGAAAGAAAGCATCTGGGCCAGGATGGATGGTATAAGACTTCTACAGATTTTAGAATAGGTAAAGGCAACTGAATATAAGACATAAAGTAGTGGGGGTCACATCATATGTGCAATTAAGTTATTCAAGTTCAATTCCATGTGTTAGAGGAGCGGGACAGAAGAAAGTATTGAGAGAGAGAATATTTAAACAGTGCAGGCTTTTGGCTCAACATTCCAATCCAAGAGTTAGTGAGGCCCTGTTCACAGATGGAAAATGGGCTCTGCTATTCCCCTGCTGGGTCTCAGGTCCCATGTGCTGCTCCTAGGAAAGCATCTTATTCGTGACGGATTCCACTTCAGTCTATTATTAACCTTCTGTTTCCACTGCAACAGCCTAGTTTGGACCCTTACCACTTTGTGTCTAGAAAATAACTGCAGCATTCTCAGTCTCTCAGCCCTACAATCAATCTTGTACAGATTAATTCTCCCAAGCCACAGTTCTGACCATGTTAATACCAATTCAAATTTCTTTAATGACTCCTACACACTTATGAAATGAATTCAAAACGTCCTAGTTTTACTTCTTTATATCTGTTTATCTTTTTTTTTTTTTTTTACTGTAACAGCATGGTGGTGACTGATTCTAAGCTGTATTCAGGTAACTATTCTTATGAGTAAATTCACACAAATAGGATAAAAACTTGTCAAAAAGGAGTTTCTTTGGTGGTGATATGCAGGGGGAGAGAGGAAAGGTAAAAGGGAATCAAAGGTGGAGAACATTGCTTGAAACTTGTTTCCCCAGCCTGCCCCTGCTCATGAACTAGGTTTATTGAGAGAGAATACTATAAATAAAGCCTGAAGAAGCTTTTCCATGAGGAATTTAGGGCAAAAACAGTGCTACTTTAAGAGACCAAGTAATAGAGTGTGACAGAAAGCTAAGGAAAGAGACATTTTACCACCCTGTCTGCCCGCCCTTCCCCCTCGTTTTGTTGAGGTATGCAGTATAGCTGTAGCACAGCTAGTACAATTAATAACACCACCACCACAAAATACTTACAGAGCACACATACTGCCCCAGTTAGTGTGCTCTTTTAGTCATCGTAAGAATTTATAAAATAAGTACTATTTTTATTCCCATTTAACAGAACACAAAACTGAGACTGAAAGATGTACTGTCCTACAGTGAACAATGAATAGGAATTAAACTATTGTTATGGTTTTAAGTCTGCCTTACTTTCAGCTACACTGTTAGTTCAGTTTCCCACCATGTCCTCAGGACCTAGAACAGTACCAATCACACAGCAGACTTTCAAAAATATTTAAATGAATGAATAAATATATATCTTATAAAGTAACAAATATTGAACAGTGCCTTACATAGTACACATTAATTCTTAAAGCATATGAGACATTATTTTTCAATACCAATGATGTATTATTCTTAGAACAATTTCAATAGGATCAAGAGATGATGTGATAGGGAAAAGTCAGTAAAAACATTGTAAAAGAGCAACAATAATGTTCATTTTCAAGACACTTCAAAATGCTATACCTACACAAGTAACTATATTATTTACTAGACAAAAATATTTATAATGAAGATCGCTTCCAGCTTGAATTAATTAAGTCTTCTTTGTTTCCTACTCTCTACCCTCTAGAGTAGCAACTTTCAACCAGTGTGCTGCAAGAATTTTTAAAACATGCAATACCTGACTATTTAGTCAGGGACACTGACCATTTTTCCCTTAGATTTTCAAATTAAAAAATGACAACAGCCAACACAACAATAGCCATCCAGTGTGAATGGATCAAAGTTATATATATTACTTTTTTTTGTCAGATTGGTAAAAAATTTATTTTTTGGTGTGCCACAAAATTTTAGCAATTCGTTTGTGCGTGCCATGAAATGAGAAAGGTTGAAGATTGCTGCTTTAGGGTCTCCTTTCCTACCACTGTAGTAAAGAGAAAAATTGAAAATGGCTTCAAGAGCCTTTTTCCTTCTCAGAACCCTAAAAGGCTTTTTATTCATTTACTAGAACCTCTATTTTTCAATCTAATTCAAATTTCAAAAACAAGCATGCAGGCTGAAGAAATTGATTTCTAGTTAAATTAGAGAAAAATAAAACACTGATTACTTCTTTAAAATGCACCTTGTGTATGAGCACACCTCTATAAATACTATACTTAAGACCAAAAAGGGTTTAAAGTAGTCCTTTTCTACTTGCAAAGTTCAAGATTAAATGAATTGTGAAAATTTTATTGAAGTAAAGTAAAAAGGGAAAATGTAAAAAGTTTTCCAGTTGAATATTTTCAATGATATTCAAACAAGATCCAAAAATTACCATGAAAAATAAAAAGTTGTTTTGTTTTACTTCTCTCTTTTCTATTATAATTTGGTGGGGTGGGGGAGTCAGGAAGATAAAAAATATTGGTGGAAAATATTCTTTAAATATTTTAAATGGTCACAAGGTTGCCTCAGCACAGGTGATACACCAAACCAGGAAGGAAAGGGTATTTGGGTTTTGTTTTGTTTTTTTCCTACAGACTATAACACTCAAAGTCATAAAAATTCAAAAGTAAGGATATGCTGAACGTTCTCATCAGTACTGGAAAACAACACTTATCTCCTAATCTTACAAGTAACATATTTCAACAGCCACTTTCAGCTCAGAATCAGTGTGATATCCTTTCTCCAAACACATGGTTGTCAGCTCTACTCTAACGCCATTTTTCTCTATCACCCTGTGTTCTAAAAAGTTGTATAACTATTGCCATTCATTTGCTTTACCAACATAAACAACAAACTAAATCAAAACACCCAAGAGATTACTTAAAAGTCTTCTTCAAGAATATCAGAGATCTTTTATTGCAATCTATATCCATAGTGGTTTTTATTACAGACTAGGCAATAAAACATAGAATAAAGAACAGGGCTAAATCAGTGTGTCTGGGCAAGTTACTTTCTTTTCTAGGCTCAGTTGCTTTAACAGTACAATGAAAATAATCATAGAATCTTAGGGTTGCTGTGAAAATTAAAATGAAATACTCCAAAGGTCTCACAGTAAACTTCTAAGCTTACTTGTATCATTCCAGTAGAAAAAAATATGGATTACAGGGGTTTAGTAACAGGCTTTTAAGACAGATGGCTGAAAGACAACAGGATGGTTCTGGTCCTCCTGAATAAAAAGGAACAGTAGCTACTGTCTCACTCCTTATTTCTCCCCAAGAAAACCAAGTATGGTGTATAAATGATAAGCATAATCAAGTAATGCTATAATGCCAATAACAATAATATCAAAACCACAAAATATACATAAAATGTTAAGAATGATTTGTAAAAAAGAATATATGAAACAGAGCATTTAAAAGTAGTATTCCATTCACTGGTTAGTATATTAACATTCATCATATTGTTTTGTCCCATCATCTCAGCAGTAGTTCCTGCATGAATGAATGAATACAATGGATCACAAAACCAAAAACTACTTTTTCACAGTAGGATTTCACACTCTAAGCCATATAAGAGTGATCTACTTAAACTTAATATCCTTAAATACTTAGTGGATTTTCACAGACTTTATGTAACTAAATTATGCTTAATGAGATGTCCTCCTTCCTCTTGTCTCTGCAAAAGTAACTTCAATATAACTGGAATGACTGAAAGAAGAAAGAGCATTCATTTTCTAATTTTACCATTTTCAAAGAGGCTAAAACTGAGACACAGTTGTCCCCACCATTTTATTTGAAGTAAATATTCTAGTACTTAATCTTATGTGTAAGAAATACATTATAGTATTTCAAGAAATATGGAAGACTTTTAAGAAAAAAACATGTATATAAATCAGGCTGGTAGCTATATAGATACACCTGCTTTTTAATTTACACTTTGAATATACAACTAGAATTTTGCTTTTAAGCTACAGTATTTACAAAATATTAGTATCAATGAAATATTTACCAAATATCAATTTAATACTTCTAATACTAACTAAACTAACTAAAATATCTACCAAATGTTAATTTTAAAACATATCATGTTATTAGTCAAACAAAGCTAACAAAATGAGGCTTAGAACTAAGAATTCCACAAACTTCAACTTTCCATACAAAAAACTTGAAAGTTTCTCATGGATAGAACATAGGAAGTAGTAAAAGTAGTATTCCAACTAATCTAATTATAACAAGTTCAAAAGAACTACCAAATTGTTCTGAGTTTATAGACCATGAAATACTCTGATACCCTTGCATTGCTAATAAACTGCTATATCCCTAAAAATAATGCACACTAAGGCACCAGGTTGGACCCAAAAGTACAGAACAATGAATACTGAAATATTCTGTCATTTAGAACCATGATTATATAATAAACTATTTAACTTATAAAAATAAAACTTACCTTAAAAAGTGTCACAGTGATTTCAATGTTTTCAGGAACAGGCCACACTACAACACCACGGTATGGATTTTTTATTCCAGGTTGCCAGCTATGAGCCTACCAGAATAAAAATAATGGTTTCAATATGAGGTACAGGGAATGCAACGTTAATAATTTACAAAAATATACTGACCCTACTTAACTATCCATTAGAGCTATAGTCTCCCTGAAACAAAAATAACTAGTCAAATAAGACTTTTCAAGCATTAAACTTGAGCCATGACAGTTATATCACAAGACAGCTACACGTGACATCTTTAAACAAACCGTCACCCTCTCTCCCACCCACACACAAAAGAAGATGCAAAATTGAGGTGTTTTGTATTTTCAAAAGCTACTATTGGTGACTGGATAAAATTTTTAACAGGAGACATATTTTTGAAATTATTTTTGCGATAAGGGAACGTAAAGGCAAATTCATTTGTCAAAAGGAAAAAGTAATTGTATGCTTTGCACTGAAGTTCATTTCCCATTAGACTGTCAATGTTTATTTGGGACAGGTAAAAAGAGAAAGCAGTTTTTGCAGTTAATATTTCTAGTACTTATAATTTTAAAGACTTTTTCCCTTGTAAATCTTGGTTATTAAGGTTCCCTAAGGAATCCCCCCAAATTTGGGAGTTACCACTGTAGTTCTTCCTCTGTGGTGGCATTTCCACCCAAAGCTGATGGAAGATTAGGTATGTCAACAGAGCTCAACTAGCTCTTCATCCTTATGGGCTGCAGGACTGTCCAGGGACATTCCATGAAAGTGATAATAAAATAAAAGCTAACAGCTTATATGTCAATCCATGCTTGGAATGTACTTATGTTTAACTCATTTAATCAGCCTAAGAACCCTGTTTATTCATTGACTCTCTCATTCACTCACTCATTCAGCTGATACTATCTGCCAAGCACCATCTAGGCACTATAGTAGTAAAAGACAATCTGCTTTAGGAGTTTACAGTATAGTTGGGAGAGACAGACAAAATAATTAAGTAAAATATAAAGTATGATAAGCAGAGCTAAGTGCTACCGAGAAAAATAGAAGTAGGGAAGAAGAATGGAGGGGACAAGAGAAAGTAACAATTTTCAATAGGGTAGTCAGAGAAGATGTCATTGGGAAGGTAACACTTAAGAGGCCTTTAAAAAGGTGAAAAAATCAGATGTGTAAATACACGAAAAGAGCTTTCCAGGGAGACTGTACAGCAAGTGGGAAGTGCTGAGGCAGTTGGATCACATGGAGGCCAATGTGGCTGCAGCAGAGTCATCAGAGAGGAGAACAGCAGGAGATAAGGTCAGAGAATTAACGGAGGGCCCAGCATACAATGATCTGGGAGGCCACTGCAAAGATTTTGGCTTGTAATTTAAGGGAGAAGGGAAGCCACTAAAAGGTTTTAAGCAGAGAAATGATGATCTAAATTATGTTTTAAGACTCAATCCAGTTAATGTACTAGGAACAGGCTCCAGACATAAGAGAAGAAACAGGAAGACTAAGTAAGAAGGTACTACAATACACCCAAGGAGAGCTGATAGAGACTTGACTTGGGGTGGTAGAAAGATGGTACACACTGGCTAGATTTGGAAAATATTTTTATCTTTTCAAAACAGAATCAACAAGATTTGCGGTCTGGTTGTGCGAGAGAAAGAGAGTAAACAAGGCTAGTCTAAGACTTTTGCTCCTCAGCAAGTAGAAGAAATGCCTATTAAATGAGCAAGACTGTAGGAGGAGCAAGTTTGTGAAGGTAGGGGACTCGGTTCTACACACATTAAATCTGAGGTACCTATTAGATATTCAAGTACAAATGTTCAAATGGGCAGCTAGATATATGTGCCTGGAGTTATAAAATCGGGAATTATTAACATACAGGTGATATTTAAAGCTTAAGAGAAGGCATGATACCAAGGAAGTGAATACAGATAAAGAATATGAAGGCTAAAGCACTGAATCTTGGAGCGCAACATCTAGGAAATTAGAAGGAATCAGTAAAGGAAGGTCAGTAAAGCAGAGGGAAAACC
Organism: Furipterus horrens; assembly: GCF_987537825.1. Classification (NCBI taxonomy): domain Eukaryota; kingdom Metazoa; phylum Chordata; class Mammalia; order Chiroptera; family Furipteridae; genus Furipterus; species Furipterus horrens. The sequence continues at coordinate 43,500,150 of NW_028327176.1, read as the reverse complement.
AGAGAAATGCTGGTATCCTGAAAGTCTAGTGAACAAAATATTTCAAAGAGAAAGGAACAATCACCCAAGCCAAATGTTACTGGTAGATCAAATAGGATGAGGTCTGAAAAATAACCACTGGATTTAACAAAGCGGAGCTATTACTGACTTCACAAGAGCAGTTTCAGTAGAGTGACGAGGCAAATGCCTGGGTTCAAGAAAGAATAGGAACAAAATAAAACTGAAGACAGCAAATAAACTCGACTCCTCTGAGGTATTTTGCTGAAAGGGAAGAGAGAAACTGGTTGGTGCTGGTGGGAGAAATAGTGTCAGAGAGAATTTTTTAATAAGAGAAAAATACATGCTGATGGGAAAGATCCATTTAAGAAGGAAAATTTAATGATGCAGAAGAGAAATAATTGCTAGAGTAATGACCTTTTTATTGAATTTATTTGAGTGACACTGTTTGGCAAAATTATACAGGTTTCAGGTGCACAATTCCACAAAACGTAATCTGCACACTGTGCTGTGTGTTCACCACCCCTAGTCAAGCCTCCTTTCATCACCATTTATCCTCTCTATCCTCCTCCCACCCCTACTCTCCTTAGAATAATGTCCTTAACAGTACAGAAGGAGACAGACTGGCCATTGCTGGGAGCACAAACCATTCATGTTTCCATAGCAGGAAAGAAGTTAGAGTATGTGGGTGCAGATGCATGTGAGGGAGCAGATTTAACAGACGAGGATATCAAGGCACAGACTTGCCGAAGATCAGACAGCAAGTAAGGAGCAGAAATTGGATTTGAACCAAGGAAATGGAACTGAGCAGGAATCAAGATCACAGAAACTTATGTCCATGCAAATCTTATCAGATCTTGTTAGTTAAAATACCAGCAGAAGATACAGGTTTAGCAGCATTCTCCCACTCCAACTCAAAAATTGTCAATAATTTTCCCTCTATTCTCTCTCCATTGCCCCAATCACAAAACTTAAGGTGAGGAAAGGAGAAGTAGAGACCACCACATGAGCATACCATGGCCAAAGGTAAAAAAAATAATCTTAAGTTTTGTTGATCAAAAAACATCTCCAGATATTCCTCTATTCATTCCCCTGCCTATTTCTATGCTTGTTGACAGTCTTATAACAAAAAGTCTATAAAGCAACCAATCTCCACTTTGAAAAGTAAATACCTGCCCACCTTAGATAATCCTTAATCAAAACTCTGCTCAGCATACTCTACATACTTAATTCTGAAGACTTACAACAACTGTAATTATCATGTATTGTGAACGCAGACCAGGCTATTTCTCTGGTCTCTTCAAACTTTCCATAATTATATTTTCACAGCTTTCCCTTACAATAGAGACATAAGAAGAAAGGGAATAATAACAACTTTTCTTATTAACCACAGAAAAAAAAAGATAGTCTTCAAAAAATTCTTCATGAAAAAAAATGACCATAAAAGAATTTTAGACTTGAAGATACCTTAGAAAATGTAATGCAAGTTCAGATAAGAAAAATGAAGCAATCAAAAAGTAAATGGCTTGCCTGAACACATACTAGTAATCAGTAGAAAAATCAGACTCCATGATTTCCAAGTTCAGAGTTCTTCATCCAACCAACATCACGCCCATGTCTATCCCTGATTCATATAATAGTCAAGAAAATAGTCTTCTAACTCTAAGGTCTTAACATTTATATATATGACACAGATCAAAAATGGGGAAAGCAGGAAATGGGGAAGCCACATAACAACTCGGCATTTAAGAGATGGTGTTTTCAGGGGTGTTGGTGGGTGGAGGGATGGGGAGAGAGAGAGAGAAGAAAAGAAAGGAAAAAAGAAAAGAAAAACTCAAAAGAACTCATAAACATGGATAACAGTGCGGTGATTGCCGGAGGCGGGGGTTTTGAGGGGTGGGAAGTAGGGGAGGTGGAAGTACAAGAGAGCATAAGGAGGATAAATGGTCATGGAAAAAAATACAATTAAAAATAAAGTATTTTTAAAAAAGAGAGATGGTGTTTTCAGATAATTTCCTCAGGTCCCCTAATATGGGTCCTCTAAATGACCTCATTCAATCCCCCCAGTCTTGAATCAGGGAATGGCAATTCAATTGCTGAACAAACAAAAACACAATCTGCCTAACAAACTAAAATTTTTTTCTAAGTAAACAGAGATGGAAGGGTGCTAGTTCCTAAGTTGCCAATGTGCTGCCATTTTCTCACCATTCTATCCATCATCTCTCTCCTCAGTGAAAAAAGTCCAACTAAGTTAGAACTCTGGCTTTCTGATATTCTTCCAAAAACTGTATAACCTTGGTGAGTACAATGTAACATTAGCAGTTAGTCCAGCTGAGTAGCTGGCAATCCAGCTTTAAAATGTTAACAAATTATTACATATTGGGAAGAAAATGAGACCAGTAAATCTTACTGGAAAGGAATCAAGGATGAACATAATGGCAAACATTTTTTAAAAAGGCATTCCTATTTTCAAAGAGCTTACTACAACCTCTACCTCAAATAGAATTCAAGAATCTAAAGCTAGAAAAAGAATGAAAAGTCTAATAGAGGTAACTATATAAAAAGTTATGGTAATAAACATCTAATTGTACAAATAAACAGGAACAGTAATTTAGGTTCTTAAGAACTTGATATAAAGTACATCATATTGGCAAACATCCACACTGAACCCTGATCAATTCCCATTCAGAGTAACAGAAAGAATTTCTCTACAAAATAATAAGGCACAGACACACAGGTACAGCTATTTACCGCCTCAGTATAGTAATGAAAGGCAAGTTAATCACTTGCCAGTATCCTAGTACAGATAATGGTTGAAATTATCCAGTTCTCCTTATACAATTTTTCTCACTTCTTAATAACATCACAGATCCTTTGGTATCTGCCATAGCAGACCTAGGAAAAAAGGCAACACTTCTCAATATGGGGTATTTACCGTATACAATGCTTATTTTCTAATTATGTCATGTCATACTTTACCTAATAGACTTGTACCTTGTATGGAACTAAACAAAGTAAGCACTCATTTATTATTTGATTTCTACGAAATCAAAATAGTTCAATGAAAATTTGTAACTGTCATATAGTTGTTAACTTGAGAATTCTCAATTTATAAAACTGCATATACCCAAAAGTTTAGAATGTCACATATAAAGGTATCTTGGAACTGCCAACACCACCACTATAAGGCAAAGTTCTGCAAATGTAGCCTTCTCTTGATATTGCAGCACATGGTAAAAGCTATATATAGCACAACCACAGAGCAAGGAAGTAAAGGTGGTAACTCCATCAAAAAGCAAGTGAGGAGTTAAAGAGCTCTAGTTTCCCTTTGGAATTCTCCCATCTCTCTGTGAGCTCAAACTCTGGATTTAAAACACAGACTACTCTGCTATAATTTTTCTGGTCTAACATAATTGTCTTGCTTCATATTACCACCTATTATACTGAAAAATAATTTATTTAAGCATACACAAATCAACAGCAGCCCGATAATCTTTGTTATAAATGCTATGACCAAAGAAAAAGAGGGGAAGCTGAATATTGTGTTAATTAGCCATGATAATTATTTTCTCAATAAAAAATGATTCAGCAATGAGCTCTTTGTATATTTAGGTATAAAAATAGACATGCACCCAAAGAAAGTGAGCAATAAACTGAGAACTAAACTTTAAATTAAATAATACAGTGTGCCTTAATATTTTACTGTCTAATCTGATAATTATCTGGGTATCAGTTATAAATTTAAATCCACCAATATAAAAAAAGGTAGATACATTCAGAAACAGGAAAGATAAATAGTAAGCTATACAAATGATTTTTAAAAATTGATACCTGAATAGCTCAAACTCTTTTCAAAAATATATTTAAAATTAAACACTAGAATATTTTCTGGGTAGTAGTTGCAAAGAACTATTTATCCCCTAAGTGATTTCAAAGAGACTTAACAACAAATAGCTTATATTTTAAAGGAAAAAATGTTAGGAAACAACAGAGCCTTAAAAAGAAAACAATGATTCTACTCTTTGAATTTAATATAACTGATGGCTAATTTTTTGAAAACTAGCTAGGAACAAGGGTTGGTTTCTTTTTTAAGAATTCCAAAATGTCATGAATCTCGAGTTTTTCAAAATTAAAAAAACATATTTGCTTAATTTTTACAATAATTCCATAATCATTTCCTCAACAGCCTCTGGAACTGATTTTTATGTCCTTATTTAGCTGTTACATACAATTTATAAACCTGCTTTTTATACACATACACATATATGCTGTAATAAGCTTAACACATTGTGGGGTCTCATAAACTTTTCTAAAGAAGTACACCTGCACTATAATGTTTAAAGACAAAACACAATGATTCTAAAATATACAGAAATGATTTAAAACATTAAAAGCATCATAAGTGGAAAATTAGCCCAAGAAATAATTCCATCTAGAAAATATTGCATTCTGAGAAAAACCAATCTATAACCTCACTTTTCCTCTTCACTTCTGCATTTCATCATATGAATTCAATTAATATTTGAAACAATATAAAAAAGAACCCAGACCTTAAAAAAAATTATTTGACTAGTGACTTCCGGCCAAGACGGAGGCCTAGACAGACATGCTGCATTTTCGTCCACAACTAAGAAGGAATACAACCACCTCAAAACTAGAAACAAGACTTCTGGCCAAGATGGAGGTGTAGACAAACACGCTGAATCTCCCTCCACAACTAAGAAAAAATAAAACTACCTCAAAACTATAAGAAACCAGAAGTTCCAGAAAATCAAACTGCATGGAAGTCCAACAAACAAAGATATAAAGAAGAAATACTCATCCAGAAAGGCAGGAGGGGCAGAGCCAGGGTGGAGAGGACGTGGTGTGGTGGTGGCAGCAGTGGCGACAGCAACATGCCAGCAGAAAGCACAGCTACACATTTTAAAAACTAAGGAGGGACACCTGGGGAGTGTTCCCAGCTCCTCACCGGACCTCACAGCTCAGTTTCAGCACCAGGAAAAATTAAGCCTCATTGTTTCTGACTGTGCAAACCAGTGGGGGCTGGGGTGGAGGCAGAAACTGCTGGTCTCTAAGCAGAGTCCAATTATTTAAAGGGCCCGAACAGTCCTAGAACGTCCGCAGACCCACCCACTCTGGGAACGAAAGCCAGGGCCACAGCTAGAGAGGCACCAATCCCATACAAAGTGGGAGAAGTGAATGGAAAAGAGGCGAGTCCTGGGCAAGCGGCATTGTTTTCTCTCAGACCCCTCCCCCACATACAGTGCCACAATGTGGTGAAATGGGGCAGCCTGTACTGATGAATACCTAAGGCTCCACCCCTTACAACGTAACAGGAGTGACAGCTCTACCTAAGACACAGAGGCAAACAAACACAAGAGCCTGTCAAGATGAGGAGACAGAGAAGTATGGCCCAAAAGGGGGAACGGATCAAGGTTCCAGTGGGAGAACTAAGCGATGAGGAGATAGACAACCTCACAGATGAGGAGATAGACAACCTAACAGATGCAGAATTCAAAACACTGGCAATAAATATGTTTACAGGCTTGACAGATATGCTTGAGTACAGTAAACACATAAGAGAAGAAGTGAAGGCTATGCTAAGTGAAACGAAGGAAAAGCCACACAAAACCAATGGTGAAGAGAAGAAAACTGGAGTTCAAATCAATGATTTAGAACATAAGGAAGAGAAAAACAGCCAACCAGTGCAAAATGAGGAGGCAAGAATTGAGAAAAATGAGGAAAACTTCCAAAATTTTGTGACGGAAGTGGACATACAGGTCCGGGAAGCACGGAGGGTTCCGGGCATGCTGGACCCAGAGGGGACCACACCAGGATGCATAATGGCTGAGATGGCAAAGGTGAAAGATAAAGGGAGAGTCCTGGGGCAGCAAGAGAGAGGCGGAGAGTTGCCTACAGTGGGGTGCCTATAGGACTATCAGCTGATTTCTCAGAGGACACTTTGCAGGCAGGAAGGGACTGGTAAGCAGTATTTCATGTGATGAAAAGCAACTTACAACCAAGATTACTCTATCCAGCAAAGCTATCATTTGGAATGGAAGGGCAGATGAAGTGCCTCCCAGACAAGGTGAAGCTAATGGAGTTCATCATCACCAAGCCATTATTATATGAAATATCAAAGGGACTTACTTAAGAAAAAGAAGATCAAAACTATGAACACTAAAATGACAACTCACAACTATCAATAACGGAATCCAAAAAAGAAAAAGAAAATGCAACTAAGCAAACCAGAATAGGAACAGAATCACAGGTATGGAGATCATCTGGAGGGTTATCAGCTGGGAGGTGGGAGGGGGAGAAATGGGGAAATGGTACAGGTACTAAGAAGCATAATCAGTTGGTATAAAATAGACAGGGGGATGTTAAGAATAATATAGGAGGAAATCATCTGGAATAACCAACCGAACACTAGCTGGAAAGAAGTCTTACAACCACGGAGAGACGGAAAGGCCGCTACATCACAACATGACCAAATACAACAAGGATGCCAGCCTGTTAAACCAAACACACCGTTGTACAGGGACAGGCAACTGACCTGGAGTCTGCACGATCCTTCCCCATGTTGGAAGGCCAGCCTCCCCTCCACACCCCAACTCTTATTAGGGATTTCTGGACCCAAGAGTAGGTAGGACAATGACCATGTCCAGCTTGAAACAGCTAGAGGAGCACAAGACCTTCGCCCATTGTCCTTTATAAGATTATGAAGGGTCTCAAGTCTGAGAGGGAGGGATTGTTATTTTTTATTGTTAAAATAATTAATTAATTAATTAATTAATTTTTAAAAAGGAAGAAGAATATATGAAAGGGTGAAGCGGGAGAGCTTGTATGTTCAACTCATGGGCATGGACTTGGCGGGGGATTGCTGGGGGCGGGTGCTGGGCGGAGGGGAGCAAAGGGGAAAACACTGGAACTATCGTAACAATATAATCAATAAAATATACTTTAAAAAAAAGAATAATATAGGAAAGGATGAAGCCAAAGAACTTATATGCACAACCCACGGACATAAACTAAGGGGGGGTGGGATTGCTGGAGGGAACGGGGTTACTGGGCAGAGGGGAGCAAAGGATAAAAAATTGGAACTACTGTAATAACAATCAATAAAATATATTTTAAAAAATGACAACAAACTGACAACTATCAACAACTGAATCTAAAAAATAAGAACAAAATCCAACTAAGCAAACCAGAATAGGAACTGAAAATACTATGGGGATCATTTGGACGGTAATCAGCTGGGAGGGGGAATGGAGAAAAAATGGGGAAATGGTGCAGGGACTAAGAAGAATAATTGGTAAATACAAAATAGACAGGGAGAAGTTAAGAATAATATAGGGAAGGCTGAAGCCAAAGAACGTACATGCACGACCCATGGACATGAACTAAAAGGGGGGTGGGATTGCTGGAGGGAAGGCGAGTACTGGCAGAGGGGAGCAAAGGGTGATAAAACTGAAACTACTGTAACAACATAATAAAATATACTTAAAATATTTTTTTAATTATTTGACTATTAAAAGTGCAACTAAATAAAAAGTATATTTAACCTTAAACATGCATATTCTGAATTGACTTATAATCTGAAGTATTTCATTATGTTTCATAATTGGTATCTAATTATTAAAAGGGGGAATTACTTTCTGTTGATAGCCAAATACATTTAGGGATCATTTCTAGTGTTTATACTTGTAGTCATATTCATCTATTATGCTTAGTGGATGATCTTATTTTGTTCCTTTCCACAAAGCTTAAGATCCAATCAGCAAAACTGGCAGAAGACCTTATGTCCATTTTCAGAACCCATATGTAAATAAATAAGAAAACATTCCCCCCAGGTCCAAAATAGAATGCCGCAAAGCGATGAATGTATGCTCTGAAGAAGATGCCATTCATGCTATTAAGCAATTGAATCTTTCCTATAATGCTGGTGGGATTACATTTAAAAGTCAAAATTTTAGTTATCCTGTTACCCAGTGATTCTATTCCTAGGTAACTTCCCAAGAGAAATGAAAATATTTGTCACCCCAAATACTTGTACAGTTGTAATATATATATAGCAGCTGTATTCACAATAGTGAATATACACAATTTTCACTGGAAATGAAGCAAATGTTCATCAACAGGGATAGTATAAGTAATTAAATTGCAGTATATTTACATAATTGATACTTTTCAGCAATAAGTACTAATATACAAAACTGCATCAATAAACCTCAAAAATGTACTGATGAAAATAGTTTATATCATGATAGAAACAGTAATTACACAAGTATATATTAATCAAAACTCACTAATTCATATAATTAGCATCTATGCATTACACGATATGTAAATTTCAGTTCAATTAAAATAAAACAAAAAGATGCCCTTAATAAAAATTTTGAACTCTGAAATTTAATTTACATAGATCTACTTGCAGAAAATTATCATTCAAAACATACTTGCAATTATTGTGTGCTTGTAAAAATATACTCAAATTTACTTATCTATAGAATATGATTTTTAAAATACCTACACTATTGCTATTGAGCATTTAAAAATTTTATTCTACTCCCCACAAAGTTATTAGTACAAAACACTAAAGCCTTTGAAGAAACTAAATCCTTCTCTTCTGCCACCCAGCTATGAACTCAGATGACTTATCACTCCTTATTGTGCCCTAACTTCATCCTCTTGGAATCTGAATAAATTATTCCTAGGTACCATTTTATAAGTGGTACCTATTTAACTGATGATACCCTAGTACAAGGAAGTTAGATAACTACTTATTCAAGGCAATCAAATCCAAGATCAAAACTCAGGGAACTGGCTCCCATTTTAAGAACTGTAGTAACAAGAATATAGTGTCTGGTCAAACATTTCAGTAGACTACATAATCAGAAGTAACCAAAAATATCTAATAATATTTTTAAATATCAAGGGCCAGAGAAGCTTAATAATATGACTTAAAATGGAATTCAGTGTTTTAAGAAATTTAGAAACTGACTGACCTTAGAAGACTTCCTTCGGCTTCTTCTTGTCCAAACTACCACCAGTTTATCTGGTTGCCTGCCAAACAAAAAAAGAGATTAAATAAATTTAAGTAATCCAAAATCAAATTAATGTAAAATTTGGTTCTAGTACATTTAAAAGGACAAAAATGCCATTTGTTTTAGTTTATATGAAGCAGTTACCCTTACAATAAATCTCATTTAAATAAATTATTCAATACAGCATATGTTGAATACAGTTGTGATCTAATTTAAATGACTAGTATTTCAGCCAAACATTTTTTTAAAGATACTTTAGCTAATTAATTTATTGGAACAAACCATGTAAGTAATACTTAGAACTGGTGACTATTTTAAAAAGAAAAGCACACATATATCTTCTCCAAAACTTAATACTACACTTCTAACACATTTTCCATTTTAATTTGGAGAAAATAAGCATAATAAAAATACCAAAATAATTTAATCTGAATTACACTAATTTTACATCTCTAATTCTTATGAATAATGCTATGGTTTTCAATATTTTTATAATCAATCAGTTCAATTATCTTCATACTATCATTGCTATTTTATAAGCTTAAAAAACGGGCAAAGTAATAACTAAACAAAAATTCTGGCAGAATCAAGACTGAAATAAAAGTTCCCTAATTCTCAGATCACTCTTCTTTTCTTTATCTTCTGATAATATAAAGTAAAAATCAAACAACAACAAAAATTGCATTAAAGTGCTCACTGAAAACACCAAGACTATGACATTATCAGTTATTTTCCTTAAATTTTATTTTTTAAAATCTTGGCTAAAAGCTTTTTAACCAAGAAATGAATGAGAAGACTCATCTGGTGACCTTCACCACATTCTATGCCTCCTTCATTTTACCCTCAAATCCCTCACTATCAGCAGATGACCTGTCATTTAATTAAAAATATGTGTGTGTGTGTGTGTGTGTGTGTATAGCCATCAGCCATAAACTCCTTATCCAGTGATTCACCAATGTACCTGTACAAAGAGAGATTTGTACAATGAAAAATATTATGGAAGAACTGATCAGAATGTAGCACAGAAATAAAGTGATAAAAATACTAAGGAGTATATTTGCCTAACAGAAATTCTAGAAGTTTAGAACAGTGGGAAGCAGAGGAAATACTGAAGAGATAAGACTAAAAATGTTCCAGACTTGACAAAAGGTTAGAGTCCTTAGATAGAAAATAAATGTTATCAAATAAACAGAATAAATAAAAATAAGTGTAGCGGGTGTAACTCTCCATGCCATGCCCCTCTCCTTTCTTGGAGAGTGAATAAAAACTTTAACTCTATGCCCTTTCTTCTCTTTTTGAATACTTTCACAGCCCCCCATCATTGACCCTAACATTTCGGTGGCCCATATAGGGACATTCTCTATTTTTCCCTCGTCCGCCTCCTGAGACTAGCTAGCACCTAGGGAAGCAGTGGGCAGTGGAAGCTTGACCCAAGCTAACCCTTTAACCCTGTTTCTGTGAGGTTTGAAGAGAGGGTTCTATCCTTTTCCATCTCTTTGGACTCTACAGACAACCTCTTCCTCACACCCACATGGCTAGAGATCACACCAGTTTTAAAACGTGGCTTTATTAACCAAGACTTTGTCTGGAATATCATGATCGAAAGAATCATGCCTGGAATCTGGATGTCACCAGAGAGCCTTATGGAGTAAGATTAACTTTTGAAGGCAATAAGAGCCCCTTGGAAAAATGGCCTGGTAACTTGCTTTGTCACGTGATTTATGGCAGTCTTTCCAGCCACAGGCAGAAGACAACATTGGAGCAAACTGCAGCTTATACAAAACAACCAAAACCTCACCTCACGTTACAACACTCACAACAGCCCAGAGGCCTCACAACAAGAATCCCCCCACCCTTTAATAATTCAATTATAATTCAATAAAAGCTCAACACTCCCACCCAAAAAATATCTATATATATGTATCTAGCAATCAAACTACAGGACAGCAAGAATAAAGAGAAAAATTAAAAAAGAAAAGACAAATCACCGAAAAAGGAATAATTATATGAACAGCAACTTCTCATTAGCAACAATAGAGCCCAAAAGACAATGAAGCTAACGATCTTCAAGTTGCTGAGGGGAAATAGCTGCCACCTTCTAGTTCTATACTAGTTAAATTACCCTTTAAGAAATAATTTTAGACATAACAAAGACTAAGAGCTTACAATGTATAGATCCCAGCTAAATAAGGGAGAAAGTTGGATGCAAGAAGCAATGTAAATATAGTAAAATGTTAATGATTGTTTATTTTAGGTGGTCAGACCTGAAGAATGGGCAAACAAAAAAATAAAATAAAATGGAAGAAAATTCCAATAATGAAACTATTTGGCTAAGAAGCCATCTAAACAAATGCACAATGTTTCTGATGGTGACAGTAACCAACACGGTATAAATAGAAAAATGGTGGTTCTCCATCCAAGATTAAGCTCAGTTCCTGACCAGTGTCAATAACTATAAACTAAAACCAGTAACCTGCTTTGGTGAGTTTTCCCAGAGTAAGATGTTGGGAGCAGTAGAAATGCAGCAGTGGCAAATTACAGGTGAAATAGGAGAAAGTTTCTATGAAACATCAGTGTTAACCTAAGAATCCATACCAATGGGAAAAGAAAGACCTGAAAATGAAAAACAAAGCCTTGTTCAACACACACAGAAGTAGAATAGAACAAATGACAGTAAAGATGGGAGCAGTGTGGCATAGATGGATGGGGCTGGAAAGAGTGTATTATCAATGCTGGCAACTTGACAGTAGAGGACTGAGCAGCCAACAAGTGTAAGTTACCCTGTTTGAAAGCATTGGTGGCTTACTGGAGTATTTTACCTAGATTACCACACTAACCTTTTCACTATGTTCTCATCTCCAGCCCAACATCACGTCTTCATTGTATTTCTACAGTACTTCTTTAGAAATGTTACAAAATCTTACAGCTTTTCCTTGTTTATTATCTTAAACTGGGCTCTTATACTGAAGGTAATACACAAACTGGCCCTTGTAGTTTGAATTTGACAGATTTACTTGACTTAAACAGTACTGCATTTTATTTTAGTTTGAATTTAAACTTTATAAAACAGTTCTTTATAAATGCCTTTAACCAAGGTCTATGCTATCTGAATGACTAGAACCTCCAACACTACCAACTGCTTCACATCTGACCAGCTTCACACTTTAAGATGATCTATCCAGACATAGTATGCACTTAGCCCTGTGACACCCTGGTATGCACAATAACATCCATGTTCCCACATATGGTTTATAACTACGGCACTTCATCACCTGACACTGATCTATCTTTCTAAAGGTATAACCTGCAAATATCTCATAGACAACCTGCTTTCCAAACAATCCCTGAACACTTATTCATCCAATTTCTTCACATCTTTGTAACCTTTTTCAACTCCCTCTTTTCTCCCCTTTTCCACCTGATAAACTCTTAATTCACCACTTCCTCTGTGAAACCTTGGCCATTTCTGACTTCATTCTCACCCCGTCCATATCCCAAACCCCAGGCTGAGCTAACTAACTGCTCCTTCTATTGTATTTCCAATAATACCTGAGATACACCTATTTTAATATTTTATATGCCTGGTACAATATTATTTGTTATTATTTCTACCTCCTCCTCTAGACTATGCTCCCTTATCAACCATATCTATTTATCTTTGTATTCTTAGCAACTAAAAGGAATCTGGTAAAGGTTGAGGCTCAATGACCATTTGCTACGGAATGAACCTTAAGTTTCATCCAGGAATTCCCAATTGGTTAATTATAATTGATGATGTCCAACTAAAGCCATTGCCTAATGCATCCTCTCTGTAGCTTATTTGAGCTTTGCAGGGATTCTCACTTTGGCTGTATATTGGAACATCCTGAGCAAGCTTTCAAAAATACTGATGCCTGGGTTCCACTTCCAGAGAATCTGATTTAAGTGGTCTGGTGTGCGTATTTTTTAAATTCCACAGGTGATTCTAATGTGCAACCAAGGTTGAGAACCGCTGTTTTATAGGATGTGGTAAGCCATCCCCATACCTCCTGACTTGAAACACTAGTAAAGCACTAGGTGTGATGGCAGTGAGGTGTCTCCCATTCACGACATTGTTTTAGTGCCACCTGCACTGTTGCCTCCTAACTAGGCTTCTCAACACCTCCTTCCCCTCAACTCAATCTAACCTCAGTCCTTCAGGATAGGGAAGCTTTTTACTATTAAAAAAAAACAGAAAGGATAGTCTCCTAACCTATGTACCTGAAGTTCCAAGCATATAAATAGGACATAAATTACTTATTTGGGAATGCCTCCAGAGGTAGGTAAACTTTTTTATGATTCTAAGTCATGTCCCATTTTTTAAAATGTCTTTACTAGAAATCAATCTACCTTTACATTATCGGGGACATGGCAGAACGTTCTAAAGCAAAGATCTGCACTGTGAGTTATTGTTCTCAATGGAAGAGTCCCAATAACCATATAATTAGCTGACCACAATTAATATTTTATGCATCTGTGATGTACTAGAAAAGCACCATTAAATATTTACTTAGGTACTCCCAAGAGGCCAGGGATAGAGCAATTGTGAGCGTTTTATCCAACTACCAAAGAACCTATAATTATACAACTTCCTTTCTATCAAAAATGTCAAGACAACCCGATAGAGTCCAGGTTTCAAAGAGAATTCAACAATCACATTTAATAGTTCTATCCCATTACCTAAATTAAGTAACCAGGTAGCCCCACATATAATACATACACAGATATATAAACAGACATTACATATATGTTTATATATTTACATATATAAATATTTTCTTTACACACACATAAAACATACACACAGATACACTTTCTGTAAAATGGATCTAAAGGACTCCAGTGGAAAATTCAAAGCCTTTTGGTGGGGTTATTTGGGGAAGGAAATTTTGCATTTAAAAATAAAAATTCAACACCTTCTATCCTACCCTCAAAGTCCTTAAAAAGCAACAACTTGACTCTGAAGGTGTCAAGACTTATCTCAAATTATGGTCCTGACGTTGAATTCTGAGGAGTAGAAAGGAGGTGAGGAAAAAGGAATGGAGAAAGGAAAAGATACATCGATTTCAATGGATCAGATTATAAAGCCATAATTTGTATCTTTCTTTGGTCTGCAGCTAAATATTGTGCCCTCCTCACTGTCACTAGTGAGCTATTGTGTATCAAGGTAGCTTTAAAGAAAAAACATTTCTGGCTTAAATTTAGACACTTATACTCTTTTCCACTCTCTTATATGCTATATATAGCCCTGGCTGGTTTAGCTCAGTGGATTGAGCGTCGGCCTGCGAGCTAAGTGTCGCTGGTTCGATCTTCCAGTCAGGGTACATCAGAGAAGGAAAACTCTGACTCCAAAAAACCTCCGCTGCCTTGCGGCATACCTCTTCAGGGGAAAGGCTAAGGGAGTAAACCCCGACAGAAAATCCGGAGCCGGAGTCCCTAAGGCGGTTTGACGTTGTAGTCAACACCGGCAACTCCTGCGGCGCACCTGAAGCCAAGCTGTATTGACTCCGTCTTTCCCTTGGACCCTTCAGCTGCGAAGAGAGTGGGGGTCTGCTGCATGGGCAACAGCAGACCCTCCATATCACCCTGCCCAGGCTCTGTAGCTTCAGCGTCATCGCAAGATGTCGATTCAACACGGGAGGAGACAGATGCCGTGTCACTCCCAAGTCGGACTGCACAGCCATTCTCGGCGGTGCAGATAGACTCTTAAGAAGCTACACCATCGTCTCTCGAGACGGACGGCTGCCGACGACGATATGCTATATACCTGAGGTGAGACTAAAAAAGCTGTGAGAAAAGGATCCAAAACTGTTAGATGAGAATCAGTTTCTTTACTTTCCAGAACCATAAAAAATATTCAACAAATATTTTACTGAATGCCTGTTATGTTCCTGGAACTGTGCTGAGTAATGGATAGATACCACGGGCAAAAAGGGGCCACATACTAAACCTGACAAGCTCAGGAGAGGCCTGCATGGCTGGCCTTACAAACTCAGAGACCTAAAGTAACCACGTTGAATGGTCTGAAATTAAAACTTTCTCACTAGAAGCAGGTCATGGCAGGAATATTCCCTGATAAAAGTCAATCTTTACTTTAATTGAGCTTGTCTATTGTCTTTATGCATTTATAATAACATACCCTTTAGAATGTCAAATTTCCTTTCTCTGACCCCTCAAAGCACAGGCACCACACCAGAGGGAGACCACAAATCCCCTCATTGTTATTGTTATCATGTTAATTGCTGACTATTAACTATCCTGTACCCACTCATGTAAAAGAAGTATGTATCTATCATTTTACTTTTTATCCAATCCTAGAGGTTTGCTCCCCTGACCTTTGTGTTCTCCCACCTCCCTAATCTGTCAGCAGTGGATTTCATGCAACTCACATCTTCTCTTTGTATTGTAATGTATAAAATAAGGTGCAAAACTGACATTTTCTGGAGCATTCTCAATCCGTTGAGGTTTTGCTTCCCAGCAACTGTCGTCAGTTTGGCTCAGATGAAGTCATAAAAATTCTTACAGGCTGACAAGATACAAAAATGAAATAAGACAACGTAGTGCGGAGACAATTAAATCAACACTTCGGTCCAGACCCAACCTTAGGAAATGTGAGAAGACAAAAATATCTTATATTATGAAGGATATGTATATTTATCTCAGGAAATATGCAAACAGCCAAAAAACAAAACAAAAAAAACCCTGCCCAACCAATGAGATTACTTGATTTAGAACTGTAAAACATAAAAATAAAAAGACAAACAAAAAACCTGTAATTTACAACATTTTAAAGTCAAACAAAAGATGAGTGACTAATTATACTACATCTGTCTAATAGAAAATTATAGATCCGGAACTTCCGTAGACAGACACGCTGCGTCTCCCTCTACAACTAAGAAGGAAATAAAACTACCTCAAAACTACAAACAACCAGAAGTTCCAAAAAATCAAACTGCATGGAAGTCCAGCAAACAAAGATATAAAGAAGAAATACTCATCCAGACAGGTAGAGAGGGCAGAGATGGGGCAGAGAGGACGCAGTGTGGTGGCAGCAGCAGCAGCAGGCTGGCAGAAAACACAATCACACATTTTAAAGTCAGGAGGGACACCTGGGGAGCTCTCCCAGCTCCTCACCGGACCTCGGACCTCACAGCTCAGGGTCCCAGCACCAGGGAAAATCAAGCCTCATTGCTTCTGACTGTGCAGACCAGTGGGGGTTGGGGTGGAGGCAGAAACTGCCAGTCTCAGCACAGTCCACTTGTTTAAAGGGCCCCCACGATCCTAGAATGTCCGCAGACTCACCCACTCTGGGAACGACGGCCAGGGCAGCAGCTAGAGGGGTGCCAGTCCAGTGCAAAAGTGGGAGAAGTACCTGGAAAAGGGGTTAGTGCTGGGCAGGGGGCATTATTCCCTCTCAGACCGCTCCCCCACATACAGCACCACAACATAGTGAAACAGGTTGCCCTGTACTGATGAATCCCTAAGGATCTGCCCCTTACAATGTAACAGGAGCGACACAGAGGCAAACAAACGCAGGAGCCTGTCAAGATGAGGAGACAGAGAAGTATGGCCCAAAAGGGGGAACGGAACAACGTTCCAGTGGGAGAACTAAGCGATGAGGAGATAGACAACCTAACAGATGTAGAGTTCAAAACACTGGTGATAAAGATGCTCACAGGCTTGACAGATATGCTTAAGTACAACAAATGCATAAGGGAAGAAGTGAAGGCTATGCTAAGTGAAACGAAGGAAAAGCCACACAAAACCAATGGTGAGTGGAAGGAAACCGGGGTTCAAATCAATGATTTGGAACATAAGGAAGAAATAAACAGTCAAGCAGTGCAGAATGAGGAGGCAAGAATTGAGAAAAATGAGGAAAACTTCCCAAATTTTGTGAAGGAGATGGATATACAGGTCCGGGAAGCACGGAGGGTCCCGGGCAAGCTGGACCCAGAAGGGACCACACCAGGACGTATCATGACTGAGATGCCAAAGGTGAAAGATAAAGACAGAGTCCTGGGGCAGCAAGAGAGAAGCGGAGAGTTGCCTACATTGCGGTGCCTATAGGGCTATCAGCTGATTTCTCAGAGGACACTTTGCAGGCAGGAAGGGACTGGCAAGCAGTATTCAATGTGATGAAAGGTTACCTGCAACCAGGACTACTCTATCCAGCAAAGCTATCATTTAAAATGGAAGGGTAAATGAAGTGCTTTCCAGACAAGGTAAAGCTAAAGGAGTTCATCATCACCAAACCATTATTATTGAAATGTCAAACGGACTTACTTTAGAAAAATAAGATCAAAACTATGAACATTAAAATGACAACAAACTCACAACTATCAACAACTGAATCTAAAAAATAAAAACAAAATCCAACTAAGCAAACCAGAATAGGAACAGAATCATAGGTATGGGGATCATTTGGAGGGTTATCAGCTGGGAGGTGGGAGGGGGAGAAATGGGGAAATGGTGCAGGGACTAAGAAGCATAATTGGTTGGTACAAAATAGACAGGGGGAAGTTAAGAATAGTGTAGGAAAGGGTGAAGCCAAAGAACTCATATGCATGACCCATGGACATGAACTAAAGGGGGTGGGATTGCTGGAGGGAAGGGGGGTACTGGGAAGAGGGGATCAAAGGGAAAAAAAATTGGAAATACTGTAACATAATCAATAAAATATACTTAAAAAAAAAGAAAATTATAGATCCATTAAAAATATTTTCTAAGAACATTTACAAACATAGAACAATGGTTGGGATAGTATGTGAAACTTATTTGCATCAATCGTAATATTTTTCTATATACACCAAGAGGAAATATCTCAAAATGCTAATTGTGGTTACTACTACAAAGTAAAATTACATGTCTTTTTAAGAATATATTTTTCTGTCTTTTCTGCAATTAATTTATATTACTTTATGCTGTTGAGTTATGTAACTGTGTTGTGATGGAAGTTATTTAAAGTAAAACATACTTTTAAGTTTGGAATTAAGTATGACTAGACAGAGTTAAATTTTTTTTTTCAGATTTAATGTGTTTTATTGATTAAAATATTACATTTGTGCCCGTTTCCCTTCCCTCTGCTCCCCTCCACCCGGTGGCCCCCCTCCCTCCAGTTGTCCCCCCCTTTTAGATTATGTCCGTTAGTTGTGCATACAGTTCCTCCCAACCTCTCTCCGTCTATTCCATTCCCTCCTACCATGATCCCCAATTCCTATATCATCTCCCTCCCTCTCCCCACTCCCCCTCCCTGTTGACCTCCCCCCAATATGCTTCCCGTACCCACAGTTCCTTTTCCACTCTCGTTGCCTGTTTAGTTTGCCTTTGTTTCATCTCCCTAGCTTCTGTTTTTTAAACCAGTCCCTTTAACATCTCGTATAACAGTGGTTTGGATCTAATGAACTCTTTCAGTTTTATTTTGTCCTGGAAACACTTTCTCTGTCCTTCTATTCTGAATGACAATTTCGCTGGATAGAGTATTCGTGGTTGTAGGTTTTGGATTTTCATTACTTTGAATATTTCTTGCCAGTCCCTTCTTGCCTGTAGGGTCTCTCTTGAGAAGTCAGCTGATAGTCTAATTGGGACCCCTTTGTACATAATTCTTTTCTTCTCTCTTGCTGCTTTTAAGATTCTCTCTTTATCTTTAATTTTTGACATTTTGATTATAATGTGTCTTGGAGTGGTTCTCCCTGGGTCCAGTCTCTTGGGAACTCTCCTTGCTTCCTGGACCTGCAAGTCTATTCCCTTCCCCAAGTCTGGGAAGTTCTCCTTTATTATATTTTCACTCAATTTTTCAAGTTCTAGTTCATCTTCCTCGCTCTCTGGCAAACCAATGATTCTTATGTTGGGCCTTTTATAGCTGTCCCAGAGGTTTCTGATCCTCTCATTGTTGCTTCCCATTTCCTCTCTCTGGATTGGTTGACTGCTTGTTCCTTCTCCATATTCCAGTTTGTTGAAATGAACTCTGGATTTTTTTCCTCACCATCTGTCTCGTATGTGGTTTTGTTCCTTTCGTTATGAATGTTTTTCGCTTCTTTCATATCTTTTTCCTGCTCTTTTGTGAATTCTGTAAGCCACCTGATAACAATGGCCCAGAACTGAGCATCTGACAGGTTTCTTATCTGTTCATCTGTCAGGTTCTCTATCTGTTGCCTGGTGAGCTGTGCTACCGGGATTTCTATAGTTGTCTGCCTCATTTTGACAGATGCGTTTTGTTTTCTTGGGCCGGCTGTAAGGGGCAGTGCCTGTGTACGCGTCACAATTCAGCGACTGGCGCCTGTCTGCGACCTATTTCGCAGCCCTGTGGTGCTTTCTTTGGGGGCGGGGGTCCAAGATGGATTCACACAGTTATTCAGCTAGGAGACCGGGATCCGTCCTCCCGCCCCCCTGGGCCTCACTGTTCAAGGCGATGCGGCGGCCGCTCTCCCCAGCGCCGGGGTCGCGCACCGCCAGGGGCTTGACCGCAGCCGGGATTCCTCGCCGCCCCGCCGCTCCAGGTGCGACGGCAAACAGCGCTGCCCTCTTTAACTCTTACCTGCCCAAATGGCACCGCTGGTTTATAACTTCATATGTTGGGCTTCCGTGTAGTTTTATTTTCTGGAATTTCTAGTTATCCTTTGTTTTGAAGTAGTTGTATTCCTCTCTAGTTGTAGAGGGAGACCTAGCGTGTCCGTCTAAGCCTCCATCTTGGCCGGAAGTCCAAATTTTTTTTTAATTTCGCTGAATTTACAGAATTGTCTGAGAGCTGAATTAATTTGTTTTCTAGAGCAATAGAAGTGTAGCAGGTATATTTTTGACTTAAGTTAATATAAGTGTTCCCCAAACTGTGCGCTGGTCCTACACATAATAGGCCCCACTTGACTTTGGCATCTTTCCCTCATCCATTTGCAGCCCCTCCAATTCCAGAGCCATCCTTCCATGGGTTTGCAAAGTCAGCATGCTGCTCCATTACAGCCCAAACAATAACAATATGACACAGGCTCTTCAGATCACTCATTCATTTCAATATCAATTAAAATTCCCCTTCCCCAGGGGAGCTTAGAACGGTACTAAAAGGAAAGAAATCTGGGGAAATGATTTGTATTAATTTAGGAATCTGTGAAAGATGACAGTGCTAGAGTTGTGGTTAGGAAACTTGTTTTTCCTAGTTCTAGTACTAAGTGACTGGGAATGTCTCTCCATTTCTCTATTTCCTAACTTAGCAAATGAAGAAATTACACTAAAACCTCATCTAGTCCTAAAACACTGTGGTTCAATATTGTAAGATACAATGGCTTTAGTTGATTAAATATTTGGTGGTTTAAAATAAAACGAGAAATTCAGGAATAGGGCAAAGAATTTATGGCAGGGAATCACTTGCCTCCTATCTTCTGGCAACTTAGAGGTAGCTAGTATTACCACTTTTGAACAATATTACGAAGGAGGAAGTAATATTTTTTAGCAGAGAATTAAAGTTACAACCAAATACAGTATTCACGCTCCCTGTCCAGAGCATAGTGTTAATCCTGGAGGTGTAGCAAGAAGCCACTCCTCACCACCCAACCCAACCAATCACCACTACCACCACCAAGCATTGAGATGGAGCCACATGAAATGTGAGAAGTAATTTGTGTCACTTCTGGAATAAAATGGATAACAAAGGAGTATATCTTCTCCACAGCAGTTGAATGGAGAGGATTCTAGAATGCAGAGGGCAAAATCATAAGGTAAAAGGTCATGAAAGGACAATCAACTTGAAATACCTTCTCTAGACTGAGAAGTGAGGAAGAAATAAACTTTGATTGGGTTAAACAACTTGAATTTCTGGGTGTTCCTGGACAGTAACTGCCCAACATGCTAGAAAATTCAGTAAATTAAAAACACAGATACATAATAAAATAGTTGCTGTCTTGTAGAAGCTTACACTGCAAAGTGCTGAGACCAAATTTAACCTTTTTATGTCTTATTGGTTTTCATTTATATGAAATCAATGTTTCTAAAGATAAAAGGCAGTTAGACCTCCAAATTTAGTAATTAATATTTAAGACTCTGAGCTTTTCCTAAATTAAATTTAAAGAACCATAAGTCCTTAGAACACAAAAAATACAATATATTCCTCTGATCACAGAATCTAGGATGTGCTTACCATGAGAAAAAGCTCAAAATACTAAAGCTGAAGTTAATGTGAATAGGCACTTCACTAAATAACAAGGTTATTCTTTTTAGGGAAAAGGGCTCTTAGCCATAACTGAACATTTCATGGTGGAATGCTGTAAATATTGAAACAAAAGGGGAGAAATTGTTTTATCACAGAAATACTCTAACTTTACTATTTCTTGAGTAATTACTTTTATCCTTCAGTAGGTACATCTGCCTCTTGTACTATCACTGCTGCAGCTCCAATTATATTCTTTTATGCTTACTTCACATGTTATTTAGCCAACTGTAATAATTAATTCAACAAGAAAAAAATTATACAAGACAAATTATAAAGTACACATATATAGGATATATTTCTTTTCTGTAAAAATGAAAGGACAGTTCTATTAAGAGATGTAAATCTTTGTCACTTAAATAATTTATTAAATTATATTCTGCATCTTCTTGTCATCGTTAAAGTATTGTCACACTGATTACTTTTGATTAAAAATATTTAACCGGAGATGCATACGGACTTTTGCAGACAGGTACTTCTAATACATATATAACAGGATTTAGGGACAGCACCATTCAAACTGAGGAAGGACAGTTTGGCAGGCTTCAGGTGAGTGTTAAAATGTTAGCATGTTATTTACTACTTTTTTTTTCTAGTTCTGTTGGAATAAGCTTCACATGTCCTCACATAAATATTAGTATTCTCAAGTTATGTACTTGGCTCCCTGGAACTGAAGTTAGTAGAAAAAAATATGTATCACTCAGAACATTCCCCGGTCCTCCTAAATAATCATTTTCATCATTTCCTCTCAACACATTTCTGTAATTGCTTCAATTGTGTGTTTAGATGATTATATGTGTCTGTTTTGCTCCTATCTGACTTAAAGGTTCTCAAGAGGTTTCCTGGTATTCAGGAAGTATTTACTGGAAGGGAGGTAAGGAAACAGAATATTATGCATAAAAGAATTGTGAGGACAGACAGATCCATGTTTGAATCTGGTTCCCCTTTTTCTGGTTGTATGATCTAAGCCTCAAGAGTTTCCTCATCTGTAAAACTAGAACCTCTTAGGACCAATACAAAAATCAGTTAAGATCATGTAAGAAAAATGCTTAGCTCAAGTGCCTGTCTTTCAGCAAATTCTCAAATAATGTTAGCGACCATCCCTTGTATATGAACAGAGCTTCCACACAGCTTCATACAGTCACCCTCTTCAAAGGGAAAAGACAAAAAGGACCACCTGAGGAAAGCTTCTAATATAAAAGTGGCTGAAAAGAGAAAAAAGAACTTGAAAGGCCAAAAACATTATCACTAATATTATTAGAAATATAAAAGCTATTGTACCAATGAAAATACAAAAGGAATATTAAAGAATAAGGAAGCATTCTGGAAATTGTAATTTTTTAATTTAGAAAGCAAAAATTGAAGAGCTGGAAGATAAAGTTGAGGAAATTTTTCAGATCTAAAAAATAGAATAGCCCTGGCCCACCAGTGTGGCTCAGTTGGTTGGAACATCTTCCCATAGATTGAAAGGTCACAGATTTGACTCCTGGGTTTGATTCCCAATCAGGGCATATACCCAGGTGGCAGGTGCAATCCCCGGTAGGGGTGTGTACACAAAGGCAACGAATTGATGTTTCTCTCTCACATAGATGTCTCTTTCCCTTCTTTTTGGATTTGACAACAAAAGCAAAGGCTACAAAAGTAAAAATAAAAATGTGGAACTACATCAAACTAAAAACCTTCTGTATACAGCAAAGGATACTATCAATAAAATGAAAACGCAACAAAATGAGAGAAAATATTTTCAAATCATATATCTGATAAGGGGTTAATATTCAAAATATAGAAAGAACTCATACAACTCAATAGCAAAATAACAATCTAATTTTAAAAGAAGCAGAAAAAACTGAACACACTTTTCCAAAGATATCCAAATGGCCAACAAGTACATGAAAAGATGCTCAACATCACTAATCATAAGAGAAATGTAAATCAAAACCAGAATGAAATATCACTTCACTCCTGCCAGAATGGCTATTATCAAAAAAAATAACAAATATTGGCAAGAATGGGGGAGGGAGGGACCCTCATGCACTCTTGTTGGTAATAAACTGGTACAGTCACTGTGGAAAACAGTATGGAGGTTCCTTAAGGAATTAAAAGAGAACTATCATGATACATATTCCATTTTGGATATACATCCAAAGGAAACAAAATTATTATCTTGAAATGATATCTGCAACTCCCCCCATGTCCACTGCAGGATTATTTACAATTATCAAGACATGGAAACAACCTAAGTGCCCATCAACAGATGAATGGATAAAGAAAATGTGGTATATTTATACAATGGTATATTATTCATTCATAAAAAAGGAAATCCTGCCATTTGTGACAACATAAATGGGTTTTGAGGGCATTATGCTAAGTGAAAGAAGTCAGACAAAGGCAGATACTGTATGTATGATCTCACTTATATGTGGATTCTTAAAAAAACAAACCCATACATAAGAGAACAGATTGGTAGCTGTCAGAAGCAGAGGTGGTGGGGATGGGTAAAGGTAATCAAAGGTACAAACTTCCAGTTATAAGGTAAATAAGTTCTGGAGATGTAGTACAATATGGTGACTAGTTAACAATGTTATATTGTATATCTGAAAGTTGCTAGGAGAGGCCCAAGCCAGGTAGCTCCATTGGTCAGACAGAGCGTCACCCTAATACGCCAAGGTTGCAGGTTTGACCTCTGGTCAGGGCAACCAATGAATGCATAAATAAGTGGAACAAAAAATCTCCCTCTCCCTCTGCCATCCCTCTTCTCCTTTCTAAAATCAATCAATTTCTTTTTTAAAAAAAATAAAGTAATTTTTCATCACAAGAAAAAAATTTAACTATGTGAGGTGATGGATGTTGACTAATCTTATTGTGGTAATCATTTTGCAATATATACACATATCAAATCATTATGTTGTATACTTTAAACTAATACAGTATTATATGTCAAAAAATTTTAAAGAAGAAAATTCGGCAAACATCTGAAGAATTAAAAATTTTAAAGGTTCTTAGCAGTTAAGGAAAAACTTTTCCATTAGTAAAAAGAAATGTGAAAATCCAGACTAAAGGTAAAAATGTACATCTATTGGGTTAGAAAGGAACATGAGCTTAAACAGAAAAACACATTTTTAAAAAGTCAGGATCGCTATCTTTAACTCTTAATTGCATCTTTATATATTTAAAGAACTGATCAGTCACAAAAGACTCATTAGCAAATATTTTTAAGAGTTTACAGAAGACTACTAAGAACAAAGTCGAGAAAGGACTGAATGAGTGCTAACAAGCTATAAGCTACAAGAAAATGCAGTCATTATTTTAAAGACCCTATACCTTACTTAAGACCAAAAATATTATTATTCAGTTTGACCTTCCTTATTCACCAAGGCTCCAATTTAACTTGACCATTTCCAAGGACAACCCATCCTCAAAAGATTCACCATCACTGAGGCTTTTTTTTTTTTTTTTTTTTTTTTGAGGCTATTTTTTAAGAGTAGCAAATACTTGCAAGGCATATAATATTCTTTTAAAATTCACAAAAACCCCACAAGTAGATAAGGAGCTGCTGCACTGCCCACAGCACTAGGTGTCATTCACATCCTATATGACTTGCCTCACACTCTGATTAGATATAATTATCCCTATTTTACAAATGAAGAAACTGAGGCATAGAGAGGTTAAGAAGCTTTTTGCAAAGGCAGCTCAAATAGGAAGTGGAGAGTGAGATGTGAAATGAGGCAGTGTGGCACCAGAGTCCATGCTCCTAACCCACTCTTCTATATGAAAGAATGTACTGCAGCCTCCATAGGGAATCTCGAAGATTTCCAAGCAGCATGTCTTTGAGAGGTTACACTTAGAAGGACAATATTAAAAACAAATCTAACACCAACATTTGACCTTTCACAAGGAATACATGTGCATATTATTATTTGGTTTGTGATTCTATCTTTGCCTCTCAGATTGCCACAAGTTTTAGTTCAAATTAGGTATTTTCATTTTCAGTTGCTGTAAAATGAATTAATCTGCCTCTCTATGAAGCTATTCTTTGGTTATCTTGGTATCATTTCTTTAAAAAGGAAGAAATTGCTTAGGCATATCCTTATAGCTCTTCTACTAATTATTTTATTATATGAACAAAAGGCTATTTAGAGAAGACATATCAGCCTGAAATAAATCCAACCAATATTAATTTAAAATTCTTAGATGGGTCTACCAAGAGATTTAAATAGATTAAATAATAATTAATTGATTAATTATTCTTAGAAATATGATTTTTCAGTTGCAGGAAGAATGTCATTATAAGCAAGGTTTTCTTTTCTAAATTATAAAAGTAATACAGTAAAAAGTTACCATGTATAAATTCAAATATACACATACATGATGACTGGGAAAAATGTTTTAATGTTTTATTATTTAATGTTACTTATATATAGCCTGTGATAATGTTTCCAATGACATTACAATGATTGATCAGCATCAGAGTCCTGTATCTCAAAGAAAGAGAAGTGAAATGATAATCTCTAAAAAATTAGGCTAGATGACTCAAAAAGTGGCTCTAGTGAGGATGAAGATACTGATGTCAAAGATAAATGTAGAGTTTGAAAAAACAAATTGCTTTTAGAGAAGCATAACAATTAAATGTAATATGTGATCCTAATTAAAATCTTGCACCAGAAAAATTTTTTTTTCTTTTACTATAAAGGACAGTATTTGGAAAATTGGTGAAATCTGAATAAGGGTTTGTAGATTAGATAATAGCATTGTACCAATGTTAATTTCCTGATTTTGATGACTGTGTGGTGTTTATGTAAGACAGTTAGAGTCATCATATCTGCAATTTACTCTCAAATATGTCAGAATAAAATGTATGTATATGCACACACACATAGGAAATGATAAAGCAAATGGGAAATCTAGGAGAAGAGTATATGGGAGTTCTCTGCACTACTTTAATAACTTTTATATACCTGAAATTATAAAATCAAATAAAAGTATCTTAAGAAAACTGTTTAAAGAAATTTGGTGGAATTTATTATATTTTTATAATAACTTTATTGTATACCCTGTGACTTTAAATATGTATAGTTAAATTATTACATCAAGTATAAGTAGCCTTTGACTATTTCACCTCTATCCCTATTAGGTAGCAAAAAAATTTTTTTCAATGGACCATCAATTGGTAAAATGCTGGTGGTGGAGAACTACCTCATGTTCAGGATCACCTTACTTTGAGGCATAAAGTAGGTAATCAGCTTCCAGACAAATATCCCCAAGGCTGACAAAAACACCCAGAACTAGTTTCTGCATAGTAAAACAGAAAATATTATAATAGCACTTTTTGATAACTTTCAGACACATAAATAACACCTATCTGACCCTCAGCTGAAAATAACCCAGGTTCAATATAGTTTAGCATGGCCAAAGAGAAATAGTGCTGAGCTATTTTAAGCTCTAGCCCCAGCAAGAAGCTGATTGTACTACATATATTCAATAGTCAAGGGATGTACATTTACTTCTAGGACAAAAGATTAGCAAAAACTAGGAACAAAAAGTCTCCCTAGAACTAACAACCTACATCATACCTCACTCAATTTTCCAAGTACAAACATAGGCTCTCTGCCATATATTATATTCTCCCATGTAAGAATTATTATTTCGTTATCCATTTTATGCCTTACTGCTATCTAGAGAATAAAATTCAAACTCAAAGCCCCCTTCAATTTGACCTCTACCAATCTTCTAATAGTTTCCTACACTGTATGCTGCATATAAATTAGACCAGTCGTTGTTCCAAGGACATGATCTATGCTTTTCATTCTGTCTCCTCCATGTTGCTAAATGTGATAAACATTTTTTTGGATCTTCATTTTATTTGACTTCTTAACAACACTGATGCTTGTTAGTTTCTTCCTCTTTGCAGGCTCATCCTCTTCTACTTGGCCAGGTATTGGGAAGTCCTCAAAAATTGGTCCTACCCTTTTTACCTCACACCATATATAAAAATTAATTCAAAATGGATCTCAAAACTCAGAAAACCTAAATGCAAGAGCTAACTCTATAAAATTCTTAGAAGAAAAAATAGGGCAAAAACTTCAAGACATTAGATTTGGCAATGATTTCTTGGCTGTGACCAAAATGCAGCTACAAAAGAAAAAGTAGATGAATTGTCTTCATTAAAATTTAAAACTTTTGTATATTAAGAAACACTATTAACAGAGTAAAAAGGCAACCCACAGAATGAGAGAAAATATATGCAAATCTGATGAAGGGGGTTAAAAAGGGGGATATATCTGATAAGGGGGACACATAAAGAACTCCTACAACTCAACAAGAACAATAAAAAATCAATTTTTTAAAATGGCAATGGACTTGAACAGACATTTCTTCAAAGAAGATATACACATGGCCAATGAGCACATGAAAAGATGCTCACATCACTAACCATTAGAGAAATGGAAGTCAAAACCAAAATCAGATACCACTTTTCACACCCATAAGTATGGTTATAAAAAGAAAGGAAAGAAAAAAGAAAAAAAGAAGGAAGGAAGGAAGGAAGGAAGGAAGGAAGGAAGGAAGGAAGGAAGGAAGGAAGGAAGGAAGGAAGGAAGGAAGGAAAAGAAAATAGTAAAGAAGAGAACCAAGTGTCAGCAAGGATACAGAAAAACTGGAGCCCTCTGCATTGCTGGTAGGAACGTAAAATGATGTAGAAACTGAGAATAAGTTTGGTGGTTCCTCAAAAAGTTAAGCACCAAGTTTATAGTAGCATTACTCACAATAGCCAAAAGATGGAAACAACCCAAGTGTCCATCAAAGGATGAATGGATAAACCTCATTTACATACAATGGTGATCCTTGTCCTGAAGTGGATAAAAGTAGTATAAACTTACCATGGAATATATTCAGCCTTAAAAAGGGATAAAATTCTGACACACTACAACATGGATGAATCTTAGACATTATGTTAAATGAAAGCCAGACAAAAAAATTTTTTTAAAGGATTCTTTGATTCCATGTATGACATAAAAGTGGTAAGAAATTTCTTTCCTCCTTTCCTCTTGCCTGTCTCCTAATAGTAGAAACTAACAGCAACTCACCTAACATAGTCTGAGAAATAGACTTTGCACAGTCCCAGCCCTAGCGTCAGAGTAGAATATAGAAAGGTATGTTTAGAGCTGAAAGAATGATAAAGAATCAGTGTAGTACTTAATTTTAAAGCTTGGATGGATAGAGAATTCTGTATTCAAAACCATTTTCCCTTATACTTTGAAGTCATCTGTTCCTTTTCCTTTTATCATCCAGTATCATTCACCATAAGTCTAGTTCTTGCTATGGTCCATTTTTTTTTTTTAGATATATTTTATTGATTATATTGTCACAATAGTTCCATTTTTTTTCCCCTTTGCTCCCCTCTTCCCAGCACCCTCCTCCCCCAGCAATTCCAGCCACCCCTTGCTATGGTCCAATATACTCCTATGTTTCACTACCTACACAGGCCGATTTAAAAACCAACAATTTACACTCTTTTTCTTATTACTAAAATAGTAAATGATTTAATCATTAACATATAATATAAAATATACTTGAAGAAAAATATCATACTGTAGCACTTTGCAATTAATTGTCTTTTGTCCATCAAACATTTCATGAACTTTTTAAATACAGTAAGTATTCTTCCACACTTTAATGACCACAAAAAATTCCTTCATATAGATGGCAGGAATTAACCGATCCCCCAACTGTAAATACTATTATCATTCAAGCATTTTATGGTTATAAATAACACAAAATAAACTTCCTTATAGATGAATATTTGCACAAGCCCATGAGTATATTTTTTAGGACAAATTTCTAGAAATAGAATTACAGGGTCAAAGCACATTTTTAAGGCTTTTAAGACACACTGCCAAACCACCATTCAAATGGTCATACTAGTTTATAGTCCTACAAACAAAAGAACCAAAATGATCTCACACTATAGCCAATAGCAAGTATCTTCATTCTTTTATGAATATGAAGAATGTAATAAAAATCCTACTGAAGCACATAAAACAAATCTAGACAAATAGAAAGGCATATCACATTCTTAAGTATGCCACTTCTGACATTATGGCAGTCTACATAACCCAAAGGTCTTTCCAATGCAAAACAAGTTGATTCTGGAAAACGTACTGTATGTTTTAACATATTGCTGGGTTCCCTAAAAGTATGTAAATTCTCTAAGGACCACACCTCCAATTTCACCCCATCCACTTACAAAAAAGGCAAAGGGTGAGGAGTACAAACCATGAGGCTAGTTGATATGAAAGCTGGGAGCTCTGATGTATAAATGAACAGAACAGTAATGCCTAGAGGGCAAATGTCAATACCAGCGCTGCAATTGGTATATAATAAGGTTAAGGCCAGAAACAAAGCAGTAGAGTTGAAACTGATGCTTCCCCATTGAGCTTGGCTCTTTTGAGGATGACTAAAGTGGCCCCAAGTTAGTAGCACTGCCATATCCCAGAACAAATCTTTGGAGGACAGAATTCCAAACTTAGGTCCTTACAAGTCACACAAATCAAGGAAAAAAATTAAAAAATAAAAAAATAAAAAAATAAAAAAATAAATATATATATATATATAAGTTTACACTTAAAGATCAGTAAGTATAATGTGGCAAGCTAAATTTAAACACCTTTCCCAATAGAATAACAATTATTTTAAGGTGTCCATTTTTTTTTTAAGTACATGAAACATTCAGTTAAATTGCATAGGTGTCTAGGCATGATGAACTAAATGCAAGAATGACCACCACTGAGTTAATGGTGGCTATCTTCAGGTGATTTTAAATTTCTCCTTATACTATTACATAATGTTTCAATTTTTATAATGAGTATTATTTATATAATCATAAAAGCTACTTTCATTATAAGGGGGAAATATTTCAGTTATTACTACCTATTTCTATTCCCTCTTTTATGAAAACATACTCATGTCCTTTGCCTGTTTTTCTACTAGCATGGTAATCTCTCTATTGATATATTTTCTCCAGTTTTCTAATTGCTTTTCAATCTTGTGTATAATGTTCTTAATACTAAAAATCTTTACATTAACTAGTTAAATATATCAATATTTTACTTTATGATTTCTACTCTGATGAATTTTAAACTTTAATCTCTTTTCTTTCTCCATCAATACTTAACATCATAAACAGCAAGAATATGAAAGATGTTAGAAAAAAGATAGTTTATAATGTTCTCCATTGTCATTCTCTGCTAGACCACTTGTTCTCCATGTCTCCTTCAATTTCTCTCATTTGTGGCTCAGTAACTACATGCTGACAGATTATCTTTGTGGACCTAAAAATGCTCATATACTGTGCATATACCATAAATTTACTTTTGCAATTATAAAGCAACTCAAGAACCATTAAATTAATCTGGATCAGGAATATTGTTCTCACTAATGAGTAGATTAATTCAGCATCCTCATAGACAGTATCACATATAAGTAGGAAGTGAGACTGGAAAATCATCAAGAGAGCTGGACTTCTACTTCTGGAAAGAAGAGGTAGACATAATTCTCCCTATCCCTCCTGCTAAGGGCAACTAAAAGCACTGAAAATTATTTATAAAAGAAACAAAAGATGACTCTGAAGAATGGAGAGAAGAAGGCAGACCAGCCTCAAATATAATAAACTTGGAGTTAAAGAAATCAGCAACCCCAAAATACCAATAGGCTCACACATAAAAAGCCCTAAATGAGTTAAAGAATCAGAAAAGGGGCAGTCTGGTAAGACGAAAAGCTTTTAAAAGTAATTACTCTCTATCAGCCGAACACCACAGAATATCTGTGACAGTGACACTCCTCCCTCCCACTATCTAAACCAGCAAAATCTGAGTGAGATACCTAGACTTCCACTTCTGTAAGACTGTAACAAAGTGCCCACTAGATGATTAGAGCAGGCAGGCACTAAAAGAAGCTGTAACAAAGAGATAAGTTAAAAAACACTATGAATTTAAATAAATTCCAAACATTGTTCAAGAAACCCACAGTAAAGAAGGGAAAAGAAAAAACAGAAATGAAAACAAAACTAACATGGCAAACAACAGTCCTAACATATCAACACTTACATTAAATGTAAATAGTTTAGAGGAGACTTCCGGCCAAGATGGAGGCCTAGACTGACACGCTCCGTCTCCCTCTACAACTAAGAAGAAATACAACTACCACAAAACCAAAAATAACCAGAAGTTCCAGAAAATAAATGGAAGTCCAACCTATGAAGTTATAAAGAAGTGGTGCTCGTCCGGACAGGTAGGAGGGGTGAAGCCAAGGAGGAGAGTTCAAGCTGTGCTGTCTGTGGCCGCGGCGGCAGCAGCAGCAACTCAGGACAGCAGTAAGCACAAACACCTGTATTTAGGGAGAGGCAAGAAGCAGCTGGGGAGTACCCTCGGCTGCAGACCAGACCCATCAGCTTGCGATTCCAAAGCCGGTGAAGACAGACCTCCATTGACTTGGACTGTGAGGCCCGGAGGGCGGGGGGGGACGGAGGAGGAGGCTCCCAGTCTCTCAGCAGAGAGTGAACAACAGGAATCCATCTTGGACCCCCATCCTCACAGAAAACACCACAGCGTGGTGAGAAGGGTCGCCTGGCTTTGATGAGTGCACAGGGCTCTGCCACCTATAGCATAGGAGGTGTGACAGCCCTGCCCGGGAAGAAAAGGTAAACACAAAACTGTCAGGATGGCACAGATCATGATAGAGATCCCAGTGGCGCAGCTGACCAGACAGCAAATATCTAATCTAACAAAGCAGCAGATAGAAAATCTTTCTGAGGCTCAGTTCAGAGCTTTGGTTGTAAAAATGCTTACAGACCTAACAGCAGATCTTAAAAAAAGACAAGGAAGGAAGGAAGGCTAGTCCTACTGAAATGAACAAACACATATACAAAACTAGTGGTGAGAGAGAGAAAACCAAGGATCAAATTAACAAATTGGAACACAGGGAAGGAACAAACAGTCAACTAGCGCAGAAAGAGAAAACAAAAAGTGAGGAAAATGAAGAGAGGCTCAGAAACTTATCAGACAGCTATAAGTTGTCCAACATCCGAATCATAGGGCTGTCAGAAGGTTAAGAAGAACTAGAAATTGAAAAATTATGTGACAAGATAATGAAGCAGAACTTCCCTAAATTGGGGAAGGAAATAGACTTACAGGTCCAGGAAGCACTGGACCCAGGGAGAACCACACCAAGACACATTATAATCAAAATGTCAAAAATTAAGGATAAAGAGAGAATCTTAAAAGCAACAAGAGAGAAGAAGAGAATTACATACAAAGGGGTCCCAATAAGACTATCAGCTGATTTCTCAAAAGAAACTCTGCAGGCAAGAAGAGACTGGCAAGAAATATTCAAAGTAATGAAAAGCAAAAACCTACAACCATGATTACTCTATCTAGCGAAGCTGTCACTCAGAATAGAAGGGCAGAGAAGTGCTTCCAGGACAAAGTAAAACTGAAGGAGTTCATCAGATCCAAACCACTGTTATATGAAATGTTAAAGGCACTTGTATCACAACAACCAACAACAGAAGCTAGGGAATTGAAACAAAGGCGGACTAAGTAGACAACGAGAGTGGGAAAAGAATTATAGGTATGGGGAACATTTTGGGGAGAGGTCAGTGGGGAGGTGGAAGGGGGAAAGGGAGGGAGATGGTACAGGAATTAAGAAGCATACTAGGAGGGAGTGGGGTAGATAGGAAGATGTTGAGAAGAACTATATGCACAACCAATGGGCATGGACTAAGTGGGGGGAAAACTGTAGGGAGGGGGGTCACTGAGTACAGAGGAACAAAGGGAAAAGAAATTGGGACAACTGTAATAGCATAAATAATAAAGCATATTAAAAAAAATGTAAATAGTTTAAATACAAAAACTAAAAGATAGACATTGGCAGAGTAGATTAAAAAACACGACCCAACTATAGGCTGTCTACAAGAAACTCACTTCCAACATAATACAAGGAAAGTAAAAATATAAGAGATTTATAAAGCAAATATTAACGAAAGGAATGGGTCAATTAACATCAGAAAAGGAGACTTCAGAGGACAGAAAATTATCATGCACAGAAAGGAACATTATATATAATAATTAAAAGGTAGACACACCAAAGAGACATACGATATTAACCAAACTGCTAAATACATTAGACAAAAACTGACAGAACAGAAAAAAAAAAAAAAAACATAAAACTACAATTATATTGGAGACATCATCATCCATCTGTCAACAATAAATACATTAGAAAATCAGCAAGGGTATAGAAGAAATCAACAACACCATCAACCAACGAGATCTAAACAACATGTATAGAATACTCCACAAAACAAAAATAAAATATACATTCTTTGCAAGTGCCATATATAATCTTCTTAAGAATGTATACAAAGACAGACCGTATCCTAAACCATAACATGAACCTCAACAAATTTTAAAAATTTAAATCATACAGAGTATGTTCTCTCTGCCCACATTGTAATCAAACTAAAAATCAACAACAGAAAAATAAAATTAAAACCTCAACACTTGGAAACTAAACAACACACTTGCAAATAATAACTGTATCAAATGAAACTCTCAAGGGAAATCAAAAGATATACAGACTTGAATAAAAAGGAAATTAAAATACATCAAAATTTGTGGGACATAGCTAAAGTAGTAGTAAGAAAAAAATAATAACACTAAATGCGTACACTAGAAAACAGGAAAAGTCTCAAATCAACTTTAATTTCCTCTCAAGGACTTCAGCCAAGATGGAGGCTGGACAGACACGCTGCGTCTCCCTCCACAACTAAGAAGAAATACAACTACCTCAAAACTACAAACAACCAGAAGTTCCAGAAAATCAAACTGCATGGAAGTCCAACAAACAAAGATATAAAGAAGAAATACTCATCCAGACAGGTAGAAGGGGTGAAGCCAGGGGGGAGGGGATGAGGTGTGGTAGCAGCGGCGGCAGCAGTGGCAGGCCAGCAAAAATCACAGTCACATGTTTTAAGAAGCCAGGAGGGACACCTCGGGAGAGTTCCCAGCTCCTCACCGGACCTTGAAGTCCACGGTCCCAGCATCGGGGAAAATCAAGCCTCATTGCCTCTGACTGTGCAGACCAGTGGGGGTGGGGGTGGAGACAGAAACTGCCGGTCTCAGCAGAGTCTGCTTGTTTAAAGGGTCCCCACGGTCCTAGAACGTCCGCAGACCCACCCACTCTGGGAACAACAGCCAGAGCAGCAGCTAGAGAGGTGCAGTCCGGCGCGGAAGTGGGAGAGGTGCCTGGAAAAGGGGCTAGTGCTGGGCAGGCGGCATTGTTCCCTCTCAGACCCCTCCCCCACAT
Organism: Furipterus horrens; assembly: GCF_987537825.1. Taxonomy (NCBI): domain Eukaryota; kingdom Metazoa; phylum Chordata; class Mammalia; order Chiroptera; family Furipteridae; genus Furipterus; species Furipterus horrens. The sequence goes on along the minus strand of NW_028327176.1, from coordinate 43,465,536 downwards.
ACAGCCCCACAATGTGGTGAAACAGGTCGCCCTGTACTGACAAATCCCTAAGGCTTCGCCCCTAACAACATAACAGAAGCGACAGTTCTAACTGGGATATGGAGGCAAACAAACACAGGAGCCTGTCAAAATGAGGAGATAGAGAAGGATGGCCCAAAAGGGGGAACGGACCAAGGTTCCAGTGGGAGAAGTAAGCAACGAGGAGATAGCCAACCTAACAGATAAGGAGATAGACAACCTAACAGATGTAGTATTCAAAACACTGGTGATAAAGATGCTCACAGGCTTGACAGATATGCTTGAGTACGGCAAACACATAAGAGAAGAAGTGAACGCTATGCTAAGTGAAATGAAGGAAAAGCCACACAAAACCAATGGTGAAGGGAAGAAAACCAGGGTTCAGATCAATGATTTGGAAAATAAGGAAGAAAAAAACAGTCAACAGAATGAGGAAGCAAGAATTTTAAAAAGTTAGGAAAACTTCCCAAGTTTTATATAGGAGATGGACATACAGGTCCAGGAAGTACGGAGGATCCCGGGCAAGCTGGACCCAGAAGAGACCACATCAGGATGCATCAAGATTGAGATGCCAAAGGTTGAAGATACAGAGTGTTAGGGGCAGCAAGAGAGAAGCAGAGAGTTGCCTACAGGGGGGTGCCTATAGGACTATCAGCTGATTTCTCAGAGGACACTTCGCAGGCAGCAAGGGACTGGCAAGCAGTATTCAATGTGATGAAAAACAATATACAACCAAGATTACTCTATCCAGCAAGGCTATCATTTGGAATGGAAGGGCAGATGAAGTGCCTCCCAGACAAGGTGAAGCTAAAGGAATTCTTCATCACCAAGCTGTTACTATATGAAATGTCAAAGGGACTTATTTAAGAAAAGGAAGATCAAAACTATGAACACTAAAATGACAACAAACTCACAACTATCAATAACTGAATCTAAAAAATAAAAACAAAATCCAACTAAGCAAACCAAAATAGGAACAGAATCATAGGTATGGGGATCATTTGGAGGGTTATCAGCTGGGAGGGGGAAGGAGGAGAAATGGGGAAATGGTGCAGGGACTAAGAATCATAATCGGTTGGTACAAAATAGACAGGGGGAAGTTAAGAATAATATAGGAAAGGGTGAAGTCACAGAACTCATATACATGACCCATGGACATGAACTAAGAGGGGATTGGGATTGCTGGAGGGTAGAGGGGTACTGGGCAGAGGGGAGCAAAGGGGGAAAAAAAACTGGAACTACTGTAACAACATAATCAATAAAATATACTTTAAAAAAAAAACAAAAAAAAACGAAGGCCCTGGCCAGGAAGCTCAGTTGGTTAACGCATCATATTGATATACCAAGGGAATAACTAAGAACAGAAAGAGGGGAAACTGAAAGAAAAACAGTACAGAAAAATTTTACCATAGCCCTGATTGGTGTGGCTCAGTTGGTTGGATCTGCAAAGTGAAGGGTTGCTAGTTTGATTCCTGGTTTGGCCACATGTCTGGGTTGCGGGTTGGTCCCCAGTCAGGGTGTGTACAAGAGGCAACTGATTGATGTTTCTCTCCCTCTCTTTCTCCTTCCTTTCTCCTCTCTAAAAATAAATAAATTTTTAAAAACTGCAACCAAAAAAAAAAAAAAAGTGTTACCATAAAAAGGATCAGTAAGAAGTGCACAGGGTCTGCATTATTTCCTACATCTACCTGTGAAATAGCTCAAAATAAAAAGTTTAATAGCCTTGGGAAGGTAGCTCAGTTGATTAGAGCATCGATCCCTGGCCAGGACACAAAAAAACAATCAATGAATGCATAAAATGGAACAACAAATCGATGTCTCTCTTTCTCCCCCTGCCCCCCGCCAAATCAACTTTAAAACAGTTTAATAGTTTTTAAAAATATGTTCAGAAATATACACTATGATAATTCCTTTCCTTCCTATATGTGCATGCCATTCCTTCATGTAGAATTGGAACCTATTCCTTCCCTCTCCTTGAATCTGAGCTAGTCCTAGTGATTGATTAATTTCTAAAACTTTGAGGGCTAGGTCATAGCCTTTCAGCCTTCAGCACCATCTGCAAAAACTTGCTCTGGTAGAAGCCAAATGTCACATAAGAAATTTGGTTACCATGAGACTGCTATACATGAAGTAAGTGAAGCTAGCTGGCCCCTATCCCAGGTACTATACATGTGAGTGAAGTAGCTATCTTGGATATTCCAGCCCCAAAAAATTTTTGAAAAAGAACCAAGGACCCAGACATATGGTCCCAGTCAAGCTTTCCCAGCTATCTTCATCCTTTCAAACCATCCTATCTGATGCTCCAAACATTATGGAGCAGAGATAAATCACCTCATGCCCAAATCACTGACCCAGAGGTTTATAAGCATATCTGGTTGTTGATACATATACAACAGGAATTGGCAAACTTTTTCAGTAAAGGACCAGAGAGTACATTTTTAGGCTTTGACAGCCACACACTCTGCCACAATTACCAAACTCTGGTGTACTAGCACAAAAGCGACCATAGACAGTATGTATATAAATGAGCATGACTTTCCCCCCAATTTTATTTATGGAGATGGAAGTCTGAATTTCATATAATTTTCATGTGTCACAAAATATTCTTGAGTTTTTAAAAACATTTTAAAATGTAAAGTCCATTCTTTCTTCGTGGGCTGTACAAAAATAGATGGAAGGTTAGATTTGGCCCCATGGACAGTAGTTTTCTAACCTCTAGTTTACACCATTAGTTTAGAGAGTTTACACAACAATGGGTATCTGGGACACACAATAACGTATTTAGGGTAAAAAAAATAATTTTGAAGCTTATTCTCAAATTTTTCCAAAGAAGAAATAATACATGGATAGAGATAAAAAGACAATGATAAAGCAAATGTGACAAAATGTTAATATCTGATGAGGCTCAGTGAAAGCTGTAGAGAGGTTTTTAATCCCCCATCCCCACCCCAAAACAGTGTTAATTAACATTTGGGTGTCATTTTTTTTCCAGCCTAGTATCAAATTAAACATAATTGCTCATTTCACCTTAGGTAAATACCAAAACAGCCCACCAAGTCTTTTAGCTACAAACTATCCTTTCTACAGTAAACACTTATTTAATCACTTCTACTACTAAACATTAATGCTAACAAATTTACACGTTTAAACGCACCTGAAACTTGTCTAATTTTGTTAACCAGTGTCACCCCCATAAATTCTATAAAAGGGATAAACTGTTAAAATAAATAAATAAATATTCATTTAAGCTTTAAAGACAAACAGGTCTATGTGTACGTGTGTGGGAATATGAATGCTGGGGTTAAGGATGATAACTACTGATCCCGAAAAACTCTGTAAACAAGGTTAATTTTTACTCTAGTTGTAAGTAATAGCAAATTATGTTTGCTTGCCTTCAGTAATAACCATGCTCTGCTGTGATTTTCAGGAGGTTGAAGATTTGAGCTTGTTATTTCAAAATAAATATATTTTTAATTTTAAAATGAAGCTTGAGAAAAAAAATCAATTACTGTTACTAAATTTTGTTTTTTAAAGATTTTATTTATTTATTTTTAGAGAGAGGAAAAGGGAGGGAGAAAGAGAGGGAGAGAAACATCAATGTGTGGTTCCTCTTGCACGCCACCAACTAGGGACCTGGCTCTCAATTCAGACATGTGCTCTGACTGGGAATAGAACCAGCAACCCTTCGGTTTGCAGGCCAGGGCTCAATTCACTGAGCCACACCAGCCAGAGTGACTATCTAACTTTTAAAACAATTTTATAAGTTCAGAGAGAAGAGTAAGTAAAGGGCATAAAGAAGTCATATGAAAACAAACACAAGTCGATACACAAAAAGACTGCAAAAGGTATCAATATACATTTCTGTATCTATTGTCTAAGAGAACTAGTAAAGAACTCTAGGAGGTAAAAATGTCTTAAAATTATCAAGTAAAATACATTACTATTTATTATGACAAGATATGTACTCAGTAAATGTGGCAGCTGTTTATGCTACAACTGTAACAAACATTGTTGAGGGTATTTTGCTTTTGATTCAAACTTCCACCTCATAGTGACCTCTCTACCAATCAACTTTCACTGGATCATGAGCTTCAGTTATCTGAGTCATAACTATATAGAAACTAACATGATAAATAATATAAAGCCAGTATGGTTTTAATCTGTGAAAAATTGAGTAGTAAAAGCATTAATATATTATCCTAAGAAAATAAAATATGCAAGTGTTCCCAATCAGTCACAATCAATGTAATTAATACCACATCTACTACCACAAACCTTTTCGTAACAAGAGTAGCACTTAAAATTTTATCTTTTAAAATGTGTAATGTCTTAATATGTTTTAAGTTATTTAAAATTCTTCATACTAAAATTGTTCTTATAAATAAAAATACAGGTTTTTGAAATCATCAGTCCCACCCAGACTGCCCAGCCTACCTTCAGACAACCCTAATTCTTCTTCCTTATGCTGAGAGAAACCTGTCACCCTAAAACTTCTATCTATCTATCCAATTCTACCACTTACTGCCAAGCAGGACACACCTACTTACATTTCCAATAATAGCCTTTCAGATACTTTAAACAGCCACTCTATACCTTGGAGTATTTTCTCTTATGTAAGCTAAATATCCTCAGCTTCTTAAATTTAACCTTATGTAATTGTGACCCCCCCACCCCAACCCCAACCCCAGTCCCTTTCCTATAAATTCCAACTTGCTTATAACCATCTTAAACTAGGCTACCCAGAACTGAAGATAATACTTCAAATGTGGTCTGACTAGAGAAGAACGATCTACTCCCGTTCCTAGAGACCTACATCAATGCAGTCTACAAATGTTTTTATTTTTAAGTATATTTTATTATGTTGTTACAGTAGTCCCAATATTTTCCCCTTTGCTCTCCTCTGCCCAGTATCCCCCTTCCCTCCAGCAATCCCACCCCCCTTAGTTCATGTCCATGGGTCATGTATGTAAGTTCTTTGGCTTCACCCTTTCCTATATTATTCTTAACTTCCCCCTGTCTATGTTGTACCAACCAATTATGCTTCTTAGTCCCTGCATCATTTCCCCATTTCTCTCCCTCCCCCCTCCCAGCTGACAACCCTCCAAATGATCCCCATGCCTATGATTCTGTTCCTATTCTGGCTTGCTTAGTTTAATTTTGTTTTTATTTTTTAGATTCAGTTGTTGATAGTTGTGAGTTTGTTGTCGGTTTTTGTTTGTTTATTTATTTTTAGAAAGGGGGGAAACGAGAAAGAGAGGGAGGGAAACATCACTGTGTGGTTTGCTCTCACTCGCACCCCCAACTAGGGACCTGATGTGCAACCTAATCATGTACCCTGACTGGGAATCGAACCAGCGACACTTGGCTCGCAGGCTGATGTTCAATCCACTGAGCCACAGCATCCAGGGCTCTGTTGTCATTTTAATGTTTATAATTTTGATCTTCTTTTTATTAAGTCCCTTTGATATTTCATATAATAATAGCTTGGTAATGATGAGCTCCTTTAGCTTTATCTTGTCTGGGAAGCAATTCCTCTGCCCTTCCATTCTAAACAATAGCTTTGCTGGATAGAGTAATCTCGGTTGTTAAGTCCTTGCTTTTCAGCACCTTGAATACTTCTGGCCAGTCCCTTCTTGCCTGCAAAGTTTCTTTTGGGAAATCAGCTGATAGTCTTATAGGCACCCCTATGTAGGTGACTTTCTGCCTTTCTCTTGCTGCTTTTAAGATTCTCTCTTTATCTTCCACCTTTGGCATTTTAATTATGATGTGTCTTGGTGTGCTCTTCTTTGGGTCTAGCTTGTTTGGGACTCTGCTTCCTTGACTTGTATGTCTATTTCCTTCACTAAATTTGGGAATTTTCCCTCCATTATTTTCTCACATAAGTTTTCATTTTCTTGCTCTTCCTCTTCTCCTTCTGGCACCCCTATGATTCGGTTTTTGGCACATTTAAAGTTGTCCCAGAGATTCCTAAGCCTCTCCTCATTTTTTTCAATTCTTGTTTCCTCTTCTGTACTGGTTGACTGTTTATTTCTTCCTTATGTTCCAAATCATTGATCTGAACCCTGGTTTCCTTCCCTTCACCATCGGTTTTGTGTGGATTTTCCTTATCTCCATTTAACATAGCCTTCACTTCTTCCTTTATGCGGTTGCTTTATTTCAGCATATCTGTCAAGCCTGTATCTTTATCACCAGTGTTTTGAACTGTGTGTCTGTTAGGTTGGCTATCTCCTCATCTGTGAGGCTGGCTATCTCCTTGTCGCTTAGTTCTCCCACTGGAACCTTGATCCGTTCCCTCTTTTGGGCCATATTTCTGTCTCCTCATCTTGACAGGCTCCTGTTTGTTTGCCTCTGTGTCTTAGGTAGAGCTGTTGCTCCTGTTACGCTGTAAGGGGTGGAGTCTTAGGGATTTGTCAGTACAGGGCTATGACCTATTTTACCACATTGTGGCGCTGTTTGTGGGGGAGGGGTCTGAGAGGGAACAATACCACTTGCTCAGTACTCACCCCTTTTCCAGGCATTTCTCCCACTCCCATATGGAACTGGCACCTCTCTAGCTGTTGCTTTGGCCGTCGTTCCCAGAGGGGGTGGGTCTGCGGACATTCTAGGACCATGGGGGCCCTTTAAACAAGCGGACTCTGCTGAGAGATTGGCAGTATCTTCCGCCACCCCAACCCCCACTGGTTTTGACAGTCAGAAACAATGAGGCTTGATTTTCCCGGGCGCTGGGACTGTGAGCTGCACGGTCTGGTCTGGTGCTGGAAGCACTCCTCTGGTGTCCCTCCCTTTAATATGTGTGACTGCACTTTCCGCCGGTCTACCACTGCCACTGCTGCTGCCACCACCACACTGCATCCTCTCCGCCCCGGCTCCGCCCCTTGTACCTGTCTAGATGAGTATTTCTCCTTTATATCTTTGGTTGTCTCTAGTTTTGAGGTAGTTGTATTCCTTCTTAGTTGTGGAGGAAGATGCAGCGTGTGTCTAGGGCTCCATCTTGGCTGGAAGTCACCAACAAATATGTTCTTAACAGCCACATCATATCAGACTCGTAGTAAGCTTAACAAATGACTAAAATCTTTTATTTACCTGATAAGTCAAATCTCTTCCACTAAACACTTACATGACAGGAATATTTTAGACTCAAGAGCACAGCTTTATGTTTACCACATTCAATGTAATCTTGTTAAATTCAGTCCATGATTCTAACCAATTGAAGTCTTTTGAGATTCTTTTTCTTAATTCACATATCCACTGTCCTCATAGCTCACTATGATTTGCAAATTTGAAACATATGTCTTCTATGTTGCATGAAAGTAATATAATTAATAAAATAAACAGAGTCCTGACCATTGTGCCTCATTGGTTGGGCATCATTCCATGAAGGAAAAGGTAACCAGTTCGATTCCCAGTCAGAGCACATGCCTGGGTTGCGGGTTCGGTCCCCGGTCAGGGAGCGTACAAGAGGCAACCAATCGATGTTTCTCACATCAGTGTTTCTCTCCTCTCTCCCTCCCTTCCCCACTCTCTAAAAACAGATAAATAAAATCTTTCAAAAAATAAGTAAATAAATAAGTAAAAAGAACAGAGACAAGTACCAAGTCTTGTGGTAAGAATGTAGAAATGTTTCTTGGGATTTAAAATAAATATCCAGTTTCCAGACCTATTTTTTCATCTTGACATCGCAATGGAACTTGGCCAACCCTTTACTAAACTATAAATATGGTATGTTTATCAACTTGCTTCATTGCTCAAAGAAGCAGATCTGACAAAAAATGAACTCAGGTTAGTCTAACATGATTTTTTCTTAGTAATACCATAGTAGGGTCTTTCATTATTAACCGCTTATAAATAAACCATGGTTTTTGTCATGTGTTTCTGAATCTTCCTCAGAATGTATTTTTATTTCTTTACTCTGTAGCTTGAAGAAAAACAAGCAAACAACAACAGCAACAAAATTACCTTTGCCCATCTCAAGGTTTCTTCTCTAGATCTTTCCTGATCCTCTTGGTTAAAAATCACCAGTGGAAATGAAGATTTTTCTCTCTTTCCCTTCAAACTTTCTGAATAAAGGCTTATTGGAGTGGTGTTTCTTTTTTAAGTCGTTCATATGCTTTTTAAAAAGTAATCTGCTTATCCAATTTCATTTTAAAGCTGTAATTTTTGTAGCCTTAGTCTGATACCAACTTGGAATTGCAGTGGTATTTTGGCTGAAATCCAATTACTTTTTCAGTGGTTATCTAGCTTGTATTTTAAATAGGTTATCTTAATTCTTGGTGCTAACACTCAGTATCTCAAAATCTGCTTGTATATACAGGCAAATGCCACACTGACTTATTTTCAATAAAAATATCAAGTTCACTGCTAACAACAGAAGTATACTCGGATTTCCATCTTACTGCCTCTGATCACACACATTAAGAATGGATAACCCATGCTGGAACAACTGGTTAGCTATATGGGAAAAAACAAACCCTAGCCTTTATCTCACATCATACACAAGTACTAATTTGAAATGAATCATAGATAGACCTAAATGTAAATGCTAAATCTATAAAACATCTAGAAAAAAACACAGGAGAAAATCTTCATGACCTTTCAGTAGGCAAAGATTCCTTAGATAGGACACAGAAGTCACAGGAGAAAATATTAAGTTGAATTTCATCAAAATTAAAAATTGTTCTTAAAAATATTTTGAACATGAAAAGGAAAATACAGAAGTGGGGAAAATAGTTGTAATGCTTTTATCTGCCAAAGTGTTAGTATCCAGACTATGTAAAGAATTCTTACAAATTAATAAAAATAAGGCAAACCACCCAATTTTTTTTAAATGGGTAAAATACTTAAAAAGACAGTTCAAAAACATGATATAAAAATGGCCAATAAGCACATGAAAAGATAATTCAACAGCATTAGTCATTAGGAACAATGCAAATTAAAATAAGGTATCACTATATACTTACCAAAATAGCTTAAATTTTGATTAAAATTTTTGATACGTAAGTTGATTACAGACCATCTTAATAATAGGCAAATTTCAAGACTGAAGGTTACATTTTCACTGATATTCTTTATTTTATTGTTGTTCTATTACAGTTGTCCCAATTTTCCCCCATTCCTCTCCATTGCCCTGACCCCTATTCACTGATATTTCTAAGAAAACAAAGTTTATATAAAGTTCAACTCAGTATTAAAATAACATATTCATATCTAACAATTTGTTTAGTGTATCAATTAAATGTGACCTAATTTATGTACTCATATAAATATAATTTGGAGTCTCATATGGAACTGGGAAAACTTGTAGTAGAATTTTTTCTCCTTATGACCTGTACAAATTAACTATTTAGACCTTAGTCACTTTTTTTAGTAAAAAGTGAAATTTTGGATAATTCAAATTTAAAGTTAAGATGCATTCTATCCCAACCAATGTGTGAAACATTTAAATGCTACTCTACATATTAGATACATGCTTGATTAGTAATATTATTTTTCTAAAAACTTTTCAGTCAAAGGTAGGAAAAAATATATAATGTATACAAAAGAATCAAGTATTGGAACTCAAACCCCACTGTGCTAAATATGTTAGAACTTCTTCCTCAACAAACACAGTTGCCAGCTCACATTCTCTCTTTTTTACCTTTCCAGCCCTCACACTCCCTTTTTACTTTTTCATGAGAGAAGGCACTCAAATTATAACACAAATTGTTTTGTGTGAAATGGAGGCTATACACTCTTTGAGACCCAATGAAACTTGTCACATTTATATCCATCACCCACCTTCTTTCAAGCAATTTGTCATCTCCAATATACTTGATACACCCAGAAAGATAATGTCTTAACAAATATGATACATATTTGAGTAATTAATGGCTTGCCAAATAGATTAAATTTTTGAGACTGCTTCAGAGACGTCATTCCTAAATTTCATGTAGAAGTTGTTCTAAAATGCAATAAATTTCTCTTTGAAATAGGAAATTCAGGATCTTGTTTGTACACAATAGGCATATAATAATTTTCTCCACAAATTAAAACAATTTGACAAATTGGGGCCTGAATCACAGTTTTTAATTCAGAATCTTGAGTGGTAGGTTATTACAAAACATCTAACATAGAACCAGTAGTGATTACCTTATTTGCTTCAGTAAAGTGGTATTGAAGTTGGCTGGCTCTATTTCATCTAGGTCAATTCCCTTCCTACTAAAAAGCATTTAGTTTCCCCTCATCTTAGACAATACCCACAATTTCTGTCAAAAATCTCGAAGAATCAGGAATAGGAATGCCATACCATAAACTCAGTCCTTCTACCAGAACAACAATTCAAAGTCATTACATAATTAAGATGAATAAATTTCTGAAGATTAGAAAAAGAAAGTGGGGAGGAAACAATGAGGAACCGTCACAAACAACTAAATGCAATGTGGTATCCTTAACTGGACCCTGGAACAGAAAGCGGGCATTAATTTAAAAACTAGTAAAATCTGAATAAAGTCTAAAGTTTATGGTTAATAGCAATATACCAATGTTTCTTAGTTTTGACAAATGTATCACAGAAATGTAAAATGATAACACTGGAGAAACTGAAGCTGAGTGAAGAGTATATAGAAAAGCTCTGCACTACCTCTGTTACTTTTCTGTAAACCTAAAATTGTCCAGCAACAATAACAACAACAATAAACCTCCACAATAAAAATTAAAAGGAGTTGTATGTAGAATAAAAGGCTTTTAAATCTGAAAAAGAAACAGCACACATATCAACAGTAAAAAATAAAGACTTCTAGTCAGTAAATAGATAATTCAGTTATAAAAAAGGAAAGGCAACTAGTTAATAAAAATAATGAATTTACAAACAAAAATTAAATTAAAACAAGGTAAAACAATTTAGAAACTTAAAAATTATATTATTGGTAAAAGCATGAAGAATCTGGAACTGCAGTACATTAATGACTAAAGGGTACACTAAGATAATTTTTATAAAGCAATTTAGCACATTATATCACAAGCCAAAAAATAAACTTAGTAATGCAAATTTTGGAAAAATAAACTAAGAAAATAATCTGGAATATAAACAGCTTTTATAAAAATATGCTCACTAATCTTTAATTTTTAGAAAAACAACCTATAACACATTCACCATAGGAAGATAGTTATTATGGCACATTCCCTTAATAGGCAGTTATTAACAAAATCACTCACAGAGTTTATAATAAACCTGAGCAATTCAGATTCAGAATGGTATAAACAAAGCATCATAACTAGGTAAAATAAATGAACAAAAATCATGCTTGTAAAAGAGACTAGAAGAAAGTACACCAAAATATGAAGAATAGTTATCTCTGGGTAATGGGCTTGTGGGTAACATATTCTCCTTATTTTTCTATATTTTTACATTTTATTGTAAATGGGTTGCTTTTATAATGGGGCAAACTTTTTTAAAAACTAAGAATAATTTAAAATATGTATTTGGATGGTCTTAATTTATAGATAATTATCCCAAAACATTTTGTACATATTAAAAAAAATTAAAATTATTTAAAGATATATGTTATAATCATTAGTAAACTTCCTATAAAACATTCTGGTACTCCTCAAAAACTATTAGCATGCATTTTGGTTCATATTAGAAATAAGGTCCTACCCTCAATGAGTTTACAATCTAGTGGCAACCAAGATTGAATTACAAGAACAAGAATAAACGAACAACAAAAGAAATTAAATATTTATATACAAGCAATGCAGTTAGGTATAGATTCTACAATCAGTTGGATCTAATAATGGTGTGACCTTGGGAAAGTTTCAGCCTCTCTAATCCCAGTTGCCTTTGTCTGGTATTTGGAGATAATAATAGTACTGACTTTCTAGAATTACTGTGAGCACCAAATGAAATATTCAAGTATGACATCTGGCAAAATGTTTGGCACATAATCAGTATGTGAATGTTAGCCACTATTTGTAAACAATTGTTAGTGTTATTGACTAACAGTGTTATAGCGTTAGAGGAAAGAAAGGAAATCATTAACAGCAAGAATTAAGGAAGGCTTTTCAAAGGATGTAAGAATTCAGCTAATCCTTGAAGGAAGATTAGAACTGGGTAAAACTAAGCAGAGATGCAGAGCATAGGGATTTGAAGAAGCAGGGCATGTTTATAGAACAGTGAAGTGAACCATCCAACTAAGCAGAATAGACATAGAATACTTCTTATGGAAGGAAGTAAAATATAATTATTTGATTAAAAAAACAAGAAGAGTCTCAATTAGTAGTATTTGTGTTATCGACACAGATTTAGCTTCAAGGGAAAAATTTTAAGTGAAAGTTAAATTACGGTATCTCAAACAATAAAATCACTTGAACAAAACAGTAATTGACAGTGCAATATTTAACAACTAAAGTCTAGCAAAGAAAAAAAGTATCTAAAACCACCAGTAAATATTAAGTAAAAAACTACTCATTTGCATTAGAAGAAAAGAGCAAAGGAGCCCTGACTGGTGTGGCTCTGTGGACTGAGCACCAGTCTGTGAACCAAAGGGTTGCCAGTTCTACTCTCAGTCAGGGCACATACCTGGGTTGCAGGCCAGGTCTCCGTTTGGGGGCCTGTAAGAGGCAACCAATCTCTCAAACAACAATGTTTCTTTCCCTCTCTATCTCCCTCCCTTCCCCTCTCTCTAAAAATAAGTAAAATTAAAACAAAAAGAAGAAAGGAGGCAAACATTTTTAAAATCTAGAAATATTTTTTACATACTAAGAAATCAAAAGCTTAAAAAAATAAAAGACGCTATTTAAGAAAAACGTACAAACAAAATTTCCTTAAATATTTATACATATACCTTTGATTCTAATTGTTCTTGGCCTGTTACATATATGTTGCAAAATAACTCAATAAGAAAAAAACAAGTGTTTTAATAACAATTCTAAATTAATGAAATAGCATATTTCTCTGATTCACAGAAATGTAGTTTCCAGACAACCGAGATCAATTTTTATATATCTAATCATAATTTAGTAGAATTAAAATAATTTATTATCAAGGTGAATTTTTTATCATTTTGTAAAATGAACTATACACCATTTTCTCTTGTAGTAACCTCCTATTGCTCTACTTAAAGTATTAGATATTATTGATCATTAAAAACACAAACTGTTAAGCTCAACACTATGACTTTGACTTTATTGACTATTTCTAAGTAAATTAAAACACAACCGATTCACTGAAGAAGTCACAAAACTTCAGCAAGCTCGCTCTACATATACTGGCTAAAAAAAAAAAAAGGCAGGCTCTGGAAATCAGGCTTTGTTATGGGTATGAGATTTATGGACTTAATCTCAGTTCTAAACACTATTAATAAGCTGTGTATGTTAAGAAAATTATTTAATATTTCTAAACCAAAGTTTCTTCATCTGTACACTGGGGACGGTAATAGTGCCTTTCCTCATAAAGTTACTATAAGGATTAAATTACATAATACATATAAAACATACATTCTAATCTAGCACAGACTAAGTATGCTTAATAAATAGAAATCATCATTAACATAATTACCATTATGTATTTCTATAGTGCATAATGTTTAAATATTTAAGAAATCTCTAGGGAAACCCCAAGAAAACAAATGAGTTTTTTTTTTTAAGTACACAGAAGAAATTTTAGCCTCTGATACCCATAGCTAAGCAAATAAACAAAGCCTACTCCTACCCGGATAAACATAAAGCCTTACAGTAAAGGTCTATTAACCTGAGTTCCACTTACTCATTACATTATGTCCAACTTTAAACAAAAAAGTACACAGTATACTAAAACACAAAAAGCACAGTTTGAAGAGACAGGGAAACTAATAAAACAAGGCTCACATATGGCAGAGATGTTAGAATTATGAGACCAGGAATTTAAAATAACTATGATAAATATGGTAAGGTCTCTAATGGAAAAAGTGGATAATATGAGCAGAGAGTCAGAAAATTTAAAAATCAAAAGGAAATGCTAGAAATAAAAAATACTGTAGCAGGCCCTGGCTGGTGTGGCTCAGTGGATTCAGCATTGACCTGTGAACCAAAGGGTCACTGGTTCGATTCCCAGTCAGGGCACATGCATGGGCTGTGGGCCATGTCCCCAGGAGGAGGTATGTAAGAGGCAACCACACATTGATGTTTCTCTTCCTCTCTTTCTCCCTCTCTTCCCCTCTCTCTAAAAATAAAGAAATAAAATCTTAAAAACAAACAAACAAACAAATACTGTAGCAGAAGTAAAGAATGCCTTTGATGGGGTCATCAATAGACTGAACGTAGCTGCAGAAAGAATCAGTAAACTTGAAGAAATGTCAGTAGCAACTTCCAAAATTGAAATGGAAATAGAAAAAAAGAATGAAAAAGAACAGAATATCCAAGAACTGTGGGACAATTATAAAAGGTATAACATACACATAATGAGAATACCGAAAGGAAAAGGAAAAGAAAGAAACAGAAGAAATATTTGCAGCAATAATGACTCAGAACTTCCCATAATTAATGACAGACATTAGGCCTTAGTTCTGCTAACTAAATGCTGTCCTCAGTGAAACACCTTAATAGCCAAAATTGATAAAGAACTTATAAAACTCAACACCAAAAAGACAATCAAATTTAAAAATGGGCAAAGGCCTGGCTGCTGTGGCTCAGTGGATTGAGCGTCAGCCTGCAAACCAAGTGTCGCTGGTTCGATTACCAGTCAGTCAGGGCACATGACTAGGTTGCACATCAGGTCCCCAGCTGGAGGCGCGAGTGAGAGGCAACCACACAGTGATGTTTCTCTCCCTCTCTTTCTCCTTTCCCCTCTCTCTAAAAATAAATAAATAAACAAACAAACAAATTAATATTTTTAAAAAATGGGCAAAGGACCTGAACAGACACTTCTCCAAAGAGGACATACAGATGACCAACAGATGCTCAATGTCACTAATAATCAGAGAAATGAAAACTAAAACCACAATGAGATATCACCTCACACCTGTCAGAATGCCTATTCAATGAAACAACAAACAACAAGTGCGGTGAGGATGTGGAGAAAAGGGAACCTTTGTGAACTGTTGGTGGAATGCTCCCCAGAGCAGCCACAATGAAAAACAGTATGATGGTATCTCAAAAGATTAAAAATGGATCTGTCTTATGACCCAAGAATTCCACTTCTGCGTATATAACTGAAGAAACCCAAAACACTAATTTGAAAGAATATATGTACCCCTATGTTCACTGCAGTGTTATTTACAATAGCCAAGCTACAGAAGCAACCCAAGTACCCATCAATACACAAGTAAGCAAAATAGCTGCACTTCATATATACAATGAAATATTACTTGGCCATGAAAAAAGAAAGAAAACTTACCATTTGCAGCATCATGGATGGACATAGAGGGTATTGTTGTAAGTGAAATAAATCAGACAGAGGAAGACAAATACCATATGATATCACTTACATGTGGAATATAAATAACAATACAAACAAAACAGAAACAAATTCATAGATACAGAGAACAGACAGATGGTTGCCAGAAGTTGGGGGGATTAGGAGACTGGGTATAAGGCATGAAGAGATTAAGAAGTACAGATTGGTAGTTATAAAAAAGTGATGGGGATGTCAAGTACACCATAGGGAATATAGTCAATAATATTGTAATAACTATGTGTAGGGATAGTTGGGTACTGAAAATATCAGGTGGAATACATTGTACCTGATACACTTTGAAACTAATACAAAATAATATTAACTGTAAACTGTAATTGAAAAAAATTTTCTATTTAAAATAAAAATAAGCAGAGGAAAGAAATAAAATTAGAGCAGAAATCAATGAAATTGAAAACAGGAAATCATTCAAAACCAAAAGTGGGTTCTTTGAAAATATCAATAAAACAGATAATTTTTTAGCCAGGTTAACAAGAAAAAAAAAGAAAAAAAGAAAATGCAGATTATTTATATCAGAAATGAAAGTGGGGCCATCTCTACTGATTCTGTGGACATTAAAAAGATAATAAAGGAATATTATGGACAACTCTATACCCACATATTTGATAAGACTAGATGAAATGGACCCATTTCTTGAAAGACACAATCTACCATCCCTGTACAATGAGAAATAATCTAATAGTCCTCTATCTATTGAAGAAATTGAATTAACAATCAATAGCCTTCTAAAACAGGAAGCACCCGGTCCAAATAGGTTCACTGGTGAGTTCTACAAAACATTTAAGAATAAATTATGTGAATCCTCTAGACAATCTCTTCCCCAAACAAACCTATGTCCCTCATGAGCATAAATGTAAATTCCTCAAGAAATATTAGTAAATCAAATCCAACAATGCATTAAAAAAAAAACAAAAAAAACTATATACTACAACCAAGTGGGATTTATTCCAGGCATGCAAGACTGGTTCAACATTAGAATATCAATTAATGTAATCCATATCACATCAACAGACTAGTAAAGAAAATTACATGATCATATCATTAGATACAGAAAAAGCATCTAACAAAATCCAGCACTCTTTCATGATAAAAACTCTCCATCAATTAGGAATAGAGGGGATCTTCTTCAATTTGGTGAAGAGCATCTACAAAAAACTAATGCGTTATCACTTAATACAGGAAATTAAGGAACAACACAAACAAACAAGCAAAGTAGAACCAGAGGCATATAAACAAGGAACACATTGACAGTGACCAGGGGGGAAGGTAGGGGGTGGGGGTAAGGGGGGAAAGACGGGGAAGGATCTAGTCAAGGAACCGGTATGAATGACCCATAGACATGGCCAACAGGGTGGGGATTGAATGAGAGGGGGTGGGCATGGTAGGGGGGAGCAATGGGGGAAAAATGGAACAACTATAATAGAAAAACAATAAATATAATATCCTTATAAAAAAAGAAACTATGGAAAGCTATAAGAAAAAAAAGCTCACAAAGTGAAATTAAAGACTAAAAACAGACAAAAAAAACCCTAATGGGAACACCATACTTAATAGTGTGAAACTAGATGCTTTTCCACGAGATAGAGAACGAGGTAAGGATGTCTGCTCTCACCACTCCTATTCAAAACATACTAGAAGTCCTAGTTAATGCAGTAATATAAGGGAAATAAAAGGTATACAAGTTGGAAAGGAAAAAGTCTGTCTTTGTTTACACGTGACATGATTATTTATGTAGAAAATCTCAAAGAATCTACCAAAATCCTGAAACAAATAAGCAATCATAGCAAGATTGCAGGGTACAAAGTTAACACACAGAAGTCAATTGCTTTATTATATATCAGCAGTGAACAATTGGAATTTGAAACACATTAGCATTTACATTAGCACTAAAAAATGGTATATACTTAGTTATAAATCTTACAAAACATATACAAGATCTATGAGGAATACTACAAAACTCTCAATGAACAAAATAAAAGCTCTAAAATGGATAATGTACATTGATAAGATTCAATATTGCCAAGATATCAATTCTTCCTAACTTGATATATAGGTTCAATGCAATTGCAATCAAAACCCAAGCAAGTTATTTTGTATTGACAAACTGATTCTAAAATCTGTATAGAGAGGCAAAGGACCCCTAATAATGTTGAAGGAGAACAAAGTCAGAAAATTGACACTACCCAACTTCAGGACTTATTATAAAACAAAGAGTAATTAAGGCAGTGTAGTACTGGTGAACAAACAAAGAGATGAATGGAATAGAATAAAGTGCCTAAAAATGGACCCCCACAAATAGAATCAACTAATCTTTGACAGAGGAACAAAGGCTATTCAACAGAGAAAGGATGGTCTTTTCACCAAACTGTGCTGGAATGAATCTGGACACAGACCTTACACCTTTCACAACACCACAAGCATACTCCACAAAAAATAAAATTAAAAAATTAAAAACGTTGGTAAGTTGGACTTCATTAAAATCACACACTTATGCTCGGTAAAAGATACTATAAAGAGAATGAAAAGACAAGCCACGAACTGTGAGAAAATATTTGCAAAACATAAGGACTGGTATCCTAAATATACAAAGAACCCTTAAAACTCAACACTAAGAAAACAACCCAGTTTTAAAAATGGGCAAGTGATCTGGACACTTCACCAGAGAAGACATACAGATGGCAAACAGGCATATGAAAAGATACTCAGAATCATATGTTACCAGAGAACTGCAAATTAAAACAAGATACCACTGCACACCTACTGGAATGGTGAAAAGTCAAAGCACTGACAACCACAAAATCAGGTGAGAATGTGGAGCAAAAGAAACTCTCATTCATTGCTGGTGGGAATGCAAAATGATACAGGCATTTTGGAAGATAATTTTAGCAGTTTCCTGGAAAACTAATCATGCTTAACATATGATACAGAAATTGTGCTCCTTGTATTTACCCAAATGAGCTGAAAACTTATGTTCTACACAAAAACCTGTACACAAATGTTTATAGCAGCTTTATTCATAATTACCAAAACTTGTAAGCAATGAAGATGTCCTTCAATAGATGAATGGATAAACAAACTGGGGTATATTCATACTATATACTACTATTCGGCGCTAGAAAAAAATGAGCTATCAAGCCACAAAAAGATATGGTGGAACTTCCAATGCATATTACTAAGTGGAAGAACTCAATCTAAAATGGCTACATATTGTATAATTCCAACTATATGAAAAATGCAAAACTACAGAGACAATAAAAAAATCAGTGGTTGCCAGGGATTCAGAAAAGGGAGAGAGGAATGAACAGGTGGCATACAGGGTATTTCTGGAGCAGTGAAACTATTCTGTATGATACTGTTATAGAATCATGTCATTATATATATATTTAAAACCAATAGGTGCACAACAAAAAGGGTGAACCCTAATTTAACTATGGACTCTAGGTAATAATAATATATCTCTTGAATGAGGATGATCTCTATGAAATTATATGGAATGATTTCCAGGATATATTGTTCAGTAAAAAAGCAAAGTGAAGCAGAGTACCAATAGTATTTTCCAACCCCATCTGTGTAAAAAGAAAGAAATAAGGGTAAAAAGTACATGTATCCATTCGTTTGTGCAAAAAGACACAGGAAAAATATACCGGGACTCAACAAATGGTCCTACAACAACTGGATATTCACATGAAAAAAAATGAAGACTGGTACAGGATCTGACACCACCAGGGGCAGATCCAGGAAGTGCAGATCATTCTAAGAAGCACCAACAAACAATAGGAGTCACAAAAATGGGGAGACAGAGAAACAACCCCCCATCGAAAGGAAAGGTAGAGTCCCCAGAAAGAATGCTAAATGAAATAGAGGGGAGCCAACTATCAGATATGGAACTGAAAGCATGGATTATGGAGAAGCTCAATGAGCTCAGCGGAAACTACAAAGAACTCCAGAAAAACTACAGTGAACTCCAGAAGAACTATAAGGAACTTACTGAGAATTATACCAGCATCAAAAAGGACATGGAAGCTATCAATAAGAGCCAGGAGGAAATGAAGAATACGATCTCTGAATTGAAGAACACAGTAGAAGGAATTAAAAACAGGCTAGAGGAAGCAGAAGATCGGATCAGCGAGCTGGAGGACAATGTAGACAAAAACTCACAGACAGTGCAACGAAATGAAAAAAGACTGAACAAGACTGAAGAGGCTCTAAGACAGCTGCAGGACAACTTGAAACGTAATAATATCCGTATCATAGGAATTCCAGAAGGAGAAGAAGAAGAGCAAGGAATAGAAAACCTCTTTGAAAAACTAATGACAGAAAACTTCCCTAACATGAGGAGAGAAAGAATCATCCAAGTCCAGGAAGCACAGAGGGTCCCAATGAAGATGAACCCCAACAGGCCCACTTCAAGACACATCATAATTAAAATGCCAACATTCAAAGACAAAGAGAGAATCCTAAAAGCAGCAAGAGAGAAACAGCTAATAACATACAAGGGAGCTCCAATAAGGCTATCATCAGATTTCTCAGCAGAAACACTACAAGCCAGAAGGGAATGGCAAAATATATTCCAAGTAATGAAAGACAAAGGCCTACAACCAAGAATACTCTACCCAGCAAGGCTCTCATTCAAAATGGAAGGTGAAATAAGGAGTTTCCAAAACAAAAGAAGGCTAAAAGAATACATCTCCACCAAACCAGCATTGCAAGAGATGCTAAAGGGTCTGCTTTAAGAAGATGAAGAAACAGAGAGAGACAGAGAGGAACACGAGTACAAAGGGGGAAAATGTCAATGAATAAGTACTGAAAGAAAGAAGGAACTTCTACCATTTGTAACAACATGATTGGAACTAGAGAGAATTATGCTTAGCGAAATAAGCCAGGCAACAAAAGAAAATTACCTTATGCTATCACCTGTTAAAGGAAACTAATGAACAACACAAAAAAATGAGCAAAACTGAACCAGAGGTATGTAAACAAGGAATAAACTAACAGTAACAAAGGAGGAGATGGGAGGGAGAGAAGTGGTAAGAAGGGGAAGATCTAGTCAAAGAACATGTATAAATGACCCATGGACATGGACAACTGGGTGGAGACTGAATGTGGAAGAAGGAGGGGGCAGGGTGCAGGGAAGCAAGAGGGGGAAAAAAGTGAGACAACTGTAATGGAAAAACAAACAAACAGAAAAATTTTTTAGTGGGGGGAAAAAATAAAAATATAAAGAATAGAAATGCAAGTTCAGTGAATATTAGAAGGACAAGGATTTTCCTTCACACTGTATATTTTTCTCCCTATCTGATCCCTCCAGAGTTTGGCATTCTAAAGAAGTAACTAATGACCTAACTTTCTTTGCATAAAACTAATAAGACCAGTTGTTAATAGAGGTTTTTTTTTTTTTTTCTTTTTTAACTAAGACTTTGAATGGAATGTCATGCCTAAAGGAGACATGCTTGGGCTTTGGTTGTTACCAAAAAGCCCTGAGCAATTGGGACTGACTTTCAAAGGTAATAAAAGTCCACGAGATAAAAGGCCTGGTACCTTGGATGGATGAGCGGTCCACAGCAATCTTTCCAGGGAAGGAACGAAGGTTGTTTTCCTGAAAGATGGCTAGAAGGGACCTTAAGGCACAATGGAAAACCAGGAGGACCTGGAAAAGACAGGTGTTTACAGGCAAGGCTGAATGCCAGGTATGTGGATCTGCTTCTGTGCCTTGAAGGGGAGACTGAAGGTCACCCTAAATGTTCCTTGCGTAAGTTCCAGCAAAGCAGAACTAAAGATCATAAGTGATCATTTTCTGCTCTTGTTGTGTTTATGCAAATGAACAGGATAAATTAAAAATGGACTTAATGCAGTCCCTTTAATGACAAGGAGGGTAATCTTAGGGAGAAAAATCACGATTCAAAGAAGATCACAATGCCCAGTGGTAGACTATAAAGTAGTGCAACTAACCGTCCTTAAAGTTTCTTTTCATTTAAAATTTGTTTTCATTTGAAAGTTAAACTATGTCTGTGGCATTATCAAAGATGTTTAATTTACAGGCAAGAAGAATGTCAAATGCCTTGCAACTGGATGTCTTTCCAATAAGACAGTCCTACAGATTTAGAGACATGTATGTGGGTTATGTTACATAAATTAACATGTGTTTTCTGTTTTCAAAGGGCATAAGCCTACGATCTCATTACTTGAGTGATTGTCTGTACGTATAGGCCTCACTTAATCCTGTCTGCATTGCTGCCTCCTGAGACTCAATGGTTTGGCTGAACTAAGTGGCTGGGTTGGTGAAGAACGGGGTGGTCTGTGGGCTTCACTTTAAAACTGGTTTCTCTTTTCTATCCTAATGGCTTGGACAGAAAGAGCCCAGAGGCCTGAGAGGGGGGAAACCTAAAATATTTCCCTCGGTCCAAACTAAGTATAGTGGGCAAAAGGGTTTTGGACAGGTGAGATGTGCCTGGCACACCTTCCTCCAAAGAAGCCCTTCTTTTCCCTAATGTGGGACATTGAAAAATTAATACCTGTCTTTTGTCATCTAGTGGTTACGGATTGAATGATGTCCTTTAACCCTGTTGCCCCCAGAATACAACAAGGATGCCAGCCTGTTAAACCAAGCATGCCGTTGTCCAGAGACAGCTAACCAACCTGGAGTCTGCACGATCCTTCCCCTTGTGGGAAGGCCACCCTCCCCTCCACACCCCCACTCTTACTAGGGATTTCTTGACCCAAGGGTAGGTAGGACGATGACCATGTCCAGCTTGAAGCAGCTAGAGGAGCTCGAGACCTTCGTCCATTGTCCTTTATAAGATTGTAAAGGGTCTTACGTCTGAGAGGGAGGGATTGTTATTTTTTATTGTTAAAATATTTAACTAATTAATTAATTATTTTTTAAAAAAAGAAGAAGAATATATGAAAGGGTGAGGCAGGAGAGCTTGTATGTACGACCCATGGGCATGGACTTGGGGAGGGGATTGTTGGGGAAGGGGGGTGCTGGGCGGAGGGGAGCAAAGGGGAAAAAATTGGAACTATTGTAACAATATAATCAATTAATGATGAAAAAAAAAATGAGGTTGGACCCCTTCTTTATATCATACACAAAAATTAAATCAAAATAGTCTTATATACAACACTAAAGCACAAGTAACAAAATAAAAAAATAGATATATTAGACTTAATGAAATGTAAAACTTTTGTGCATTAAGGCACACCACCAAGAAAGGGAAAAGACAACTCACTAAATGAGAAAATGTTTGTAAATCATATATCTGATAAGTGTCTAATATCTAAAATGTGTTTTTAAGTCTTACAATGTAATGCTAAAAATATAAATAACCAATTTGAAAATGTGCATAGGATCAGAATACACATTTCTCAAAAAAAAAGACCAATGGCCAATATACCACTTTACACCCACTAGGACGGCTAAAATAAAATAGACAATGAGGTATGCTGGTGAGAATGTGAAGAAACTGGAACCCTCAAACATTGCCAGTGGGAACATAAAATCATGCAGCCACTCTGGAAAAGGGTTTGGCAGGTCCTCAAAAAGATAAAACTACCACATGATCCAGCAGTTCCACTTCTATACTATCTTTGCAACTCTTCTGTAAACCTAAAATAATTTCAATAAAAAGTTTTAAAAATAAAAAAAATGCTTTTTAAAACATTATTTTGTATTAGAGTACTCTTCAAATTAAAGCTGAACTATTGAACTCATTTCTAAACCCACTTAGTGTAAGAATAAATTCAGTTTCAATTAAGTTACTCTGAGATGCAATGTTACTAACAGTATCTTTGCATTTAATGATTTTTGGAAGGGGATACAGAAGAAAGATAATGTTTCAGGGAAACAAGATTTTGCAAACTTAAGGGGAATGGTTGGAAGAAGACGAGTAGAAGAGAATATGGATTTAAAAGATTAAAATTACCATATTAACAGTATCCTATAAACAAAAGGGAAAACTGAAGTTTCATTTTAGAAGGATAACTATGACAATAATATAGACAAAGGGCCAGAAGGGGCTAGGAAAGTGTTAAGGGCTACCACAAAAGCCTACAACAGAGAGTCCCAAACTTTCTGGGTTTACAAGACCCATAACATGTCAGTAATTTTTTCACAGGCCAAAAGACATACCTAACCATTCTGTTTGTTAAGCAGTAAGGTCTTGAACACCTGTGTTAGGTGGGCACTTCACAACTTCTCAAACCTTAGGATCAGATTGGACACTGCTTTCCTCTTTTTTTCTTCCATACAGATTTTCATATAGTACTTGTTTTTTATAGTAGCACCTACTAAAAACTCTGCTTTGTAAAAACAAGGTATCGTTGAAAGGAATGTAGCAATCTAATTTTGAAAATGAACCACCTCAAGCTAGTAGTTTGCGTGGTTCCCAACAGATATTGTTGCTCTACCCTCAAAATTTTTAAGCATCTGGGTACATCATGAGTTCTGTGTGGTGCCTTCTGTGCTCCAAAGTACAGTTTGAGAAACATGGGCCTTAGCAAAAGATGACAAAGGATGCCACCAAGGCAGTGAAGATAGAAAAATTGGAGTAATAATTAAGGCATTCTTCACAGGAAAAAAATCATTAGATCCAGAGATGTTACCTGGAAGTATGATAAACAGTGCAAATACTTGAAAAGATTCAAAATTTTGCTTAAGAACTTGCAGCCAAGATGGAGGCCTAGAAAGACATGCTAGGTCTCCCTGTATGAGTAAGAAGGAATACAACTACCTCAAAACTAGAGACAACCAGAAGTTCCAGAAAATCAAGCTGCATGGAAGTCCAACAAAGATATAAAGAAGAAATACTCATCCAGACAGGTAGAAGAGGCGAAGCCAGGGCAGAGAGGACGCGGTGTGGTGGCAGCAGCAGCGGTGGCAGTGGCAGACTGGTAGAGAGCGCAGTCACACATATTAAAGGGAGGTAACCAGGGAGTGCTCCCAGCACCAGATCAGAGTGTGCAGCTCAGGGTCCCAGCACCAGGGAAAATGTAGCCTCATTGCTTCTGACTGTGAAAACCAGT
The DNA here is from genome assembly GCF_987537825.1 of Furipterus horrens. Lineage (NCBI taxonomy): Eukaryota > Metazoa > Chordata > Mammalia > Chiroptera > Furipteridae > Furipterus > Furipterus horrens. The sequence goes on along the minus strand of NW_028327176.1, from coordinate 43,441,076 downwards.
GGAGGTTGGGGTGGAAAAATAAACTTCCATTCTCCCCGCTTGTTTAAAGGACCCCCATGGCTTAGAATGTCCGCAGACCCACCTACTCTGGGAATGACAGCCAGGGCAACAGCTAGAGAGGTGCCAGTCCCATACGGAAGTGGAAGAAATGCCTGGAAAAAGGGTGAGTGCTGAGCAAGTGGCATTGTTCCTTCTCAGATCCCTCCCCCACAAAAAGTTCCACAATGTGGTGAAACAGGTCCTGTACTGACGAATCCCTAAGGATCCGTCCCTTACAACGTAACCGGAGCAACAGCTCTACCTAAGACACAGAGGCAAACAAACACAGGAGCCTGTCAAGATGAGGAGACAGAGAAGTATGGCCCAAAAGAGAGAGGAGATCAAGGTTCCAGTGGGAGAACTAAGCGACAAGGAGATAGCCAACCTCACAGACACACAGTTCAAAACACTGGTGATAAAGATACTCACAGGCTTGACAGATATGCTTAAGTAAGGCAAACACATAAGGGAAGAAGTAAAGGCTACTATGTTAAATGAAGATAAGGAAAATCCAAACAAAACCAACACTGAAGGGAAGGAACTCAGGGTTCAGATCAATGATTTGGAACATAAGGAAGAAATAAACAGTCAACCAGTACAGAAAGAGGAAACAAGAATTGAAAAAAAAAGAGGAGAGGCTTAGGAACCTCTGGGACAACTTTAAATGTGCCAAAAACCGAATCATAGGTGTGCCAGAAGGAGAAGAGGAAGAGCAAGAAATTGAAAACTTATATGAGAAAATAATGGAGAAAAAATTCCCAAATTCAGTGAAGGAAATAGATATACAAGTCCAGGAGGCACAGAGTCCCAAACAAGCTAGACCCAAAGAGGACCACACCAATACACATCATAATTAAAATGCCAAAGGTGAAAGATAAAAAGAGAATCTTAAAAGCAGCAAGAAAAAACAGAGTTACCTACAAAGGGGTGCCTATAGGACTATCAGCTGATTTCTCAAAAGAAATTTTGCAGGTAAGAAGGGACTAGCAACTAGTATTCAAGGTGCTGAAAAGCAAGGACTTACAACCAAGATTACTTTATCCAGCAAAGCTATCATTCAGAAGGGAAGGTCAGGTAAAGTGCTTCCCAGACAAAGTAAAGCTAAAAGAGTTCATCATCAACAAGCCATTTTATATGAAATCATAAAAGAACTTAAGAAAAAGAAGATCAAAACTATGAACACTAAAATGACAAAAAACTCACAACTATCAACAACTGAATCTAAAAAATAAAAACAAAATCTAACTAAACAAACCAGAATAGGAAGCAGAATCATAGGTATGGGGATCATTTGGAGGGTCATCACCTGGCAGGGGGAAGAGGGAGCAATGGGGAAATGGTGTAGGAATTAAGAAGCATAATCGATTGGTACAAAATAGACAGGGGGAAGTTAAGAATAATATAGGAAAGGGTGAAGCCAAAGAACTTCTATGCACGACCCATGGACATGAACTAAGGGGAGGTGGATTTCTGGAGGGAAGGGGGGTACTGGGAAGAGGGGAGCAAAGAGCAAAAAACTGGAACTACTGTAACAACATAATCAATAAAATATACTTTAAAAAATTGCTTAAAAAAATATTCTATCTTTACCGACTCTCACCCCCAATAGGCCTTGCTTCTATGGAAGAAAACAAATTAGCCTTTTTATTTTTTTAATATGCTTTATTGATTATGCTGTTACAGTTTTCCCAATTTCTTTTCCCTCTGCACCCCTCCACCCAGCGACATTCCTCCCTCCAGTTGTCCCCCCACCTTAGTCCATGCCCATTGGTTGTGCATATAGTTCTCAACATCTTCCTGTCTACTCCACTCCCTCCTACTACGCTTCTTAATTCCTGTACTATCTCCCTCCCTTTCCCCACTTCCTCCTCCTGTGGACCTCCCCCCATAATGTTCCCCATACCTATAATTCGTTGGCTACTTAGTCTGCCTTTGTTTCGGTTCCCTAGCTTCTGTTGTTGGTTGTTGTGATATAGTTCAAAGTTTTGATCCTCTTTCTCCTAAACAAGTCCCTTTAACATTTCATATAACAGTAGTTTGGATCTGATGAACTCATTCAGTTTTACTTTGTCCTGGAAGCACTTTCTCTGCCCTTCTGTTCTGAATGACAGCTTCGCTGGATAGAGTAATCGTGGTTGTAGGTTTTTGCTTTTCATTACTTTGAATATTTCTTGACAGTCCCTTCTTGCCTGCAGAGTTTCTTCTGAGAAATCAGCTGATATTCTTATTGGGACCCCTTTTATGTAATTCTCTTCTTCTCTCTTGCTGCTTTTAAGATTCTTTATCTTTAATTTTTGACATTTTGATTATAATGTGTCTTAGTGTGGTTTTCCCTGGGTCCAGTTGTTTTGGAATTCTCTGTGCCTCCTGGACCTGTAAGTCTTTTTCCTTCCCCAAGTTAGGGAAGTTCTGCTTCATTATTTTTTCATATAATTTTTCAATTTCTAGTTCTTCTTCTTCACCCTCTGGCAACCCTATGATTCGGATGTTGGCCCACTTATAGCTGTCCCAGAGGTTTCTAAGCTTCTCCTCATTTTCCTCTCTTTTTGTTTCCTCTTTCTGTGCTGGTTGACTGTTTGTTTCTTCCTTGTGTTCTGATTTGTTGATTTGATTCCTGGTTTTCTCACCCTCACCACCAGTTTTGTATGTATTTTTGTTCATTTCAGCAGGACTAGCCTTCATTCCTTCCCCATCTTGTTTAAGATCTTTTTTTTGGTCTGTAATCATTTTTATAACCAAAGCTGTGAACTGTGCCTCAGAAAGATTTCCTATCTGCTGCTTTGTTAGATTAGATATTTGTTGTCTGGTCAGCTATGTCACCGGGATCTCTATCATGATCTGTGTCATCCTGACAGTTTTGTGTTTAACTTTGCTTTTGGGCAGGGCTGTCACCCTCCTACACTATAGGGGACGGAGCCCTGTGCCCTCGTCACAACTGGACGACCTGTCTCACCACGCTGTGTTTTCTGTGGGGGTGGGGGTCCAAGATGGATTCCTGCTGTTCACTCTCTGCTGAGAGACCAGGAGTCTCCTCCTCCATCCCACCCCCTCCGGGCCTCGCAGTCCTAGGCAATGGAGGTCTGCCTTTCCCGGCTTTGGAATCGCAAGCTGACGAGTCTGGTCTGCAGCTGGGTGTGCTCCCCAGGCGCTTCTCACTTCTCCTTAAATTACGGGTGTCTGTGCTTACCGCTATCCTGTCGCCATCGCCGCTACTGCCGCGGACAGCACAGCTTGACCTCTCCTCCCCAGCTTCGTCCCTCCTACCTGTCCGGACCAGCACCACTTCTTTATAATCTCATACGTTGGACTTCCATTTATTTTCTGGAACTTCTGGTTATTTCTGAATTTGCGGTAGTATTATTCCTTCTTAGTTGTGGATGGAAACAGAGCGTGTCAGTCTAGGCCTCCATCTTGGCCAGAAGTCTCCTGTGTTTGTTTGCTTCCGTGTCACAGGGAGAACTGTCGCTGCTATTTCGTTGTAAGGGGCGGAGCCTTAGGGATTCATTGTGGTGCTGGATGCGGGGGAGGGGTCTGAGAAGGAACAATGCCACTTGCCCAGCACTTGTCCCTTTTCCAGACACTTCTCCCACCTCCGCACCGGACTGGCGCCCCTCTAGCTGCTGCCTTATACGTGGTTCCCAGAGTGAGTGGATCTGCAGATATTCTAGGTCCGTGGGCGCCCTTTAAACAAGCGGACTCTGCTGAGAGACCAGCAGTTTCTGCCTCCGTCCGAACCCCCACTGGTTTGCACAATCAAAAGCAATGAGACTTGATTTTCCCCGGAGCTGGGACAGTGAGCTGCGCAGTCTGGTGAGGAGCTGGGAACGCTCTCCAGGTGTCCCTCCTGACTTTTTAAAACGTGTAACTGTGCTTTCTGCCAGCCTGCTGCTATTGCCGCTGCTGCCACCACGGGACCGTGTCCTCTCCTCTCCTCCCCGCTCCGCCCCTCCTACCTGTCTGGGTGAGTATTTCTTCTTTATATGTTTGTTTGCTGGACTTCCATGCAGTTTGATTTTCTGGAACCTCTGGTTGTTTCTAATTTTGAGGTAGTTGTATTCTTCTTAGTTGTGGTGGGAGAGACCCAGCATGTCTGTCTATGCCTCCATCTTGGCCGGAAGTCGCCATTTTTTTTTTAATGAATGAATGAAACTGTTAAAATGTTTATATTAGTTTGTAATCTTTATATTTGACATAGCTAAAGTACACCGCTCTCACTTTCAACACTCACATATGCACTACAAAACAACTACACCAAAGGAAGAAAATTATATTCAAATTTTTGACTCTAAAAACATGTCTGGAGTACCAACAGGAATTATCATCCAGCATCTGCCAAAGCTTTACTTCAAACAGACACTCGAGAATCAAATAGAGTAGTTCTAAAGCCTGGCTTGATCTTAAGCAACTGTGGAACTTCTAAAATGACAGATTTGCCAGCACCACTCCAGACCTACTAAAATCAGGGCTTTCTAATGGGCATGGAATTTTTCATATTTGCAAAGTGCCCTGGTAATTCTTAAATCAGCCAGTTTGAGAGGAAATAGCTAAAACAACACTGTCCAATAAAATCTTTTGTGATGATGGAACTGTTCCACATTTGCACTGTCAGATATGGTAGCCCCTAGCTCTATGTGGCTAGTGAGCACTTGAAATGTGGCTAATGTGCCTGAGGAACAGAATTTTTAATTTTATTCAAATTAAATTAATTTATATTAAGATGTAAATTGTTTCTGTACTGGATAGCACAGTACTTGATTTCTGTTTCGAATCCCTTCTTCTAAATAAACTGTACCCTTGATTTAAATTAGATAATCAGAAAATCAGGTTCCTCAGCCACAGTCTCTCATAAAGGGTCTTTATAAAGATTATATATCATGGCAACATAGACATTGTCCAGTTTAACAGTCTGAGTCTTTTGTAGGTAAAGACTTTATCTCGAATGTCATACATTTTTTTTCATAATAAAAGTCCTCTTTGAATTAAGTTCTAAGAAAAGTCTCTGCAAATGAATTTGGATATTTTCTTTAGGCAGAGGGACTATTATGTGAGCCAATGTGCCTCAGTTGCCAATCAACTCAGAACCAAACCCACTAGCCAATGGTAACTCCGCTTAAGTGCCTGGTAACATGTACTCCAGCTCCTCTAAGACTATCTCTGTTCTATTTATATCCCTAAATTAGTCAACATAGTGTTACTTAAATTCTGAAGTTGAGGAACTCTTTTGAAGATAGGGAGAGTATAGACTTTTAAAGTGATAACTTCATTGCATTAAAGTCCATCTGTTTTATTGTTACTGAGGTATTAGTTATATTTAAGTGTATTTTATTTAAAGAGTCTTTTAAAAGTAACACCAGCATTAATAACACCAGGAAATTTTTTAATATATCAAATTTACCAAAGAAAATCTTTAGGCATCTATTATCAAAGATGCCTAAAAATATCACTATAACAGTGAAAAATAAGACAAACACATACTGACAGCCTTAGTAATTTCACTGTCCCCATTTCACAAACTCCTATTCCTTTTTAAAAAAAACATGCAAAAGCCCTGATGCAGAATATGAACATCCCTATTGAGCATTCAGTTCAAAATGCTTGCACAATCTTTCCTTCAGCACACTGGACTATTTTTATATCATGGAATGAACTACTTCAGTGAGTTTTTTTGTTGAAATTTTCCACACAATTAGAACAAACACATTTAATGCATCAATAATACATTTTAAGTTATCTGAGCCTCTAATTTCGTAATTAATGTGAAACAAAACTAAACCATAAAAGAACTTCTTCACATAACCCCTTAAAATTTCATCTTAAAAATCAACTTTTAAAATAGATAAACCAAGATTTGATACCAAAATAAGGTAAGGGAATTACACACCATCAAAAGATACAATTTACTCCACGGGTTCATTTTAAAAATCATGACAGGAAAAAAAAATTTTAAAGAAAAACTGTCATAAAGAAATATTTCCTAAAAAAGAAAAAAGAAAGAAAAAAGGACCATGAAAAAAAGGAATATATCCTAAATATTATGGTCACCATAGTGTGCATGCACATGCATACACGCACATACAAACACATACATAAATGCTGGCAAATTAATTCTACTTCATGATTTTTAGAGTACATTGTTATAAATTCTTTTTGAGGACCTAAGATCCTGTACAAGGACACAAGTCCACAGGAGCTACCTTAACAAGTATTAAGTGCCATACCACTTTAGTAAGTTTTCTTGGTAATGTAGAGCCAGCCTATCCCTGTATTTTGGAAATATTTTCAGGTTGTAATGCATAAGTAAATTTTATTTCTTCCATCAATTCAATGCCAGACAGAGCTCTTTGTACCAGACAGGGTCAATGGAACCAAAAACAAATTTCCAAAGTCCAAGTATTGAGTCATCAGTTCTACACACTCTCCAGATTAAACACCCTCTTATTCTAATGAATACCACAAAGCTCCTTAATCAGAGCACTGGTCCAACATGCAATAGGCCAAGTCAAATTACCGTAACAATCCCCTATGATCCTTTATCTTTCCATCTTAATTTCTTATTCCTACTGATCCTCAGACCACCTTTCACTCTCTCCTGACAGTCATTATTATGGCAATCTACACCTTACCTAGACTATTTAGCCTCGATATTTCCAATCTATCCAGCCCACGTCCCTACCCTATTTATGCAGCACCATTGACAGCTTCAATGTTTTATTTCTGACCCTGTAGGAATGAAGAAGGGGATGCGGGGCATTTGTGGAACAGTGTTTATAGTCTACAGTAGTATAATGTCCTAAGCCTTTACACTCTCAGCACTCACTCACTGACCACCCAGGGCAACTTCCAGTCCTGCAAGCTCCATTCATAATAAATGCCCATATACAGGTGAACCATTGATCTTTTATAGCATATTTCCATTGTATCCTTCCTATGTTTAGATACATTTAGATACACAAATACTTACCACTATGTTACAATTGCCTAGTAATCAGTGTAGTAACATGCTGTACAGGTTTGTAGTCTAGGAGCAATAGGCTATACCACATAGCCTTGGTGTATGTTGGAGGCCATAACAGCTAGGTTTGTGTAACTGCACTCTATAAATGTTTACACAACATCGCCTAATGATACATTTCTCAGAAAGTGTTACCGTAGTTAAGCAATGCATGACTGTACTAAGTGACTACAGCCTCTTGTCTCCCCTGAGTTCAAGTCTCTTATAATTAACTACTTAATTAAGGCCTCCATCTGGATATTCCAAACTTTTAAGAAAAGCAAAGTTAATTCTTGATTTCTCCTTCATGTCAAACCTTGTCCTTCCCAAGGGTTCCCCATCCCTGTAATTACTACATTCACCTGGTTGCTCAGGCTTAAAAACTACAGTTATTATTGATCCATCTCTCACTTTGTACCATATCTAATCCATCATTAAGTCCTGTCAACTATACATTCAAAAAAAGTCATTTCCAGTTACATAGGTATATATATTTGTCAAAACTTATTGAACTATATGCTTAAAGTGAATGCACTTTATTTGTATGTAAAAGTGTAAGTTATACTCAGTAAAGTGTGCTGGTAGTATGTGTGTATCACCTACATACAAAGGAACTTATTATGAATGGAGCTTGCAGGACCATTTCTCACCACCTCCACCACTACCTCTTTGCTACATAGACTATTGCAACAGCCTCCTAACTGCTATGCCTGCTACCATTTTTACTGACAACAGTTCACAAAGTATCCAAAATAATCCTCTCAAAATATAAGTCCATATCATATCATACCTCTCCGATGGCTTTCTATCACACTTAAAATCCAAAATTCCTTACCACGACCTCAAGGCCATACATGATCTAACCCCCCCACTACCTACCTCTCAGACCACACCTATCATTTTACCCCTTACTCTGTGTTCCAGACACATTGATCTTCCAAATACTTCTAAAACACATGAAGCCTATTTCCAATTAATTTGTTTTTTCTTTTTTTAAAAGAGTAGGTTCTTTGCATCAAGGCTGATGTAACTCTATCTCACTCTTTAGATGATCAACAGAGAAATGCTTGCTTAATCCACCCAAAGAAATGGGTCTGAATGAGTTATTAATGTAATTTGGACTTCATAAACTCATGTTAATACTTAAAGTGCATGTAGCATTCTGATGTCCAATTAGAAAATTAAATTGGGTTCAGTTACAGAGGGCCAGGATCATCAGATTAAGGAGTAATATTTTATCTATCAGGCTATCATCACAAACTTAAGCACTGAAAAGAGCTACTTTATTTACTTTTCAAATCCTGAGGTCACAAGGTTTGCAAAGAGGTGTAGAATAATGGAAAAAATGAGGAGTTACTTTCAGGAATATATATACACCTTTTTGTATCTCTAGAATTTTGAGCCATGTGACTGTATTACTTAATTTTAAAACAAATCATAATTAAAACTATATTTAAAAACAAGAATTCTTACTAAAGAAAAATCAAAAACAAATATATTTATGCCTTTTTAAGAAAAACATATAGTATTTTAAATACTTTTTGAATGCCATACTAAGAGTTAGACAGACTATAAAAACATAAATAAAATGTTTATATATTTAGGTGATGCAGACATACACAGAAAACTAAAATACCTGCTCATACATAATAGTTCTTATCATAAATTAGGTAGGTCCTACTGGAATTGAATTCTGCAACCTAAATTATCATAACCACAACTTGTCATATTTCTAATAGTTTGCTTCAATACCTGAACAATCATTAAGCGCTCATATAGTGAAGACTTTTCTTGAAAATCTAAAGGCCTGCAGGTGATAAAAGAATAGAGTAAGAAATAAACTAAGATAAAAAAGCACAGTCTCTTTCTCTCAAATTCATCTCCAGTGGCCAGTCTCACCTTTTGCCAACAGCTACATCAGTTAAACAAAATTAATAATTAAATGACTTGGGGACAACAATAAGAGTAGGGGATATAAACTTTATCATCCCCAAATTTGCCAGCATCTCTTCCTGGCAATCAAGGAGTAATGAGGAACAGGACCTCGCAGTACAGAGTCCTTCTCTCAGATGAATAAGTCATTCTGGTTTTTGTTTCTAACCTAAATTCTAGAAGCACTGTACCATGAAAGAATCAGGAAGTAGACCCTGTTAAACTAAGGGAATTCATACTGCATCAGCCAGGGCAAAGGCAAAATACTATAAATGGCAACAAAGAGAAAGCAGAAATCCCAAATCCTCTAATCTATAGAATCTATCCTTTGATCAAGGAGCAAAGTACTGTGAGTCTACTCACAGCCTAGATCTAAAAAGGTGGCCTCCATAAACCCTTACCTTTATCCTGTTACTTGTCTTATCGAGGCTCATATCCTATGGCTATGACAAGAGAACATGGGAAAAGATTCTCCTCTCCGTAATCACAGAAATGGCACATTCTCCCTTGGAAAATATATCTTGATTCCCATTATCCATGAACATCCTATGGATTTTCTGAATCTCTTGAGTTTCATCTTCATTCTTTTGAGTTTCAATTTTATGCAGAAGCCAGTGTATTTTAAATATACTTTATCCTGAAGTCATGAATGGGCACTTGGTAAGGTTCAAAACATCACTTTAAAATACTGCTTCTTAAACTTTAATATGCATACTGTGAATCTTATTATAAAGCAGATTCTGATTCAGTAAGTCTAGGGCAAGGCACTGAGAGTTAGCAGTTCTAACAGGTGTTGCAAATGTTCTGCTTCTCAGAAAACACCTGAAGAAACAAGGTTCTAGCCCTAGCCAATGTAGTTCGGTTGGCTGGAGCATGTCCTGTGAACTGAAGAGTTGCAGGTTCGATACCCAGTCAGGGAACATACCAGAAGACAGCCTGCACCACCCTCTCTCTCTTCCAGAGATGAAAAAATGTCATCAGGTAAGGATTTAAAGAAAGAAAATAAAGCAGCAAGGTTCTAAAAGGCAATAACACAGTTTACCTCCAAAGGCGCAACACCAACAAAATGCTAACTGTTCTTTCTTTTTATCGTTTATTCCTTCTCTAATTTATAGCAGGTGTATTTTCATAGCCTCTCAATATTTGCAATTTATCTTCAATGCTCTTACTGATGTCTCTTTTCATTCATTCAACTGGCATCTCTAAATTTACTTCCTTACCTTTTATTCTTCCATACCCCCAAAACAATACTTAAATGTAAGAATAACTGATAAAAATTTTCTAGCCCTGGCTAGCGTGTCTCAGTAGATTGAGTGCCAGCTATGAACCAAAGGGTCGCTGGTTCAATTTCCAGTCAGGGCACATGCCTGGGTTTTGGGCCAGGTCCCCAGTTGTGGGCCTGAGAGGCAACCACACATTTGATGTTTCTCTCCCTCTCTTTCTCCCTGCCTTCCCATCTCTCTAAAAATAGATAAAATCATTTTTTTTTTTAATTTCTTACTATGTGTCCACGTCTATTTCTTTCTTATATCCTTTAAATAGTTTCTAATTCAACACACATACATCTAATAATTTAAGACTTCCTGCAAAGATCAAAATGAGGAATGGAAAAAAGAAAGAAATGGAAGAAAGAATACTATAGGATAAGAGTGCAGAAATTGGGCCTAATCTGTACCTATCACAGGATCCTATGCAAAGTAAGGCAAAAAAAAAAAGTCAAATGTGTATATATTGAAAAGATTTTAAAGTTCTATTTAAAATATTTAAAATATAAATCTTATTTATAAGATTCACTTATAAATAAGATTCTAGTACATCAAACAGATATGTTATTCTTTGAGTCTGTCACCTTGTTAGCTTTAAACTATAGTTTAAATGAGAGTTGCTAAATGAGAGGGGAGAAAAGCTAAATATTTAGAACTACTCTCTGAACATTCTAGAACACCCAAATGTTTCTAGTGTTAAGGTCAGTTCCTATAATAAAGATCTAATTTAACAGGTATACCATAATGGCAACCCCTAAAAATTATCAAGCCATCTATTCAATTGTAATCAAGTTAAATTTTCATTCTTGCTTTCACCTTGAGACATATTAACAATAACTTAATATGTCTCAAGGAACAAATCCAGGGATGCTGCAAACTGTGGGGAAGAAACTGATTTCATGACTAGAGAATCACCCAATATGTTTTGTTTCCCTTAAAAAAAGAGATTTTAATTTAACCATCCTTAAGTTGGTATTCCCAGTATACTGCCAAATTAAGAAATACTGGTAATCAGGATCTTCCTCATGTATTCCCTAGCTTGGTTAGTAATATACCCAGTTGTCCAAGCCAGAAACTTGGGTGTCAACTTAGACCTTTCCCTCTCCCTTATCCCCATCCTTTCCAGACCCCTGACTGAAATGACCACCAAGTCCTATCCATTTTGTGTCAAAGTGTTCCTCTGGTCTATTCCCTCCATTCCCTCTGCCACTGCCTCAAGTCCAACCCTTTTCTCTGACTTTATCTACTTCAATAGCTACCCTAATATCAATGCACCCAGTCACACTTTCCACTATGATACTTACTCTATGCTGTCATCAAGTGATTTTTCCAAAACACCAACCCTAAGGTCTCTTCCACCCAAAACCTCCAGTTATGTCCCCATGTATAACAGAACATACCTTTTCATGATCTGAATCCTGTCTCCCTCTCAAACATCATATCCCACTGCACTACCCCATCCCACACTTTAAGCCCCATCATTAGCACACCACTCTGCTTTAATTTCCAACGCACCGTATGCTATTTAATGCCACCATGCTTTTGTATAGGCTACTGTTTAGTCTAGAGTATCTTTCATTTCTTCTCCCTTGGCTTTCTGGCCAACTACTACAAATCTTTCAAAATCCAGCTCAGATCTCAGGAAGCCATCCCAAGACCCTATGCCCTACTCTTGAGTAGATATTTCCTCCTCTGCCAATTTAGTAATAACGGCATTTGTTGGGCATTCACTATGTGCCTGACACTGTTTCAATGATTTTACATGTATTAACTCATTCAATCTTCACAATAACCCTTCCCATGAAGTAGTACCATTATTACCTTTATGGATATGGGAACTAAGTCACAATTAAATAACCTGTCCCCAGGAATACCCAACTGTTAAGTGATGGGGACAAATTAAAATCCTGACACCATACATATTTATATTATTGCACCTATCACAATGAATTTATTTACACAACTGTCATTACCCTGAACTGTGAGCTCCCGGAGGGTAGAGATTATGTATGTCATATTCAACTCTAAAGCCACAGTACCTAGTTTAAAAGCATGTAACCAGTACATGCATTTCTTGAGTTACTTATAAATAACATTCCTAACAAGTTCAAGAGAAAAGCACTCAGAAACTAGTTTCCAAATAAATATTCAAATATGCTGTAAGAGTTCTTGAATAGAGCAAGCTATTTTTTTCACTTAATAATAAGAATGTCAAACAGAGGTCAATACAGACATGAGATTATAGGCCTTGTGAACAATGAAATGGACTTATTTTTGCATTGATACTGTTTAATCACTGTAATAAATCAAAACCTAAAGGACCATTCGCTTAAGATTAACTTTTTTCCTCACTCAATAAGAATTCTTCTTGCTTATCATTCAGGGCATTGAAAAGAAAGTCCTAAATTTACTTTGCTCACGTGGAAAGAAGTGAATCCTAGACCAGCACTACTAATTGCTTCCTTAAGTCTGGCCAAGAAATGTATCCCATTAGGCAATTAAAATAAAACACAGTTGCCTAAACATATAACAAAAGAATGTCTAACGTTATGTGGACTGGCATTCCATTATTCAAATAACAAAAAATTCTTTATATTAAGTAAAAAAAGAAAGAAAAAGAAAAATTGAGGGGAAAAACACAGATTATCACCACTCCATAAGAATACAGATTTTTACATTAAAGCATATGCATATATGTTTGTAATATTTCAGCTGCCATTCTTTGTCTCCTTAAAATTATAAAAAGTAAAGTTATTCTAACATGAATGATGTTCTTGCACAGTTACAGTCCTCTGAGCCATCCTGAAGTGTAATTAAAGCCCAAAGGGATGGTACCAGCAGCAACAGTACACACATTACTTGTTAAGAGTAATCTGCACCCCACCCTGCTTCTATACACTTCTACACCACAGAAAGGTAAATCTGCTATCAGAAGAAGCAGTTTGGGCCACAGCAGAGCAAACTCTACCCCCAGGCATGTCTTACCATTTCTTGGTACACTCAACCATCAGCTCCTGGTAGGAGGCCACAAACTGGAACTTAGATGCATGTTTTCCTACACGCTGCAGTCTCTTCCAAACTGAGGCCATGATTAGTCAATACACTGGAGCAGTTCTGGGTTAGCAACACAGCAGCTTTAACAAAGCAGAGGGTCCAAAGCAAATAAGCTTTGCATGTATGTCTGTACTTTTAAAAACTCAACTACAACTTGAAATGATGTTTGGGGTCCATATGTCTTCTCCCTGTTTCACAGGGTAAATCCCATCTTAGCTGAATGGCCCAGTCGAGAACACTGTGATATACATGACAGGATGAGTGAGTGGAGGTTCCCTCATGGAGACATCACCATCCCACCTCAGTGGCTACAGGATGTGTATTCTGGAGAACTGGAAAAGCAAAACAAAGAGAAAAAATATGAGGAAAGAAGGATGACAAGTGACTAACCACCAGTGTTAGGTAACAGTGCAACAGACAACCCCGGTTCTCTGCATGTTTTTCAAACAATGAAACAAAACACCAACCTCAAAAGCCAGTAACCTCAATGATACAAGACACCAAGGAAAAAAATGACAATTCACACGAAAGATGTTGTAGCAGCACATCTGGTAATCAGCATCAACAACAACCCAGAGACGCAAGTAGGGGCCCTACCTCCCCCTCCTAGCATCACAGAAGGGTGAGCAGAGCGGGAAAGTGTAGGGATGCTGCTTAACGTCCATGGCCAGACGGAGGGAGGAGTGGACTATTTTTAAATAAACTTTGCTTTTCATCCTATAATTAATAGCCTCGAGTCCTAGAATGTTTGCTCGGAACAGATTAAGCAGCCGGGAAGAATGCTGTTGTTGAGTCGGACGGGTGAAGGATGGGAAAGGAGGAGTGGAAGGAAATCTCAAGGCAGAGGGAGGGCAACCTCCCGGCTCCAGGCCACCTGGGCTCTCCTTCACCTTCACTGCCAGACGGAGGGAAATGGAAACTCCTGCCTGGGCGTGAAGCAATGACCAGCAAGGCAAGTGCACCGTGCGGGGTGCGGGTGCGGTGCCTTCCCTCCCCCATCCTCAGGGAACAGTCCGTCAGAGCCTCTTCTACTCACGCACGGAGCCCAGACCCCTGCCCCCCAACGGAGGCAGGCAGTGGCTCGCCCGCGGATCCTGTCACCCAGACGATGCCAGAAGACCCGAGCCTGGTCCCTGAGCCCCAGCCCAGCAACACATCCACTCCCACCCCCTCCTCACGCCTCTAATCCCGCTGTCGGGTTGAGTGTGGCCCCGTACCCTCCTCAGCGCCGCTCCTCTGTCGCCGCCGCAGCAACAGCCGCCGCCGCCGCCACCGAGTCCTCCATCCCCGCCGGAGCCACATGGAACAGCAGAGCCAGCCGTGGCGCTCGAAGGAGCCGGGGTCTGCAGCCCCTCAGGCGGACAGCGCGCCTCACGCCCGCCCCCTCCCGGGCGGAGTCGCCCCGCAGCCGCCCCCCACCCTACAAAACCCTGCTAGAGCCACCGCTCAGCACCCAGCACCCCCTCCCCCGCCTTCCTCCTCCGCCACCATCATCATTACCTCCCCCGCCACGCACCTCTCACACTAACCCTACCCACGGTGTCTCAACCTCCATCCGCCCCGCCGCGATTGGCCGGGCTCAGCGTTTGCCCCGCCCACCTGGGCGGAGGAGCCTTTGAGTATCAGGGAGCCCTTATTGGCTGATACGAGTGCCCATCACAGGAACTCCGCTCCCAAGCTCTAGAGGTGTTTTTCCCCCAGCACACCAATCTATCCTTACTTAAAAAAAAAAAAAAATGGAACCCACCAAGAACAATCCCGCCCATTCATTCCTCTGATTGGCTTGGAGAGGGAAGCGTTAGGCCGGAGGAGTAAGGAGTGTTTATGGTGAACTGGAAGATGGTTGCTGAAGGTGGATGTCTGTCAACCGCGAGCCGGTACCGGGCAGGGTTTCTGGCTTGAGTCTGTGTGTGGGAACAGAGCGCCCGGCTGCCTGCGTTGCAGCTCTGGGCAGTGCGTCCGCTATGGTTTTCTCTTCTCTTCTATTCCCCACCCTAGGAACTGGTTTCTCCCTTTCCTCCGCCACTAAGCAACTGGGGTGTTTGTGTTCACAGCCGATTTCCCGTGACAAAAACTGTGAAGTAATAATCCTACCAGACCCCACCTACATTCAGTCTACTGGTCCTCAACGGGACTACATGACGCAAGCTAAGCACAAAGTGTTTAACAGTGCGGCTTCTTCTTGTTTTGATTCTTTATCATTTCTTTGGGTCTCGGTTTCTCCTCATGGCTGTGGGTCTTTTTCCCCTGGTAGGAACTGCCCATGGATTTGGGAACGGCTGGCATGTAAAAAGAGTGGTTAATAGGCAAAGAAGAGGAAAAATGACCTAAGTGTGAGAGCAGGGGTACTTAACCTTGTTAAAAGAGCCAAGGACCTTTTTGGGAATGTGATGAAAGTTCATAAGCACTTTCCCACGTAGGAAAAAAATGTCCAGTCCAAATTTACTTTGAATTTTAGGTGTTTCACAGACGTCCGGTATGGAGAAAGAGGACAAAAAAGGTGAAATTTGGGAGGAATCCCGACATTTAAGGAATAAGCAGCGTAAAGCGGGAAGGAGACCCAGGAGAATGGTGAGAGAAGTACGAGCACCCTATTAGCAACTGGCAGTTTGAAAAAAGAGGGAAGCTAATATATAACAAGAAAATAAGCAGGATGGGTTCTGGAAACAATGAAAGGTTATTCTTAATTTTACTAAGGATGCACGAACAAAGTAGCTTGAAAAGTGTCAAGGTCTAGAAAGGATTCTTTGAGAGACTCAAACAGAAGGTCAATGATGCGCGAGAACTGAACACATATATACAGAGATAGTGGGGAAAGAGAAAAGACAGATATTGAAGAATCAAGAGGGATGGGGAGACAGAAGGCTTGAATCCAGTATCAAATTCTTTCTATTTCAGTAAAGAAAGTGAACTAATGTGCATTTTACAGGAAAGGGCATAGACATCACTTATTTTGCTATTGTCTTAATTTTAAAATATTAAGACAACCATAATAATTATACTGACTTTTATTTCGTGTGCATCTTAGTAAACCTGAGTGGTTTATTAAGTCACTACAACCGACAGCCGTTATGATCTCATACAGTGATATAGTCTGCATCATTAACAAATTTTAAGTGTATGGTTTTTTTTTAATGGCTAATATGCCCTGGCTGGGGTGGTTCAGTGGACTGAGGGCCGGCCTGCAAACCAAAGTGTTCCCAGAGGGGACAAGCCTGGGTTGCCGGCCAGGTCCCCAGTTGGGGGGCACGCAAGAGCCAACCACACATTGATGTTTCTCTCCCCTTCTCCCTCCCTTCCCCTCTCTCTAAAAAAATTAATAAATAAAATCTTTTTTTTAATGCCTAATTTATAGAAATGGTCAAACTATTTAAGTTGCCCTTCAGAAACAACCAGCATGATGATCAGAAGGGTTTTTGCATCCTATTTGTTATTATTCTTCAGAAGTTCTCAAGTTTTCTCATGTGGTCATCCTGGTTTCTTTTAATACTATGTCCCTGCCTCAGGAAAAAAATAAGACTTTATTGTAAAGAAATTAGTTTAAAAGCAATCAGTTTTAAGTAAGTATCTTTCATTAAAAAAATAAATTTGCTGGACCCCCAGGGAATCTTTCTCAAGTTGTAGGACATTTCAAAAGATCAACAAAGAGTTTCTTAAAAGGCAACTCCTCTTTTTAGGGGGTGTATTTTTCTTGGACGTAAACTCTTTTTCATTATTGCTGCAAAGATGGCTAAGAAGATACCAAAGAATTAAAGCAGACCTTGACATTATTGAGCTCAAGTTATTAGACTGGCTCCTGGAGGCTCCACAGAGCAACTATTTCTTCCCTTGTAACTTTTTTTTAATAACTTATCTGCTAAAGAGTTTTTAGAAACATGTTGAGTATGCATGCTAGAAAGCAATATGAATTACTTAATCTTTCTGTGTATCAGCTTCCTATTCTGTCAAAGGAATAATCATGCCTATCTTTCCAGAATGTTGAGAAGATGCATATATATGTAAACTACCTAGCATATATTAACAATAAATAAATGGTAATTGACAATGTACACTATTGTGCTTGCTGGCAAACTTAAATAGTCAAGAAAAAAGCAAACAGACTTTAAAACAATATTTAGTTGCTACCAAACATCACAACCTCAAGGATTAAAAGATATCAAAAGAAACAGTGCATTTAACATCGTTCCTCTCCCGTTAACTCAGTGATTACCAACAGTGGAACACCAGTAATTTATGTGGACTCAGGACCTTATAATAATTACTAAGAATTCACTTATCTTCTCTCCTCATAACTATCTTTCATGTCATATATTAGCTAAGATATGTTGGCATGCTAGAAGTTACCCTTTTCTTAAGGTCCCCATTCCCCCTACCTACTAGCATTTACATCCTATTGATCCTCCCTCTTCCAAAGCGGAATTACCTACTGTGGTTCTGCCCCTGCTGAATCCCCTTTTCACTCAGGTCTTGATTTATCATCTCCTTCTGTCCTAGTTTTAATCTGGATAAAGTAGACCTGTGAATGAAAATTAGTTTAATTATCCTGTCAATTAGACCCAGGTATTGACCACAAATTTTTAAATTTAAGTTACATCTATTTTTTAAATTATACTTTGTTGATTATGCTATTACAGTTGTCCTGATTTTTCCCCCTTTGCCCCCCACTCTACCCAGCACCTCCCACTCCCTCAGGTAATTCCCCTCACCATTGTTCATGGGTCATGGGTTTAAGTTCTTTGGCTACTCCACTTTCTATGCTGTACTTCACATCCCCATGGCTATTCTGTAACTACCTATTTGTACTTCTTAATCCCCTCACCTCTTCACCCATTCCCTTACATTTCCCTTCCATCTGGCAACCATCAAAACATTCTCTGTATCCATGATTCTGTCTCTGTTACTCTTGTTTGCTTAGTTTGGATTCAATTGTTGATAGATTTGTATTTTTTGCCATTTTACTGTTCATAGTTTTGATCTTTTTCTTAAATATATCCCTTTAACATTTCACATAATAATGATTTGGTGATCATGATATATTTTAGTTTTTTTCTTGTCTGGGAAGCTCTTTATCTGCCCTTTGATTCTAAATGATATCTTTGCTGGGTAGCGCAATATTGGCTGTAGGTCCCTGCTTTTCATGACTCTCAATTTTTCTTTTTTTTTTTTAATGACTATTGTATTCACCATTTACTGATTACCTTTTTTAAATTTATTTATTTATTGTTTTTCTATTACAGTTGTTGAATATTTCTTACTAATTCCCTCTAGCCTGCAAAGTTTCATTTGAAAAATCAGCTGACAGTCTTATGGGAACTCCCTGTAGGTAACTAACTGCTTTTCTCTTGCTGCTTTTAAGATTCTTTCTTTATCTTTAACCTTTGGCATTTTAATTATGATGTGTCTTAGAGTGAGCCTCTTTGCATCCATCTTTTTTTGGGACTCTCTGTGCTTCCTGGACTTGTAGGTCTATTTCCTTCACCAAATTAGGGAAGTTTTCTTTCATTATTTTTTTCAAATAGATTTCCAATTTCTTGCTCTTTCTCTTCTCCTTCTGGCACCCCTATGATGTAAATGTTGGGCCTCTTGAAGTTGTCCCAGAGGCTGCTTATACTATACTCATTTTGGAGGGTTCCTTTTTCTTGTTATTCTGATTGGTTGCTTTTTTGCTTCCTTATGTTCTATATCATTGATTTTATTCTAGGCTTCATCCACTCTATTGTTGTTCCCCAGTAAATTGTTCTTCATTTTAATTAGTGTATACTTCATTTCTGAGTGGATCTTTCTTGTGCTGTTAAGTCCTCACTAAGTTCCTTGAACATCCTTATAACCAGTGTTTTAAACTCTGTATTTGATAGTTTTCTTAGTTCCATTTCATTTAGCTCTTTTTCTGGAGTTTGATCTGTTCTTTCATTTGGGCCATGTCTCTTTGTCTCTTCATTTTGGCAGTCTCTCTGTGTTTGTTTCTATGTATTAGGTAAAGCTGCTTTGACTTTGTGTCTTGGTAGTACATGGCTTAATGTAGTAGGTGTCTTATAGGCTCCCATGGCACAGCCTCCTATTTCACCCAAGCTCGTACTCAAAGTGCATGTGAGATTAATGCACCATCCTTTTATAGTTGAGATCTGATTGCTGTTGGCAGATCAATGGGAGTGATTTACCCAGGCCAGTCAGCTGCAAAGACTCGCTGTGACTACTGACCACCAACCTTCACCATCCATGGAGGATCAGCTGTGCAGGGGCAGGGTGGGTGCTCTGACATGGTCTATAGCTGTCCAATGGGTGCACTGGTTCTGGGGTTTCCCGCATAGTGCAGGTCAAGGTCAGCCCCACTTGTGTTTTGCCTGGGGCCACCCTGTTTGAGCTATAAAGCAATATGAGATGGCTGCTAATTGTACTGGACTTGGAGATTCCCAGGCAAAGTCAGAGCTAGTGCCAGGCCTGGGGCTTATTGGGGCCAGCTGTTGCTTTTTTGATAGGATTTAGGAAATTGTGTAGCATGAGCCAAGACTAGCCATTTATATAGAAAAGCAGCTTGGGTGGGCCGATAAGTTGGGTACAGCAGAGGCTCTGGGGATCTCCAAGGTGGGTCAAACAGTGTTAGCCAGGTTGATGGAGTCTCAGATATTGCATCAGCTTGCTAGCTCTGTTGGGGGTGGGTTTCAAAAAGAGACAATGGCCTCTGCTCTCCTTGATGTCAGACACTTCAGTTCTTCCCTTTATGCCACTGGTGCTTTCAAGCTGCTATCCTGGCGCTGGAGCTCAGAGGGAGTGAGTTTGTGTAGGTGAGCCTGTGTATGGGTTCTTTAAGAGGAACTGCTTGGGGCTCCAGCAGTGTCTCCCACCGACTTAGTCCCCTTTTTTTGTCTGTTATTTGTTTGTTTATTTGTTTGTTTGTAGCCAGAAGTTGTGGGGACTTATCTTCCTTGCACTGGAACCCTGAGCTTAGGGGCCTGGTGTGGATCTGGAACTCCTCGTTCCTGAGATCTCCCTCCTGAATTTTTATCCACTACACACGGGTGTGGGACCAGGCCATTCCATGTCTGCGCCTCTCCTACCAATCTGGATGGATGTGGTTTCTTTAATTTCATAGTTGTCAGACTTCCATTCAGCTTGATTTCTGAAAGTTCTGAGTGATGGTTGTTCTAAATTTTAGTTGTAATTTTGATGTGGTTGTGCACAGAGGTGAGCTATGACAGCCTACGCTGCCATCCTGACTGGAAATGATCACAAATTTTTATAGATGTTTTACTTAACAGAAGCATCAACATTTAAAATAATTTTAATTTTACTTTGAAATATCACCAAATGTACAGTTAAGTAAAATATGAAGAAATAAGTGAAAAATGCCATCCAAAAACTTTAAATCTTCTCTGCCATGACAATTTTGAAATGATAGAAATTATTTTCAATGAAGCAGCTTTTCTAGGCACTGTTTTAGAAACCCCCAAAATAAAGATTCTAGTCTACAAAATGCAACTGTAGGCTTGAATTATCATTTTTGGTGATAAAATTCTTATCTTTGGGTTTTACAGTTTTTGCACTAAAAATTGTCGAGGTATTATAGGACAATGTAATTACTAACAGAATTTATCTATGCCTAGTCATAGTAGTAAGATTTACTCCTAATATTAACAGTTGGGAGTAAACCCAATTTGCATTGTTTTCCAGTTTCCATAGCAGGTATGCTAAACAATAGTGCTAAGTGATTTTTAATTGCTAATGAAGTTATTTCTTTTAAACCCATAGCAAACAACTTACTACTAATAATCCTACAGCAGTTTTTAGGTACTGAAAATAAAAAACTCATTGTGGCAAGCCAATACTTTGAGATATTAACCAGCGGTTTTTGCAGTAGTTGTTTTTCCAGGTACGTATTTTTCATTCTATGACCTTTCCCCTCTTATAACCCACACCAAGACACCCTCGGCATCACACCCACTCTCACTCAGGCTTATCTGCGTTCATTGTTTCAGGAAATGAGTATTACAAAATGCAAAAAAATATTTTTTTAACTGAATTTTTCCTTGGTTTTTGAGCTTAAAAATCCTATTCTTTTAGTAAGTAATGAAATGGATCCAGTTAGAGACTTGCACTGTTCAATACAATAACCTCAAGCCACATAGACTATTGAACACTTTAAATGCTGTAAGTATAAAATATATACTAATTTCAAAGACTTAGTATGTAAAAAAGAATGAAATGTATCTTATTAATAATTTTTATATTGACTAACTGTTGAAATAATATTGGATATATTGGTTAAATGAAAGATATAAATTAATTTCACCTATTCCTTTACTTTTTTAACGTAGCTACTAGAAATTTTTATTTTTTTAATCATTTTCATTTTTAATTACATTATTACATTATTTTTTACATACATTATTATATTATTTTCAGGTGTACACTCTAGTGATTAGACATTACATAGCTTACTAAGTGATCATCCCAATAAATCTTGCACTCATCTGACATCATACTTAGTTAGTTATTAGAATATTTGACTATGTTCCCTATGCTGTACTTTACATCCTCATACTAGTCTGTGACAACCAATTTGAATTTCCCAATCTCTTCACCTTTTTCACCCACCCACCCCCAAACTTAATCCCATCTGAAACCATCAAAGTGCTCTCTGTATCTATGAGTCTGTTTCTGTTCTGCTTGTTCATTTATTTTGTTTTTTAGATTCAATTGTTGATAGATATGTATTTATTTACATTTTATTGTTCATATTTTTTATCATTTTTTCTTCTTGTTAAAGAAGACCCTTTAACATTTCATATAATATTGAGTTTGGTGATGATGAACTCCTTTAGCTTTTTCTTGTCTGGGAAGCTCTTTATCTGTCCTTCAATTCTAAATGATAGCTTTTATGCGTAGAGATCTTGGTTGCAGGTCCTTGCTTTTCATTTACTTTGAATATTTCTTGTCAATCTCTTCTGGTCTGCTAAGTTTCTCTTGAGAAATCAGCTGACAGTCTTATGGGAGCTCCCTTGTAGGTAACTAACCACTTTTCTCTTGCTACTTTTAAGATTCTCTCTTTGTCTTTAACCTTTGGCATTTTAATTATGAGGTCTTGTTGTGGGCCTCTTTGGGTTCACCTTGTTTGGGACTCTCCGCACTTCCTGGACTTCTATGTATATTTCTCTCACCAAGTTAGGGAAATTTTCTGTCATTGTTTTTCCAAATAGGTTTACAGTTTCTTGCTCTTTCTCTTCTCCTTCCAGCACCCCCATTATACAAATGTTGCTGTACTTGAAGTTGACCCAGAGGCTTCTTACACTCCTCATTTGGGGGGATTCTTTTTCATTTTTGCTGTCCCTATTGGGTGTTTTTTGCTTCCTTATATTCCAAATCACTTATTTGATTCCCAGCTCCATCAACTCAACTGTTGATTCCCTGTAAATTAGTCTTCAATTAATGTACCCTTCATTTCTGACTGGTCCTTTTGTATGCTGTTGAAGTTCTCATTGAGTTCCTTGAACATCCTTATAGTCAGTGTTTTGAACTCTGAATCTTCTAGATTGTTTGTCTGCATTTTGTTTAGTTCTTTTTCTGGAGTTTTGCTCTGTTCTTTCCTTTGGGGTGTGTTTATTTGTCTCCTCATTTGGGCAGCCTCCCTGTATTTTTTTTTTTTCTTTCTATATTTTAGGTAGAACTGCTATGTCTCCTAGGCTTGGTGGAATGGCCTAATGTAGTAGGTGTCCTGTAGAGTTCAATGGCATGGCCTCCCTGATCACCCAAGTTGGGTGCTCAAGGTGAGTCCCCCTGTGTGGGCTGTATACACCCTCCTCTTGTAGTTGAGCCTTGACTGCTGTTGGCACATCAATGAGAGGGATTTATCCCCAGGCCAAACAGCTGCAAAAACTGGCTGTGACCACCAACCACTGACCTCCAACCACCACGGAGGATTAGCTGTGCAGAGGCCCACTCCACAGAGAAGGACTTACTTCAGTGGGGCAGTGGTACCTGCTGAGTTCACCCCCTGAGTGTATCACTTGTGGAGGTGGTTAGGTGGTGATGCTTCAGTGTGGTCTGAGGCTGTCCACTTGATGTTCTGGGACTGGAGCCTCCCAAAAAAGGTACAGGTTAAGGTCAGCAGCTGCCTGTGTTCTGTCCATGGTCACCCAGCATAATCTACAAAGTGATCTGCAGATAGCTGCTAGTTGTGCTGGGCTTAGAGTCACCCAGGCAAAGCCAAGCTGTGAACCAAGGCTAGCTGCTGGTAGTACCAGGCCTGGAGCCACTTAGAAGAGGTACAAAGCACACTGAGGCCAGATGCTGTTTGTTGGAGAGATTTTAAGAAAGCCTGAAGTTTGAGCCAAGACAGGCAATTCCTATGGAAAAGCCACTTTAAAAAGCTTGAATGGGCCTGAAAGTTGGGTGGGTCCTCATGGGATCACCCAGGTTGGGGAGAGAGGATAATAGTGTGAGCCAGGTTGATTGAGATTCAGATATGGCAAGCTCTGTTGGGGGAGGACTCATCAAAGGAACAATGGCCTCTGCCAGCATTTCTGTCTGAGAGAAATCAATGCCTCTAGCTCTTGCCCTGACGGTGAACAATTCAGTTCCTCCCCGTATCTCTCTGGTGCCTTTCAAGCTGCTGTCCCAGCGCTGGAGCTCAGAGGGAGTGAGACCCAGGCCCTTTAAGAAGAACTACCTGGGACTCTAGAAACACTCTGTTGTCCTCAGCCCCCAAACACTACTGGTTTTTACAGACAGAAGTTATGGGACTTCTCTTCTTGGCATGGAACTCTGGGATGGGAGACCTTGTTTGGGTCTGGGAACTCTCACTCCTCAGCGGGACCTCTGCAGCCGAGATATGTGGGACCATGTCTCCACCCATCTTTTCAGTCTTGATGTGGCTACTTCTTTAATTACCTAGTTGTAGGGCTTCCATTCAGTCAGATTTCAGGTGGTTCTGAATCATGGTAGTTCTGTAGCTTAGTTGTAATTTTGATGTGGTAGTGGGAGTAGGCAAGTAATACATTTGCCTACACCACTGTCTTGCCCAGAAGTTTGAAATTTTTTAAGTTATATACACGGCTCATATTGTATTTCTATTGGACAGTGCTGGCATAGGCAATAGTAAAATTTCCTTTCACAGAGATAATAAATGGGTTTTCTAGACTAGAAGGAAGAAAAAGTTGAAAGAAATGTAATGAGAGGCTAGATGCTGGGAAATCCCTAGAACTGGACTTACTGCCCTATTCTCACTCTATTCTGACACAAGCCTTGAAGAGGGATGACTGAAATGACAACATTTATCTATGGGATCTGAGAGCTGAACAAGAGATAACTTACATTCTTCTTCCTTGTGAGAGCCCTTAAGAGAAGAAACTTGGGCGGTGTATCCAGTCCAGCCAAGACTTTTTTAAAGTATATTTTATTGATTATGTTGTTACAGTAGTTCCAATTTTCTTCCCTTTTGCTCCCCTCTGCCCAATACCCCCCTGCCCTCCAGCAATGCCACCCCTCCCCCTTAGTTCATGTCCATAGGTCATGCATGTAAGTTCTTTGGCTGCACCCTTATATTATTCTTAACTTCCCCTATTTTGTACCAATTGATTATGATTAATCCCTGCACCATATCCCCATTTCTCCTTCTCCCCCCTCCCAGCTGATAACCCTCCAAATGATCCCCATACCTGATTCTGTTCCTATTCTCATTTGCTTAGTTGCATTTTCTTTTTCTTTTTTAGATTCCGTAGTTGATAGTTGTGAGTTTGTTGTCATTTTAGTGTTCATAGTTTTGATCTTCTTTTTCTTAAGTCCCTTTGACATTTCATATAATAATGGCTTGGTGATGATGAACTCCATTAGCTTCACCTTGTCTGGGAAGCACTTCATCTTCCTTTCCATTCCAAATGATAGCCTTGCTGGATAGAGTAGTCCTGGTTGCAGGTTGCCTTTCATCACATTGAATACTGCTTGCCAGTCCCTTCCTGCCTGCAAAGTGTCCTCTGAGAAATCAACTGATAGTCCTATAGGCACCCCCCTGTAGGCAACTCTCCGCCTCTCTCTTGCTGCCCCCAGGACTCTCTCTTTATCTTTCACCTTTGGCATCTCAATCATGATGCGTCCTGGTGTGGTCCCCTCTGGGTCCAGCTTGCCCTGGACCTTCTGTGCTTCCTGGACCTTTATGTCCACCTCCTTCACAAAATTTTGGAAGTTTTCCTCATTTTTTTCAATTCTTGCTTCCTCATTCTGCACTGGTTGACTGTTTTTTTCTTCCTTATGTTCCAAATCATTGATTTGAATCCCAGTTTCCTTCCCTTCACCATTGGTTTTGTGTGGATTTTCCTTCATTTCACTTAGCATAGCTTTCACTTCTTCTCTTATGCGTTTGCTGTACTCAAGCATATCTGTCAAGCCTGTGAGCATCTTTATGGCCAGTGTTTTGAATTCTACATCTGTTAGGTTGTCTGTCTCATCTGTGAGGTTGGCTATCTCCTTGTCGCTTAGTTCTCCCACTGGAACCTTGATCCACTCCCCGTTTTGGGCCATACTTCCTTGTCTCCTCATTCTGACAGGCTCCTGTGTTTGTTTGCCTCCGCGTCCCAGGTAGAGCTGTCACTCCTGTTATGCTGTAAGGGGCGGATCCTTAGGGATTCATCAGTACAAGGCGACCTGTTTCACCACGTTGTTGTGCTGTATGTGGGGGAGGGGTCCGAGAGGGAACAATGCCGCCTGCTCAGCACTCTTGCCTTTTCCAGGCACCTCTCCCACTTCAGCACTGGACTGGTCCCCCTCTAGCTGCTGCCCTGGCTGTCGTTGCCAGAGTGGGTGGGTCTGCGGATGTTCTAGAACCGTGGGAGCCCTTTAAACAAGTGGACTCTGCTGAGAGACCAGCAGTTTCTGCCTTCACCCCAACCCCCACTGGTCTGCACAATCAGAAGCAATGAGGCTTTATTTTCCCTGGTGCTGGGACCTGAGCTGTGAGGGCCAGTGAAGAGATAGGAATGCTCCTAGGTGTGCCTCCTGACTTTTTAAAATGTGTGACTGCCCTTTCTGCTGGCCTGCCACTGCTGCCGCCACCACACCGCATCCTCTCTCCCCCGACTCCACCCCTCCTACCTGTCTGGATGAGTATTCTTTATATCTTTGTTTGCTGGACTTCCATGTAGATTGATTTTCTGGAATCTGGTTGTTTCTAGTTTTGAGGTAGTTGTATTCCTTCTTAGTTGTGGAAGGAGATGCAGTATGTTTGTCTACGCCTCCATCTTGGCCGGAAGTCCCAGCCAAGACTTTAGAACAGCACAGTTCGACAGAACTTTCTGTGGTCAAAGTGGCTGCAACCTCTAGCCACATGGAACTATCAAGTACTTGAAATGTGGCTAGTGTAACTGAGGAACTGGAGTTTTAATATTATTTAATTTTAGTTAATTTACATTTAAACGCCCCCATGTGCTGTTTATTCTTTTGAAAGGCAGCCCTTTTTTCTCTATTATTATAGAACCCAAGTGAACATGAAAGCTTAGAAAAGCTGCATCAGATAACCATTTTCAACTAAAAACAGAGTATCCTTTTGTGAAATCGTTTCTGTTCTATACCAACAAACAAACCTTTGAAGTTAGTCACAATGAACCTTTGCACCTTGAACCTGACATAGCACTAATTCTGGGACCTCAATTACCTGCTAAAAAAAAAAAAAAAAAAAAAAAAACAATTTTGTCCAGCTCCACAGCATCTAGGAAAGGTCACCCTGGGCCTGGTTGGTGGAGACAAAGGAGTGTGCTTGACTGCCTTGAAATTTAAATAGACAGAAACAAGTCTACAGATATCATCTATTGGTGATTCAGTAGGCCTGACTCCTATTGGAGCAACATATTGAATGAGTAGAAGCCTCAGAAATCTTCTTCAAGAATATATCACAGGCAATGATGATATTCAAAATGTGGATACTCAACATGTTAACAATAACACAACACAGGCATTAATCAGAGTGGAGGACAGCCATAAACCATTGGTCCAGTTATTCGATGGTGGACCAGCTAAATATCAGCTCTGATTCCAGTGTACTCTTACTATTCTGTACCAGTGGAGAGGTACAGATGGAAAATCTGACTCTTCAGATTACTCAAGATAATTTCATAATGGTAAAGTCACAGCCCACAAATGCTGTATACAAGGTAAATGCAGTTATCAAAGATAATTTGCACATTGCAAGTGAATAGACCATTACTGGGACTTTGTCAACAATAGTTTGAGTTGGAATTAGGGTCCATTTCTGAGAAAGTCTTTGCTAAATTCAATATATTCATCTATAAAATCAGTATGGATTCTTGACCAAGGTTTATTGGTCATTTTACATGAAATGTTAAGAGCCTTTGATGAACTATAAAGAATAAACTGACCTCTGCTTTTTCCCCTGTGTTTTCAATTAGAATACATTCCAGGTAACCAGATATGGCATCCAGCCAGTGTTTTCCTTTGAATAATTCCTGGATGGCTATATTTAGTATGAAAAAGGTAATATAATTAACATATTCTGAAATAATAAAGCTAGATAGGAGAGGCAAAGAAAAATCAGTAGGAATTCACACCCTTGGAGGGCATTGAATATAACCCCCACCCCAATGTGGTGTTAATTCAGGAACATTTCCAGCTCAAACAATGCAAAAACACCAGCAGCCAATTGAAATCAAGCAGGACCCCACTTACCAAGGCACTGGCAGGGACCAAGGGAACATGTCCCTGTTGTAGAAGCCTGCCCCAGATGAGTAGAGTTAGAAAACCAACCCAAATTTCAAAGGCCAAGTTTAATTCATGCACAGTTTGGGCAATCCACTGGACAAGGCGAGGTGGAGAAAGATTCCAGGTCAAAGGCAATCATGTGGAAATCAGAAGAGAGCTGTAATATTGCCCCAGATCTCTCTTTTAACAAGTCACCCAGTTAGTTACTGGGCTTACAGAGAGTAGAACATAGCCAGCTAAGCAAAGAGGACTTCCTGAGAGCTGCTGGATATTTCTTCATTTTTTCTCACAATTTCTGGATGCTATGTTTAAATATTCCCAATAATGAATCATTGATATCTTTCTCCAAGGAAAGAAAGTCAACTGTTGAGTAAGAGTAAAGTTTCTGTGCCATAGTTCAATTTTCTGAAGAAATCCTGATATCAACATTAAAAACCATGTTTTATCCTTGAAATGTTTAGTCTATTTTAGATATTGAATATAATGCTAAACAATACTTGTTGAGAAGGAATTATCTGATATGATTTATGTTGCACTTCTCATTTCATAAATTATGCAAGCACCTTTCCTCCAATAACAAGTATATTTCATTGTAGAAAAGGAGAGTGTTATACTTGTGCATCCTTCTTTACACAACACATGCTAAAAATATGTATATTTAGAGATCATAACTGGACTATATTTTAAAAATTCATCCTTGAACAACTGAATCAGAGACAGGAGGTCTATTTGTTGACTGTTCAACTTCTATTCTTGTAATAACACACTTCCTAGCTACTCAAAAAGCTACCTTGTGCATGCCTCTTCTCCAAATTATTTACAAAATAATAATTACCAAAATCCTGCAACTATTGGTGATAAACAGAGTAACCTGCTAAGTACTTCTTCATACATGCCATGCTGGAAAGTGAAACTGCTGCATTGCATGCATGATACTAATTGCTCTTTAACACTGTATGCTATGGATATTTGCAAAGCCGAGGAATGTTATTTGATCAAACAATTTTGCCAATAGTTCATTCTGCTTTCTCTTATTAAAATCTTACTAATTTTCAGCTGATTTTGCAAGCTTTGAGGCAACAATGTAATTTATACCTAGTTTTGCTACAAGGAGTACAAATTTAAATAATAGTTTTATGGTTTTGTTTTTCTTTGGTGATATTTTTAGTGAAAAACTCATTCATTTATTAACAATTACCGCATTAATACTACTATGTAAATCTACTAATCACAAGCATTGTGCTAAGTATTGGGAATGCAGCACATCAAATAAAGACAAAATCCCTGCCCTTATGGAGCTCACATTCCTCATCAACTAGAAACTATTATTTGATGTTTACTTTGGAAAATCTCAATTGACTGAGCTTTCTTTAACAATGACACAAAAGCTAACCGAGAAAAGTGTTATAAAAGACAGTGCACTGGGGACTGACATTAATACACAGCCCACTCAATGAAATTCAATTCTTAGGGATTTATTGTTGTACTTCCAATTTACACCTTTATTTCTTTGTGGATGCTTGTTCAAAGTCACAACTCATACAGATTTATAATTTGCATTAGAGTCCCGTTTACAATTTATGTTTATTTCTTTACTTAAATTGTATTTACATTATTATTTTTTCATTAATTTTCTGTTCAATGAACCACTTTAGAGAAACTGATCCATTTTTTAAAAATTATGAACATAAGATAATGGCAAAAATGCAAAATGAACACATGCCAAAAATTGAAATTACATTGTCTGAGAGAGATGATTTGTAATTTGTTAAATGTTAGCCAAAAACAATCTGATCAGTAGATCCTTGGAGCTCACATGAAACTTTAAAAAATGAAATGATTATAAGAATGTGATAGGATTTTAAGAAACACACATCGATCCTATTTGATTTCCTTTTCTGACTTCTTAAAATAATATTTTATTATAAAATAATAATGCTTATTTTCACCTCCTTTTATGCAAAAATATTTTAGCTCTCTTCCTAGATATTCTTAGAGGTAAATAATTAAAAGTTGGCTTTTATCTTGTATGTGTTCTATAATTTTTAAAAATTTAAAGTACATCTATAGGAGATCAGAGACTCAGAACACACAAGTAACTTCATGTTAGGGTGTAAAGATTATGAGTGATACCATTTTTTAAAGTTCTCCTTTAACATTTTATACTATTTTTACAATAAAAGTGATTAAAATGGCATAATTGTGATTTTAGATTGAAGATATTTTATGTCATTACATACTCTTTAACATGTACTCTATCTAAAAGCTTTCCATCTATAGTTTCTGTTTAAAATCATATCTAATTGTTAAAAATAAAAACTCTCCCCAGAATTAATCCATTTCTAGCACATCTATTTTGATTCTGGATCCATTTTGCCCATGGACACACTTCAGTTTGGGGAACGAATGAAAACTTTTCTTTCTCAAAACAGTGTATTCATAGGAATATGTTCTGTATTATATACCATAAAAAAAAGGATAAGTTTTCATTTCTTTTATATGCTTGAACTGCTTTCCTCAGACTTGTGACCATGAATTTCATGGGCCTGCTGGGTATTTTCTCCATCATCTTCTAAGTTCAGGCTCATGTGTGACTCCCTTCTTATTTTCATATTATATATGGAAGATTCTGTTCTCTGCTTCAGTATCAAGTGAGGTGGTTCAAATAAGCAGATATTTACCAAGTGCTTACTCTGTTCAAGAAAGTTTCTTTTAAGTATGTTTTATCGATTATGTTGTTACAGTAGTTCCAATTTTTTTTCCCTTTGCTCCCTTCCACCCTTCCCTCCAGCAATCCCACCCCCCTTAGTTCATGGCCATAAGTCGTGCATATAAGCTCTTTGGCTTCACTCTTTCCTATATTATTCTCAACTTTCCCATCTATTTGGTACCAACCAATTATGCTTCTTAATCCCTGCACCATTTCCTCATTACTCCCCCTGTCCCCTCCCAGCTGATAACCCTCCACATGATTCCCATACTTATGATTCTGTTCCTGTTCTGGTTTGCTTAGTTGGATTTTGTTTTTATATCTTGGTAGTTGTGAGTTTGTTGTCATTTTAATGTTCATAGTTTTGATCTTCTTTTTCATAAATAATGCTTTTGACATTTCATATAATAATGGCCTGGTGACTTTTGGCCAAGACTGAGGCCTACACTGAAACGCTCTGTCTCCCTCCATAACTAAGAAGGACTACAACTACCACAAGACCAGAAATAACCAGCAGTCCCAGAAAATAAAGCTAAATACAAGTCCAGCATATGAAGTCATAAACAAGTGGTGCTTGTCCGGATGGGTAGGAGGAGCAAAACCGTGGCTGAAAGATCGAGCTGTGCTGGAGGCAGCAGCTGCAGCAATGAGCAGCGGGACCTGGTAAGCAGACACCCGTATTGGGGGGGAAGAGAGACGCGTCTGGGAACCGGCCCTCGCTGCAGACCAGACCTGTCGGCTTGCAGTTCCAACACTGGGGAAGGCAGACCCTCATTGTTTCAGACTGTGAGGCCCAGAGGGCGTGGGGATGGAGGAGGAGGCTCCCAGTCTCTCAGCGGAGAGTAAGAGCAGGAAGCCATCTTGGACCCCCGCCCCCATGCAAAGCGCCACAGTGTGGTGAGAAAGGTCGCTGGGTTGTGACAGGTACACCGGGCTCCGCCCAATATAGCATAGGAGATGTGGCAGTGCCCCACTCAAGAAGGAAAGATAAATAAAATGATCAGCATGGCAGAATTAATGATTGGAATACCAATCACACAGCTAACCAAAAAGCAAATAAGGGACTTGACCGATGAACAAATAGAGAATCTTTCTGAGGCTCAGTTCAGAGCTATAGTCATAAGGCAGCTTACAGACCTAACAACAGAACTTAATCAAGATAGGGAATGAATGAAGGCTAGTCCTGCAGAAATTAACAAAAATACATACAAGACAAGTGGTGAGGAAGGGAAAGCCAGGGGTCAAATCAACAAATCGGAACATAGGGAGGGAACAAACAGTCAACCAGTGCAGAAAAAGGAAACAAAAAGTGAGGAATATGAGGAGAGGCTCAGAAACCTCTGGGACAGCTATAAGCGATCAAACATTTGAATTATGGGATTGCCAAAGGGTGAAGAAGAAGAATAAGAAATTGAAAAATTAGGTGAAAAAATAATGAAGCGGAACTTCCCTAACTTGGGGAAGGAAATGGACTTACAGGTCCAGGAAGCACAGAGAGTTCCAGATAAACTGGACCCAGGGAGAACCAAACCAAGACACATTATAATCAAAATGTCAAAAATTAAAGATAAAGAGAGAATCTTAAAAACAGCAAGAGAGAAGAAGAGAATTATGTACAAAGGGGTCCCAATTAGACTATCAGCGGATTTCTCAAAGGAGACTTTACAGGCAAGAAGGAACTGGCAGGAAATAGTCAAAGTAATGAAAAGCAAAAACCTACAACCACGATTACTCTATCCAGTGAAGCTGTCATTCAGGATAGAAGGGCAGGGAAAGTGCTTCCAGGACAAAGTAAAACTGAAGGAGTTTGTTAGATCCAAACTACTGATATATGAGATGTTAAAGGGAGTTGTTTAGGAGAAAAAGGATCAAAACTATGAACATTAAAATGAAAACTGTATCACAACAACCAACAGCAGAAGCTAGGGAATCGAAACAAAGGCAAACTAAGTAGGCAACGAGAGTGGAAAAAGAGTTATAGGTATGGGGAACATATTGGGGGGAGGTCAGTGGGGAGGGGGAAGGGGGAAAAGGGAAGGAGATGATGCAGGAATTAAGAAGCATAGTAGGAGGGAGTGGAGTAGACAGGAAGATGTTGAGAATAACTATATGCACAAAAAATGGGCATGGACTAAGGGGGGGGGTCACAGGGTGGAGGGGAGCAGAGGGAAAAGAAATTGGGACAACTGTAACAGTATAATCAATAAAATAAAAAATTTTTAAAATTTAAAAAGAAATGACCTGGTGATGATGAACTCCTTTAGCTTTACCTTGTCTGGGAAGCACTTTATCTACCCTTCCATTCCAAATGATAGCTTTGCTGGATAGAGTAATCTTGGTTGTAAGTCCTTGCTTTTCATCATACTGAATACTTCTTGCCAGCCCCTTCTTGACTGCAAAGTTTCTTTTAAGAAATCAGCTGAGAGTCTTATAGGTACCTCTTTGTAGGTAACTCTTTTCTTTTCTCTTGCTGCTTTTAAGATTCTCTCTTTATCTTGAACCTTTGGCCTTTTAATTATGATGTGTCTTGGTGTGGTCCTCCTTGGGTCTAGCTTGTTTGGGTCTCTCTGTGCTTCCTGGACTTGTATGTCTATTTCATTCGCCAGATTAGGGAAGTTTTCCTTCATTATTTTCTCACATAAGCTTTTAATTTCTTGCTTTTCCTCTTATTCTTCTGGCACTCATATGATTCGGATGTTGGCATATTTAATACTGTCCCAGATGTTCCTAAGCCTCTCCTCATTTTTTTTCAATTCTTGTTTCCTCCTTCTGTACTGGTTGACTGTTTATTTCTTCCTAGGTTCCAAATCATTGATTTGAATGCTGGTTTCCTTCCCTTCACCATTAGTTTTGTGTGGATTTTCCCTTCATTTCATTTAGCATAGCATTCATTTTTTCCCTTATGCATTTGCCATACTTAAGTATATCTGTCAAGCCTGTGAGCATCTTTATCTCCAGTGTTGTGAACTCCACATCTGTTAGGTTGGCTTGCTCCTCCTCTGCTTGGTTGTCTATCTCCTCATTACTTAGTTCTCCCACTGGAACCTTGATCTGTTCCCTCTTTTGGACCATACTTCTCTGTCTCCTCATCTTGACAGGCTCCTGTGTTTGTTTGCCTTAGTGTCTTAAGTAGAGCTGTCGCAACTGTCTGGATGAGTATTTCTTCTTTGTATCTTTGTTGGACTTCCATGCAGCTAGATTAATGGACTTCTAGTTGTCTCTAGTTTTAAGGTAGTTGTATTCCTTCTTAGTTGTGGAAGGTGATGCAGTGTGTCTGTCTAGGCTTCCATCTTGGCCAGAAGTCTCAAGAAAGTTTTGACAAAAATAAAACTATACATTTCAGAAATGTATAAAAATATATACATTTCAATAATGTATAAGTTACAACAGAAGACCTCAAGGAATTTAAATGTATTTCAGAGAAAAAAAATGTACAGATAGCCAAAGTGTAAACCATAAAAACTATAATAGCTTATCAAATATTCAAATAATAGTCTAAAACGAAATCAAAATATATAAGAAGTCCATTATTGTACTGTTGTCTGAAGAGACTCAGCCAGTTATGGTAAACTATAAAGAATATGAGGTGAGGTTGAAGAATAGAGAACTGGGGTAACTGTTGCAGCTCTATCACTTACTAATTGTGTCATCCTAGGAATTCACATAACTTCTCTGGATGAAGGGTAGAAAATATATAGTCGACCCTTGAAAAGCACAGGTTTGAACTGCATGAGTACATTTATACACAGATTTTTTTCAATGAATACCTACAGTAATATAAATATATTTTTTCTTCCTTATGATTTTCTTAACACTTTCTCTAGCTTTACTGTAATAATGCAGTATGTAATATATGTAACATATAAAATATGTGTTAATCAACTGTTTATGTTATTGGTTAGGCTTCTGGTTAACAGGAGGCTATATTAATCAATCACTCTCTGGGTATCTATCTAAAAATTAAGGAAACACTTTTATTACATAAAGATATATGTATCCCTATGTTCACTGCAACATTATTCACAATAGTCAAGACACGGAAGCAACCTAAGTGTCCTTCAACAAATGATTGGTTAAAGATGTGTTATATATACACATTGGAATATTATTCATCCATACAAAAGATAAGATATTGCCATTTGTGATAACATGGGTGGATCTTGAGAGTATCATGCTAAGTGAAACAAGTCAGACAGAAAAGGACAAGAACTGTAGGATTTCACTCATATGTTGGATATAAAACAAAAAGCAACAAACAATCTCATAGATATAGGCAACAGAATGATGGTTACCAGAGGGGCAGGTAGGTGGAGGGAGATTGAAGAGGGCAAAGGGTGACAGAAGGAGACTAGACTTGGGGAGGGAGGGTTAGCATACAATGGAGTATACAGAAGTTGTGTTACAAAGTTGTACACCTGAACATTTTTATAATGTTATTAACCAATGTTGCCCCAATAAATTTAATAGAAAGAGTAAAAGAAAGAAATAATGGGGGGAAAAGCCAGTAGGCTATTAGTAGTTAAGTTTGTGGGAATCAAAAGTTACGCATGAATTTTCTACTACGTGAGGGTGGGTGACTCTAATACGCATGTTGTTCAAGGGTCAACTGTATGTATATCTCCAAGTCAAAACAAGTAGACACAATTCTGGGATAGTTGGTAGAAGTACAATGATTAGAAAAGAGAAGCAGTTTCCTCTTAGACTTGGAGCTTATAAGGATGAGTATTCTGCTGCCAATGACCTCTGCTAGTCAAGTCAACCTGAGAAAGAAGCCCAAACTGAGGAAAAGTCAAGAAACAGAAGAGAAAGATTTTATACATTTGTCTCATCTGTAAAATGGAATATGGGAATGTAATATCTTGCTACCTAGAGGTAAAGGCTAGATGAGATTAATCCTTAAGACCCCTTCCAGCTCTAATTCTGTGAGTTAAAAAAATATTGCCTTTAATAAATTAACATATGTGTGTGAAATTAAAAAGAGGCATTTAGAATTATAATTTCTTTCTAGTTGTTTTTATTATAATCTAGTTTTTGCTATCTTTAGAAGGTTTTTTTCCTCAGCTGGGCCTATTTTGATAATTTTTGTGTAACTGTAATTTCCTGGTCAGTCAAAAATTGAAAGTTTATAGTCACAATTCCCCTAGTCAACATGAAGGTAGAATGGGGTCTTTTAGGAACATGGAAGATACTATTCCTAAATGCAATGATTCCTAATTCACTTGCTTATACCCAGCCCTAAAGGGGAGAGTAACCATAAGTCAATTTTAGTCATTTTGTAAATTATCTATGATAAATTATAAACAAAAAAGCAGCAATATAACATGTAACTCTTTGTAGAGTATATTGTCTATCACTTCAATTGCGATCCAACCCAAGGAATTCAATCTTTTCAAGTATAATTGCTGAAGTTGTTTAAACCCTCTTCAAAGAGACACCCATGATTCACAATGATTTTTTTAAGTGCTATGAAGATTAAGAGTACAAAAACAACCACATACAAAAATTGATGCTAAATGGATTCTCAATCTAAATGTCAGTGGCTATAATTATAAAAGTATTAGCAGATAAGAGGAGCAAATCTTTGTGACCATAGGCTTGGCAATGGTATTTTTTATATTTATTTTTTAGATATGATAATAAAAGCACAAACAACAAAGAAAAATAGATAAATTGTACTTTATCAATATAAAAAATATTGTGTTTCAAAAAAATCAAGCCCTGGCTGGTGTGGTTCAATGGACTGAGCGCAGGCCTGTGAACCAAATTGTCACCAGTTAGATTCCCAGTCAGGGCACATGCCTGGGTTGCAGGCCCGGGCACAGGAGAGTCAACCATACATTGATGTTTCTCTTCCTCTCCTTCTTCCTCCCTTCCCCTCTTTCTAAAAATAAAAATAAAATAAAAATAAATTAAAATTTTAAAAAGGAAGGAAGTGAAAGCCAACAGATGGGACAAAATATTTGCAAATCACATATCTGGTAAAGGACTTCTATCTAGAATATATAAAATAACTATTACAACTCAATAATAGACAACCCAATTTTAAAGTGGCAAGGAGCTTAAAGAGACATTTCTTCAAAGAAGATATATAAATGGCTAATAAGCACATGAAAAGATGTTCAACATCATTTGCCATCAGAGAAAAGGAAATCAAAACCATAATGAGATACCACATCACACCAACTAAGATGATTTAAAATCAAAGGCAGACAATAAGAAGTACTGGTAAGCATGTAGCAAATTTGAAGCCATTACACATTGCTTGTGGGATTGAACAAATGAACAGTCACTTTGATAAAGTTTAGCAGTTCTTCAAAATGTTAAATATAGAGTTACCATAGGACTCAGGAATTCCACTCCTAGGTATATGCCCACTAGAAATGAAAACAATGTCCACACAAAAACTGGTACATGAGTGTTCATAGCAGCATTATTCGCAATAGCCATTAAGTGGAAACAACCCAAATTTCATTAGCTGTTGAATACATAAACAAAGTGTGTATATCCATATAATGGAATATCATTCAGTCATTAAAAATGAAGTACTAATACATGCTACAACACGGATGAACCTTGAAAACATGCTAAGTGAAAGAGGCCAGTCACAAAAGACCACATATTGTATGATTTCATTTATATGAAATGTCCATAATAGGCATAGCCATAGAGATAGAAAGTAGATTATTGGTTGCCAAGGGCTTAAGGAAGAGGAAAATGGGGGAGTGATTGCTAACGGGTATGGGCTTCTTTTGAGGGTGATGAAATGTTGCTCTGAAATTAGATAGTTGTAATGGTTACACACACAATTCTGTGAATATATTAAAATCCCCAACTGAACTGTACACTTTAAATTGGTTACATAAAGGGTGACATTTATGATACATGATTTATATCTCATAAAGCAGATTAAAAACAATAAAACAATAAAGAAACACTTACCAGTTATAGTTTTCTGCAGCCACATTGAACCAAATGTCCCAAAACAAATGAATATGCTGAAGAGCTCTGCAAAATATAATAGTCTAATACAGAAATGTAAAATGTGAAAATGCACTACACTTGCAATTAGGAAATACGGGTTCTAATTTTCCTTGGACCCCTTCCCAAGTTTGGAGGCAGATCATTAGTTATGTCTGAATACCCATATGAAGAAATACTAAATAAGAATCCTGAAAAAGGACTGTTTTGCACTTCCTAAAGTTATAAAATTTAGTGCCTTTTTAGTAATAACTATAAATGTTTTCTGTGTTTAGCATTCATGCATGAAGGGCTAAAACTCTCTTTAAACACAGGGATAGATACATACTCAATAAAATATTTTCACCGGAGAAAAGTCAGAATTTGGTATTAATGTAATTATAACATAGCAAGAAGGTTTCAACTCTTAATGAAAATAGACACTTATGATTTCTATGTAACATATTTTTTGCTTCAGGAAGATATATCAAAATAGATTCTGAGTTAGTCTACTTTTTTTTTTTTTAACTTCTATTATACTTGACATTTTCTCTAAGGTTACACTTTCTGATATTTATTATTTCCACAACTTACAGGTGAGGCATCAAGACATCTGGGTTTTTACCAGTAAAACTGATGAGTTTTATTACATTTAAGGATACTTATTTGATAAAATTGACAACAGACCTTGACAGTTCTTTTTACAATTTTAAATATTTGTGCTAGCTTAGTGACTATTAAAAAATAACAGGCTTCATTCTTGGTCTCCTAAGAACAAGGTGGAGACACCAAACATTGGAATTTACTTATAAAAAGTTGTGTATTTATTCTTACATGTTTAAACTTCAGTCACCTTCAAAGTACTCTCCATTTGATGCAATACATCTATCAAGCCTTTTTTTCCACTGCTCAAAAGAGTTTATGAACTCATCAATTTTGATGTCTTTTAGTGCTTCTGCCATTTTTGTTTCACCTCATCCACATAGGCAAAATGTTTCCCTTTGAGGACTTTTTTCATCCAGGGAAACAAACAAACGAACAAAAGTTTCTTGGAGTGAGAGCGGGTGCATAGGAAGGGTGGGCACAGGGATCATGCTGTTTTTGGTAAAAAACTGCTGAACTCTCAGCACAGTCTGAGCAGGGACACTTGTAAATCAACCATCATGAAATGGGCAAATGCATTGAAAGGGTCTTCAAAAAAAAAACACAAAACATTCGCGGAAGCTGAACGCAGCCTCTCACAACACCAGCTAGTACACATGGGTTCCTAGAACACTCACCTAATGGGAAAAGCCTGTATTACAAGGAGGCCACCCACAAGACGAGAATTCCATTGGGGGGAGGGGCACCTCATATAGATGAATAAAATGCGATACACATATCCTTATTTGGGGTCATGTAAAAAAAACCTTCTCAATACTCAGACAGTGTCCTTCATGAACCAAAACCAGAACAGTCATTTTTATACTTGCATCCAATCCTGTATTACTCCTCTACAAAAAAAGGTATTAATGCACAACTTCCAGGTTATTGGGATCTTTAAAATGTGATCCTATTTTCATTTGTCCATTTCAAAAGCAGTTTCTTATTCTTTCTCTATGATTAAAGCTGGGTGGTAGAAAAAACAATGTGATGAAGAAAATAATGTGTCTTATACATTAAAAAGTACTCAATAAATGCTGATACCCTTCCTTTCTGTCCTATCTCAGGGGAGCAAATAGTAGACAATTTTGTTGATTAGATTAACAAAGTGCAAGGGAGGAGATAGTGTTGATGATGCATGCTATCTGAAATAGCCAACTTATACATTTGATAAAAATTACTTTCTTCAGCAATTATCTTTCAAACTAGAAATCAGAGCCTGAAAGAGATTATTTATTTTTTAGAAAACTGCTACTAAATATATCACCTCATTGCTTTTGTGAGGGTCAATTTCCAATGAGAAAGAAAGCTTAGGGATCTTTTCCAGAGTACTTTTCTATGAGAGTTCCTATCTTTTTCAAATGTAGGCACATCTAAATTTCTGTGTGCTTATTGACTCCAGTAAAGAAGTCATCTATCAGTCTGTTTCATTAAAAAACTTCAGCAGTAACTACTTTGGGACTGAGTCATTCTTGCTATATTTCCTTGAATCTCCTCAACTCCAAACTTTATAAGGACACAATCACTCTTGTCTCTTTAATCTTTATATAGCCCTTCTGTGCAGATTCTGAACTCTTTTCGGAGTATCTTTAAAGTAATATCCTTTTTCTTTGTATTGGATGCTTATAATGCAATTTAAGTGATCATAGCTGGCCTCTTGCACTTAGGTTGGCATATCAATCTATTTAAAAAAAGAAAAAAAGAAAAGAAAAGCCCTGACTGGGTCGCTTAGTTGGTTTGAGCATCGTCCTGCACACCAAAGGGTTACGGCTTTGGTTCCCCATCAGGGCACATACCTAGATTGCAGGTTGGATCACCAATCAGGGCACATACAGGAGGCAACCGATGGATGTTTCTCTCTCACATTAATATCTCTCTCTCTCTCTCTCTCCCTCTCTCTTCTACTCTCTCTAAAATCAATAAACATAATCCTTGGGTGAGGATTTAAAAAGAAAGAATATTGGGGGAGTTCAGTAAGAAGTTAATATGCCATATCACAAATGCATTTTTTTTTCATTTTTCACTTTTTATGTGAGAATGTTGGCATTGGATAGACAGTCAACATTCAGTTAGGTCTGATATGCTTTAGGCACTAGTTCAATTTACATAGTTAATAGATTTAAGAGGAAACACAAAGTCCAAAACAA
The DNA here is from genome assembly GCF_987537825.1 of Furipterus horrens. Classification (NCBI taxonomy): domain Eukaryota; kingdom Metazoa; phylum Chordata; class Mammalia; order Chiroptera; family Furipteridae; genus Furipterus; species Furipterus horrens. The sequence continues at coordinate 43,400,639 of NW_028327176.1, read as the reverse complement.
ATTTCTAACTTTGGATGAAAATACAGTATGATTAGGATTTTTAAATAACTACAGAGAAATAATTATTGTAGTTCTGGTAATCCCTATATTAAGTTATTCTATCAGGAAGTATGTTTGTTTCTCAATAGTAACAAATTTGTATTCTGCAAAATGAATATTTCACTGCTTATAGGCACATAATAGAATTTATACTATTTATATTCAATATTCACGTTAATGTTTTCTTCCATATGAGGATGGTTGGGCTATGAATGTTAATTCCAAAAAAAAAATGTCTATTTTTAGAATTGTTAATTAAAAGACATAATAAAAAATTGAATCTTTTTTATAGATAAAAGCCACACATGTAAGTAAAGCATTTTAAACCTCTCTGATAGTCTATCAAAGCAATTAAAGGACTGAGAGAAATAAAATGCATTCTTTAAAGTCATAGAGCATTCTAAAAAAGTATTTCATATTGAACTATTAAGAGGAACTATCCAAATATTGAATCTAGGTAGAAATACCCCCCAAATTAGGCAAATAATAAGTGGTTACTTGGAATTCCTACATAGGTTATACTTCTACCCAGAACATAATAAATAGCTCATAATTCTACACAGCCCACCCATACATTGTCTGAGAACCTCAGGACCTCTGTTAATTTGACTGGGATTTTCTATGTCCCTTTTGTACTACTAGAAGACTGCACATAGGTCAACAGTGAGATGGGCCCAAAGCAAAACAGTTACTGAACTTAATTATTTCCAAATTTTGAAACAAGAAAGATTCCCACCCTCACCAACAGGGCTGTTTAGGGTTTGAAAAAAAAGGGCAGTATTTAAATAAAAGGTTTACTTACATTTTGAAAAGAGAACATGATCACAGAAAGGCAAAGTTTAGAACTGAAAAGGATCATAGAGAATATTTAATTCAACCCTCCTCTTTAAGAATAAAAAAGAGAGAGAGAGACGGAAAAATGGGAGTGTCTGCTTCAAGTCAAAACAAGTAGAGGTGTGTGTCTGCTTCAGGTAGAGAGTAGAAGGCAAGAGACCACATGGAGCAGTGGAAAGAACAGAGCCTTTGTGGTTGACAGCATGGATTTGAACCCAGCTCTTCTAGTAACTATTCGAATGGTTTCCTCATATATAAAGTGGGACTAATAGGACCTGTTTTCTAGAATTGTTGTGAAGAGTAAATAATATAACTTATGTAAAGTGCCTAGAACAGTTGTGCTGGGACTCAGTAAGTGCTTGGCAAATGTTATTGTGAGTGCAAGAACCCAAACCAGAGCCATCTGACTCCAATTCTTGTACACTGCCTTGTACTGTTAATACAGCTAGCCAATAGGATTGAAATATTTGTTTAAAATATGAGATTTCAAATGAAACATGTGTAACCCCAAATAATTTTTTAAAAATATTTACTAATCATTAACACAAGTAATACCCAGTTGCTGCACTTTTCTCAGTGATTTTTAGCTGTTTTCAGATACACACAGCTCAGGACAAAGAGATGACACAAGAGACATTTTATCTGCAATGCAGAGAGCAATACGGAGATAATTTACATTTGAACTTGCCGTTAGCTCCATATGGCATGTATTCATCTTTTAGTGAGTTCAGCGCCCTATCTTTAGAGCTTCAGTGATCAGGGTAGAAATCGCCTGCTTATTTATGCTTGGCTGGACTGAAAGTATAGGGAGAGGAAGAAGTGAAGGAAAATGGCACTCCTTGTAAGAGTTGGCTCTGGAGGTAGGAGTTCAGGATTAACACTGATTTGTCCAGGAATAGCAGCCTCTGTCCTAAAGAGCAGGTAAAATGCAGATGACATGAGGTGTATTATTTGTGGGTTGCAATCATGCATGTTATTCCTTCCTGTCCTACAAAGGGCTTGACTGTGGTTAAATGTAGGGCTGCTTTCCTTTTGTTCAGCACAAAAACGCACTCACACTGGGCTAGTGGGCATTTGCAGTGACATGTGATCACTTGGTTTGTATCAGCAATAGGAGGAGTTGCTCTCAAAAGTCAAATTAGGAATTAACCAGCCCCATCCTGGGGCCCTTCTTCAGAGTTGAGGAGTGCAGAGAGAAAGTACTGTATTCTCCTGTCCCTATTGAGAGTAAAGTAACAAAGGGTATCCCTCTCCCACTGGGAAGTCAAAGAGTCAGTCCTTTTATACAAAAGAAATTTTGATTTTCCTTCCATTTTTTCTTCAAAAGATATACAGATTTTTCAAGCTGGAAGAATTGTGTCTTTTATCCTTTAATCGTGATGATCTCAGTGATGGGAAAGAGGGAATTCTGAAGCCTGCACCCTACCTCCCCACCCCTCGCAATCCTAGTAGTAAGAAGATATTTAGCTCTAGAATTCAAATATTGGAGCAAAACGTGCAGCTATTTATAACTTCTGGGATATTAAAGAGGATTATGGACTGTTATAGGTTGAATTGTGTCCCTACCCCACCCCCAAATCCATATGTTGAAGTTCTAATTTCCAGTACTTCAAAATGTGATCTTATTTGGAATGAGGATCATTGCAGAGGTAGTTAAGATGAGGTCATTAGGGTGGACCCTAATCTAATATTACTGGTGTCCTAATAAAAAGGGGGAAATTTAGATGCAGTTACTCACTCAGAGAGAACACCAAGTGAAGATGAAAGCATAGATTGGAGTGATGCAAGCCAAGAGACAACAAAGATTGCCAGCAACCCACCAGAAGCCAAGGAAGAGACAAGGAACAGACTATTCCTCACAGCCTTCAGAAGGAACCAATGCTGTCTACACCACAGTCTTGGACTTCTAGCCTCCAGAACTGTGCGATGATAAATTTCCATTGTTTAAGCCACTCAGTTTGTAGTATTTTGTTATGGCAGCCCTACCAAATTAATATATGCAATTAACTTTTTCTTTTTCTCTTTTTCCTTTCTTTCCCTTCCCTTCCCTTCCTTTCCTTTCCCTTTCCTTCCTTTTCCCATGGACTTCATGGAAAAGGAGATTGGAAGATAGGAACATCATTTTCCTTTTAAGCCATTGATAAACTTTAATGCTTTCTGTAGCATTAAGAAATACAACTATTAAAAGGCATATTATACCTAATTGTGAGTAAAGTTTGGTAATAGTGGCAAAAGGGGCTGCCCCAAGGGACATGTGCCAGTAACTTCTCTGTGTGCTCAAAATTAAATCAATGGCTTCTGAAATGCAATGGCTCATTTCAGGCCCTCAGAGAACTCCAGTCTTCCCTTGTTTCTTCCGCTGTGGCTTTTCCCTTCCTTGACTAAAGTACCCCCTTTTCAACTTGTTAAAAAAACCTTTACTTTGTCCAGACTTAGCCACCAGCCTCCAAAGTGGAACAGAAGCTATTTTCTCTTACCTTTCCTTCCCTCCTAAGGAGTAATTCCACCTGCCTGCCCCACCCCCCATCCCCAGAGAGGAATCTAACCCAGTTTGTCCCCTCTCTTTTGTACCAATTGCCAAATGAAAGAGAACTTTCCAGGACCATCACTTTCCTGTTTTACTCTTCTGAATATTTCTTTATCCATGATACAGCATCAAGGCCACTGACACATGTGGACATCTATGCACACCCACATACCCTCACAGAGTTGTTCTTTGGTTCTTAAAATGACACTGATAGGTAATAAGTTCCAATGTTTGTGCACTTCTGCCCGATAAGGCCACACTGAGAACATGGATCTTCTTGTGATAAAAGTGCCTGATACCTGTTCTTGGACTAAAAACTACCCAGACTCCAGAACTTCTTGGTGTTATTAGAGCTGTTGCATCCTCATCCATGATGGTTCTGACGCTTCTATTCATACATTGGCAAACTCTGGACCTCCAGCTTCCTAGGTCTACAGCCTTAAGTAGTTTCCCAGCCATCTTTAGAGAATGAAGCCAAAATGAGAGGTAGATTAAGGAGAAAGAGGGTGGGTGGGAATATTATCTTGACATCATCTGCATCCTTGGAACCAGCCAAGCCTGAACTTTTCTTATGTAAGCCAATAAATTCTTTTTGCTTAGGCTGTTTTAAGATGGGTTTTCTGGCTTTTGCAACTGAAAACATTCTAATATATCCATTGTTTCCTTTCGCCTTTCTGTTGTCTTCTACTTTCTTAGTGTCAGTAGTTATTTTTGTTCTTGTGCATATGTTTAGCCCCCTCATAACTGTGTTGGGATGAGCTTTACTGCAATGTTAATAGGGTGTTTAGTGAATATGTTGTTGCTAATCTTGTTTCTACTTGGAGAATTTATAGTTAGTTGGTGATTAAATTGTTGCCCTAAATCCAGCAATGTTTTGTTCTAGGATCAGGTAGTATAGCGGCCTAGAAGGTCAGAAAACAATATAAGTCATTATAGGCGTACAACCTAGTTTAGAGCTTAAAACTGTGCTGGTACCATCTGCCTGTCAGATTTCTAAACATCAGGCTGGTCTTGATTTATTGCCAGATTTTGTCAATAAGTTTATCACATGGTATCTGCAAAACAGAATCCAATGACATCTTCATTCCAGACTGAGTATAGAATTTTTTGTTGCAAGCTTATATATGGCTTTGGTTTTGAAGCTCCTATAAAAATAACTGTTTACAGATTATTTTAATGAACAACAAAAATACACCAAATAAAGTAGAAAATGTACTGGGAAAGCTGTTTTTTAGCAATTTCTAAGCAAGAGAAAAGAAGAAAATGACAACAATCACCACCTAGAAAGTATCTATCCCAGCTGACAGTGAAAGACACACAGACACCTTATTTAGCACATTTTAAGGCACATCCTCCTAAAGAGTCAAAAAATCTTAGAATTGAAAAGGCCACTCTGTCACGGAGTTTGATTACACTTAGAATGTACACATGTACTTCACCTCCTTCCTAAATTCTGGCTCCCTCTGAATGTCAAAATATCTCCAAGGTTGGGTGTCTCTGCCCAGCAAAGGAAAACTCTTATTTATGGAAAGTATTATCTTGTGCTCAGCCACAGCCTCTCTCCTTATAATTTAGGAATATCAGAATTTTATTTAAGAAACTTAGAGATCATTTAGTCTAACAATTTCATTTTGTGCCCAGTGATCTGCCTTCTAGAGCAATCATCTCCTCTGTATTGGCCCTTTCAAATATTTTATGACAGCATCTGTGTTCTTCACATCACATTTTCCCCGTCTGGGATAGATATGCCTAGGTGCTGCAGCTGCACCCCTTCCTTATCCTGGTCAAAGTTCTCTGAGATGCTACCCTAATTCCTGCCCTCCAATTCCATTTTATGTTATGATACAGTCTCCCCAACATCCTACTACTATTCATTCAGAAGCTAGGTATTTCCTTCCAGGTGCAAAATTAATGAAAAATAACCGCATTGTTTGGTGTTTTATATCATTGTAACTATTTTATGTATTTATGTAGAACTATTTTATGTAGTTCTCCATAATAGTTCTACCCCATTAAGTAGAATAAGGTTGGTTATAAATGGCCTGTCAAGATTTCTACAATTAAATTTGTCAGACTTCAGATCAAAACTGTCAACAGCATAGATCTGTGCTGTTGGAAAGCACCTTAGTGGGTACTAAGACCATTGCCTCATTTCAGTCATGCTATCTTACAAGTATTTGAGTTTTTAAATACTTTAAAAAGTATTTTTTTATACATTATCTTACTTGATATTCACTTCCACTCTGGAAAGAAAGCTGGGCAATGTTTTATTCTCCCAATTTTGCAGATGAGGCACTACTAGGCCAGATCATAACTGGTTAATGGTAGAGGTAGGACTCAAGTTCAAAAACTCTTGACTTTCAGACTACTGCTTTGTCTTCTCTAGAGCCATTGTCCTTTGTCGCCAGATAGCCGCACATTTCCCCTAGACAACACCCACTGTATGAGCAGCTCTCTGAAGGGGTGTAGGTTTAGGACCTTTCAGATGGTCCATACCCGAAAGAATGAGGACTTCTGACTACTAGAGTCCAGTGATCTTTCATTAAATTCCAAGGTTTCAATCCCATCCCTCCTGTTCTATGCACAACCAGTTCTGAATTCAGCAAACACAATGACAATGTTGGAAGCAATAATAATTTTAAGCCTTACCTCCCCTTCTCCTCCTCTACTCCCAAATCCACTGATGGGAATCAGAGGTTCAGTCTGCCAAATGTTGCGAGAAAAGGCAAGGTTAATTTTAAGTCATAAGTGAGTAATGATGAGGAAGAAAAATGAAACTCCTATTAATCTGTACGATACTCCATGTAGAACCTGAAGCTCACTCACCTCTCCCTTTCTCTTTGCCTTGAGTACAATTTGCTTATCTTCAGATTCAGTAACTTGAGGAAAGAAGGAGTATGGAGCAGAGTGAGGGATGTGGGTAAAACCAGTGGGCACTAAAAATGAGAAGGGAGGAACTGTGCATCCTTATGGGCAGCCTATTAGGCTAGACAGTCTTTACAAGAGTAAATCACCAGCTAGAAACAGAATTTTCCTTTCTCATCTCTCCTTAACCATAAGCTATTTTCTTTTAAGATTCTTTGATTGATTTAAAAAAAAGAAAAAAGAAACTATAAAGAAAGGCAAATCCCTAAATATTTTGGTGAAAAAATTTACTCAAATTCTTTTACCTGAATTTGAATGGTAGCAGTGGAAGACGGTAATTTGCCCAAGTGGGGTGAGAATTAATATTCTCAGTATGCTCTGGACAAACGCTCAGATAAAGCATGCCTTGTCCTCTTGCTTCTTGGACCTGCTAAGACCAAAATACAGCCCAGGACAACTCAGCTGTGGTTTTATCTCCAGATCTCTAGATATTTGGCACAACACACTTTGTTGGTGATGGTTTTGGATTTAACCTTGAAATCAAGTTATTGTATAATTTAATGATCCAAATTCCTGTGTATACTATGACTAATACAATTTTATTAACTTTTTAATGCTTCTGTCAATATAAATTTCAAACTTTGTATTAATATTCTTTGAATTAAGTATTACTGTTCAAAAAAATTAAAGCAGATTTAAAATTATTTTATGACATTTTCTAAGACCCCTGTTTTAGGTCTAGCTACCTACTAGGACCTTAGGACAAGAAATGGAATGTTAAGAGAGCCAACTGTGGGGGACCGGGGGAGGTGGAGGAATATATAAAATAAATGGAAAACAAAAATAATCCAAAGGAAAACTGTGAATGCTAGAGAAATTAAACTGATTATTAAAGGAATGACAAAAGCCTAAAATTTATTAGGTACAGGTACCAGCAATATAAAATTTGCAGAGGATAAAAAAGATCTCCTGATCCTATATAAGGTTAATGTACCTTGGCTTTCTGGGGGAGGTTATGGTATTGCTAAGTTTTTCATACTTAGTTGGATTATAAAAACAGCAGAACTAGCCAAGAGGCATCTGGGTTCCTGAATTGACTGATACGAATGATACTGATGTTATAAATAAGTCAATTTTCCATGATTTTTGGAGTGATTAAATCAGTCTGAATTGCTGTGGGAGGTCAAATCAAAAAGGGACTCCATTCTTTTTAGATTATATAGTAAAATGCAAAGCATAGTCTTTGGGTCAGAAGATGGGGCTTGGTGCTCAGGCTGTACTTCGCTAGCTGAGTTGCCTTGAATGAATCAGATAGCCTCTCTGTGGTTCCATGTTCTCTGTATTAAAACAAGCCTAATAATAATGGCTATTCTGGAACTCAAATAAGTTAACATGTGTGAATACAGTTTATGAACTTTAAAGTGCCATTATTATTATTTTCCAATGCTGGCCTAAGTTATGAATCCAAAGGAGAAACAAAATAAACAGGAATGTTGCTTTTCCTGTATTTCCCCCTCCTTACTCCAACTGGATCATTGTAAAGCTGCATTTATCTGCTATTGTGGCTTTACTCTTCAAGGCTTCTATAGTTGATGTCTCTAGGTCCTTGCACTCATGTTAAGAATTGAGAAAAACAATGGTTGTTGTAGGCTTGCCCATTCATAATTTAAAGAAGCAAGTTATAGAACTTGACCATAGCCCCTGGAAATTTAAATTCACTGACTACAGGTAAGGGACCCTGACTTTCTTGTGTGTTTGTTTTTCAGTTTAAAAAAATTTTTTTAAAGCAATGTGGTCTCTGTCTGCTCTTAGAGCAATACAACGGCTTGGGCTTTTTTGGGTTGATAAATCACTAGAAAACAAAAAATAATGGATCTCATACAATTCAACAAGTCCCACAGGGGCATTTCCTAACCACACAGTCCCATAGGATCATGGCTAGTGTGCCAGAGACATGGGCTAATTCTCAAGTTTATTAATGCCAAACAGTCACTCAGTCACCCAGGGTAGATCAAATAAAGGTAACCATTGACACTACCACTGCCATTTTTGAAATGTGAATTCTGAAAGGAATATGACAACTCACTTAGCAAAATGTTTTGTGAAATAGCACAATGTCAACACATCTCTCTCAATAGTTACTCAGCAAGAAGCCAAGATGAATAATTTTGAGGTACTTAACTAAATATTATTTTAAACCTGTATATGCAATGATATTTTCAGTGACATCTAAACCTTGCTATTCAACTAAGGTTTACTTGAAGACAAGTATCACTTTATGAAATGGACATATAAAATGACTAACAATAGTATAAAGTTTATAATAAAGTGTTCATGAAATTACATTCCAGGATAGATTTAGAACTGCTTTCTGAAGAGGGTAGCTCTATTATGGCCTCCTTTGTTTAACAAGCTTTCAATTTTTAATAATAACCAGATGAATTCATCTTGCTTGAATTCAACCCCAAAGTTTCTCATGATAAGAAGACACATCTCCATGGATTCTTCCTCTTACATGGTCTTTTTGCAGCATTAAAAGGTTTTTCTTGGTGCCATTTCAAGAAACAGAAGAAAGATCTTATTTTGTACATAGGCTATTTTCTTCCCATGTACTGAATTTGCCAATATAAGCACATTATTGGACTCTTCTTTAACTTAAAGACTATTTCAATGCTTTTTCAATATCCTTAGGCTGCTCAGCCGGTTTTTCTGATGGGGAGTGTATCAGTATAACCATGACAAAGAAGTATCCCAGGACTTCGTGAAGTACTTTAAGGACCATACTTGTACATATGGGCCTTTATAATTTTTTAAATTGCAGTTGACATACAATACTATATTAGCTTCAGGTGTATAACCCAGTGATTAGACATTTACTTAACCTATGAAGTGATCACCCTGATAAATCCAGCACCCATCTGACCCATACATAAAATATTATTGACTGTATTTCCTATGCTGTACTTTACATCCCATGACTATTCTGCAACTACCAATTTTTACTTCTTAATCCCTTCACCTTTTTCACCCATCCCCCAAATGCTTCCCATCAGCAACTATCAAAATATTCTCTGTGTCTATGAGTCTGTTTCTGTTCTGCTTGTATGTTTATTTTGGTTTTTAGATTACACATGTAAGTGAAATCATCCAGCATTTGTCTTCCTCTGTCTGACTTTATTTGACTCAGCACAATACCTTCTAGGTCAATCCATGTTATTGCAGATGACAAGATTTCATTATTTTTTATGGCTAAGTCATATTGCATTTATATATGCACCACTTCTTTTTTTTTTTAATCCATTCATCTGTTGATAGACACTTAGGTTGTTTCCATATCTTGGTTATTGTAAAAAATGATGCAATAAACACAGATATATGTGTATTTTCTCTTTAATGTTTAGAGTTTCTTTAGATAAATACTCAGAAGTGGAATTGCTGGGTCCTTCTTTGTCTCTTGTTATAGCCTTTGTTTTAAAGTCTATTTTGTCTGGTTAAGTATCGATACCCAGCTTTTTTATTTGTTTGTTTCCATTTTCATTAAATATCTTTTTATTTTTTTAATTTATTGATTTTAGAGAGAGAGGAAACCAGGGGGGTGGGAGGTGGAGAGAGAGAGAGAGAGAGAGAGACATTGATGTGAGAGAGAAACATCAGTTGGTTGCCTCCTGTACACACCCCAACCAGGGGTTGAACCTGCAACCTAGGTATGTGCCCTGACTAGGAATTAAACCCACAACGTTTTGGTGTATAGGATGATGTTCCAACCAACTGAACTACCAGCCAGTGAATTTTTTTTCTTAAGACCCTTTAAGGTCACCTTGTTGTGATGAGTGCACGGGGCTCTACCCCCTATAGCGTAGGAGGTGAGACAGCCCTGCCCAGGAAGAAAAGGTAAACACAAAACTGTCAGGATGGCACAGATCATGATAGAGATCCAGTGATACAGCTGACCAGACAGCAAATATCTAATCTAATGAAGCAGCAGATAGGAAATCATTCTGAGGCACAGTTCACAGCTTTGGTTATAAGAATGCTTACAGACCTGACAACAGATCTTAAACAAGACAGGGAAGGAATGAAGGCTAGTCCTGCTGAAATGAACAAAATCACATACAAAACTAGTGGTGAGGGCAAGAAAACCACGGATCAAATCAACAAATCGGAACATAGGGAAGGAACAAACAGTCAACCAGTGCACAAAGAGGAAACAAAAAGAGAGGAAAATGAGGAGAGGCTCGGAAACCTGTGGGACAGCTATAAGCAGGCCAACATCTGAATTATAGGGTTGCCAGAAGGTGAAGAAGAACTAGATATTGAAAAAATATGTGAAAAAATAATGAAGCAGAACTTCCCTAACTTGGGGAAGGAAATAGACTTACAGGTCCAGGAAGCACAGAGAGTTCCAAAAAAAACTGGACCCAGGGAGAACCACACCAAGACACATTATGATCAAAATTTTAAAAATTAAGGATAAAGAGACAGTTTTAAAAGCAGCAAGAGAGAAGAAGAGAATACATACAAAGGGATCCCCATAAGACTATCAGCTGATTTCTCAAAAGAAACTGCAGGCAAAAAGGGACTGGCAGGAAATATTCAAAGTAATGAAAAGCAAAAACCTACACCCATGATTACTCTATCCAGTGAAGCTGTCATTCAGGGTAGAAGGGCAGAGAGAGTGCTTCCAGGACAAAGTAAAACTGAATGAGTTTATCACATCCAAACCACTGTTGTGTGAAATGTTAAAAGGACTTGTTTAGGAGAAAGAGGATCAAAACTATGAACATTAAAATGAAAACTGTATCACAACAACCAACAACAGAAGCTAGGGAACCAAAACAAAGGTGGACTAAGTAGGCAATGAGAGTGGGAAAAGAACTATAGATATGCGGAACATTTTGCGGGGAGGTAAGCGGGGAGGGGGACGGGGGGAAAGGGAGGGTGAAGGTACAGGAATTAAGAAGCATAGTAGGAGGGAGTGGAGTAGACAGGAAGATGTTGAGAAGAACTATATGCACAATCAATGGGCATGGACTAAGGGTGGGGGACAACTGGAGGGAGGGGCGTCATTGGGTGGAGGGAAATAAAGGGAAAAGAAATTGAGACAACTGTAACGGCATAATCAATAAAGCATTTTTTTTTAAAAAAGACCCTTTAACATGTTTTCTTTTTTATTAAATTACTGGAGTGACACTATTAATAAAATTATGTAAGTTTCAGCTGTAAAATTTTATGATACATCATATGTATATTATATTGACCCCAAGTCAAGTCCCCTTCCATCACCATTTATCTCCTCTATATACCCTTTTCTACCTTCTAACATTTCTTATAATACTGTTTTTTTCTTTTTGTTTTTGTTTTTAAATAATTTATTTGTTTACTTTTAGAGAGAGGGGAAAGGAGAAAGAGAGGGAGAGAAACATCACTGTGTGGTTGCCTCTCACTCGTGCCCCCAACTGGGGACCTGACGTGCAACCTAGTCATGTGCCCTGACTGGGAATTGAACCAGTGACACTTGGTTTGCAGGCCAACACTCAACCCACTGAGCCACAGCAGCCAGGGCCTTATAATACTGGTCTGATGGTGATAAACTCCTTTAGCTTTTTCCTGTCTGGGAAACTCTTTATCTGTCCTTTGATTCTAAATGATAGCTTCATTGGGTAGAATAATCTTGGTTGTTTGTGCCAATGCCTTCTGGCCTGAGAAGTTTCTATTGAGAAATCATCTGACAGTCCTATGGGAGCTCCCTTGTACATAACTCTTTCTCTTGTTGCTTTTAAGATCCTTTCTTTGGCATTTTAATTATGATATGTTTTGTTGTAGGCCCCTTTGGGTTCATCTTGTTTGAAACTTTCTGTGCTTCCTGGACTTGTATGTCTATTTCCTTCACCAGGTTAGAGAAGATTTCCATCATTAACTTTTTCAAATAGGTTTTAAATTTCTTTTTTCTCTTCTTCCAGCACCTCCATGATATGAATGTTGTACACTTGAAGTTGTCCCAGAGGATCCTTAAACTATCCGCATTTGGGGTGATTATTTTTTCTTTTTCCTGTTCTGATTGGGTGTTTTCTGCTACCTTATCTTCTAAATTGCTGCTTCAAGGCCCTGGCAGGTAGCTCACTTGGTTTGAGCATCATTCTGATATGCCAGGATTGTGGGTTCAATCCCCACTGAGGGAACATAAAAGAATCAACTAATGAATGAATAATACCTGGAACAACAAATCTCTCTCCCTCTCTTTCTCTTTCAAATCCATTTAAAAAAATAAATAAATAAAAGATTTAGCCGTGGCCAGTGTGGCTCAGTTGGTTGGGCATTGTCCCAAAAATCAAAAGTCTGCATGTTTGATTCCCGGGCAGGGCACATACCTGGGTTATGGGTTTAGTGTCCTGTTAGGATGTGTGCAAGAGACAACTGATCAATGTATCTCTCCCTCTCTTCCTACCTCCCTTCCCCTCTCTCTGGAATCAATAAAAGAAAAACAATTTTTAAAAAGACTCAAATGGCTGCTTTGATCCTCTGCTTTATTTAATCTACTGTTGATTTCCTCTAATGTAGCCTTTATTTCAGTTATTGTATTTTTCATTTCTGCCTGTTCTTTTTTGTTTTATATATCCATTTTCATGTTTCTTGTCTTTTTGTTAAAGTTTTCATCTACTCTTCCTCTAAGTTCATTGAGCATTCTAATAACCAATGTCTTGAACTCTGCATCATGTAATTAGTTTTCTTAGAGTTTTGTTCTGTTCTTTCATTTGGTACATGTTTCTTTGTCTCTTTATTTTGCTTGCCTTCCTGTGTTTTTTATTTCTATTTGTTACGTAGAGCTGCTATGTCTCCTGGTCTTGGTAGAGTGGCCTTCTGTAGTAGGTGTCATGTAGGGCCCTATGATGCAGCCTCTGTGGTCACCTGAGCCAGGCAGTCCAGGTGTGTCCCCACCTTGTAGGCAATGTGCACCCTCCTGTTGTAGTTGAGCTTTGATTATTGTTGACGTATCCGTGGGAAGGATTTATACTCCCACCCCAGGTGGTTGGCTGCTAGGACCAGTCATAACAACAGTGAAGGAACTGCTGTGTAGGGGCTGACCCCATGAAGCAGAACTCACTTCATCAGGGCCCTGGTGCCTGCTAAGTTTGCCCCTTGAGTGTAGTGGTGGAGGTGGTTGACTGATGCTTCAGTGGGGTTTGAAGCTGGCCACCAGGTATGTTGGTTCTAGGGCCTCCTGGGAGATAAACGTCAAGATAAGCCACCACCTGTGCCCTACCCAGGGACACCCACCATGAACTACAAAGTGATATGCAGATGGCTTCTTCTCATGCTGGGCTTGGAAGTGCTGGAGAGAGGCTAAGCTTTGAACTGAGGTTAGCTGCTGCTAGTGTCAGTTTGGGGCCACCTAGCAAGAGGTATGGGGCATGTCAAGGCTAGATACTGCTTGTTTGGGGTCTGTGAACCTTTGACTGATCTTAGAAAAGTCCAAAGCATGAGCCAAGATAGGCCATTTGTATGAACAAGCTACTGGAAGCAGCTTGGGTGGACCCAAAAATTGGGTGGGGCAGGGTCTCAGGGAATCACAGGGCAGGGCAAACAGTGTTAGCCAGATTGAGGGAGACATAGATATGGTGCCTGCCTATGCCTTCAGGGGGAGGGCTCAGCAACAGAACAATGGCTTCTGTAGATCTTCTGTCTGGGAGAAAGCTACTCCTCCAGTGCTTGCCCCAAAGCCAGATACTTCAGTTCCTCCCTGTATGTCCCTGGTACCTTTTGAGCTGCTGCCCCAGTGCTAGAGCTCAGAGTAAGTGAGTCCATCAGCAAGTAAGTCTGTGCATGGGCCCTTTAAGAAACATCTGAACCAGAAACCCTCTGTCTCACCAGCCATAATGCCCACTGGTTTTCACAGCCAGAAGTTATGAGGGTTCTTCCCAGAACTGGAACACTGGGCTGGGGCACCTGGGACCCTTCATTCCTAAGGAGGGGACCTCTGCAGTTGAGACACCCCTTCTGATTTTTAACCACCACACATGGGTGTGGGACCAGCCCATTCTGAGTCCCCACATCTACCAGTTTCTATGTGGCTTCTTCTGTATATCCTAGTTATAGGGCTTCTGTTCAGCTAAATTTCTGGTGGTTCTTAATAATGGTTGTTCTGTAGTTTAGTTAGTTGTAATTTTGATGTCATGGACAGAGGCAAGTACAGCATTTACCTGTCCAACATAATTGACTAGATGCCACATATGGGTTTTTTAATTCACTTACTAAAAGGTATTTTGTAGAGGTAGACAAATTACAAAAATGTTCCTCTTCCCCAGCACTAAGGTTCATGGCCAATAAAGGACAGCTGAAATTCAGCCCTATCAGCCCTGGTAGAGCACCTTTTCAGAGTACAAATCAGACTACCCTATAGGGTACCTGAAAAAAATGTTCGTCTTTACCTGCTCCTTCCCCATCCAATGCCTGACATCACAGGCAACTGAAAAGACACTCGAGCCATCATTTCTTCAGCACCAAAAATCTCTCCAAGTTCTGCCTCCTAGGCTTCCTTCAAAATGTTCACTCTTTTCTGGTCTCTGTAGTTATTTTCATCCCACTAAAATGAAACCAAGTTCTCCGTCTCTGTTTTCCTGCTCAAAAATATTCTCAAAGTTGTTTTTTTTTATAAATTAATTTTTTTAACAAGGTTACTTTATTTTATTTTATTATTTTATTTTTATTTTTATTTATCTGTTTTTAGAGAGGGGAAAGGAGAAGGAGAGGGAGAGAAACATCAATGTGCGGTTGCCTCTCACGTGCCCCCAACTGGGGACCTGGCGTGCAACCTAGTCGTGTGCCCTGACTGGGAATCAAACCAGCGACACTTGGTTCACAGGCCGACGCTCAATCCACTGAGCCACAGCAGCCAGGGCTCTCAAAGTTTTTCGGTTGAGGGCCACCTAAGTGGGGTAAAAGACTCCAAGACTCACATACCCTAGCCTTTCCTGCTTTTCAGTGAACTATTGTTATGCAAACATATTTTGTGTGTAGTATGTGACTACCTGCTTTAGCAATATTGGTATGGATGGTTCCTAGGTGTATGACAACCCATGTTTGTTTTAATATTTTGTTATAAAAAATGTATAAATGAAAAAAAGGGGGTTCTATGGAAAGTAACCTCACAGTGTGATCTGATCATAAATTCTTAACTGGGCAGGTCATGCTGGGTAGTCATGCCCCAAGCATATGACTTTGCCTTAAACATACCTGTCCATTGTTTCTATGCATCTAGATTAACACACCTTTGAAATAAACCATAATCACCCCCAAGAGGGCACATAATTTTAACCATCCTGTAATCCAACCTTCATGTAATCTTCCTAAGATTCTCTCCTTAATCTCAAATGAATAAAAAGAAACTGCAATGTAGGTCATGAATTATGTTGACCTATATAGAATTGCTACCCTACTGTAGGATAATTAAACAATCCACCTTAAATAAAATAGATGATGAAGGGGGTAAATGAAGAGTAATTTATAATTAGAAAGCTGGAATAGTAACCATTGAAAAACATCCAACTCAATACAGCATTGATCCTAATAACAAAGCAATCTTTCCCCAAATTGAGGACACTTCAACAATCCACCTATGCATGTGTGCGAGAGAAAGAAACTCTCCTCTACCCTGAAGGTTCTTTTGGACGGTCTAATAATTAATATACATGAGAGAGATTAGCAAAAAAGAAATAACTAAGTTTAATACATAGGTATGGAAACCCTACATGCATATATGTGAAAGTCAGAGACCCCACATGCACAAAAGGTTCAGAGGCAGAAGGGGAACATGGGTATATAAGACATTCTTGTGAGAAACGCTCACAAAATAAAACCAGGACATAGGACTTGAGCAGCAAAGTGAGGCGTTTATTCACGAGTCTGCAGAGTCGGGCACACCACCAGCCAGGAACATGTGCACGCAAAGTAGACAAAGAAAACTGGTTTTATACTAATGTGATTATCTCCCCATCCCCTCCTCTCCTCCCTCATTTCTCCATTACTGGTTATCCAGGTTCACAATCTAACTCGATTAACTACTTAACTCAGGGTAACTAAGAGTAATCTAGTTATAGGTCTATCTCCAATTTATTTGCAAAGTTATCTAGCTACATTCTCCCTTTTCTCTGTGTTTGGTGACAACAATCTTCCTCCTTTTGATCCCAGAGGTATGTGTGAGGAGCTGTGGAATGTCATTTCCTTGCCCCTTTTCCATGATTCATCTATTAATTATCTCTTACTGGTCTGAGAGTCACCAGCTTGCTTCTTTATACCCAACATTCTGAACTAGGGATGAGGCAAGGGCCTTGGGGGCTTCAAAGTGTTATTGCAGGACAATAAGTACAGATGTTTAGTAAATGGAGGTTTGCCCTGCCCTATAGATAGGTTAAAAAAAAAAAAGGTTACCTCTAATAATCTCTTATTATGGGTAAGGCCCTTCTATAGCTAAAGGAGAGGCAAAAGTTTCTCTTGAGCTTGTGGCTAAAGTTGCCTTTAACTCAAAATAATCTGCATACCATTGAGGCACATCTTGGGGCAGCTTGTTCTGAACCCAATACATGTTTATATGGGAGCTTTGCATATATTAACAAGTGTTGCCTGAAAGCCAGATGAATGTTCAATTCAGCCCTCAGTAAACTCTAGTTATGTGCTACATTTTTATTTATGAATACCAAATACTTTGACTCTTAACTCAGCAGTTATTAATAAGTAGCCTTGAGACACAACTGCACACACACACACACACACACACACACAGAACATCTAGGGCATCAAAGCCATTTGCTAGTAAGATCCAAAGTAGAGATGTGTATTTTGGGAAAAGTCTGTGGAACATCAGGAGGATGGATGCTTCTGGCCTACCAACTGGCTATAGTCCATACCTTGAAAATCACTGCTTATGTGGTTGGCTTGGTTTTTTGACTCGGCTTTTAAAAATGCTGGATCACTTTTCCTGGTTTACACTTTGCCTCTGCAGAGACATTCTAATCTTGTACCCTAGCCAGCTCTCCAGTGCTCTCCAGCCTGGTCCTTCAAATACCCAGTCTTTTATGGAAGTCCCTCTCCAGAAAGGAGAATCAGATGTGACCCATTAACTGAGAAAACTCCCAAGGACCACATTGCAGTATCTGTGATGCCATAATGACAATGACAGGCCTTGAGTGAAACATGGTGGAGGGAAGTCAGAAGACCACTTCTGCCTTGGCAGCTCTTTGACAGCAGTCAAGTTACTTCACTTCTCAGCTTAGATTTCTCCTTTATGAAATGGAAATGATAATACCCACGTCACAGATTTCTTTCTTTTCCCATACATTTCTTGTGAAGATCAAATGAGATAATGTAAGTTATAAAACATTGTAAAGTATAAATTCATGTATAAAAGTAATGTGTGTTATTGTTGCAGACAGGTATATTCATGCAAATATCTGGACTGTTCTATTTATGAAGTATAACTGATATTAGGACACTATGATGTATAAGAATGACAAACAATACAGACTGTCTATTGACAATGAAGATCAAATGCAAGGAACTTACTGGCACTAGAGTCTATTGAGAAAGAAGAATGTGAGTTTCTGATACCATAATCCTCAAACATGTTATAAGAAGTACATGTCTCACTGGTCCTGAATTACCCTCCTTCTCTTTTTTCCCATTCTTATGGCTTGGAGAGTAGAACTTAATTTAGAATAATTCCAAAAATTAGAAATAAAGGTTTTTCTCCCTCTATCTCACTGGAGATTTGGAATTCCAGAGAGGACAGATGCTAAGGAATGCAAGGAATTCTTCCCTCCACCCAGTCAGGAATGTGTCCTGCTTGGAGCACTCAGCAGGAATGTGAGGGCTGCCAGATAAGGCCCCAGAGCCTGATGGTTGTGATTCTGTTGTATGGGAGGGACCATTCACCAGAACCTGGTTCTCCCCAAGATCCCCCAGAGGATGCTCTCAGGCTGACAGAGGAAATGAGAACTGGTGTTTCAGGATTAACTTTTGTAAGCAATGAGTGAAGAGACAGCTCAGCCAGACTTCCAACACAAAGACACAGCATGTGTTCAGTCTTTGGGGAAGCACTGTCCTTGGAATTAACACATACATGGGCCTGACCTTGAGCTCTGCCACTTAAAAATTAGCTGTGTGACCTGGATTAGATACTCTGTGAGTTTGGGTTTCCCCATCTGTAAAATACAAATAATAATAGTATTATTTGTGGGTAATATTGAACAGAATAATGTATATAAAACACTTAGCATAGCACTCCTCCATAAATTGGGGCTATAAAGCCTATATTTACATGACTGGATTTTAAACAGTATTAATACCCTGCATTCAATCAGTGTTGAAATATGTGTTTGCATATTTGTTATCTCTTCTAAATTGCACTAAGGGTCTTCTGGTCAAGATGGTGGTGTAGGTAAACACAGCTTACCTCCTTGTACAACCAAATCAAGATTACAACTAAAATATAGAAGAACCATCACTCAAAACCATAAAAAATGGAGTTAAGTGGAAGTCAAACAACTACTGAATTAAGAAACCACATCCATCCAGGCTGGTAGGAAGAACAGAGATACAGAATGGGCTGATCCCACATCCATGTGAGGTAGATAAAAACTTGGGAAGATGAGGCAGACTGCCCCCAATGCTCTGACTCGCTGGAAACTTCCTGTCCAACAAAGGTTTCAGGATCGCAGATGAGAGAGAACAAAATTACCCAGACACTGTCTTTTGTCTGGGAGGAGGAGAGGTGGCAAATCTCTCAAGAGGAGAAGAGCCCTAAATGTTCCCTCCTAGTCTCTTTCATTGAGGGAGGGATTCGAGAGATACAAGGTCAAGATTCATAAATCATCCATTAGCTTCAGATGCTTGAGTTACAGTTGACAATTACTGATTACAGATATCAATGTAAAGAACACAGTGACCATTGTGGGTCAGGGTCTGCTAAACATCCTGGCGCCATACTGACACCAGGTACAAGGCTTCATACATTTTTTGCTACACACTGTTTATTGTTAGCTAAGAGGTAAGAAAAATAAAGCAGGCTTCAAAGCATAATATGCATTCTTCAAATCTAATTCCCATGGGAACTCTCTGAGGGCCTTCGAGTCATGCTTGCTTCTGGCCTTCCCAGTTTTTCAGTTGAGTCTTACAGGCTTCTTGGGGGCCTGGCTTGTGGCTGGGCTACAGTTTCGAAAACCACATAAAGTGGTCCGCTACAGGAGAAATCTACAGGAGAAATATCTCAGGAGCAAGGAATCCCAGCCCCAAACCCAGGGACCCAGTGCCATGAAGATAAGGGCCCATAACTCCTGGCTGCAAAAAACAGTGGGGATTGAGTTGGTGGAAGAAAGTTCTGGAGGTTCAAGCAGTTCCCCTTAAAGAACCAAACCATACAGGGACTTACTCAGACTCAAACCCTCTGAGCTCCAGCACCAGCACCACTGGCATAAAGGGAGGAACTGAAGTGTCTGGCATCAAGGTGGGTGTTGGGAGACAGTTTCTCCCAGACAGAAAGGTGGGCAGAGGCCATTGTCCCTTTTCTGAGCCGCCCCCCCCCCACACACACCCATAAAGCCACAGAGCCACAGAGCTGGCAGCAAGGTGCCATATCTGAGACACCGTCAACCTGGCTACAATGTTTGCCCCATCCTGGAGATCCCCTGAGACTGCATCCCACCCAACTTCTGGGTCCACCAAAACCTGTGAACTGTGACTTTTCCATATGGATGGCTGGTCTTGGCTCATGCTTCACAACTTCCTAAATCTTATCAAATAAGTAATAGCTGGCTTCAGTAAGCTGGCAGCCCCTATACCCCATTGCTAAGTGGCCCCAGGCCTGGCACTAGCAGCAGCCAACCTAGATTCACAGCTTGGCTTTGCCTGGGAATCTACAAGGCCAATATAAGTAGCAGCCATCTCAGATTGCTTTATAGCTCAGGCAGGGTGGCTTCAGGCAGAACACAGGTGGGGGCTGACCTTCACCTGCACCACCAAGGAAATCCCAGAGCCTGAGCACCTAGTGGACAGTTACAGACCACATAGGAACACCACCACCCTACTCCTGCACAGCTGATCCTCCACAGAGAGTGGAGGTTGGTGGTGAGTGGCCACAGCCAGTACTTGCAGCTGACAGACCTGGGTAAACTGCCCCCCACCACCACTGACCTGCCAACAACAATCAAGGCTCAACTACAAGAGGAGGGTGTACTCAGCCCATATGAAAGGCACACCTAGAGTACCCAGACTGGGTGATATGGGAGGTTGTGCTACAGGAACCTACAGGACATCTCCTATATTAGTCCACATTACCAAGACAGGGAGTCATAGAAGACCTACCTAATACACAGAAACAAACACTGGAATACTGTCAAAATGAGAAGACAAAGAAACATGGCCCAAATGAAAGAACAGGTCAAACTCCAGAAAAAAGAATTTAACAAAATGGGAACAAGCAATCTATCAGATGCAGAGTTCAAAACACTGGTTATAAGGATGCTCAAGGAACTTAGTGAGGATCTCAATAGCATAAAAAAGATCCAGTCAGAAACTAAGGATACACTAATTAAAATAAAGAACAATTTACGGGGAAACAACAGTAGAGTGGATGAAGCTGAGAATCAAATCAATGATTTGGAACATAAGGAAGCAAAAAACAACCAATCAGAACCACAGGAAGAAAAAAAGACACCCCCCCCCAAATGAGGATAGTGTAGGCAGCCTCTGACACAACTTCAAGAGGTCCAACATTCACATCATAGGGGTTTCTGAAGGAGAGGAGAAAGAGAAAGAAATTGGAAATCTATTTGAAAAAATAATGAAAGAAAATTCCCCTAATTTGGTGAAGGAAATAGACATATGAGTCCAGAAAGCACAGAGAGTCCCCAACAAGCTGGATGCAAAGAGGCCCACTTCAAGACACATCATAATTAAAATGCCAAAGGTTAGAGCTAAAGAATCTTAAAAGCAGCAAGACAAAGACAGTTATGTACAAATCTTGATTCATATAGTGACATTGGATCTATTGTGTCCTTCTATAGACTTGATCATGGACTTTTCATCTCCTCCTGACTCAATGGTGATATGGATAGCAGCTCTGACCTATTTCCTGAAGTCTCTATGAGCTTCCCTATACTTGGTCCCCTGTAATACCAGCCATGGATTCTGGACATGGAGTCCCATGTCCAGCTGGGAACAAACTGACCTCACCATTGATTGCCTATATGCTTCTAGACTGGTACCTGCATAATGCCATCTATCTCTTCATGACCTCAGAGAAATTTCATCCTTATTGGTAGTAAATATTTTCTGGGAAAAACATGCAAGACCATTGCTTATCAGTATTGACCTTCTTGGACTTCTGATGTAGGTAAACATGGCTCACCTCCTCACACAACCACATCTTAATTACAACTAAAATATAGAACAATGATCATTCAGAACCATCAGAAATTGAGCTGAATGGAAGGCCTACAACTATGGAATTAAAGAAGAAACCACATCAAAACTAGTAGGAGTGGTGGCAACGTGGAACAGGATGGTCCCACACCCCCATAGTGGATAAAAATCAGGAAAGACACTTGAGGAGTGAGGGGTGCCAGTCCCACACTAGGCTCCCCAGCCCAGGGTTCCAGTGCCAGGAAGATAAATCCCCATAACTTCTAGTTCTAAAACCAGCAGGGATTTAAGGCTGTGAAAGACAGAAACTGCTAGAGTCTCAGGCAGTTCCTCTTAAAGAGCCCACACACAGACTTACTTGGACTCATTCCCTCTGAGTTCCAGTGTGGAGGCAGCATATTGAAAGGCATCAGAGACATATGAGGAGGAACTAAATTGTCCAGAATAATAGACACAGAGAACGTTTTGATGGTTGCCTGATGGAAGCGGAGTTGGGGTGATGGGTAAAAAAGGTAAAGGCATTAAAAAGTCAGATTGGTCGTTACAGAATAATTATGGGGATGTAAAGTACAGCATAGGGAATAGTGTAGCCAAAGAGCATGTATGCATGACCCATGGACATTTATAACGGCATGGGGGATTGGAGGGGAAGGGCTGGGTTGGGAGCCAACAGTGGAAAAACTGGGACAACTGTAATGACATAAATGATAAGATATAATTTAAAAGAAAAATATTGAGACATCAAAACAATATTGACCTTCTTGAATTCCTAAAGACATGGCCTGAGGCAAGCTGAGACCATAGTTCTTTGAGTTGGCAGGGAGGCTAGGGAGCAAAGACTAGACAATGGGCTGTGTGAGGAACTCAGGATGGAATTTGGAGGAACTGTCCTATGTAAGAGTTTGGACCAGGGGCAAGGGAAGGCTTTCTGCTGGATTCAACATCTCTCCTCCATACTTCCACAGCATAATCATCTACACACTATTGACTATATTATATTGCATCTCTTTATGGGTCTTTCTCCCCTATGAGAGTAAAAACTTGACTGGGCAGATGCTTGTCACATGGTTCAGTTATAGGAAATGCTGAGGTTATGAGATTCAGTGATGACATAAACACTAGGGGCTCATTCTTGGACTCAGAATTCCAGTATGATGGGCTGTAAAGCAGATTTGAGCATTCAACGTGAGATCACTCTGGTGGGCATTCAGGTGTGGCAGGAGTAGGGAGTGATGGTTCGACTTCATACCAAGCTTAAAAAAATGATGAACCTAAGTCAGTGATTATTAACTTCCTGTCCTAGACAAGATTGGCTCAAGAACTGAAGGGATATTTTCTTGAATGTGGACTGCTTTGTGAGTCTTGTTAAGGTAGAAGCAGAGGAAAGAAGGTGAGATCTGATATAACCTTGAAATTATTGACACTCAGTAGATTAGGCTTAACAGTTTGGCTTTCTTGAATTATTACAATGATAAAGGCAATAGATTTTCACTATTCATGATAGTTATGTTCTAGAAATTCACTGGAAACGCTGATAGAAAATACAGAACCATTGATCCCAGAGAAAATACAGGGTAAGGTTCATGTGAGCCTGTGGTCACATTTTTATCAATCAATCAAGACATAACCCTCTTTTACGTGATTTTTTTTTCTGTTTAAAGATGCCTTATTTCCTTCTTTAATATATTAAAGACTCATTAACTTTGAACTCATGGCCAACAACACTGTCACCTATGCCTGAACAATGCTTGTTTAACATACATATTTTCTCCATAAGGTGCTTCTTATACTTAGGAGGACTGGAAAGCACTTCAGAACTATACTTAGGAGTCATTTAAAAAAAAAAAAACCAACAAACAGAAAAAAAAAAATGTGAAAAATGTGGCACTAAATAGACCACTTGTTTATAGTCTGAGAGCTGAAACAAGAAGGCAGAGGGCTCCTTTGTTCAGCCTCAGCAGGGAAACTGTATGTCAGATGACTCACATTTTTCACTGTTCTGCCCATGTCCACGAATGACTGTGAAAATGCCACAAGTATTAATTCGAGGGTTACACATAACATTTTACGGAGTAGGCAAATTCCCAAACATATAATCCACAAATAATGAGAGTCCACTGTAGCTATAATTTATCAAACACCTATTACATGGCTTTGAATGAGGTGCTTTACATATGTAAAGCTGTTATGTGTGCCATACAAAAAGTTCAACTTTTCACTCTTCAAATGAGATGACTCAGTTAACAATGGTGGGCATATTCTTAGATCCATAGGCTATCAACATTGGAAAAAGTAGCACTTTACAAGATTAATGTCATATAATTTTTACATCAAGTTTAAGGATGCCTTAATAGGACTGAAAATTTGTAATAGGCTGGGCTTCCACTCCTCTTGGAAATTTCTAATTCAATAATCTGGACTCTTACAGAAAACTAAGAATGCATTTCAAAATCAGCAACAGGGATATGGACTGGTTATGCTTACAGTCCCACAAGAGTGTGTACTAAGGTCTAAAGAGACTCTTTCTTACAGAGAAACATACCCTGCAGTTAAGAGTACAATCATCTTCCCAAGGAACATCATGTGAAGCCAGAAACAGTCAAGTAAACAAATTCAAAGAGAAAAATATGTTTTTATGGCATTAACTAAGTAGAAACCTAAGAAATTAGCAAGCTCCAGAACACACCAAATGCTAAATGTTGATCTTGCCCAATCACCTATGAATCTACAATCTTCATATCTGCTCCTTGCATTCCATTCAGGTCAGTCTGGACTCTGCTCCAAATTACATGGTATTTAGTCTTCTTCCTCATCTTTACTCCTATCATAATGTCTTCTCCAACCAAATTGCCCTTGACCAGAAAGGCTCAGTTCAGTTCCACATCTTTCATTAAGCTCTCAGCCCTCTAAAGCCTCATTGATTCTAGGAGAATATAAACCACCCAGAATCTAGCTCATTTGTTATCTCTTCTGTAAAATGGAAATAATAAGGCATACCTCTCAAAAGTTAAGCAGGATAGCATATGAATGTGCATAGCACCAAGCCTGGAACAAGGTGGATACTCATCAATGTTGGTAATTCTGAATGTGAATTATGTTTTTCACATTGATCCTATGAATTAAACTTTTTTTTATGCCTTCTGTGGCAAATCTTAGGAAGAATAACAAGGCAAGAAATAAGGCAACAGCAAGTAAGAACATGCTTTATGCAGTGATTTCCAGATATTGAATTTTATGAACCAGTGAAAGAATTTTGCAAAGTGACATCAAGTTGGTTAATATTTCCCTTTTGCCTAAAACCTCCATAATAACAGTATTATTTATATAATACTTTTAATAAAATAAACATATTATAAAGGCAAAAGGTAAGAAGGACATAATATCAAAAGCTTTTGTTCTGAAAATGAATATATTCAGCTTCAGGAAAAATTCACATGGCTCTCACATCCACATATCCTGTTGTTCATTCATTGGCCAAATATTTATCAAGTGATGCACATCCAGAATTCTTCTATGTGATGAGGTACAATAGTACCATGAAGGGAAAGGGCAAGTCCCTATACTCATACTCATGGAGCTTACATATTTTTTTTTTAAATCAGAAAATAGATCTGGGAAAGCTCATAGCCAACCAGTACCAATCCAGTCTGGACCATGTGGCTTTTGAGAGCTATGGCATGAGAGTACTAATGTAAGCTCCACTCCCTGATTCTAATTCCTGAAGGATAAAACAGGAAGGTGTCACACTGTACAGAAACTGGGAGTGTAGAGGAAAAAAGCAAAAACAGCTCCTCTGAGCAAGCACCTTCTGTTTCTGGGGCAATGAGTGTGCCAGCTTGAGGACTTGTCCTCAGACTGGTTACTCTATGAGAACAACCCCCATATGAACAGAAATCCTTCTAGAAGTTATCATTTGGACCATGAAGAACAACAACATACATTTAGTCCAAAGAAACCAGAAATATAGGGCAAAAGCAACCTGAAACAGTTGTCAAAGTGTAGAGGTAAGCCCTGAGAAAAGAGGGGTGGGGAGGGAAACCTGGCTATATTAGGGTAGTTCCTCAGTTTGTTTCTCATCAGGATTCAAAAGCAAACATCTAGATGTTGTGAAATATAAGCTTTTAAAAGTGATACAGAAAACTTTTAACACTGTTAGACACTGGAGCACTTAGCCAACAAAAATAAGGTACTTGACAGCCCCACCCAGGAAGCAAAGATAAACACAAAACTGTCAGGATGGCACAGATCATGATAGAAATCCCAGTGATGCAGCTGACCAGACAGCAAATATCTGATCTAATGAATCGGCAGAAAGGAAATCTTTCTGAGGCACAGTTCACAGCTTTGGTTATAAGAATGTTTACAGACCTAACAGCAGATCTTAAACAAGACAGGAAAGGAATGAAGGCTAGTCTTGCTGAAATGAACAAAAACACATATGAAACAAGTGGTGAGGGAAGGAAAACCAGGCATCAAATCAATACATTGGAACATAGGGAAGGAACAAACAGTCAACCAGTGCACAAAGAGGAAACAAAAAGTGAGGAAAATGAGGAGAAGCTCAGAAACCTATGGGACAGCCATAAGCAGGCCAACATCTGAATTACAGGATTGCTAGAAGGTGAAGAAGAACTAGAAATTGAAAAATTATGTGAAAAAATAATGAAGCAGAACTTCCCTAAATTGGGGAAAGAAATAGACTTACAGGTCCAGGAAGCACAGAGAGTTCCAAAAAAAACTGGACCCAGGGAGAACCATACCAAGACACATTATGATCGAATTTTCAAAAATTAAGGATAAAGAGACAGTCTTAAAAGCAGGAAGAGAGAAGAAGAGAATACATACAAAGGGATCCCCATAAGACTATCAGCTGATTTCTCAAAAGAAACTCTGCAGGTAGGAAGGGACTGGCAAGAAATATTCAAAGTAATGAAAAGCAAAAACCTACAACCATGATTACTCTATCCAGCGAAGCTGTCATTCAGAATAGAAGGGCAGAGAGAGTGCTTCCAGGACAAAGTAAAACTGAATGAGTTCATCACATCCAAACCACTGTTATATGAAATGTTAAAAGGACTTGTTTAGGAGAAAGAGGATCAAAACTATGAACATTAAAATGAAAACTGTATCACAACAACCAACAACAGAAGCTAGGGAACTGAAACAAAGGCAGACTAAATAGGCAATGAGAGTGGGAAAAAAATGATAGGTATGGGAGACATATTGTGGGGAGGTCAACTGGGAAGGGAAAGGGGAGAAAGGGAGGGAGGTGGTACAGGAATTAAGGAGCATAGTAGGAGGGAGTAGAGTAGACAGGAAGATGTTGAGAAGAACTATATGCACAATCAATGGGCATGGACTAAAGAGGGGGACAGCTGGAGGGAGGGGGGCACTGGGTGGAGGAGAACAAAGGGAAAAGAAATTGGCATGACTGTATCAGCATAATCAATAAAGCATATTTTTAAAAAGTAAGATATTTGCTCTTATTCTGAAATCCAGAATTAAATAAACTAAGGTCAGAGTAACAGTTGTGTTTCATTCTAGCATGCCTTAGTGAGTAATTGGAGCCGAAGCCCCAGGGACTGATAAGTTTCATGTAACATGTTGAATTGTTAGATCGAATAAAGATTTTTTTTTCGGCAGCCGTCCGTCTCGAGAGACGATGGTGTAGCTTCTTAAAAGTCTATCTGCACCGCCGAGAATGGTTGTGCAGTCCGACTCGGGAGTGACACGGTATCTGTCTCCTCCCGTGTTGAATCGACATCTTGCAATGACGCTGGAGTGTCTTCTCCAGTGAAGCTGAAGCTACAGAGCCTCGAGAGACGATGGTGTAGCTTCTTAAGAGTCTATCTGCACCGCCGAGAATGGCTGTGCAGTCCGACTCGAGAGTGACACGGTATCTGTCTCCTCCCGTGTTGAATCGACATCTTGCGATGACGCTGGAGTGTCCTCTCCAGTGAAGCTGAAGCTACAGAGCCTGGGCAGGGTGATATGGAGGGTCTGCTGTTGCCCATGCAGCAGACCCCCCCCTCTCTTCGCAGCTGAAGGATCCAAGGGAAAGACGGAGTCAATACAGCTTGGTTTCAGGTGCGCCGCAGGAGTTGCCGGTATTGACTACAACGTCAAACCGCCTTAGGGACTCCGGCTCCGGATTTTCTGTCGGGGTTTACTCCCTTAGCCTTTCCCCTGAAGAGGTATGCCTCAAGGCAGCGGAGGTTTTTTGGAATCAGAGTTTTCCTTCTCTGATGTGCCCTGACTGGAAGATCGAACCAGCGACACTTAGCTCGCAGGCTGACGCTCAATCCACTGAGCCAAACCAGCCAGGGGAGAATAAAGATAACAGTATATGTATATATAGTACTTTCTTCCTAAAAGTGACAATTAAAAGAATGTAACATAAAGCATCAGAACTTGTTATGTTTTCATTATGTACCAACAATAGATTGAGAGTCTCACATGACAACTTCCAGTGTCTTGGCCTAAGATTTGTAAAATGGAACAAAAATACATTCTATATTCCAGAAGAACTCTTCAGAGCTTTAAGTATGTGTTTACTGAAAACAATGTGTAAAAACCCTACTACATTTATAGGGCCTCACTTCTGAGATCTCTTTGCTCCTGTAGCATTACATCTGCAAGGAAGGAGGGGGCAGGTGTGTGAGTGCCAGCTTCCTGAACACAATGGGAATAGATGGAAATAAAAATGATCAAGAAACCATAAGCAGAAGGTTCTTCTTTGTCACAGCACTTTCAGATTAAAAATAAACAGATTTACTAAAATTAGCTACAATGTGCCCTGGCTGGTGTGGCTCAGTGGATTGAGCACCAGGTCGCTGGATAGATTCCCAGCCAGGACACATGCCTGGGTTGCAGGCCAAGTTCCCAGCTGGGGGCGTGCGAGAGGCAACCAATCTATGTTTCTCTCACACATCAATGTTTTCACTCCCTCTCTTTCTCCTTCCTTTCCCCTCTCTCTAAAAATATATAAATAAAATCATTTAAAAAAAAATAGCTACAATGCTAAAACCTAAAGCAGAAAGTTTTAACTAAGACAAATGGTCTCAATGCAGAATGCAGACAATTTTATCAACTTTATTCTATAAACCACAGCAAGCAAATTTATTCCCAGATGCTGTGGTTGAAGAATGCTTGCCGAATTGTTTTGGTTCTTAAACTCTTCAGTATAAACACACTCACAGGATTGCATTCCCTTTTTTTGGCTCCCAAGATTCAAGTAATTGTACACTATGCAGAATAATGTTGGATGAACTCTTCTTTCAATACCAAGCAAGTTCTGGATTCTGTCAGCCTTTTGGATACCATGTCCATAAACAATTTTCTCTGACAGTCTTTAGTAACAACTTGTAAATAAATTGTTTCAAGTTTTTTTTTAAAGTTCAACAGCAGTACAAGCCTCATTTCCAAATTATTCCTAACTCCTTAAGAATAGAGGGGGGAAAATTCTCTCAAATCTAGTATAGTTCTTGTCTTGCATCAAGAACAGCTCTTCTGCAGTCCCTGTGAGTGAAGGGTCAGAAATCATATTAGTTTTTATATTTTTTGCACTTGGCCAACATGCAAGCAAAGACAAAAATGGGTTGTGAATCAATTGTGAATTGAGAATATGTTTAGTATTAAACATAGATTCTCTTATTATGTCCAGAATAATGAGACTAAGAGTAATATTTTCACAAGGCAAAGAAAATGTGCCCGGGGAAGGATGAATCATGGAGGGTTTATGGGTAGGGTGGGGAGGGGATATCTGGACCTTCACATTTCTTAAGAGTAAATAAATTCAGTGGATTTGTTTGGGGTCTTTTTAAATTGAATTTATTGGGGTGATATTGGTTAATACAATTATATAGGTTTCAGGCATATATCATCAGTATATTGTACTGTGTGTTCACCACCCCAAGTCAAGTCTCCTTCTACCACCATTTATCCCCTCTACCATCTTCTACCTCCCCTCCCCACCTTGTTCTGCATCTTTATATAATGAGGCAAAGGTGTGTGTGTGTGTGTGTGTAAAGTGTGTGGGGGAGGAGATAAGGAAGGCATAGGGAAAGCCTCAGAAATTGTTAAGAAAAAATTTTTTTTCTACAGAAGGAAAGAGAAGCCTGCAGTCCTGCCAACTGCAATACAAATGAGGAGGAAAGTTCAAGGAAAGTTGATATCTAAAAATAAATAAGTAAAAGGAAATTCAGTGAAAAAACAATATTCAGGTCAGGTTGAAGCCCAGAGAAAAAAACGCTCATTCAGAACTGGGCTGTCATCCTGCTTTTTCTGAAGTGAGCAGCTGCTGGTTATTGAAACCAGCCCACACAGTTGGGTCCCTGCCGCCATGGCAACACTCCCGCTCCTGTGCTGGAGTAGCCAGGCACAATGCTGGGGTCCCAGGCCCAGGAGCACTCTGGGTACAGACTGGGGAGGGTTTTTGATTTTCCATGTGTATTGGGAGATTTGATTCCTGAGTTTATGGTAGGCTTGTACTGCTATCCAACCTGTAATAATCCCTGACTTAAGGGGAAGATTTTCATGCAAATAGCAACATGGAAAGAAAACACTGAGGTATTCAATAGGCAAATAGATTATTTCTAGTCTCTTTTAAATTATCTTACTATATCTCTAGTAAGCTCTGGGTATTTTTACATGGCCCCTTACAACTTTAGGATATTTTAAAAATAACGCTTAGCTTGCTTTTTATATTTGTAGTTTATAATAACACACAACCATAAAAGAAAAACTGTTGTAGTCAATAATTAAATGAAGACTTTGAAATTAAAAATATAGCCTGTAGCTTATATATTGTATATGCAGAGTCTCAATAATTGGCACACTCAAGTACTGAACTCACCATTTTGGTTTCATTACTACCACAAAGTAACAAACTTATCTACCAGCTAAGTATAAAGAAAACTGCAACATAATAATCTTATGAGGTAGCACAGTACGTAGTAGCACAGAGTTTCGGATCAAAGTGCTTGAGTTCTGATCCTCCCATTTACTTCCTGGGTAATCTTGGGCAAGTTACTTAAACTCTGTGATTATTTCCTCATCTTTAAAATGAGTATAAAAGTAGTACCTGCCAGGTAAAGAGTGTTATAGGTACTAAATGAGTTAATATTTGTAAAGTGCTTAGAACTGTGTTTGGTTAGTATATAAGTGCTTACAAAAAAATCAGTCAATCAAATTTAAAAGAATCTTTCTTTTTTTTAGATTCTGGGAAACACTGCCTTTGAAATTTAGGACAGCATAGTGTATTCGGGTACCTATATTACCACTCAGGAAATGTTAGACATTTCTTTCTTTTTTTTCTTTTTAA
The DNA here is from genome assembly GCF_987537825.1 of Furipterus horrens. Classification (NCBI taxonomy): domain Eukaryota; kingdom Metazoa; phylum Chordata; class Mammalia; order Chiroptera; family Furipteridae; genus Furipterus; species Furipterus horrens. The sequence continues at coordinate 43,369,641 of NW_028327176.1, read as the reverse complement.
TCACATTATTTTCATTTATTGACTGGAATGATTTTTTTAAAATGTGTTATTCGAGCCCTGGCTGCTGTGGCTCAGTGGATTGAGCATCGGCCTGAGAACCAAGTGTCGCTGGTTCGATTCCCAGTCAGGGCACATGACTAGGTTGCACATCAGGTCCCCAGTTGGGGGCGCAAGTGAGAGGCAACCATACAGTGATGTTTCTCTCCCTCTCTTTCTCCTTTCCTCTCTCTCTACAAACAAACAAACAAAAAGAAAGAAAGAAAGAAAGAAAGAAAGAAAGAAAGAAAGAAAGAAAGAAAGAAAGAAAGAATTTTAGGTTGACACATTTCTCTTAAAAAAAAAAATTGTTGTTCTATTATAGTTGTCCCATTTTTCCCCTGTTGCTCTCCCCTGCCCCATCTACCTCCCCGCTTTTCCAGTCAATCCCCACCCTGTTGGCCATGTCTATGGGTCATTTATACTAGTTCCTTGACTAGACCCTTCACCTTCTTCCTCCCCTTCTCCCTCTCCCCTCTCCCTTTTGGTCACTCTCAGTCTGTTCCTTGTTTCTATGTCTCTGTTTTGCTCATTTGTTTGTTTTGTTCATTAGGTTCCTGTTATAGGTGAGATCATGTGGTATTTGTCTTTTGCCGTCTGGCTTATTTCACTAAGCATAATACTCTCCAGTTCCATCCATGTTGTTGCAAAAGGTAGGAATTCCTCCTTTCTTTCTGCTGAGTAGTATTCCATTGTGTAAGTGTACCACAGTTTTTCGATCCACTGATGGGTACTTAGGCTGTTTCCAGCACTTGGCTACTGTAAACAGTGCTTCTATGAACATAGGGGTGCATAGGTTCTTCTGAATTGGTGTTTCAGGATTCTTTGGGTATAATCCCAGCAGTGGAATTGCTGGATCAAAAGGCAGTTCCTATCTATGACTTGTAACTAACTCATTTGGAACCATGCTTAAGACCTATTGACCATAATAAAGCAGCGTGTGTATGTGTCCACATATGTGCATGGCAAGGGAGTGCTTTTAAAAATATATACTGGATCATCTGATTCATTTGGATCCCTACAAATGCTTACATTTTTGTTAAAAGCATAAGGCACAGGGCTTGCTAAACTTATCAAGTGTAAGACGCAGCCCTCAGGCCAGGAAATCCATCACTGTGCCCACTTCTCTAGCGCAGCCAAGGAGTCTCAGACTTTTAGGGATGCAAAACTAAATAGTAGGAGGTGCATCATTTCTTTCCTCTTTTCCATTGTGATTTTTATTTATTTATTTTTTACAAAATTGTATATATTTAAGATATACATGTGTGATATATGTGTATGTGCGTGTGTGTGTGCGTGTATAGCCTCTCCAGAAGGTATCCAGCCATGTAATATGAAAAAGAGACATTTATTGAAGAAGATACAATAAACATTGTACATAGGACAATGACACTCAGTCCCCTTCAAAGTGAGCATCTTGGGGACCTCACACAGTTCTCCCAGTCACCATCAGCTGCCTCATCATATTTTCCTGAATTTTACTGATGGTCTCAAATCTCTTCCCTTTCAAAGATGATTTTAAGTGTGGGAAAAGCCAGAAGTCACAGGGTATCAAATATGGGCTGTAGGGAGGCTGAGTCACCTGGATGATTTGATGCTTTCCCAAAAACTCTGCATGAGATATGATTGATGCATGAGAGGACACATTGTCGTGATGAAGCTGCCAATCACCAGTTGCCCATAGCTGCGGCCTTCAGAATCATTCAAATCGTTTCCACAGAGGAACATTCAAGCTTAACACAAAATTTGATGCAGATTCGTTGCTCTGCTTGTTCAGTCATTTTGGATGTGACAACCACACAGTATGCATGCTCACTCAATGGCATCTACTGCCCCCACTGACTAGTACAGTGAAGTCATCATTGGTCACCTATGCACACTCCAGTATACTCTTTTTGGCTGCCAGGTTACATCTATGTCATGCAAACCATTCTCATTATATTAGCAATGGTTGGACTCTTCTGGACTATATATATATATATATATATATATATATATATATATATATATATATACATACACATGTATATACATCTCAAATCTTTTTTATCCATTCATCTGTCACAGACAACTTACGTTGTTTTCATGTCTTGGCTATTGTGGATAATGCTGCAGCAAACATGGGGGTGCAGATAACTCTTCAATATCCTATTTTCATTTCCTTTGGGTATATACCCAGAAATGGGATTGCTGGATCATATGGTAGTTCTATTTTCCATTTTTTGAGGAAACTCTTCATACTGTTTTCCATAATGGCTGTAGCAATTTATATTCCCACCAAAATGCACAAGGGTTTCCTTGCCACACATGTCATCTTTTGACTCTTTATACTAATCATTTTAACAGGTATGAGGTGACATCTCATTGTGGTTTTGATTTGCATTTCCCTGATGATTAGTGATGTTGAGCATTTTTTCATATACCTGTTGGCCATTTTTATGTCTTCTTTGGAAAAATGTCTATTCAAGTCCTTTGTCCATTTAAAAACTCTTACTCTTTTTTTGCTATTGAATTGTATCAGTTCCTTATATTTTTTGGATATTAATGACATGTATCATTACCACTGGGGCTTGTCCAAGAGTTTCTGTTTCATACCAGAACGCTTCCTCTGGCATGAAGAGCCCACTCATGGGCTCAGATACACAGCTTTCATGGTGTCCAACTTAGGGCATGTAATTTCTTATAAAGTGTGGGATTGCATTACCTTCTACAGTGGGGCTAGCCTGAAACTGGTTTTACTGTATAATCTTGTTCTTCTATTTACACTTCCTTAATTAAGTGAGAAAAGAATATTGGATAGGTATCAATGGTTGCAAAGTGCTTTTACTGATCTTATTGGGGTATTTGGATACTTTCCACATAAATATGCTATTCCACCACCCAGAGGATTTATAACATTTGTAATCCAGTCTATCTGAGCCTGAGAGGTTAAGATTTTAGTCAATGTTCTTAAGTCTCATGTATTTAGTTATATGAACAGGGATAAGAAGTCATTGAGACTTCAAAGAAAGAAATCAACATCTACTTCAGTTTTCAAAATGGCAAAATCCTGGTTTTATACAATGAGGTCCCCCTCCCCCTTTACAATAATTCAAAGTACAATTATACATCTGGAGAGGTGGGTGCACTTAAATGCTGAAACAAAGACTGAAATACAGAGGATCCAAGATGGCGGAGGAGTAAGTGGAAGCTACACTAACCTCCTCCCAGGACCAGTCTGGATTTACAACTTAATTTTGGAGAAATCATCTGGAATAACCAACGGAACACTAGCTGGAAAGAAGTCTTATAACCACGGAGAGACAGAAAAGGCCGCTACATCACAACGTGACCGGTAGGGAGTGCGGAGACGCGGAAGGGCTGGCTGGGCTCACACGGGTGGCTGCTGAAGGGACTGAGAAACAGCTCAGCAGCCGGGGATTCCCCCTGAGAAGGGCAGGGTCTAAACCCCCAGCTGGGCTTCCCAGCCTACAGCGACAGAGTGGAAAGTAAAATAGTATCAGCTGTGAAAAGCGAAAAGCCACAGGCTTTCTTGCTAGCCGGAGAGAAACAGCAGGAGAAAAAGAGCTCTTAAGTGGATCACATACGAAAATATTTTGGCCACCACTTACCCTGGGCTCAAGCAGAGGGAAGGCAGAGAGGACTGGAGACACTTGGGGAGAATTTGGCACGGTGGCTTTGAGGGGAGAACTGGAGGAGCAGCTGACTGGGTCCCAGTGCTGACTCATCCCCAGTACTGCGGGTAGACCATTCCCCTCCAAGTGGCGTCAGCCTGAGGGGAAGCAAAAGCCCTGCCTACAGGAATTAAGCTGCCACACCCACAGTCCTTAAGCCTGACAGCTAATCACAGATTGAATAGATTAACAATCAAAGAAGACAGACAACAGCAGTAGATCCCTGGAAGTCTCCAACAGGCTGCCTAGGGCCAGACTGGTACATGATCTGACGCCACCAGAGGCAGATCCAGGAAGTGCAGATCATTCCAAGAAGCACCAACAAACAATAGGAGTCAAAAAAATGGGGAGACAGAGAAACAACCTCCCATCAAAAGGAAAGGTAGAATCCCCAGAAAGAGTGCTAAATGAAATAGAGGGGAGCGAACTATCAGATATGGAATTCAAAACATGGATTATGGAGAAGCTGAATGAGCTCAGCGGAAACTTCAAAGAACTCCAGAAAAACTACAAGGAACTCACAGAAAATTACGTGAGCATTAAAAAGGACATAGAAGCTATCAATAAGAGCCAGGAGGAAATGAAAAATATGATCTCTGAATTGAAGAACACAGTAGAAGGAATTAAAAGCAGGCTAGAGGAAGCAGAAGATCGGATCAGCGAGCTGGAGGACAACCTACACAAAAACTCCCAGACAATGCAACAAAATGAAAAAAGATTGAACAAGACTGAAGAGGTTCTAAGACAGCTGCAGGACAACATGAAACGTAATAATATCCGTATCATAGGAATTCCAGAAGGAGAAGAAGAAGAGCAAGGGATAGAAAACCTCTTTGAAAAACTAATGACAGAAAACTTTCCTAACATGACGAGAGAAAGAGTCACGCAAGTCCAGGAAGCACAGAGGGTCCCAATGAAGATGAACCCCAACAGGCCCACCTCAAGACACATCATAATTAAAATGGCAACATTCAAAGACAAAGAGAGGATCCTAAAAGCAGCAAGAGAAAAACAACTAATAACATACAAGGGTACTCCAATAAGGCTATCATCAGATTTCTCAGCAGAAACACTACAAGCCAGAAGAGAATGGCAAAAAGTATTCCAAGCAATGAAAAACAAAGGCCTACAACCTAGAATACTATACCCAGCAAAGCTCTCATTCAAAATGGAGGGTGAAATAAGGAGCTTCCAAGACAAAAGAAGGCTAAAAGAATACATCTCCACCAAACCAGCAATGCAAGAGATGCTAAAGGGTCTGCTCTAAGAAGATAAAGAAACAGAGAGAGACAGAGAAGAACACGAGTACAAAGGGGAAAAATGACAATGAATAAGTACTTATCGGTAATAACCTTAAATGTAAATGGATTAAACGCTCCAATTAAAAGACATAGGGTAGCTGAATGGATTAGAAAGAATGACCCACATATATGCTGTCTACAAGAGACCCACCTTAGAACAAAAGATCTACACAGACTGAAAGTAAAGGGATGGAAAAATGTATTCCAAGCAAATGGACATGAAAAAAAAGCTGGGGTAGCAATACTTATATCAGACAAAACAGATTTCACAGCAAAGTCCATAAAAAGAGACAAAGAAGGGCATTTCATAATACTTAAGGGAAAAATCCATCAAGAAGATATAACCCTTATAAATATATATGCACCAAACTTAGGAGCACCCAAATATGTAAGGAAACTTTTGAAAGACTCCAAGAAAGATATAGACAACAACACACTCATAGTAGGGGACTTTAACACCCCATTGTCAACAATGGACAGATCTTCGAAGCAAAGAAACACCAAAGATATGGAGGCACTGAACAACACTCTAGATCAAATGGACTTAGTCGATATATATAGAAGTTTTCACCCCAAAGAAGCAAAATATACATACTTCTCAAGTGCACATGGAACATTTTCAAAGATAGACCACATGGTAGGACACAAAACAAGCCTTAACAAATTCAAGAAAATTGAAATTATATCAAGCATCTTCTCAGATCACAATGGCTTAAAATTGGAAATCAACCTCAAGGAAAAAATTCAAAAACATTCAAACTCATGGAGAATGAATAACATGCTATTAAATAATGAATGGGTTAACAATGACATCAAGGAAGAAATCAAAAAGTTTCTGGAAACTAATGATAATGAACACACAACAACCCAAAACCTATGGGATACAGCGAAAGCAGTCCTAAGAGGAAAGTTCATAGCAATACAGGCCTACCTAAAAAAGTTAGAGGAATATCTAATAAAAAATTTAACCCTACAGCTACAAGATCTAGAGGAAGAACAACAAGCAAAGCCCAGATCAAGTAGAAGGAAGGAAATCATCAAGATCAGAGCAGAATTAAATGACATAGAGTCTAAACTAACAATTCAAAAGATCAACAAAAGTAGGAGCTGGTTCTTTGAAAAAATAAACAAAATTGACAAGCCTTTAAGCAGGCTCATCAAGAAAAAAAGAGAGAGGACCCAAATAAATAAAATCAGAAATGAAAGAGGAGAAATCACAACTGATACCACAGAAATACAAAGGATTATAAGAAATTATTATGAACAACTGTATGGCAAGAAATTTGACAACCTAGAGGAAATGGACAGATTCCTGGAAACCTATAGTCTTCCCAAACTGAATCAAGAAGAAGCAGAAAGTCTGAATAGACCAATAACAGCTAGTGAAATTGAAGCAGTAATCAAAAAACTCCCAGCACACAAAAGCCCTGGACCGGATGGCTTCACAAGTGAATTCTACAAAACATTTAGGAAAGAACTAACTCCTATCCTTCTCAGACTATTCCAAAAGATACAAGAAGAGGGAAGACTGCCAAACTCATTCTATGAAGCCAGTATAACCCTAATTCCAAAACCAGGTCAAGACACAACAAAGAAAGAAAACTACAGGCCAATATCGCTGATGAACATAGATGCTAAAATCCTCAACAAAATATTGGCAAACCGGATCCAGCAACACATTAGAAAGATCATACACCACGATCAAGTAGGATTCATCCCAGGGATGCAAGGATGGTTTAACATTCGTAAATCAATAAACGTAATACACCACATAAACAAAATGAAAGACAAAAACCACATGATAATATCAATAGATGCGGAAAAAGCATTTGATAAAGTACAACACCCATTTATGATAAAAACTCTCAGCAAAATGGGAATAGAGGGAGCATACCTCAACATAATAAAGGCCATATATGAGAAACCTGAAGCCAACATCATACTCAATGGGCAAAAACTGAGAGCATTCCCCCTGAGATCAGGAACAAGACAAGGATGTCCGCTCTCCCCACTCCTATTCAACATAGTCTTGGAAGTTCTAGCCACCGCAATCAGACAAGAAAGAGAAATAAAAGGCATGCAAATTGGAAAAGAGGAAGTAAAACTGTCATTATTTGCAGATGACATGATAGTGTACATAGAAAACCCTATAGACTCCACAAAAAAACTACTCGACCTAATAAGTGAATTCGGCAAAATAGCAGGATACAAAGTCAATATTAAGAAATCAAAGGCATTTTTATACACCAACAATAAAAACTCAGAGATAGAAACTGAAAGAAAAATTCAATTTACCATAGCAACAAGAAAAATAAAATACCTAGGAATAAACTTAACCAAGGAGGTAAAAGACCTGTACTCAGAAAACTACATAACATTGAAAAAAGAAATTAAAGAAGATACAAATAAATGGAAGCATATACCATGCTCATGGATGGGAAGAATCAACATCATTAAAATGTCCATACTACCCAAAGCAATTTATAGATTTAATGCAATCCCTATTAAAATACCAGCAACATATTTCACAGACCTAGAACAAATACTTCAAAAATTTATATGGAACCAAAAAAGAGCCCGAATAGCCACAGCAATTTTGAGGAAGAAGAACACAGTAGGAGGAATCACAATACCTGATATCAAACTATACTACAAGGCCACGGTAATCAAAACAGTCTGGTACTGGCATAAAAACAGACATATCGATCAATGGAACAGAATAGAGAGCCCAGAAATAAACCCAGGTTCATATGGTCAACTAATATTTGACAAAGGGGGAAAGAACATCAAATGGAGTGAAAAGAGCCTCTTCAACAAATGGTGTTGGGAGAACTGGACAGGGACATGCAAAAAAATGAAACTAGACCACCAACTTACACCATACACCAGAATAAACTCAAAATGGATCAAAGACTTAAATGTAAGCCGTGATACCATAAAAGTCCTAGAGGAAAAAATAGGCAGGAAAATTTCAGATATCCCACGTAGCAACATTTTCACTGATATATCTCCTAAGGCAAGGGAAATAAAGGAAAGAATAAACAAATGGGACTACATCAAACTAAAAAGTTTCTGCTCAGCTAAAGAAAACATCAGCAAGATGAAAAGGAAACCAACCATATGGGAAAATATATTCGCCAATGACATCTCAGACAAGGGATTGATCTCCAAAATATATAAAGAACTCATACGACTCAACACCAAGAAGACAGACAACCCAATTAAAAAATGGGCAAAGGACCTGAACAAACACTTCTCCAAAGAAGACATACAGAGGGCCCATAGACATATGAAAATATGCTCAACATCACTAGCCATCAGAGAGATGCAAATAAAAACCACAATGAGATACCACCTCACACCAGTCAGAATGGCCATAATCAACAAATCAACAAACAACTTGTGCTGGAGAGGATGCGGAGAAACGGGAACCCTGGTGCATTGCTGGTGGGAATGCAGACTGGTGCAGCCACTATGGAAAACAGTTTGGAATTTCCTCAAAAAACTAAAAATGGAACTGCCTTTTGAACCAGCAATTCCATTACTGGGATTATATCCGAAAAATCCTGAAACACCAATTCAAAAGAACCTATGCACTCCAATGTTCATAGCAGCACTATTTACAATAGCCAAGTGCTGGAAACAACCTAAATGCCCATCTGTAGATGAGTGGATCAAAAAACTGTGGTACATTTACACAATGGAGTTCTATGTAGCAGAAAGAAAGAAGGAACTTCTACCATTTGCAACAACATGGATGGAACTAGAGAGAATTATGCTTAGCGAAATAAGCCAGGCAACGAAAGAAAAATACGTTATGCTGGCACCTATTACAGGAAACTAATGAACAACACAAACAAATGAGCAAAATTGAACCAGAGGTATGTAAACAAGGAGTAGACTAACAGTAACAAGGGGGGAGGGGGGAGGGAGAAAAGGGGGTAAGAAGGGGAAGTGTAAAATCAAAGAACATGTATAAATGACCCACAGACATGGGCAACTGAGTGGGGACTGAATGTGGGGGAAGGGAGGGGCAGGATACAGGGAAGCAAGAGGGGAAAAAAAAAAAAAAGTGAGACAACTGTAATGGAAAAACAAACAAAAAAATTTTTTTTAGTGGGGGAAAATGAAAATATGAAGAATGGAAATGCCAGTTCAGTGAATATTAGGACAAAGATTTTCCTTCACGTTGTATATTTTTCTCCCTATTTGATCTCTCCAGAGTTTGGCATTCTAAACAAGTAAGTAATGACTTAAGTTTCTTTGCATAGACCTAATAAGACCAGTTGTTAATAGAGGTTCCTTTTTCTGAACAAGCCTTTGACTGGAATGTCAAGCCTAAAGGAGACATGCTTGGGCTCATGTTGTTACCAAAAAGCCCTAAGGAACTGGGAATGACTTTCAAAGGTAATAAAAGTCCGCGAAATAAAAGGCCTGCTGCCATGGTTGGTTGTGCGGTCCACAGCAATCTCTCCAGGGAAGGAACGAAGGTTGTTTTCCTGAAAGATGGCTAGAAGGGACCTTAAGGCACAATGGAAAACCAGAAAGACTTGGAAAGGACAGGTGTGTACAGGCAAGGATGAATGCCAGGTATGTGGCCCAGCTTCTGTGCACTGAAGAGCAGACTGAGGGCCACCCTAAATGTTCCTTGGGTAAGTTCCAGCAAAACAGAACTAAAGATCATAAGTGATCATTTGCTGCTCTTGTTATGCTTATGCAAATGAACAGGATAAATTAAAAATGGACTTAATGTAGTCCCTTTAAAGACACGGAGAGTAATCTTAGGGAGAAAAATCAGTATTCAAGGAAAATCACAATGATCAGTGGCAGACTGTAAAGTAGGGCAGCTAACCGTCTTAAAAGTTTCTTCTCATTTAAAAAATGGTTTCACTTGAAAATTAAACCATATCTGTGATATCACCAAAGAGATTCAAGTTGCAGGCAAGTAGAATGTCAAGTGCCTTGCAACTGTATGTCTTCCCAATAAGACAGTCTTACAGATTTAGAGACTTTTTTGTTGGTTATGTTACATAAATTAACATGTGTTTTCTGTTTTCAAAGGGCATAAGCCTATGACCGCATTACCTGAGTGATTGTCTGTACGCATAAGCCTCACTTAATCCTCTCTGCAGCGCTGCCTCCGGAGACTCAACAGTTTGGCTGAACTAAATGGCTGAGTTGGTGAAGAATGGGGTGGTCTGTGGGCTTCACTTTAAAACTGAATTCTCTTTTCTATCCTAATGGCTTGGACAGAAAGGGCCCAGAGGTCTGAGAGGGGGGAAACATAAACTATTTCCCTCAGCCCAAACTAAATAAAATGGGCAAAAGGGTTTTGGACAGGAGAGATGTGCCTAGCACACCTTCCTCCAAAGAAGCCCTTTTTTTTTTTTTTTTTTTTTTTTTTTTTCTCCTAATGTGGAACATTGAAAAATTAATCCCTGCCTTTTGCCACCTAGTAGTTATGGATTGAATGATGCTTTTTAACCCTTTTTGCCAAATCTGTTGCCCCCAGAACACAACAAGGATGCCAGCCTGCTAAACCAAGCACGCCGTTGTCCGGAGACAGCCAACTGACCTGGAGTCTGCACAATCCTTCCCCATGTGGGAAGGCCACCCTCCCCTCCACACCCCCACTGTTATTAGGGATTTCTGGACCCAAGGGTAGGTAGGACGACGACCATGTCCAGCTTGAAGCAGCTAGAGGAGCTTGAGACCTTCGCCCATTGTCCTTTACAAGAGTACAAAGGGTCTTAATATCTGAGAGGGAGGGATAGTTATTTTTTACGAACCATGGGTATGGACTTGGGGGGGGATGCTGGGGGAGGGAGATACTGGGTGGAGGGGAGTAAAGGGGAAAAAATTGGAACTACTGTAACAACATAATCAATAAAATATACTTTAAAAAAAAAGAATATAAAGAGTATAAAAAAAAAAAAAAGACTGAAATACAAAAAAAAAAAAAAAAAAAAAATCCTTCTTTAAAAAAATCAAGGTTACCCTATAATTTAACACCTAGCCTGTTTTCTAAGAAAATAAAGGTACTATCAGATCCCATAAAAGTTTCTGTGGAAAATTTTTTGGAGGCCAAAAGCAAAATTAGAGAAAGGCAGTATTCATTTCATAGTTGAAGGAAACAGAAGTTGCCACCTAGAAGAAACTCAGGCTGAGCTGAAGCTACAACAGTTTGAGAAGACACAGAATTGAGCAAATTGACTTTATTATTCCAAGAGGTTTAAATGGAAACCTAAAAAAAGCAGTCTCCTTTTTCTGCATCCTACTCCAAGAATTAAAATGGACTCTAAAATTTAGCTGTACTTAAAAGAGAAAGGAAATTATGAGGTATAGGGAAAACTGCACTGGAATAAGTCAGGGACGTGGGCTCCAATTTCACTTTGGTCCCTTGTCAATATATGACAGGCTACTTTCCCTCTCTGAGATATTAATAACCATGGTGGTGGTAGTAGCAGTAGTAGAAGCAGCAGCAGGAGGAGCAGCAGTAGTTATAGCTGCAGGAGCAGTAGTGGTAGTAGCAGCAAGAACAGTAATAGCAGTAATAGTAGTAATAAGAGTAGCAGCAGCTGCATTAGTGTTAAATAGTAGCAGCAGTAGTAGCCGCATAGCAATAATAGCAGCAGCAGCAGCAGCAGCAGCAGCAGCAGCAGCAGCAGCAGCAGCAGTTTAACAGCTATAGTAGCAAGAACAGTAGTAGAAGTTTCCATATATTGAGGGTCTACTGTCAGGCACTTGACTAGGAACTATGCAAACATTATTTCACTTAATCTTCATGGTGACCTTCCAGTGTAGATATTATCCCCCTGCATCTAACTATTGAGGAAACTGAGAACCCAGAGAGGTTAAGTAAATTGCTCAAGGCTACTTTGTGGGTTAGAGAACAATCTGAATTTTATATCTGGATCTATCTGATTCCAAATTCTTGCCACATTGTTCTTGGGAAACAATGTGGTATGAAGCAGTTTATGAACCATTTAGAGATCTTGTAAAAATGGAGATACTGATGCAATTGGTCTGGCGAGGTGCCTAAGAGCCTACTTTCCTAACAAACTCCCAGGTGATGCTGCTAGTTCTTGAAAGCACATTTTGACTAGCAAGAGGACAGTGGGAAGAAAGCATGCTTTCCAGTTCAAATGTGTGGCCTCAGTTTACTCATAAGTAGCACAAAGGGGATGAATAAAATGAGTTTCATGGTGCACTCCAGCTCTGAACTCTTATATTCAGGGTATACTATGATATTAAGAAACCAGATCACACAGGAATGACTTCTAAACCACATGAATTTTTAAACTGGTTTCAGATGAGATTCTGACCATGATTTTTGTATCTTTCTGCAGCATCTCTGACAGGTAGGATCAGAGACCCTCACTCAAATTACATTATTGTTAAGCTTTAGGCTGAGTTAAATCTTACTGAAAGAGTTCAAAGCACTTCTTTCCATAAGCATCTTTAAAGATTATAAGTGTAAAAATAGTTTCTTATGTGATGCTTAGATGGCAGGGTTTTTCTTTTTAATAAGATAAATGAGAAGTCTCCAAAACCACAATGGTAGCACAATCCATAAAAATATGTTAATGCAATGCCTCTTCTTAAAGTCTTACAGAAATTGAGGTTTTCTGAGTTAACAAAATAGACTGCATCACAGATGATCTGAATGATAAAAGGAATCAGTGCACTGGCATAGTGAGACTAAAAACACTGCTGTTAGCAGAGCATGCTAAAAGACTTTAAGAAAACCTTTCTACATATATAAGGTTGGTGCAAAAATAATGTCTGATTTCGAGGTCTATTTTAAAAATGAAAAAGCCCATGATTATGAAAATATTTATTTGTTAACATAACCTCCTTTGCTTTCTAGAACCTCATTCCATCTGTCAACTAGCTTATAAATACCACGCTTGTAAAATTCTTTAGGTTTTGAAGCAAAATATGAATCCAATTCATTTTCAACCTCTTCTCTTGATGTCAACCTAAGATCATCAAAATGGTCCTGTAGTCGCCAAAACAAGTGATAATCAGAAGGAGCAAGGTCAGGAGAATATGAAGGATTAAGCAATATTTCCAAACCAAGCTCTTTCAAGAAATTTTTGGTGAGTCGAGCTGTGTGAAGATGAGCATTATCGTGATGGAAGATGACACCTTTCCTGTTGACTGAGGGTTGCTTTTGGTTCAAAGCTGCTTTCAAATGACAAAGTTGTTCACGGTAAAGATTAGCAGTAATTATTTGATTGTTGTCTAACAGTTTGTAATGGACAGTTCCTTCTATATCCCACCATACACTCAACATGATCTTTGGATGAAGTCCTCCTCTTGGTTGTTGAACTCTTCTTCCTCCCTGACTGATCCACAATCAGTATTGTGTAATGTTATGATAAAGGATCCACTTCTCAGGACCTGTAACAAGCCTACCTAAAAATGGTGCCTGAAGGTGTCACAAAAGCAATGATTCACAACAACGCTGTTGCAGATTCTCTGAAGACAGTTCGTGTGCAACCCATTTTCCAACTACTGAAACCTTCCCAATCCTTTTTAGTTCATGTAGCACAGTTGTGTGTGCTACGCTAAATTACTCTGCAAGTTCCCTAGAGGTAATGGTGGGGTTTTCTGTGACAACAGCTTCCAACACTTCGGAATCAAGTTTTTTTGGACGACCCTCTTTTGGCTCGTTTTCCAAACTGAAATCCCCACTTTGGAAATGGGAAAACTACCTCCTGCAACTTCTTTCAGTCACTGCATCACTCCCATAAGCGCTCTGAATAGACTTTGTTGCTGTACTTGAATTGGCACCTTCATGAAACTCATAGAGTAAAACATTTCTAATGTGGTCTTTAGATGGGACAAGCATGGGTGCAAATATTGGAGATGATTATGAACAATACTTTGATAATCTGAAAAAAAAAGGTATAAATTAGTCACTGTGACATCAAAAAATTATAAGAAGAGGCACAAATTTAATAAATACTATCTAAAACTTTTTAAAAAGTCGGACATTACTTTTGCACCAACCTGATAGCTCTGTTGAGTGTTGAAGGAAAAACAGTTTTGATTGGCAAAGGCGCTTCAAATGCTTTAAGCAAAGCTCAGGGTCATAAGGATATGCACGTTTTGTGAAGAAGCCATTTCTAATTAAAATGAATCCCCTCATTAAGGTGCATTTTCTCATCATCTTGTATCTAACACAGGACAGTGGCACCAAGGAAAGTGGTTTTTGCTCTCTTCCAAGAGCCAAGAGAGGTACCATGAGCTCCTTTTCCTGAACTCAAACGAGGGTAGCTATAGGAGTAGGGCATAGTCTACAGTCTATGAATCTCTGAATTAAAAGTATTTCCCAATGGTGAGGACTGTAAAAACCAGAAGTAGTACCCTTTATTGAGGGCTTTAGAAATCAGACATAAATACATGTCCATCTGGAATGGGGTCAGGGGAGATTTGATGTCACAATATTTCATATGATCCTCAAGGGTGGTCCATATTTATGTACCCAACTGTCAATTATCCACAGCAGTGATAAACTTTTTAAAGAAGTGGAGCCACTCTTCTCTAAATTACTTCTTATGAAGAATCCCAAAATGTAAAACAGATAACCGTAGTGTTACCTTACTCCATTTAAAGTTTGGGGGAAAGGGTAGCCCTTAGACCCTGCTATAGTTGCCATAGGTTGTGTTCTGGCTATTTCTGCTGCTTAACAAACCACCCCAGGGCTTAGTGGCTCAAACAAAACTTTGTTAACTCTTATAGTTCTGTGGGTTGATGAGGCTCAGCTGGGAAGTTCTTGCTTGGGGACTCTCATGTAGTTACAGTCACAAAGTCCTCTGAAGGTTCTGCTGGGCTGGATGTCCAAGATAACTCCTTTATTTCCATGTCCAGAGCATCAGTGCTTCTTGACTTCTCTCTGTCTCCATGTAGCCTCTCATACTCCAGAGCCTTTCAGTGTGGTTTGGAATTCTCATAGGACAATTTCTGGATAGTCATACCTCTTACATAGCAGATGGCTTCTAAGAGGCAGGAATAGAAACTGCTGGGCCAGTTACTGGCTAAGCCAAGAACTGGCATGACCACTGTATACTATTGTCAAAGCAATTACAGTGCCTTCCCAAATTCAAGGGAGTAGAGAGATAGTGACCTCTTGATGGGGAGGTAGCAATGTCACATTGTAGAAGTACATGTGAGATAGGAGATATTGTTACAGCCATCTTTGGAAAATGCCATATGTCACAGTTAAAAAGCACAATGGTAATAAGGATCTGAGTTGATATGGAGAACAAAATTTATAAATAATCTTAGGGTCTTCTTAAAAATCCCTTCTTCTTAGAGATTTTAATTGTGATCTTGAAGAAAATTGAAAATGGTAAGTTGGGTTTTATTTCTGGATCTTTTTGACTGGCAGAGATATTAATATGACATCCCATTGGAAAATGTTATAAGTTACTTGTTTAGTGGGTGTGGAAAAGAGAATGTAAGGATATTGATGATGTCCAAACATTGCCAATCCTTCCCCTCCATCATGTTTTTTACATCACAGAAAGTGGAGCAGATACAGCATGGCCCCAGAACACTCAGGTTAAAGAGACAGAAAACTGAAGCAGCATGTGGCTATTCCTGTTACCAGTAAAACAGTCAGCCAGCATTTCATAGAACATTTTGAAAGAAAGCAAAGCCTTCTGTAGAAAACAACTGGTGAAAACTGTACTTTGAGGCATGCATAAGCAAAGCCTATAAGCCTGCCATTAGAAATAAAGGTTCTTAAAAGAGAATCACAGCCTCAGAAGCTGAGACAAGAGGACTTCTAAAACCTAGAAGAACCAGAACAATTCTGGAGCCACAGTGATTTGGGGTTCCCCCACTTCCTTAGGCAGTAAGAAGGCAAATGATAACAGAATCCACAATAAATATTATATTAAATACAAAATATTCTTTACTATATTAAATCATATGATAGAATATTTAAACATTAAAATTTTTTTCCAAATGAGGGTTCAGTTATTTTCAACAAATCCATTGGTTGTCTTCATAAATTCCAAAATTTAAGAGCACTTTCAGGTTTTGGTTATTTAGTACCTGAACTGAATGCACACTAACTGAATATTATGGTCAAAATTATTGTGTCAAAACTGGACAAAATCACAATTCTTCCTTCTTGAGGTTTATTTAAGGCTAGATGTGGCACATCTTGCATTAACATATCCATAAGAATGAAGGAAAAATAGTTTAGGCTCTATGAATTACCTTCTATTGCCCCAGCTGGAGGAACTACCTTATACATATCTGAAGACTAATTATGAATTAGAAAAGCAGGTTCAATATATTTTATTACCTGGGGGAAAATATCTCTTAGAAATTGCTTGATTTATTACTGGCAGTCTCCTATAACCAGGACAGAATTTTCAGAGAATGATTCTCAAAGAGAAAAAGTCTTATTCTAAACTTTTAAAAACAGTTGCAATGGGCATGAAATATCATGTAGATTTTTTTCATGTGTAGGGGAGCTATTGGTGGTAAGGTGTTGATGAGGAAGGACTCTGTGACCCCTGAGGGAGAAAGAAAGAAAACTTCCATAATTGAGCTTTGAAAAATAATCCCCATCAGTATCTTTTTTCAAAGTTTTTGGTAAGCAAAAAACAAATAAACAAATAAACAAAAACATACACAGATAACAGTGTACTGATTACCAGAGGGAAGGGGGTGGGGAGATAGAAGAGAGAAAAAGGGTGAATAAATGGTGATGGAAGGAGACCTGACTTGGTGTGGTGAACACGCAATACAACTTACAGATGACTTATTACATAATTCTATACCTTAAACCTATATAATTTTATGTAAATTCAATTTTAAAAGTTTCTGGTTTGTAGGAGTTTAACACATAAAACTTGTTTTTGAATTTGTTTTCAGTGTTCTATGATCATTTTATTGCAAGATAACTCTTCATAGTCAGTCTTCTGCTTCCTCTCCAGTTTTTCCTCACTAAACTCCATTTTACCAACCCCCACTCCATGCTGAAGTATGTGGAATGGCATTCACTTCCTTTAATATGTTATACTCTTTCATATCCCCATGTCTCTGTGCCTTGAAGGCCCTTCCTCCTTTCCTCTCTCCCTTCCTCCCTTCTTTCCTTCCTTCCTTTTTGAGTGTACTTTCTTTGGTCGCCACGCAAACATCTACTGCTCATCTTTTAAGAATCAACTCAGACATCACCTCCCCTATGAAACCTTTTCTCATCTTGAATCTTATCCCTACCCCTGCCAGGTACAACTGACCATTTCCTCCTTGGTAATCTCTGTTAATTTGAGTATATTTCTGTAGTAAAATTACCCATGTTATTGCTTCTTTTTAATTTAAATTCTTGTTTCCTTGTACAAGAGATAAACATTCTAAGGGCAGCTCCTTGGTTTCTTTTGGAGACCCAGGACTTCAGCTTTTCATTCAATTGTGTAGGAGTTCTCAGGTCCTTCCAACAACTTCTACTTTTGTATTCAAGTTAACAAAAGTTCATTTCTATTAGGTATAGCCACAGAGCCCTCACAGTGGCAGGAATATACTGAAACTGAAGCAATTTTCTGAGTGAAACGAATTCAGGAAGCTCAGAGCACAGATAAAGGAAACCCAAAGAACAGGATATTGGCAATATTTGTCCAGCACTCTTCAGAGGAGGGGGTGCGCCCTCTGCGAACTCACATAGGCTGGTCACTAGAAAGGTGTTCTCTATTGTGGGTCAAGGATAATTCTTCAAACCTCATCATGGCCTGGAGGATATTCCTAAAACCACCCTCCACTTTTTCCTCTGATTCCATGATTGTCAGCCAACCTCATAACCACAAATTCAATCCTCAGGGTATTATGATATCAAGAAGGAAGTGTATAACATCTGTAAGTGAATAGCATTATATAGCAATCTCTAGACATTTGGGAAGCACAAATCAGTTGTCTCAGTTTGATGCATGAAATGATAGAGCCCTAGAAAACTTGAGTTTCTCAACCGTCAAGACTAAGGCTGGCCCGAGGTGACCTCACCAAGGTGCTGTGACCCTTTAAGGCTTAGCAGGAATCCCACTGTTTTCCTAGATTATACTCTTCTTCCCTACTACACCGCACTCAGTACAACACAATACTATGCTAGTGGTGGGTTAAGCTCCACGGTCCAAATTCTTTGCTACATGTAGGTTTATATGGTAAGTAAAATCTAATGAATTCTAACCATTGACTATAATTAGAAAGGTAAGTGAGAGTTCAGTTCTATCTCTGTATAATACGAGGGTTTGTTAAGAAAATTTATAATGTAAAGCAATAGTTCTGTTTTGTTTTGTTTTGTTTTTTTCCTGTGATATTGAATAATGGTGTTGGCATAAAAAAACAGTTTCATGTGTGGTTCCTAGCTTCATCTCTGGAACCCAACTCTCCTTTTCTCTCAAGAAAGCATATTGAAATGCAAATGCATGACCATGGTATTACTGTGCTAACCTTGAATATTCTCTGGTTTATTTTTAAAGGTAAATCATTTTCAAAATTTGATACTTCTACTATAATTGGTATTAGGTTACTTGCAAAATACATTGATGTGTCCTGTTGAGACCTGTTGATGTAAATATTGAAAGGAAAATGTTTAAGCTAATTATTGAGTTGTTTATAAAAATTAACTAAGTTGTTTGTAGATTTAACATGCCAGTTTCACTTTTTCTTGTCAATGCCAGCAGCAAGGACAGAAACCGCCATTCAGTCGTGCTGAGAGATTGGACTGAAGCACTGTGCATGCTGAAAAGCAAAACATCACTTTCATTATCTAGAAGTCGTTTGTCTTGTGTCCATGTTACAGATTCAGGCTGCCCTTCCCAATGAGGTCAGATAAATAAAATTTTACTGAATAATAAATGTTTCAAGAAAACCCAAGACATTTGACACTGACGTTCTTTCCATTGTGAGATTTGAATAGCTTCAGAACAGGCCTACCCAAGATATGCCACTTTGAAACATAAATTGTTTTGAGCTGAAGGCAATTGAGGGCTCAAGAGAAATTTTTACCTCTCCTTTAAAGAATTTAAATTAGCAGCCTTGCCCATATTAAGAGTTACCACAGGAAATAATTTATAATTACTGAATATCTGCTCTTCCTATCCTTTGAATGACCTTCTTCCCCTCTGAAGTACAAGGTGCCTTACTCTATCCTTAGCTCAGGCTGTCATATAGACCTCATTTTTCCTATTTCTGAACCTCTCATGTGTGGGGGGTTCCCATATATATGAATGTAATTAAATTTGGTCATTTCCTCCTATTATTCTGTCTCATGCAGATTTAATCATTAGACCAGCCGAAAGAACCTAGAATGGGGAAGGAAAGTTTCTTCCCTCATACCTCACAGATTGTTAATTTAGATTCCTCAACTCCACAATGCTTAATCCATGGCTGCAGATCGAATATTATGGAAGTCTGTTGATACCTTCTTAAGCTACTTGGGGATTTATCTAGTACTTGATCTGCAATTTTTGCTTCAAGAATAATAGATCTATCTGTGTAGAACTTACACAAGCAGGTGATACTTAATGAAAGGTCATAATGAAATGTTTTTCATGCCAATGTCATACAGAATACATGTGAATTAGGCTTTGAAGTTTGGAGTAATACACTGTGCTGTTTATACCTTGTACTGATGGTTTGGGTATAGCAGGATCTTTTATACCATGAGCCTGCATCCTGCATGCATGGATTGCTTAGGAACAGAGCAATGAATTAAAGATGGCATAGCTCCCTTTGCTTCACATTTACTATTTTTCAGGGGTTTGTTTTGCAACTTGAATATTATTAATCTACACAGCCCTTTACTTTTTATTCAGAATTTATATCAGAATCAAGCTAATAAATTAAAGATGAGTTAGTTCATTGTTGGGTGGTTTAACATAAACCTAGTATGTTAATCCTGATGTGCTTGTTACTAGGGTTTTAAAATTTTTATTATTATTTTTTTCTGCCTTGGAGCTGTGGTTAGGCAGCAGCAATAAATCAGGACAAAGGAATGAAAGTATTGGGGCTTTAGGGAAAACATGTGTATTAGAAAAAAATTGGTTTGGCACTAAGGGCTGTATATGCATTAAGATGGATTTTAGAGATTCGGAGGTAAGAGAATGTAGACAAATAAATTGTATAAATATTCTGAGAAATAGCAAGTCTGTACAGACCCCGAGTAACCCTGTAAGCTACCATCAACAGGACTTTCTAATTCTTGTTCAAACAAACTAAACAGGTACATGCTACTTAAACAAATAGCTAGGAGAAATGGGCACATGCCTAATGCTGGGGAAAGCGGGAGGAACAGATTAAGCTCTTTAGAATAGCCCAAAGGTTTGGAATAAAAGAAGTCAGTGTAGGAGTATGACCTAGCATCTTCTGTAATTAGGGCTTTATTGCCACTCCAGGCACTGATATTGCAAACACATGCTAAGACAGCCAGAAACTGGGAATCTCACACTGCATCTCATGCCTGAGAATGTGCTTCTGTACAGTAGGGAATTCACATTGGCAGCCTGAATGCAGAGGAGACAAGAAGGAGCATTCAGATAAGGCTGAGCATATGAACAAAAGACATGGTGTGGGAGGTGGAGCTGATGAGGATGAGATAGGATCATTCCAGGGCCTTAAGGAAGGGCAAGGATGCCAGGAAGTACAGAAAAAATAACAAGAGCAAAAGGGACTTTTCCTGGTAGCCTAAATGGTACCTAAACTGAGAGATCCTTATATTCCGGAAGAGATTTCATTCTCAGCTAAAGCATAAAACCTCTGTAGATGTGAAGAGGCAGCTCGTTGAAGCCCTGAACTTGCTTTTGTGGCTCAGATATACCATATCTGCTTTGTGTCTGGTTCTTTAACCTAAGTTGGTCCAGGTAGCATTACTCTACAGAGAGCAGACCTCGTCCCCATTCTTATCTTTGATGCTCACCTAGACCTCTTTCCTGTTTGTTCATTGGACCAGTTATTCCCTGGGCCTGCATCCTACCGCCTGGGTCGGCTTCGGGCCCTGCTCCTTACTGGGCCACTCTACTCTACCTTACTGAGCTTTCTTTTCTTACACTTTTTTATTCACTCTCCCTTAACTTCCCTAGCAAAATATATTTAACAGGATGTGACTGTTAAACCACTGGGGGTTACTCCAAGATTATAGCAATAATAATAACCATGCTATACCATACTGCCTGACTGAGTTCTGTACATTGTCATTTGAAAATGGGCATATTTCTTTGCCTTCGTGGGTTTGAAATAGTTGAGAGCCCCAATGTAGACAGAGGTTACTACTTTTTCCATCTCCTTTCTTCCCCTCTCATTCAAATAAGAATAATATTTGAATATATAGACCCTGACTTCAAAGAACTTACAAACTAATATAAATGATTAAATATAAATGTTAGACACTTAATAACAGAAAACAAGTAAATAATTGTTTAAAAATAGTAAAGGAAAAAGTCACAAGTCAGCACATGTTTAGTCAGAAAATTAATAGGTATGAAATGGTACAAAAATTTGGAAGCAGGGAAGACTACTGGCGTGGGAATGGTGGCGGGGGGTGGAGATGCGGAGAGGAACCTGTCAGGGAGTTGAAGCTTTAGACTTGAGCTCTTGTAGAATATACAGGGTTCTAGTTGAGACAAGGGGAAAGGGGAAGAGGACATTTAGGTACCAATGAGCATCTGACAAGAAAGAACTCGGACAGATAAATCTCACCCTTTACATTGAACTTTGACAGCAACCTTTTATATATCTTCCTGTGAAGATGTGTATTTCCAAGATCTTGAAACATGATATTGGTTCATCTAAAATCTGACAAGTTGTTTCTTGGGAAAAACAAGTGGAATGTGAATTGAGAGGAAAATTCTGTTTGTGGGTCAGCATACAGAGCCAAAGAAGTTTGTGCTTTTCAACCAGCCTGAAGCTAAACCCAGGCTATTTCTACTCTTTAGTTAAATGCTAGCTAAATTCATCTTAATACTGCACTGTCAGTATTTTATTTATTTGTCTGGTTGCCACATTTCCTCTCCCAAATCTCTCTTGCATAAATGATTTACTATTTGTTCCTAAAGCTGAAGATTTTATGCCTTGTCTCTTTTTTTTTTCTGATAAGAGGATATTGCAGCAGCTTTCCTTATATGCTGCTGATGGTTTTTATTTTGTTAATTCAAAGTTCAGCAGAGTAACTAGTTTAGTAAGGCACAGAAAACCAAGAAGTTCAGTCCTCGAAATGACTAAGACAGTAAATCTTCACTGGCCCATTATCACATAGAACCCTGTTGAATTTGCTTTTTTAAAAAGTAAGTCAGCAGAGTATGGTTCTTAAAATAGGTTTTACATTTTCTTAACTCTCCAAACTAAGCATATTTAACTACAGGACACTTAAGGTCCTTAAGATTAAGTTATGGGGGGGAAAAAAAGTTTTACAATGGAAACCCATAAATCTCAGGGAAGAAATTGAAGTGATTCTTTCTGGGTGTACACTCATTAGGTCTTCACATAGGAATGTAGACTCTCTACATTTAAGATAGGAATTATGTGATTTGTAAAAATGTTTTCAATTTCTTTTAAGGCAGCACTTGGGATGTTAATTTATAATAAGACAATTACATGCCATAGTTCTTTATGGTGGTGGTCACTAGACTAAGCTAAAAGATTTAAGATAAAAATAAAACCAACAAACTGTACAAACTTTAATTTTACAAAATGCAAGTCAATAGAAAGTCTATTCCATACGAAAGGTTGCAAGCAAAGTAGAGATCTGAATCCTGGAAGCTGCCTTGTCTCTCAACTTTCCTCCTATGGGAATTTGGGGACTAAATTGGTTATAGAACCCCACATGACTCTCAGAATGCTTCACTAGATTCTTGATTTGCTGTATTCTTTAAACTTTCTAGCCTGTAGACTCTGGAAAGCAACAAATACTCCACGTTCAAGAAAACTGATGAGGAACAAAGAACCCACTTAATGGTTCTGTAGCAGTGGGGTTAGTGCATTAACTACTAGAAGACGAAGTAGCAAAAACCTGTTGGGATGCTTTTGTGACACTATATAAACAGACCTCTTTAGTTTTAATTATTCAGAATAATTTCTATATTTCTATTCAGAAATAGTGAACATATATGTAATGATTTAAGTCTATATAGTGCTTTTTCTCACCTAGAAAATCATAGAAAATAATTCACAATACTAAGTAAAATGCATACTTTAGTACATCTCTCTAAAAAAAATGACAGAGAAAGCCAATGAAAATAAATGGAATACAGTATTCCCTCACTTATCGCAGGTATTACATTCTAGCCCCCGCCCCCCTGTGATAGGTGAAAATCCACGAAGTAGGAACCTTACATTTATTTTAGTATTCACATATATTTTAAGGCTTTATAAACCCTTTCCACACACTTATAAACTGTTCCCAGTCCCTTATTAATCTTTCCCACTCCCTTATTAACCTTTTCCACACTTTTGTAAACACTACTTATGTTCTTAAACATATTCTACACTCTTAAACCTACATAACTTTAACAACATACGTATACAGTACCGCAAAATCCCACGATATAGTGGAAAATCCACAATAAATAATTATAATATTTTTAAAAATTCCGCGATACAGTAAGGCTGCAATAAGTGAACCGCGATACAGAGAGGGACTACTGTATAGGGAATTTGATTTACACAAAGTAAATCTCATAGATATATAAAACTTTATACCCAATAAGCAGACAATACATATCTTTTTCAAATGCTTATGGAGCTTTTACAAAAACTGATCATGTATTAGGCTATGAAGACAATCCCAATAAAATTCCCAAAATTGAAATCATACAAGTTATATTCTCTGACCATAGTGCAACACACACACACACACACACACACACACACACACACACACAAACCCCTTCAAGTCCAACCATTTGGAAATTTTAAAACAGGCTTCTAAGGACCCATGGATCCAAAGCTAAGAAAAATGATGAGATTATTGAACATTTGGAAACGTGTGTCTATGGCAACTTTACATGTTAAAAGTTTTAAAATTCAGATATATGTGACATGAAAGGCTGCCACTGTGGGCTCTGAACATAATGCAAGAGGGTCATGAGCGAAGTGCACTGACCTCTAGAACCTTGAAACAATCCTCAGCTTACATCCAAGAAGCAAATGTGGACCTTAGTTTTACAAGTGCAAGGAACCGAATTCTGTAACAGTCTGAATAAGCATAAAACAGACCTCCCCTAAAACCTCCAGAGAGAAATACAGTCCTATAGGGGAATTTGGATATTTGTGTTTTAAAAAAATGATCAAGTGCCTGGGGATATTGGCGGTAAATGAAAAGTGACTGAAAAAAGATAGAAGGCTTCTTTTTAGGGTGATTCAAATGTTCTAAAATTAGATTGTGATGTTGGTTGCATAACTCTATAAATTTACTAGAAATCATTGAATTCTGCAGTTAAAATGAGTGAGTTTTATGGTATGTAAATTGTACCTTAATAAAATAAATTCAAAGGAAAAGCTATGGAATATGGCTAAAATATTACTCAGGGGAGTGTATAATCTCTTTAGATGCATTTGTTGGTAAGAAAAAAACTGAATTAAGTTAGCAGAACATTCGACACAAGAAACTGAGAAAAGAACAAAAACAACAAAATATAGAAAGAAGAAAATAAGAAACATGAAACAGAAATTGGATGGAAATAAAACCTGAAACCTGATAACTAATTTTTTTTAAAGAGCAATTTAATGAACAAACCTCTAATAATTCAAATTTAAAAAATTATAACACCAATAATAAAATAGATATAACCATAGATATAGGATATGTTAAAGACATGACAATAGTATCTGCAACTTTATTACAATACATTGAGAAACTAGATAAAATATAAGAATTTCTAGGAAAATATAAATTTGCCTAACCATATGCAGTGCAACAGAAAGTAAAATGTAAGTC
Source organism: Furipterus horrens (assembly GCF_987537825.1). Lineage (NCBI taxonomy): Eukaryota > Metazoa > Chordata > Mammalia > Chiroptera > Furipteridae > Furipterus > Furipterus horrens. The sequence continues at coordinate 43,344,682 of NW_028327176.1, read as the reverse complement.
AATATCCTTAAAATATTTTTAAGTTAATCAAATATTTTCTTTCCCTGGTGGGGAATGGTGCAAGGATTAAGAAGCACAGTTGGTGGGTGCAGAATAGACAGGGGGATGTTAGGAATAGTAAAGGAAATGAAGAAACCAAAGAACTTATATTGCACGACCCATGGACATGAACTAAGGTGGGTGGGATTGCTGGAGGGAAGGCAGGTACTGGGCAGAGGGGAACAAAGGGAAAAGAAATTGGGACAACTGTAACAGCATAATCAATAAAATATACTTAAAAGTATTTTCTTCCCCCAAAAGTTCCAGGCTCAGGTGAATTTGTGAGTAAATTTTCTCAAACCTTCAAATACAGATAACTTTTATGTCATTTAAACTATTTCAGAGAATGTAAAGAGAAGGAAATTTGTCAAATTCCTCCTATAATTTAATGTAATGTTTTATACCAATAATAGACAAAAATTTCACAAAAGAAAAAAATTGTAGTCTAGTTTCATTTTTGCATATAGGTACAAAGTATACATTAAGTATTAACAAACTAAATATAGCAGTATAAGTAAACACAAATAGAATTTAGTTCAATATCAGAAAATATGTTACTTTCATTCATAACATTAATATAATAAAAGTAATGTACTCATTTTTATAGCTTCAGGAAAGGATTACTTCTTTCTATTAAAACTTTCTTCTTTTGTACAAAACAATTGTACAAAATACATTTCATAGAAATTTACAATTTAAAGCTGGGTAGAATGGAAATAAACTGTGATTCCCCAAAACTCTAAACAAGAAGGAATTTGAACCCCAGCTCCATTTTTTATGCATTTGTGTGAACTGAAAATACAATGACAAAATTTAGGAATTTATTTGGCACTACAATCAAACCTGTATATTTTCTAGAATGAAACAATAGTGGAACATTCAATATCTGTGCATTCTGTTTTGGATCTGGGTCCACCCACTCAAACGATCAACACCACAGACATCGGTGCCTTGCCTCTGAAGTTCATTCGGATTGGCATCTACCTTTTCCCTCCTGAAAAGCTACTCCTCAGTTTACTCAGATGAGAAAACAAAGGGAGAAACAAGATGGCGGAGGAGTAAGTGGAAGCTACACTAACTTCCTCCCAGAACTAGTCTGGATTTACAACGTAATTTTGGAGAAATCATCTGGAATAACCAACCGAACACCAGCTGGAGAGAAGTCTTATAACCACGGAGAGACAAAAAAGGCCGCTACATCACAACGTGACCGGTAGGGAGTGCGGAGACGCGGAAGGGCTGGCTGGGCTCACACGGGTGGCAGCTGAAGGGACTGAGAAACAGCTCAGCAGCCGGGGATTCCCCCTGAGAAGGGCAGGGTCTAAACCCCCAGCTGGACTTCCCAGCCTACAGCAACAGAGTGGAAAGTAAAATAGTATCCAGCTGAGAAAAGCAAAAAGCCACAGGGTTTCTTGCTAGCCGGAGAGAAACAGCTGGAGAAAAAGAGCTCTTAAGCGGATCACATACAAAAATATTTTGGCCCCCACTTACCCTGGGCTCAAGCGTAGGAAAGGCAGAGAGGACTGGAGATGCTTGGGGAGAGTTTGGTGTGGTGGCTTTGAGGGGAGAACTGGGGAAGCGGCCGGCCGGGTCCCAGTGCTGACTCATCCCCACACTGCAGGCAGACCATTCCCAGCCAAGTGGTGTCAGCCTGAGGGGAAGCAAAGGCCCTGCCTACAGGAATTAAGCTGCCACACCCACGGTCCTTAAGCCTGACAGCTAATCACAGATTGAATAGATTAACAACAAGCCAGACAAAGGCAATAGATCCCTGAAAGTCTCCAACAGGCTGCCTAGGCCCAGATTGGTACAGGATCTGACGCCACAAGGGGCAGATCCAGGAAGTTCAGATCATTCTAAGAAGCACCAACAAACAATAGGAGTCACAAAAATGGGGAGACAGAGAAACAACCCCCCATCGAAAGGAAAGGTAGAGTCCCCAGAAAGAATGCTAAATGAAATAGAGGGGAGCCAACTATCAGATATGGAATTGAAAGCATGTATTATGGAGAAGCTCAATGAGCTCAGCGGAAACTACAAAGAACTCCAGAAAAACTACAGTGAACTCCAGAAGAACTATAAGGAACTTACTGAGAATTATACCAGCATCAAAAAGGATATGGAAGCTATCAATAAGAGCCAGGAGGAAATGAAAAATACGATCTCTGAATTGAAGAACACAGTAGAAGGAATTAAAAACAGGCTAGAGGAAGCAGAAGATCGGATCAGCGAGCTGGAGGACAATGTAGACAAAAACTCACAGACAGTGCAACGAAATGAAAAAAGGCTGAACAAGACTGAAGAGGCTCTAAGACAGCTGCAGGACAACATGAAACGTAATAATATCCGTATCATAGGAATTCCAGAAGGAGAAGAAGAGCAAGGAATAGAAAACCTCTTTGAAAAACTAATGACAGAAAACTTCCCTAACATGAGGAGAGAAAGAATCATGCAAGTCCAGGAAGCACAGAGGGTCCCAATGAAGATGAACCCCAACAGGCCCACTTCAAGACACATCATAATTAAAATGCCAACATTCTAAGACAAAGAGAGAATCCTAAAAGCAGCAAGAGAGAAACAACTAATAACATACAAGGGAGCTCCAATAAGGCTATCATCAGATTTCTCAGCAGAAACACTACAAGCCAGAAGGGAATGGCAAAATATATTCCAAGTAATGAAAAACAAAGGCCTACAACCAAGAATACTCTACCCAGCAAGGCTCTCATTCAAAATGGAAGGTGAAATAAGGAGTTTCCAAGACAAAAGAAGGTTAAAAGAATACATCTCCACCAAACCAGTATTGCAAGAGATGCTAAAGGGTCTGCTTTAAGAAGATGAAGAAACAGAGAGAGACAGAGAGGAACATGAGTACAAAGGGGGGAAATGACAATGAATAAGTACTGAAAGAAAGAAGGAACTTCTACCATTTGCAACAACATGATTGGAACTAGAGAGAATTATGCTTAGCGAAATAAGCCAGGCAACAAAAGAAAATTACCTTATGCTATCACCTGTTAAAAGAAACTAATGAACAACACAAACAAATGAGCAAAATTGAACCAGAGGTATGTAAACGAGGAATAAACTAACAGTAACAAAGGGGGAGATGGGAGGGAGAGAAGTGGTAAGAAGGGGAAGGGTCCAGTCAAAGAACATGTATAAATGACACATGGACATGGACAACTGGGTGGGGACTGAATGTGGGAGAAGGGAGGGACAGGGTGCAGGGAAGCAAGAGGGGGAAAAAAGTGAGACAACTGTAATGGAAAAACAAACAAACAGAAAAATTTTTAGTGGGGGGAAAAAATTAAAAATATAAAGAATAGAAATGCAAATTCAGTGAATATTAGAAGGACAAGGATTTTCCTTCACACTGTATATATTTTCTCCCTATCTGATCCCTCCAGAATTTGGCATTCTAAAGAAGTAAGTAATGACCTAAGTTTCTTTGCATAAAACTAATAAGACCAGTTGTTAATAACGATTTTTTTGACTAAGACTTTGACTGGAATGTCATGCCTAAAGGAGACATGCTTGGGCTTTGGTTGTTACCAAAAAGCCCCGAGCAATTGGGACTGACCTTCAAAGGTAATAAAAGTCCACAAGATAAAAGACCTGGTACCTTGGATGGATGAGCGGTCCATAGCAATCTTTCCAGGGAAGGAACGAAGGTTGTTTTCCTGAAAGATGGCTAGAAGGGACCTTAAGGCACAATGGAAAACCAGGAGGACCTGGAAAAGACAGGTGTTTACAGGCAAGGCTGAATACCAGGTATGTGGCTCAGCTTCTGTGCCCTGAAGGGCAGACTGAAGGTCACCCTAAATGTTCCTTGCATAAGTTCCAGCATAGCAGAACCAAAGATCATAAGTGATCATTTGCTGTTCTTGTTATGTTTATGCAAATGAACAGGATAAATTAAAAATGAAGTTAATGCAGTCCCTTTAATGACAAGGAGGGTAATCTTAGGGAGAAAAATCACGATTCAAGGAAGATCACAATGCCCAGTGGTAGACTATAAGTAGTGCAGCTAACCGTCTTTAAAGTTTCTTTTCATTTAAAATTTGTTTTCATTTGAAAGTTAAACTATGTCTGTGGCATTATCAAAGAGGTTTATTTTACAGGCAAGAAGAATGTCAAATGCCTTGCAACTGGATGTCTTTCCAATAAGACAGTCCTACAGATTTAGAGACATGTATGTGGGTTATGTTACATAAATTAACATGTGTTTTCTGTTTTCAAAGGGCATAAACTTACGATCTCATTACCCGAGTGATTGTATGTATAGGCCTCACTTAATCCTGTCTGCATTGCTGCCTCCTGAGACTCAATGGTTTGGCTGAACTAAGTGGCTGGGTTGGTGAAGAACGGGGTGGTCTGTGGGCTTCACTTTAAAACTGGTTTCTCTTTTCTATCCTAATGGCTTGGACAGAAAGAGCCCAGAGGCCTGAGAGGGGGGATACCTAAAATATTTCCTTCAGTCCAAACTAAGTATAATGGGCAAAAGGGTTTTGGACAGGTGAGATGTACCTGGCATACCTTCCTCCAAAGAAATCCTTCTTTTCCCTAATGTGGGACATTGAAAAATTAATACCTGTCTTTTGTCATCTAGTGGTTACGGATTGAATGATGTCCTTTAACCCTGTTGCCCCCAGAATACAACAAGGATGCCAGCCTGTTAAACCAAGCATGCCGTTGTCCAGAGACAGCCAACCAACCTGGAGTTTGCACGATCCTTCCCCTTGTGGGAAGGCCACCCTCCCCTCCACACCCCCACTCTTATTAGGGATTTCTTGACCCAAGGGTAGGTAGGACGATGACCATGTCCAGCCTGAAGCAGCTAGAGGAGCTCGAGACCTTCGTCCATTGTCCTTTATAAGATTGTAAAGGGTCTCAAGTCTGAGAGGGAGGGATTGTTATTTTTTATTGTTAAAATATTTAACCCCTCCCCTGCCGCCCCATTGTCTGCCTCGCTCCGCCCCGGGGGACACGTGCGCTTGCAGCTTCCCCAGTGAGGAGAGCGCTGGGCGGCGGCCGCGGCGTGGACACAGCCTGGAACGACTACGCTGCCGCGGCGCTAGGGCCGGGGCCCGGCGCCCACGGGCCGGTGGGGGCTCCCCAAGGAGCTGCAATCGCATCGAGCCCCCACGCCAGTGTCTCAACAGCCCGGTACACGAGTCAGAGATCTCTGGAAACATGGCTACAGAACATGTTAATGGAAATGGTACTGAAGAGCCCATGGATACTACTTCTGCAGTTATCCATTCAGAAAATTTTCAGACATTGCTTGATGCTGGTTTACCACAGAAAGTTGCTGAAAAACTAGATGAAATTTACGTTGCAGGGCTTGTTGCACATAGTGATTTAGATGAAAGAGCTATCGAAGCTTTAAAAGAATTCAATGAAGACGGCGCATTGGCAGTTCTTCAGCAGTTTAAAGACAGTGATCTCTCTCATGTTCAGAACAAAAGTGCCTTTTTATGTGGAGTCATGAAGACTTATAGGCAGAGAGAAAAACAGGGGACCAAAGTAGCGGATTCTAGCAAAGGACCAGATGAGGCAAAAATTAAGGCACTCTTGGAAAGGACAGGCTACACACTTGATGTGACCACTGGACAGAGGAAGTATGGGGGACCACCTCCAGATTCCGTTTATTCAGGTCAGCAGCCTTCTGTTGGCACTGAGATATTTGTGGGGAAGATCCCAAGAGATCTCTTTGAAGATGAACTTGTTCCATTATTTGAGAAAGCTGGACCTATATGGGATCTTCGTCTAATGATGGATCCACTCACAGGTCTCAATAGAGGTTATGCATTTGTCACCTTTTGTACAAAAGAAGCAGCTCAGGAGGCTGTTAAACTGTATAATAATCATGAAATTCGTTCTGGAAAACACATTGGTGTCTGCATCTCGGTTGCCAACAATAGGCTTTTTGTGGGCTCTATTCCTAAGAGTAAAACCAAGGAACAGATTCTTGAAGAATTTAGCAAAGTAACAGAGGGTCTTACAGATGTCATTTTATACCACCAACCAGATGACAAGAAAAAAAACAGAGGTTTTTGCTTTCTTGAATATGAAGATCACAAAACAGCTGCTCAAGCAAGGCGTAGGTTAATGAGTGGTAAAGTCAAAGTTTGGGGGAATGTTGGAACTGTTGAATGGGCTGATCCTATAGAAGATCCTGATCCTGAGGTTATGGCAAAGGTAAAAGTGCTGTTTGTACGCAACCTTGCCAATACTGTAACAGAAGAGATTTTAGAAAAGGCATTTAGTCAGTTTGGGAAACTGGAACGAGTGAAGAAACTAAAAGATTATGCTTTCATTCATTTTGATGAGCGAGATGGTGCTGTCAAGGCTATGGAAGAAATGAATGGCAAGGACTTGGAGGGAGAAAATATTGAAATTGTTTTTGCTAAGCCACCAGATCAGAAAAGGAAAGAAAGAAAAGCTCAGAGGCAAGCAGCAAAGAATCAAATGTATGATGATTACTACTATTACGGTCCACCTCATATGCCACCTCCAACAAGAGGTCGAGGGCGTGGAGGTAGAGGTGGTTATGGATACCCTCCAGATTATTATGGATATGAAGATTATTATGATTATTATGGCTATGATTACCATAACTATCGTGGTGGATATGAAGATCCATACTATGGTTACGAAGATTTTCAAGTTGGAGCTAGAGGAAGGGGTGGTAGAGGAGCAAGGGGTGCTGCTCCATCCAGAGGTCGTGGGGCTGCTCCTCCCCGCGGTAGAGCCGGTTATTCACAGAGAGGAGGTCCTGGATCAGCAAGAGGCGTTCGTGGTGCGAGAGGAGGTGCCCAACAACAAAGAGGCCGCGGGCAGGGAAAAGGGGTCGAGGCCGGTCCTGACCTGTTACAATGAAGACTGACTTGCTATGTGGGATTACACCAGAAGCTTGCAGTGGAGTAATGGTAAGGAAATCAAGCAACCTTAAATATCTCGACTGTATAGGAGCATATTCTATTGCAGAAGACCTTCCAGTGAAGATCGCGGAATCAAATACAGGACATTGAACTAATACTTGGACTTTGATATGAATTTATTTCTTTAACAATTTTCTCTGCAGTGCAAGTTATTAAACTAAAGCTACTCTATTTTCCAAATGTGCTCCAACATAAATTCTTCATAACTTCTAGCATGGTATCTAATAAAGAATAAAGTTCTTCTCTTTAAAAAATCTGCTCTAAGTAGATTTTTCCCCTGTTTTTTTAAATTAAGGATCCCAGCAGTGGTTTTCTGAAATATTCTCTTGAATTTGTGCAGTTAAATTTTATTGGAGTGGTATAGATGAATACCATTGTTGGTATCCTTTTAATTTTATTTCTGCTCACCAAGGTCAATCATGATTGTCTATATCTTTTTTATAGTAATCACTTTTGAATTGTGTTCAGATATGCAGTTTCAGGTGTAATCATCAGAGCTGGTTAGTCAGGCATTCCAGATAGTGGTTCTTTTCAGAACCTTTTTTAAAGGGTTGGTTAACTACCTCAGTAGCAGAGGATTGAACTATACCCTGTCTGTACTGTACATAGAAAATCTTTGTAGATAAAAGCAAGGCTTGTTAAATGATATGAGGGTAAGATTTTAATATACCAAATGTAACACTCTTAATTGCCTTTAGTTTCAGAGGCTTGTAAGACTTCCTCATGACCATCATAACAGGCCTTGCTTTTGTCGTATTTTGTGGCTGAAAAAGCAGCCTTGCTTCTTCAGATATTGTAGTTATTTGGATGTATAATAGTTTAGCAAGATGTTACTTTTGTAAGACATCAGATGTTCAAAAAAAGTGCATCCGATCTTGTACTAAATACTGCAGTGTCCCTTTATAAAATAAAGTCAGACTAAAACTGACAGTTGTACAGCAAAGCCTGACATTTGGATATTTTGAAGTTTTTTCATAAATCATAGATTAGTATATGGCTGTAGTTTAGCTTTTAGGTAAAGGTATGTTTCATTAGTGCATTTCTTATTGCTGATCACTGCAAAAATGTGAATCAGCTTTCCATTTCTTATGCAGGTCATGATAACTTGTAGAATAGAGTACAATCATTTGTGCTATGTTTTTAATTTTCTAAAGCACCTTGATGACAGTGAGTGTTCAATGGTGAAGCATCCTCTATTGAATCACCCTCAAATTTTTTTGCCAAGCCCCAAATTGATAGCTTAAAGTCAAAAGTGAAATTATAGTTTAATTAGGGCTTGGTATAAAGAAATCCCTTTTCCCCTTCCCCAAAGGGATACTGCAGTTATATCACATACCTAATAGGCACCACAATGAAGATCAGAGCTTACTATACTTAAGGTTTTATACACACCAGTTTCCCCAGTAAATGCAAATTTAACCAGAAAATTAGACATGTCATATGTTCAAAATGCTCATGGCAAACAATCATTTTGCATTCCTGCAAATAAAATTGTTTTATACTGTAAAAAAAAAAAAAAAAAAATATTTAACTAATTAATTAATTATTTTTTTAAAAAAGAAGAATATATGAAAGGGTGAGCCATGGGCATGGACTTGGGGAGGGGATTGTCGGGGAAAGGGGGTGCTGGGCAGAGGGGAGCAAAGGGGAAAAAATTGGAACTATTGTAACAATATAATCAATAAAATATACTTAAAAAAATAAAAGAATGGGCAAACTAAAAAAAAAACAAAAACAATAAAGAATGTTTAACTTTCAAAAGATAATTTTTTAAATATAAATAAATAAAAGACAAAAAGGAATTGGAAAAAAAAAAAAGAAAACAAAGGGGAAAAAGAGGGGTAGAATGAGGAAAGTTTTGACCTGTAATACAAGTATAATTAAAAGATGAATAATCCCTTATTCCAAAGCACACAGATATATGTGTACAAATCTAGTCTAAAACTAAAATATTTGGTCTCAGTTTTGAACTCCAGATTGACATCAAATATAGTGGCTTTTTCTTCTATTTCAGTAGTTTCTTTAAAAAAGGATATGCTTTTTCACAACTAGGTAGCTCAAAACATTAGTCAGAGTTGATCACATAACCACAAGATTTTGTATAATACCAAGATTCATGTACTTAACTATAAATTTTCAGAAATTTGGCCATGCTTTTGGTTTAATGAACTTTTATTTAAAATGAGGAACTTGGCTAGAGAACATTATTACTTCATTTTGTAATCTAAGGGCAATTGAAGAAACATATAGCATGAGTAATGCTCATCAACATTTATGAATTTGTTTTAAAATTATGACTTCATTTCTACTGAATTGTCATATAATATTTCAAAACCTATGATTCCAGTGAGCCAAGGGCAGCTAGCTCTTCAATGGGAACAAAATGAGAATTTCAGGTAATATCTTTATAATCCACATGGTCAGTTTGAGTCTCAATACCTATGCTTCCTTGAACAATTAAGTGATATATATTTGTTTTTCCTTTCCCAGCTGCAACTTCTATTTCCTTATCTTCTAGCCACACCAATAAGAAATACAATCTCATGAGCCGCCATTGGAAATTCTCAAGTTGAATCTCTTAGAGGCATTTAATCCCCAAGAGACCAAGAGCTGAGAAAATTTCAACTTAAAAAATAATCTAATGTTTCCTTGACTTAGATATTCAGCACTTAGTATTATCACTATTTCAAATTTTTATTTTCATTGTTCTGACAGGTGTGTAGTAATATCTCCTGTGGCTTTAACTTGCATTTTCCTAATGTCTAATGATGTTGAACATCTTCTCATGTGATCTCTAAATTCTTTTCTGTGAAGAGATTCTGTGAAATCTCTTTATGTTTTTTACCATTTTATAATTCAGTTGCTTTTTATATTTGTTGTTTTTTACTGTTCAGCTTTGTTATATACATATATATAATATCTATATATAATATATACAATATATATATAATTATATATATGTAGTATCTATATACAGTATTCCTTCACTTATCGCAGGTATTACATTCTAGACCCCACCATGAGAGGTGAAAATCCACGAAGTAGGAACCTTACATTTATTTTAGTATTTATATATATTTTAAGGCTTATAAACCCTTCCCACACACTTATAAACCATTCCCAGTCCCTTATTAACCTTTCCCACTCCCTTACTAACCTTTTCCACACTTTTATAAACACTACTTATGTTCTTAAATATATTCTAAACTCTTAAACCTACGTAACTTTAACAACATATGTATACAGTACTGCAAAATCCTGCAATATAGCAAAAAAATCTGTGATAAATAATTAAATACAATATTTTTTAAAATCCTGCAATACAGTGAGGCTGCGATAAGTAAATTGCAATATAGAGAGGGACTACTGTATATCAAGTATCTATATTCGGTTATGTGTTTGCAAATATTTTCTCCCACAATTTCATTATTATGAGATAAATAACAGGCCTGGGCCACATGTAGGAGGACATCTGATATTATAGATACAGGATTATATTGAAGCCTTTGGTTTCAGTCATTATTTAAGCCCAAACTTTGAGGCTTCTTTATACATTGATGTCCCCGTATGTTAATCAGGATCAAAAGATGACAATTTACCACCAGTCAGTATTAGTTCATACATTTTAAAGGCAGATCTCTTCTGCATAACATCAGATTGCAAGGGGAAGCTCTTATTGCTGATGAATGGGTAGTTCAAGAAAGCATAAAATCTATATTCAAAGGAGTGAAATGGCAGGCAACCTGATCTTTAAACCTTATATTATTTATAGGTAACACTTACTGAATTTTTGCTGTAAAGCACTATAAAATCATCTAATTTTAGATTTTATATTTTTTCCTAGAAATGGTGACTATACACTCTAAATTTGGGGGAATAGTTTGAATTTCAAATATTCCAAATCACTGTCTTCAGAAACCACTAAAATATCTTTCAAAAATTAGATCACCAAAATTACATCTATTATACTACCCTTTTCATCTGGCAAAGATCCTTTGTTATAATGTTCTATATGCCTACCTTCTCATATACCCTTCCCTATTCCCACCTCCTGATGTTCTTGTGGTCATCTTATATTATATGATCCTGTACTCTGACACAATTAATCAATGAAAGAAAACACCTGACTCAAAGTACCCATCCATAGGCTGTTCAGAGACTCCTGCTTTGGATATACTTGTTAAAAGAAGATAAGATTTGGCAACTAACCGTCTTAAAAGTTTCTTCTCATTTAAAATACGGTTTCACTTGAAAATTAAACCAAAAAAAAAAAAAAAAGAAGATAATATTCATCTTTCAAGACCTTTGAACTAAAAAACTAGGTGAGGTTAAAGAACCATAAGAGCTAGACTGAAAGAAAGGTCATGAGGTGGTCACTATAGGCCATGAGCAAGCTGAAAACTGCCCCTGGAGGGCAGGATCAGCATTTGCACAGATTGATGTAGTGATGCCATGAGTTTGCTAATGAGGTTTTTGAGGGGCCTTGAAGACTTTCTGAATCTAGTTCTGGTTCCAGTTCCCACATAGCTTTAGAAGACATTCTGGGGTTTGTTTGTTTGTTTCTTGTTTTTTAGATTTTATTTATTTTTAGAGAGAAAGGAAAGGAGGGAGAAAGAGGGAGAGAAACATCAATGTGTGAGAGAAACATTGACTGGTTGCCTCTCACACACACCTCAACCAGGGACCTGTCCTACAACCCAGGCATGCGCCCTGCCCAGGAATTAAATCGTAGACCTTTTGCTTTGTGGGACAATGCCGAACCCACTGAGTCACACAAGTCAGGACAAGACACTCCGTTATTGAACCTACACTTCTGTGGGTTCCTTGCAGCCAAAAGATCTCTAATTATTATATGGATATGGTGATCTCATGTTTTGTTTAATTTGGAGGTCATAATCAATAGATAGAGCAAAATTTGCATGATCTAAAGAGGGCACCATTCTTTCAAACATATTTCAATTGACATTAAATCTCCCTGAAGAAAGGCACTCCCACATATGACTGGAGAGAATATATACTGGTCTAACCTTTCTGAAGGGTAATTGGGTAGCATGGTTCTCAGAAAGTTTAAAAAGTATGTGTCATTAATTCTCTTTTAAGAAATATATGCATAGAAAAATCTAGAAGTATATGTTAAAATAGCCATAAAGTCTCTAGATGATAAGAATATGGATGATTTAAAATTATCTCCTTTTCTACAATGAATATTTATTTCTTACAAATTTTTTTCAAAAGCAGATGTTCAAAATATGAAAACTAACCACCAGTTATTGAGTTCTTACATGTGCTAGGTGCTTTATATACATAACGTAATTTAATTTTTAAAATGACCCTATAAGGTAGGTGATACCATTCTTACTTTATAATGGGTAGTTGAAGCCCAGAACTGTTTCAAAAAACAAAAACAAAAAACACCACCTTCTTCGGAGGAAGGCGTGTCAGGCACATCTCACCTGTTCAAAACCCTTTTGCCCATTATACTTAGTTTGGGCTGAGGGAAATATTTTAGGTTTCCCCCCTCTCAGACCTCTGGGCCCTTTCTATCCAAGCCATTAAGATAGAAAAGAGAAACCAGTTTTAAAGTGAAGCCCACAGACCACCCCGTTCTTCACCAACCCAGCCACTTAGTTCAGCCAAACCATTGAGTCTCAGGAGGCAGCGCTGCAGACAGGATTAAGTGAGGCCTATATGTACAGACAGTCACTCAGGTAATGAGATCATAGGCTTATGCTCTATGAAAACAGAAAACACATGTTAATTTATGTAACATAACCCACAAACAAGTCTCTAAATCTGTAGGACTGTCTTATTGGAAAGACATCCAGTTGCAAGGCATTTGACATTCTTCTTGCCTGTAAATTAAACATCTTTGATGATACCACAGACATAGTTTAACTTTCAAATGAAAACAAATTTTAAATAAAAAGAAACTTTAAAGACGGTCAGCTGTACTACTTTATAGTCTGCCACCGATCATCGTGATTTTCCTTGAATAATGATTTTTCTCCCTAAGATTACCCTCCTTGTCATTAAAGGGACTGCATTAAGTCCATTTTTAATTTATCCTGTTCATTTGCATAAACACAACAAGAGCAGCAAATGATCACATATGATCTTTACATTTGCTTTGCTGGAACTTACGCAAGGAACATTTAGGGTGACCTTCAGTCTGCCCTTCAGGGCACAGAAGCTGAGCATTCAGCCTTGCTTGTACACACCTGTCTTTTCCAAGTCCTGGTTTTCCATTGTGCCTTAAGGTCCCTTCTAGCCATCTTTCAGGAAGACAACCTTCATTCCTTCCCTGGAAAGATTGCTGTGGACCGCACAACCAACTAAGGTACCAGGCCTTTTATCTCGTGGGCTTTTATTTCCTTGGAAAGTCAATCCCAGTTCCTCAGGGCTTTTTGGTAACAACCAGAGCCCAAGCATGTCTCCTTTAGGCATGACATTCCAGTCAACGTCTTGGTAAAAAAAAAAAAAAAAAAAACCTCTATTAACAACTGGTCTTACTAGTTTTATGCCAAGAAACTTATGTCATTACTTACTTCTTTATACTGCCCAACTCTGGAGGGATCAGATAGTGAGAAAAATATACAGTGTGAAGGAAAATCCTTGTCTTTCTAATATTTACTGAACTGGCATTTCCATTCTTCATATTTTCACTTTTCCCCCACTAAAAATTTTTTTGTTTCTTTTTCCATTACAGTTGTCCCACTTGCCTTCTGTTACCTAGTGGTTATGGATTGAATGATGTCTTTTAACCCTGTTGCCAAATCTGTTGCCCCCAGAATACAACAAGGATGCCAGCCTGTTAAACCAAGCATGCTGTTGTCTGGGGACAGCCAACTGACCTGGAATCTGCACGATCCTTCCCCATGTGGGAAGGCCACCTTCCCTTCCACACCCCGACTGTTATTAGGGATTTCCGGACCCAAGGGTAGGTAGGACGACGACCACATCCAGCTTGAAGCAGCTAGAGGAGCTCTAGACCTTTGCCCATTGTGGGAGGGCTTGTATGTATGACCCATGGGCATGGACTTAGGGGGGCATTGCTGGGGGAGGGAGGGTGCTGGGTAGAGGGGAGCAAAGGGGAAAAAATTGGAACTATTGTAACAATATAACCAATAAAATATACTTAAAAAAAAAACCACAAACAAAACTTTCTTACATAATCGCTAGAAAGTGGTATTAACAGGTAAGCTCTGTAATAGTGGGGATATTGTCTGTTTTGTCTGCTCTTGTATCCCTAGCATCAGAATTCACTATTTTAAAATCAATAATAGGCAGAACAAGGCTTTGTGCTCAAATATACCTTACTCCAAAACCTCTACTCCAAACCGTTGGGCTTACCCAACACTCCAAAGAAGCCCTTCTGTAATTTATGAACTTGATAAATGTGTTCCTTCATCTTTTAATTTACTTAATTTAAAATATGAAGAAATGATAATAAGATGAGAAAGGCTTACAGAGGATGATGATGCTCTAAAAAATATAAGGACACATGATGGGTAACTGTGTTGCCCTAGTCATAAATTAATAAGTATATACATAATCATACAAAGCTTTATAGCATATAATATTTATATTTTACTTAATAGAATATTGTAATCATTGCTAGGAAAATTTGGATATTGACCCTTAGCTATGAATTCAATTCTGAGTTGATTATACCATTATTTTTATGGAAAAACTTGGCTTCTCTTACATAATTTTGATTTCCAATATTTTTTCTAGGAGCATAGCACATTAGAAGAATGAACATTCTTGATGTTGTTATTCAAAATCATAATTTAGACTTCCAGTCAAGATGACAGCATAGGTAGACATGGCTAACCTCTTCACACAACCACATCGAAATTACAACTACAATATAGAACTACTATCACTCAAAACTGTTAGAAATCAAGTTGACTGGAAATCTGATAACTATGGAATTAAAGAAACCACATCCATCCAGACTGGTAGGAGGGGCGCAGATGCAGAATGGGCTAGTCCCACACCCATGGTGGTGGATAAAAATTTCGGAGGAATATCTTGGGAATGAGGAGGCCAGCTCCACATGAGGCCATCCACCCAGTATTCTAGTGACAGGAAGATAAGTCACCACAACTTCTGGCTGCAAAAACCAGCAGGGCTTGAGTCCATGGAAGATACTGTTGGAGCCCCATGCAGTTCTTCTTAAAGAACCCACACACAGACTCACCTACTCAGACTCACTCCCTCTGAGCTCCAGTTGTGGGTAGCAGCTTGAGAGTCACCAGTAGAATACAGAGAGAATTTGAAGTGTCTGGCATCAAAGCAAGCAGAGGCCATTGTCCCTTTTCTAAGCACTTCCCCCACAGAGAAACCAAGCCACAGAGATAGCAGCTGGTGCAATCACTGAGACTTCATCGACATGGCTAACACTGTTTGACTCAACTTGGATATCTCCAGATATCCTGCCCCACCCAACTAATGGGCTTACTCAAGCTTCTTTGCCATATGAATGGCTGGTCTTGGCTCATACTGCACAATTTCCTAAATCCTATTAAACAAGCAAGAGCTAACTTCAGTGAGTCCTACTAGCAGCAGTCAGCCTAGAGCCACAGCTTGTTTTTGCCTGGTAATTTCCAAGTTCAGCACAAGTAGCAGCTACCTCGGATAGTTTTACAACTCAGAAAGGTGCCATGGGAAAAACAAAGGTGGGGGCTGATCTTGGTCTGCACCAGCCAGGAAACTCCAGGACCAGCACACCCAGTGGACAGCTACAGACCACTCTGGAGCACCACCACCCTGCCCCTGCACAGCTAATCCTCCATGGAGGGCAGAGGTTGGTGGTAAGTGGTCACAGCCAGTCTTTGCAGCTGACTGGTCTAGGTAAATCCCTCCCACTCATCTGCCAACAGCAATCAAGGCTCAGCTACAGAGGAGGGTGTACTCAGCCCACAGGGTGAGTGCACTATGAGTACCCAGCTTGGGTGATAGGGGAGGCTGTGCTACTGGTCCCTATAGGAAACCAACTATATTAAGTCACACTACCAAGAAATGGAGTCAAAGCACCTCTACCTAATGCATAGAAACAAGCACAGGGAGGCTGCCAAAATGAGGAGACAAAGAAATGTGGCTTAAATGAAAGAGCAGATCAAAACTTCAGACAAAGAGCTAAACAAAACAGAGATAAGAAATCTTTCAGATGTAGAGTTCAAAACACTGGTTATAAGGATGTTTAAGAAACTTGGTGAGGACCTCAATAGCACAAAAAAGATTCAGTCAGAAATGAATGATACACTAATTGAAATAAAGAACAATTTACAGGGAAACAACAGTAGAGTGAATAAAGCTAAGAATCAAATCAATGACTTGGAACATAAGGAACGTAGAAACAACCAATCAGAACAACAAAAGAAAAAAGAATCCAAAAAAATGATAGTATAAGCAGCCTCTGGGACAACTTTAAGAGATCCAACATTTGCATTACAGGAATGCCAGAAGGAGAAGTGAAAGTACAAGAAATTGGAAATTTATATGAAAAAAATAATGAAAGAAAACTTCCCTAATTTGGTGAAGGAAATAGACATGCAAATCCAGGAAGCAGAGAGTCCCAAAAAAGATAGATGCAAAGAGGCCCACTCCAAGACACATCATAATTAAAATGTCAAAGATTAAAGATAAAGAGAGATTCTTAAAAGCAGCAAGAGAAAAGCAGTTAGTTACCTATAGGGGAGTTCCCGTAAGACTGTCAGCTTATTTCTCAAAAGAAACTTTGCAGGCTAGAAAGGATTGGCAAGAAATATTCAAAGTCATGAAAAGCAGGGACCTACAGCCAGGATTGTTCTACCCAGCAAAGCTATTATTTAGACTCAAAATGCAGATAAAGAACTTTTCAGACAAAAAAAACTAAGGAAGTTCATCATCACCAACCCATTATATGAAATGTTAAAGAGACTTATTTAAGAATAAGATCAAAACTATAAATAATATGGCCAAAATACATATCTATCAACAATTGAGAAAAAATAGCACACTAAGCAAACAAGAAGAACAGAGACAGAATCATGGATATGGAGAGCATTTTGATGGTTGTCAGATGGGAGAGGGGTGTGGGGCAATGGGTGAAGAGGTGAGGGGATTAAGAAGTACAAATAAGTAGTTACAGAATAGCCATGGGGATGTAAAGTACAGTATAGGAAATGGAGTAGCCGAAGAACTTTATATATGACCCATGAACATGAACAATGGTGGGAGGACTGCCTCAGTGAATGGGGGTTGCTGGGTGGAGGGTAGCAAAGGGGGGAAAATCAGGACAACTAAGATAGTATAATCAACAAAATATAATTCAGAAAAATAAAACCATAATTTATTTCTTAATAGCCATATAACCTTTTAAATTAGCATAAAATACTATTTTTGTAAGAAATGTGACATTCAACCTATAATTTTGTGATAATTATAGCAATGTCAATCCATGGTATTAGAATAAAACTTCAACTTATGACAAACATCATACTTCCAGTTCCTAATTCAATTTTACCAAGAGAATTCAATATCATATTTGCCATATCTTGGCCTAAAGACCAAGAAGCATAAATTAACTGGTTATTAAATTTATGAAAGGCCAAGTTTTCCACATAATGACGTTTAATTTCAAACTTTCTGCCTTTCATCCTCCTATATTCAGTGTTGCTGATTAGCATAAGGCTTGAGGGGAAGTATTTAAAATGATATTACTAGAGACGTGCCCTCTATCATCATTTTGACTTTATATTGGTTTGGGAGTTCAGGCCAATATAAGGAGAGAGATGAAATAAACTCAAGAAGAACAAGTAATGAAAGAAACAAACATCACTATTTGAAGACAATTGATTATGCATTTAAAAAAATGCCCAAGGCATCAGCTAAAATTTTTAGACTTAATAAAATAATAAATGGCTAGATAATATGTAAAATATAGAAAAACCATTAAGATTCTTGAATACCAACAATTTCAAACTAGAATAAACTAATTTAAAAAGGGGATCCAATTTACAATGGCAATAAAATACATAAAGAGTAACAGACTTAATAAGAAGTGTTTGGCTACATAAACGAATAATAAACTTACGGAGCAATAACATCTAGGAGAATTAAAAAATTGTAAAGATGTTAATTCTTAATATATTTTTAATTTAATGCAATCCTAAATAAATAGAAGTGAAATTCTTTTTAGAATTTAAAAACAATGTTATAATATCCATTTAAGTAAGTGAAAAGGTGAGGATCAAAATATTCTTAAAAAGAGAAAAGACAATGAGCAAACCAAATAAAAATGTAACTCAGTGAAACAAGAGCAAACCTCAGAAATAGGCCTAGTTATATATATGTAAGAATTTGAAAATGCCCAAGTGCAATACAAAACAACAGAGAAGATTAAAAAAAAAAATATATATATATATATATATATATACACACATATGTATGTATGGAAATCATTCACCAGAAATTTGAATTAAATTATTTTAGATCAAATACTTCATACTACCCCAAAAATGTATTCCAGAAGTCTTCTGGTAACTATCTTTAAACTCAAAAATAGGCAAACAGGAGTGAGTAAATGTTAATCAGATCTCGAGAGATGATAATTTTTTTGAGTTTGAAACAATAGAAGAAATTACAAAGGAAGGGATTATGGTTTATACTTCATTTTAAAAAACACTTATCAACTTAAAAATAGAAAAACTAGGTAGAAATCAGAGAAGTACATTAATTTTTAGGCTACTGGAACTTGCATGGCCTGGTGTATCCTCTGCACCTTGCACAGTGCCAGGCATACTGTAAATGTTCAATATATATCAAATATTGTAATAATTAACTAGGTAGACTTAAATTATATAGGGCAAAAAAGTGACCCTAGCGTCCAATTAGCCAGCTGCCAATTAATTTCTTTGGCTCAGATGCACAAGAACCACTGACAGGAGGTTGCCTAATCAGCTGTGGAATGGACAAGTGATGTGAATAACAGGTGGGCTGTGAAAGTGCTATCAGGACAAATCATGTCACAATAAGCATCAGCTGTTGTAGGAGGATAGCCTCCAACAGGGTACACTGGTCCAAGACAATTGGCAAATGTATGGCTTGACTCAATCAAGAAAGCATGTTCGACTTGGGAGGCCCAGAGACCAGGGTGCTGAATGACAAGGCTTATAAACCACAGTCTCAGCTGCTAAACAAAGGACGTGATTGTGTTTGGAGAGGAGAGAGAGGACTACGTACATATTTCTTGTCAGTCTTCTTCTAGGATAATTACTCAATGAAGTGAAGCATTCTAAAGCACTTAAACTTGATGGTTGCTGCATCTTCTACCTGAGACAGTCAAGGGGATTTTAACATCAGTCTATGATTGTTCTCAGTGGATAGTAAGGAAAATAGTCATTTAAAATAATTTAGTAGCAGAGGAGTCTGTGCAGTAAGATATTTCTGCATTATTTTCAGAGTGCTTTGTGCTCATGGCTCATAGCATTCAATATATTTTTGTTAGTAAATGAATTGAGCTAAATATTGATCACTTTGGTTTTGCCAAGAATTTTTTTTTCCATTTTAGTGTTGGAAGCTGATGTTGGAAACATAGGGAACTGTTCTAATGTTTGCTAATGTTATGAATCTATGTGTTTTCATCTTTTTAACCCTGTTTTCCCAGAGTGACAAAAATAAACATACTG
Source organism: Furipterus horrens (assembly GCF_987537825.1). Classification (NCBI taxonomy): domain Eukaryota; kingdom Metazoa; phylum Chordata; class Mammalia; order Chiroptera; family Furipteridae; genus Furipterus; species Furipterus horrens. Next base: position 43,325,022 of record NW_028327176.1, on the reverse strand, counting down.
GGAGAAATTAGGAGCACAAAACTGTCCATCTTCACTGCATGGCTGGATTCAGTGTGCCATCTGTCACCTAGATCATAAGATAGTTCCTTCAAAATGAGTATAGAAATTAAAAAAAAAAATTTTTTTTGCTATTATTACTTGATCAGCAGAAAGGCTCCTGGATGGAATGATCCAGAATAAGCTGGGAAACCATTCATTTCCTAGCTATTCCTATACAAATTTCCTGAGTACATGAGAAAAGAAGAGATTAAAAAAAAAAAAAAACCTTCATGAAATAGCTGGTAATGACAGGTCTGTTGTTAAGCACATGTAAAATAGATATTTCTACATAGTGGGAAGATGAGAGAAATTGATGTGTCAGATATTTTAAACTCTATAATAAAATTGGAATAATATCAAAATTGATTGTAATCTGAGGCGGTAGAATTCAATTTTCCTTGCATTATGGAGATTTCTCTGAGCAGACCCAGGTTAAATGATTGCTCTGGGGTTGATAACACACTGATTCCTAGTGCCAACAATGACTTCAGTCTGATGGCAACCTTTACAAATTGCTTCTTGTAAATTCTTTGTGAGAATAACAAGCAATTCATTTTGCTTGAGAGTGACTTTTAGCTAAGGGACTCCACCCAACAATCTGGATTTAATAAAACAAAATACATTTTGGTATTACAAACATCTCTTCTGAGATGTAAATTCCCTACATAAGTTTTTGGAAAAGCAAAGCATTTTTATACTCTATTCAGCAAAAGCCAGATGGATGGATCCTTATGCCTAGCCAATGATTACTTAAGTTATCTGATGAGCTGGTGGAGAAGGGTACTAGGGGAGGGAAGGTCACTGAAGAGCCACGTGTGTGTGTGTGTTCATGTAAGATATTCAGGTTAATATTCACAAAAGACTTTAAAGCAACAAGCAGAACAATGTTTGATTATTCAATCATATATTCACTCACTTATCCAACACAATACACACTGACCACCAGGCACTATCGTAGGCTCTGGGGATACCATAGTTGAACAAAACAGACAATATTTTTGCTGTCATAAAACTTACATTTTAGTGAGGGGAGACAGACAAGAAGCCAAAAATTGCCCAAAGAAAAGTTTCTTTGAAGAGGACTCTATATACTTAATGGGCAAGGTAGAGGAATTATCTTTTTACAGAAGAGGAGGTATTGGAAACATTTATGCCTTTGTAACTGGTAACTGATAAAATCGTATTAGTAAATATTTAAGTTTGGCACTGCTCAGACACTGTATATAACACAGGGGAACGATTTTTAACATAATTGCTGTTGAGTTCGATTTTTCAGCCAGTTTAGGCTTAAATAGGCATGCTGATTTCAAACCTGCAGTTAATTTTCTTCTGTCACATCAAGTTTTCCTCTACAGCTTATCTTAATGTGACCACTCTAGGCTGGATTGAGCCTGGATTGAGGGAAGCACTAGTGCTCTCCTATTGGCTGAGAGCAAAACTCCCTTGAGTGGGGAGGGGTGAGGGTCAACCTTGGAGACCAGTGACAGGTTCATACTTGTCTAGGCTATTCAGATACACAGGAGACAGTGTGGTGAGAGGTTGTGTGCCGCTCTATATAGTGAATCAGATTCTGAACTGTAGTCTGAGTTCTTGTCTGTATACAAGGAATTAGCAGATTTTATTTTTTTATTTACATATGTACTTATTTCCTTTCCTTCAGATCATGCCTGCCTCTACTATTTCTCATTGTAAGTGCCTAAACAACCCTGATTTGTTTTGTTATATCTGCGGCAGTTTCACCATTCCCAGTCAAAGGACAAACATCAGCGCATTTGTCAGGCAAGTCTATTTTGCATATTTTAAAGTAAAACTTGGTGATCAAGATAAGTCTTGGGCCCCTCCAAGGTGTGCAAGCAGTATGTCGAGAGTTTACAGATGTGTACAAAGGGAACACATGATAAATTGCCATCTGGTATACCTATGGTTTGGCGAGAGCCCAGAGATTATTCAAGTGACTGTTACTTTTGTATAGTGAAAACGTCAGGATATAACAAGAAAAATAAAGGTAAAACAGAGTATCCTAGTCTATCATCAGCTATATGCCCAGTGCCTCAATCAGCTGAAATCACAGTGCCAGTTTTCATTGAACTACCCTCTTTCGAAAAATGGGTATGGTGAAGAACTAAGTGACAGCAACGATGAAGATTTTGAAATTGAAGATGACTCAGTTTGTAAGGGATTTGATCAGCATGAGTTGAATGATTTGGCATGAGATTTGGGACTATCCAAAAAGGCTTCAGAACTCCTAGCATCAAGACTGCATGAGAAAAACTTGCTTGAAAAAGGAACGAAGCCATCCTACTTTCAATCAGAAGAAAGTGCATTTCTGCAGTACTTTCAAAGTGATGGTGGCTTTGTGTATTGTCATAACATACATGGTTTAATGGAGGAATTCGGAATTCCAATCTAGAACGCAACTGAATGGTGACTGTTGATTGATAGCTCAAAGTGGATCTTGAAGTGTGTCCTCCTCCACAATGGCAATTTATTTGGTGCAGTCCCAGTTGGCCATTCAGTTTGTTTTTGTGAATAAGGAGACATAAAGAGAGTCATTGATCTGTTGCAATATCACAAGCACAATTGGATCATCTGTGTTGACCTTAAAATGGTCTGCTTCCTTGTTGGTCAGCAACGTGGATACACCAAGTACCCCTGTTTTCCGTGTATGTGGGACAGCAGAGCTCGTGAGAAGCATTGGGTGGAGTCGAATTGGCCTCCAACATCTGACCTCAAACCTGGTGATCCAAACATTCTACATGAGCCACTTGTTGACAGAAAGAATATTATATTCCCACCTCTGCACATAAAACTCAGTCCCATGAAGCAATTTGTTAAAGCTTTGCCAACTGAAGGAGACTGTTTCAAGTATCTCATTTTGGCATTTCCTAGCTTGTCGTTTGAAAAGATAAAATATCTTAATATGTATGTTTGGTAGCAGAACTTCCCTTCTTGTACACAATTTGACTTACAGTAACAATATATAGCCTTTATCTGAATAAAATAACTCTAAATAAACAGTATATTCAGGTAATTTTTTCTTTATTTTCCTTTGTATGTACATTTTGTATGATTTTTGGGACAAAGGGAGGGTGTCCTGTACCTTAAAAAAGGTGACGTGATAGAGAAAAACTGGGGTCATTTTTTTTTTGATTCAGATGCCAAAAGTTAGTAAAAAAACAAGTGTCAGATCTAACTCAACGAAAATTGTGTTCCCCAGTGTAATTTATGACTTAGTTCCTGAGCTCAAATAAGTTTACAATTCCAACTTGCAAGGTGTTCCTAAGCACATCACTCAAGTGAAGAGGAAAGGAAGAACCATCAGATATTTTGTATACCATTTGAATTAGAGATACATTGCCTTCCCAATTACAATCAGTGTGAAGGTTAAGAATCATTGGGCCTTTAGGATTCAAGTAGGAATAGCAATTCTTTGACACTGTGTGTCTGTTCCTATGTGGTAAAAAACCAGTGTTGTCATTGGCATGACAGAGAAAGTGTGTGTGTCAGAAAGAATGCCCAATCCATCTGCTCATTCCAATTAACTCCCTATGATTAAAGGGGGTGTAAACAGAAAACATGGCTTTTTTCATAAAAAAGAAGGACCTTAGAACTTTTGAGGGAAAGACCAGAAGACTTCTTTGGGATAATACCTCTGACATTTCTGATTTCTATTCCCACTTACTCTTTCTTCGACTTTTCTCTTTTTGGTGTTCTTTGCAGCTATAATCATAAATCAAGGTTTTAGATTGTTTTCATCATCTGCAGTTATATTGGCCTCAGAGCTCATCAAACCAAAATCACCTTATGCTCTGCTACCGTTTTGGAGCCCATCAGAACTACACTACTTACCTCCTTAATTTGGCAGAAGAAATAACTTTCTTAAGTACAACCATCTTAATATCCCCAATTACAATTGCTAAGTGTTCATTACTGCCTTCCAAGTCTTTTGTCTCTGCTCTTGTAAGAACACTTATTCATCTAACAAATACACATTGGGCACCCACTGTGTGGCATTACATGGGGCAACTGAGGCCGACAAAGATGCTGCAGATACATGGCTGCTACCTTCATGATTGAGAAGGAGGCCAAGTACACAGCTATAAAACATGGTGGAAAGACGTAAGCACCACGAGAGAGACAAGTACAAGCTTCAGAGGAAGCTTCTGGTTGGGAACCTTAGGATGTCAACAGATAGCAGCATGGGAGCAAGACTTCAAGAGATAGGTGGGATTGCAACTGATGAGAGGCAGGTGAGCAGATGTGAAGTTACCTTTTTAATTTACCTTTTTCTCAGTATAATATACAGTCCTTCCCATTTTTATTTATATTCTTCAAATGAGGCTTTCCAAATACAAACTCTTTTAATCTCACAAACCTCTCTTCTTTATTTTCTTTCATTAATATTGCTTTAAATCTTTAATAAGTTTGCTTTTTAATTGGGTATTTAATCAACTTTGAAAGTTAAATAGGAATATCTAAGTAGCAACATGAATTTTCTAAAAAAAGTCCCCTCAGATTTCCATGTTTTCATAAACTGAAGACTTTTTCAATTCTACTACCTTACAACAAAACAATTGTGCATAATTGTTAGAAAGAAGTATTGATCATTCTGAATTATACATACTTTTTTTCATCTGCTATTGTTTTCTATAGCCCTTTACCCATTTTATGTTTCTCATGTTTATCATTTCTACTAGCAGTATACTGTTTTTTGTATCGATGTATTTATACTTACTGCCTTCTTATTTCCCTACAGTGAGCTTTTCCTGGTTTTTAGATATGTTAATGAGTTCTGTACATATCCATATGCTTTTTCTGTCCTTTGAATTATCTTCTACTTTTCCAAAGTTAAATAAGGTAATATATAATGTATAGTTAAGGTGTGAGCACTGGCATACTGCCTGTGTCTGAATCCTGGCTCTACCAATAGCCACCTGTGTGAACTCGGGCAAATTACTTTACGTCTCTGAGGCACAGTTTGCTCATCTAAAAAAATAGAAATAATGATAGTACACACCTCGTATGATTAGTTTGATAACTATATGCAATAACACATACATGCAAACCTTTGGCAACCTTAATGTTCAATAATGTTAGCTATAATTATATGTGGTTCTTGGTATAATATTTGTTGCATTCTAAAACTCAATAAATGCTGATTTCCTTCTTTTCATCCACCCAAATTATTATAACTTTGACAAAGTGTTTGATCATTTCTATTAATCATGGAATTATAAGCTCAGGGTTGTAAAGAGTTTTAAAGGTTTAGTGTCTGGTTCATGACACATGTGTATATTTCCAAATATAACTTAGTAAAATTTAGGATGACATCCAAGAGATTGTTGAAGAACTACTATGTTCGAGGAGTTGTTCTGGGTTCCAGGAAAAGTTCAGAGACCTGCATCACTGTAGAGAATTCAGTTTCTAATGGGATTGAACAATATCAATAAAAAACGAAATAACAAAAGGCTGTATAATAGTGTTCTTAAGAACACTGAGACAGAGCACTGTGGTTCAAGAACTTAAATTCCTATAGTGGAAATCATGTTAGGGGAAATGCTGTTTGGAGAAAACCTTTGAAAGCCATTAGGATTATGTTTTCTTGTACTAAAATAAATAACTTTTATATATTTTACCTTAGTAATCACGAACACCATATGAATATCCAACTCTTTACCATTTTATACTCACTAACGAGGTACCTTTCAGGACATTCTTTTCTGTAGTTTCAATAACATTTTTCTAAATCATTTTGTAGGACTGCAAAAAAAATGCCCATCGTGAGAAAAACTCTTTCTAGGGTTGGTCTTCCTCTGAATGTTCAAATTCTGTTTTATTTTATAATTTGGTGGTTCCTATCAGACACATCATTTTCCTGTCCATATTTCTTACATGCCAGGGACTTCCTACTACAAGGATCTGTGACTCCACCTGTAGGCTTTTTTCAACTGCAGGGGCTGACTGGGAAGGCAGGGAGGGGACAGGCTGGAAGTGCTAGGGACTTAATACCTCCAGGAGCAAAAGCAACTTGGTAGAAAAGTGTACTAGCTCTTAGGTGGGATACTTCGGGTAGAACCTACACGGTGCCCCAGAGGTTTCTAGAGGGATTGGGCCCCAGCTGACCACAGCAGTAATGTGTTCTCATTGATACTTTGTACTGACTTCCTAGGACTGCATCTAAACATGCTGCTTGCATTAAAGCCCTTGCTTTATTTCTGTTTTGAGGAGAACCACGCCTAAGAAGAAGTTTGACTCCAATCTGGGCCCTGCCTCCTAAATATCTGGGTCCCAGAGAAATGTTGGAGGCTTGAGATGAAAAAGCCTTTGAAAACTGAGCTTCCCGAATCCCAGAGTTTTGCAGCCCTGGATCTGCTCAGGATAACTTTATGCCAAGTACATGCATATTTCTCTGTTCCCTCCCCACTGATACCACAGAAAATACTTCCAAAGCCCAGGATTATTCCTGCCAGTCTCGGTCCTGCCCAAATCTTCATTTCAAAAATCTCTCCTTTGTTTTAATTCCTTTTCTATATTGAACCTCCATTTCTCTTTTCCCATCAGAAGGAATGACCTGCAATTTACATGTATTAGGACTGAAATTCTGCAGTTGGTGATAAACTACAAATCTGTATGTATTGCCAAAGACAATGTCATGGTTAGGGAGTTTTAAATGGTGTATTGAAAAGGAAGTAGAAATACAATCTGAATAATCAGGGAAGGCCTCACAGAGAAGGTTTGGACCCTTGATCTAGTCCAGTCTCCCATTTTACAGATGCACAGACTGAGATCCATGATGTTAAGAGACATATTCAGGGTCCCACAGCGTAGGAGTGGTGAGTTTCCTTCCATCCCTCACCCCTCAACTCCCTCAGGTCTCCACCCCATTCTGCCTACTCACCCACCATTGGTCCACGGGCAGCCTTGCCTCTGCCTTTGTCTTTTGTTGGCCTTGAAATTTACCAGGAGGATGATGCCGATGCCCGATACCCGAGGTCTGAGGCCTAGGAAAGGGTGAAAACAAATAGCACATTCTCCTCGGCATTCTCCACACTGTACAGTATCAGTTGTCCTAAAAGGTTTTGCTATGGGTTGAAAATATTGTTTGTTTTGTTTTAAATCTTGGAAAAAATTCTAGTTGCTTGGAATTTTTTTCTCCAGAATTAATCATGAGAAGCATACTTTATAGCTTTGTTCTCTGTGAAGCAGAAAACAAAATAGCCATTGTAGGCCCCCTTTATTTAAACCCAGAAACTGATGATGCTGTTCACCCCTTCCACTGAGCAGCCCTCGGATATTGGTCTCTGGAGAGCACTGAGTACCCAGGGCGGCAGGATGCTGCTGAGTAAGCCCTTCCCAAACCCAAACTTGGACAATTCCTCTGACTGTTCTTCAGCTTAGTTGTATCAAATATTCTCAACAAGTTCTTCCAATTTCTGTTTTTAAACTGAGAATAAAAAGACCAACACATTCCTTTTATGTTTGTGCAAATGAAGTAGAAGCAAGAAGCTGGGGAAACTCTAGCAAAAATCTTTCGATATGTAACTGGAGTGATTTCCTACTGAAGTCCTGAAATATGAATTAAAAGAATATATTTATTTTGTTTCAGATTCCAAGGTTGTATTTTTGGTACTTTTTACAGACTGTAGGATCAATATTCTAAGAAAAGTCTGTCTTTATCAACCTCCAGTAATATTAATTCACATATACTTGGGGATCCATTAGAAGACAACTTTCTCTTCCCACATCATGATTTGTTTTAAAGGCGGCGGGAGGCGGGGGGGCTCATTAGTTCATTTAGCGTTCACTGTAGAACAATGCTATTCACCATGAAGTCATTTAATTAAAAAGATAATTTCCCATAATGTAAAATTTCAGGCAACTCAATGTCATTTGAGAGATACACTGACAAGCAATATTATGTACACTGTATTGATCTCATTTTCTGCTTTGATTCATGTTTGACTCAGATCTAATCAGAAATGTCTCAGTACAGAAAACACTTTTTCTGTAAAGATTTTTGGGACCTAGAGTGTGTACTGCTGCCAGGTATAGGTATATGATATCCACATAAGGCCCCCAGACTGCCCCTGATGGAAAAAAAAAATGGACACAACCTCTATTCCACTGCCCCCTCTGAAAAGTGGCCTCGGGGTCCCTGCTTCTCCTGCAAAGGAATCATTGTAGGAAAAAAATGAGAGCCTCTAGAAAATCAGAGGTACCTAAGGGAAAAGAGGAAAGAAATTATAAGAAGCAGGAACAGCTCAGGGGAGCTGTTTCCAGGAGCAAACATCCAGTCAGGGTGGGCCTTCTTTTTGGTAAACATCCCTTTGAAAACAAATAAATAACAAATACAATGTAAAAAACAGTGGGAAACAAACTTTCAGGAAAGCACTGTTATCATCAGTTATTCTAATCTTAATACGGTTTGGTTCAGGCAGATGCTTCCCTTCTTATAAACCAGTTGCACCAAGAAGATGGGATTTTATTTGCTGGTGTGGGGGTTTAGAATGAGTCCCTGCAAGGTTTGCCTATTGTGATATGTAGATTGTCTCAAGCTACACACAAACAAGACTCTGTGGGTTCAAGAGAACTTCTGTTCCCATTTAACTACCTAGGAGAATTTGAACTGGGGCTGTGCCCATAATAACTGATTATCAGGGATAAGTTTTTTTGCCCATCTGTAGGGCAGGGCAAATTTCTAATTACTAAATATCCACATTTCACATCCTGCAATGACCCTTTGAAGCCCCCAAGGCACCTAACCTCATCCTTAGCTCAGAATGTCATAATATACCATACTTTCATTTTTTGTCTTCAAACCTTTCATGCATAAGGGGTCTCTGATTCTCTCATGTATGTGGGGTTCCCACATATATGCATGTATTAAATTTCACTACTTTCTCTCCTGTCTCGTGTCTATTTGATTATATATCAGCCAAAAGAACCTTGAGGGTAAAGGAAAGTTTCTTCCTCCTTCACATTAGGGAGAGAAAAGTAGATAATTCTAGTGCCCAGTGCCGTTTTGGAATTTGGGTAGAAGTATGTGTGTGTGTGCGTGTTTGTGTCTGTGTCTGTGTGTACAATGAGGGCACAGGACACCCTAGGAGAAGTATATAAAGAAGGGGAAAGAAAGCCTGAAGTAAATATCACTAATTTCAACACATGACCTAAGAAAGAAGTTAACACTCTGCCCGCTCTCCCTCCTTTTTCATCTCCTTCGCCTCATTTTCCACTTGAGATTTGAGCCTTGCTGAATCCTTGCTCCCAGGAATGAGAATTTAAACCAATGTTATTAGTATGAGAATTTAGCAGCATTATTCATTAAATTGGCTTTTCTGGGAGTGTGCTACTAATCGAAGTGCCATAGTAAGTAATAATCACATAATATTACTAATGACTAACAATAATAATTATTATTGTCACATAATTATTATTATCATTAATAATATAATAATCATATAATAATGTTATCATTCTTTTTCTCTTTTTTTTTCCCCTTATAATCATTATTGTCAAAGCTTCTCTGGGAGATTTTGAGCCAAGTGCTAAACATCTGTACATTGCAGCTCCCAGGCTGAAGGATGAAAGAATTTAAGCACAGTGGGTAAACAGTCAGGGCTGTTGGGTGCAGACTGCAGGTTGGACCCTGTACTTCAAGGTCAGGCCAGGAAGGTGAGTGGATTCTGAAATCTGATCTGTGTTCTGCTTTCTGGGCAGAACATCTCAGCTCACAGCAGATTCTACAAGGAAGATGAGATATCTTTTCTCGTTTGCCCACAGGCTACAGGCTGGCTGCAGCCATGAGCCTAAGACAGGCCTAATGCTAATTACCAGAGTTGGGAAGGACAAACACAAGAAGATGCTCAGCCTTTTGGAGAAGTTCCAAAATCATAATTTGGCCGTATTAAGGCCAAGTGGGAGAAACAAGCGTTTGAGGAAATGGAAAAAAGGAGATGCACAATCAAGTGTTCAAGTTCAGGACTGTGACTTCAGTCAAGGGGCTCTTTTCTTGCTGCTCTTGGGCAGTTTTCATTACATTACCTTCAGCTCTGGTGTCTTGTGACATTAATACTTTACCTAAGACTTATAGAAATTCAGGTTGGTCATATGTTGGGTCCTGTCTGTATTGAGGGAGTTCTTAGAATTTCTTCTTTATCTCCATGTACCTCTTTAATTGTCTTATCCTTAATGAGTAAAGTAAAATTTGGTCCTTTAACAAGTAATTTGATTTACCTAATCCTTGATTTAATCTGAGAACATTTTTAAGCAAAGCTTGTTAGAAAGTGAGTTAAAGTGTGGTTCATTAGTCTGGAGCCTGTGAAAGATGTTACAGCTGCTGCAGCGAGACAAGCAGGCTTTGTTTGTATTGAACCACAGCAGTGTCGGAGGCTCCTCCTTGCTCTCTATTTAGCACTCTATCTTTATCTAATCTTTAACAAAGCATAGTTTGTGCAGCCAGTCTGTAATAAGCACAGTGAATCAGCCCATCCTTCTGGAAGGTGGCAGCAGCGCACAGTGTCTAAATATTTATTTCAAATATAACATACCTTGTGGTCCTCTACATCCACAGATTTTCCAGTTTAAAATACCCATGACCATATAATTCATATGGATTTTGCAATAAGAGGATGTGCAAATGGACTCAAGTGCCACAATCACTACCAAACTAGTTTAAACCACACAGCTGGCCCTCCTAGGGAAGGCATACCAGAGGAAGAGCCCTTGGCTTTGAGCAGGATTGCCACATGATTGTGCATATTGGTAGGGATCCATTGTGTTATGGATGGCTACAAATGGTGGGGTAGTAGACAGAATGGACTAGGTTGTCCACAGTAACAAACAGTCCCAAAGTCTCAGTGGCTAAATACAACAAAAGCTGATTATTTGCTCGTGCTAAATGCCCATCATGGGTAGACAGGGAGATCCTACTGCATCTCAATGTGCTTTTACAATTACGTCAGCTGGGAGAAATATAGTGAACCACACTGGCTCTTAAAGCCTCTGCTTGTAAATGACACATGTCACTTCTCTTCCCATTTCATTAGCTAAAGCAAGCCACATGTCCACACCTAATTACAAAGGAGGCAGAGAAATGCAATCTTACCACATATCCAGAAGAAGGAGAGAATGGAAACATTTGGAACAAGTGTAATGATTACAACTAGAGGTCCATTTAGAAAGACTCCGGTGTCACCTTTGTGTTCCAGTAGCTCCCAAGAGAGATCAGGAAAAATGATGTCCACAATTTATATATCTGGTAACCACCCTCACAACTCAGGTGCCTTATTTCCAGAAATAGATGTTATGTACAATTACGTAGAGAGAAAAGCAGTAAGTTCTAACTCTTTCACGTGGGTTCATTATATTTTCACCTCTAAAGTAAAGAATTTCATAAATCATGAATATCATTATTGAGGAATATAAAACTGATTCTCAGAGGCTTCAAAAGTGAAACATGACTCCAGGTAGCAGAGATACACTGTCTAAAGAGCATACCCTTTCTGAGTATTGTCCTTCTCTTTTACATCTGAATCATATGTTAAAACTTGTGGGAACCCAGAAGCCACTCTCTGGAAGCTGAGCCAGTCTCTTCCCTAAGAATGTGGAATTTGGACTAATAGAAACACTTACAGGAAACAAGGAATTTGACTAACTGGTCTGGGTTGTCTATTATTTAGAGATGTAATTGAGACTGTTAGTGCTCCCTAATTATCCATATGCTCCTCCTATTTCCCAGTCTTCCTTGCAGATAGATTGGAGCCATGTGACTAAGTTCTTTCTGATGATGGGAAATGAACAGAAGTGATTCCAACCACTCTGAGGCTTGGTTATTGAAAACATCCCTGAAATGATTTCACTTTCTGTTCCCCTGCAGCAGTGACCTTGGCGGCTACATGTTCCAGATGGCATAGTTATATGTCATGTACAGTGATGAAGGCTTTCCCATCCCATAGAAAACTGTCACATGAGTGAGGAAAGAAACCTTTAAGGTTTAGAATTTATTTCTTGATTGAGCATATCCTAGATCACCCTAACATAGCACCAACATAGGAGTGGCCTCATTCTGCTAAGAAGCAAAAAAAAAAAAAAAAAAAAAAAAAAAAAAAAAAAAAAAAAAGCTGATCTGCAAAGAGGAAGAAAATGATGTACATGAGCAGAGCAGAGACAAGAAAAAGAGGCCCTGGGTCCTTCCAATTCCTGGCTCCAATCCCTTCTTGAAGCAAACCATATGTCTGTCCTTAGCTTCTGTGATTCTCTTATATCCTTATCGTAGTAAATTTCTTGTTTTTAGTTAGCTGTATCAAAAAATTTTTGTCTTTTGCAACTAAAAGAGTTATAACTAATACTTCCCATATCTCATTGCTTCAGTTTATCCTTTTGACTCATTATACCATGAAAACAACTAACAAGTTAATAGTTATGGTTCTGACTTTGATTTCTAATCCCTTCATGCAAGGAATGCCAAGATCTAGAGTAAAATCTTTCCAGATGGAATTCCATAAAACAGCCAATCCTTAACACACAATTCCAGAATTACAGATCTTCTCCATTTATACAAAATTTAAATTAAGGTAGGTAATATTTTCAGTTTTATTGGTTACAAATGCCCAGCTGACAAGTTACTCAACTTCTACAATTGTAGCAAAATTCTAGAACTATCACGAAAGGATTGCTTGTTCAAGAAGAACAGCTAAGGAATTGATTGGCTGTTCAGAATCTGTGCCAACTTCCTTTCTGCAGGCAGACTAAATAGTGGATACCTTTTTATAAAAAGAAAGGCATCATCTTAGGGGACAAAAACTTCCTCTGCTGTGAACAAGCTGAATACAATCACAGAAACTGCAAACTAAAGAGTTTTTGATGACAAGATATTGCTGATGCTTAGTGCCTTCAAAGGCATTCCAGGAAAGGTGAAGGCATAATTATGACTAACAATAACTCATGTTTCTTCCAGGATGTTACTCACTTGACCAATGGATCACTTGGGGTATATGTCAGTGAGTCAGCTCATATTGTTTGGCAAAAAGATCCCAGGTCCCCAAGCTCTTTGCATTAAACTCAGTTCCTGGGGAAGAAATAAAGGCAGTAAAGCTTTGATAGTAAAAAATAAACAAATTTTGTTCTTTCAGTTTCCCCATCCACTACCTCACCCTATATACCTAGCAAAATGAAATATCAAGACCAATAAAGAAAATCTTGAGCATACCCTTCAAAAGATGAAGGATCCAGATGAAGGAGAAAGTCAGAAACACCAGTAGGAAACAAAGAGAGTCTAACAACTCACCAAGTTCTGAGACAATATGAACTTACACATTCATGTTTTAACTTAAATGATATAAGGATATAACAAACCCAGTTAAAATAATAATAATTACAAATAAAAAGGCAATTAGATTAGATGGTCTAAAGTCTTTTATTTGAAATTCCATGATGAAAGGACTATGTGCCCTGATGTAGCTCAAGGGCCAGATGAAATTTATCCTATAATAATGGCATTGACATTTTTAATTCTCACCTGAGGGCATGTTTATTGATTTTAGAGAGAGAGGAAGGGAGAGAAAAAGAAAGAGAAAAACATCAATATGAGAGAGAAACATTGATCAGTTGTCTCCTGCATGTGCCCGGACTGGGGATAGAACCCGCTACCTTTTTTTTTTTTTTAAGTATATTTTATTGATTATGTTGTTACAGTAGCTCCAATTTTTTCCCCTTTGCTCCCCTCTTCCCAGTACCCCCCTTCCCTCCAGCAATCCCACCCCTCCTTGGTTCATGTCCATGGGTTGTGCATATAAGTTCTTTGGTTTCACCCTTTCCTATATTATTCTTAACAACCCCCTGTCTATTTTGTACCAACTGATTATGCTTCTTAATCCCTGCACCATATCCCCATCTCTCCTCCTCCCCTCTCCCAGCTCATAACCCTCCAAATGATCCCCATACCTATGATTCTGTTCCTATTCTGGTTTACTTAGTTGGATTTTGTTTTTGTTTTTTAGATTCAATTGTTGATAGTTGTGAGTTTGTTGTCATTTTAGTGTTCATAGTTTTGATCTTCTTTTTCTGAAGTAAGTCACTTTGACATTTCATATGATAATGGCTTGGTGATGATGAGCTCCTTTAGCTTCACCTTGTCTGGAAAGCACTTCATCTGCCCTTCTCTTCCAAATGATAGCTTTGCCGGATAGAGTAATCTTGGTTGTAGGTTGTTTTTCATTACATTGAATACTGCTTGCCAGTCCCTTCCTGCCAGCAAAGTGTCCTCTGAGAAATCAGCTGATAGTCTTGTAGGTACCCTCCTGTAGGCAACTCTCTGCCTCTCTCTTGCTGCCCCCAGGACTCTCTCTTTATCTTTCATCTTTGGCATCTCAGTCATATTGCATCCTGGTGTGGCCTCCTCTGGGTCCAGCTCGCCTGAGACCCTCCGTGCTTCCCAGACCTGTATGTCCATCTCCTTTGCAAAATTTGGGAAGTTTACCTCATTTTTTTCATTCTTGCTTCCTCATTCTGCACTGGTTGACTGTTTTTTTTTTCTTCCTTATGTTCCAAATCATTGATTTGAACCCCGGTTTCCTTCCCTTCACCATTGGTTTTGTGTGGATTTTCCTTCGTTTCCTTCGTTCACTTCTCTTATGTGTTTGCTGTACTCAAGCATATCTGTCAAGCCTGTGAGCATCTTTATCACCAGTGTTTTGAATTCTGCATCTGTTAGGTTGGCTATCTCCTCATCTGTGAGGTTGGCTATTTCCTCGTTGCTTAGTTCTCCTACTGGAACCTTGATCCATTCCCCATTTTGGGCCATACTTCTCTGTCTCCTCATTCTGACAGGCTCCTGTGTTTGTTTGTCTCTGCGTCCCAGGTAGAACTGTGGCTCCTGTTATGTTGTAAGGGGCGGATCCTTAGGGATTCGTCAGTACAGGGCGACCTGTTTCACCACGTTGTGGTGCTGTATGTGGGGGAGGGGTTCGAGAGGGAACAATGCCGCCTACTCAGCACTCGCCCCTTTTCCAGGTACCTCTCCCACTTCCGCACCAGACTGGCACCACTCTAGTTGTTGCCCTGGCCGTCGTTCCCAGACTGTGTGGGTCTGCGGATATTCTAGGACTGTGGGGGCCTTTAAACAAGCGGACTCTGCTGCGACCAGCAGTTTCTGCCTTCACCCCAACCCCCACTGGTTTGCACAGTCAGAAGCAATGAGGGTTGATTTTCCCTGAGGCTGGGACTGTGAGCTGAGAGGTCCAGTGAGAAGCTGGGAATGCTCCCCAGGTGTCCCTCCTGACTTTTTAAAACATGTAACCATGCTTTATGCTGGTCTGCCACAGCCGCCGTTGCTGCCGCTGCTGCTGCTGCCACCACACCGCATCCTCTCTGGCCCAGCTTGGCCCAGCTCAGCCCCTCCAGCTCGGCCCCTCCTACTTGTCTGGATGAGTATTTCTTCTTTATATCTTTGTTTGCTGGACTTCCACGCAGTTTGATTTTCTGGAACTTCTGGTTGTTTCTAGTTTTGAGGCAGTTGTATTCCTTCTTAGTTGTGGAGAGAGAGGCAGCGTGTCTGTCTACGCCTCCATCTTGGCTGGAAGTCCAAGAACCTGCTACCTTTTGGTGTACAGGACAGCACCCTAACTAACTGAGCCAGCCACCTGGCCAGGGCCATTATTTTATATTTTACTGTATAATACATTCAGAAGAGTTTATTAAAATATAGGTATAGTTTAAAGAAGAATAAAAGCCCAATACTCATGAACTTATCAACTAGCCTAGTTTAAGAATAAAATATTTACAGTTGGGTTCTCCTCTCTGCTCTCCTCCTCAATGGTCACTCAGAGGTTACTATTAGTTCACACATTTGTGTTCATCATTTCCTGTTTTCTTTATGGTTTTTACCACCTATATTTATGTATCCAAACAACAGGTTTAGTTTTGAAAATTTGGTAGCTGCATAAAGAAATATCAAAATTACACTATGAAATGAAAACTCAGGGATGAACACAACAGAATGTCTTGCTGACAGCTCCCCTGAGAGTTTACAAAAGCCCTTTCTGGGGAAGTCAGCAGGTGAGGTTATAGGCTAGTCCTTAGCAAACACAGGGCTCTGCACACTCAGGGCATCTGGCAAGACTGTCAAGGGAGCCTGGTACTGGAGTCAGGCAGATGGTAGGGAATTCTCTCTATTCTCTACCTTAGCTTCAGCTCTCAGATGTAAGTTTAAGCAGAAAGTTTGGTGAGATAATATAAGTGTCCTCAGCAGATCCAGACATAAGGACATGGGAAGAGAGCAAAAACTTAGTCAACAAATGATCATGACACAGGTAAGAATCTCAGCAAGGCTTATTTAAGTATTGTGTCCTCAGGTTGAAAGAGAGAATAAAATAACACCGGAAACTTGGCTATGACAGCCACCAACATGTCTGTCTCTTGAATCTCATGTTCCTCTCTAGGATAGGTGTCCTCTACGTCTGTTGATAGTTGTTCTGAAATCTCCCTTCACTGTCCTCATGGGGATTTCCTTCGCCTTTCTACTGAGTTGGATCACCTGTTTTTTGCATCCAGGACCAAAATGCATAATTTGTGGGACCCAGTGAAAAATGAAAATGCAGACTTCCTTATTTAAAAATTATTAATAATTTCAAAATGGTGACAGCTAAACATTAAACTAAGGATGGGTCCCTTTTATATATGGAACACTGTGCAACTCTATGGGTTGATGCCCATAAAGCCAGCCCTGCCTATATCCCATGTCTTCCTCTTTCCTGGTTTACTCTCTTGTTTTAGTGGAGCACATTCCCCAGTATTCGGCAGCCGTCCGTCTCGAGAGACGATGGTGTAGCTTCTTAAGAGTCTATCTGCACTGCCGAGAATGGTTGTGCAGTCCGACTCTGGAGTGACACGGTATCTGTCTCCTCCCGTGTTGAATCGAGATCTTGCGATGACGCTGGAGTGTCCTCTCCAGTGAAGCTACAAAGCCTGGGCAGGGTGATATGGAGGGCCAGCTGTTGCCCATGCAGCAGACCCCCCCTCTCTTCGCAGCTGAAGGATCCAAGGGGAAAGACAGAGTCAATACAGCTTGGCTTCAGGTGCGCCGCAGGAGTTGCCGGTGTTGACTACAACGTCAAACCGCCTTAGGAACTCCGGCTCCGGATTTTCTGTCGGGGTTTACTCCCTTAGCCTTGCCCCTGAAGAGGTATGCCGCAAGGCAGCGGAGGTTTTTTGGAGTCAGAGTTTTCCTTCTCTGATGTGCCCTGACTGGAAGATCGAACCAGCGACACTTAGCTCGCAGGCCGACGCTCAATCCACTGAGCCAAACCAGCCAGGGTGGAACATTCCCCAGTAGTCTTTTAAGAAATGGTACATGGGCGATATGTTTTTGAGACTTTAATGTCTAAAAATGACTTTGTTCTATCCTCATGCTTGAATGCAAGCCACTCTATTGCACAACACTGTATTCTAAATGTTATTCCCTGGAGTTGTGCAAGGAATAATCCTGCTTAATTGATGGTTTGGCTTGATATAAAATTCTAGGTTGGAAATAATTTTCCTTCAGAATCTTAAAGGTATTATTTCATTGCCTTCTTGTTTATGGTGTTACTGTGAAGAGATCTGAAGTTTTTTGGATTCTAATTCTCTATACGTGTTTTTATTCCTTTCTAGGAGCTTATACAAATTTCTCTTTGCCTCAGAGTTCTACAAATCTATAACATACCTTAGTGAGGGTTGATTTTCATTCATTGTACTTAGGACTCTACAGGCCCTATTGAACTGTAACTCATGTTCTTCAGTTCCCAGAAATTGTCTTGAATTATTGCACTGGTAATTTTCTCTGTTCCATTTACACTTTTCTCTTTTTTCTGGAACTCTTATTATTTGGATGATGAACCTTCTAGAACATACCTCTCACATTCTTACTCTTTCCTCTTTGTCTACTCTTTGTTCTACTTCCTGAGAAAATCCTTTACCTTACATTTTAGCCATTCTATTTTTTTATTTCATAATGGTTTTTAATTTCTAAGAACACTTTTTTGTTCTGTAAATGAACCTTTCTTATAATATCCTTTTTCTTTTTTACACATGTAGTTTGTCTATTATCTGAAGATACAGGAATTCTTGTTTGTTTGCTTTCTCCTCCCTGCATAGCTGCTATTATCCCATGTTGTCTTTTTCTTATATTGATTGGGTCTCTATCTTCTCCATCGGAGATTCTTCAGATACCTGATTACCTTTGTTATTTTGCTCTTGATAAACAGTGGGAACTACAAACTGATAAAAAAAGACTGAGCAAGAGGTTTGGGCTTGCCAACTTTAAATTTTAAGATTATCTAGGTGGACTGTTTCTTGGGGGACCTCTGTAATTAATATTTTTACATTTTCTTCTTGTCCTGGTCAGATTCCCAGAGGAGAATTTTCTAATCTCCTGCCTGGTAGATGAGAGTCTGGCTGAGAAACAAATGAAGAAAGAGGTCTGGAGGGAGAGTCAGAGTATATGAGCTAATTCCAGGTCCCACATTCCCCTCCAGGAGGAAGCCCTACTCTCAACCGTGGCTGGCATCCCTCAGTCCAGAACCATCTATTTTACTCTCTGCAAAGACAAAACCTCCAGATTTCTGTCCGGATGTGGGCTGGACAGTCACCTGGTGCCATGAAGAGGGAAAAGGCAACTAGGAATCCAACTGCTTTTCAAGTAGCTTCTTCTTCCTTATATGAGACTCCTCATTTACCACATCTAATGCTGCCAACTCCTGAAACTTTTGAGCATGCAGGGGTTTGAAGCCAGATCGGGGGTCAGCTTTCTTGGGCCTGTTAAGTTAATTACCACTTGTCCATCTGCTTTCCAATTTCCAAAATTTAATTGCTCTTACCATCTCTCCTATTTGCCCTGTACTTGTGTGTTTATGTCACTTGTTAAAATCTCTTTAATGTAGTTTTAATGTGCTTTAGGAGAAAGTAAAATTAGATACATGCATGCAATCCACCACCTAAACTCAGAGCGCCCCTGGCTTTCTTTAAACAACCTTTTTTGGAACTTGCTTTTTGAAACCTGTTTTTTACTTACTCAATAGTATTGATGATGTTGCTGGTGCATTGGCATGGTAGTGACAGCTAACTGTCAAATCCCAGGCATGGCTTCTGCTAGTGGCCTGCTATGGGAAATATCTATGGGATTATCTGTTAGCACTCCCTCCTCTCTTCCAGTAGTCCCCAGCTTGGCCACCTCAGGAGCTGCGATTTAGAAGAGAGCACACTTTTTAAAAAAAATTTTTTAAGGGAGAGAGGTTTAAAAGTGTTTTATTGTTAAAATGCAAATTTTAATGGTAATTAAAAATTTTCCCTCAGGAATCTCGTAGTGGAGTAGGAAAGGTATTGACTTTGGATCCAAGGAGTTTTGAGATCTATATTCAAATGCTGTAACTTTGGGCAAGTTATTTCATCTTTTTCCCCTCAGTTTCTTCATATGTCAATGGAGACTGAAGGCACAGGCATGAAAAAAGACATAGTTTAAGAGATGTCTGGCATGGGAAGGATGCCTATTCTCCACATCCACTTTCTCCATCTGCAAATACATTTTGGAAAACAGACAAACAAAAAAAGATGCCTGGCATGGGGTTAAGCTCTATAAATGTATATTCTTTCCCCATTTTTCCTCATCTGCTAGCAACAGCATTAAGATAGCAGTTTGTTCCATACAACAAATATTCCCAAGAGTATTAAAGGAGACCATATCAGCAAAGGCAAAAATAATCTACCAGCAGTATGGGAATCTCTGAGAAGGATGTTCCTTACAGATTATTATTTGAAAAGGGAAAGGTAACTGAGGACCCCCAATATTTTCAGGCATGGTGGAGGGAAGTTTAACATGGTTTAACTATTTTTTTCTCCTTATTTTAACCATGAAGCCCCTGACCCCAATGCATTTGAAATATAACTCATACATAATTCCAATATTAGTTTGGTAGTATTTTTGAGTCACTGGTCCCTTTGACACTTTTCCCAGAAAAACACACATATGTATTTGTATTCACACAACTATATTTTGGAGGAAGTTGTCCCTAACGTTAATAAACTCTGACCTACACAAGTATTTTGTTTTTACTGCAGTGCTTCCCCTCCTCTGCACCCGCACACCAACCGCTGCTAAGTACAGGCTGGCAAAGCCAGTTGGCTCAGTGAAGGCTGGAATTTAGCAAGATGCTTGGGCATGGAGCTGGGTGTAGGGAGGAATGGAGGTAGCAGGGAGCACGTCCTTGCTAGCCTCCCCTGCTGTTCTGACGCCCAGGGAACAAGCAGCAGCAGCAGCTCAGTGCGTGCAACAGTAGAAGCCCAGGACATGTTCCGTGGGCTACAGCCTGACACCACCTGGGCGACATTATGGGCATGTGGCAGCTCCCACCTTCCACATCCATATGGCTAGGGAGACGAGAAGAGAGTGCAGGATAAGCCAACAGCAGAACTGCCAGAGGGCAGGGTCTGAACTTTCCAGTTGCAGGGACAAGATTTTTCACTACAACCTGGACGATTTTTCTCCCTCCTCCTAGAGAGCATCCTGCCACACCCAGACAAGGGGTGGGCAGGGAAATAAAAGTAGCTGAAAACTCCCACATTGGTCAGGCAAGGTGGAAGAAGGTTTAACGTGGACTTTATTTTAAACCAGGAAGTCTCTCATCCCAATGCATTTGAAATATAACCCACTCTTACATAATACCAATATTAATTTATCAACATTTTTTTAGTCACTGATTCCTTTGACACCCTGCCCCACGTTGGGCAGGAGCGGGTGCAGTGGGTGGGACTCCGTGGAGCGCACCACGACTAACCCAAGATATCCGGCTGCTAACTGCGCACACACTGGGTGGGTAGGGTGTATTTAGGGACGCAGGCCGGCAACTTCCAAGCCTCTGAAGGTAGATTTAAGATCCACACTCCTTCTAGAGTTGGAGGTGGGTTGGGTTCCTGGATGGGGAGAAGCCTGCTTCCACTCCCTGTGAGGCTGGGGTAGCAGGGCAGGTAGTTATCATGTCCTAGTGTGACACCCACCCACAGATCTAAAGGGAGAACACAGACCAGCTACTAATTCTGTAAACTATTCAACGTATGGAGGCCTAAAACAGACACCCAGGCTATTTGCATCAATGTAAAAACAATCACATCCTAAACCCTTTTGTAGGTACAAAATAGAATATTTTAAATAGATAAACAAAAACAAGTCATACTTGGTCCTTAGGATTAATTTTCCTTTCCTTATTTTACCCTCTCACCCATGGAAGTGGGTACTTTTACAATTGAAGAAACTGGTTCTGAGGGGTTATGTAAGGTCACACAGTTAATAAGTGACAGAATCAAGGTTGAACTAGGTGTCACACTAAGCAGGTGTCCTTTATTGGTATTCTCTTCTTAAAGAAGAAGCAGATTTTTCTTCATCTCTGTTAGCAAAGAGAAGGAGCCCCTCTCTATATAAATAAAGGTGCTGGCTACCATGGTACCTGTGAAAACTGCTGCCTTCCATTCTTTTCTGACCACAGGACATTTTTGCTTTGAGCTGTTTATTTACTCCCCTTATAAAATGGTTTGCTGGATTTAAGACTGCAGTCTGAAACTCAATATTGTTTTCTTTTTTGAATCTCACTAGACCTATCTATGCTAAGGGCTTAACTCACCCGTGTTCAGACCAAGTGATCCAACCCTGGCAATACTGGAAAATGATGCACACTCCCTTCCAGTAAATGTAGACTTTAGAACTATCTTGAACATTTAATCATCAATTACCTAACTGTTCAATGGATATTTTAATGAGTGTCTCTGCCTTTCCCTGCACCAATCTACTTTCTCCTTTGTCAGGTTTTTTCTTTGTTTGTTTGTTTGTTTGTTTTACTGACTTGGTTAAGATTCCTTTGCATATAAACCCTCAGTGGTTTCCCACCATCTATAGGATGAAGACAAGACTTGTAATATAGGCCCCTGCCTATGCCTGCAGTTCTTAAATTTGGAATAGAGACAAAGTGAAACCCCAAAGTAGAGCCAAGTGTTTTACAGAGCTGCAAAAGTACCGATTCTTGTCCTCAGGTCCTATGTGAGATAATCAGTGAGTTTGGTGCTCACAGAGGAATGTGGGCTGCTTATAGTGAGGTGTTCATAGTTCTTTCTTTATAACCTATTCCTAACTCTTTTGAAAAATGAACCCAGAAAGCTTTGGAAAAAAGTTAGTTCACTAGCAATAGAAAAGCTGGGCCAAAGGAAAAGGAAGAGATAAGTATTTGAGGTCTAAAGTCAATGTCATTGCTAGGTTCATGCTGGATTCCCTGGCATCCAGGACAAAAAGGGAAGTAGGATATATTATTTGAATTTTGTTGATAGAAAAGAGGAAACTTACCAGTTCTTGAAAACAGGCAAAGATTTTATCTTTCTCTTCGTTGCTTTTTATATAATATTATAAAATTGGTGCACGTCTTTCATAAAAACAAAAATCCTAAAATAATCGTCGGCAGCCGTCCGTCTCGAGAGACGATGGTGTAGCTTCTTAAGAGTCCATCTGCACCGCCGAGAATGGCTGTGCAGTCCGACTCGGGAGTGACATGGTATCTGTCTCTTCCCGTGTTGAATCGACATCTTGCGATGACGCTGAAGCTACAGAGCCTGGGCAGGGTAATATGGAGGGTCTGCTGTTGCCCATGCAGCAGACCCCCCCTCTCTTCGCAGCTGAAGGGTCCAAGGGAACGACGGAGTCGATACAGCTTGGGTTCAGGTGCGCCGCAGGAGTTGCCGGTGTTGACTACAACGTCAAACCGCCTTAGGGACTCCGGCTCCGGATTTTCTGTCGGGGTTTACTCCCTTAGCCTTTCCCCTAAAATAATACAAACATCTATATAGTAAAATGTGCATGCCCATCTTACCCATACCTCCACTTCCCTTCTCCAGAAGTAAACCCTAACCCCTGAGACTAACCATTTTTTTCTAGAGGTTTTTGTTTTTCAATTAGAAGTACTTACACAGTTTTCATAGCATATGAGTTTTATTTGCTTCAAAAATTTTATCAAATTAACCATGGTATTTTATAACTTGCATTTTCACTTTATACTATATTAGGAACATTCTTCTATATCAATATAAATAGATATACCACTTTAATTTTACTGACTATAATATTCCATTATATGTAGGTAACATAATTGACTTAATCATTCCCATTTCTTCCTGATTTTACAGTCTTATATATAATGAGCATGCTTGTATATACAATTTTATAAAGAAATATTTCTATAGAATAGATTTCTTAAAGTGAAACTATGGAATCACATGGCTTGTACATTTAAAATTTTGATAAACTGCCTTCAAAAAGACTGCACCAATTTATAATCTCACAAACAGTGTTCAAAAGTGCCCATTTCCCCATTCTCTTGTCAGCATTAGATATTATCAACCTTTTTCATTTTTGGGAACAAATTTCTAAATGGAATTTCTCTTGGCAAGGTTGGTATATTTTAATCAAGAAAGGAGACCAATGAGACAGTCTCATTCCTCTTGTTCTAGGAAGGTGGTTTTCAAGCTGTGCTCTATGGAATTGTAAGGGATGGGAGCTGGGGAACACAAAAGGACAGGACCTCCATTTTCTTAACCAAGGCAACCGAGTTCTTATCTGTTTTACATGTTGCACTTTGTGATTAGGTTTTATTTGTAGATAAGATTAAGCAGTATGAAGATACCTCAAAAAATTAAAAATGGATCTTCCCTTTCTGGGAATATATCTGAAGAAACCCAAAACACCAATTCAAAAGAACATAAGCACCCCTATGTTCATTGTAGCATTATTGCCAAGACATGAAAGCAGCCCAAGTGTCCATCAGTAGATGAATGAATAAAACAAGTAGGAAATATTTACACAACGGCATATTGCTTGACCATAAAAAAGAAAATTTTACCCTTTGCAACAGCATGGATAGGCCTGGAGAACATTATACTAAGCAAAATAAGTCAGAGAAAGACAAATGCCATATGATTTCACTCATATATGGAATCTATTGCACAAACTAAACTAACAAGCAAAATAGAGACAGACTTATAGATAGAGAGCAGGTTGACAGCTATTGAGGAGGGTTAGGGGTGGGAGGATGGAGCAAAAAGAAAAAGGATTCACAGACATGGACAACAGTGTGGTGATTGCAGGGAGGGAGGAGGTGTATAAGGGGCATAAATGGTAATGGAAAAAATACAATTAAAAAAAGACACATTGGCATACCCCAGGTCTGAGCCTTGTTTCTCACTGAAACATTAGCAACTTAAAGAGGAAGTGAAAATGTATTCCCTAAGACAAAAAAAGGGGGGAGGTGTTAAAACAATGACTCTCCAGCTATAGCCAAAATATTCTAATTTATACATTGTGTATTTGTCTGCCAATGGCCTTGTCTATGCTAGGCCTTACTGGGTAATGCCCAATTGTTACCCTGCAACCAATCCTAAAATAACATGTTTTCCAAGATTTGGATTAAAATTCTCCTTCTGTAACTACCCCATCACTCTCACAACACACACACACACACACACACACACACACACACACACACACACACACACCATGTGTGGATATCCCTCTTTATTTGTTTAAACTTCAACTTGATGTCAGCTTCCTTTCTCTTGGCCTAAGTAAAATTCCACGGCCCACGATCCTCTAAGATTTCTGTGAGTTCCTCCAAGCCTTAGGTTCTTGTGCCCTTCTCTGCCTTCTACTTCTTTCGGTACTCTCTTTAAGATCCACCATGTGTAACTTAGCTCCTTCTTTGGTAATCACACACACAAAGAATAACAATAAACTACTACACTACAAAAATAATTCTTGAGAAGAGTTGAATTTACTATAGATAGCATGCTGGGAAGGTCAGAGAAAGAGGGGTTTAAACCACAAGGATACAAACAATTTCAAAATGGCACCATGAGCATCCTTGTGGCCTTCCATAATCTAATGGCCTTTCATGAGTCCATCTTTACCTCACTGGCTCCTCTCTTCTATTCTTTATCTTCACTAACTCCCCCATGGATTGAATCAAGAACCTCAAATTATTTTACTCTATTAAGCATTGCAGTTCATCTCTTACCAGCTTTTACCCTCAAACTCACATGGCCAATCTCTTCATAGTGCTCATCTTATTAAAAGGGCTTTCCATTTATTAGAATCAACCCTCTCTAGGAGACTGTTTTCTTAAAACATAGTGATAGAAACATAGTTTGTTCCTCTATACCCCTGCTATTTCTTCTTCACTAAAATTGTCATTGTATTGCTTTTGTCCTGTAATCATTTTATACATATGGGCCCTGCAAGCAAATGTTAAGTGGCCCAAGAGTAAGTACTCTCCCTTTTTGTAGCTTTTAAATGCTCTGTCTTTGGTATGTGCCTCACAAATGCATAATGAATAAAGCCACCACTAATTATAGAATTAAAATAAGAGTAATGATAAATACTGGTATGAACATTTATGTACAGGTATAAATAAATAAACAAACAAACAGACACCTTCTCACCAGGAAAAAATACAGTAATAATAAGTGAATATAAGAAGACTCTTAGGCCTTGGCTGGTGTGGTTCGATGGAGTGAGCGCGGGCCTGCGAACCAAAGGGTCACCAGTTCAACTCCCAGGCCAGGGTTCCAGCCAGGTCTCCAGCCAGGTCCCCAGCTGGGGGTGTGTAAGAGACGACTATACATCGATGTTTCTTTTCTTCTCTTTCTCCCTCCCTTCCCCTTTCTCTAAAAACAATAAATAAATAAATAATCTTAAAAATTAATTAAATTATATTTTTTAAAGAGAAAATTAAAAAGAAAAAGAAGACTCTTGACTATTTTATAGGCTGTTGTAGATGTCTCCTTGCAAAGGCCATAAAATTTGTGATTTTTAGGAAGTTCATTAAAACATTCAGACATATTTTCAAGTCATATTTATTTTTTAGGAGAGCCATAATGTAAGGTTATCCTACTCAAAATATTCACTACTTCACATTCTTTTTTTATGTTGGCCTTTACCCTTCTAAAATTTCTTTTCTGCTTCTCCTATTAGCTAGATATTATTTTTGTTTATTCCCATCCCACCTGGACAGATAGAAAAGAAGCAGAGATGATTATATCAGTACAATATCTCATCTTGCAGGGATCCCAAGAATAAAGAACACTATATAAAATAGCATGCTGTGTAAACCAAGGCTTAAAACATCCTTTAGTAAATCATCATAAAATATCACTTGAAATTCCTACAGGATCTTCTGCCTGCTATGTTTAATTCCTAAATCTCATGTTATTGAAAGAAATCTGTTTACTCTTTTATCTACACTCATATTTTACAATTTTTTTTTTCATCAAAACTGGCTTAGTTTTATGTGAGAAATCAGGAAGATATGACAAGTTACAATTTGTGATATTTGACCCTTTGCAATAAACTTAAGTCCAAGAATAGCCTAAAGTTCAGAAACCAGGCCCAATTTCATATATGTGATTATATATATTATATATATATGATTATATATATATATATATTTTTCCCCTGAAAGCACAGATTGTTCTGCTGTTCTGTTCTGCTTATCTTTATGGCAGAATTTTTCCCAAAATATTCAAGTAAAAATGTTTTTCCCAATTATTGGCTACTTATAAGTGACTCACTTCAGATTTAAGGACACATATAGGCTTAAAGTGAAGAGATAGAATATGGCAAAGGATATTCCATGTGAGTGAAAACCAAAAGATAGCAGGTGTAGCTATACTTATATCAGACAAAATAGTTTTGAGCTAAAATGGTAACAAGAGAAAAAAGGTTATTATATAATGCTAAAGGGGTCACTTCATCAAGAAGATATATATAAATATAAATAAATAAATATATATATATATATATATATATATATATATATATATATATATATATATATATATACACACCCAATACTGGAGCACCTAAATACATTGAGCAAACCTGAAGGGAGAATTAGACAACAATATGATAATAGTTGAGGACTTCAATACCCCACTTTCTGCATCCAGACAGAAAAAAACAAAACAAAACCTTGGACCTGAACCATATGTTAAATCTCATGTACCTAACATAATTTATAGAACAATTCATTTAGCAAGAGCAGAATATACATTTTTTCTCAAGTACACATGAAACATTCTTCAAAGTAGGTCATATGATAAGCCACAAAAGAAGTCTTAGCAAATTTAGGAAGATTGAAATCACACCAAGTATCCTTTCTGACAACAATGGTATGAAACTAGAAATCAACAACAAGAGGAAAGCTGGAAATTTTATAAGCATGTTGGAGACTAAACAATACATTCCTTGAACAACCAGTGGGATAAAGAGGAAATAAGAAGTATATATCTGAAAAAGAAATTTTAAAAACTATCCCATTTACAATACTATCAAAAACAATATTTAGGAATAAATTTAACCAAGAAAGTGAAAAATCTGTACAATGAAAACTATAAGACTTTGATGAAAAATATTGAAAAAGACACAAATGGAAAGATATTTCATGTGCATGGATCCACAGAATTAATATTGTTAAAATGTCCATAATACCCAAAGCCATCTATAGAGTCAATGTAATCCCTATCAAAATTCCAATGATATTTTTCACAGAAATAGAAAAAACATGTATAGAACCACAAAAGAGTCCAAATAGCCAAAGCAATCCTGAGAAAAAAAGCCAGAGGCAATACACTTTCTGATTTCAAACTATACTATCGTCGGCAGCCGTCCGTCTCAAGAGACGATGGTGTAGCTTCTTAAGAGTCTATCTGCACCGCCAAGAATGGTTGTGCAGTCCGACTCGGGAGTGACACGGTATCTGTCTCCTCCCGTGTTGAATCGACATCTTGCGATGACGCTGGAGTGTCCTCTCCAGTGAAGCTGAAGCTACAGAGCCTCGAGAGACGATGGTGTAGCTTCTTAAGAGTCTATCTGCACCGCTGAGAATGGCTGTGCAGTCCGACTCGGGAGTGACACGGTATCTGTCTCCTCCCGTGTTGAATCGACATCTTGCGATGATGCTGGAGTGTCCTCTCCAGTGAAGCTGAAGCTACAGAGCCTGGGCAGGGTGATATGGAGGGTCTGCTGTTGCCCATGCAGCAGACCCCCCCTCTCTTCGCAGCTGAAGGATCCAAGGGAAAGACGGAGTCAATACAGCTTGGCTTCAGGTGCGCCGCAGGAGTTGCCGGTGTTGACTACAACGTCAAACCGCCTTAGGGACTCCGGCTCCGGATTTTCTGTCGGGGTTTACTCCCTTAGCCTTTCCCCTGAAGAGGTATGCCGCAAGGCAGCGGAGGTTTTTTGGAATCAGAGTTTTCCTTCTCTGATGTGCCCTGACTGGAAGATCGAACCAGTGACACAGCTCACAGGCCGACGCGCAATCCACTGAGCCAAACCAGCCAGGGTGAAACTATACTATAGTAGCTATATATTACTGTAGTAGTAGTAGTAATTAAAACGATATGGTACTGGCATAAAATTAGACATATAGACCAATGGAACAGAAATGAGAGCCTAAAAATAAACCCCACATAAACAGTCAACTAATATTTGACAAGGGAGCCAAGAACACTTAATGGGAGAAACTATATTCTCTTCAATAAATGATGTTGTGAAATCCAGAAAACTACATGTGGAAAAATGAAATTGGACCCCTATCTTATACCACTCACAAAAATTAACTGAACACAATTAAAAACTTAAATATAAGACCTGATAACATAAAACTTATTGAAGAAAACATAGGGAAAAAGCTTCTTGACATTAATCTTGGCAATGATTTTTGGATCTGACACCAAAAACACAAGGAACAAAATATAGAAAAACACTCATACAACTCAGTAACAACAACAACCAAAAAACAATCTGATTTTAAAATGGGCAGAGGAATCAAACTGATATTTTTCCAAAAAAGACATTTAGGTGGCCAACAGGTACATGAAAGGATGCTCAACATCATTAAAAATCAGGGAAATGCAACTCAAAATTACAATGAGGTATCACCTCACACCTGTAAGAATAACTATCAACAAGAAGATAAGAGATGGCTAGAGTGTGAAGAAAAGGGAACACTTCTGGACTGTTGGTGGGCATGTAAATTGGTGTAGTCACTGTGGGAAACAGTATGGAGAGTCCTTAAAAAATTAAAAAATAGAACTACTGTACAATATAGTAATCCCTCTTCTGGGTATATATTAACAAGAAATGAAAACAGTATATTGAAAAGATGGCTGCACTCCCATGTTTATTGCAACATTATTCACAATGGCCAAGATACGGAAGCATCCTATGTGTCTGTCAATGAATGAGTGGATAAAGAAGATGTGAGATACATACACACACATAATGGAATATTCTTCAACCATAAGAAAGAAGGAAATCCTGCTTTGCAACAATATGGACCTTGAGAACATCATGCTAAGTGAGATAAGTCAAAGAAAGACAAATATTGTACAATCTCATTTATACATGAAACCTGAAAAAAACCAAACTCATAGAAACAGAGTAGAATGGTGGTTATCAGGGGCTGGGAATGGGAAATTAGGGAGATGTTATTTAAGGGTACAAGTTTGTAACTAATTGATAAATAAGTTCTGGACACCTAATGCACAGCATAGTGATTATAGTCAACAATACTGTATTTTAAACTTCACATTTGCTAAGAGATGAGATCTAATTGTTCTCACCACAAAAAAAGAAATGATAATAATGTAATGTGAGAGAGGTGTTAGCTAATAGTAGTAATCATATTGCAATACAGAAATGTATCAAATCAACATGTTGTACACCTTAAAGTAACACAATGTTATACATCAATTATATCTCAATTTTAAAAACAAAGAAAAAAGTTTCTATAATTTGGCAAAACTTTTTGGTATCATGTAAATAACACAGAGAATGATCATAACCAAACATTTTACTGCTAAAATATTAGTCTCTCCCAAAGCTAGTGAAAAAGTTGACCTGCTTATTGGTTGACATGCAGCTTTTATCTGCCATCATTCCAGTTGTCTAGTTAAGTCAGTTATAGTAGGAAAAAAGTTATAAAACAACACACAAAAGGAAAAAAAGCATGTTTATAACAAGATTTATGGCCCAAATTACTTATCCTTTTATAAATATGATAAAGAGAAAAAAATTGGAGGTGTGAGCAGAGAGTTTTAAAATGTGGCTTAAGAGTTAGCCACACAATTTGAATTACTCTGACACCTTTAATTGATGTCCAAGACCATCACTCCTCTATGCTAAAATGGAAAAACAGGTATCTAAGTAGCATTGTCTGCAAATAAGGTATTCGCAGATAGTATTTATCAGGTCACTGTTATCCACAGAAGAAGCAGGTGGGTATCTGTATTATGTGATACACTGCTATGCTGATGGGGGAATGTTCCCTTAAAACCTATCACCTTCTCTCCTTCTAACTGTCACTAATGTCTTAAATTTCATTATGAAAGGTTAATTCCTTTAGGGAGGCAATATTGTTCAGTGCCAACTTTTATCAAAAGAGATATAATCAGTTGTAAGATACACTATTGTTTGTGCCACTGAGAAAAACCAGGGTAGGGAGAAGTAGAGGAAGGCATAGGAGGGATAAATGGTGATGGGAGGAGACCTGACTTGGGCTGGCGAACACACAGTACAGATAGTGTGTTGTGGAATTGTTCACCTGAAACCTGTATACTTTCGTTAACCAATGTCGCTACCAATAAATTCAATAAAAAAGAAAAAAAAATCACTGCTAATTATAATATGGCACCATCAATTGTAAGAGGTATCCCAATTTCAGGCATACTAAAATATGAAAAACATGTTTTAAACTCTATGAATTTTAGCAATTAAGAGAATTGATCTTGAAATCAAACACATCTGAATGGATATCTTGATTCTGCCATTTGATAAATTGGTTACCTTGGGGAAGTTCTATCTTCTCCTCTGTGAAATTAAAACATTAACATATACTTACCTAGTTAACAATAATTACCTAAAATGAGGCATAAAAATATGCTTAGTGAAGATCCCAGCCCTGAGTTAGGGCTCCAAAATGAAATTATTTTTGCTATTAAGAAATTATTAGCTAAAAGTAATTACCCTTGGGGAGAGGAGCATATTAAGTCCCCACTACTCATGATTCCTTGCTTTCAACACATTTATGAGAATTTAGATAAAACAGATCTCCACAGACTGAGGTATCTGACAAAAATTTGTTTGTGGGAGAAGAGATAAGACCACAACTGGAGGGAGGGAAGGGTGGGATCTAGAAGAGGAGGTCAGAGGATTCCAAATCCAAATGTTATTGTGTCTTCAAACTTCTGCCCAGAATTGCTTCTGGTTTCAATTTTATTAAACCATCAAGAATACACGCATACCCTTGAAACAATATGTTAAATAAAAGAAGCCACTCATAAAAAGCCACATACTGTATGATTCCATTTATAAGAAATTTCCAGAATAGGCAAGTCCACAGACACTGAAAGATTAGTGGTTTCCAGTGACTGAGGGGAGGGGGACTAGGGAATTGCAGCTAATGGATATGGCCTTCGGGGGGTGATAAAAATATTCGTCTAATGACTATTGTGCAACTCTGTGAATATACTAAAAACCAATTCATTGTACATTCTAAATAAGTGGATTTTATGGTATATAACACATACCTCAATAAAGATGTTTAAGAAAAAAGTATAGTCATATGTCCTGCTATATACTGACATCTAGAACTAAACTACTAAGAAGTTCACTTTACTTTTTAAAACAATAGAACTGAACACATTTAGATAAATAAATGTATCAACTTTAAAGTATACCTAGATTGCTACAACTCACAGAGTTCAGTTAAGGTTTTCACTTTCTACATGTAGAACAGCCAGTTTTAAATGTAGTCCCCAGAAGATTTAGTTGCAGGGATGATGATTTAGCCTCTGCCATGAGCTGGCATGCATTGTGCAGTAGCGACACACATGAGCTCCTTATTTCCAGGAGTGATATTCAAAATATTTTAAAACTGGATAGAATCAGGCACTAACCTATCAGAATGGATGCCAGCTGGAGGCTGCATAGCCGCTAAAATTTGGAGGAGTCTGGGATCCAGGAGACAGGGCCATGGAAGATAAATGAGGAGGGATTAGGGAAAGAGTGTTTGGAAGCTCAAGCAGGGATGCTAAAAATAAGTGATACAGAAGATTTTAATATCTCAGTAAGTGGCTAGAGCTGTTTCCAAGGCATATCTGCTTATATTATCTCTGGTATGCCAACAGGATGCTCACCTGGCTGTCCAGATGTAGCCTGAAAGATTAGATTACCTATTCTACTCATGACATTTTACAGATGGGAAAACCAAGGGTGAGAAAAAGGTGGATTTGTCCATGATGCATGAATAGGAAGAATCAGAATAAGGATTCACATTTTCTAAATCTCAATCCAGGTCATGTGAGGCAGGAAAAAATGGCAAAATATCCTTACAACAAATTAACATGACAAGTCGTCATTTTAAACTAATTCTGACTAAATCAAAGTTGTAATTTATTTTTGATGTATGTATGGAAAAGCATATATGTTCTTCTCAAGAAGCTTGAGTACAAGAGCTTGGACATAGAAAACTAAGAAGCAGTGGGTCTAAGTTTCTGGATAATTATTTTTAAAATTGAATGGAAAACACCATGTCTCAGCAGAATCCATGTATCATTGCCAAACCAAATTTGAAGAGAATAAATCAAAGGTATCAATATTTAAAGTAAAAAAAATGCTGACACATACTCTCATTCGGTAACATTTTTTGTGCCAATCTTTCTTTTTTTTTTAAAGATTTTATTATTTTTTTTATTTTTAGAGAGAGGGGAAAGGAGGGAGAAAGGGAGGGAGAAAGAGAGGGAGAGAAACATCAATGTAGAAGAGATACATTG
Organism: Furipterus horrens; assembly: GCF_987537825.1. NCBI lineage: Eukaryota > Metazoa > Chordata > Mammalia > Chiroptera > Furipteridae > Furipterus > Furipterus horrens. The sequence goes on along the minus strand of NW_028327176.1, from coordinate 43,292,094 downwards.
ATTGGTTGCCTTTCACATGTCCCCAGTTGGGGACCTGGCCCACAACCCAGGTATGTGTCCTGACTGGAAATCAAAACACTGACCCTTTGGTTTGCAGGCTGACAGTCCACTGAGCCATACCAGCCAGGGCTCACTTGGTATCTTTTGTCTTTCTAATTATTGGAAAGAATATACTAGAAGAGAAATAAGAAAATATAGACAAAAAATGATTCTATTTATGAAGAATTTTATTTAGACAATTGCCAAGAAAATGATGCAGAATCACTTTTTGGGTGCTTGGGGTTTTGTGTATGTTGAGGAAGAGATAAATATATTCACTCATTCATATTTTAATAACTACTAATATTTAAATGGTCCTTTACAGTTCTAAAATGTTTTTCTAAACATGTTGTAGATTATCTGACATGGGAAATAATTTGCAATATATTGTTAAGTGTATTGACTTCGTCTTTCCCTTGGACCCTTCAGCTGCGAAGAGAGGGGGGGTCTGCTGCATGGGCAACAGCAGACCCTCCATATCACCCTGCCCAGGCTCTGTAGCTTCAGCTCCACTGGAGAGGACACTCCAGCGTCATCACAAGATGTCGATTCAACACGGGAGGAGACAGATACCGTGTCACTCCCGAGTTGGACTGCACAGCCATTCTCGGTGGTGCAGATAGACTCTTGAGAAGCTACACCATCGTCTCTCGAGACGGACGGCTGCCGACGACGATTGTTAAGTGGAAATGCAAGTTAAAAAATGTATGCACAGTTAAAATACTATTTTTATTTAAAAGACAGTATATGCTCTCTGTGTGTGAGTACATACACATGAAAACATTGAAGACATTAAAATACTATCTCTTGTCCTTGTTTAGTAAAATTATGAGTACTTCTTTGGTGTTTTCCTTTGTCTTTTGTTGTCCTCTAAGTTGCTTGCTTTGAATGTGTATTAGTTTTGTAAGTAAGAAAAAAATTTTTGAGTGCCTCCATCCACATTTTCCTCCCATTAAGCCTTATAATAATCATGGGACATATCATACATTGTTTTATAGAAAATAATGTTGAGGCTCAGAAGAACTGAGTGACCAAGTGACCTACTATTTGACAAGCAGCAAGTATTAGAGCTTGGGTTTTCATCTTGGCCATTGATTCTAAATCTTATGCTTTCTTCTACATTATGATGCTCAATTCTGAGAGCTGGCTTATGTGATGGCTCACTGCATCCCATCAGGGATATCTTTCTGTTATCTGTGCAGCAGCACCATCCACTAATTTGTACCTGTTAGTCATTCTGTAGAAATTAATTTTCCAATTAAAATGGTAGCTCTTCTGAAAGTGGCACCAAAGGCTTGAAGCAATTAAGCTCCCACAACAAATTCCTAGTTTCATTCATTTGCGCAACCATTATTTCCAAGCATTACACTGTGCAGTGCTCTCAGATGTTAAAAGCTTCCCGGAGTCTCTCCTGGACTCTGTCTTCTTTCTCCATATCCAATTACAACTCTTACCAGTTTTTCAAGGTATGTGTTTCTCTCTGACCTTTTTCTTAAAAGCTACTTCTTGGTTCCTAATAGGTCCTGTTCCACTGTGAAAAAAAAAAAAAGAAAATTGCAGGGAAGTAGAGTTAGGGAGCGTAATGTGACCACAAGCTCCACTGGAAGCTCTGAAAATCTAACCCAGTACCCCATTACTTCACAGATGAGCTCAGAAGGCTGCTACTGTTGAATTTCTGGGCATGGAACAAGCTCTCAGTAAGTTGCAAGTCTCTGCCTTAGGATTTTCTGAATACTATTTTACTCTTGGGCTTTTCACACAAATTTTGCAGCACTGAGTAAATGGTCTGAAAAAGCGACACTGTTCAGGTTGAAAATATTTGGGTGGGAAGCTCTATAACAATTTTGTGAGGTACATAAGAAAGTTTGGGGTTAAGCCAAAATCTGAATTTTGTATATCTTTTCCAGATGAATCTCTACTTTCGTCCTTCAGAGCTAAGCAATATAGTTCTGGGCCCAATGATGATGGTTCCCAGGTGTTTCTTTCTTTACTCTGCTTTTTAAAAATAATGTCATCTTCAGCTGAGGATGCTGATATTTATTAGTAATGTGACCCAGATATACCTGAGCCTCCCAGCCCTCTCCTGAGTTCAGACGCCATGAAGTTGGGCTCAGCAGCTCTACACTTCTGAGCAAGAACAAATTCAGCTTGCCTAAGACATTAATGAGAAACATAGGTTTTATTGTAGATTTCATGGAGCAGTGCATGAAAGGGTTGTATCAAGCACCACATGGCACACTTTAATAGAAACTCTTATTAAACATCTCGGGTATCCCCAGAAAGTTCCTCTCAGCCATCTCTTCACCCTTTAATCTTGTCCACACATAGGATCTAAGTTTTCCCTGGCTCTGGATCTCACTGTATTGTCCCTAAGCCCTGCCCTCCTTCTCTAGCTCCTTCAAAAAAATTTTCTAATGCAAACCAATTTAGTAAACTCTCTTAACTTTGCATCTACATACTCATCACTCTGTTCAGCAAACAAAGAACTGCCTCTGGAATTTGTTGGGTATTATAAACTGAAAATTGCTTTTCTTTGTCACAAATAATTTTTTCCCCTCATCACCATAGTTGGCCACAACTAATAACTAGAGAAATGCAAATTAAAATCACAATTCAGTATCACCTCACACTTGTAAGAATGCCTATCATCAGAAAGACAAGACATAACAAATGCTACTAAGGATGTGAAAAAAAGAAACCCTTGAGCACTATTAGTGGAATGTAAATCGATACAACTATTATTAAAAACAGTATGAAGATTCCTCAAAAAATTAAAAATAGAGTTGTCACATGATTCAGCAATTCCATTGTGGGTATACAGATAGCCAAAGGAAACAAAATCACTGTCCCAAAGAAATATCTGCACCCCACATGTTTACTGTAGTATTATTTACAATAGCCAAGACATAGAAACAACCTAAGTGTCCATCAACAGATAGAGATAAAGAAATTGCTCTTTATGCTATACATAAATCAATGGAACAGGATAGAGAGTCCAGAAATAACCCCATGCCTATATGGTCAATTAATATATGTCACACAGTGGGGTAAAGACAGTTTATTCAATAAATGGTGCTGGAGGAACTGGACACATACACGTCAAATGAAACTAGACCACATTCTTACACCATATGCAAGAATAAACTCAAAATGGACTTCAGGCTAAGATGGAGACCTAGACAGACACGCTGCATCTCCCTCCACAACTAAAAAGAAATATGACCACCTCACAACTAGAGACAACCAGAAGTTCCAGAAAATCGAGCTGCATGGAAGTCCAACAAACAAAGAAATAAAGAAGAAATACTCACCCAGACAGTTAGGAGGGGCGAAGCCAGAGCGGAGAGTATGTGGTGTGGTGGCAGCAACAGATGCGGCAGCAGCAGTGGCAGGCCAGTGGAAAACACAGTCACACATTTTAAAAAGTCAGGAGGGACACCTGGGGAGCGTTCTCAGCCCCAGACCCAGCCACACAGACATGGCCCCAGCCCTGAGAAAAATAGAGCCTCATTGCTTCTGAATGTGCAAACCAGTGGGGGTTGAGGCAGAGGAAACTGCCAGTCTCGCAGCAGAGTCCACTTTTCTGAAGGGCCCCCACGATCCTAGAATGTCTGCAGACCTACCCACTCTGGGAACAATGGCCCAGGCAACAGCTAGAGAGGCACCAGTCCCATACAGAGATGGGAGAAGTGCCTGGAAAGGGGCAACTGCTGAGGAAGCGGCACTGTTACCTCTCAGACACCCTCCCCCACACACAACGTCACAACATGGTGAAATGGGTCGGCCTGTACTGATGAACACCTAAGGCTCCGCCCCTTACAACATAACAGGAGAGACAGCTTACCTAAGACACAGAGGCAAACAAACACAGAAACCTGGCAAGATGAGGAAACAGAGAAGTATGGCCCAAAAGAGGGAACGGATCAAGGTTCCAGTGGGAGAACTAAGCCATGAGGAGATAGCCAACCTAACAGATGCAGAGTTCAAAACACTGGTGATAAAGATGCTCACAGGCTTGACAGATTTGCTGAAGTACAACAAACACATAAGGGAAGAAGTGAAGGCTATGCTAAGTGAAACAAAGGAAAATCCACACAAAACCAATGGTGAAGGGAAGAAAACCAGGATTCAAATCAATGATTTGGAATATAAGGAAGACGTAAACAGTCAACCAGTACAGAGTGAGGAAACAAGAATTGAAAAATATGGGGAGAGGCTTAGGAACCTCTGGAACAACTTTAAACATGACAACATCCAAATCATAGGGCTGCCAGAAGAAGAAGAGGAAGAGCAAGAAATTGAAAGCTTATGTGAAAAAATAATGAAAGAAAACTTCCCAAATTTAGGAAAGGAAATAGACATACAAGTCCAGGAGGCACAGAGAGTCCCAAACAAGCCAGATCCAAAGAGGACCACACCAAGACGCATCATGATTAAAATGCCAAAGTTGAAAGATAAAGAGAGGACACTAAAAGCAGCAAGAGAAAAGCAGAGAGTTACCTACAAAGGGGTGCCTATAAGATTCTCAGCTGATTTCTCAAAAACAACTTTGCAGTCAAGAAGAAACTGGCAAGAAGTATTCAATGTGATGAAAAGCAAGGACCTACAACCAAGACTACTCTATCCAGCAAAACTATCATTTAGAATAGAAGGGCAGATAAAGTGCTTCCCAGACAAGGTAAAGTTAAAAAAGTTCATCATCTTATTTAAGAAAAAGAAGATCAAAACTATGAACACTAAAATGACAACAAACTCACAACTATCAACAACTGAATCTAAAAAATAAAAACAAAATCCAACTAAGCAAACCAGAATAGGAACAGAATCATAGATATTGGGATCATTTAGAGGGTTATCAGCTAGGAGGGGGCCAGGGAAGAAATGGGAAAATGGTGTAGGGATTAAGAAGCATAATCAGTTAGTACAAAATAGACAGGGGGAAGTTAAGAATAATATAGGAAAGGATGAAGCCAAAGAACATATATGCATGACCCATTGACAGGAACTAAGGGGGGGTGGGATTGTTGGAGGGAAGGGGGGTACTGGGAAGAGAAGAGCAAAGAGAAAAGAAATTGGGACTACTGTAACAACATAATAAAATATACTTTAAAAATAAAAGCAAGTAAATAAAATTTTAATTAAAAAATGTTTCTTGAAAAATAAAAAAAATGTTGTCAGGTGTTCCTCCTGAATGGCAAAAAAAAACAAACAAAAAAGAATACAGTAGTCCCTCACTATATCATAGTTCACTCATTATGGGTCACTGTATCGCAGGATTTTTAAAAATATTATATTTAATTATCTATCGTGGATTTTTCGCTATGTCACAGTATTTTGTGGTACTGTATACGTATGTTTTTAAAGTTACATAGGTTTAAGACTGTAGAATAAATGTAAGTTTTCTACTCACGGAGGGGTCTGGAACGTAATACCCACGATAAGTGAGGGAATACTGTAAACTCAAAATGGACTAAAGACAAATGTAAGACTTGAAACCATAAAACTCCTAGAAGAAACATAGGCAGTAAAATCTCTGACATTTCTCTTAGCAATATTTTTCAGATGTATATCTCCTGTGGCAAGGGGAACAAAATAAAATGAACAAATTGGACTACATCAAGCTAAAAAAGTTTTGCGCAGCAAAGAAAACCATCAATGAAACAAAAGGGCACCCTACTGAATGGAAAAACATATTTGCTAATGATAAATCCAATAAGGGGTTAATACCCAAAATATATAAAGAACTCATACAACTCAATCACCAAAACACCCCCAAACAATCCAATTTAAAAATGGGCAGAAAACCTGAGCAGATGTTTCTTCAAAGAGGACATACAGATGACCAACAGACACATGAAAAGATGCTCAACATCATTAGTCATCAGAAAAATGCAAATTAACACCTCACACCCATCAGAACAGCTATCATCAATAAATCAACAAACAAGTGCTGGCGAGGATGTGGAGAAAAAGGAATCCTTGTGCACTGTTAGTGGGAATGCAGACTGGTGCAGCCACCTTGGAAAGCAGTATGGGGTTACTTCAAAAAAATTAAAAATGGAACTGCCTTATGGACCCAGCAATTCAACTTCTGAGAAAATAGTCTAAGAAACCTGAAACACTAGTTTGAAAGCGTATATGCACTCTTATATTCACTGCAGCATTACTTACAATAGCCAAGATCTGGAAGCAACACAAGTACCCATTAAAAGATGTTTGGATAAAAAAGTCATGGTACATATATGCAATGAAATATTACTCAGCCATATAAAAGAATGAAATCTTACCATCTATGACAGCATAGATGGACCTAGAGTGTATTATGCTGAGTGAAATAAGTTAGATGGAGAAAGATGAACACTATATAATTTCACATATATGTGGAATCTAAAGAATAAAATAAACAAACTTATAGATACAGAGAACAGACCGATGGTTGTCAGAGGCAGGAGTTTGGGAACTGGGTGAAAAGATAAAACAATTAAGTACAAATTGGTAGTTACAGAATAATCACAGGGATGTAAAGTACAGCAGAGGGAATACAGTCAATAACATATAATACCTATGTACGGTGCCAGGTAGGTACATAAAATACTGAGGGACCACATTGTAAAGTATATGATTGTCTAAACACTATGCTGTACACCTGAAACTAATACAAAATAATATTGAATGTAAACTGTAATTGAAAAATAAAAGTAAAAAAGAAATTGTGACATATTTTCCATATATTATATATGTAGAATAGAATACTATTCAGCCATACTAAAAAAGGGAATCTTTCCATTTGCACCAACATGAATGAAACTTGAGGGTATTATGCTAAGTTAAATAGTCATAAAAAGACAAATACTGTATGGTTTCATATCTGTGTGGAAGTTTAAAAAACCAAACTCATGGAAACAGAGATATCAGATTTATAGTTGTCAGAGGTAGGGTTGGGAGCTCGGGTAATTAGAGAATGTAGTCAAAAGGTACAAACTTCCAGTTATAAAATAAGTAAGTTCTGGGCATGTAAATACAACATGACCACTACAGTTAACAATACTTTGTATAGTGTATTTTTGAAAGTTGCTAAGAGAGTAGACCTTAAAAGTTCTCATTACAAGAAAAAAAATTATAACTATGTGAGATGATGGATGTTAACTAATCTTATTATGGTAATCATTTTGCAATATATACATATGTGAAATCATTATGTTATATACTTTAAACTTATGCAATGTTATATTTCAATGATGTCTAAATAAAATTGAAAAGAAAAAACAGCATAGTGTGGGCTTACCATGTGTACTTCTTCTGAAACTAAATTTCAAGATGCCTTTCTTCAGGAGTAATTCAGTAAAAGCTTAAGTCTTTCTTTAGGAGAGCCACTTGGTGGGGATGCAAAGGGAGAGGACCTGGGATGGAAAGGACCTAAGGAATATAAGGTAAAGAAAAGAGAAACTTAAATTTAGTTTATGTATGTTATTTCATTGCAACTTCACAACCACATTTTACAGATGAGAAAACTGAGGGCTTACAGAATTTAAAATAAAGCTGAAGAGTGTTGTTGTTACTAAGAAGCACTGCTGGGATATCTAAGCCAAGTCCATTGACTCCACAGTCTGAGCACTTCCCTTATGCTCCATCACCTTCCATGGGTTTGGGATTTTCAATTAGTTAGAGAGCCAGCTCCTCTATAATACCACCAAGCTCTCTGGCAGCTCAGAATTGGATCTATCCGTAAAGAGCTGTTCTTCTCTTACACTAGCCTGGTTCAGGGACAGCTGGATTTAACAGCATCTCCTGGCTCAGTCTCCCCCTGTCCCATTGCAAGTCCTATCCAAGCAGCCACATGAATCTCTGACATCTCATTGGATGGTCAAAATATTGGTACTATTGGGATAGGGATGGTGGATGAGCTTGAGTGCTGTAGTAGAAAGTATCCTGGACCAAAATTCAGACTACACAGACTACCACAGAATAAATTAGTGTGTATCTCTTAATCTCTTTGGAAACAAATTTTTGCATAAAGTGCATTGAGACAGAAAATACAAGAGAATTCATATTTGTGAACTGGTTCTCACAGTGTCTCTCAAACATACAAAAATACACCTTTTTCTTTATTCTATATCTTAATGGTTTAGCAACTTCACATGAACAGATTTAGTCTTGTATAAAATAAGACAAAACATATTTTAATTCTCTCTGTCATCTCCAAGAAGCATTATTTTTATGCATAGATAGCAGGCTGTATGTGTACCTACTTCAGCTGCCTACTCTGCCTGAAATGTCATTGCTCAAGTTACTTCATTTCTTTCTACCCCAATTTCTTTGACTATAAAAGGAAGACGTTTTAGGTTAAATAAGTTTCCTTCCAGCCATGTGACTTATAGAATGGTAAATATATGCAAAGAACCACTTACATCATGAAAAACACTATCCCATCCTGTGAAGAACCCCAAACTCAACATATTTACCAGCAATCATAGTTAACCCCAAATTACAGGTAGAAAGAGTAATAAAGGACAGAAGCTAAGGGAAGCTGGGTGGAGGGTAAAAGTAAGTCTGAGGGAAATGTAATCGTGGGTTAACATGACTTTGCAGGGCTTTTTTTTGTTTGTTTGTTTGTTTTTTTTGGTGGGGTGTGTCCCACCTATTTTAGTTGCTTATCTCCAAGTCATATTTCTTTTACATTACACTAACATTATGCTACATTAAAGAGTAGTCCATGTGGAACTCACATTAGAGAGAGCTTTAGCTGCTTGTCCACATGTCTGTGGGGAGGGATTTTTCAATCATTATCTGTTTTGTTTTTAAACCTCTTCAGATACTTACAAAAACTCACCATGAGGTAGCTGTTCTCTGAGAATTAAAAGGGCTCCATTTCCTGGTTAATTTTGTTACATACGAGGTTTGTTCCTGGACTACTACAGAAAACTTTTCAATTAGACCACAGACAGCTTTCAAATATTGCCACTGAGAGATTGGAGACCTGCATTTTGAAGACACTTTTCAGACTGACCTCTGCAGCATTTGACACTATTTCTCACCTGCCCCTCCTAGAACCACTCTCTCCTCTTGGCATCTATATGTAACACCACATTCTCTACTTTCTTCTCTTTGCCCTCCAGGTCCTTCTCGCAGCCCACGCAGTTTCTGCAGGAGCTGTCATCCCTTCTGCTCTTAAGACATTGATCACCATCTCTCCCCTGACAGTCCCACAACCATACCTCTAGCCCAGACTAGGTCCTAACCTAGGGACCCAAACATCCACTGCTTACTTAACATCGACACATAGATGGCTCACAGGGATCTTTGACTCAACATGTCCAAAATGAATCTCATCACCCATTCTCTAAACCTAGCCCTCTCCCGTGAGTCCCCAGTCTCCATGAATGACTCCACTATCCCCTCTGTTGACTAAGCTAGAAAACTCAGTAGCATCCTCAATACCCATCCCATCAATCATTATATAACTGAATCTAACCCTGTATTATCTCTGGAATCTGGCCACATCTTTCTACCTGCACTCTGCTCCCTTAACACAAGGGAACTCTTACTTGGAACATTCTAATAGCCTTCTCCTCTGGTTCCCCTCTAGGCTCCTCTCCATTCTTCACCCTACAGCCAGTGAGCTTTTAAAAACAGAAATCTGATCACTTTGCCCTACTACTTCCCATGGCTCTTAAGTCCATATGCCTTAAGATAGCATACAAGGCTCCTCTAACTTGCACTCTACACTCTAGACTTAATACTTTTTTTGTTGTTGTTCTTCAAGAGATCCATGCTTTCTCTCACCCGTAGGCTTTTATATGTGTAAGTGCCATTTCCTGAGCATTCTTACTTCCCTAACAGCTAGAAGTCTTTCTTGATTCCTTTCTCCTACCACACACACCTACTTATTACAATGTATGATAATTACCTATTTAACTGTCTTTCCACTAGACTACAGTCCATGAGGGCAGGCATGCCTATATTATATCTTAGCTCTTAGCACAGTGCCTAGCATAGAGGAGAAGTTCAATAAATATTTGTAGTACAAGTGAATTAGGAAAATAAAGTCGCCACTGCTTTGAACTAGCAGCAATATCAGTGTCCTAAGCCTACTTTATTTGCATGCAATGTAAGCGAACTCCTAAATAAAGAAAAAAGTATTCTAGTTCTGTTTCCTTTTGTAAAACTAATTTTTTAAGCAGTGAAATCCTTTCTGCAAATAAATATGTTAGAGCCCAATTTATATAAAATAGACATAAATAGAGCTGCTCATACTGAAACTGGGTGACAATCCTCATTTACTCATCCTTTTGATCCTGAGGGATTTCCAAGAAACCTATTAGGACACTCAGAACTTAGTTCGAAAACCATTGATCCAACCTACTGCCCATAGACAGAAACATCACCTGAGACTTTTGTTTTTAAAATCTCCTGAGTGCCTACTAATAGGACAGGGTACTTATCTGAAGAAATAAGGAATCTAACATGAGACCATCAAATAATCCCACTTCAGCTTACCTGATGATGCTTTTCTAATGTGGAATGAAAGAGTAAAATACTCTTTCAAAGATTTAGAGGCCCAGAGTACGTCAGGGCATAGCTTGAACACATTTTACGATGAATCTTGACATCTGAGGGGTGGTTCAGAGTGAGTTAAAGCATTAAGAGGATTTACCCTGATGCTGCCTTTGCTTTGGTCGGAGCCTGAGGTCAATCACACATATAAAGTTCTAATCCTCATGCAGTTGTGCTTTTTCTTATGTTGCTGATACTCAGCACTGAAGTCTAGGATTCTTTTCATTAGGAAATTTTTCTCATGAATAGTGTTTTCTATCAAGGGGAACCAACTTGCTTCAGACAGACCAGCATTGAGAAAAGTGCAAGAAAGACATTTGTCAACAGGAAATCACACAATGAAATGTCTCTTGGTCAGATGAGGTACAGTTGGAAGTAGTTGAGAGGAAGATCTAGTCAAGGGCCCATACAATACACTGGGTGAGGTTGGGACACACTGTCATCAGAGGGCAATGAACAGTTAATGTTCAGTAGCAGTCTTAGCCTTAAAACCAGAAAGAGATAATTTCCTCTAAGATTTCTTGGGAAAAAATAGAAATGCTTTCATGTTCATAAATTCTGTTTATTTTGCTGTGGGCAAAACTTAAACTATGAATAACATTCTGCGTATCTGAACAACTATATGATGGAGAAGCACAGAACAACCCTTATTAGATGAAAATATGATACAGTTTATTATTTTCTTTCATTGACTATATGATTAAGAAGGAATTTAGGGCCCTGGCTGTTGTGGCTCAGTGGATTGAGCGTCGGCCTGCGAGCCAAGTGTCACTGGTTCAATTCCCAGGCAGAGCACATGACTTGGTTGCACGTCAGGTCCCCAGTTGGGGGTGCAAGTGAGAGGCAACCACACAATGATGTTTCTCTCCCCCTCTTTCTCCTTTCCCCCATCTCTAAAAATAAATAAACAAAACAATAAATAAAAAAATTTAAAACAAGAAGGAATTGAGGAAAGTAAACTATGTAATAATAGTTAAATTTAGGAGCTATGGCCATTGGAAAGAGGCTACATCTCACTTTGCTTATGTTTGCCACATTGTTGACAGTAAACTCGACATAATTGTGCTATAAAAATTTATTCCTTGCTGAGGCAGATGAGGCAAAAATAGGTTATTTTCTTACTAGGTAGTACAGTCTATTAGCACTTAAGAAATATTTAATTCAATTTCTTGCTCAAGAGCTTTACAACCTAGCTTTAATCTCAGAAACAGGCAAATAAATGAACTATAGAGACTATGGTGGACACTGAAATAGCAGTAAGCACAAAGACAGCACGGGAGAGGAACACCTAGCCCAGTAATGGTTCCCAGGCAAGGCTTCTAGAGGAGGTGATAGCTGGGCTGAGTCTTGAAAAATAGAAAGGAGGGAAAGGGGGAAAGCGTAATGGGGATGGGATAGGGAGGAGGAGCTCTAAATGAAGAAGGCAGCATGTTCGAAGATTAAAAAAAAAAAAAGGATTGCTTATTTATTAGTGCCATATGTTTAAAACATAATGTGTTTGGGGTTGGGAGGTATGACAAGGGATTTGGCTACAAAAGTAGACAGGACCAAAGCTGTGAAAGACATAAAATACAGCCCTGGCTGCTGTGGCTCAGTGGATTGAGCATCGGCCTGCAAACCAAATGTCACTGGTTCAATTCCCAGTCAGGGCACATAATTAGGTTGTATGTCAGGTTCCCAGTTGGGGGGCATGAGTGAGAGGCAACCACGCAGTGATGTTTCTGTCCCTCTCTTTCTCCTTTCCCCTCTCTCTGAAAATAAATAAATAAATAAACAAATAATTTTTTTTAGAAAAGAAAGACATAAAAGACATTAAGCTAAGGAGCGTAAACATAAATCCTTAAGGTTACTGGGAGCCATTAAGAGACATAAGCAGAGAAATAACATGATTAGACAAATAATTTAGAAATAATTTATTAGTACCATTACAATGTCAAAGTATAATTTTCAAAAAGTTAAAAATATCAGTTTCACATCAATATAGAATGGGCACTGGTCAAAGATTTCATTTAACTCATTTAATAATGAGGGAACCAGATATTTAATTAAACTGGTTCCAAGAGACTTGGATCAAAACACGCTGTAGTGTGTTAATCATGGATAGAATGGAGAATACTACATAGTGAAATGTAAGGAAAAGGTAGAGAAGATAATTTGATGGTGGTAAAAGCTGGAGAATTATCAAGAAGTTAGGGTGTTTGTGTGTATGCTCACGTGTGTGTGTGAAGTAGTAGAAAAAGTAATTTACTCCCAGTAAGAGGAATTACTTATAGTCAAAGGATGGGGAAGAGAGCTTCAAATTTGGGACAGTTATGTAAGACAATGAGGGGGGAGATTACTCAACACCCAAACAGACTACAGTGGTATTGAGGATCTAGTTAATCTGAGACCCTATGACTTTGTAGTGGGAACAACCATGGCAAAGCTTGAAAGCAAATGCTGAACTAGTTATGAGGAATAAATGATGAAAATATTCCATTAAACCTTTTTATTTTGCAGTTAAAAACAGAGAGAGACTTCCGGCCAAGATGGATGTCTAGACAGACATACTACATCTCCCTCCACAACTAAGAAGGAATACAGCTACTTCAAATCTAGAGACAACCAGAAGTTCCAGAAAACTGAGCTGCATGGAAGTCCAACAAACAAAGATATAAAGAAGAAATACTCATTGAGACAGGTAGGAGGGGCGGAGCCAGGATGGAAAGGACATGGTGTGGTGGCGGCAGCAGTGGCGGCAGTGGCAGGATAGCAGAAAGCACAGTTACACATTTTAAAGGCAGGAGGGACAACTGGGGAGTGCTCCCAGCACCTGACCAAACCATGCAGCTCATGGTTCCAGCACCAGAGAACATCAAGCCTCATTGCTTCTGACAGAGCAAACCAGGGCAGAGGAAAAAACTGCTGGTCTCTCAGCAGAGTCTTCTTGTTTAAAGGACCCTCCATGGTCCTAGAATGTCTGCAGACCCATCCACTCTGGGAACAACGGCCAGGGCAACAGCTAGATGGGATCCAGTCCCATACGGAAGTGGGAGAAGTGCCTGGAAAAGGGGCACAGCATGGTAAAATGGGTTGGCCTGTACTGATGAATACCTAAGGCTCTGCCCCTTACAACCTAACTGGTGCCACAGCTCTACCTAAGACACAGAGGCAATCAAACATAGGAACCTATCAAGATTAGGAGACAGAGAAGTATGGCCCAAAAGAGGGAATGGATCAAGGTTCTAGTGGGAGAACTAAGCGATGAGGAGATAGCCAACCTAACAGATGCAGAGTTCAAAACACTGGTGATAAAGATGCTCACAGGTTTGACAGATATGCTTAAGTACAACAAACGCATAAGGGAAGAAGTGAAGGCTATGCTAAGTGAAACAAAGGAAAATCCACACAAAACCAATGGTGAAGGGAAGAAAACCGGGGTTCATATCAATGATTTAGAACATAAGGAAGAAAAAAACAGGCAACCAGTATAAAACGAGGGAACAAGAATTGAAAAAAATGAGGAGAGGCTTAGGAACTTTTGGGACAACTTTAAACATGCCAACATCCAAATCATAGGGGTGCCAGAAGGAGAAAAGGAAGAGCAAGAAATTGAAAACTTATGTGAAAAAATAATGGAGGAAAATTTCCCAAATTTGGGAAAGGAAATAGACATACAAGTCCAGAAAGTACAGAGAGTCCCAAACAAGCTAGACCCAAAAAAGGACCACACCAAGCCACATCATCATTAAAATGCCAAAGATGAAAGATAGAGAGAATCCGAAAAGCAGCAAGGGAGAAACGAAGAGTTACCTACAAAGGGGTGCCTATAAGACTATCAGCTGATTTCTCAAAGGAAACTTTGCAGGCAAGAAGGGACTGGCAAGAAGTATTCAAGGTGATGAAGAGCAAGGACTTACAACCAAGATTACTCTATCTAGCAAAGCTATTGTTTAGAATGGAAGGGCAGAGGAATTGCTTCCCAGACAAGATAAAGCTAAAGGAGCTAATCATCACCAAGCCATTATTATATGAAATGTTAAAGGGACTTATTTAAGAAAAAGAAAATCAACACTATGATCTGGACCAACCAAGACAGCACGGTGTTGGGTTCGCTGTGAAGAACACGCTTGTTAACTCCATAGAGCCACCCACAGGAGGCACAGAGAGATTACTTGCCCTCCGATTGTCAACAACTTTCGGCCCAGTCAGCATTCTTAGCGCGTACGCCCCAACCCTCTGCGCCACCACCGAAGAGAAAGAACAGTTCTACCATGCACTGGACGAAACGTTATCCAAGATCCCCAGAAGTAATGCTCTTTATCTCCTTGGAGACTTCAACGCAAGAGTAGGAGCCGACCACATGGCCTGGCCCACCTGCCTCGGAAACTTTGGGAGAGGAAAGATCAATCAGAATGGTCAGCGACTGCTTGAGCTTTCGTGTCACCACGGCCTGTGCATGACAAACACATTCTTCAAGTGCAAAGAGATCCACCAGGTGTCATGGAGGCACCCCCGCTCCCGCCACTGGCACCAGCTTGACCTCATCATCACCAGAAGAATGGATATTGGCAGCACCCTCCTCACCCGCAGCTACCACAGTGCAGACTGCGACACGGACCATGCCCTCGTGGTAAGCAAGGTGCGCATAACGTCGAAGAGGTTGCACCACTCCAAGATGAAGGGTCGCCCACACATCAACACCAGTTGTGCCAGCAACCCAGTTAAGACCCAGCAATTCATCAACAGGATGGAAGATGCACTCGGCGAGGGAATGGCGGCAGATGACATTATCGAATCCAATTGGCCACGTCTCCGCGACGCCATATACAACTCCGCCATTATTGCTTACGGGAAGAAAGAGCGGAAGAACGCTGACTGGTATGAGGCTCACTGGGAAGAAATGGAACCCGTGATCGAGGCTAAGAGGAAGGCCCTACTGGCTTACAAGGCCACGCCCACTCCCAGTACACTTCAAGCTCTACGGGCTGTCAGGAACAAAGTCCAGAAGACCGCCCGCCACTGTGCCAACACCTATTGGCTAAACCTGTGCAGAAGCATCCAGGAAGCCGCCGATATAGGCAACGCACGAGGAATGTATGAGGGTATCAAGAAGGCAACAGGCCCAATCCCCTCCAAGATCGCCCCCCTTAAGTCCAAGACAGGTGAGGTCATCACTGACCAGGAACAGCAAATGCGGCGGTGGACCGAGCACTACCTCGAGCTGTACGCAACGAGGAACACCGTAACAGACACTGCTCTTAACGCCATCCCAGACCTACCAGTCATGGAGGAGCTAGACACCCCACCTACTGCGGCAGAGCTCGGCAAAGCCATCGACCGCCTCGCTTGTGGGAAAGCACCAGGAAGCGACGGAATCCCTCCAGAAATCCTAAAGAGCAGGAAACCAGTCCTGCTACAGCCGCTCCACCATTTACTCTGTCTCTGCTGGAAGGAGGGTTACATCCCCCAGGATATGAGAGACGCCAACATTATCACCATGTACAAGAACAAAGGAGACCGCAGCGACTGCAACAACTACCGGGGCATCTCTCTCCTCAGCGTCGTCGGCAAAGTATTCGCCTGGGTCGCTCTTGCCCGCCTGCAGACCCTTGCTTCCTGCGTCTACCCAGAGTCCCAGTGTGGCTTCAGAGCTGGCCGATCAACAGTGGACATGATCTTCTCCCTACGCCAGCTGCAGGAGAAGTGTCACAAGCAGCATAAACCACTCTACCTCGCCTTTATCGACCTCACGAAGGCGTTTGATCTGGTCAGTCGAAGCGGACTCTTCAGCTTGCTACAGAAGATTGGCTGTCCACCACATCTGCTTGCTGTGGTCATGTCCTTTCACGACAACATGCACAGCACGGTGTCCTACAACGGCGCAACCTCTGAGGCCTTCCCAGTCAGCAGCGGAGTAAAGCAGGACTGCGTCCTCGCACCTACGCTGTTTGGAATCTTCTTCTCCATGCTCCTCCAATACGCCTTTAAGGACTACAGCGAGGGTGTCTTCATTCACACCAGATCCGATGGCAAGCTCTACAACCTGGCCCGTCTACAAGCCAAGACCAAAGTCAAAGAGGTGCTCATCCATGAGATGCTCTTCGCCGACGACGCAACCTTGACATCACACTCCGAAGAGGGACTCCAGCAGCTAGTCACTTGCCTTTCCCACGCATGCAAGGAGTTCGGACTAGCCATCAGCCTGACGAAGATGAACGTTATGGCTCAAGGCACGGGGACTCCCCCATGCATCACCATCGACGGATACACCCTGGAGGTTGTCAACGATTTCACTTACCTCGGGTCCACCATCTCGAGCTCTCTGTCAGTTGACTTGGAGGTCAACCGGAGAATCACCAGGGCAGCCACAGTTATGGCCAGACTGAACCGGCGAGCGTGGAACAATTCCAGCCTCACTGAGAAAACCAGACTGCGCATCTACCAAGCCTGCGTACTCAGCACTCTCCTCTATGGCAGCGAGACGTGGACCACCTACGCAAGGCATGAGAGGAAATTCAACAGCTTCCACATGAGGTGCCTGCGACGCGTCCTGCATGTCGCCTGGCAGGATAAGGTCCCCAACACCGAGGTGCTGAAGCGAGCCAACATGAGCAGTTTGCATGCAGTTCTTAGTGAGAGACGCCTCAGGTGGCTCGGCCATGTCAAAAGAATGGATGCAGGCCGTATCCCCAAAGACCTCCTCTACGGCGAGCTAGCAGAAGGCAAGAGGATGACAGGGCGCCCAAAACTGCGGTTCAAAGACATCTGCAAAAAGGACATGACACAATGCTCCATCAATCTCAACACATGGGAAGTTCAAGCAGACGACCGCCTAGCCTGGAGGCTCGCGGTCAGGCAAGGTACATCACGCGCAGAGGCTGCGCGCAACGAGGAGGCCGTCCAGAAAAGATCGAGGCGGAAGCAGCGTCTACAGCAGCAACAACAGCCATCTGCCTTCACCTGTAACAAGTGCGGCAGGGATTGTCACTCCCGAGTTGGACTGCACAGCCATTCTCGGCGGTGCAGATAGACTCTCAAGAAGCTACGCCATCGTCTCTCGAGACGGACGGCTGCCGCCGCCGCCGCCGCCAACGACAACGGTCTTAGTCACTGGAGGAGAATTTACAAAGTTTTAAGGAAAGACATGCGCCAACTGTGACTCAGGCAGGATCAGGTCTGAGCTCAGGTGCAGAAAGGTACTGCACAACACAGTCAGTCTCAAGCCCCAGAGGGGAACTTACAAAGTTCCAAGGAAGGCATTCCAAAGCCTGGGGCCCAGGGCTGAGACCTGGAATATCTGGCCTGGGGCTGAGACCTGGAATATCCAGCCGAAGGGTGTACAGTATACTCCCACTACCCAGTTTCAACAAGAAAACATTATTATACCTTTTAAAATTTCCCTGTAAAGCCCCTCTCTGATACCACCTCTCTCCCTTTCCACTCAGAGATAAAAGTTTTCTAAAATTTTCCTTTTTTTTCTTTATGGCTTTAGCACATATATTTGTATTATTATTTTTAAGATTTTTGTTTGTTTGGGTTTTGAACTTCATATAAATAGAGAAAACAACGTATATATTCTTGCTTCTTCATTGACTCCATGGGTCATTTAGGAGAAAACCAAAATCCCTATAATATTGCTTTCTAATCTATGAAAATTGTTAATCTCTTAATTTAAATCTTTTTTAATGTTTCCTTAATAAAACTTTACACTTTTCTTCATGAAGGTTTGTACTTACTTTGCTAGATTTATTCCTAGGTATTTAATATTGTTGATTTTGATTAATTGGTATATTTTCTGTTTTATATTTTCAAATTACGTTGTTGCTTGTGAATAAAACTACAATTGATTTTTGTCTATTGATGTTATAATCAGCAATCCAGCTAAAGTTTCTCATTAATTTTCATAATTTGCCAGGATATTCGTGGGATTTTATATGTAGATGGTCATATATCATCTGAGAATAATGAGAGTTTTCTTCCTTTCCAGCATGTATATACTTCCATTTCTTTTATTCTTGCTTTACTGAGCTAGCTAGATTCTCTAGCACAATGTTAAATAGAAGTAGTAATAATAGATACCCTTGTATTTTTTCCTAATCTTATAGGAAATATATCCAATGTTTCATCAGGTATGATATCTACTGTATATTGCAGTAGGTATTCTTTAGATTAAGAAAGTTTTCTTCTAGTCCTACTTTAAGAATTGTTATCAAGAATATAACCTGAATGTTATCATTTGTTTGCACCCAAGATGAACATATGATTTTTTGCCTTTAATAATCTGTTTCATTCATTGCTTTTCTAATGTTAATCCAACTTTTCGTTCCTAGTGTAGATCCATCCTGGTCATGATTTATACATTTTTCCATACACATTTTTCAAATGTTTGATTTGCTAACATTTTGTCTCAATTGTTTTTTTTCATCATTTTTCATAAAAGAGATTGGCTTCAAGTATCAAAATTATTCTAACTTATAAAGTGAGCTGGGGAGTGTTTCCTTTTTTTGTGTTTGAAATAGATTGTGGAATATTGAAATTATATGTCCTGTGAATAGTTAGAACTCAACAGTAAAACTAGTTGATTTTGAGGAACTATTGCAGGCTGTAGGAGACTCCTGTCTGGATCCTGGATGAAAAAAAGGAGATTAATGGGAAAGCTTGCAAAATTCAAATATAGTCTGAAGATTAGTTAATACTATTGTATCAAATGTTACTTCTTAGTTATGGTTAATTGTATTATGGTCATCTGAAATGTTAACAATTGGGGAAGCTGGATGAAATGTATATGGGAACTCTTGGTACTATTTTTGGAAGTTTTCAGTAAATCTAAAATTATTGCAAAGTAAAGGTTTGTTATTTTTTTTTAAGGTGGGGGAAGAGGTTGAATGAAAAGGAAACTCAAGGGCTGACAATCATTGAAGCTGAGTGGTGCTCAGCTTATTTTATGATTCTCTCTACTTTTTTGCATGATTGAAAATTATTACAATAAAAATTTTTAAAGAAAAACAATCATAACAAAAAATGGTCTGGTCTTGATTTTTACCTTGTGAGGTAATTTTAAACAACTGATTTGTTTTCTTTAGGTTTTTTTTTTGCAGGGGAATTATTTTCTTTTTCCTCTTAAAGAAGTTTTGCATATTATATTTTTGTAGGAATTTAGCCATTTCTCTAAATTTTCCAGTTTAAAGCTCTAAAGTTGTTTGTAATCCTCCTTATTAACTATTTAATTGTCAGCATCAATTGTAGGTATGGTCTCTTTTGTTCTAATATTTATCTGCAAAAGGCTTTTCAAAGAAAGAACTTTAGGCCTTTTTAATCCTCTCTTTTGTATTTTTTCTATTACATTGATTTCTGCTCATATCATCTCCACTCTTTAAAAATTTCATTATTTTTTTAACTTCTGAGCTTATTAATTGGTAGCCTTCCATGTTTCCTAACAAAAGCATTTAAAGATATAATTTCTCACTAGATGACACTTTATCTGCTTTGAATATGTCTTGCTTTATAGTATTTTTGTTGTCACACATTCTACGTATTTTCTAATTTCTATCCATTTTTTCTTTGACCTACAAATTATTTCATAGAGGATATCTTAATTTTTTACATATGAGCTTTTTCTAGTTATCCTTTTGTTATTGATATCTAACTTAATTGCACTATGATCATAAACTTTTTGCATGATTTCAGTCTTTTGAAAATTGTTGATATTTGTTTTACACCTCAGCATGTAGTCAATTTTCAAAAACTACTCCACAATGGTTGAAACAAATGTGTGTTCTATAGTCATTAGGTGCAGCGTTCTATCTACTTACTCAATTAGAGCCAGCTTATTGTATTGTTCTAATCTTCTATCTCCTTACTGAGTTTGCCAGCTTCATCTAAGTACTTATGAGTTTAAAAAATTCTTACATCTTCCTGGAGAACTGAACCTTTTATCCTTATGAAATGATTCTCTTTAAAGCTTTCTGTCTTAAGGACTATTTTGTCTGATACTAATATAGCAATACCAACTTGCTTCTGGTTAGCATCTGCATGGTATACTTTTTTTCACACTCATTCTCAATTTTTTCTGAATCCTTTTATGTTTTAAATGTGACTTAAACAGAACATAGCTGAATTCTTTAAAACAGAATATATATGCATACATACACACCATCTGTAAATTTCTGCCTTATAAGTTGGGCACTTAGCCTATTTTTGCTTATTTTACTTTATTTTTTAATCCTCACCCTAGAACATTTTTTCATTGCTTTTTTAGAAAGAGATGAAAGGGGAGGGAGAGAGAGAGGGAGGAAGGGAGAGAAAGAGAGAGAGAAACACACAGAGAGAGAGACAGACATCTATTGGTCGCCTCTTATATCTCCTGGACCAGGGACTGAACATGCAACCTAGGTATGTACCCTGACAGGGCATCAAACCTGCTACCTTTTGATGTACAGGCAATGCTCCAACCATCTAAGCCACACCTGCTAGGGCTATTTTTACTTATTTTAATTCCTGATATATTTGTATTTCTGCCATCCTGTTTTGTGCTTTTTATGTGTCTTGAACCTCTAATATTTCTTTTTTCTGTTTTCACCTGCTCTTGTATTGATTATTTTTCTTTTTCTACTTTTTCCCTTTTAAAGTTATATACCCTTTTGATGGTTATGCTAAAATTTTTAACTTGGATACTTAATATCTTTACCATTCTCCCAAACAACAAAAGGGATAGAACACTTTAACTCTGATCATTCCCCTCCCAACATACATGCTATATAGATGGTTGTGTATTTCATTTCTTGCTAGTTTTTTTTTAACTTCTTAAGAAATTACTATTGTTTTTGCTGGTTTTAGCCAGTATTTACTTAAAATTAAACACATATTTAGCACTTCTCTTACTCCTCATCCTTTTTTCATCTCTAACCTTTCAAGTGTCCACTTTCTTCCTGCTTAGAGAGCAGCCTTTATGATTTCCTTTAGTGAGTGTCTATTGGTGGCAAGCTCTGTTTTTGTTTACTTGTCTGAAGATGTCTGATTTCTCCATTTTTCTTAAAATACACAAATACAGGTTGACATTAATTTTCTTTCAGCACACTGAAGATTTTAAATCTTTTCTTACTTCCATAGTTGTTAAGAAGTCTAATTGTTGTCCTGCTGAAAGTAATTTGTCTTTTCTTTCTTTGGTTGCTTTTACATTTTTCTTTGGTTATGGCGTTATTTGATATTTGCTTTATAACTCAGCGTGTAATGAGTTCCACTATATGTCTAAGTGAGATAAAGACCCTTTTATTTATCCCTATTGGAATTGTTGGCTTTTTGAATCTGTGGTTTGTCATTTCTTAGAAATTCTCAGCCATTAACCCTTCAATTATTGCTTTTACCCCTTCCAGCCTCTGCTGTCTGCCTGGAATTCCAGTTAAATGATTGTTATATTTCTTACAATATCTCCATGATTTATAACCTCTCTTTTATATTTTCTACTTCTTTGGGATATGTTATGTAAAACTTTTTATCTATCTTTCCTAATCTATTCTCCAGCTGTGGTTATTCTGCTATCAATTCACCCATTCTGTTTTCAATTTCAAAGTTATATTTTAAACTTCTAGTGGTTCTTTCAAGTCTTTCTCAAAACTGCTGGGTCATATTTTGTGTATATTGTCAAGCACTTCTCTTATTTCTTAAAATATATTTAACATACTTATTTTGAGTTCTATGCCTGGTGATTTCAATAGCTAAGGCATTACAGTCTAATTCTGTTATTTGTAGTTTCTGCTGGCCTTTGCTCATGGTATATATTATAATATGTGTTTCAATAGGAAAACATAAGACGATGTAGGAATAGACAGGAGGGGAAAGTAGTCCAGATATTTTAGATGATCAAGCTAGGAATCCAAGGTGGTGGCAGAGTAGATGTACACTTACCTCATCCAGGACCAAGCCTAAATTACAACTAAATTATAGAACAATCAACCTGCATGAACAACTGAAGACTAGCTGAACAGAAGTCTTAAAACCAAGGATTTATATAAGAAGCCACATGGGAAATGGTAGGAAGGGCAGAGATGCAAAAAGGGCTGGCCCTACACCTATATGTTGCAAGTTGAAAATCTGAAGGGTTATCTCAGCTGCAGATATCCCTGCTGAGGAGCAAGGGGTCTCAACCCCATGCTGGCTTCCCCAGCCCAGAGCACCAGAGCCTAAAAGAGGATCCCGGGTAACATCTTGCTGTGAAAATCAACAGTGATTCCATCTGCCAGAAAGAGATGAGAGTCTGCTAGAAACATCTCTTAAAGAGCCAACACACAAAACCTCATTCATGGCCACTCACTCTGGACTCTAGTGCAGGGAAAGTAGCTCAGAGAAAACTGGAGTCATACAGGGAGAGACTGGGTTTTGTGGCATTGGGCAGAGGGCTCAAGAAACAGCCGCCAAGGTCCCTGTGCTGAGTCTTCTCCTATACCACCCAAAGATGCCATCTTTGCTGTTTTGGGCACTCCCTTCTATATGCCATCAGCCTAAGAGAACACACGAGCCCCACCCTTTCTATCTCCCTCCCTGCTAAGCTTGCCCCCTGCAGAGAAGTCTACTGGCTGTGCAGACTTTCTTGCAGGGCTCTTGAGAAGGTCCCAGCTGGCTCAGGGGGTGTCAGACATACACAGGAGAGACTGTGTGACTCTGGGGCAAGGGTCATTACCCCACAAGCCCAACTGGCACCACTTCCCCACAGAAGGTCCCCCTCTGCTGAGCTCACACCCTGCAGAGGGGTCAGCTGGTTGCAGACAGCTGGGTCTGAGGTGAAGACTTTGTTAGAAGGCTCTCAAGGAAATCTGGGCAAACACAGCAGATGAAAGAGACACACAGGGTGAGACTGAGTTGTGTTGCTCTAGGGTGAGGGCCGTTTTTCCCTCGCATGCCCAAACAGTGCCACGGTTCCTGTGCAGAGCACTCCCACCGCATGGCCAAATCTTGGTTTGTTTCAGCCTGATGAACTCTGCTGGCCTCCCTGACACTCCCTGAAACCTCACCTCACCACAATTCAATTAAAAGATGGGCAGAAAACATGAACTGACACTTCTCCAAGGACACACAAACAGCCAATAGACAAATGGAAAGATGCTCAACATCACTAATCAACAAAGAAGTGCAAATTAAAACTACAATGGATATCACCTCACACCTGTCAAAATGGCTATCATCAAAAAAACAAACAAACAAATATTGGTGAAAAAGTGGAGAAAAGGGGACCCTCCCACACTGCTGGTGGAATGCAGATTGGTGCAGCCACTGTGGAAAACAGTGCAGAGGTTCCTCAAAACTTTATAATGGAGCTGCTTTATGATCAAGAGATTCCACTTCTTCACATATAGCCAAACAAAAAACCCAGAAGACTAATTTGAAGGAATATATCCACCCCTATGTTCATTGCAGCATTATTTACAGTAGCCAAGATGCGGAAGCAGACCAAGTGCCCACCAACAGACAAGTGGATAAAAAAGTGGCAGTACATATGTACAATGAAATATTACTCAGCGATAAAAAAGAATGAATCTTACCATCTGTGACAGTATAGATTGACCTAGAGTATATTATGCTAAGTGAAATAAGTCAGATGGAAAAAGACAAGTGCCATAAAACTTCACATATATGTGAAATCTAAAGAATAAATAAGCAACAAACAAAATAGAAACAAACTTATAGATACAGAGAACAGCTGATGGTTGTCAGAGGGGAGGGGGGTTGGGGGCTGGGAGAAAACGTGAAGGGATTAAGAAGTACAAATTGGTAGTTACAGAATAGTTCTCGGATGTAAAGTACAGCATAGGAAATATAGTCAATAATATTGTAATAACTATGTATGGTGCCAGGTAGATACTTGAAATATCAAGGGGACCACTTTGTAAAGTATATGATTGTCTAACCACTATGCTGTACACCTGAAACTAATACAAAATAATATTGAATGTAAACTGTAATTGAAAAATAAAATAAAAGAGAGATGACAGCTAATCTGAAACCAAGATCATGAGTAAGAATTGATCAGGGAAAATGGAGTTAGAGAAAGTGTTACATGATGAAGATGGCATGCTATGGTCTGAATGTTTGTCCCCCACTTTCCCAAATTCATGTTGAAATTCTAATCTCCAAAGGTGATTGTAGTAGTAGGTGGAGGCTTAGGGAGGTGATGAGGTCATGCAGGCAGAATCCTCACAATAGGACTAGTGTTGTTATAAAAGAGAACCCACAGGGCTCCCTAGCCTCTTCCGTTATGTGAGAGTACCAGGAGAAGTCTGGGTCCCAGAATAGGGCCCTCGAGGACCCAACCATGCTGGCACCCTGGCCTTGGAATTCCAGCCTTCAGAACTGTGACCAATAAGTTTTTGTTGTTTACAAGCCACCCAGGCTATAGAATTTTGTTATAGCAGCCCAAACGAACTAAGACATAGCATATATAAAAACCTAGAAATAAAAGGAAACAGTGCATTCACAGAATAAAAACAGAGACAGCAAGGCTGAAATGTGGACAATGGAGTGGGGAATGTTTAGAGATAAGGAAGGGATATGAGCAGAGACAGGTCATGCAGGGACCTGAAAGCCATATTCGGAAGTTGGGTCTTTATTCTACCAGCAAAAGAGAGCCACTGAGGAGTTTTGAGCATGCAAGTAACATAATCTGATAAATGTTTTACAAGATTATTCTGGTTGCAAGGGTAACAGATGCCAATAGGGCAAGAATATAAATTAGGAGGTTGTTCCAGGAAACCAAGTGATAGCTAAATAGCTAAACTATGGCAGTGAGAATGTGGATGAATAAAAATCTGATGGATTTGAAAAATATATAGAACTTTATGGAAAAGAGTATCAAAGAGCAGCTCAGGTGACTGGTTTTGGCTCCTGAGAGGACAGTGGAGCCAGTCTCTCAGCAAGGGATACAGAAAGGGGGTCAGCCACTGGGGAGTCAGTTCAGTTTTAGAATGTTGTGAAGTAATGCTTTTTTGTGCCCTAATTTCTATCCTGTTTGCTCATCAGTCATTTTCATGCAGCTCTGAGGAACAGGTCCCTGTATTCTAATAGTATCCTACTTCCGCTTTTCTGCCTCACAACTTCCACCAGAACTGGGGAAGTTCATTAAACTTGGCAAAGGTATAGCCCCAAAGTGCCCCAAGTTACTATTTCATGGGGGCAATCTTCAACCACTTGGTGCTGGGAGCTGGTGGATAATGCTCCAGCCTCCCTTCCTTTGGAGAGACGATTCTGTGTCACATGCACAGTGATTACCAGTCTATGCCCACAATGATTACCAGCTCAGTAATGTATCCTTTACTGGTTTTTTCTCCTTCTTTGTCTTATTATTCCTGCTCCATCACTCCTGCTTCCTGGAATTATCTTCCCAAATAAACATCATGTATCTAAGCCTTTGTCTTAGGCTCTACTTCAGGGAGGGAACTCCAAACAGAGAGAAGTGAAGATCCGAGTTAAACCTTCAGGAGATGAGATTGGGGGTAGAAGCATAAATTTGTGTTTTCTTCCCAATGGAGGCTAAAATCATAGACATAGATTAAATCATCCAATGAGAACAGAAAGGGGTCCACAAAGGAAACCTGAGGAAGAGTAACCTCAGGCACAGGCAGGAAAAGAGACAAGAAGACAGAAACAGAAGACTGTAGAGGTAGGAGGAGAACCAAGCGAGTCTGCAGACACAAGCCCAGAGAAGAAAGAGGGAGTGGTCAGCGGTATTAAAAACTACAGACAAGTCAAAAAGAAGTATAGAAATGTAACCATCAGATTTACCAAATAGAGGTCATTTGTGCCTTGGTGAGAAAACAATTCTAAAAGCATGATAAGCTGAAGCTAGCTTACAAATATTTGAGTGTTTGGGGAGGAGGTAGTGAGACTATGAAGAGAGTTAATATGGGGAACTCTTCTAGGAAGTTTGGTTTTAAAGGGGCTGAGAAAGATGAGGAGATAACTGATTCAGTGAAGGGTGTGTGGGGGGTTGGGGTGTGTGTGTGTAAAATGAGAGAGGCTTGAGCCTGTTAGGCTATTTAGGCTCATAAGAAGAAGCTAGGCAGAGAAAGAGGTTGAAGGTAGGGAGGGGAGAGTGAGGAACAATGAAGATAATGAGTTTCTTAAGAAGGAAAAAGATGAATTCCAGGTAGATTAGATTCAGTCTAAAGGAGGGACTTGTCTTCCATTCAAACAATAACATGGTTACTTGTCTGTTTCAAGGATATCAGTGGATTATTCCAAAGCATAACTGCCTATTTATTTTGCATTAAGCTGTCTTTATCTGATTAACTTTAATTGAATTTAAACCATTGGTAATACCTGATAACAAGTATAATATGCCCATGAGTTAATTTACTTGATGCTGCCATGATATTAAGATTGGAGTCCTTCAGATGTTACATCTGTATTTGCTTGATGGTCTGTGAAAAACATGTGTTTCTCAGGTAAAGAAGATAAAGAGAAGCATCATTAAATGTCAGCCTAGCGATCTGGCATTATGTCGTTACCCCTTCTGCCTTTTCTAGGGGAAGTCAGCAAGTCATTTACTGCTTTGCAGTCTGTTTCTCATTTACAAACTGGACCTAATATGATAGATATTTATGATATAATTTATTCCTGAATATTCACAAATTGAATAAGTTAAACCTTTATCATCTATAAGGTTATAAATGAAGAAAGTGTTCCTGGAGACCCTCTTTTTTTTTACTATAAAACACCAAAATCAATCATGACAAGACAGATACATGTTTTTACAATGATCTAAGTTAATAAAGAAAAAAAAAAATCAGAGAGCAATGGAGGAAAAATTGGGACAACTGTAATAGAACAACAATAAAGAAAAGAAAAAGAAAAAGAATCCATGTTTTAAATAATCATTCTGGAGGATTCTTCTTTATCAACTGACTGAGGCTTCTTAAAGTATCAGTGCAAATAAGCTCTAACTAAAGATATTTTATTTTTCTGATAAATCTCCTGACGCAAATAAATGCTTCAGTGCTCTAAGAACCTTCAAACTGTGATCAAAATTA
Source organism: Furipterus horrens (assembly GCF_987537825.1). Taxonomy (NCBI): domain Eukaryota; kingdom Metazoa; phylum Chordata; class Mammalia; order Chiroptera; family Furipteridae; genus Furipterus; species Furipterus horrens. The sequence goes on along the minus strand of NW_028327176.1, from coordinate 43,264,501 downwards.
GGGCCATCTGCCTAAAAACTATCATTGCAGATCCAGTGGGTAGAAATTTTTTTGAATGTTAAAGTTTTCCCTATTGCTGTGTTCTCTTCCTTTTCTCCAATGCCTGTACCTCCTCCTCCTCCTCCCATCTCTGCTACTGATTTTATCATCATTAACTGCCATAGCACACAGTAGCCTTCATCTTCAGTAGACTTTGTGGGCAAATTATTTGATGATACCCTAAACAGTTAATGTTTTGTGAACTACTTTTTGAAAGGGATCCAACTAGCTTTTGCAAACAAAAAAACTTCTTCCTTTGATGTCTTAGGGTAGCTATTTCTCAATACAAAAGGACAATGCTTTTGCAAAAGCACTAATTCAGATGCATATGAATTTGCTTCATCTATACCTGCATCCACAAAATCAAGTTTTTCTACTTTACGCCTAGTACCAATCAATATAAGAGCAGCGTCAGCTCCCCTGTCACCTCTGATGAGAGTCCTAAGCAGTCACAACGATGAGATTTGGCCAGTACTGAGGAAAGTCATATTTACAATAATAAAGGTCATAAAAGCAGTAGTCTAAAGTGACTTATTGTGCGTCAGGAGCCATCTGTACCCCTCTACCCATGTTTATTGTAATGATTAAGAACATAAAGTGCTCTAGAAACTGCAAAACCCTATACAAATGGGAGGAATTATTGTAATCCAAACCTGTATAATATATACAAAAACACGTAAACCAAACAGCACTAATGCATGGCTCAATACAGGTCTGTGTAGTTAGAATTTGAAGAATTTCTTTTTCCTAAAAATCACAGGCTTCTTCTTGCTGAGTTAAGAAGTGTTTATACTCTAAAATACCAAATGAAAGCACAAAACAGTACTGTCCCAGTCAATTCTGAACCAGTCTCTCACTCAGTGACAGACTGTTACGTAAAAAAGTTTGTTCCTCCTGAAAGCTTTTAAAGGATCAGCCTTCCTTTTATTTAAGTATGAAAGAAAGAAAATCCCAACTAACTTGTTATTAACAAAACAATTTTAAATTCTACTCACATTCTGCAAAAAGTCAAGAGATCATTTTTCCACAGGACCCCCTGTTAATGCCTTGTGTGACTTTTGGGAAAGCTTCAGGGAGTAGAGGTTTCTGAAATTCAATCTGGGTTTTGCTGTCCCACCTACTCCTGTAGTGCCAAAGTGCCAAACTGGAGCAGATGAACAAAGCCTCGAGGCAAATGCCAAGCCCTTTCTCTCTTAAATTTCCTAAGACTAGCATAAGATGAGGATATTGGCTACGTTCATATGTATTAATTCAATAAGGTTCATTAAGTTCCAACCACGCCTACATATGTTGTCCCCTTCTCTTGGCTGCCTGTGATTTGCTTCTAATATTTCTTACATCACTAGAACAACAGCTACAATAACAACCACAGGAATTTTCACTAGAACAAACATGATCAGTAGCCCTTATAATTCTCCATGAAAGCTAAAATAAGAAAAAATAGAAAGAAGTTTCATGAAATATGTTTCCCCTGAGTTCTACTATGATTTATTCCCATGCTTATTTCTACTGTAAATTACTTGATAGTTTATAGATCTTTTCAGTCTCCATCAGAGACTGACCTAGAAGAAACGGACTTCTGGACATGACTTCAGCATGATGCTCCAAAGTTTATGTAGCTTATCTTTATGTTCAGGATTTCCTTTGATCTGCACAAAAACAACGGTTGGAGAGGTAGGTATTGTTGTAGATAAAGAAAGTGAATCTCAGAGACTTCAACTGACACAGGTAGGAAGTAGTGACACTCAAAGCCAGACTATCTGACTCTTCACCACCCTGTGTTTGCTTAGGTAGATAAATACAAAGACAATAGGACATAAGGAATGATGACATGAGAAATGTTCAACCACGGAGAATTAAAAAACACATAAAAAAGACAATCGTGATTTTCATACACATGCACATACCACTGTTTATAATTTTTTAAATTATAATCTATTTTTCTTCTAACAGGCCTCGGGATGTTAATATATAAATTGAAAAAATAAACAAACATCATTTGATTTATGTGTGTTTCTATTGATATGTGGGTTAACATGGGAGCTGCTCATAGGCTATCTTCTCACACATAAAAATTATTATTTACTGATGGCAAAGCTCTGTGGATGTGACTAAAGCATCAGTGACATAAAGAAAAGCCTGTTTAAATGATCTACAAAGCAGGGGCACAGCTGTAACTATGCCCTGGCAGAGGCTGTCAAGTAAATAGCATGATCTTTGCAAACACAGCCATATTATTTTCTTCCTGGCATTTGTAGTTTGTTAAAACTCTCAGTGTGCACGCCTTTCCTCCTAACAACAATGGCAAATGGCCAGCCTCTGTACTTATCACTTACATACACATCATTCTATGTATATTTGGACACGTTTCTATATTTGAAGGAGTTATATACGTATATTGAAGAATGCACCTAGCTGTAAATTTTAAATAGCATTCTGTGACTGGTATGAGATAACCTACAACTCAGTGATGTAACACTCAAAAATGTCAAATAAAACAAGTTCATTTGTGATCCTGTAAAAGTAGCCCAAGATCAACTGCTGGGTCTATTTAGAAAAAACAAACAAACACCATGATGCTACAAAACTGCTATGTGGTTTTGTAAGACAACGTACATCTGATACTTATAGGCTCAGTCTTATTGCCAGAGCCCCAAGAACATCTGTCTGGGATCCCAGCCATTGTCTACAAGCTTATTTGTACCTTGGTAGATATGTGAATATCCAACAGCTTTCTAATTTAGAAAGGATGGGTGGATTTTTAGTAACTTATTTTATTCATAACTTAAAGATTAGATACTGAAACAGAAGCCACCTAACATCACTGCCAACAAAATTAATCTTAAATATAAATCCCTTTAAGGATGACTTTTCTCCTCATATAATTATACAATCTTGGGATTTGACAAAATCCTAAAGGTTACTGAAGCCAAACACTCTTTCCAGACAATTCAGTGCACGAGTTGGAACCCTGGAAACAGACTGCCTGGGCCTGAACTCAGGCTTTCATAATTACTGTCTATGTGACACCAGGCAAACCATTAGACTCTAAGCTTCTGTTTCATTTGTTAAATGGGGATACAATAGACCCTGATTATATGAAATAGCACCTGGCTCGACACATGCACACAATAGGTGCTCAAGAAATGTAAGCTTTTTAGTTTCTAAAACATCATAGAACCTACAGCGTTCCACCACATGCTCACTCAGCATTTGGTTGAAAATGTCCAATGACAAAATACTTTCCACTTCCTGAGGTATCCCTCTCACAGTCTGAATCACTCTCTTAAAAGTTCTGTAAGAGCTTAAATCTTTCTTCCTCTTGCCTCCTAGTGACCCTCGTTATACTTCCTTGGGCCTTTCAGGGAAAAAGATATGCACTTAATCTCTGTTCTACATAACAATTTTTCCTTTCAGTAGCTTAAGACAAGGTAATTTGGGTCATTTTTTCCTCCTAGGTGAAATACTCCCAAATCTTTTCCTTATGTGCCATGTTTTCAAAGTCCCCTCCTCATCAACACCATGATTATTCCCCTATAAACCTCTTTGGGTTTATGTCCACACAATAGTCTTAAAATGTGAAAACACAGCTAATAAAATAGCCTAGGTGAGGACTAAGAATTTAAAAGCACATAAAATTCTGATTCTGAATAATGACAGTTTTTCGTTTTTCATTTCTGATCCTTACACCTTTTACTTTTCTTGACTAGTTCAGTGCTAAATAAAATTGTTGGAGCAGGGCAGGGGGAGTAATAGGAATCCATGTCTTCTTGATTTTAAAGGGAATGCTTGTACCAGCAAGTTTTACTATGCCAAGCAAATTTTGGTGGAACTTGTGCTAAGCCTATTGGAAATGGAGGTGTGATTACAGAAAACATAGAGGTTTTCTGAGAAATATTTAATCCCTGTGATGTTTGTATCAGACAACCTCAAAGAAAAATGAACTGTTGAAGTTGTACTTTTTAATAGCTTGTTTCACTATAAAAAATTATCTGCCTTACCTTGAAAATGAGAAAATGTTTTTGATTACACAAATTCCCCAACAATTGTTGACATATTAGCCAATAAAATAAACAATCTCAAGCATATCTAAATCAAACATAGTCTAAAGCTTGAATCCTTTGACAATGTTGTAGGACTGTAACTTTCCTGGTTCTAGACCCTAAGCTTTATTGGTGAAGCCCAAGATCCCAATAGGTTTTTGGCAGTCAAAGCACACTGATGCTGGCAACCTCAAAGTTCCCCATCCAGAGGTTATGTAATTCAGTGGTCCCTAACATTTTTGGCACCAGGGACCGGTTTAGTGGAAGACAATTTTTCCACAAATGGGGTTGATGGGAGACAGGAGGCAGAGCTCAGGTGGTAATGCGAGCGAAGCTTGGCTGGTTCGCCTGCCACTCACCTCCTGCTGCGCAGCCCGGTTCCTAACAGGTCATAGACCAGTACTGGTCCACAGCCTGAGGGTTGGGGATCCCTGAATTGTAATTGGTATTCTGGACCCAAGAGTTAGTCTTTAGTATATTCATATTAAATATTATATGATAGAACATATAGGTTAATAGTTACATAATTTGAGGATATTTTTCTAAGTGGGAAATAAAAGGCAAAAACAATAAAGTGATTGACACATTTAACTTCTTAAAAATAAAAATCTTCACTGTTTCAAAAAAATCACATTCATAAACAAGAGACAGACGACAAACTTGGAAAAATATTTGCAATATGTATTTCAAAAAGGGTTAATGTGCTTAATATATAGACTCTTTTTAAGAAACACTAAGGTACACACTTTAGTTAAAAAAAGAACAAAAGGAGTTCCCATCAAGATGGTAGAGTAGGTAAATGCTATTCTTGTCTCCTCCCATGACAACATCAAAATTACAACTAAACTACAGAACAACCATCATTGAGAACTGTAAGACGTCTAGCTGAACAGAAGTCCTATCACTAAGGATATACAGAAGAAGCCACATGGAGCCTGATAAGAGTGGTGAAGACGCAGAATAGGCTGGTCCCACACCCATGTGTGGTGCTTAAAAATCAGGAGGGACTTCTTTGCTGTGGAGGTCTTTCCTGAAGAGCAAGGGGTCCCAGACCCACACCAGGCTTCCAAGCCCATGGTTCTAGTGCCAGGAAGAGAAGTCCCCGTAACTTCTTGCTGTGAAAATGAGCAGAGATTGTGAGTGAGTGAGACAGGCCTAATGGAGTTCTAGTCATTACACTTAAAGGGCCTATACACAGGCTTATTCACTGATGGACTGACTCCCTCAAAGCTCCAGGTCTGGGGCAGCTGCTTAAAGATGCCAGGGACATATAAGAAAAAACTGAATTGTCTGACTTCATGGTATGGGCTGGAGAGACCACTTTTTTCCAGACAGAAGTACTGGCAGAGGTCACTGTCCATTGCTGATCCCTCCCCCTGCAGGTATAGGCAGGTGTCATATCTGAGTTGCCATCAATCTAGCTAACACTGTTTGCCTCACCCTGGTGATTCACTGAGACCCTGCCCTGCCCAATATTCAGGCCCACCCAGATCTCTGCCAGGGAATTTTCTGTACAAACAACCTGTCTTAGCTCATGCTTCAGCCTTCCCTAAATCTCTCAAAGGTTCATAAACCCCAAACAAGCAACATCTGACCTTGGTATGCCCCATACCTCTTATTAAGCAGCCCCAAGCCTGGCACTAGAAATAGGCAGCATCCATTCACAGCTTAGCTTCTCCCAGGCATCTCTCAGGACAAGTGGCAGATTACTTTGTAGCTCATATCAGGGAGCCCCAGGCAGGGCACGAGAAGCAGTTGACTTTCCCAAGAGGCATTAAAACCAAAACATCCTGTGGCTAACTTCCTACCACACCAGAGTACTACCTAACAACCTCCACAAATAACACATTCAAATGGAAGACTCAGAAGGCACCAGAGCCCTACTAAAGCAAATTCTGCTCCATAGGGTAAGTCCTTACACAATAGCTCCTCCACTGTAGTCACAGCCAATCCTCACAACCAATCAGCCTGAGGGTCAATCCATCCCAATGACATGCCAACAGTAGTCAAGGCTCAACCACTACAGGAGGGCATGCACAACCCATACAAGGGATATACCTGGAATTCCTGGCTCAGATGACAGGGATACTGTACCACTGGGCCCCACAGGACACCGACTACATAAGGACACTCTACCAAGACAAAGAGATGTAGCAGCTCTACCTGATATATAGAAACAAACACAGGGAGGCAGTCAAAATGAGGATATAAAGAAACATGTCCCAAATGAAAGAACAGAACAAAACTCCAGGAAAAAAAAACTAGAGTAAACTGCAACAACAACAAAAAAATTCTACCAGATGCAGAGTTCAAAACACTGGTTATAAGGATGCTTAATGATCACAGTGAGAACTTCAGCAAAAAGATAGGAAATATAAAAACAGAGATAGAAAATATTAAAAAGTACTCTTCAGAAATGAATACAATAACTAAAATGAACAATACATTAGAGGGAATCAACAGTAGAGTAGATAAAGCAGAAGATCAAATCAGTGATTTGGAAGATAAGGAAGCAGAAAACACCCAATCAGAACAGCAAAATAAAAAATAATCCAAAAACATGAGGATAGTTTGAGTGGCCTCTGAGACAACATCAAGCATACCAATCTTCACATCATAGGCATACCAGGAGAAGAAAGAGAGCAAAGGATTGAGAACCTATTTGAAGAAATGATGACTGAAAATGTCCCTCTCCTGGGGAAGGAAATAGACATACAAGCCCAGGATTCTCAGAGAATTCCAAACAAGATGAACCTAAAGAGGCCCACACCAGGACATACCATAATTAAAATACCAAAGTTGAAGACAAAGAGAGAATCTTAAAAGGAGCAAAAGAAAAGCAATTAGTTACCTACAAAGAAGCTCCCATAAGACCTCCAGCTGATTTCTCAAAAGAAACATTTCAGGCCAGAAGGGACTGGCATGAAATATTCAAAGTGATGAAAAGAAAAGACCTACAACAAAGATTACTCTATGTAGCAAAGCTAGTATTTAGAATTGAAGGACAGTTAAAGAGCTTCCCAGACAAGAAAAAGCTAAAGGAGTTCATCATCAACAAGTCAGTATTACAAGAAATATTAAAAGGACTCCTTTAAGAAGAAAAAAGTCAAAAATATGAATAATAAAATGGCAATAACTATATATTTATCAATAATTACTTTAAATACAAATGAATTAAATGCCCCAGTCACAAGATATAGGGTGACTGAATGGATAAGAAAACAAGACCCTATGTAAGAGATTCAATTCATATTGAAAAACACACACAGACTGAAAGTAAAAGAATAAAAAAAGATATTTCATGGAAATTGAAACAAAAAAATCTGGAGTAGCAGTACTTATATTAGACAAAATAGACTTTAAAACAAAGGCTATAACAAGAAACAAAGAAGGGCACAACATTTCCACTTCTGGCTATTTATCCAAAGAAACCCAAAACACTAATTTGAAAAGATATATGCACCTCTATGTTCATTGCAGCGTATTTACAATAGCCAAGGTATGGATGCAACCTAAGTGTCTGTCATGGATGAATGGATAAAGAAGAATTGGTGCATATATACAATGAAATCTGACTCGCCATAAAAAAGAATAAAATCTTGCAAGCTGCAACAACACAGAAGGTATTGTGCTAAGTGAAATAGGTCAGAAAGAGAAAGACAAATGCCAAATGATTTCATTTATATATGGAATCTAAATAAATATAATCAAACAAATTGGCAGGAATTTTGAGAATTGTAATATCCAAAGGTGAAGCAACAGGAAAATGTTCAAGATTCTCATACATTGCTAGAAGTTTATCAGAAAGAAATAACTATAACAGTTTTCCAAGAATAATGCCATGTGTAATTTGATATTAGGAAGCGAGAGGACATACAAATGGACAATAGACATATGAAAAGATCACCAATATCATTAATTATCAGAGAAATGCAAATTAAAACCACAATGAGATATCATCATCTCATACTTATCAAAATGGCTATCATCAATAAATCAAAAAACAAGTGCTGGCAAGGATGTGGAGAACGGGGAACCCTTCTGCATTGTTAGTGAGAATGAAGATTGGTGCAGCCACTGTGGAAAGCAGTGAAAAATTAAAAATGGAAATGCCTTATGACCCAGCAATTCCACTTCTAGGAATTTATCCAAAGAAACCCAAAACACTAATTCGAAAGAACATAAGCACCCCTATGTTCATCGCAGTGTTATTTACAATAGTTAAGGGTTGGAAGCAGTCCAAGTGTCTATCAGTAGATGAATGGATAAAACAGCTATAGTACATTTACACAATGGAATACTATTTGGCTATAAAAAAGAAGAAATTTTACCCTTTGTGACAGCATGCATGGACCTAGAGACCATTAAGCTAAGTGAAATAAGCCAGTCAGAGAAAAACAAGTACCATATGATTTCATTCATATGTGGAATCTAATGAACTAAGAAGCAAAACAGACTCATAGATAGAGGGCATGCTGACAGCTCTGGGTGGGGAGGAGTGATCAAGCAAAAAAGGAAAAGAACTCATGGGCATGGACAAAGGCATGGTGATTGCAGTGGGGAGGGAAGCGGGTGGAGGTGGAAGAGGGATAAATGGTAATGGAAAAAATGGAATAAAAATAAACTACTTCAAAACAAAGGCCAAGCCAAAAGCAAAAATAAAAACAAAAACAAAAACAATCTATCTCTAGGCTAGCAATTCACTAATTAATATCCTTTGGATATACTCAATAAGTTTATAATTCATTGATTTACACTCACATTTAGTGAAAAATTATCAACCTTGTCCCTCAGGTATGACAGTGAGAATGGGGGAAGGGAGAGATTAGGGTATCCTTATGAATATTCTACTTCACAAAAAACTAACATCTCTATTCACCCCTTCTTTGTACTTCAGGGAGTAGGGAGGGGGTGGCTTGGGGAATGTTTAGTGGTAAGGCTGTTTCCCTGTACACAATCTCCCCTTATCCATGGGGAATATGTTCTAAGAACCCCAGTGGATGCTTCAAAATGCAGCTATTACCAAACCCTATGTATACTATGTTTTTTCCTATACATATGTACCTAAAGTTTAATTTATAAATTAAGCACAATAAAAGATTAACAATAACTAATAATAAACTAGAACAGTTATAACAATATACTGTAATAAGTTATGTGTATGTGGTTTCTCTCTCAAATATCTTATTGTATTGTACTTACCCTTCTTCTTGTAATGACATAAGATGGTACAATGTCTATGTGATGAGATGAAGTGAAGTGACTGACATAGGCATTATGATGTAACTTTAGACTACCATTGACATTCTGATGATCCATCAGAAGGAGGTTCATCTGCTTTGGTGAACCTGGATCATCAAGCCATGATGGTGTCCATACTTGGATGTAGAGGACTATTTTTGGACCAAGGTTGACCTCGAGTAACTGAAACTGCAGAAAGTGAAACCATGGCTAAAGGCGGGGGGTGAGGGGGCAGGGGGAACCACTGTATTGACTTTGTATCGACATTTCAGAGTAGGCTAGCCTTACTATAGGTAGTTCCTGAACTTATAATATGTGAACTCACCACATTTCATGCACAGCTTTGTAGCTTAGCCAAGGCTCAGGACATCCCTGTTGACTTCCTATCCTTGTTTCCAACCACCTCGAACTTCTGTTAATCTTCATAGCATGTGTTGGAAAAAAAAAAAAGAACAATTCTGTATTAACTAAAAATACAGTGGGAAAGGGAATGGGATACAGGAATAATTGCAATGATTTTCTATTTTACAAAGCAAATTTACTTTCAAGAAAATTGAGTTATGTTATTCATCTACATAAATATAATAACTCAAATTTACTTGAGCTGTTTACCTATGTGTGCACCTTTAATTTAACACCAAACTGTCCATCGACAATACTTCTACTCTTATAACTGATGTAATTGGGGATCAAAACTGAATACAACTAAGCAATGTACAGTATACTATTGAAGACAATGTCTACTATTTGTTAAAAGCACAGAACCATAATCCAAAACAAACAAGAAGGTACAATGTATTAAGATTTGGGGGACAGGAAAATATTTTATTATAGTCAGTAAAAAGTAAAGATTAATTTTCTTCCAGGAAGGAGAACAGAATTTATATTTTTACACAGCATAACATAAAATATTATTAATACAGTAATACTATTACTACTAAAAATGAAACTATTACTTAGTCAATAAAATAGTTACTTGCTTCTAGTCAGTATCACAATCTACTTGACAGAGCTCAGGTTTCCCTAATCAAGTTTTTCTTTACAGATTTTCCCGGGCTTGTCGTTCCCACCCCCCACGTAGTCTGTCACAGGGAGCAGCAGCTTGCTATAGCAGATGAACACTGCGGTAGGCTAACACAAAGAAATGCACAGAATGAAAAAACTATAATATAAACAGCATTTTAAAGGGGGGACAATTCTCTAAGAAAAATGCTCAAGGGAGATAACTTTGAAGACCAAATATTATACAGTAGTCAGCCTTGAAATATCACTTAATATAATAAGAAAAATACCCTTCATGAGATTTGACTTTCTATGTAATTCATATCCTGGTTCTTTCTTAAAAACCTTTGAAAGTGTTGTGATTAGAATATATTGTGCTAGAGAGTCAAAAAGGTTTTGATTAGCCATTAACAACTTGAGGATTATTAGGTTATATTTCAGGTTATGTAGAGTAAAATTTTTGAAATGTGGTTGCTCATGTGGAACCATATTGAAGATAGTATACCCAAATATATAACTTATCTTTTAACTTCTTAGAACTGTCTCACAGTTCATTTTAAGGCAACAAATTGAATAATATGTTCTCTTAAATATATTGTTTCTAAATTATTAATATCAAGTAGAAAGAATTTATCTTTGTTATGTCAATGGACTAATTTAAGTAACTCTCAAAATCAGTTTCTTGTCACATAGCATAATACATTATTACCTGATAATTTTGCCTCTTCTCAAAGAGAAACAAACCATTGTACTAGGTTTAAATTTTTTTGTGAAAAAAATATTTTAAAAAGTAAATCATAAATGTAATTAAATCCCAGTGAACTATATTAAACAATTATTTGGGAAGTAGTTATTACTTTGACCATCAACATTGGCATAAAGAGTAAATAGTTTAGGCCCTGGCCACTGTGGCTCAGTGGATTGAGTGTTGGCCTGCGAGCCAAGTGTCGCTGGTTCGATTCCCAGTCAGGGCACATGACTAGGTTGCACATCAGGTCCCCAGCTGGGGGCGCGAGTGAGAGGCAACCACACAGTGAAGTTTCTCTCCCTCTCTTCTCCTTTCCCCTCTCTAAAAATAAAATAAATAAACAAACAAACAATTTTTTAAAAAAGAGTAAATAGTTTAACTTTTACAGGGTTATTTATTAATCTCACTGGGAATGATTTCCATGATTTTAAGAACAGAGACTCTATACTTCTCTCTTTAGATTTAGAGTAACAGGTGTAAAAGATGGGAATCCCAAATTATACTAGTCTCTTGATTCCATAAAAGTGGATTTCCTTCTCTGTTTTTCAGTATTTAACTAATGTGATTGCTGCCTATAAATATTATAAGCATCAACTAACAATATTTGGAAAGTTTTTTGAGCCCTTAGGACCATTTGTGATATCAATAATGACAGGATTCTTTCCAAACCACATTCTTTTCCTCTCAAAACTCTTCTGTAATATATTTTTGCACCATCATTGCTTGCTTTTCTATTTTTAGTATGTCTTCTGAACTATGACAAGCATGCTTATTATAGGCAACTTGGATAATAAGTAAAGTCTAAAGGAAAAATACCCATAATTTTGTGAATGTTTTCCTCCAGGATCTTGATGAAATAATTACAATTTTCACGTCTTTTCTCAATGGTAGAAAAATATCTTTAAAAGAATTCAGTCAGGCTTTTGATGACTTTAATTAACATAGCTAATCGCATTCTCTGTCTTTACAAGAAAAGGAACAGAGTTATTGCCTCACAGGTACAATAGAATTTAGAAAATTAAATGTTGGCATGATTTCACTTCCTCTGTAGGTGTTTCTTCTTCACAAACATCATTTTAATAGATGTGTCAATGATAGCTATCATTTATAGAAAGCCTCATTCAATGATATCATCTTCACATCAACCATAACAGTAAGTTATCATTATCCTCACCTTACAAAAAAAAGGTCTGAAATCAATCACACAGCTTTTAGGTAGTAAAGTGAGAATGTCAGGGGGTTTGAACTCGGCTTTCTCTGCTTCCAACGGCATCGTGTTTACTGTAGCCCAACACCTCATCATGAATATCATAATCTGCTTAATTAGACCCTGTGGTTGAGCACATCAAATGCTCCCCCACTTTTTTAGAAAACCAATATCAATGATGTTGGAATATCTTGATGTATAAAACTTTATTCATTTTTATCACTATCCCCTCACACCCCCCAAAAAAGAGCTTTAACATTTGGATTATTGCATTAGAAGCAGGAATATTTTTTAAGTAATTTGTACCAATTGCTTTCCTCAATGAGATTGTTCAAATTATAATTAATCAGCAGAGCATGAGGCTTCCTGCTTCTCTGTGCCCTTTATAACAATCTTGGTTAATTTAATAGATGGAATGGATTTTTTTGCTGCTCAGTTTAAAAAAAAATTGATTGCTATAATTCACTGTGTTTTAAAATATCAGTTCTATTCTATAGAATGAACCTTGTTTAAGAGCTAGCTAAGTCCCTGTACCAGAAATGGGAAGATATGGGAGTGGTCCTGAGACCTTTCATTTCCTTTATTCATTCAATAGTTATCCGGTTCCCATTCTAGGACAAGCTCTGTGCTAGTATTCAGGATAAAAAGATGAAAGCCCATTCCTATCCTCAAAGAGCTTGTGAACTAGCAAGAGAAGCAGACACAAATAAACAGTTACAGCACAGCATGACCAGCACTGTGACCAAAGTAACACAGATGAAGATGCTTTGAAAAACATAGAAAATGGCACTTAAACCATCTTCAGGGAGGTCCTGGAAGGTTTTTTGGAGATACTGAGGCTTGAGCTCCATCCTGGAAAGAAATAGGAGTTAGCCAGATTTTCCCTAACATCTCCAACTAGAATTAACAGCTTCTTCATCTGTGTGTTTTTCTTTACTAATGTGTATTGTACTTATTTGTTTTCGTGTCTCTTACTCCCTCATTGGGCTGAGCTTCTTGATGGGGAGGACTAGCCCTAATTAACCTATTACAATGTCATGAAAAGTAGGAATAAAATAAACATTAGTTGAATTATTTTGAAATCCTAGTCTTGTCGCTATTTTCTCCCATAACTTCCTTTTGATTTATATAAATGTGTGTGTGTGTGTTTTTCTTCTGATAGTAAAAATACTGTTCACCACACCCTTATCAGAATGAATGGAAAGGATGGAAAATAAGGAAGTGTTAGTGAAGGATTTGGAGTGACAGGAATGTTCAGACATTGCTGGATTGGAGCAACAGGAATGCTTATACATTGCTCGAAGTAGTAGAAATTGGTACAACCACTTTGGAAAACTTGGATCATATCTCCTAAGCCAGCAATTCTACTCTTAGGAATAAACTCAACACAAGTGCATGCAAATGTTTACCAAGAGGCATATTTTTACTAAAAAGTGGCACTATTCTAATAGTTACAAACTAGAAAATACACAGATGCTCATCAACAGTAGAATGGATAAACTTACTGTGTTATGGTCACAAACAGAAAGGAAAAAGACTCTACATTCAACAGCATGAAGGAATTTCATTAAAATAATTTTGGTTATTTAAGAGCTATATATTTTTGAAAAGCACTGTATGATTATTTTACATAAATCATAAAAATAGGCAAAACTATTATTAGAGGTCAGAAAAGGTCAGTTAGAAGTGGGGTTTAGTGACTTAGGAAGGGGAGAGTTTATGAATGTGCTGGTAGGGTTCCGTTTCTTGATCTGGGTGCTGGTTACAGGTATAAATTGAGTGTGTGCTCTTTCCTGTACAATTGACCCGTGAACAATGCTAGAGGTACTGACCTGCCACAGTATAACTTGTCAACCTTCTCATACATGGATTCCCAACCATGGATTGAAAAGTATATTATACATAGTTTAAAAATAATACACCTTATTTGAGAGGAAGAAGAAAAATACAGAAATGTTTTGAAAATTTTAAATTGCCCAAACGAACAATCCAGAAATAACAACTATTAACATTGTGAGTTACTTCCTTCTAGTCTTTTTTTTTTTTTTTGAAAGCCAATCAGTAAATCTTCATCTTCTCTTTATTATATCTTATAATAGTCCAAGATAGAGACTAAGCAGTAGTCCAACAAAGCACTAGTTCAAGAGTGGTCCAAGAGTCTCTATAAATGCGCTGAGAGGCTCTAGGTTAATTCTATCTTAGGTTACTTCCATATTCCTCCTCATCCTTCAACTTTTGGGGGAACTTCCTTTCCAAAGCCTTTCTTTTTTCCCACAGCCAAATTCTCAGTTCCCTGAGCCTTCTCCACCCCTTTCCTGGCCTTGGATCCCCCTCCACAATGTTACTTAATGCTTCCTGTCCTGTTGTTCTTTTCTCCCATCTCCTCATTTATGCTTTGTCAAAATTAGCCTTTCCCAAGTACTGATCCCTCAGGAAACTGACAAATAAATGTGCTGAACTAATTCAAGCCAAATTGTTTGTAATGGTTAATTTTATGTATCAACTTGGCTAGGCTATGGTGCCTAGTTGTTTCATCTAACGCTAGTCTAGGTGCTTCTGTAAGGTATTTTCTTTTTCTTTTTTTTTTTTTTTAATGTTTTTTATTGATTATATTGTTACAACAGTTCCAATTTTCTCCCCCTTGTTCCCCTCCACCCAGCACCACCCTCCCCCAGCAATCCCCCCCAAGTCCATACCCCTGGTTCGTAAAAATTAACTATCCCCCCCCCCTCTCAAATATTAGGACGCTTTGTAATCTTGTAAAGGACAATGGGCGAAGGTCTCAAGCTCCTCTAGCTGCTTCAAGCTGGACATGGTCGTCGTCCTACCTACCCTTGGGTCCAGAAAACCCTAATAAGAGTGGGGGTGTGGAGGGGAGGGTGGCCTTCCCACATGGGGAAGGATCGTGCAGACTCCAGGTTAGTTGGCTGTCTCCGGTCAACGGCGTGCTTGGTTTAACAGGCTGGTGTCCTTGTTGTGTTCTGGGGGCAACAGATTTGGCGAAAAGGGTTAAAAGACATCATTCAATCCATAACTACTAGATGACAAAAGGCAGGGATTAATTTTTCAATGTTCCATATTAGGAAAAAAAAAAAAAAGGGCTTCTTTGTAAGAAGGTGTGCTAGGCACATCTCGCCTGTCCAAAACCCTTTTGCCCATTATACTTAATTTGGGCTGAGGTAAATAGTTCAGGTTTTTCCCCCTCTCAGACCTCTGGGCCTTTTCTGTCCAAGCCATTAGGATAGAAAAGAGAAACCCGTTTTAAAGTGAAGCCCACAGACCACCCCATTCTTCCCCAACCCAGCCAAAAGCCACTGTGCTTGTGCTACCTCCTCCCCCTCTTTGCTCCTCACATATTTACACACATTTTATCAAATTAGGTTCATTTCTATTTAGTTTTACTTCTGGAATTTTATTTTTACTTTAAGTTAATCCTATCAAATATTCGTTGCAAACATGATTTTAAAGCTGCAGCGAAGTATTCCATCAAATGTATGTCGTGTATGTGTGTGTGTACACTTTTCTAAGCATATATTATTACGAATATTATATATTATACATATAAAGTCCTAGAACAGAAGCTACTCATGAACATTCTTCAAGCTCTGCATTCGTTCTCTGCTTCCTACCAGAATGGTTGCATCCCACTGACAATGTGTGAGGGCTCCTTGTATCAGAATACATACCCAGGTCATTTATCATTATTTCTACTCCTTTTCACGATACTAGGGTTTACAACAGGACTAAGGAATCTGCCGTTTTGCATCCGACTGAGGCTCTCAGCAAGAACCGGCTTTCCCCACACCCCTACCGTCCAAGCTCCCGGGCTCACAACCCGCGCTTCTGCCAGCCGGGCTGTGGAGCCCCCAGCGCCCCACGGTTGCCGTGGGAACAGCACACTGAGCATTGAGACGTAGAGCATGGAGCTGCCGGATCCCGTCCGTCAGCGGCTGGGAAACTTCAGCCGGACGGTGTTTGGGGACTCAAACCGGACCGGGCCAGAGTACAGCGAAGGTCCGGGTGAGTGCCCCGCCCACGACCTGGCGCGGGTTTGGAGCAGCAGATTTGCCAGGACCTAAAATGGCAGTTTCGCCTTCAGCTGGTTCTCTGCAGTGCGGGATGCGCCTTGGAGGAGAGGCCAAGCCGAGAGCTGGGAATGGGACGTTGCTGGGGATGGGACGTTTCTGGGCCCTGATGGCTGATCGTTCCGGGGCCTGGCCCGCGATTTGCAAGCAGGGTAGCTGAGGTGGTGCTGGGCTTACTCCAAAAAATATAAATACTATAAAAGCCGCTGCCGCAGCACACATCAGATCCTGCGCCCTCTGCGAAGGCCGACGTTGCTTTTCCTCTTCGGCGTCTGCCCTGGCTTTTCTGGCCTGGAGGGAGAGAATCACTCCTTCCCACTCCCCACACCCACCCCTGTAAAATTATCTTTTCCTTTTCTCCTTTACTAGCAGAACAAGTATGTTCCACCACAGGTGATTTTCTGGCAGAAGAGATGGAAAGGGGGGTAGGGGGGTTGAGTCATTTTAAACCACTCTCCGCAGACTCGAGTGAGAGTGGCCACACTAGCATCGCCTTCAATAAAACAACCCCCACTTCCTGCCTTCCTCTTCCCCTCCCCTATATATAACCCTTCACTAAATCTAGTAACAAAATGCCCTGATGCTACTATATGCAACCTGACAAGTAGTAATGCGGTTTTCTCTAAAACAGTTTCTGCTTCTTAAACCATGATGATAGACAATGTACTGTCAACCAGATCCATACGGTTTCTATCCCTGAACTCTGCTGGAAATAGAAATATTTTCCTCTGGCTTGGTTTAGGAATTTTTTAAAGGGTCAGGGAAAAGTAAATTCAGTTTTCTATGGTTGCATTTTTGCAACTTGATTCTTTGCCTGTCCCCCCAAATTTAGGCCTCTTCATGATTAGGATGCACAGAGAAAAACATAATGCGAAAAACTAGGTTTTTATTTTTCTGATTTCTAACGCTAAGGCTTAACAGTCTCTAAAATCTGATAAAATATCAGCAGACATTTTCTGTAAAGGAATAAATAGTAAATGTTTTAGATTTTGCAGGCTGTAGATCTCTGGCAGCTATAAATAATGGTAACTGGGTAGATAGGGCAGTGTTCCAATAAAACTTTATTTGTGGATACTAAAATTTAAATTTCATGTGATTTCAGTGTCAAAAAATATTATTCTTTGGTTATTTTCCCCCAACCATTTAAAAATGTGAAAAAAACACTTTTAGCTCACTTGCTATACAAAATTAGGCAGCTGGCTGGTAGTTTGCCTACCCCTGATTTAGATTATAAGTGTTTTAATTTAAATTCCATTTACAGAATTCAACTTATACTTTTGCAAAATTTAGTAAATTCATGTCTGTGCTTTCAAGATTCATTTACATATTAATTTGATTTTCAATTACATGATTATCAGTTTGAGCTGCTGAAATACAGATATAGCATAACTCTTAAGATGTTATTGTACAAAATTTTTAACATAAAAACTTCTTTGCAAAATTTGACTACATTTTCTGCTCCAAAGGTATTAAAATTTTCATCTTAACTAATTTGTCATTATTTTTCCACATTTTCTTTGTGGATCTGGTATAGGTTTGATTATTTGCACTGTAATTACAAGTATATATATCATTACCATGTCCACAGCTGACCAAGAATTGTACTATTATTGTGAAAAAAATCCTAAAATGGTGAGTTGCCTTCAGATCTCATTCCCTCATTAGTGATAATTTAATAAATAGGCGCAAGCAAAGTATATCATAATTAGGATTTTAAAAAGTAGATCATCATAATCAGGTACATTCTTGCTATGAGGCCATGATTATTTTTTACATTTTAAAATTATTAGAAGTTGTGGAGAAAAAGAAAAAAATCTGTTTTTAAGAAATTTATTTTAGAGCCTTATAAATTATTACTTTAGTGCAATTGGTTTCTGCTACTGTTAGAATTTATAAAATTTAGGATGCAAATGTAGGGTTCAATTTAAAAAAATTAAATTCTTATGTAATTCTCCCTACATAAAAACAAAATATTATACAATCAGTCTTAGATAAATGAAACTCATGTATCACAAATGACAGTCTGTTTGCATTAATTCATTCTGCTTTAGTGTAATTGATAATTATGATGTGTAAAGCAAGATGCTAGGTTCTATGAGGATATCAAATTTGGGTAGAATATGGTCTGTGTTTACATTGAGGCTTTTTATAACTGAAAGAAAAGGAAAGGGGACATATATATTGATTGAGTGCCAGGCATGGTGCTAGTATGAAATATATTATCTCTAATCCCTACAAGCAATCTGTGAGATAACTTTTCATAAAAATTTATTTATTTTTTAACAAGGTTACTTTATTTTATTTTATTTATCTGTTTCTAAAGAGAGGGGAAAGGAGAAAGAGAGGAGGAGAAACATCACTGTGCAGTTGCCTCTCTCACGCCCCCAACTGGGGACCTGGCGTGCAACTTAGTCATGTGCCCTGACTGGGAATTGAACCAGCGACACTTGGTTCGCAGGCCAACGCTCAACCCACTGAGCCACAGCAGCCAGGGCATCTGTGAGATAATTTTAATGTTACCATTTTACAGATGAAGAAATTGAGGGTCAAAGAGATTAAATAACTTATCTCAAGTCTGGCATCCAGAGTTACAAGGAAGTTTGGGGAATTCCAGGTTTAGTTGGACTCTAAAGCTCATAATCTCTTCACTATACCAGACTGTGTCTTGAGTGAGGGAGTATGGTTCTTTGCTAACACTTCTTATACACAGGTTAGAGTGGTAGGGGAAAGAGATTTCTACTGGAGTGGGCGAGTACAATTAAGAAAAAAATTGATGGAAAAAGTAGCATTTATTGGATATTAATGAATGGGTGGAATTAGGGTATGCTGAAGAGGGGTGTGTATATAATTATAATTTGGAGAGATTCTTTTTTGTATGATATTAGTTTATATGTGAGAAAGTAGTTTTCATATATTTTATGTGTTCATTTTACAGGCGCTTTACATAGAACTCTACAAAGGCAGTAATAACAATTATTGTATCTAAATGGGATTTATATTGATATTCTACTTTTAATCTATACCAGTAGTGTGCAAAAAAGTCAGCAGACTATAATGGCAAAATGCTAAAATAATTGAAAAATATGAAATATACCCCCACGTAGCCAGTATATGAACTAAATAGTATGATGGTGAATATTTCCTTTCACTGGCAATGATTATAAAGAGGCTTAAAATTTGGAGTTTTGTGGAGCCAATATGACGGTTATTCTCAGGAACTAAAGGATTTACAGGCATGGATCAGGAATAAGAGTTTGTCCCTTTTCTCTCTATTTCTATTGTAGATAATGAAATGGTTTCCAGTTTGGCATTGCAGATGTCACTTTATTTTAATGCTTACTATTTCCCCCTGTGGTGGGTAAGCAGCATTATGATGCTTCAAATGAAGGTAAGTATGTACTTTAATACTTTTGCTAAGGTCTCTTCTGCCCATCCTTGGCATTGCTGCATTGTTAATAAAATTAAAGTTCTTAATTTTTTTAAATCTCAAGTCAGTTTTACTATATGTGAGATTTTACAAACATGTTTATTTTTGTTTTTTTAGTATCCAATTTTGCCTGATTACTACAAATTCATTGTGATCACTGTTATCATCCTAATAACCTTAATCGAAGCTATCAGGTTGTATCTGGGATACATGGGTAACCTACAGGAAAAGGTAGGCTCCTCTTTTCTTTCTTTCAGTACTACACATCAATGCAATAAGTAGCAAAGAAAGGGCAGTGAGCTGTGGTGAAAGGAGCAAAGGCCTGTAGTTAAGGCCTGGTTCCTCTTTACCTCTTTTTGTCCCTGTGGTCTGTTTGCTTAATCTCATCAGCCTTGGTTTCTTTATTAGTAAAATGGGGAAAATAAGATAAATAAATAAAATGGGGAAAATATTTCATAGTTTTATTGGGATTAAATGAAATAATTTATATGAAGTACCTAACATCATAAGTACTTCAGAACTGATCATCTTTTCTCTTTTCACCAGTCTTGAAAATACTTGGTCAATTAAACATGTTTATTTGGATCCTGAGTAAAAAATTGAGGGGAAATTATAAGCTCATTTTCTGTGCTGGGCACATGTTTTCTGAATCATCAGGCTGCCTCAGCATGTACAGTTAGTTACCAGAGCTTAGGGATAATGCCTAATGATTCCTAAGGTTTTCTAGGCCCTTTGTAATTAGGCCCCACCCAGCCTGTCTCACTGTATTTCTTGCTATTTCCTAAACTAAGCATCCATTCCAGGCTGACATGTTGATTCCTGGTCATGCTCATCCCACATCTTTACTTAACTACTTTCTTGCCTCTTCCTCTTTCTACCCAACTTTAAAAAGCCTACATCCTGAATTCTTTCACCTACCCTTGTCACTCTTACTTCTTGTAACAGTCAGTCTATATTTCTAAGTGGTACATTTAATTATTCACTAAGGTGTAGTATTCTAGGATTATCACATAAATTAATTTTCTCTTCTAATCTAGACTGTAAATTCTCTGAGGACAAGGACATGTATACTTCTGAATTACAGAGATCACAATACAGGTTCACAGTAGTGCTAAGTACTTGCTTACCTGTATAAACAAAAGAGTATACTTTACTGATCCGATTACTCTTAATATGTGTCATTTCAGGTTCCTGAGTTGGCTGGCTTTTGGCTTTTGAGCCTTCTATTGCAGTTGCCTTTAATTCTTTTCTTGCTCTTTAATGAAGGCTTAATGAATCTGCCCTTGGAAAAAGCAGTACACATCATCTTCACTGTGTTCCTTACTTTCCAAGTCGTTTCAGCATTTCTTACCTTGAGGAAAATGGTAAATCAGTTGGCAACTCGTTTCCACCTCCAAGACTTTGACAGGCTCTCTGCAAATAGAGGAGGCATGAGAACAATGAGATCTTGTGTAGAAGAGATTTGACCCAGTGTTGTTTAGTGAAAATCTGAAAGGTCATTCTAGAAGACTGCAAGAGTTGGGAAAACATCAGAGATCTAGCATGAGAAGAAGGACAAAGCAAGTATTTGGAATTGTATACTCTCTGGTAATGAAATTCCAAGGTTGAAGGCAATGATACAGTACAAGTACAAGAAGTACAGTACAAGAAAGCAGTAAGCCAACCCTAAAACCTACATGTTTTCCACCTGATGCCAAATAACTTAATTTTTTGTTTGTTGTTGACTTTCTCAGGTGTGTAGAATTCTGTGTTGCTGGTTACAGTTTACCAGCTTTACTGTAATATTTCTAGTTGGTACCTATAACATTTCTAGTTAGAAATGTGTATATTTCTTTTAAACTTGTTAGCTATCCATGTCTTAGCAGTACATCTGAAGCACATGGATATGCTTATCAATATTGTGGTGTATTAGACTATATTTGTAAACCAAGACACCAAGTTTTCATGTCTGTTAGGGTTAAATTATAACCCTAGTCTCAGCTGTTGTCCTGAAGTTATGAAAAAATAAGTGGATTATCATGATATTTAGGAAATATTTTTATCATAAAATTGTAGCTTTCATAAAACCATGTTCAGTATTTATGGTAATAATGGTGTGCAAAATGTTTTTACAATAAATTATAAAATATTTATGTTAAAATATTTGTAACGAATTATTCTTGTCTTGTATAGTTCTTTTTGTGGGTTTATTTTTATTACAGAGTTGCAAGAGACAGAAAGAGAAAAAATATATAGTAGAGAGCCATATATCAATATGTGGTGGGCACTGAACTAAGCACATTAACCCTTGTGATCTCATCTACTAAATCATTATTTGCAGAAGAACTGCTTCATACCCAATAAATTCATATGAGCCTTGATTTGAAAACCGGGGTGCCTGTTAATCCATAGTCAGAGTTAAAGGTGACCAAAGGGACAATACTCATCATCATAAATAAGCATGTTCCCTTGCTAATAGGAAAAACCTACTTAAGGAAATTCTGGTAAGAGCAAAATTGCTTGGTGTATTTGAACATTATATTAAAGTGATTATAGGATTATCTTAAGGGATATACAGTAGTGCCCCCTTATATACAAGGGGTATGTTTGAAGGTCCCCAGTGTATGCCTGAAACCTCAGATAGTACTGAACACTATATATACAATGTTTTTTTCTATATATATATATACCTATGATAAAATTTAATTTATAAATTAGTCACAGTAAGAGATTAGCAACAATAACTAATAATAAAATAGAACAATTATAACATACTGTAATAAAAGTTATGTGGTTTATCTCAAAATATCTTATTGTACTGTATGTACCTTTTCACTTAAAGAAAGCACTTCATGGCTTCTCTGCAGCAAATCTTAATTGTCAACATCACTATTCTTGCACTCTGGGGCCATTATTAAGTAATATAAAGGTTACTTGAACACAAACACTGCAATATTATGAAAGCTGATCTGAGGACTAACAGGTGTGTAGCATCTACCATGTGGAGAGGCTGGACAAATGGATAATTCATATCCCAGGCAGGACAGAGCCAGACAGCATGAGACTTCATCATGTTACTCAGAACAGGGCACAATTTAAAACTTAGGAATTATTTCTGGAATTTTCCATTTAATATTTTCAGGCCATGGTTGACCATGGGTAACAAACTGCAGAAAGCAAAACTTCAGATAAAGAAGGGGAAATGTAATATTTTCTTCTTTACTATAGGAAAGTGTGACTTTATAAGTAAGGTATTTTACTGAGAAATAGTTGTAGCTACATTAAAAATTATTCCTTCCAATTTCCCTTCTCTGTAATTCATGCTCATCTTAGGATTTCCATGTTTTGCCTTATTTATTCTTACATTGCTTAATTTTTTAAAATATTTTCACACCCCACTCTTAACTACACCTGACCAAACTATGCTAATTTTATTTGTTTTTTATTGTTACACGGTTTGAAGATTTTCCCCTCTCCACTTCATGCACTGGCTAATTTACCTTTCCCTCATACCAAACTAGTCACAGGTATACTCCAATAATTTGAAATTCAAAATAGAATTCTTTGTTCTCTAACTTGTTTCTAGATGGGAATGGATGGGTGATTCTGTAAGAAAATATAAAATACGAACACTAAATCTACACAGCAGATAGATTAGAATGTTCAAGAAAGACTTTTTTATTTAACAATTGTGTCCAGAGTTTTGTTTTAAATAGCAGAGACTCTGACATATTTAAACTTTAATTTAGGATTAAAAGATTAATAGCTAAAATATTGGAGTAATAATTTAAAATTTTTAAAGACTAAATATTTGAGGGGAAAATTTGATTTATTAAAATTCTCCAAAAAAAATTTTTACTCTAATAATTATATTGCCTGCAATGCAAATATAATAAGGGTGGGAAAAAGAAACTAAGAAGGTCAATTGAGAAAATGATAGTCATTTGTTTTTCATCTAAACAGTAAAACCATGATTTTTTTGTTAGGCTGAACCAATATTTTCTATTGGTTCCCTATGTAAGCATATGAAAATTGAAGTAAAGAAGATATTTACATGTCAGAACATTTGGAATTTAGATAGTACTTATTTTTATTTTATTTGAATAAGTTTGTTTATCCTTAGTTCTATTACATCTTTCTCTCCAGGGGTTCATAACACTGTTCTGAACATTTCTTGTTAGGATGCTGAGCTTCACAGATATTTTGTGTTTCATGTTTTTTCTTCCAGAGTCTTCCTCATCACAGAAAAGGTAGATGTACATTTCTGTAAATCAGAATGATTTTTTTAATTGGATTTTGATCAGCATGTGTTTGAATGTCTACCTAGTATGTGCAAGGAATAGGGGAGGGGTCATAGACAAATAAGATGTGTTCCCATGGGAAAGGTAAAATATTTGCAAGACAATGTTAAGATACAGTAGTAAAATCTGACTTCAGGGAGGTGCATTGAATGAGTTTCTACCTGATAAGTACCTGACAGATAACAGTCCTTGGCTTCCAGCATATCTCCCCTCTTTGTTCCTAACTGTTAATTAAGTGTTCGGAAGTAGCACATTGGCCCTTCCTCTTCATCAGTTAGCATTCACTAGCCCTCTCATTGTCAGAGCACAGGGAGGGGACGTGGGGACTGGAGTTAAACACATACATCCCTATGTTCATTGCAGCACTATTCATGATGACCAAGACATGAAGACAACCAAAGTGTCCTTCAGTAGAGGACTGTGTAAAGAAGATGTGGTACATATATACAATGGAACAGTACTCAGCCATAAGAAGAGGTGAAATACTGCGTTTTGTGACAACATAGATGGCCCTTGAGAATATTATGCTAAATGAAATAAGTCAGTCAGAAAAAAATAAGAACCATATGATTTCACTCGTATATGGAATATAAAACTGAAACTCATACATACAGACAACAGTATGGTCGTTACCAGAGGGGAGAGGGTGGTGGGGTGGAGGGTGTCAGAACATGGAGGCAGCTAGAATGCGCACCTGGACTTTTGATATATGCTAATCAACCTGGCCCTGGCCAGGGCCCCCTAAGGATATGATGATGGACCTAGTCCATTCCCAGTGGAAATATTAATGGACTTAGCCCCATATGTTAACTAACCTAGTGAGAGGGGGGAGCAATGAGATACAAATAACCTACTGAATATCTTGGCAAGCAAACTCGCCCTCATCAAAATGAGTGGTTGACAAGTATAAAAAAGGTGCCTGCAGAAGTGTGGGTGGGAGACTTTCGGCCAAGATGGAGGCTTAGACTGACACGCTCCATCTCCCTCCACAACTAAGAAGGAATACAACTACCACAAAACCAGAAATAACCAGAAGTTCCAGAAAATAAATGGAAGTCCAACATATGAAGTTATAAAGAAGGGGTGCTTTTCTGGACGGGTAGGAGGGGCAAAACCGGGGTGGAGAGATCAAGCTGTGCTGGCGGCAGCAGCTGCGGTGATGGTGGCAGGACAGTGGTAAGCACAGACACCTGTATTTAAGGAGAGGCAAAAAGTGCCAGGGGAACACCCCAAGCTGCAGACCAGACCCGTCAGCTCATGATTCCAAAGCCGGGAAAGGCAGACCCCCATTGCCTCGGACTGTGAGGAGGCTCCTGGTCTCTCAGCAGAGAGTGAATGGCAGGAATCCATCTTGGACCCCCACCCCCACAGAAAATGCCACAGCGTGGTGAGAAAGGTCGCCCAGTTGTGACAAGTGCATGGGGCTCTGTCCCCTATAGTGTAGGAGGTGTGATGGCCCCACCCAGGAAGCAAAGGTAAACACAAAACTCTCAGGATGGCACAGATCATGATAGAGATCCCAGTGATGCTGCTGACCAGACAACACGTATCTAATCTAACAGAGCAGCAGATACGAAATCTTCTGAGGCACAGTTCAGAACTTTGCTTATAAAAAGGCTTACAGACCTAACATCAGATCTTAATCAAGACTGGCAAGGAATGAAGGCTAGTCCTGATGAAATGAACAAAAACACATATGAAACTAGTGGTGAGGGGAAGAAAACCATGGATCAAATCCACAAATCAGAACACAGGGAAGGAATAGTCAACCAGTGCAGAAAGAGGAAATGAAAAGTGAGGAAAATGAGGAGAGGCTTAGAAACCTATGGGACAGCTATAAGTGGGCCAACATCCAAATCATAGGGTTGCCAGAAGGTGAAGAAGAACTATAAAATGAAAAATTATGTGAAAAAATAATGAAGCAGAACTTCCCTAACTTGGGGAAAGAAATAGACTTACAGGTCCAGGAAGCACAGAGAGTTCCAAAAAATCTGGACCCAGGGAGAACCACACCAAGACCCATTATAATTAAAATGTCAAAAATTAAGGATAAAGAGAGAACCTTAAAAGCAGCAAGAGAGAAGAGAATTATACACAAAGGGGTCCCAATAAGACTATCAGCTGATTTCTCAAAAGAAACTGCAGGCAAGAAGGGACTGGCAAGAAATATTCAAAGTAATAAAAAGCAAAAACCTACAACCACAATTACTCTATCCAGCAAAGCTGTCATTCAGAATAGAAGGGCAGAGAAAATGCTTCCAGGACAAAGTAAAACTGAAGGAGTTCATCAGATCAAACCACTGTTATATGAAATGTTAAAGGAATTTGTTTAGGAGAAAGAGGATCAAAACTATGAACATTAAAATGAAAACTGTATCACAACAACCAACAACAGAAGCTAGGGAACTGAAACAAAGGCAGGCTAAGTAGGCAACGAGAGTGGGAAAAGAATTATAGGTATGGGGAACATTATTGGGGGAGGTCAACTAGGAAGGGAGAAGGGGAGAAAGAGAGGGAGATGGTACAGGAACTAAGAAGCATAGTAGGAGGGAGTGGAGTAGACAAGAAGATGTTGAGAAGAACTATATGCACAACCAATGGGCATGGACTAAGGGGGGAAGGAACAACTGGAGGGAAGGGGGTCACTGGGTGGAGGGGAACAAGGGGAAAAGAATTTGGGACTACTGTAACAGCATAATCAATAAAGCATATTAAAAAAAAGAAGTGTGGGTAGGACTCCTACAGGCCTACAAGGAGGACAGGGAGTCCCCATTCCCCATTCCCTTGCTCCCCATTCCCCTTGCTCCTTTGTGCCCTTGAGTCTGTCTGGAAGTTGCCTCTCCCCTCCACCCCCTTCCCCCTTTTCCCTCAATAAGCTCATTGCCTGATCCCACAATGGTCTCCGTGTGATTTCTCAGAGCAAGGCTTCCCTGACAGGGGGTAATAGAAGGTAAAGGGAGCCAAATATATGGTGACAAAACATGATTTGACTTTGAGTGGTGGGCACGCAATGCAATATACAGATCATGTATCATAGAAATGTACACTTGAAACCTACATAGTCTTATTAGCCAATGTCACCCCAATAAATTTAATAAAAACAAGCAAACACATACACACTCGCTGAAACTGTTCACATAATAATGAGAGTTTACTGTTTGGTGGAAAAGGCAGACAAATCAATGAAAGCACAGTGCAATGAGAGCACTATGGGATTACAGAGAAGGGACATATAAAAGATGAGGAATCTGGGAAGCCTTCCTAAACAAAGTAACACTCAAGATTTGGGGGATGAGTGGGTATTAAGTGTTAATTTCAGTATTAAGAGAGAGAAATAACAGGATTGTGAGTACTGTTTCATATAGTTTGGTAAAGCTGGTAGGAAGTGTGCATGAGGAGAAAGGTCACAGAATAAGGTAGAGAAGCTTGGGAGGAGCTAGTAAGCTATGCTAAAGCTTTTAATATTCTGAATCCCTCAATAATTTAAACAGTGAGCTATCACAAAGATTTAGGGTTCAGAAAGACTTCTCTGAAGACAGTGTGGAAAATGGGTTGAAAGTGTTGGACTGGAGTAAGAACTTGATGTAGTAACTTCAGAGAGAACATGCTGGCCTGGATAAAGTCAGTGGCAGTAAAATAAACTTAAGTAGAACATATTCAGGTTTCAAAAACTAATTTTATTTTACATTTTAAAATAGTTAATGAAAGTTTTTTCCTAATTCATCCTTTTGGGAATTACACACAGTGGTAAACCAAGTGACATACTGATTGTCTTATTGAACACTCCCCCTCCCTCAAGTTGTTACATTATTAGAGCTCTGTCTGATAGTCTTTTGTAAATTTTATTTGATGTTACCTACCTAAATCATTCTTAATTTGCATCAGTTAAGACTGGTTTTTAAAAACTTAAATTTTAAAAGAAATTGAATCAAGATTTTGAGAGTAAAGAAAAGAAAAATAACAAGTTTTAACAAATGTCATGTTTCCTTGCAATTTCCACTTCATACATGCTTTTTTAAAACATAGCTATGTTCATCAGTAGCACTTACAGTTTTGTACCCTGCTTTTCTGAGAACATTTTATTTACCCATCTTTCTACATAGTCACATAACCATCATCTTAAATGACTGCGCAATAGTCCATCAAGTAGATAGACAGTAATTTAACTTCTCTCCTATTGTTGGGTATTTGTGTTTTCTTCTTTTTCGTTTATACATAACACTGTAATAAATATCTCATACATATGGTTCTTTCCATATCTTAAATGATTTTTTAAATTAATAAGTTGGTGAAATTGCTAGATCACAGGGTATGAAAATTTAAGGACCCTTGATGCATATTGCCAAATTATAATATCCACTTTCTGCCATTCACCACCCACAATTCTAAAGATAGTATAATATAATAAAAATTTTGATACAGACAGACTTACTGACCTCAGTTACCCATTCATCTTTGTGTTTCTGAGTAGCTACCACAGGAGCACTGAGTCTCCCAAGGAGGAAAAAAAAATCTAAAAGCTGTGAAAGGAGAGGTGCAAAGAATTTTTAAAAAAAGATATTTGAATTAAGGGAAAACTGATAAGGGACAAGGAAAGGATTAGGCAAGCTGGTCACAGTCAGCAACAGACAGCAAGATGTGACACAATAAAAACTGGGTCATTGAGTTGGGACAGCCCTAGGACATAAAAAGACTGAAATGAAGTCGGCAGCCGTCCGTCTCGAGAGACGATGGTGTAGCTTCTTAAGAGTCTATCTGCACCGCTGAGAATGGTTGTGCAGTCCAACTCGGGAGTGACACGGTATATGTCTTCTCCCGTGTTGAATTGACATCTTGCGATGTCGCTGGAGTGTCCTCTCCAGTGAAGCTGAAGCTACAGAGCCTCGAGAGACGATGGTGTAGCTTCTTAAGAGTCTATCTGCACCGCCGAGAATGGCTGTGCAGTCCGACTCGAGAGTGACACGGTATCTGTCTCCTCCCGTGTTGAATCGACATCTTGCGATGTCGCTGGAGTGTCCTCTCCAGTGAAGCTGAAGCTACAGAGCCTGGGCAGGGTGATATGGAGGGTCTGCTGTTGCCCATGCAGCAGACCCCCACTCTCTTCGCAGCTGAAGGATCCAAGGGAAAGACAGAGTCAATACAGCTTGGCTTCAGGTGCGCCGCAGCAGTTGCCAGTGTTGACTACAACGTCAAACCGCCTTAGGGACTCCGGCTCTGGATTTTCTGTCGGGGTTTACTCCCTTAGCCTTTCCCCTGAAGAGGTATGCCGCAAGGCAGCGGAGGTTTTTTGGAATCAGAGTTTTCCTTCTCTGATGTGCCCTGACTGGAAGATCGAACCAGCGACACTTAGCTCGCAGGCCGACGCTCAATCCACTGAGCCAAACCAGCCAGGGCCATGAAATGAAGTAAAGCTCTGGATTACTTTGTTCTTGAATATTGAATTTTTTCAGAAGCATGGAGCATGAAATATTATAGTGATAAGCCAAGATTGGAAACATAGCCAAGAAAAAGAGGTCTTTAAGGGATTGCTTAAAATGTGCTGAAAGAATAATTTGGTTTGGTCTTAAATGGCTCACAAAGTAAATTGACATAAAGCTTTTGCATAGCAAAATAGGCATGGAGGCAGAAAACAGGGAGACAAGCAGAACAGTTTACCCTGTAAATTTGATACATTATCAAATGTTAGATTTTAGTTCTAGAAAAGGTTTATCAGAAGCATTAAATGCTG
Source organism: Furipterus horrens (assembly GCF_987537825.1). Taxonomy (NCBI): domain Eukaryota; kingdom Metazoa; phylum Chordata; class Mammalia; order Chiroptera; family Furipteridae; genus Furipterus; species Furipterus horrens. Next base: position 43,234,701 of record NW_028327176.1, on the reverse strand, counting down.
CATTTTATAAGTATAATTAACACTAATTTGTTATGGAGCTATATATGGATATATCTTTATTCTAGTTTTAAAAGACAATATGGGAAGTTTAAATCAAGAAAAATACAAAATCATCAGTTAGTTGTAAGAATCATTCTAAAAATACCCCGCTGCCCCATCAGTCTTTAAGCATTTATAAACATTCAAGCCTTAGAAAAATGTGTTTAAATACAGATTTAATCACAACAGTTAAATTTATCTTGGTGCTAACATACATTTATGTCTGTTGAAAATGAGCCTAGGCATCGGTGTGTAATCATTTTAACCAAAGTCAAGAAAGTATAGCACTCTTAAAAACAAGATAGTAGCAGATAGCTGGAACATATACATATTTTATGAAAAACCAAAGACACTTGAAATTTATCTTATCTATATGCTCAATCTAAACATGTTCCACAGCACCACTCTTATCTGGAAAGGGCTTTTTAACCTATCAAGATACATTAAGATCATAATGTATATATAGCCATTTGTCCATCATTGTTCCACAGATCTAAGTGTTTAGTATTCAGCTTCATTAAAAATGTAGACTTTTAAAAATAATAATCAACCATGAATGGTCTTGTCTTTAATTTTTCAGAACTCCAATAACACTATATTTGTCTGATAGGAAAGTGGAATTATTAATTCATCTTTAAATGTTTTTAGTTCCAGATTGAGTTATTTATATTCCAACTGAAAACAGATTGGAGACCCAAAATATTGTAGCTCAAAAGAGACAAATATTTTATTTTTACACTCAAAATTCAAATTTAAAATTTTGATGTGCACATTTAATGTTTATTTTATAAATTCTTGATTCATTAGTGCCTAGAAGTACTAAAATGATCACTAGAGACAGTGGCAGTTTAGGACTTTGTTTCAATAGCTTTCCTTAAAAAAAAAAAAAAAGAAAACACGAGTGCTAGTAAACTAGGTCTCCCGGTGGTGGTCAGTGGTCAGTAAATCCATACTAAGGAAGGCAGGTTAGTATTATTAACTGTTGATAGTTCAGTCACTTACAAAGCAGTGTGGTAAAAGGATATGTTCATGCTTTATATTTTTAGCATGCTATGATTTTGTTCTGCAAAATAAACTTGATTTAGTTAGCTCCAACAATATGTCGTCCACTATGCTTTGATACTCTAGGACAAAAAGATAAATAGAAGTGAATCCCTGCCCATCTAGTCAAGGTTGAGCATGTCTTATGATAATATTTTAATAGAGCTATATAAAATATGAAGATAAGTGAGGAGTCCTGTCTAGGGGGCACAGTAGTATTTCAGACAGCTGAACAGCATGGGCAAAAGTATAGACATTTGAAAATATAAGGCCCGAACCAAACCAAAACTAGCTTGAGGCAATAAAATATGAGGTGTGTAGAGAAGGGCTTGAGATGAGTTGGAAAAACTGGTGTCAAGATATCAGTCTTTTACATAATATATTATGATAAAGAGTTGAATTTTATGCTATAGGAATGAATGATACATCTATATTTAAACAGAATTAGAAAAATTGTTGCCATATTCAAAAATGATAGAAAGCTAAGAGGGAGAGCTAAAATGAAAAATAATACAATCATATTACAAAAGAAACTCATAACAGGCTGAAATTCTAGGCACAAATACATTTTACACACACACATAAACACTCATTCACCAACATACACTTTTCAAAAAATCAGTTCCCTTGTACACAATTAAGGAGCTCATTGCATGCTATTTTTCAAGGGAAAATATCTGGGTGGCCTCAGGAGCGGATAGGCATGTATTCAGAGATGTATAATGATGAGATCATGGAGAGTAGCTCTCACAGTACTCTTCTATGTTGTACCCAACTTTACAGTACCTTCTCCATAGCTGTATTTATTGATATATCTAAAACAAAATCTGTCTAATTGTGTCACTAATCTCCTTAAAATTCCACTAGACTCTCCATTTCCTGAAGCTTAACACCCAAACTCTTCAGCATGACACAAAAGGTTTCCTCTCACCTTTCTGGCCTTATTCTGTCACCCTTCCAATCCTTCATCTGTAGTTCTTCCATTGCACTTCTCTGGGTTTTGCCAATAGGTCCTTTCCCTCCTTACTGGTCTGGCCACAAATGATTTTATGCATGTACTGAAACTCTACCTACCTTTGAATGCCTGCCTTAACCATCATATCCTCTACAGCAATTTCCCCTTGTCCCCCAACTTACTTCCAGGTAACACTTGTATACTTTTCTTTGTATCTCTGTTGTTCATACTTTATGACGGCATCTGAAACAATTTATTATATATATATTTTTTGTATATTAGACTCCTGCAATTTAATTGTAGGATCTCCATGAAAGTGTCCTTATTCATCCTTGTATTTCCAATGCTTAACACATTGTGAGTACTCAATAAATATGTGGTGAATGAATAAATGAATGGATTTAGTCAAGGGGAGTCAATGTAGTGCAGTGACTGAAAAAAGAGCATGTGTTTGGAGGCAGATAGACATATGCTCAAACACTTGTTCCATTTATCAGCTTGGTCAAGTTATTTCATTTACCTAATCCTTAATTTTTTCATCTTTAAAATGGCTGCTAATAGGGCTTTTGCAAGAATTAAATAAAATAAGCATAGCAAAATCAACATTTATAAATAGTAACTGTTCTTATTATTTTATATTCTGAAATTTCTGTACCATGTAATTCCTTTTAAGTCATCTTACTTTGTTCCTTTTAGGCCCAGAAACTTGACTCTTACGCTTCATTAGGCAGGCATTTCGATGACTTCCATCTAAACTGATAAGAGACTTACTGTGTATAATAGGAGCTATATGTGGTCTAAGTACCCCACACACTGGGCACAGGCATAGGCTTGTCCTCCCATTTGGGAGATCAAGTTATAACCGCAAAGGTTGCTTGTAAAGCAAAGCTTCAAAAGAAGGAAATTGGATACCATTACAAGGATGTTTATAAGAAGCTAACATATATCCATTAGGGATATTTCCACTATAATAGGTTATATCCAATCCCCCTACCCTCCCCGCTTTCTCTTAAGACATTGATGATCTTGGGGTTATAGAGGTCTTTAGAAGTCATTGCTGTTGTAGGAAAGTGAAATAGATAAATTGTCTCAGGAGGCCAGCTAATTACTTAGTATTGTTCTATGTGGGTCTTGCAGTTTAGTCCTTGGCTTTTCCATACAGAAATTCAATTTTGTTAGTATATCTATTAACTAGACAGATTCAAAAGAAATGACGATGGTAACTAAACTCTTCAAAGACTGAGAAATAAAACAGTACAAATTTATTATTTATAATACAACTGCCAGTATATTTTCTCCTTGTAGGAAATTTATTTTTAAAGTCAAATTGTAATCATTATAGCTGCTTGGAAATTATGGGATCAAAAAAAAATGGATGTTGTTGTTATCTACCTATAATAACTCCTGTCTACGCTAGAAATGTGTCTGCTAAGGAACTGACTACCTGAATCCTTGCTGATCAGGGTTTTCTCTCCCCATAACTGAGAAGATGCCATGAGCAAAGCAGGGAGGCCAGAAATTCCATGGTGTGTATAGGGAATCCCAAACAGAGTGTGTAATGCTCAAGGGTAAGCTGAGAGAAAAAAGTAGACAGGTGAGACTGAAGAGGTAGACGAGAACAGATCATAGGATGTGGAGAATGGTACAAGGAATTACCAGGGCCAGGCAAAGAATTATTAAGTGATATTGAGATCTTAGTGGGTTGTGGAGACTATGGTTGTGTGTAGCTCTTCTAACCTAGCATTGGGTCATTTTCTATAGCTATGTGGGTGCTCTTGGACAGAAGATAGATGGTTAAGCTGATCCAAGGTCAGGAGTATATCAGGCAAATGCAGTGGAAAAGCAATAGTATGGAGATTTTCAGGTGTCATCAAGAGAATGGCAGAAAGGATGAACCATGGGATCCCTACTAGGTAGAAGAGTAAGTGAAACCATAAAGGATAATAAACAGAAACAGATGGAACACAACTCTTGATGAGATCAAAGGTAAGTTTGAATATCTATCTCCCCTACAGTCAGTGAGCATCTTGATGACAAAGGACCAGGTCTTATTCACTGTATCCCCAGTGCCTACTATCACGCTTGGCACATTGTAGGCATTCAATAATGCTGACTGAATACACAGATGAATGAAAAGCAAGCCATGTTAGAACTCAGAGCTCCTCCCTCCTCTTTTTATACAGTAGTTTCTTTAATAGTTAAACCCTTAAAAAGTAGAAGTGCCACATTTACTCATATCTAAATCTTTGTGGAATAAAAAATAATCCTAATTTTAAAACCTATAGCCACTCTTACACCAAGAGTAAACTTTTAAGTTTGCCTGGACTCCAAAAACAAATACACGTAACAGCCACCATTTAATTGAATATGTACTATGTAGACAAACATTGCACTAGGACTTTATCAATACCTCACTTAATTCTCAAATGAGTAATTTCTGTAATACTCCTATTTTACAGAAGCTAAAACTGAGGCTTAGGAAAAGTTAAGGAACTTGTCCAGCATTACGCAACAAGTAAACAGTATTTAAATCTAAGCCTGTTGGGCTCTGAAGGCCATGCGTTTCCACTATGCAGTGCTCCCACTATCCAAACACCTGTTCTGAAGGTGTATTTGGGTTGATTTACATTTGTCCAATCTGGAAGCCAAAGCAGGAACAATGATGCTATTTCTCAACCTTGAACCTTCAGACCTCTAGGGATCAAGGGAAATAGTAAAAAAGGATCAAGTTATTTTCATCGTTTTTTTTTAATGGAATACATTTACCTATAAAAAAGATGACTCTATGATATCACCTAATACAGGAGACTAATGAACAACACAAACAAACGAGCAAAATTGAACCAGAGAATACAACAAGGATGCCAGCCTGTTAAACCAAGCACGCCATTGTCCGGGGACAGCCAACTGACCTGGAGTCTGCAAGATCCTTCCTCATGTGGGAAGGCCACCTCCCCTCCACACCCCCACTCTTATTAGGGATTTCTGGACCCAAGGGTAGGTATGATGACAACCACGTCCAGCTTGAAGCAACTAGAGGAGCACAAGACCTTCACCCATTGTCCTTTATAAGATTATAAAGGGTCTTAAGTCTGAGAGGGGGGAATTGTTATTTTTTATTGTTAATTAATTAATTAATTTTTAAAAAAGAATAATATAGGAAAAGGTGAAGCCAAGGAACTTAAATGCATGACCCATGGACATGAACTAAGGGGGCTGGGATTGCTGGGGGGAGAGGGGTACTGGGCGGAGAGGAGCAAAGGGGAAAAAATTGGAACTATTGTAACAACATAATCAATAAAACATGCTTTAAAAAAAAGATGCCTGGACAAACTAAAAAATCTGCAGTTTTTCCTTTTGGTTGGAATATCACCTGCTCAGAGCATTGACTTCAGTCATTTCAGGTTGCTCTAAGTTGACCACCAGGTAAAGAGATGTGTATTTGATTAATTTATTTTAAATGGGGACACACTTTTGTACAGGACTAATGTAAAGGATTGCCATTTTTAAGGTAGGTCTTTGTTAAAAGCTAAGTACTTTTCATGCACTATCTTATTTACTCCTCCAAGGAATTATAATAATTGTATTGTTATTATAGTATATTAATGTAATAATTATATGGTAATACCACCACTTTCCATTTTGCAAATGAGAAAAATTGAGTATCAGAGAGCTCTAACAAAGTAACCAAGATCACATAGCCTGTTATTGGGATTCAAATTGAGGTGTGTCTGATTCCAAAGCTTTACCACATCATTTTGTTCTAGAGATTGAGATTCTATTGTTTGAAAGGCACAGGGATTCTAGGGTGAATACAATACTGTTCAAGAGGCTTATGTATCTTTGAAAATTTGGGGTGTAGGAGAGTAATAAAGGAACGCTTGGTGGGAGGAAATTTAGCCCCCACTGGGTGGGAGTCTGTCCCATTTCAAACAGCCAAGGGGACTAGAGCATGAACCATGTTGGAGCCAGGAAGCAGAGGAACTTTTAAAGCAGCTTGACATGCACACTCTCTTCCTTCTCCCTCCTTCCTTAGAATAAAACCAAAAGCTACATTTTATAAAGCAAAATTCCTGGAAATGCAGATTAATAGAGTACAAACTGAAAGTTCACACAGATGTTGACAATTGAGAAAAATAATCATTCATATGGGGTGGTCAGAAAAGGTCATGGAGAGAAGCAATTTGAATTATTGGTGGGTCCATGCCACGTAAAGTACCCACATACTTTTCTATTTCTCTTAGTAAAGGGTCTGGCTATTAAGTTAAAAAGTAAGAACATTTTTCTACAAACTCATAACTTTTTTAATCCTATGAGTCTAAAACTTACTCTTTCTAAGTTGTAATCTTTAAAATATGAAAAGTGGCCAGATCTTCAGTGATTACACCTCAGCATGTATAATGTTTTTTAATATCGGAATTAAATATTTTTTGAAATCAGTATTTGGTCCTACAGAAAAAAAAGATCTCGCTGATTCTGGATTTCATAGATTTAAAAGCTGTGGAACTCAAATATAAAAAAAGCTTACCTAATAACATTTTGATGGAGTTTTTGTTTTGTTTTGCTTTATAAACTTTTAAAACAGAGTTGAGGGTGAGGCAGGCACATGAGCACTTGATGTGGTACTGTGTGGCTCCCTATCACATAAAATCTTAATAACACCTACCGGTTGCCAAATTTCTTTTGAAAACTTTTCTTCTAGGTTATAAAAACTGCCCCCAGTAGGTTGCTGATTTTACTGCATGAAATGGAATGAGCCAAATATTTCCTCCTTTTGCAAACAAACGCAAATCAAAACTCATGGTTTGAGGATTGAAAAAGACACAAGAATGCAAGAATAATCAAGCCCCTCATGAAAATGCCCACTCCAGTCGCAGGGTACAGGCAATCTCAAGTCAGTGTGATCCTCACTAAAGACGAAAACATTTGCTCACAGCAAATGCAGCTGCAGTTAATAACATGAGCAATATCAAGAGCAGATCTGAATGCACATATGCCAGTAAAGAGATTTTCATGATTTCAGTAGAGAAAACTCCACCTTGTATCCCATTTGGGGCCAAGAGCAAAGTCAGGCAAATGGAAAATATGCTGGAAACTGTGTTGGGACTCTCCAACAAAAACATTCCTTCCCTTTTCATTTTAACTATTTGATATAGCCATGCTTTGGAGCTAGAAGATGAATCCAAGTCACCACTTGCCCTTGGGCAAACCCGCCCTAGGAGTGTTTTACCTTAATTGCATTCTGAGATGACTGGGCTACTGAAGGATATATTCACTGTATTCAAGCCTCAGGGAGTATGTGTGATGTATGCAGCCAAACTTAGTCACCTGGTAAAGGTGTCCATTTGTGGAAGGCACATTGTTTTCAAGTTTAATTCCTGGTTTAAGAGCATAAGCCCCCGTATTATTGACTAAAAAATAGCCCAACACCACAAGAGAGAGAGTGTGTGTGTGTGTGTGTGTGTGGTTTTGTTGTTTTAAAATCTAGCCTGTGAGCAAAGGAATTGTACTAAGGTTGGGGAAGTCTTTAATTCCACTCCAAAAAAACAAAACAAAACAAAACAAAGCAAAACAAATGCAGAATATAAGAAAGAGGGAGTGCCAACCAACCGGAGCTCCAGGTAAACCTTTTAAACCCAGCCTCTTAATATATTGGGGATTTTCTGTTTCTTTCTTCCTTGATTTCCCTAGATTCAGGATTCAGTTCCTGAGCTTCCTAGTCACCCTGCAAAAGGAATTTAGCTTTTAGGAGAACTGCATAATTGGGTCCGAGATATTTGGGTGGCAATCATGCACCAGCAGTCAGAGTTCCTCCTTGCTAGTTGCTTTTAGGATTGCCCTGAATATCACGGGTATTCTAATTCTTTTTCAGAAAGCTCATATTTTTAACCAATAAAAAGTTTGTTTTTATATTCATTTCCTGTTACAAATAATCTATTTATACTTCATGAAAAATTCAAATAGGTCAGTACCAGGGCGGTGATTTTTATACTGCACTCAGCATCTTTCTATGGCATTCATTTTAATAAATAGCTTTCTACAGTAGCCACCTGTGTTAAAACTATTGTCTTGGTCAATTTCAAAGTGGCTTTGAAAACAGGGAATCCTAGACTCAGAAAGAGAAAATGACATTGCCAGACCAAGTACCTGTTGGCATAAAACTTGAACCCATGTGTGACAGCTGGCCAAGCAAGGCCACGCTTTCCCCATACTCCTCCTCTTTCATATGCACTGTCATCTCAAGTTATGGTCTAGAAGTGAACTGAATAGTGTGACCTGGATCTTAATTATGTTCCATCCTCTATTTCAAAGTAAACTCAGGGTGAGATCTGTGCAAGATTTGTTTACTTTGGTTTTCTGACTCTTCCTTCAGCTTCCTTACCCCTTAAAAGGCATTCATCCCACCTACTCACCTATCTCACAGGTACTTTTAGGGTCAAATGAGGTCTGTGAAAAGGCTCTAAGAATGGTGAGCATTTATTATTAAGGTGGGCAGAACAATGGTCCCTCAAAGATGTCCACATCTGAATCCCTAGAACCTGTGAATATGTTAGATTATATGGCAATGGGGAATTAAGTTTGCAGATGAAATTACGGTTACCAGTTGACTGATTTTAAAAGAGGAAGATTACCCCGGATTATCCAGGCAGGCCTAAAGTAATCAAAAGCTGTTTTAAATGTAGAAAAGGGGAGCAGAAGAGTGAGTGTCAAAGGGATATGATGTGAGGAAGACATTTGCTGGCTTTAAAGATGGAAAGGGGCATAAGCCAAAGAATGCAGCCACCTCTAGAAGATGCTGAGGTAAGAAAGTAGACTCTCTCCTAAGCCTCCAGCAAAGAACACAGCCCTGCTGACACCTTGATTTCAGCCCAATGAGACCCTTTTGTGTTATTTTAAGCTACTACATTTGTGGTGATATGTTATTTAGCCATGGGAAACTAATGCAATTATTAAAATGACTGAACTTCCAAGCACTGAAACAAGTTCTAGTTGGGTTGTGAGAGCTGAGTGAAGTACAGTGAGTCGCTCTCCCAGTATCTGCCTTGCAGGTCAGCAAAACACATCCAATAAGAGAAAGGGCTGGCAGGGGCATACACTGACCAGGGAGTGGTAAAGCTCAGACTGGAGCTGCCCCCAGGATACCCTGAGTAGGGACATGTGCTAAAAATTACAAAAGAGTGTTAGGTATCCCAACTGTTAGATATCCCAAGGTGGGCAGAAGATCCCTCCCCTTGATGGTTGCCCCTCCTCTGGGGCCACATCCACCTTGTCTCCTATGGGTCCCCTCTACCCTTTCAATCCTTTCCAGGCTGTTCTCAGCTCATTTCCTGGGTAGCAGGAGTTGGAGCTGGCCTTGCTAGAGAACTGTGTGATCTGCCCTGGGGCCAGGCCCCAGGATCATCATCTCTGGCCATTGGGTTCCAGGCTTAGGGATAGGGGCAGAGTAACTGAGCAACTTCATCTTTATCCTAGTTTGCTGGAAGATCACTCCTACTTCACATCTCATTAGATGGCCTCCTGGGACAGAGGCAGAGCAAATGCAAGATTTTAAAATTATTTTCCTCCAGCTGTGCATTAATATTTTATTTCAATCTTGCCCTATAGTCTGCTCAAGATGAAAAGCTTGAGGTGGTTACAAAGGTGGGTCAGAGCCAAACTGACTTTTGTCCATGTCTCCAGGCCCCAGCTTTCCCCCATCTCCAGCAGCCTTATCATTGCAATGAAAATCCTGCCCTGGAGAGTCTTCTCTTTCTGCAGATTTACACATACCCAGCACCCCAGCCAGGCCTGAGCAGCTCTTTCCTGGTCAAATGAGCTTCCACAGGGGTGTCCATTGTGACCCACATTCCTAGAACAATTTCTTTTTGCAAATCAGCAGGTTTGAAGCAAACAAGGGCACATTTAAGGACACTGAACTCTGCAATTAGCTGAGGGTAAATTTGGCAAAGCATCTGGTCTGCCTACCAAACTGGAAATACAGAAAAAGTTCAGCTTTTAAAAAGAAACATTAGCTGTATGAGGTTAATTTGTGCAAGCCTACTTGAGGTGGCACACAGAGGCCCTGGCTCTGCACAACAGGTGAGAGGCTGGGATTGCTGGGGCTGCTAGGAGAACCATCAGGCCGGGGTAGATGCTGAACACAGAGACAAATATAATTAAGCGGTGCCAGAAAATGAGAGCAAATAGCCAGTCATCCTTTGTTGGCATCTCCTAAAGTCAACTTTCAGCAGGTTTTAGCATTTTACTAACTGTGAGCATTAGAATTGTTAAAAGGATACACTGGATTAATCAAATTAAAGATCTCCTCCCTGATCTCTTAGATCTTAGAACACATCTTATGGAAAAGCCTTGGACCACTCTTCTCCAAGGCAAGATCAAAAGGTCAATGAAGCAATAAAAAGGGCAACAGAGAGGAGAAACTGGTGGTAGCAAACATATTCACTATGAAACCCTTCAAGCCACTTCCCTTTCATGAATATTTTTGAAATTTTGTAATCTCCCCCCTCTTAGAAAGAAATGCCAATTTGACATAATATTTCCAAACATCAGAGTAAAATACAGGAAGATCAGGCAAGTAGGTTTGCAGCGGGAAGAAGTAGGCGAGCATGAAAGTAAATATTATCTTTGCCCCATTTTGCAGCAATAGGCATCCCTGATGTAATAAAAATTATGAATCAAGATCTCATGACTGCTCTCTCTTATCCCTCATTCTGCTTATCTGAGGAATTCTCATGTAATTCTCCACTGGCTACATCAATAATAGAATGACTATCTTTTTTTTAGACAAAGACAAACTATTCTAAAATATATGAGAAATGAAGAAAATGGGATTTCAGTAGTGATAAATACAGACTTAGAGATGTGAAAAAATATCAAAGCATTCAAATAGAAGCTGGTTAGAATAAAGGGTGCTGGTAGACTGCTAACTGAACAAAAGTCAACAGGCCCTTAATGAATCAGAATAATATTTGGGAGGCCAGAAACAAGACCACAACATGTATGTGCTATATATGATTGGGGGAGTTAAGATACATGTGACTTATTAAATTTAAAATAATTAAACATAAACAAAATTTATAATTTAGTCCCTCACTCACACTAACCACATTTTGAGGGCTCAGTAGCCACACATGGCTAGTGACTACTGTATTAGATAGTACAGATACAGAATATTTCCATTATTGTAGAAAGTTCTCAGATGCTGCTACAGTAGAGATAAGAGAGGCCCTGGAAATAGTCTGGACAAGTACCACCAATACCACTGGAAAATGGAATCTTTGAAAGGCACAATAAAGACTAAGTTTCTTAAGCTCTGAAAGGAAAAAGGTGAGGAGAGACTAGGCTTTAAAACTATGCTAACTGTTGAATCAAGACCAGATGTTTTCCAGTTGCTTGAAGAGCTAAAGCAGGAAGGGTGTGAGTTCATCATAAAGAGTTCCTAATAGTGAGGTGACTGGACACTGGGAGAGAATAAAAAGGAACACTGTCAAATTTGTAAATTTGAGAAAGATTTTAAAATAGCATAGCAATTTGACATTCTGGATTTTATATTGGGGGATCGACTAGAATGAACTTCGTCTTAATCATCAATTTGCCTTGATCAGTTGAAGTCTAGTATGTAGAGTACTTAAATGACAGACACAAATAAGAGTTGCTTCATGAATCCATTAGGATTTTGTTTTGTTTTGGTCCTTTGTACATATGGTGGCTGTCATCCCAAATCACAGTCTTAGATCTTGACCTCAAAGTCAGGCCACTTTCACTTCACCCCATACTCTCCTTTGTTTCCAAAGGTAATTAAGAAAGCTCACTTCAGCTTTTCCTCTGAGTAGCCTGTTTGATCTCTGGCCCAGTACTACAATGAGTGCCTAGGCTTTGGAATCAGACAGTCCCATGTTTGAGTTCTAGCGCTTACCGGGGCAACATTGGACCAGTCATTTAACCTTTTTATTAGACATAGTCTCATGGTTGCAAGTAGCATTTTCTAAGAAAAATTGAAAATTTATTGGTTTCTATACTGGGAAACTAAAGGTTTTCTCCCCACATATAAGTAATCTACATTTTAGGATATCTCACTTACAATTCTCCTATTTTGTCACCAGTTTAGTTTATTAGTCTTTTCTGGTGGTAACTGACAAAACTCCAATCCAAACTAGCTTATTATTAATAGGGAATTTATAGGCTCATGTAACCTGGGTGGTTCAAGAGTACAGCAAACTTTAGAAATGGTTGAATATAGGGGCCCAAATGATATCTTTCTCTCCATCCTCAGATAAGCATGCTCTGTATGGTAAGGAAGATGACTATCAGAGCCAAGTTCCACTCTTAAGTTGACAAGCCATCAAGAAACACAGATTATATCTATTCCAGTAGAAAAGTCCCAGGAAGGTTTCTGGTTCGCTCAGACTGAGTCAATGCCCATTTATGGACCAAATCATTGTGACCAAGAAAATAAAGTGCTTTTATCGGTCAGGTCTGGGTCACATGTTCTTCTTTTTGCCTAAGGGTGGACTGGGTAACCCATACTCAAACTGCATGGACTGAATTCCTTATGGGAAAGAGGAGTCTTGAGTGTTCTGTAGTTCAAAACAACATGCTCATTGCATGTCTTGGTTTCCTCATCTGTAAAATGGAAATAGAATACTTTTCTCATAGGACTATTACGATATTAAATGAAGTAACATATAAAGTATCTGAAACATTGCTCAAAAGATGGTAGATAATATTTTCACCATACAATAAGTTACTATTATTTTGTTTAGGACCCATGGTGGTTTTGTAATGTGTCAACTTGGCTAGGCAGAGCTACCTTTCCCAGAATTCCCTCTCCTGTATGTTTCTATTTAGAATGAGCTACAAGGGAGATTCTTGTGTGAGATTTGGAAGGTGGAGGTGAAGGAACAGCCATTTCATAGTTCGTGCATATCCTCTGGCTCCCCTGGGGCAGCAGTTGAGCCTATAATAGTCCCATCTTTCTCTGGAATCTTCTTCAGATCCTCCATCTCCTAAGCCAAGTGTGTGTTTAGTTTTATGATGGAGGATGCCAGCTTCTCCTGTAGGACACCCATACCATCCAGTCAGAGGCAGTGGGAAACTGACATGGGTTTCAGTCCTTTCTGGGTTCCACTTCATGCTTGTGGGTTCCAGCTAGTCCTTGTTCTCCACTACTTTACACCCACCTATCTTCCCTGGGAACTTCAAGCATTAGACCCAAAGACAATAGCCTTATCAAGACTTCTTAAACAGCTCCCAGAATTGCATAAGGCCAAATCCCTATCTCTGTGAGTCTTTCTCTTTCTCATACACACGTGCTTGCACACACACACACACCTACTTCTTGAAGTGATTCTGCCTTTCTCACTAGATCCTGACTGAAATCAACCTACTTTTTCTAAACCTCCCCAACCTCTATTTTGGGTTTAAAGGAATGAAGACTCTTTGGTTCAAGAGAACCACAAATTAGGATAAAACTAGAGCAGACAGTTAAAATAATCTTCAGAATAATAATGTTTTAAAAAACAAGGAAAGAAAGAAAATAAATAAAAACACCACAGCACCAACCACATTCTAACTTTCCCCAAGAGGTAGAGTAAGTGAAATAAACAAGATCAGTATCCTTTGTTATTGATCTGGCATTGGTTCATACTTGCCCAAGGTCAGTAACAAAGCCAATGCACAAAGCAACAAAATGCTTGAAGAGGAGGTATTTGATTACAAATCGAGCCAGACCTTTTTCGTTGAGTTACATACAAGTTTAAGACCAGTGAGTGAGCATGTCCATCACACCCATGTATATGTACCATGAGAATTTCTTGCCACATGCGTTTCTGTACTTGGAGATTTGGCTGGGTCTCTGGTGGCAGCTGCCCAGGACAGTGTTCTCTGGACTTCCTCATTCCTGCCCTCTCTATAACAGGAAGCAACAGAGCAGTACATGTTGCTCCCTTCTCTGCACTGCAGGGAACTCATAACAGACAACACTGGCAAACAAAGGAAGCATTCCCATCCCGTCACATGAACTGAGGTGGATTTAGGAAAAAGAGTTCACTTCAGGTCTCCATCAAGGCATCCCTCAGGATAGGGAAGAGTTCATTGGCTTCTTGACTCTCCCTCCCAACCTGTCTGTAAATCTCTCTTCTTGGACATGCCCACCTGAAATGTACCCAACACAGTCATTTATTGTGGACTCAAGTCACAACCATGTGATAGAGTTTAGTGATCTTTTTGCCTTGTGACAGAAAGTAGAGATCCTCCCCGCAAGTAATGGGAGGTTTAATGGAAGCTGGTGTGGCTTTGGGGAGTTGAGGAGATATAAGACCCAGGCAGTAGGGCTGGGGAGCCCTGGTGCGAAGGGGTGATGCATTGTGAGTTCTGGGAGCTGCCACAGCATAAGTGCCTGGGATTGCTCTGGTAGAATGCAGGGCTGTAGGTCAGGGGGCCCTTCAATGTAAGAGATCACACATAAAGGAATGTAGAAAGGCCCTGAGCCTCCCTCTGCCGCAGCTTAAGGGCACATACCTTCCTCTTTGTATCTCATGGGTCAAGTCAGGGGTCTGGCTCACATTCTCTGAATGGTAGGCCAGAGGTCTCTGGCTTTCTGCCTCTCTTCCTCGACCTCATCTCTGATTCTAACTGCAGTTTGTGCTGGCTTCACCCTGACAACCTCTAATCTCAAGAGCAGGCTCACATCTTTTGCTTCCTCTATTTTGGGGTTTCTATGATGCTGTGCACACTAGTAGGACCCCACTTAGCACTCATATATGCACAGCCCTGACATGTGGGGGAGTTAGTACCTCCAATGGAAGCCACAAACAATGGGCAATGGGAGCTGCTGGATGGAGGCCTCTGCTGGCAGATCACCAGGTGAATGACCCTGAGAAATGTTTTTTACACTCCTCAAAAGTTCCTGGGTGGGATTAAGTTCCCCTGACAGAGTGATGACCTTGAAAAAACACCTATATTGGCTTTTTTTCCCTTCCCTCCCTTTCTTCACTTCTGCTCCCTGGGATCACCTCCCCAATCAGTGTACAATCCCTTATTTCAGGCTCATCTTTCCAGAGGAAACCCAGGATAGGAAAAAATAATATTTTTTTGTAACTTAACTATTATCCTGGGGCTCCATGAGGCTCAGCCTTGGCAGGAAGGTCAATGCGCAGGCCAGCAAACAATATGGCATCATGAAAAAAAATTTCAGTCTTTAGTATTTATAAAGATACATCAAAGAGAACCCAACATTTTCTAAATTCTCCTTGTCCAGGCCCCAAACCATCTCACAGATACTCCAGAACCCCTTGAATGCCAGTCTTGCTCTTCTTTTTCATCTCTTTTATTGTATGAAGGTATCTAGCTTCTCTGGCTTCAAACATATCATATCTGTCTGCAGTAGCCATTCTCATGATTCAGTATCCCTGAAGAACCAGCAGCAATCTCTCTGGTGGTGGAGGTGGAACGGCAAGTCCTACTCCTTCCCAGTGCCCTTTGGTTCTTAGATAAAAATTAGACTGTAAGCTTCCAGACTATCAGCATAGAGCCTGGCTTGCATAGTACCTATAGACAGACTCTACAGAAAAACTTTTTCTTGTCATGACATACACAGAAATAGACATTTTTGTATCATATTCCAGTAAATGGATAAAACTGTCATCCCAAATACCAAGGGGCTCCCTCTCTTGCTTGGCACAGCATCCCCATTTGCAGGACATCAGTGTCTCAGACCACCCCAGTGGAAAGGCTGTGGGATGTGTAGGGAGTGACAAGGACCCTCCACTCTGTGGTGGGTCCTGAGAACACATGCAGAGATGGCTCTTTCTCTCTGCGCTTCTAATAAACACAAGCACTTGCTTGACATTTTCCTGCATTTTCTTACATTTCCCAACTGCCTCCCTGCCCCCATCCACACATTCCACAACATGGCAATTAATTGTTCTCTGCTGTTCAGCAGCATTGGTGTGCACAACCACGACTGTAGTCCTGCTTTGTTCCCAGTTTAATCAGTGGCTGTCCCTGGCTGTCCCTCAAAAAAACAGACAAAACCAGCCAGCTGCAGACCCAGCTGTCAGCAAGCCCCAACACTGGCATTCAAGTGGCCGCAAGAGAGCCCATTCTTCTCCTTTCTCCTCTTAACAATTGACAGGCTCTGAGGAAGGAAACCATGAGTTCTGGGCTTGGCAGCGGGCAGGAGGCTCTTGTTAGCAGCTTGCCTTCCTGTTTATATAGGGTCTGGCAAACTGTTAATTTCTCTCATGGAGGTGGCAAATGGGAAAACCAGAAATGCCAAGGAGAAGCAGCTTGGAAAACAGCCTCAAAGGGACTTCAGGAAGGGCCTCCTTCAAGTGAGGCAGAAGGCTAGAAGTGGGGATTGGGAATGGGGAGGGATTATCCTGGGTTCCCAGGCCCAGTGAAGAGGACAGTCACATTTAGCTGTCTTTCCAAAGACACACGGTGCCCCACTGTGTGGGCATGCCTCTCCCAATGTTCTATCTGCTTCCTTCCAAAGTGGGCTGTGGTTTCCTCAGTAAGCATCTGCGTTAAGACCTGCAGAGTTTCCCCATCATCCATGAGCAGCCCTGATCTGGCTCCAAAGCTGAAAACACTCCAGGAAATACTCTGGGATTTAGTGGCCCCCCTTTCCTGCTCCTTCCGCCTTTACTGCTGAACCCTAGGCAGTGTTTCTCCACCCTGGCTATATATACCCTGAAAGCACCTGGGGAAGAGTCTGATTCCATTGTTCTGGGGAGGAACCTGGGTGCTGATCTGTTTTAAAAGTTCCTCAAGTGATTTTTTTTTTTTTTTGACATGTATGAGACCAAGCGTCCCTGGCTGCTACAGGAGTATAGCAGACAGGTATAGTTAAGAAACAACTTTTTTTTGAGCAGGGGGAACGACAAGATAGCACTTCCTCAAGTGATTCTAATGAGCCAACCAGCACTGAGAATGTCAGGGAGGAAAACCTTTTCCTCTACCCTCTTAGGTTCAATGACTGAGGGATTGCAAATTTAGCTGTCAGAAGACAGATTAACAGGAGAAAAGGAATACAAATTTATTAATACTTTATGTGCATAAGAGCTCACATAAAGTAAGTAAAACTCAAAGAAGCAGTTAGACTCAGGAACTTATATGCCCTTCTTAAAAAAGGAAAGAAGGCTTGGACTTCAAAGGACAATAAATTACAGGAAAGTGACTAGAAAATATATGGGGAAAACTAATGGGAGATAAGGGTAATTTTAGTAAGGTTTGGTTATGCAGACTCATCTCAGATCTGACTCTGATGATAGGAGTTGCTTTCCTCTCCTGGCATGAGCGAGGGGTTCATCTTCAAAGGGAAAATCTATGTCACCTTCGCAAAGAGAAATGGATGCCCTGCTTTTAGGTAGATAAGGGAAGGGCAGAGAACTCCTCCTGCATCTATTGCTCCTCAATTGCCTTCTGCTCAAAGTAATCGTTATTCCAAAATGGCATATTTTGGGGTAGCATATCCTGATCTCCTTTAAGAACTCCTGTAAAGGATAGGTCACTGTGGTTGTTGTTTGCACTATAGATTATTATTTTAAGTTAAATGCTAGCTTATTTCAAAGGGCTGTTTGTAAGGGTGGGGATGGAGGCAAGAAATGAGAAGGAAGTGGATTCCAAGCAGTCACAGCTCTCAGCTGGGACACAGACAGTTCTGATTTGACTGAGACTGCGGGCATGGTGTGGGGAGGCGTTCTTGGGATGTGAGACTTAGGTGCCAAATCTGGGAAAGTCATCCACCCTACTAGACTCCGGGGCACCACGGACTGTCTTTATCATGATTTCCCTGGGTTTCTAAGCCTCTTGAAGAAGGAGAGGGGTGTCTTATTCTTGCTTATATTCCCCAGTATCTGCCACACAGTAGGTGCTCATTATCCAGTTCCTGAATTTGCTGCCTCCTGTTTAATTCAACAAAGGCCCCTAGACACTGATGTTTTATGTAGGAATGTTACCAGGCTTCCATGGTCTGGAGAAAGACAGGATTGTTTGTTCTAGAGAGAGAAACAGCTTCAGAGTAGGTGGGAGAGCAGGTTGTAGGCTGAGCCTTGGGGGAGCATTTGCAAGGCTGTGGACACAGAACACTGTGGCTGAAAACACTGCGGAGAAATGGAGCTATTCTTATCACAGATATAAAGCTCATTTAAATATCCCTATGCACACAATTCTTGTCAAAAGGGCTGGATTGCAAAAATTAGCTATTTTGGAAGTTTGTCTCTTAAAGAAGAAAAATCAAGATTTTCATGCACGCTCTCTTTGCTTCAATTTTACATGAGGGAGTGAAATGAGGATTTGTGGATTTGTGGAGAGCCCTGCAGCTCTCTATTCGAGGCTGAGGACTCTCAAAGCCTGGTCAACAGGCCCTCTCCATCCCATCACACTGCCCCGTCCCATCCTCCGCATGGCTACCCAGAGATCCTGCACTGCTGGAGGACCTGCCAGGGTCCAGCCCATCTCCTGTCTGGGAGGCTCCTACCAATCCCCTCTTCTACTCCTTCTGCAATGGTCAGCTCAAGCCTAAGGATCCTCCAGGAAGTCCTAACTCCCTCTCTCTCTTCTGGTAGTTTCCAGAGCAAGCAGAGTCCATATAACACTGCCAGCATCCCTCTGTGATCCATTCTGGAAGTAACCAGGTTATTAGTTCTGCCAAAATTTCCTTTGTTGATATATTCTCTGTCCGCCCACCTCAGTCCTGGTATTCCTGAGACCCTGTGAAATCCTGGTGGCTGTGGTCTGCCTATGTCCTCAGTACAAGTGTAATCAGTGAGAAATAGCCCAGGTCAGACACTGAATCAGCAAAAGGCCCAGGGATGCTGTGATCCTCAGCTGCTTCCTTTACTCCCAAGCTGGAGTTAAGAGGGGGTGGGCACAGAGAGAGAACATCATGTCAGCTCTGCTGCCATGAGGCTCTGGGTGTGAATTCTCTGATGTGGCCACCTTCCCTGGTTCTGTGTTGTGGGCGTCCCTCCAGAGTTCCCAGGGTGATGGGCTGTCTACCATCTCTGCTGTAGTTCCACTGTGTTCTTGGCTCCCAGATCCTAGCCAGATCCTCAGCTCCGCCCACAGGCAGCAGCTGAACGCATGATCAGAAACCACCTACCTGGGTTCTGACTGTGTGGCTAGATCCTCTGGCACCTTACTTTTCTCATCTGTAAAATGGTACCTTCTTTACTGTGTTATTGGGAGGACCGAGTGACCCACTTCTGTTAAAGCAATTAGAACAGTGCCTGAGACATAATAAGTGCTGGCTATTATTCTTTAACATTCTTTTTATGGAAGGGAGAGTGGCCACCTAATTTGTGTGGGTCCTGTCCCCTCAAGTTTTCCCATCTCTGGGTTTGGTGCTTATTGTGAGAGGCAGTTCTAGACTCTCTAGAAGCTTCTAACCTCACCCAATCCTGGGATTCTTTATGTGCTGTACTGTGCCTCCCAAAGAGACCAGCCAGGGACAAGTTCTAAAGAGGTTGTCTTTAATTGCCACCCTGATATAGTCTATTTCTAACTATTTTTAATATGTCAGTCTTGATCCTCAAAACCTCTGCATGCTTCCTGAGGAAAGCAATTCTGTCTTGTGCATTTTCTTTATCTCTCAACTATGCCTAATGTAGCTCCAGGCATTGGCTGAATGACACATTAGGACCTAGGAGAACCCAAAAGCGATTTTCCACCCCCATTACCTAACATCCACGAAACCAGAAATAACACCAAAGGACCTCCTTGACTTTGGACATCAGGGTCTAGAATAGGCAGGTTGGCAAATACAACTGCCTTGGATGTTTGGTAAGTTGGAATTGTAGAATGACAACCAGCAGAACGTCCAGCCCTAGCCTCTGTCTACTCCCCGAGGTCTGGAGTAAACCCAAATAGCTTTATTTGGGAGAGAGACAGGGGAGACACCAGTCAGAGCCAATAAAAAGACATCCTTCTCTCCCTTAGTTTTATTTCCTGAGTGGTGCACCAAAATATGCTGAGCCTAGAGTCTGTAGTAATAAAATAGGCACAGGCCATGAAGGAGCTATAATTGCAGGCTGCAGGGAAAGCCTCAAGGCTCTGCTGCAGTTCTCCATGACCACCCTTCTTTTACAGCTGAGGGAGCTGTTTATAGCATCTCTTGGGTCCCTCTGGCATTTTAGAGCCTTTGTTGGAAAATGCATTTAGATTAGTGTTAAGTCTGTGTTATCCTGGAAAAGACTGAATGAGTAATAAGTGAGTTAACCTACCCTATTTTCCACAAAGAACTCTAAATTCCCCCTACCTCTCTGAACAAAATATCTGTATTTCTACCCACGCTCTCAGCTACCTGCTGCAGAGGCGGAAAACCTGCCAAGTTTTGCTTCAACACTACTGCTCCTGGAGCTGCCAGGGTCCTGCACTCTGAGTCTGAGCTCTTGCTCTGCCCTGATAGAGATAAAGGCATGTTAATGGGGCTAAGAGGTCCTCTGCCAGATGGGCTGAAATATCATAGACTTACTACAGTCAGCAGCCTTTGGAGAAGAATCCAGACATTAAATTCTTTACCATGCAGAAATTGTCAACAAACAGCAGGACAGACCAGCTCCTGCCCACCATGCAAGCCATGTTCCTGCTTAGCATCCAGGCTCAGCCTGTCCCTTGACTGAAAGTCCCTCCCTTCTCCTAGGTACCTGACAATCCTGCTATCTTTCAACCTTAGCCCTAGCTCCTCCTTCTCTTCTGTCCATTCATTCAGAATGTATTAATTGAACACCTGCTGAACCCCAGGGAGTGGACTAGAGATGGGGATACAGAGATGAAATTCACAGGTCCACCCTACAAGGAAGGAGGTCCCAATCTAGGAAGCCCTCTCTGACCACTCCAGCCCACGACCACCTGCCATTTTTTGAACTCTTTTGAACATCATCTGGTTGATCCAGCCTTGGCTTTCATTAATACTATCCCCAACTTACAGATGAATTAACAGTCCCTGAGAGGTTAAGAGCATTGTCCAAGGTCACTGTGCCAGTTGGTAAATTTTAAATGTTTCAGCTGCTCTCTATATTGGTCTTATTTCCCCAACTGGTCTCTAAGCTTCCCAGGAGGTGGGCAAGACTTTAACTTCTCTACCACAACCTTGTAGTCAACAGCTTTGCACACCTTAAGCATCCAATAAAGGCTGATGACTTGCTGCTTCCTCTTGCGCTGACCCAAGGTCATAGCCCTGCTCTGCTTGGGACCCCACAGTCCAGACCCTGCATCTTGAGGGGCTGAGTTTCTTCTCCATTATTCCATCCTCACACTCATGTTCCCATAGTGCAGCCTCCTTTTGAGAAACAACAGCTTTCAGCCTCCTGAAGGGAACATCAACTTGCTGTTTGCAAATAGCCTTTGCTTACTCCAAAGTCACTATCCCCAAGACAGGCCCAGGTGAGAAGCCCTAAGGATGGGAGAGGTTTGGTGAAATAGGTAGGGGTCTTGACTGTAGTCTTCTTGGTTTTCCTCCTAAGGAAATGTTTTAGGCTTCTCCTTGTGAGGGGCTATGGTCTTGCCAGGAGAAATCGAAGAGAGGGAGGGGTCAGTGGAACTGTGCAGGGAGCTCAAGGTGGACCCAGCCCACAACACAGTGGGCTAGCCACACTGAAGTCACCAAGGACCCAGTATGCCTGAGCCTCTGGCCAAGGTTAGGCCTGGTTGTCATCCAGCCAAAGGCTGCTGTGCCCATGAAAATGTGGATCCCTGGGCACAGCCTCATATGAGATGCCCCAGGCTGTGGGCCAAAGTCTGCCTGTGGGTGTTCATTCCTCTAGGGCAGCTACATCAGGCAGGGGGATTTCGGAAGGAGGAAGTGAGGACTCCTTATAGGAACATTTAGATTTCAGGCTTCAGGTCAGAATCTTATACAAGACTTGATGTCTTTGGGGCAATTTAAATGTCCATTTAACTCTCTCTGTCTTGAGCTGGCCTCAGAATCTGGTAAGTTGGGAGAGAGGACTTCGGGCCTTGGAAGTGAATCCTGGGGGGTAGAGGAGCAGGGAGGGCAGTGATCAGAATAGAGAGAGAAAAGGTACCCCACCCCACCCCCTCCACCCACACAGAGGTGTCTGGCATGGTGAGGGAAGCTGACTGAGACTAACTCTGCCAAAGGGAAACAAACCAACTCATGGGGTATCTTCCTAGAGCTCCAAGACCTGGAAGAAGGAACAGCTGGCTGGCCTCAGGGGTGACCCTGCGTCAGAGGCCAGGCAAATAAGAGGACACACTAGAAGAGAATATTCAAGGCAGAGGAACATCAGGAGACAAAGGTGGAGGTCCTAGAGAAGAGGTGGGGAGGTTTCCTCAAGGGCAGCAGAAGGGAAGAAGACTTGACAATTTGAGACAAACTCAGAGCCAGTCAGCAGGACCCTGGCTGGCCAGACAGCTGACAGCTAGAAGACAGCCTGCTTTTAGGGCCCCAGACACAGCCTCTTCCCAAAGACCACAAAGCTTTAGCCAACAGAAAAGCCACCTGGGCCTCAGGGTGCACCTCCCTACTCTCAGGAGCCAGGAATGTGCTGCTGTCTTCTGTTTCCCTGACCTTACCAACTACACTCAGCAGAACAACTGGATATTCTCCAAACACTGTTCAGTATTTGCCTCCCATCACCCGGCAATGGGCAACAGGCAGACTAATTATCACCTTTATTTTAAATTTTGTTTCCTTGAAATAAAATTCCTTAGAAAGAACTCAGAAAGTGAGGAAAAGAAATCCTAATTTGGCAACACCACAGAATTCTTTTCATTTTTTTAGGACAATATAATCACTGGATTTTTAATTTAAAAATAAAAAAAGGAAAGAAAAGAATTAACTGAAATTGACCTTAGCAGGAAGTTAAATTAACCCACGCAGTTTGAAAATGACAGTGCTAAGGGGCCTCCCGACTAGTTCATCACATCACCCCACCCTGGGCTCATTTTGAAGGAAGAGCTTACTAGTCTCTACAAGCCCAACCACTTTTCCTGGACCTAACCTGAGGCTGAAATATGCCACCAGACAACTTAGAGATGTGCATTCTTGTATATTGAGATGACTGTATAGCATATAAATTTATGCAAAATAAAAACTGGGTGTCTGAAATAACATGCATTTATTTGTACATTTTCTGGAAAAATAAAGATGTTGCTTGGCTTGGCCCTCAGGGGATAGATGCCCTGACAGAAGGTAAAAGAGGTGGCTGCCTGCCATGGCTGGTCCTTACATGACATCAAACTGAGCTGACCCCATAATCTGCATTCAGAGATGAGGTGTGGGGCTCTGTCCTGTTCCAAGGCCAGCACTTAGCTCTGTCAAACTCTCCTCACCGCCTCTGCCAGGGCCCCTCCCACCCCCAATGGCTCCTTTACTCAGTTCTCTAACAGAGATGGTGAACAGCAGTCCTTGAGGTCAGACTTGCCCACATACAAAAGATAAGCATCTCTCCCATGTGTACGTGCTTGCTCTGCCTTATCAGCTGCACCTTCGGGTCCTTGCAGTGAGGAGTCTTACTCCCTACTGCTTCTGTGTTTCAGAGGTGTGTCTGCAATGAACACTGTCTCCACCCTCACAACCCTCCTCCTCCAACACCCACATGCACCCACATACACCCCAGTTCTATCCAGCAATCTAGAGATCAAACATGGAGGTGACAAACACAGGCGCAGCCTAAGTCATGGCCCCAGTTGTGGTTGTACTGGAAGCACTGATTTTTTTTAAGGTGACAAATATGACTGTCCCTTAGACTTGAGGCCAAAAGTCAAATGAAGATGTGGAGTCCCTGATTCTGTCACTTGGGGTCTTTTTCCCTCCCTGAAAACCTGACAGGGTGTGGACCACGGCAGTGATGATGAGCTGACAGAGCGCTCACCTCCCCATGCACGGCCCTGGCTCAACAACAGCCTCTTCAGGAGCAGGAAGGAGGCAATGCTGGCTGTCCTCCACAGCATCCCATGAGAGAGCCCAGGGCTCACCTGCAGAGATGAAATGGAAAGGAACTTTCAAAAAGGCAGGAAAGGAAACAACTCCAGCCCCTGCACATTGATCAAAGCCTCCACAGCCTAGGCTCTCCCAGGTCTGGGGCTGCTTTCACTACTAGGACCCTAAGTCTTCTGAGCAAGACCCAGTGGACCACCAGGCTGAAGGAT
Organism: Furipterus horrens; assembly: GCF_987537825.1. NCBI lineage: Eukaryota > Metazoa > Chordata > Mammalia > Chiroptera > Furipteridae > Furipterus > Furipterus horrens. Next base: position 43,210,547 of record NW_028327176.1, on the reverse strand, counting down.
TCGCTCCCTCTGAAAGAGGTCCTGAGTAACAAACACCTGGTTTCACAATTAGCATCTGCTCTCGGATTACAAAAGAAAGAAGATGGCAAGCATGCCAGGCTAGTGTAGGGAAGCTCACTGCCTGCCTGAGGCCCTGCCACCTGGTCCTCAGAGAGTATGAGCTTCTGTGAACACTTGGCCCCATGCTTCTGGGGCTTGGAGGAGCCCCAAGGGCCAGCAACTCCAGGCCCTCCCAGCTCTGAGTCACCACAGCCCCACCTAGCCCTTCAGCCAGAAAACAGAACCACTGCATTTCAGCCAAAGGGTCAGAGAGCTTGGGAGGATTCGAAGAGGGCCATCGATGGGCAGTCTCCCAATGAGACTAAGCAGAACAAAGCAGGACGGAGCTCTGCCAGGAACTAGAAGCAACAAACCCTTTGGCTGGCATCTGTGGTGGAGGCCCACTCTGCTTCTCGGAGGCCTTGGCTTGGCGCCAGGGTGAGGCTTCCCAGAAATGTTTTGACAAGGATACTCCAAAAGTCTCTGTGGTGCTTCCAAGTTCACGTGTTCATAGAATGCTGAAGAGGAAGAAGCATTTTCTGAGGTTTTTGCAAGCATTTTCTCCTCTCTGGGCCAGTTTTCTTATCTGTGCGATGAAGGGCTTGGACTAGATCTGCAGGTCTCAACCTTGTCTGCACGTGGAAGCCACCTGGGCATGCCGCAGTCAGGAGCTTGTGATGTCTGAGATCACTTCAAAGCAATCCTGGGGACAGCTCCGGGGGCAGTCAGTGGAGGAAGTGCTGTCACAAGACTGACCAAGAGTTGAAAACTGTGTAAGCAGGGTAATGGGCAAATGGAGTGGGTGTGGGGGTACATTCTGTTTACTCGACTGTTTTTCCAGAATAACAAGTTTAAAAAAAACAAACTACCAATGCCCTAAAACTGTCTATTCCTGGTTCTCACCTGGACCTGTTAAATCAAATTATCTCAGGGCTGGGGCCCTGGTACTGGGGTTTTTAAAAAGGAGTCCCTGATGATCCTAATGTACAGCCAGGATGGAGACACTGAACTAGCCACTCTCAATGATGCCCACACCTTTGACCAAATAGAGCAAGTCACATTCATCCCTACCTTTGCTTTAACTTCCCTCTGCTGGAGCCCTTCCTCTCAGAGGGGAAATGATGGGACAGGCTGAGGCAAAGCCCCACAGTTGCACTTAGCACAGGGAGCTGCTGCTGGGTCTCAACCCCAGGTCTTCCAGTTAGCCCGCTCTGCCCTGAATTGAATGGTGAACCATCAAAGCTGCTGTTTCCCAAGGCCTCCAGGGCCACCTGTGCCAGCTCAGCAAGGGTCCAGACAGAACCAACCCCTCTCACCCATACACTGAGCATGAATTTGAACCTCATTTTCAGTCTCCTCAAGTGACTGAGCAGTTGGGCCTCCCCTCTCTGAACATAGAAGTCACATTCCTGTTGCATTTGCTTTGACTTCTCAGCAGATGCTGAATATTCCTGGACTGCTTCCCAGCACCCTTTTTTTCCCTGCTGGATTTAAGCATCTGGGACCAGGAAGCAGCAAACAAGCTCAGTTTGGATTTACACTCAGTATGCTCTGTTTCCTGGGGCCCCCAGATGTTCCACCTGCTTTCACTGTCCCCGACCGCCACCCTCCTCCATGACCCTATCTGACCAGCTGATGCAGACCTTTATATTCCAAACTCCTAGCAAACTTCTCAGAAGTTCTCTTCCAATATCTCTCTCTCTCCCTCTCCCCCTCTCTCTCTCTCTCTCTCTCTCTCTTCCTCCTCCCTCCCTCCCTCCCTCCCTGGGCCTTTAGTCTTCTGTTTTGGTCTCTCTGGTGTGCTTATATTTCCCAACATACCTTGTACTTTTAGGCCTCTGCTCAGGCTAATCCTCCTGCTTCAAAGAACACATTGCCCTTCCCTCTCTACCTGCCATCCTTTGAATTTGTCAAACCAAGTAATAATGGAAGTTAAAATTTCTTGAGCACTTACTGTGCCAGCAATGCTAAGCCCTTTACAGACATCATCTCATTTATCCCTTACAAACCCCAAGTCACTTTTAAAAATAATAACTTTAGACTTACAGAAAAGTTGCAAAAGAAGTAGAGCTCTGCACAACCCTCACTTAGCTTCCCTTTATGTTAACATGTTACACGACCACGGTACATTATGGGTTTTTTTTCTCCCTAATGTTCGTTTTTCCCATCAAGGATCCTAGATGTCATCTAGTTGTTGTCTCCTGGTGCTCCTCCAGTCTGTAAATCATTCATTGGTCTTTCAGTGTTGTTCAAGATTTTGACTCATTTAATATTGCTGATTAGTTATTTCATAAAAAGTCTCCCAGTCTGGGCTCATGTAATATTTTTCTCATGACTAGATGAGGTTATGCACTTTGGGCAAGAACCATAGAAGTGTCAACATAAGAAACATTCAAACTTGTAGATAATTTTTGGTGAGTTTATTTGAGCCAAACTGACCACAATCGCCTGGAAGCAATATCTCAACTGATTGAGAAATGCTCTGGAGAATAGCAGTTTAGCACCTTATTTTATACATTAAAATCAAAGGAGGAGCCATAAGGGGGTTATTACATGAAGTCCATTGGTGATAGATTAGGGAGGCAAGAAAAAGCAAAGCGGGGGGTGGGGGGTACCTCTGGGATTGATAAAAGGTAAAATGACAGACACATACTTCTTTTATATAGGTGGGTAAAGGATGATTAACAGTGAACAATTAACATGATAACAATAATGGTGAGGGAAGTTGTGGTCTCAGCTTGTGCCCAAGGGGTTTGGGATAAAAGGGAAGTTAACTGGACATTCCAACTGTATGTTACCATAGATGCAAAAAGACAACCTTAGTTAAGGTAAAGATTGACTTTTGTTAGAGAAGATACAGGCCTAGGACATGACTACCCACCAGGAACTGCTTTTAGTTAACAAGTTTTCATTTTAGACCATCCTTTGTGGTTATTTTAGGTCTCTGAGTTTGTAAGGCCACTGCGCAGACCTCCCCTGAGCTTGTCGGGTTAATTTGTGGCCCCTTTTCTGTGGCCCACAGAAGTGACATGTGTCCTTCTCAGTGACTCACACCAGGGGTATGTTATGTTGATTTATCTTGTTATAAATTTGTCGTGTTCACCTTGATCACTTGATTAATGTGGTATCTGCCAAGTTTCTCCATAATAAAGTGACTTTTTTTTCTCTTCATAATTGCTACATCACTTGGGAGAGATACTCTGAGACTATACAAGTATCCTGTTTCTCCACCTTCTGCCCACTGAGGTTAGATCCATCTGTGGCTCTTGCTGCAGCAGTTATTACTGTGGTGTGGGCCTAAATGGGATTTTGTATTTCACTGGGGGGCCCATTTCCTGGATGAGGACACTGTGCTCAGATCTGTAATCTAACTTGCCCAAGGGCCTAATGTTACTAAGTGCAGAGTCAGAACGCTGGCACCAAAGCACTGCTTCTGACACTGAGCTCTTTGTTTACCTCACTGGGGAGTGAACCACGTGCTGTCCCGTGACACCTCTTGTCCCTCACAGATCTTCCATGTGTGGTCTCTGCCCCCAGACACACGATTGGCTTCTGGAGGGGCAGGAACTCTATTTCCAGTCTCATTCCCTAAACTGCTCAGGGCAGGGTCTTATGATCAGCAAGTACTTGTGAACTGAGTAGTCCTGGGAAAACCAAGGATCCTTATGACTTTGATTAAAATTTAGCTTTAAATCCTAGTTCTAGAAATCATCTCTCTCTCTTTCTCTCTATCTCTCTACACACACACACACACACACAACACCCTCTCAGAGACCTAGCCTTTCCTTCAATAATCAACAACCCCCAAAGCAGCAGAAGTCAAAGCCTGTACTTGACTAATGATAGATCACAAGGTCTGGCCTTCTGGCAGGCTAAAGATAACATTCTGACCTAAGTTATATTTCAGCTTCTGAATGTTAAGGTGGAATGACCCCTGGGCTATTTTCCCATGAAACCAGACAGAGGGATAGCGGAACAGACCTCAGAGCTATCCTCAGGACCTGAAGAAATAATGTGGTACCCTTACTTCACCTCCAACCAATCAGCTCCCAGCTCGACCCTGAGCACCCTAACCCACAGTGTCTTGTGATTTTTTACTATGTAATCTGTAACCTTCACACCATCAGAGAGTCTGGGTTTTTGAGCATTAGCTTTCCATTCTCAGGTGGCACCATTCATAATAAAACAGCCAATATTTCTCCACTGTAATTGTTGGGGTCTAGTGTTTGGCTCTGTTAGTACCCGGTAACAAACTCTTTCTGTTCAATCACACTAGGAGAATTGAAGAGGACATGTGTGTCCAGAGAAGGAGGTGGAACCAAAAGAATGTCCAGGTTCTTTCCTTTTTCCTTTTTCCCAGACCAAAAGGTATTATGGCTACAGACAATGGTAGGCAGGGTCTCCCCTGAGGGGCAGGAGGCTCAGGAGAGCACATACCACTCCAGGTGTGTAAACCAGAAATTAACTGGTGGAGGGGTAGGAGAAAGTTCCATAGAAAAAGCAGACAGAGGAGGAGGTACAGGGACAATCTTATCAGGCCCATCCTTTTAAATTAAATGGCCAAGGCCAGCTCTAGGATTTTAAAGAAGTGCAAAGTGGGGCTTACTGAAGGGATTCGGGGAAGGAGTTTACTGAACTCATTAGCAGGAATTGCAGCCCGAAGAGGCCTTTTCATCTCTAGTGTTTCCCCTAATTACTAGCATCTCTGTGCCTCTAAATTCACATTTATCTGTAATACAACAAGTATTGCTGAGGACCTCCTATGTGGCACCACTGCGCTAGCTACTGGGAATAAAATTGTAAGCAAACCAGGGGTCCCTTGGGCTCACTGGGAGGGGCTGGGTTTGACTGACTTCTCTTCCCCAGGCCATGGGTGGGTTAGTCCCAGCTAGAATGAGAAGCAAAGGGACGGGCACTCTGTGGAATGTCCTACATAGACAGAGAGGGCCAGTGACTCACTCAAAGTCACACAAAGCAGCGCTTCAGGTCTTGTGAGGCTGATTTCAGGGTTCCTCCTATGCTAAGACATTTTTTAACCATCTTTGCTCACTTTTTGATGCAGGGGGTGGAAGGAGGAGGGACCTAAGAAGCCTGTGGCAACAGATGGAGGTCAGGGGGATTCGAGTGTGGTGCAGCTTTTTATGAAGATGTTTGTGCATGTAGGGCCAGGGCCAGGGCTGAGGGCAGGTGACTGAAAGTATGGGAAGGCTGGCTCCTTGGAAGATGGATTGTCATAAGGAAGCCACAGACTGAAAACACAGACGAAACCTTGGAGGACAGTTCCAGGCTTTAGGTCCCAACTCCTCAGCTCTTTGCTCCTATAGCAATTGTTACCCACTGAACTGGCTGCCAGGGCCGAATGTCCAGGACCTAGGTGTCAGGTGTTCATAGTGAGAGGAAAGTGCAAGTGAAGAACAGTGGTGGTGTTGGGTGCGGTAACAAACACTGGACTAGGAGTGGTCTTTGGCTCTCATCCTTGCTCATCCAGGACATCTAGACAAATCTCTTCACCTCTCAGACCCCAGGCCACCAGCTAGATGAAAAATGAGGCCTGGAACTGGTTCAGTGGTTTTCAGTCTGAATTAAACAGAAAACTTGAGACTCCATAGAACCCAGGTGCACCCCAGAGATGGGGTCCAAGAGATTGAAATGAGACTCAGGAACATGCCTGACTAACAAGTGCCCCCAGATGGCATGGGCCATCCCCAGTCCTGGACCACACTTTGACCAACAGTGAACTTAGTCAGCGCTGAGGTCCCTCACAGCATTTCCCTGAAAAAGCCAGGTTCCTTGGGCCAAGCAGAGGGGCAGCCACTGTTTTCCAGGTGTCCCCTGCCTGTTGGAATGGGGTAGGCCAGCAGGAGAAGAAGCTGGGCTGCCCTCACTGGCCAGACAGGCTGGCAAAGCAGGGTACCTGTATACAGGGAATGAGCACAACCCGCATGGCAGTCAAGCCTTGGGAGGCTGCACTGAAGAGGAAGAACCTCTGGAGGAGGGCAAACCGTGCTGTGTGTTCAGGCCTCTGACGTCACGCTCACCTCCATTTCCCTCCCCTCCCCTGGCCTGGTCACTTCAAATCCCAACCAGACTAAAGGTCATTTGAACAAATTTGTATATCAGAGAGCAGAGTTCAGGACCTGAGGCCAGGAAGCACCTTAGTGTTGTCCCAAATTTCAAGAGAGCAACAAGCTGAAGAGACCTAACTGGAACCAAAGGGGCTGGCTAGAAACCCCAGTACCCAGTTTTCCTGTGGGAAATCATGTCCTCGCCAGTTCATAGCTCTGAATCTCAGCTTGTCCCACTGTGTGGGGGCCATCAAAAGCTCCATCTTTTTAGGATTGTTTCCTCCATAAAGGTGTCCCCAGCCCCAGCCATAATTACCTGCTTTTTCTTCTATAACTTTGTTAGTCATCTTAGTTCTGACAAAGTTGGGACTGTCCCATTTTTGTTCACCTGGGAGCCTGGCATATAGCAGGTTTTCACCAAATTAAAAACAGAATTGAATGAGGCAAGGGTTAGTCTTCCAGTTCAAATGTAAAGAAATTATTGTGTGGTTTATTTTAGATAAGTCATCGATCTAATGTTATGGATTGCCAGAGTTTGGTAAAATAATGATTTTTCAGATAATATGCTACATTTTCCAGCAATAATAAATCATGCACAAATCAGCAGATATCTAAAGGAGCCCCAAAATGAACTGCACAAAGTAGAAATGGCAACTGACAATATTTAGCATCTATTCTTTCCAGAGCTTTAATTTGAATGACTGGTATTCTACCTTATAAAACAAAAATGGATGAACTATTATTTTGGTAAATGGGGAAGATATTTCTCCCAGAAATACATGGAAGACCGGAAGACCTGCACACACAGTTAGTAATTATGAAGGAAGCATAACCTAAGAACACAGGGGTTCCTGTTGACTCTATGGATTTACATCTATCTCACAAAAAACACTATTAGGAACTTGAATGTAGGAGTGCTGGTGGAAGGGCAAAACCTATTTCATATCTGGTTCTGAGGTGGCCCCTTGTAGTGAGGGAGGTTTGCGGACACCAAGTTCTATAGGTTAATAGCAGTACCTGCAGCCAAGGGACCTGAGGAGGGCCGTCTGCAGCCCCTACTAAAAAGACTTTACCTCAGAGAAAGCACTGTTTATGGAAATAATGACTGGAAAAAATACAACCTTCAGGACAACAATGCTTGTTTTGGGGTCCATCTTATAGGCTTTGAGCAAATTCTTCTGAGGAAAGTGGATGAAAATGAAAGAAGATGCATCTGTGGCCCATTACTCGGGTGAAATGCCCAGGCCTGATATCTGGCTTCTAGGAGAGGGGATGTAACTGGGAAATCTTTAATTATAAGGTTTAGAGTCACCAATGGCTCTGAGATGTTTATGACAAAAATGTGGCAGAAAGAAACCTAGATGTTCAATGACAGAGACAAAGACCTGCAGCCACACTCCAGTGGGCATTTACCCCATGGCTCCCTGTTATTGACTCACCTCAGCTACTAAATTTCAGGACAAGAAGGAAGGACAACTAGTCTACTTCATGGAATCTCAATTTTGTCACCTATAACAATCACTTGTACCCATAGGCTTGTTGTGAGGATTAAATGAGATCACAGCAGGGCTGGTAGATGCTTTTTCTGAGACCAGAGCAAATGGTACCTTGGCCTGGCTAAATAATATGTAACTATCTGCATTGTAGTGTAGAAAACAGAGTGCTATGCTGTTATTCCTATAACTGAGTGAGACATGAGCTCCATTGCCCCTGATTTTTAGTATTTAGTGTTTTGGATTTTTGACTTGTCCTCACTGCTTTGTTTATTTAAGGAACATGATTTCATTGGGAGCTGAGAAAAATCTAGTCCTTACAAATGTTAATAGCAGGGTGATATTTTTATAATGCTACAGTGACATTTGGGCTGATTGTGAATGTCCTCTTTTGCCCTCTGCTTAGGAGCTTATGCAGACCATATGAAAATTCAATTAAGCAGCACAGTTTGTTTTTTAAGGGAAGTTAGTGTGTAAGGCAGTGTTGGCATTCTTTGTGAAAAGGAAAACTTTTAGCCCTGGTGTGACTTCTCACAGAAGAAGCCTCTTGCTGTGACAGGCTGGAAAATGAACTAAATGAGAATGATGATGCTCTAGGTAATGAATTGATCAAGAAAACTGGTTAGGAAATAGAAACTTGGACGCTGCAGGAAGGCCATAGGTTTGGGACCAAAGACCAGTCTGTGGTAGGTGGCCCCTTAATTCTAAGTAATTTTCCCTTGAATCATGAGGACAATAAAGAAATTCCAATGAAACAGCCTTGTAAGCCCAAGTTGATACAGGTTTCAGTAATGAACAATGAGGGGCCAGTGAGGGGTCATGCCAAGGCACTGCAGCAGACGCCCTGAAGAGCTGGTATGCCAGCCCCTGTAAGTGGATGTGGAAGGCACACACACACACACACACCCCAACACACACGAAGATATGCTGCCTGTTACTCACAAAAACAACCCACTCATTTGCAATAAAACCTGTGGTATTCTCCCTACTGTTACATATGACTGAAATCTCTCCCATGAGGGGAAGCAATTTTCTAACCATCTTACAATTTTTGGTCAGAAATTCTACAAGCAGGGAAACCACATGACCCCAAAATTACACTTCTAGATATTCATCCAAGACAAGGGAAGTGGTACAAAGTTGTATACAAATTTCCTACCAGCTTTATTCATAATAGATTATGAATCTTCTTTAAAGACTGAAACTAAATTTACTTCAAAACTAGAATTCAGTTTCTCCTCGAACTGCCAGCAGGATTTCATATTGGCAGAGTGTCTGAAGATGCCCCTTGAGAGGGACTCTGAGAGATGTCATGCTCAAAAATATCTAAAATCCTAAAGCACTGTCCTGGCCCAGGGAGTTGCTGCCAACACAAACATATTAACCAGTAGTTGCAAGAGACTTTCCAAAAAGCCAACTTCTCTTGGATTTTCCACTCTAAGCATCTTCTAGCCTTAGTATCAAAACCCAATGTCCATCATCTGGATCATGAAGGCCAGGTTGCCAAGGGCCACATGTCAGTCTCAGCAGCATCACACACATTACCTCTTGATTATCACCATTTATTGGGACAGTAGTTCATGCCATACCCATTTTGCAGATGAGGAAAACAGTCCCTGCAGAGATGAAGTAACTTGTCCAAAGCCATGCAGCTGGTGATTCTTGGGCTGGGATTGAACCCACATAGGCTGGCTTCAGTATCTGAGGTTGCCACATCACAGGTGTGATCTCTGAGTGGCATCAAAGAAGAGCATAAGGGGCTCTTCCTATGAGGACATACACTGCTGCTTACTACTCTGTATTTCCTGCCCTGCAGCATGTGCTCTGCCAGGCCTCCCCACACAGGAAAGGCCTCACCCATAAGTTGGCCTTTATGCCCTCCTGAGATGCCCAGACCAAGACATAGGGTTGACCTTCAGGTCTAACCTTAGCATTCTACAAGCACTAAGTGAGTGATTCTTCAAAATAGCTCTGTTGTGTTAGCAACCCCATGTCACAGGCAAGAAGGCTGTCCACCCTTTACTAAGCAGTAAGTAGCAAAGTCAGATCTAATATCCATGTCGTTTTCTAACACCAGATCTGGGCTCTATTCTCTGTCTCCATCGAGATTAGAGGAAAAAAGCCATGGGGGAAATGCTGGTGCAAGAAATGAAGGTCTTAACTCCTTTGTAGTAGAATAGCCATTTTTGGGTTCAGTGGCAAAGCAGTGATTAGGCCAGAGGCTTCTGCATGCAACCTCTTAGGTCAGGCCACAAACAAGTGAGAGAGCAGCTAATTAGATTAAGACCATAATCACAGACGTGGCTCAGAGCCTAGTAGCAAAAGCTTGCTGCAGCCCCTCCTACAGTGCCCCTTAGCTGAGAATTTCCCACTGGGCTAGGTCAGCCCTCTGCATCCAGGCAGCCCCACCCCACCCCCACCCACCCACTTCTGGTCTTGGAACTTGGAACCATGGGGCTTGTGAATAAAACTTTGGCCAAGAATTTGATGCATTCGGTGAGGAACTCACTCCAAATCTAATAGTTCACTGCTATCCGCAAGGCGTTTTCTGAGCTATCAGCACACACACAAACTGCCTCCAACCCTTCCACGCTGTATTTCTCACCAGCTGTACCACACCCAGGCGCAAACCCTCCTTCCTCTCGCCTTAGCAGAGGAGACCGCTTTTCTTCCAGGACAAGGTGAAGGGGAAGCCCCCTTCCCGACAGGCCAAAGCGAAGGGGAAGCCCCTTCCTTTCCAGTCCTTCTTCTGTCCACCCACTGGCTGCCCCATTCAAGGGAGAGGTGTGCTGGGGTGAGAAGTAACAGAGGCGCAATTGGCTGTGTAACTAAGACTGTGACACAGCAACACAAGTGAACCTATGGACGTCTGGAAGAAATGCGGGAGCCGCGGAGTCCCACCTCTTGGCGGACAGCATCATAGGGAGCCTTTGCGCGGGGAATGCTGACCCCTGCTGGCTGCGCACGAAGACACAGCGTGGCTGCCTCCTGGGGTCGCAACAAAAACCTGGGAGTCACTGAAGGCCGCTGGCAAGGGCTGTGCTCTCAGTGGGAACACGCCCCGGGACCCTGCCCTGGAGGCGGTGGGCCTGGACGCGGGATGGGGAGAGGCAGAGACAGGGAGGACCTGGGCATCAAAGTGCCCCCTCACCACCATCCGGTAACATTGCCTGCTGCCTTAGCCCCTCCCAGTTCTCAAATGCTGTTAACACCTCAAGGATTCTAGAAGAGTAAGAAGAGTAAAGAACAACTGTGGTGTAAATGGCTCTGACATCCTCCAGTTCCTACCTGTGCTTTCTCCAAAAGGCTTTCCCCATCAGGATCAGCCTACTCCAAATCATGAGCCAGTGAGGCAGGGTTCCTTTAACAGATGATTAATGACTATGGTGGGCTGAAGAAATGTTTCCAAAGATATCCAGGTCCTAATCCCAGAAACCTGTGAAGGTCACCTTCCATGGCAAAGGAATTTAGAAGGTGTCATTAAGTGAAGGCTGTTGAGATGGGGGGAATATGCTGGATTATCAGGTAGGTCTTAATGTACAATAATCACAAGCATCCTTATACTCGACTGCCTCGCTTTATTGTGCTTTGCTTTATTGTGCTTCACAGGTTGGTTGGTTTGTTTTTAACAAATGGAAGGCAATACCCTCCTCCAGCAAAAAGATTATGACTCGCTTTATTGTGATACTTGCTTTAATATGGTGGTCTGGAACTGAACCCACAATATCTCTGAGGTAGGCCTGTAAGGCACAAGACCAAGACAGAGGGACTTCTGGCCAAGATGGAGGCCTAGACAGACATGCTGCATCTCCTTCCCAATTAAGAAGGAATACAACTACCTCAAAACTAGAGACAACCAGAAGTTCCAGAAAACTGAGCTGCATAGAAGTCCAACAAATGAAGATGTAAAGAAGAAATACTCATCCAGACAGGTAGGAAGGGCGGTGCTGAGGCAGAGAGGATGCAGTGTGGTGGTGGCGGTGGTGGCAGCAGCGACAGGCCAGCAGAAAGTGCAGTCACACGTTTTAAAAAGTCAGGAGGGACACGTGGGGAGCGCTCCCAGCACCAGACCAGTCAGTGTAGCTCACAGTCCCAGTATGGGGACAATAAAGCCTCATTACTTCTGACTGTGCAGACCAGTGGGGGTTGGGGTGGAGAAAGAAACTACTGGTCTCTCAGCAGAGTCCGCTTGTTTAAAGGGACCCCATGGTCCTAGAATGTCTGCAGACCTACCCACTCTGGGAATGATGGCCAGGGCAACAGCTAGAGAGACGCCAGTCCCATACAGAAGTGGGAGAAATGCCTGGAAAAGTGGCGAATGCTGAGCAAGTGGCATTGTTCCCTCTCAGACCCCTCCCCCACAAACAGCGTCACAGTGTGGTGAAACGGGTCACCCTCTATGATCAATCCCTGAGGATCCACCCCTTACAATGTAACAGGAGCGACAGCTCTACCTAAGACACAGAGGCAAACAAACACAGGAGCCTGTCAAGATGAGGAGACAGAGAAGTATGGCCCAAAAGGGGGAATGGATCATGGATCCAGTGGGAGAACTAAGCTACGAGGAGATAGCCAACCTAACAGATGCAGAGTTTGAAACACTGGTGATAAAGATGCTCACAGGCTTGACAGATATGCTTAAGTACAACAAACGCATAAGGGAAGAAGTGAAGGCTATGCTAAGTGAAACAAAGGAAAATCCACACAAAACCAATGGTGAAGGGAAGGAAACCAGGGTCCATATCAATGATTTGGAACACAAGGAAGAAAAAAACAGTCAACCAGTAAAAAATGAGGACACAAGAATTGATAAAAATGAGGAGAGGCTTAGGAACCTCTGGGACAACTTTAAATGTGCCAATATCCAAACCATAGGGGTACCAGAAGGAGAAAAGGAAGAGCAAGAAATTGAAAACTTATGTGAAAAAATAATGAAGGAAAACTCCCCAAATTTGGTGAAAGAAATAGACATACATGACCAGGAAGCACAGAAAGTCCCAAACAAGCTAGACCCAAAGAGGACCGCACCAAGACACATCATCATTAAAATGCCAAAGGTGAAAGATAAAAAGAGAATCTTAAAAGCAGCAAGAGAAAAGCAGAGCATTAAGGACAAAGGGGTGTCTATAAAACTATCAGCTGATTTCTCAAAGGAAACTTTGCAGGCAAGAAGGGACTGACAAGAAGTATTCAAGGTAATGAAAAGCAAGGACTTACAACCAAGATTATTCTATCCAGCAAAGCTATCATTTAGAATGGAAGGGCAGATAAAGTGCTTCTCAGACAAGGTAAAGCTAAAGGAGCTCTTCATCACCAAGCTATTATTATATGAATGTCAAAGGGACTTACTTAAGAAAAAAAGATCAAAATTATGAACACTAAAATGACAACAAACTCACAACTATCAACAGCTGAACCTAAAAAAGAAAAGCAAAATCCAGCTAAGCAAGCCAGAATAGGAACAGAATCATAGGTATGGGGATCATTTGGAGGGTTATCAGCTGGGAGGGGGGAAGAGGGGAATGGGGAAATGGTACAGGGATAAAGAAGCATAATTGGTTGGTACAACATAGACAGGGGAAAGTTAAGAATAGTATAGGAAAGGGTGAAGCCAAAGAACTTATATGCGCACCTCATGGACATGAACTAAGGGGGGTGGGATTTTTGGAGAGAAGGGGGCTACTGGGCAGAGGGGAACAAAGGGGGAAAAAATTGGGACTACTGTAACAACATAATCAATAAAATATAAACAAACAAACACACACACACCAAGGCAAAGGAAGACACAAGAGAAAGAAAACCATATCATAAAGGAAACAGAGAGAGGGATTTAAGACCTACACTGCTCACTTTAAGATGGTTAAGGGGCCATAGGCCAAAGAATGCAAAAATAATGCAGCTCTAAAAACTGGAAAGACAAGGAAATGGATTCTCCCCTGGAGGCTCTGCTAATTCCTTGGTTTTGGCCCATTGAAACTGAATTCAGATTCCTGGTCTCTAAAATTCTAAGAAAATAAATGTGTTGTTTTAAGCCACCAAGTTTTTAGTAACTGGTTACAGTAGCCATCAGAAACTAATATATGACCTTCTAGTCAAACCCTTCGCCTGAAGTATCTGGGTCATCAGAGGTTTTCTCAGCCCTATGCTAGGATTATAGACCAAGTCTTGATGCAGGGCCCAAAGCACAAAGGCCTTCTTCCCAAGGAGAGCAAGAACCACAACACATTTGGAATCATAGAGAACAGAGGTGACAAACAGGATCTGAATCCAACTAGTTCTTCCTAAATCCACAAGTGTCTCTGTGATTTGATGACACTGAGTTTTTCACCTCCAAGACAAGTTGGTCTCTCTCCCACCCTCCTTTATAGAGGCAGCTGCTATCTAACCTCAGAGCTTCTCTGATTTCTCCACCCACACCTGCAGCTTCCTGCTCTGAAGATCCTCCTGGCCTTGAGCATTTAGAAGCTTGGCATGTAGCTTAGGTTGGTAGGGGTTGAAGGGAGAGTGTTTGCAGAGGTTCCTCAAATCAAAAGCAGGTGCTCAGGTGATGACATATTCTGACCCAAAGAATTTGCCTTTTTTTTTTTAATGGTTATATCCTCACCCAAGGACATTTTTTCATTGCTTTTAGAAGAGAGAGAGAGAGAAAGAGAAACATCAATGTGAGAGAGAAACATTGACTGGCTGACTTGTCATATGCTCCACCCAACAGGGGATCAAACCCACAACCTGGGTATGTGGCCTGACCAGGAATTGAACCCGTGACCTTTCAGTTTACAGAATGACATGCCAACCAACTGAGCCACACCAGCCAGGGTAAAATTTGCCTTGTTAATGTAGGTTCTAATCATGAGCCACATGAGGCCAATAACAAACATGAGTAAGGCAACAATGAACACAGCAACCATAACCAACAGGTCCAGGTAGTTAAAGGATAACCCAACTCCTGAAATATAAGGGAACATTAAAAGAGAGAGAAAGAGAGAGAGAATCAAATGACAGGCGTATATTCCATTACTTAATACGTTCTCAAAACCACCTTCAGTGATTTATATGCTTATGCCCCTGTTCCCTAGCATATTGCCTGGCATATAATACGTACATTTTTGACAGAATAAACAAGTAAACTAACCACTAATATTTTATCAAAGGCCAAAGCCAGATTTGGAATAAAATGAATCTGGTAATGTAAGGACTTGTCACCAACTTTTGCCATATGGCTCCTTCAAGAACCCAATAATACACTCAGAATTAACTTTGGAAAATGTCCAACACCCCTTTGTGATATGGAATCTAAACTGACTATGAGAGTGACACTAAAAGTCTTTCATCATAGGCATATCAGAAATTAATTCTTTGTCTATTTTTAAAATGACAGAAATTGTTAAGTTTGAGACTATGCACCGAGAGAAGCACAGAGGCCAGTTGTATTTCATAATGTATTCTATCATGATGTAACTTAATACAGATTCAAAGAACTAGAATTAGTTTTCATACCATCTAGAAACTATCTTTAGAGCAAAATCCACAGATGCCATATCTCTGAAACTTCAAGATGGCCACCTCACAGATTTTATTTCACCTTAACTCTTGTCACTGCCTGGAATGTTTATGTCCCCTCCAAATTCTTATTGCAGTTCTAACCCTCAATATGATGTTATTAAGAGGGGGGGCCTTTGGGAGGTGATTAGATTATTAGGGTGGAGCCCTCATGAATAGAATTAGTGCCCATTTCAAGGACGCAGCCTTGAGAGAGACCATATAAATGCTATACATGACTGGAGCCTGTTAAGGCCTCTATATAAACTTTTAAGATTCTAATAGGTAGGTGAGGAGATTTGCTAATCTTGTGACTGCACAAGACTGGCCTCGTATGTAAGTTCCCTTGTTTATTAAACCTGCCCCCTGCCAGTCTGGAGCAGTCTGCCTCTTTCCTCAGTCTCTCCTTGCCATCTGTGTATGGGGACCAGTTTCAAATTTCATCAGGCCAACTCCTGATGTTGTGAACCAACAATTACAAATTGTCAGTCACAACTAAGTTTCTAGCCATGAGCCATTCAATCAATACATAGTGAGCCTCTATTGTGTACCACACTCAAATTTCTCTTGAAATATAAAAACTAAGACAAACACACACACACACACACACACACACACACACCATCATTGCAGGATCACCTGCCTGCCCTTAGAGTCCAATGGAAAAGACTGTGGTAAATGGCATCTTTGCTGGAATTTCAGTGTCTAACATTCAAGGAGTTAGACAAAACTTTGACATCTAGTCAAACCCTTTGTTTCACAGGATATTGAGAGCCAAGGAGAAGGCTCACACAGCAAGTCAGCAAGATGGAAAAAGAAATTGTGTCTATTGATCTGCCTATGCCAGCACAAGACACTTTATATAATTTCCTAGGTAACTGTACCCAAAGAATTACCATCACCAGCAGTAGCTCCTTCAAAGGGGGGAAGCCAGGAGAAGGCCATTGGCCAATTCATTATCAGCTGCTCTATCTGGACCTGCTCAGAAGGAGTTCACTTGATTTCCCAGTGCAAGTCTCTGTCCAATGTCATCTTTGGTAAGAAAACTTCTAAAAGCAAGGACACAGAGGATGGAGTCTTGGGAAAACAACCGGATGTTCAAGTTAATTCTTATGCACATCTACTTTGATCAGAGTCAGGAATAGCATCCTTGTGGAAGTACTCCAAAGCCAAAGTTTGCAAAAGAAAAATCAGTACAATGAAGATTCTCATGATTTTACATGTGTTCCACATTGTGGAACAGTTCCTGAACTTGGTGTTCTTCAGAGAATGTTTTCTTTGGTATTTGTGTCCAGAGGCATCAGACTGAGAACTCACCCCTGACCTGAGGACACGGGGGACTCATGCAAGATACCAGTAGCTCAGAAGCCTACAAAGAGAAAGGCATTGGGGCAGCCAGCACCTATGTGAGGAATGCGCACACAGCATGCCAGGCTCCAGGGGCACATGGCCTTCATACTCCTTTGGGCAGCATCTTTTCTAGAAATGTTTTGGAAGGGAGGAAAAGAACACCAGTAGCATCCACGGGCACCTTACCTTCTGCTTAGTTTTTCTTACTGCCGATTTTAACACTTTGGAAGAGCACCCACTCAAAGACTCTTTGTGGTGCTCTGACTTAATCATCTCTTTAAGACAACTTCAGAGAGAGGGGAGGAAAAACATCTTATCCACAAAACATAGTAATATTGCTACACTGTCCTGGCTGGTTTGGCTCAGTGAATTGAGCGTCGGCCTGCGAGCTAAGTGTCGCTGGTTCGATCTTCCAGTCAGGGCACATCAGAGAAGGAAAACTCTGACTCCAAAAAACCTCCGCTGCCTTGCGGCATACCTCTTCAGGGGAAAGGCTAAGGGAGTAAACCCCGACAGAAAATCCAGAGCCGGAGTCCCTAAGGCGGTTTGATGTTGTAGTCAACACCGGCAACTCCTGCGGCGCACCTGAAACTAAGCTGTATTGACTCCGTCTTTCCCTTGGATCCTTCAGCTACGAAGAGAGGGGGGGTCTGCTGCATGGGCAACAGCAGACCCTCCATATCACCCTGCCCAGGCTCTGTAGCTTCAGCTTCACTGAAGAGGACACTCCAGCGTCATCGCAAGATGTCGATTCAACACGGGAGGAGACAGATACCGTGTCACTCCCGAGTTGGACTGCGCAACCATTCTCGGCGGTGCAGATAGACTCTTAAGAAGCTACACCATCGTCTCTCGAGACGGACGGCTGCCGACGACGATGACGATTGCTACACTGTCACAAGCCTCTGGGACTTTTACCCCCCAACTGACCTAAAGCATGCTCTCATTGCTTGCATTTCTGTTTGAGCTGACACTAGACTTGGGAATGGATTCTGAGACAATGGCTCCTGGGTAAGGGAAGCCTGGTAAAGATACATTAAAATATGTATTAAGTTTGGTATTTATAAGGTTGGGAAGGCACATAATTTGAACTCTGGATCAGAAAAGCTGATTTCTGATCAATTCCCTGACATAACAAGTGAAGACAATACTTCATAGTTTGAATATACAGCCAACCTCTCTTCTGCTATCAGCTTACAAGATGGCTGCAGAGGATTCAAGTCTCTAAACATGATTACTGGGTTTGGAATATATCTAATACTCTCCAATTATAAAATCTTACCTCCTGGGTTATGCTGAAATGCTAAAACAGAGCCATTTCCGGGAAGCAAGGAAAATATAGTTACATCTCCATGGGTAACAGGAGGAAGTAAAAGAGAAATTGGTTTTGCTTTCCTACTTATAGGAATCAAATCCCTCTAGTGGAACTTCAGGCCAAGATGGAGGCATAGATAGACACACTACATCTCCCTCCACAACTAAGAAGGAATACAACTACCTCAAAACTAGAAACAACCAGAAGTTCCAGAAAATCAAACTGCATGGAAGTCCAGCAAACAAAGACATAAAGAAGAAATACTCATCCAGACAGGTAGGAGGGGCAGAGCCAGGGTGGAGAGGACACAGTGTGGTGGCGGCAGGCTGGCAGAAAGCACAGTAACACGTTTTAAAGTCAGGAGGGACACCTGGGGAGCTTTCCCAGCTCCTCACCAGACCCCGCAGCTCACGGTCCCAGCATCAGGGAAAATCAGGCCTCATTGTTTCTGACTGTGCAGACCAGTGGGGGTTGGGGTGAAGGCAGAAACTGCTGGTGTCTCAGCAGAATCCACTTGTTTAAAGGGCCCCCATGGTCCTAGAATGTCCGCAGAGCTACCCACTCTGGGAACGACAGCCAGGACAGCAGCTAGAGGGGTGTCAGTCCAGTGCTGAAGTGGGAGAGGTGTCTGGGAAAGGGGTCAGCGGCACTGTTCCCTCTCGGACCCCTCCCCCACATACAGCGCCACAACGTGGTGAAACAGGTCACCCTGTACTGACAAATCCCTAAGGCTCTGCCCCTTACAACGTAACAGGAGCGACAGCTCTACCCACGATGCGGAGGCAAATAAACACAGGAGCCTGTCAGAATGAGGAGACAGAGAAGTATGGCCCAAAAGGGGGAATGGATCATGGATCCAGTGGGAGAACTAAGCTACGATGAGATAGCCAACCTAACAGATGAGGAGATAGACAACCTAACAAATGCAGAATTCAAAACACTGGTGATAAAGATGCTCACAGGCTTGACAGATACGCTTGAGTATGGCAAACACATAAGGGAAGAAGTAAAGGCTATGCTAAATGAAACAAAGGAAAACCCACACAAAACCAGTTGTGAAAGGAAGGAAACTGGGATTCAAATCAATGATTTGGAACATAAGGAAGAAAAAACAGTAAACCAGTACAGAATGAGAAAGCAAGAATTGAAAAAAAATGAGGAAAACTTCCCAAATTTTGTGAAAGAGATGGACACACAGGTCCGGGAAGCTCGGAGAATCCCAGGCAAGCTGGACCCAGAGGGGACTGCACCAGGATGCATCATGATTGAGATGCCAAAGGTGAAAGCTAAAGAGAGTCTTGGGGGCAGCAAGAGAGAGGCAGAGAGTTGCCTACAAGGGGGTGCCTATAGGACTATCAGCTGATTTCTCAGAGGACACTTTGCAGGCAGGAAGGGACTGGCAAGCAGTACTCAATGTGATGAAAGGTAACCTGCAACCAGGATTACTCTAGCCAGCAAAGCTATCATTTGGAATGGAAGGACAGATGAAGTGCTCCCCAGACAAGATAAAGCTAAAGGAGTTCATCATCACCAAACCATTATTATATGAAATGTCAAAGGGACTTACTTCAGAAAAAGAAGATTAAAACTATGAACACTAAAATGACAACAAACTCACAATTATCAACAACTGAATCTAAAAAATAAAAACAAAATCGAACTAAGCAAACCAGAATAGGAACAGAATCATAGGTATGGGGATCATTTGGAGGGTTATCATCTGGGAGAGAGAAGGGGGAGAAATGGGGAAATGGTGCAGGGATTAAGAAGCATAATCGGTTGGTACAAATAGACAGGGGGAAATTAAGAATAATATAGGAAAGGGTGAAGCCAAAGAACTTATATGCATGACCCATGGACATGAACTAAGTGGGGTGGGATTGTTGGAGAGAAGAGGGGTACTGGGCAGAGGGGAGCAAAGGGAAAAAAGTTGGGACTACTGTAACAACATAATCAATAAAATATACTTAAAAATAAGAGAAAAAGACATTACATCCAATTCATAGGAGATGGTGTTCTCTTCAGCTGGCATTTAGGTTTGAGTCCCTCAAGAGGAGGGGAGAATGGAGTGGGTAGGACCTGAAGTCACTCAAGAGAAGTCATCTTCATAGAAGACAGCGAAAAGGCAGCTCTGGTACCTGCTGAGAAGAGATTGCAGGGGACAGTGAGCTCAGCAGGAAGACAAACTGAGAAGTTATAGATGCTATACCTGTGATAGGATAACTTATAATAAGAAATATATATATATATTTATATCGGTCTTCTTCCTTGTTCCTGGTACAGAGCTACTAAAAACCCTTGGGATCCCCTAAGTGATAAGTGTGATAAAGTATCTTTTGTCATGTTTATGAGGTGAGTTTGGGCTGCTTCTAGGTCACCTAAAGTTGAGGGCTAGTTGCCAGGGAAACCAGGTGATTGAAGGTTTGGAACTTTCAGATCCCAATCCCCAACAACCAGGGAAGAAAGAGAACTGGAGATTGAGTTCAATCACCAACAGCCAATGATTTAATCAATCGTGCCTATGAAATGAAGCCTCCATAAACACCCAAAAGGATGGGGTTCAGGGAGCTTCCAGGTTGGTGAGTACATGGAGGTGCTGAGAGAGTGCCGTCTGGAGAGGGTATGCTTGATGGTATTGAAAGAAAACACACATTGGACCACCCCAAACTCCTTAGCAGGTAGGAAGCTTTCTTAAGGGGCAGCTATTATCAGGCAAGTAGTTTTACTCCCTGAATCTCAGTTTCCGTATCTTTAAGACTGCCCTTTCTATTTCAAAGGGTTTTAGCCAAGGTTCAGTCCATAGCATGCTTTTCCATATTTTCTCACAACTGCTTTTATTCTATTGGCAGTGGAGGGGATCCAGTTAAGCTTAAGTTATGTTCCTGAAAACACAGTCCAGTTATGGACAAAATAATGATGTTTATAAGGAAAGAAGCACACAGACAGCCTATGGTGGCATTGTCAGAGATTAGAGGAAGGGAGGGATTCTCTAAATCCCTCCAGGTTGTCCCCTTCCCTTCTGTAGGTATGGAACTGCGAGGACAGAGGCCATTAGATGAGTAAAAAAGGCTCCAGTCACGTAAACCCAGAAGTCACTGTTGATTCTTCTCTACCCCAAACAAATCCATCAGCATGTCCTGTTAGCCCTTCCTTCAAAATACCTAGACCTCGCTGAATTTTACTCCCACTTTCATAACCACATCTCTCACTTGGATTATTCTAGTACTCTCCTAACTCATCTTCCTGCTTGTACTCTTATGGAATGGTCCATTATTCAGAGCAGTTTTGTTCAAAAAGATACCACATCATTCACATCCTCAAAATCTTCCAGAAGTCTGCCCTCACTCAAAATGAAATCCTTACACCTGAACAGGATCTTCAAGGCCTGTCATGATCTGGCAACTGCCTCCTGAACCTGCATCTCTCTACCTTGCTCATTCCTCTGCAGCTATACTGTCTTCCCTTTCTGTTCTTAAAGCATGTGAAGCTCGTTCTTACCTCCGAGACTTGGTGCTTCTGTAACCCATTCCCCAAGTACTATTGTAACTGTTGCAGGAGCTCTAAACCAGGACCTCCACCTTGGTTCATGATATATTCTGAAAAAGCCACCTGAAGGACCAGCAGATGTGGACATGCCACTTTACAGGGAAGTGCACCCATGATGGTGAATTGGGTGAAAAACTCTGCCCTGCTTCCAATCTTGGCTACTTACGGGTTAGAGAGGGAGCAGCAGTGGAGAGGGAGCCATGGTAACATGTGAAAATGCTACAGGGTTGTGATAAACGCAGGGGCCTTGAGAAGGCTGGGACTCCAGATACACACTGTTTCCCTCGCTCCATATTGCTGCTGGCCAGGTGGCCACCTGCCCTCTGAGGTCATGGAGGGGCCATGTCTTAAGCTAACCCACAACCATCCCTCAGGTTCTC
Source organism: Furipterus horrens (assembly GCF_987537825.1). NCBI lineage: Eukaryota > Metazoa > Chordata > Mammalia > Chiroptera > Furipteridae > Furipterus > Furipterus horrens. Next base: position 43,188,820 of record NW_028327176.1, on the reverse strand, counting down.
AATGTGGCTTTCTCCCTCATTTCAACAAGGTTTCTGCTCAGATATTACCTCAGAAAAATCTTCTCTAACCACAGTCAAAAACTGATGCTCCCCTCCCCAACACTTTCTTATGCTTTTCTTCCCAGAACTTAGAACTACTAGATATTTTTATGTTTAATGAGTGGATCATCACTCTCACTAGAACACAAGCTTCTTGGAATAACATACTTCGATCTTATTCACTACTGCATTCCCAGGGCTTAGAATAGCATTCCCTTAGAATAGAATTCTCTTCCCCTAGAATAGTGCCTAGCAAATGGTAGCTGCTCAATAAATGTTGACTGAACACATAAATGTCTGTCACCTATTTGGCACTGTGTCACTTGAGCAGGACATAAGGTCAGCAAGCAAAAGACCATAAGGCCAGTGTGGGGAGTTACTGGAAGAGGTTCACCCTAATAGGTTACGTAAAGCCCAGAACAAACATGTCCCTGGTTTCTGATTATAACAACCAGAGTCCACTTAGCAGACATGGACGAAAAGTAGCACAGTGGCTTTCAAACTTGCGCGAGCCTCAGAACCACATAAAGGGCTTGTGAGAAATGGTTTACTAGGCCCAACCTCCGCAGTTTAATTTAGTAAGTCTGGGGTGAGGCCTGAGAATTTGCAGGTCTAACAAGTTCCCAGGTGATGCTGATGATTCTGGTCTGGGCAACTCATTTTGAGAACTACCTTTGTAAGTTGAACTATACAATTATGTTGGTTCATTTCTACCCCAAGAAGCCCAGGATGAAACTTTCTTAAAGAAAGCCAATATGCCTGCACTTCTTTATACCATATGGATCCTATTAACCAATCTTTGCTCATAATGTATCATCTCCTCTTTTAATATCTCACTAACCTTCAGTGAAGGGTTCTGTTATCCTCTTGGCTAAATTCTTCAAAACTCATGTCCCACCTCCTCTGTGGAGCTTTTCATGACTACACTGGCTCATGCGCCCTCCTCCGTTCTTCCCACCTGTGCAACTGCTCCCATGGTTTAGACACTGGGTCATCTTTCTAATCACTAACTTTTTAAAAATTGATTTGAGAGAGAGAGAGGAAGAAGGGGGAGAGAGAGAGATCGATTTGTTGTTGTTCTTATTTATGCTTTCATTGGTTGATCCTTATATGTGCCCCAACTCACTGTGCCACACTGGTCAGGTCTATTTCTCTCTTTTAAACACACCCTCATCAGCCACTTGAGGAAGGCATGTCGGGAAAAAAACAATTTCATTAGATTCCGGGTGTAGGAGATTGAGCTGCATTTTTATAGATCCCAGTGAAGTGGATTTAAACACTAAATATTTGATGCAAGCTTATCCAACTGATCTCTTCTTCCTAAAACTTAAATACAGTGAACAAAAAAAAAAAAAAAAAATTACAGGCTGGAATTTTTGGTTGAGTAAGATTTTATGATGGTAAGCCTGTAGATTTTTATCAGGTTGAGTTAGTTGAAGACATTTGCCTTAAAAATTGAAGGGTTGTCTTGTCTTACTAAACAAAGATCATTAGACTATTTCCATTAATTTCCAACTGGCAGTCTAGCATCAAACCCACAATGTCGGTATATGGAAAGAGCGCTCTAACCAACTGAGATACCTGGCCAGAGCTCTAATCACTGATTATCCTAATCACTCTACATGCTTGTCTCACCTCATCTCAGACCAGAAACAGAAGGGCAAGTCTAGAGGATGTTGTGAATGTCCCCTATCAGGGCTCAGATCCATGACTGAAACAAGATTCCACAAAGCCTGCTGCTGTGTGTCCCTACTACGCAGAGGTGATACCCAGCCTCTGGAACTCACTGCTCACTGAGTGGCCCTCAGGGATATCTAGGGAGCACCAGGACCTGACTTCATTCTGGACTGTTTAGACCCTAGATGCAGCTGAAGACGGAAGAAGGAAATGATAGGAGAAAATTTATCCTTTACCTCCAAAGCTTCTAAATCTGGGTCTGCCAGAAAATACCATCCAGAAACATACCAAGAGCAGCAGTCTCCTTTGTCCCTTCTTCTAGGGACAACACAACAGATGTAAAAGGTAGAGTGTGTACCAGAAGACGTGCAGATGAGGTTCAGCCTCAGTAGAGATGCCAGATGGCCAAGGAGGTGGTCTCAGATCTGCCTTTACATTGGTATTACCTGGAAAGCTTATAAACAACCAGATGCCCAGGCCCCAATCAAAACCAATTAAGCCAGAATCTCTGGAGGTAGAACCCAGGCCTCAGTATTTTTAAAACTCCCCAAGTAATTCCCATGTTCAGCCAAATCTGCAAAAAGCTCTTTATTCTCTCCTAACTTTAGGCTCTCAGAAACATCAGTGTAGACATAGCAGAGTTCTCCATTTTGTAATACTGGGATCATTCACTGGGGCCCTCAGGATGGTGGTCCTGGTGCTTGGCCATCCCATGTTGCTCAGCTCTGTGAAACAACGCCATACAGGAAAAGGAACACTTAAATAGAAATCAAATACCAGGCCAATAGGATTCCCCCCAAGGCCCAACTTCAAGATTTTATCTCCGCATCAAATAGTGTCTAGTGTCATCAGGTTTGAGTTCCTAAGAAAGCCAAGAGCCATGCACCCAGCCCTAACTCTTATGCCAGAGTTTGGAGGCAACTTTTTCAGGAAGCCTGTGGAGGCTTCTCCAGAACAGAACTACCAGTCTCAACTTGGCACAAAGGTCAACTCGGATCTATTTCCTATTGATTCCCTGGAGTTTGGAGGTAAAGATAGAAGTAGAAGACACTAGAATAAAAAAATTAGTCTTGGTCTTAGTGGGTGTCATAATTTGATAACCACCTCCTTATTCATTTCCTCAAATGTCAAAGTTGTGAGATGTTGATGACCACAGATGTAAACATACCTGACTTGTCTATGTTCCTACAATGTCACCCACCTCTTCTTCAGGAGCTCTTCTGCCTGGGTCACTATCATTTCTCTGCCTAAGGTATTGGCCTTGCCTCACCCACAGGTGACAGGGGTTGTGAGGTCAGTGGCTAAGCCTTACTGGCCTGTGGTCATAACTATGCAGGGTCTCTAGGAGCATTGATGGGCTGATAGGAAATATGAGCAGGAATGTTTGGAGAAAAGGAAGGCTGCTCTTCCCCCACTTTCAGGGCTCTTTTGAGAATTAATCATGATTAAGGGCTGTGAGGAAAATGGAGTCAGTCAGGCTCCCTCACCTGAATATCTGGGCAGGAACAAGTCAGCAGTACTAGCAAGACACCCCACGCACAGAACACTTGTTATTATGTAACCAGTGATGTCATACCTGGGCACGCAGCCGGCTTTGTTTATGCTTAGTATATAAGGAAGATGGGACTTTCCACCTGCGCAGATCAGCCCAGAATAAAAGCATGTCAGATATCCCTACAGCTCTGCGTATTTTCTTCCGTCAGCCCAAATTCCAAGCGGACCTGCCTGATCTTGAACGATCACAGAATAAGGGCACAGTATGTGGCATGTAGTGAAAGGTCAACTTGGGATAGATATCAGTGTCAGTCACCACTATCCAGGGGCCTGAAGTCCAGCAGGAGCCTGGCTTCAATTCCAGTCATCAGACAAGAGAGGGAGACCAAGAGAAGAAGGCCACATGGGGAGAAGGGGTCACATTTTAGCTGGAGTTGCCTTCCCTCTATAAGCAGCAGGGGTCTCACGCTGGACAAAGTCTCCATCACTTCCTACTTTTGGGAAGCTCTGGCCTGAGGGGTGCTTAACTAATGAGGCACCTGTTCTGCATCAGCCAGTAACTGGCAGGATGTCCACCACAGCTGGAATGTAATCAGTACTGGGGGAATGTACATCAAGAACTATTGGGGGTCACGTCAAGGCTGATAGAATCACATCCCCCCAGCCCTACCAGCCCTCACCAGCGGCTGACAGGAAAGGAGATAAACCTGTAGACCCCTCTTCACTTATTTCCCAGGAATCTTACCACCCCAACCTGGGCAGAGGCAAGGCTGAGGATTTCCCCATAGTAAAAGCAAGATGGTGTGGAAAACTACTTGACCTGGGAGTCACTTGTGCCCTCGGCCCCCATTTTCTGTACCTTCCTTTCTGCCCAGGGCCCCTTGTCAGTCAGCTCTCCCTTTGAGACATATCACATACCCTCCTCTCTCACAGGAATCTGCTGGCAGGAAACAAGCTTGCATCAGTTGCTGGTACCTCCATGTGATCTCACTCCTTATGTCATCTCTCCCAATGTAACCCCTGGGCCTGTGACTCGGACAACGAAACCTCCCAGCCACACTTTTCCTGAGTTGAAGAACTCCATGCATGGTGAAGTCTTGGAGAAGAAATGGGGGCAGGGCACAGGGTTATGGGACACAGAGGAATTCCAGGGCCCTGAAGTTAGACTATCTCAGTAAGTCTTGTCAGCTCAGGCCCCACTGCCCTGAATGTGTTGGCTCTCCTCAGAGTTATGTCCTCGGTCAAGGTTGCTTCTTGCTCCACACTTCTCTCAGGGTCATCTCCCCAGCACACAGCACTTGTACTGCCACCCATGCACTCATGCTCTCAAATCCTTACCTCCACTCCAAGGTCCCTGAGCAACATGCCTGAGTATCAGGCTGGCTGCTGAACACTCAGTTTCCACCTGGTCACAGAAAGCTTCTTCCCCACATGTCTGCTTCTTCTTCTGTAACTTGATCAACACTGCTGCCATCTACTCTGGCACCCTAGCCTAATGCCAGGAGCTGTCCTGGCCTCCTGGGCCTCTCTGCCTTGCTTTCCACAGCCATTCTACCTTGGATGATGCTTGCTGTATACACCCCTGTCCTCTCCATCCATTCTCTCATTGCCTTAGTTAGAGCCCTAGAATCCTCACTTACTTGTCACTGGGGGAGCCCTAGTGGGCAGTTTTTCTGCATACAAAAGATTATTCAAAAATAACTTTGGTTTTTAAAAAATCAAACTTATTAACATTATCAACTCAAAAATCTTCCTTTAGCTTCTTTTTAACATAAAGAGTTTAATATAAAGAATTACAAAACTAGGCATAAATTTGTTGACTATATTACCAATAATTATTTTGAGACACTCTATTGGAGAATATTTTCAGCAAGTAGAGCTCTTAAAGGCTAAGGGTTAAGCATTTTTAGGTGTCATTTTATATATATATATATGAGGAAGGACCCCCCAAAACCCAGAATTTATTAAAAATTACATATTTATTCTTACATATTTAAACTTGTCACCTTCAAAGTACTCTGCATTTGATGCAATATACCTCTCAAGACATTTTTTTCCACTGCTTAAAATAGTTTTTGAACTCAACAGTTCTGATGGCTTTTAGTGCTTGTGAGGTTCTTTTTTTGTTTTGTTCTGTTTTTGTTTTTTTATAATTTATGTATTTATTTGTTTGTTTATTTATTTATTTTTAGAGAGAGGGGAAAGGAGAAAGAGAGGGAGAGAAACATCACTGTATGGTTGCCTCTTACTTGTGCCCCCAACTGGGGACCTGACGTGCAACCTAGTCATGTGCCTTGACTGGGAATCGAACCAGCGACACTTAGCTTGCAGGCCGACACTCAATCCACTGAGCTGCAGGAGCCAGGGCTTCTGAGTTTTTTGTTTCACCTCTTCTATGTTGGCAAAACATTTCCTTTTGAGAGCTTTTTTCATCCAGGGAAACAACAGAAGTCACTTAGGCAAGATAGGTTGAATACGGAGGGTGGGACATAAGGGTCATGCCATTTTTGATCAAAAACTGCTGAACACTCAGCATGGTGTGGGCAGGTGCTATATCACCCATCATGAAAAGGGCAAATGCGTTGAAAGAGTTTTCGAAAAAAAATTCACTGAAGCCAAATGCAGCCTCTCACAACAATGCCAGCTGGTACACCGATACAGATGGGTTCCTACAACACTCACCTAGCAGGGGAAGCCTGTACTACAAGGCATCCACCCTCCAGAAGATAATTCTGTTTTTTTTGGGGGGGGTGTCCCCTTTCATATCTATATTCCATCTTATCCATTTTTAAGTGGTACATTGTTCATTCTGTGGCAGTAAGTACCTTCATAATGTCATACAACCATCACCACCAACCAGCCACAGAACTCTGCTCATCTTGCAAGACTGAAATTCTGTACCCATTCAACAGTAATTCCCCATTTCCCTCTCCCTCAACCCCTGGCAACAATCCTACTTTCTGTGATTTTGACTACTCTAGTTACCTCATATAAGTGGAATCATATTTTTGTGCTTTTGTGACTGGCTTATTTCATTTAGCATAGATGTCCTCAAAATTCATCCATGTTGTAGCACATGTCAGAATTTCTTCCTTTTTTAAGGCTGAATAATATTCCATTGTATGTATATATCACATTTTATTTACCCATCCATCTACTTAAAACCTTCCTTTAGCTTTTAAGTTCTTAAAATATTTTTCCTATTTATTATTTTAGCAAACAAAATCATAGCAAACATTTTAAAGGATGTCTTTGGTTAATTTTTGGTCCCATTTATAAGCTTAATTAGATACATTCAAACAGTTAAAACTACATTTATAAATTTAACATGCAATTTTTTTAAATACCTCAATTGTCTGACTTAAAGAAATCTTATGAACAATTTAAAAACATAAATCTAATAAGCTAAACTAATAAATATAATAACATTTAAGTTCAAACTCTTCCAACACCATAAGTAAATTTATTAATCTTTCAGTTTAAAACCACAAGTCTAACTCAGTTAATTACACTTTTAAATTTGAATTATAAGTCTCAGTTTTCCTCTAATAGATCAAATTCTGTTCAACATTACAAGTAGTTAAAATGCCAAATATGCATAAGATATTCTTTGAACAAAAGAATCAATGCTGTAGGTTTATTTAAAATCCTTTCTATACTTGGTTTTAAATATTTCTGGGCTTAACAAAGTTTCCCAGAGTGGGGGTTTCCAGACTTCCAGAAAATAAGAGTCACCTGGGGCATTTATTAAATACACAGAGTCCTGGGCCCCCACCCAAATCTGCTGAATCTGCATTTCCAGGGAAAAGACCAATTGATATGCATGATTATAAAAAGTCCCAAGTTTATCTTACCACAGAAGCCGGAAAACACTTTACTTAGGGAAGAAGTGTTTCTCAGACATCTGTGGCCCAGAGTTTGGCCAGGCTTTGACAAGACTTCGTAGATACCTCTGAAAGGTGGCCCACCTTCCTTGGAGCTGGGTCATATCACTGCTTACAATTTCAAGCCACAGCACAGCCAGTGGGTTCCAACCCTGGAGCAGACTTTGCATTTTTCTGGCTCTTTAGATAATAAAAATGTCCTCTCCTTCTATGTCTAAAGAACTTTGTCATCCTTATCATGTCTCTCCAGGCTCTCAGGACCACACACCCTTATAGATATCAAAATGCTGTCCCATTGAACCCTGGTGTCTCCCTTGGCTTTGTCTGGACTACTTGGTCACAACTTCAAGGCCACTATTCTGACAGGCTCCTAAGTGGTGCCCTGATCCTAGCCTGCCCCCTCCATGCGGTTCCTAGGTGATCTTTCCAAGATGCAAGGCCAGGGCACACCCTGCTAAACTGTCCCCTGGCCTGCCACCTCCAGAGGACACAGCTGCACTGGTTCAAGGCCTGGCTCACTGATGCTGGCCTGCCTGCTTGCCTTTTCCCAGGTCCCTCTCAGGCCTCTGCTACCGGGCCCCAGCCCCACAGAGCTCCCTGCAGCTGTCCGAAGGGCCTGCTCAGTGCCACACTCTGGGCCAAGCACCTTCCGTGCAGTATTGCACAGTCAAAGCAACATCTTCAGCCTGTGGAACCCTTTTCAGGCTTTTGCTCTAGAGTTTCCTTTGCCTGCAGTGCCCTCTCCTGACTTTAAAACTCAGTGTGTCTCCTCCTCTGTGAAGCATTCCTGGACTACTAAAGTCAAATCCATTCTTCCACCCAGTTGTATCCCCAGTGATCTAGCAAATACTTCAATTACTCACTTACATAGAGCTCAGTAAGGCCAGGGACCCCGGTATCTTTTGTTCACCACCAAGGCCCCAGCACCAGGCAGAGCCAGGCTCATTAACTGAATGATGCCCCCATTTCTACCCCAACCACATTGATCAAAGACAATCAGATGTCCTGGGTTCCCCCTGTACCACCCAAGACCTCTTTACTGCCCTGGGCTCAGAGACTTTTTTTATTTCATTAGGTTGGAAAAGAACAGTTTAGCTGCTTCCCTAAGGATCCCTGTCACATGCCCCAGTGGCCTAGACAGCTTCTTCCCCAACAAGTGTGACTGGTGACTGAAGTGTGACCACTGACCAAGATCTTTGTTCTACACGGGAAATGCAGACAGGTGCCCATGATGCGCAGATCCTGCCAAAAATGTCCAGCACTCATTGCCTCCCCCCAGACTGAACAAGTTGGAAAGCATGCAAAAAGCCTGGCTAGGCCTACAGTGGCCCTGGTCTGCCCACACCGCTGGCTCTGGGTGACCTTCGAGCCACACTCTGCCCCTGCAGTTGTTGCTGCGGCTGTTGCTACTGCCACCCTGTGGTGATCCAGCCCTGAGGCCTCCTGGTGTCAGGCTTGGGGCTGAGCCATTTCACGCACCTGCAGCGAATATCAGCTTTCTCTTCCTGCTTTCTGTCTGCAAATGCAGTGATCCCCATGGAACTCAACATTGGAGAGGGGGGCACATTTCAAAGTACCTGATCTGGGGCCTGCCTAATCTCACTCTCTGTGGGGAGGACAAGTCCTTGTTAGAATTTTAAGCCTCAGTGAGATTTATTTCTACTTAGGCTCCATGTTGAATGCTCAGGGGACAGGCCTTTATTTAATGCCTAGCTAAGAGAAATGCTAGGAGGTTGATAGCATTTCAGGTCAAGTGTCCAAAGTTTGTCAAAAGAGGAGCCAAAGAACCTCTGCATCAGAATTGCTGGGATGAGGGGGGCATGTTTGCTAATAAGTATATTCCTGGGCCCCACCCCAGACCTCCTAGCTCTGAACCTCTGGGAAACAGAGTCCAGAAACCTGCCCAATTAACAAGCCCCACACTCATGAAAGTTTGCAAAGCACTGTCTGCCTAACCCAATAGCAATAAAATTAACATGCTTCACTTCCCTAATGCAGGAAGAGAGAACTCATTTCTGTCCCAGGGCCCGGATTTCAGCAAAGTACTGGGTTGGCCAAAAAGTTCGTTTAGTTTTTCCGTCAAATAAAAGACACTGTTTTCATTTTCACCAATTACTTTACAGATTTGAATATTTTGAGTATGTCAGCTGTCTCCCACTATTGCCTTCTAGTGGGTAGAGGCCAGAGGTGCTGCTAAACATCTTCCAATGCATAAGACAGCCCCACAGCAAAGAATTCTTTGGCCAAAATGTCAGTAGTACCAAGAAACTTTCCAAACAACTTTTGACACGTTTGATCAGTCACAGCACCTTCTCCATACACAGCACACATCTTTTTTTGAGTTTCAGTTGTGTTTTTACCTTTCTTGAAATAATAAAGCATAATACACTGAAAATTTGACTATCTTCTTTCATCTTCAATATTGAAATGATTGCACAAAAATTCATCAATTTTGATACATCACAATATTATTTAACAAAACTGTTTCAAATGAAGTTGAAGACAACTAAGCACTACTAGAGCCATCGTACAGGAAAACCTAAAAAATCTTTTTGGACAACCCAATAAAAGAGTCACAATCATTAAACCACCTCCATGTGACTGCATAGCTTTTTGTCTCCAGAAGCCCAGTGCAGTGTCGGTACAGATGTGTGGGTGTGCGGTGGTGGGTGGTCTTTCACTTAAAGGAGGTTATAGTGGAAGGTTCAAAGAAGGAATAAGAGACAGATAATGAGCAAGAAAGGGGGTCTCCAGTGGGGGAACTGTTGCACAAAGACAGATGAAAAACGCACAACCTTTCATCCTATAGGGTCACAGGAAAGATGAAGGCTGAGGAGGACCTGACTGAAATATAAAATCCCACATCACAGCAGGACTGGGTCTCAAAAACATAATACTGGGTGAAAAGAAATTATCACAGTAGATTCCATTTATGTGCATTTTTTAAACTAGCAAAAGCAAATAGCAAATTGTATAGGAATGTACACTTAGGCGGTAAGACTGTAAAGGAAAACAAAGGAGTGATGTACTAGAATTCCAGACAGAGGTCCCCTGAGCTACCTCTGGGGGACAGGGAAGGAGAGGTTTTAGAGAAGAGGGACCACAGAGAACTTCAAAGGTACCAAAAAGTTTCTGTTTCTTAACAGATGGTGGGTACTCAGGTTTGGTCACATGTACCTAATACATATTTTGCATGTATAATATGAAATAATGAGCAGAATGAACAAAATAAACATAACTGTTCATCAAATTCTGAAATACTAGAAAAAGGTGTCACCTTCTGGAATTTGTGGCAGGTACGTCTTGAGCAAACAAAAGGAAGTCCCATTTATTAAGGGGATTATGAACATTCAGTACTTGTTACTGACTGAACTTAGGCCCAGGACAGCGATGGGTGGTAAAGCTTCAGGGACCTGACTGAGGGAGGAAGTAAGTGTCGCATGCTCAGGGCTGCAGGACATGGGCTAAGAGCCATGTAGCAGCAGTGGCAGTGTCCCATGACAGGGTCAGCAAATCCAAAAGTGACAGAATGGGACTGGGAGGCAGGGCGAACAGAGGGAGGCGGTATCTGAAGGAACCAGGCTACAAGAATTCTCTGGCATGGATTTGGGCCTGTCTGGGACCAAGCAGGGCCTAGTTTGTGACATGGTGCTAGAAGTGACCAACAGCCTGGCATGAAGCAGATGTCACCTCCAGAGGTAACACCAGCACACTGAGACCCAAATGGCCAAGAGCAACCCCCTGGAGCAGAGCCTGAGATGTTCCCATCAGCCACCCATCCTCAGAAACATAAGGAGCCTGGGAAGGAACCTGTCCACCCTCTGGTTCAGGGTGGAAATCCCTCCTCCATCCTGTCGCTCAGGTCCCCAACCTTTGTGTACGTATTCCAGTGGCTCAGGACCTCTGGAGGGGTCCTGTCCTATTGTAAAAAGACACACAGAATTTTTTTGTTCTGAGCAGTGGCACATTTCCCCGATGGTGCTACTACCTCTTGCTCTCAGGAGCTGTGCAAAATGAGCCAAGTCCGTCTTTTACCCATCAGGCTAGCAGGACTGTGGGCTTATGGCAGTGAGTAGGACAAGGTCCACTAGGGAGACAGGGTGTGAACACAGAGCTGTGCCAACCTACTGGCCCTCAGAGAAGTACTTGCTGCAGTCAGCAAACAGGATCTTGTTTCTTTGGGGCTGGCCAAGAGCTGCCTCACCAAGACCATAACCAAATGCAAAGACTGATCACAGGAAGGGGGTCCAACACTGACCACCGCAGCCTACCCACCAAGAACTCTGATGGGCCACACATGCCTGTGGGGCTGGCTTGGTCCAGCCTGTTTCACTGTGCAGCGCTACCTCTGCCCAGTCCTGCCGCCCCTCCCTGCTTGTCACAGGTATTTAACCCTGATAGATGTCCTGCTCACCAAGCTGTTTCCAGAGAGCCCTCTCTGCCACAGAAGGAGAGTGTTTACAACAGATTAAACCAAAGAGGAGATGGTTTTTGACCCACTAGCCGAGAAAACGAAAATGCCATTGAAAACCTCATTCCCTGCAGCCTTTGCTAAGGGTCTGGTGTTTCTTCGAAACAGGAAGGATTTTCAGACTCCTCTGCAGCTCTCCAGCCTGAACATGTTCTTCAATGCACAGTACAGAGCGGGCGAGACTGCCAACAGGCTCAGCTCCCTACCCCTGGGTGGGGGTGGAAGAGCTCCCTGTGGCCCTGCCCATCACTCCTATTCCACTTGTTGGTGCTGGAATAGGATTTGTCAGCACAAGCCAGCAGAACAAGCTGGCAGTTTCCACTCACTTAGAAAGCGTTTCTTTTTGAGTTTGGTTTATTTCCTCCTCCCAGAATTCTCAAAAGCAGCAATTTCCTGGTTCTCCCTCTTCTGACCCTTAGCACTGACTGCCCTGAACCCATTTTGTACCATAAATTGTACATTTCGTGCACTGCTGTGGGACAGGTCTCAGGCTGCTGGCTGTTCTGGTTGTGTACTTATCCCTTGCATTATTGTTTTCTATTAATAACAAAACAACAGCCAGCCATTCCCATGGGGTCCTCATGCAGATTTTTTTTAAATAAATGTTTTTTTTTTATTTTATTTTATTTATTTTTAGAGATTCAGTAAGGAAGGGTGGAAGAGAGGAAGAGAAAGATTGATGTGTGAGAGATAGATCGACCACACCCCTAAATGGGGATCTGGCCCACAATCCAGACATGTGCACTGACCTGAAATTGAACTGGTGTCTTTCAGTTTGCAGGCCGGCACTCAGTCCACGAAGCCACACCAGCCAGAGCTGATGTTTTTTTTTTTGTTTTTTTTTTTTTTTTTTTGGTAGGAAGAAGACTATTCCAGGCCTCCTGCTAGAATCTCCACCTTGGATAGCTGCTGGGTTAAAATACAAAGAGTGATTAATGCACTTTTTAAATGACTTTTATTATCATCTCTCTCTTTTTTCTTCCTAAAAATGAAATCCATTGTATTAGTTTCCCATTGTTGCTGTACACCACAAACTTCATGGCTTAAATGAGCACACATGTGTTACTTTACAGTTCTGGAGGTCAGAAGAGCACATGCATCTCCCTGGGCTAACATCACAGTGTCAGCAGGACTTCGTTCCTTTTCTGAGGACTCCAGGGGAGAACCCATTTCTTTGCCTCTTCCAGGTTCCTGGGGTCGCTGGCATTTCTGGACTCATGGCCCCTCTTCCATCTTCAAAGCCAGCAACGGCTGGAGTCTCTCACGGGCATCCCTCTCCTGCCTCCCTCCTCCACAGGTAAAGACACCTGTGATTGCATTGGGTCCACCTGGATTATCCAGGATACTCTCCCCTCCTCCAGGTCAGCTGATGGGTAACATCAATTCCATCTGCAAACTTAATTACCTTTTGCAAGGTAAACTAACATAGTCAGACTCTAAGGATTAGGACTTCGGGTAATCATTACTCTGCTTCCAATATCTATGTTCACTGCAGAAAATTTAAAAATATAGAAAAGACATAAATGAGAATATATAAGCCATTTCCAGTTCCACTTCCCAGAGAGAACCACCAACAGTTTAATGTATGTTCATAGAGTCCTTTGTTCAGTGTATGTTTTTTTTCTTTGTAAGCTAGGTTTGAAGAACAATACTATATATAGTGCTTAGAAATTTTCTTTAATAATATGTAGATATTTCCATACTATTAAATATCTTACTGCATTTCATTTTTAATGGCTATCTAGCATTCTACTATGTGGATGTACTATAACTTATTTAAAAAATTTTAGTTAATCCTCTATTGTAAGGCACATAATTTATCTAACTTTTCTTTATGCCTGGTAGCCCTGTAGTAAACATCCCTAGAGCTTTATCTTTGTACACATTTCCTAAAGGTACCCCAAAGATCAGGTGACCACATCATTTATCCTCCAAAGCAGCACATTTTTGAGAATGAAAAAGAGTAACCTTAAATATTAACAGCAACTCGGGGGTGGGGGGCAGTGGAGAGCAATGGGGGAAAGATTGGGACAACTGTAATAGGACAACAATAAAATCTTTTTTTAAATAACAGCAACTAATAACTACCAATAAGCCAGGACTGATCCAGGCATGATTCAAGTTGTCAGCTGGCCTCCTGAAATGCTGCAACGATTTACATCCTATGGGCAGCACCCAAGTATCCCTGCGCTGAACCCTGGATGACACAGCCAGCCTTCCCCTCCCCAATCCCACCCTTCTTCCTCCTAAACCTGGAAACAACACGGAGGCAAACGTCATTTTCACTCTCACTGGAGTGGTGTCAGTGGAAAGCCCGTTTCTCATGGAAGGGAGGGAACAGCTAAGTTATTCTTTGCCCTGGTTGCCAATTTTATTTAGGTGAGTCTATTGTGACTTCTGATCAAAGTACAGGGTGGATTAGCTTCAAGGCAACTGTGACCGACCTGCCCTCTCTCTGCACAGGCCCGGCACAGGCTCCGCCAGTGGAGGAACCTTCCCAACGGGTTTTCCCAGACCCGGGCAGGAGTCCCCAGGAGCTCTGTAACAGCAACAGTATCACCTAAGCAACAGACACTGACCTTGAAAGAGAAAGTGCGAGAAGTCAAGGGCAAGAGCTCAGAGCTGCCTCAGGTCAAGTTTCCTAACACAGGACTGTTCTGAGCAACAAGTTAAACTTGCTCATCACAGGACTTCCTCTGAAATCATCAAATGTCAAGAACACAACAAGGAAAGCAGTTGCTGACACCACAGAAACTAAAAGACTAAATTCATTGGGAAAATTCTAGCATTCAAATGGGGATTTGTTTGTTTTTGTTTTTGTTTTGTTTTATATTCTGGTAGAGGTCATTTGCCTCTCTGGCCACCAAGGTTAGCTAATGCCCTGTGGGACACCCCCCACCACAGCACCCATGCAAGCTGCCCTGGGCATTATGAGTACAGACCCTGAAAATAACTTATCAAATCCTCAAACTTCTTGCCACAGGCATTTCTGACCTGCTGAGTCAACTAACCTGATGGAACCAGTTACCTCGGCCACCCAGAGGCCATTCAGAAAACATTTGGCTGATTCTTGCTGACTCGTTGCTGGGAAAGCAAACCCACAAGGGCCCTGAGAACAGTCTAGTTTGGAGCAGTATTACTTATAAACAACCGGCTCCCTGCCTGTAGAGAATATAAGCCTTCAGAAATAAAGAAATAAGCTTAGGACCCTGTTCCCTAATAATGTTCCAGGTGATATTTTGTAAGCACACCTGCAGATTGTGCTCTGTATGTTAACCTGGAAAATAAGCAAAACACACCTGTGACCTTTGTTCTGTTTGTTAAGTGAGCAAAGGACAGAGCTGGCTAGCCTGGCACCTGAACTGGTGCCAAGAATAAGCAGATCTGTAATAAGCAGATCTCTAAAGCTTGGGCATTCCCTCTAAAAAACTGCTCTTTAAAAAAAAAAAAAATTCAACTTTAATGTCAGTGGAAACAATCAGTGGGAGATCCAGATTGTTTGATATAAGCAGAGACAGAGTCATGGGATCACCATTGGTCACAGAAAGGAACCTGGCAATTCGGGGAAAGAAAACACGGGCCCAGTGTTGAAATTCTCACATCAAAAGTCAGCTTTTGAGGGGAGAGCAAAGGGGGAAAAATTGGGACAACTGTAATTGAACAACAATAAATTTTTTAAAAAAAATTTATTTTAAGTCAACTGTTGTATTCAGGAGGATGGGAGCCTGAAGGTCCTGAGTCTGCCCCAGGAGCATGCTCTGTGGGCCCTTGGCCAGTGGATCTCTATAAAGCTATCTTTGGATGCTAAAGACAGGGGTCGCTAGAGAAAGGATAAATGTTGGCTCTGTTCATAGGTCCTGGACCCCCAGCTTACCTCATGTGTCATCTCCTATAGCTACTTATCCTGGGGCCACAGCCCCAAGAAAACTCACACGAAGGGACAGGGATAGCCGCAGCCTCTGTTCCTTTACATGTGCAATTCCTTTTCCACTCAAATCTTCACTTGGCCTTCTCATACACTGCATTCAGGTCGCTGCACAAATGTCATCTGTTTATAAAAGTGTGCCTGATCAATTAATTACCCTATCTGAAACAGCCCTATAGTTCCCCTGCTTGATTTGTCTTCGTTGCACATATTACCACTTACCATTTTGTATGTATGAACCTAATAACTGTCTCCCCAGTTAAAATGTAAGACATATGAATGAAGATGCTTTTCTTTTCAGCCCGGTCCCCAGGTCTTAGGACAGTGCCTGGCCCATAAAAACAGTGCAATAAATACTTGAAGAGTGAATAAATCTTAAAGTTAGGGTTGAGTCATACACAAAATAACAGGTATTTTACTGGGCAAATATGGACTCACCTGAAAGAGATGTGAAAGAGGTACAGAGTTTGTAGTTAGCGGCTTTGAGGACAGAGTGATGAGGGGTGGGGATGCCAAGAGCCATGGTTCGTGCCCTGCAGTAGCAGACACCATAGGTGGGTATAGCCCAGGTGCTTGTTCACTCCATGCACCCTTTCTGATTCTACATAAGCACTCACCAAACCCTGGCAGAGCATAGCTTGGAAGAACAGAAAAAGTCTACAGGAACGATTTGACTGATGAGGAAACAGGTCCAGAGAGGCTTTAATGGCGGAGTTTGGGCTGGAAACCAGGTCTCGCAGACTCCCAATCTAGTGTTCTTTCCAAAATACAACACTACCCCAGCAATTGCTGAGGAAACTGCTCTTTAAATCTTTAATCAGGGGCCACTGTGACGGTATAAAGCAGGCTGTAAACTATATTTCTTCTGAATTTTATACTGCTCCACCAAATGACGACTCTTCTCTTTCGACAACAGCATTGCTCAGTAGAACTTGCTGCCAGAATAGCAATGCGCTATCTCTGTGTCGTCAAGTGCGGTAGTTACTAGTCGCATGGGGCTTGAAATGTGGCTAATGTGACTGAGAAGTGAATATTAAATTTTATTTCATTTTAATTAATTTTCATTTAAGTATAAATACTTGTGTGGGTAGTGAGTATTGTTTTTGGACAGTGCCATTTTAGAACCTTGTATAAAGAAATATTACTCTGGAATATAGAACAGAAATGGGGAAGGGGAAGAGAGACAGCGGGAGGGAGAGAGAGAGGGAGGGAAGAAGAGAGGGAGGGAGGGACACGCGCGCGCGCCGGCACGCGCGTACATGCTGGTTGTAATTCCTCTTCACAGCCACAAGATGGCACCATTGATCAGTCTTTACTCTGAAAAGCAAAGCAGATTGGTTTGGGATCTTCTGCTCCCCTCCTTCCCGCCCTTCTTTTCTTCCTTCTTCCTCCCCTATCCCTCTATCTTTATTCTCCCCTCTTCCTCCTCCTCTACTTCCTCCCGTACCTCCTCCCCTCTCTTTCTCCTTCAATACTGACTTTCTGGAGAACTTGAGCCATGAGATTGCAGACACTGTTTTGTGAAGCTCAGTGGGATAAAGATCCCTGAGACTGATATCTGGCTACAAAAAGCACAATGGCTGGCTCACTGGGCATGGCTGGAAAGGCTGGGTCAACCTGCTTTTTCTCTCTGGGCCCTACCCTAGACCTGGCCCTCAGCCTGGGTGGCCGGCAGGGATAATCTTGTTCACTCACCTTCGCCCTTACCAAGTCCTCCCCATCCCCCTGCAAGCAGTTCTTGGAAGCTCCAGGCCTCGGGTTCTAGAGGTCATCAGAAAAATCTCTAGAGAAATAGAAACACGTAAAGAATGTCTCCCGGTGGGGGTTCTGAGGTCTCCTTTGTGTTTTAGCCTAAGAAAAAGGCAGGCAGTGACTTGGGGGTGGTGAGCGGAGCCTGTAGCATTTTCCTATGATTTTTGTAGGCTGGGAATAAATCCCCAGGGATGGGGCAGGGCTGCAGGCTGCTTCCAGTACAGCGGGATCAGGGCTATGAAAACAAGCTCACAAAGGAAACTTCAAAGCTCTTCCAGAATCTGAATGGGCAGGGCTCTGCGGAAGTGTCCTCGGATGTTAACTGAACCAAAAGCCCTCTTAAGAGCTTTCAGTTGTCTCCACAGCTCTGAAAACACACAGGACCCATCCCCTCTCAATGAAGTCGGTATTCGACAGGGCCCTGAAGGCAAAGACAGGGAGAACAGAGCCCAGAAGTTAGAGTCTAGCGCTAACTGTTCTCTGGCTTAAGAATTGAGGCTGCTTTCACCTCTGCAAACTGAATCTCATCACTGCAGGAACTCACCCCACTTCAGTCCTGCCTCTTCCCAAACCTGGTCACATCCTGACACAGGTACTTTAGAGAAGGGCTTGGGGAGAATTACTAATGCTGGCATCATTCATTCCTGAGGCCCAAGTGACTCCTTTATCTCTGATAAGCACAGAGATCAAAGGAAGGTATTTATGTCCTAGAAACAAACCTCCCATTCTTTCCCCTGCTATAATAAATAATAAAAAGCTCCTAAGCCTCCCTTCCTCACCTATCTCTTCCCTGCCCAGTCCTCTCTGTCTTAACTGTCCCTGAACGAAAACAAACCCTTCTCTCTACTATTCCTCTCCCTTTTTAAAGAACCAGGTCAGGTCAAGCCACTGTCTGCCCAGCTCCAGAGAATCTTGGCTGCGACTGTGCTGTTGAGTCAGTGGTGCTGATCCCTCTGTCCCAGGAGAGGATGGGGGTCCCTGACCTCAAGCAGGCTCTCTCTATGAACTTACGATCTTTACTTTGCCCAGGTATGTATGTCAGCACCAGTCAGACTACCTGGGTAGGCTAGAAACCTGGCCCCATCACTTATTAGCTGTAGGACCTTGGATGAGTTGTTTAACATTTATAAATAATCCTTCAGTTTCCCAATCATTCAATAGGGATAATAATAGCACCTAAGGCAAGTTTATGAGAAGTAAATAAGATAAAATATGTAAAATGCTTATTAAAGAGCCTGATACAAAATAATGTCAGGGACATTTGTCAATGCCTCAATATCTTTATTTTATTTCCAAGAACTTGTAGCTGGAGTTCAGACTGAGTCATTCGTGTTCTTTGTGGCCTCTAAGAGATGCTGACGTGAGGACCCCACTAGCACCCCAGGCCACCACTGTAACAAGAATCAGATTGTGGAGGGTAGAGGGGTCTTAAGCCTTAAGGAAGCTGTGAGATGGGCCCAGGTCAGTTTCTCAACCTCAGCACTATTGGCGTTTTGGACAAGGTTAATTTTTTGTTCTGAGGGGTCATCCTGTGAATTTTAGAACTTTCAGCAGCATCTCTGACCTCTACTCACTAGGTGCCAGTAGCAGCCTTCTAGTTGTGACAACAAAAATAAAATAAAAAATAAAAACAAGATGAAACAAAATGTCTCTAGACATTGCCACATGATCCCTGGGGGGCAAAACTGCCCTTGCTTGAGAACCACTGGTGTGCACAGCTAGGGAATATGGGGCATTCCCCAAAGGTACCTGGCTGAGCTGAGCTGATGAGGCAGGAGTGAGCATCATCAGAGAGGACACTCTCCCTCACCAGGCAAGGCTCAGGCTGACCCTCAAGGTTGAGTCCACAGGTTGACTTTTGAAACGTTCCCCTGACTTTCCTGTCCCTACCCGCTACCCCCAAGCCCCTGGTTTCCCCTGGTGAGCACGTGGCCTGGCTTCTTCAGGAGGCGCTGCCCTGCTTTGATGTGAATCTCCATGATTCTTGTCGCCAAAACCAAAAGACATAACCCTGTCCAGCCTCAGGGGCCCTGACCAAGACACAGAGCCCAAGTGGCCCAGAACTATCACTGAACAAACTTTGGGTCCATTCTCATCTCAGTACAGAGCACAGAACCAGGCTGCCTGGGTGTGCATAGATCCCTGCTCTGTTACTCACTCACTGTGTGACCTTGGGCAAATTGTCTGACCTCTCTGTGCCTGTATGTCCTTACTATAAAATGAAGACAACAATAGCATTTACTTCAGAGGACTGTTATGAGGTTTAAATTACTTAATATTTATAAAGTACTTAGAACAGAGCCTGGCGCGTAGCAATCACTGAGTGTTTGTTAAATAAGCCAAAATCCAAGAGGAAGCTGCTACAGACCAGAATATGCCACATTCTGTAATTCAGCAGCTGCTCCTGATATTGTTAGTGGTGATGTGGGCTCCCAGTTCAGCAGCCTTGGGTCTTGAGTACAGCAAAGAAAGAATTCATAGCCAAGAACTCTGGTGCACAAGGAAGTTTATTTAGCAAGCAAAGCAAAAGTGCACTTGAAAGAAAGAATTGAGCAGGCTGCTCAGAGGGCTGCCTTAACCTTTTAGAAAGAAAGTCACAGAAGCAGAAGAAGTGAGCCAGCTGGGCTGTGTGGACTCAGGAAACAAGTTAGAGGCAAAAGAAGGGCGCTTGGGGCTTAGGAGAAAGAAAGCAAAGATACAGGCCTGAAGAAGGAAGGCGGGGGTGTGCTTGAGAGAGCGAGTGAGCACTGCCTCCTTTGTCTAGGGAGTTTTACCTGTTTTCTAAAGGCAGGAATTTTAGGGGAGGTGTTGAGGGAGGATGTCAATAAAATAGTTATCAGTTTTCCAGGTGTGTCCTTTAATATGCTGATTCATGAACATATAAGGTCCGGTGTTGTGGTCTCCACAGATTGGTCAGCCCTAGGGTAGGGAGGTCATTGGTCATTGCATCTGGTCCTGATGTCAGCCACGATGTCGCTCGCTCTGTCTGGTTTTGCTTCTTTTCTGAGCCTGGGGCTAAAACATAACTCAGTCCTTGATGTTATCTCTAGTTTGACCAAACCTCTGTCTCTGATTATTTGATGCTGACTAGGACCACACTGTCCTGAGGGCTTGAGTCTTAAGGAAGTGGTTGTGCAAGGGAGAAGGAGGCAGGTGAGTCAGGGTGCTGGGTGGAGCCCGCTTGAATCAGCTCTCTCAGTTTCCCCATTTCGCTTGCCAAGGAATTTTTCTAGCTTCTTACTCTCTTGCCTCACTATAACCTAAGGTCCTGCAGTGGTATTTCTGTGGGGTGAGGGGGCTGTGCATCCCTGAGGCATCTCTGCTACAGAGGTGCACTCAGTGCCAAGGACTCCAGAACTTCCCACTTGACAGCCCCTGGGATTCCTTTCATTTGAGAGCGTTGGGAGGAAAAAGTGTTCTACCAACTTGGGTTTGAGGCGTGGCAGTAGGGGTATGTGAATTAACTGACAGTGAAAGCGGAAAAGCCGGGGTCTGTGCTGCCTGTCAGCTACCAGACCCAATAAGCAGAGACCAAGATTGAATCCTTATGGGCACTTTATTCAGAGGGTCGGGGATCTGAGAAGACAGCGGGTTTGTACCCTAACAGACTGTCTTAAATTCCAGTATAAACGGGCCCTTTTTATAAGGAGAAGAGTAGGTAAAGGGTTTGGATTCAGGTTAAAGGTGAATCAGATAAAAGCTGCAGCATTCTTTCCTCTGTGTCCTGGGCAGTGGTCCTTGTGCCCTGAGAGTTGGTCTTTGTGTCTTGGGCAGCAGTCACCCTGGAGCAAAATGGCTCAGATATTGTCTTGATTGCCTGCAGTCCTCCTGAAGCACAAAGATGGAACTGTTTATGGTCTCCTGGAGTCGAGGTGGGTCATACCTTCAGTTCCTGAAACAATAGCTGTTTATATACATTGATTACCAAGCTTATTAGCTGTTACCTGAAACTAAACTTTTCCAACATTTGAGTCCCCCACCAATAGTAGGCAGGTTAACAAGAGAAAAGATGAGGTCTGTACACACACTGAGTGTGGGCATAAGGAGTAATGAGCAACTCACTGAATAACCAGATGTAAAGGTTTATATACCAACTTAACCAAACCAGGGGTTAGGGCTTTTGTTCGGGTTAGGATGGAAGGTTCTGATGAGGTTGGCTTGTTACACAATTTTCTTGGGAATATCCTGGTGCCCAAGATCAGTGCCTCCCAGACTGCAGACCTCCCCCCAGTCCCAGCCATGGGGGTGGGGTTGTAGCAGCTGCTATTTCTGAAGCTCTACATAGTCAGGCAAGGGAAGTTCAGATGGGATTTATTTCTAGTTTGCTGTTGGGTTGTTAGTCTCTTCAAGGGAAGTACCTGGGGAGGAAGGAGTGAGGAAAGAAATGGGAGTGAGGGGCTACAACTTTTGGGGAGGCCTAATATTTCTGCCTGTTAGAGGAAGCAATACTGCAGCCAAGAAACCTCCTCAAACAACTCAACGTGGAATTGCTAAGTGCATGTGTGGGTTATCTATTGCTATGTAATAAATTACCCTAAAACTTCATGGCTTTAAAAACAAACATTTGTCATCCCTAAGAGCATTTAAGAGTCAGAAATTTGGAAGCAGCTAAGCTGGGTGGTTCTGGTTCAGGGTTTCTCATGAAGCTGTGGCCAAGATGTTGAACAACACTGCTTTTATCTGAAAGTTTGACTGGATGGAGCTGGAGGGTGTGTGTCCAAGGTGGTTCCTCACATGGCAGCTGGCAGGAGGCCTCAGTTCCTCACCACGTGGACCTCCGATAGGTCTGCTTGAGTATCCTTACAATGTAGCAGGTGGCTTCTTCCAGAGTGAGCAGTCCAAGACAGAAACTGAGACAGAAGTCTAAAGCCTTTCTTTGGCTAGCCCCAAAGGCACATACCATCTCTTCTGCTGTATTCTGTCGGTCACATAGGCCCATCCTGCTTCAGTGAGAGAGGAGACTACACAGGGCATGAAAGCCAGGAGGTGGGGACCATTGGGCTACTATAGGCTTGAAGATCTCTCTTCCAGATGTTCACCTGGGCACTGGCCCAGATATCAGCCCAGTTCAGCTGCTCCCTTGCAAAAGCCTCTCAGACAAAAGCCTAATGCACTGGGGTGGGATGTGGTGCTGCCCCCTCCACCTCAGTCTTCCTCCTCGCTGAACAGCATAACCACTCAGAATTGAATGAGTCAGGCCCATCCACAGAAGAGGGAAAGCTAAATGCAAGGCACTGGGTGGGAGAAGCACTGGGCTAGTGGGCCCCTCTCTGACTCAAGACTGAGAAATGAAATCTTCATAATAAAATATAAAATAATGTAAATAAAATAAAATAGAAAATAAATAAATAACAGCAGGGAAACACGTGACTGTAAAAGGCAGGCCCGAGATTTAAGAGGAGAACATGACGGGGCTGGGGCAATTCTGCAGGTTTCAGGGAGGAGACAGGACATCAGTTATGTCCTAGCACTCCAGCTCTTGGTGAGCCCAGATATGATGAACTATTGACAGCCTCCCACTGCTTCCTGCTGTTTCATGCCTCCCAGCCATAGCATATGCTCTTCCCTCCAGCAGGACTACCTTCCGCCTTCTTATTAACTCCATTTATCCTTTCAGATTCAGCATGAAGCACTGCCTCCCAGAAGCCACCCCTGACCCTCCCATCTGAAGCAGCAGCCCAACTCTGTGGTCTCAAAGCACCCTCACCCCACAAATCTCTCCAACACTTGACCACACTCACTACTTTGCCGCTAGACTCGAACCTCCTTGAGAGCAGGCGACAACGTCAGATTCAAATCATACTGTGCCCAGCACAGGTCCTGAATAAATGTTTGCAAAAGGAAAGGGAGTGGAGGTGAGGGGAAGAATGGGCCCAGGAGACAACAAATAACTTGTCTTTCTCCCCTTCGTTCCCTGTGAGTGGGACTTCCAGAGAAACCAGAGCTGTTGGCTAGAACCACTCACTCTCCCCTTGCACCTTCACAGCTCAAGAAAAGATAACCCAGGCAGTTCTAGCTTACATCATAGAAAATGTTGTTGGAGAAACAGCTTTTGGTACTGAAGGCATGCCAAAAAAGGTAGGCTCAAGGAGGATTTGTTCCCAGGATATCCTGACTTTGCTAGAGGAGCTTGACGCTAATAACAGGTTGAAACAAGCCCATGGTGACAATCTCTATGGGAAAATCTCGTGACCCAGCAAGTTCCCTCACAGCAGTCCGCAGTGCTGGAAGGAGGCTAAATACCTGTTTAAAGAGACTCAAGGCCACAACATGGAGTGACTTCAGGATGAGATCAGTCACTGGAAAATCACAGGGGTCTGAAGATTCTGGAACACTAGACCTCCCCTGGTGCTGCCCAGGGCTGCCCTCTGGCCCCACTCTGCCTGCAGGCCCAAGTGATAGCCCTATCTGCCACCTCTGCACACACATTACACCTCTGGTTATTCACAGCCACGCACTCGAGTTCTTTTTCCACATGCATTGGGTTAATATTTTAAATATTAACTTATGTTTTGTTTTGGTTTAGTTTTCTGTTTACTGAAACTACATACGCACAGAATGAATTAGCTGTCTCCCTGGTTCAAGGTGCACTACATCTATGAGCATGTGCAGCACTCACGCTTATTTATTTATTTATTTATTTATTTATTTATTTATTTATTTTACCCTCCACCCAGCCCCAATCTTTTTCCTCCTCGTACCAATGTTGTGATTCTGTACATCCTGCTTATCTATATTTGCATTTGTATCCAAGCCCAGCATGATATTATTTGGTGCACATTTTTGACTTTTTTTTTTTTTTATCCTCACCCAAGGACATTTTGTCATTGCTTTTAGGGAGAAAAGAAGAGAGAGAGGAAGGCAGAGAGAGAAACATCAGTCAGTTGCCTCCAGTACTCACCCTGTGCATATTTTTTTTTAAGTACGCTGCAGTGGTTGTTTGTATATCTATCATTCTCGTCTTACTTTTTTCCAGTTAAGATTCTGAGATCTTGAAATGGCTCTAAGTTGATACAAATAAATATGGACCAGAGCATTCCCTGTTAGCTGCCGAATAGTATTCAACATTTGCATGGAACACATTTTATTTATCTACTTTACTATTAGTAAACTTCTGGGTGTTTCCAAATCTTCACTATTACAACCAATCCTAAAAGAGCATATTATCACGTGTTTCTTTGGGGACCTGGGTGAGAGTTTCTCTGGGCTCAGCATCCAGAAGTGCGGGACTGTGGGATCTGTCTGAATTCCACTTCACTGAATACTTCCAAACTGCTGCCCAGAAAGGTTACCCAGTTATGCCTGTGAGCGTTTCTGTTTTCCTTCACCTTTGGCAGAACTTGATAATAATCCAACCTCTTAACATTTGCCAATATCTACATCTTAACCAGATTTTCCACAATTTTTCCTTCCCATCCCTCATCTCATTCCTTATTTGAGGGCCAGTTCGTTCTGTTCTTACTTTCTCAGGGAAGGGATGTGACGGCTAGAAGCAGGAGGAGAGTGGAAGGGAGGGAGACGTTATCTCTCTCCTTCTGGCTTTTGAGTTTCAAAATCTTGGACTCTTGGGGGACCAAAAGGGATTCATGGCACAGAAAAAAGATTTGGGAGAAAAACAATGAAAAAGAGAGGAAGACCAAGCACCTTCTTTGACCCAGCCTCACTAGGTCAGATGACGGTGGCTGGGCTGGGTGAAGGACAGAGTTCGAAGGAAGGAAAGGAACATTCCCATGGATTGCAAACCAGAATGCTGACTGGCAGAGGCAGGTGGCATGGACAGAGGAGTGGGCGATGTGTAAGGGCAACAGGGGGTGGTGGAGACTGTGGCTCCCTGGATGGCAGTGCCTTGCTGTAACACCTCTCAATCCCAGCTGATTGTTGGTGGTTGCAGTGTGGATGTCTAGCCTAGTTACCAGATCTTAACCCTCCCTTTTTTTTTCTTTCCCTTTTTTTTTTTCTCCCAAGAGAATCCAAAATTAGAATTTTTATGTGGAAGCTCTCCTCTTAAAAAAAAAAAATCAAACATATTAAAAATCAATAAAATAATATAATGAACCTGCTTCAACAAATATCAACTCACGGCCAGTTTGGGTTCATCTGTAACTTCCCCCCATCCTGAATATTTTGAAGTAAATCCCAGGCTCACCATTTTCTTCGTAAAGATAAGGACTCATGTTTCTAACTATAACACAATGTCATGACTAAATAAACCCCAGTAATTTCACATTAAATAGCCTGTCAGTGTTAACATTTACAGTTTTCTCGGAAAGGTCATAAATGTTTACATTATTTTATATTTTACAGTTCATTTGAAACAGAATCCAAAGTCCAGACATTGCAAGTGATTGATGTTTTTAAGTTTCCTTTAAGATATAGGTTTGCTCCCCTTCTTTCGTCCTTGCAATGTATTTGTTAAAGAAGCCAGGCCTCTTGTCATGTACAGTTTCCCGGAGTCTGGATTTTGCTGGTGCCATTTAATAAGTTCCTCTGTTTTCTGCATTTCCTGTAAATTGGTAAGATGGAGCTAAAAGCTAAAGCTCTCATAACAAAATGTTCATAATCTTTTGAAAGAATTTTAAATACTCTCTGAGCCAGACAAAATATGGATATGACCTGCATGCCACGAATTTGCTACCTCTAGCTTAGATATCAGTGGATCATGGACAGAGGATTCAAGTCCTTCTGTCCTGGGCAGAGCCCCAGGGAAGAAGCAAAATTCCAATGAACATGTAGGATCTGTGAGCAGGAGGGCCTGTGCTTCACTTTTCAAACAGAATCCCACTCAGAGATGTGGCAAGACCCCAGAGATGGGAAGAGGGTGTGCAGTGTGTGGAGGCAGAGTGAGCCTGGGGTGCCTGGCAGGGTGATTCGCAGGCACTCAGGGGCAGCCCAAAATTGGAGCGATGCCAGGTCCTGAGGGACCCCACGTTTCCATACCAACCAAGGAGCATCTGCCCTGCCTCACCCCAGCGCCGCCACCGGAAGGCCTCCAGAACTAGACAGCCAGAGGGAAAGGGGGCGGGCCCCACATGGCTGAGACGAAAATCAGCACGCCTTGATGGAATGGAGACTGTAGGAGAAGTTCAGTTGCATTCTGGAAAACAGAAAAGCTTATGTGTCTTCCCTGCTCTAGTTTGGGGGCTGCGGGTTCTACCCACTACGAGGAGAGCATTCAGGGACCCTTAAGAATCCCTTTGCGCCCTTCCCCCGGTTCTCTGGGCAGCTCCAGAGGCCAGGGTTCCAGCAGTGAGTGGTATCGTCTCCATGGCGACAAGGCGTCCACAGCTCTTTGCTCCGAAATCTGCGTGAAACGCCAGCTACTCTGGCCTTCTCCGACTGCCTTTCAGATGATCATCGTGAGAGGGCCACGAGCAGGTAGGAGGCGGCACGGCAACTGCAGGTCTCCCTCTCCCCATCCCCGCGTGCAGCCAGACTCATCTCTCACCTCGGACCACCCAGGCCCGGCGCCTGAACCCACAAACTTCTCTGGACCTCCAGGTTTCGGCTCTGGGGCTTCACGGGTGCTGAGGTGGCTCGCAAGAAGAAATTATTTAGACAAGACAGATGCTGTAAAGGCAACAAAATATATACAGAATGGCAAATTGCTAGTGTTTGCTCTAAAGGAAAAGTAGTGATTGAACCAAATGAAACAATGTCAGAGAAGGACGTCTCCTCAAAAAATATTGAAAATAAAGTCTCTTTAAAGAATATTGAAAGTAGAATGTCTTCAAAGAGTATGTATTGAAAATGAAGATACAGAAACAAATCAACAGTCTAAGCTGTGGTCATCTTCCTTCTTAAAAGAAAGCATGGGTGAAGTGGACAAAGATGAAGTCACTGCAAAGCATGAGAAAAATAATGAATATTGCCTTCAGCATATAGATGATAAGTTGTCCAAATCAACAGATGATGATGGTGAAGATGACACCAGTAATGAAGGTAATGAAGACAGTAGCCCAAATAGTAATACTCATGCCCCATTAGAAATAATGGCTGAATTCCTAAGAGCAGAAATGGGCCAAGACTACCATTTGGCTAAAAAATTATGTCAGATGATCCTAATCTATGAATCAGAAAGTCCTGAGGCCAAGGAGTTTTTCTCACTTATTGAAGAAATGCTACTGATGGAGAAAGCTCAAAATTTTGAGGAAGATGATAAAGATAGTGAAGAAGACAGTAGCAGTGAGAGTGAAGGTGAAGGCAGCGAGGAGCTAAATGAAGAAAGCTCTGATGAATACAAAGATGGGCGATGAAAGATGCAACTATGGTTTAATCTTCACATACTTTTATTACTGTGTAACATGGAAATAAAACGAAAAGAACTGTATTGAAAGAGAAAAAAAGAATCCCTTTGCAGCACCCCTCAGAGATATGTGGCCCCTCCCTTTGTAAGAACTGGCCTGAGGAGATGAGGGGAACCTTCAGAGGTCAGTAACGACTCTAGAAAGCCTTCTTTCCATTCTTTCTTACTGTTTGATTTTGATAGAAGCATTTGTCTAACTTTCTGGGTTTGTCTTTTTAAAAAACATTCAAGTGCACCACATAATTAACTTACTAATGGATTTTGTTTTTCAATATGAACTGAGGCTCTTTGATTTTAGTAGAACAATTTTGACTATGTTCATTTACTACTATGTTTAGTCATTTTCTGGGTTCATATTTTAGATTTCCTTGTTTCTTTTCTATTATGTCTTTTGTTTATTTGCATCTTATAAGTTTGTGAGGTAAGTCTTTTATTTTAAAAGATTTTGTTTATTTATTTATGTATTTGTTTATTTATTTAGAGAAGGGGAAGGGAGGGAGAAAGAGGAGAGAAACATCAATGTGTGAGAGAAACATTGATTGGTTGCCTCTCATATACACCCTGAACCAGGGACCAAACCCACAACCCAGGTATGTGCGCTGACCAGGAATCAAACTGGTGACCTTTCGGTTTGAAGGATGACACCCAGCCAACTGAGACACATTGGTCAGGGGATGTCACATTTATTTTTTTCAGCAATAATGGGCAATTAACTTAAAACAAACAATGAACATTTTCTTTTCTATATTTGGTCCTATCAACAGTCAGAAGTTTCAATTCTCTTCTATGAGAAACAAAATAATTTTGCTTCTCACTGCCTACCAAGTAAAGGAAAAAAGTATTCAAAAAAACTTAAAAGGTTATCATATAATGGAAAAGACATGTTTAACAAAAAACATTAAGAAAATTGAATACAAAATACATACAGCAAAAAATGGGTATAAATACAAGGGAAGTTCTTTTAGAAAAACAATTATAGTAAGAGATTTTACTGGCCTATCCTCAATTATGCTTGAATTCTGCTGCATAAAAATAGTGGCACAAACATGGCAGCTTAATAAAATGGAGTATTTCTTCCAAGTAACAAGAAGTCTGGCAGGCCTCCAGGACCAATGCAGAGGTTGTGGAAATTATCAATATTCAGGCTTTTCCTAATGTCACGCTCTGCTAGAGTATGCTCTTTTTAACCTTGAAGGGTAGCAAAATATACCACTCCAAAATATGCCACTTCAGCCTAAATATTATTTTGAGCTAAAAGCAATTGAGAAGAAGTAAATACAAAAAAGCTCTCTGCCCTCCCCTATTTGCCTAAAAGTAGGACATAAATTTGTAAAGTTTCCCCTCTCTGTTCTCTACCAGGAAGGACAAAAGTTAATCACTAGAGATAACTCTACACCCTTATTAGCCTGGAGACAGCACCAGAGGACTCTACCATATGCAGCCAACCCAAATACTACATAAAATAGGAATCTTCACCAAGATCCATACCTCTCTAACTCTTTGACTTCTCTGCTTGTTTACTGTTGGACCCCTGCCTTCCCCTGGAGGGTGACATACTATCTTCCCAACTCTCTGGCATGTCACACCAGCTAGTCTCTGAATTAATCTCTTTCTCTATTTCAGCAATACATTCATTGGTTGTTTGAGCAGTGCCCTTCCCAGCTCAGCCAGAAACCAGGGCCTCCCTACTAACTACACTCATAGATGCTCCTCAACTCTCACTTTTTAGCTCCCAAGCCTGTCCCAGCCCCTGGGAAAACATATCTCAGAGACAGAATTAATAGATCTCCTGTACTGTGTATAATTTCCAACTGTCCATGGCAACATCCCATATGGTCTCATACATCACATGCTAGGCCACAAACACAATCTCAAGTAGTTCAAAAAGAACAAAAATGATCCATGCTATGTTCTCTGGCCAAAATACAATAGAATGAAATATAAAGTAACAATCAAAACAAATAAAAATACACCAACTACTTGGAAATTTAAAAATTCTTACTGAGTCGGCAATTGAATTGGAAAGAAAAGAACACAAAAGGAGTTTATTCAGAAAATGATGGTTAAAACATGCCACAGTAAACTCTGTGGAATGTATTCAAAGCAGTGCTTTTAGGAAATTTGGTGATTTGAAATTGTCTGTTTTGGTGGTTGATATAAAAAGAACATTTTAGAAAGAATTCCACTGATGATACTAGAAAAGGAATGAGAAGATAGGCTAAAGAGGAAGAAGAAAATATGACAAAGCAGGAGATAATTTTGAAAATGAAAAATAATTTCACTGAGCTCAATAAATAAAACCAAAAGCTAAGTATTTGAAAAGTAAAGCCATAATTTAATAAAATTTGAACTGAGAAAGGAGATAACAAATTATACAAATTTAAAAATAAGAAATTATTGTTGTCCGCCAGAGAAAGTATTGAGACTTGGAGCCCCTCACAGGCCAGGTAAAGGAAATGAAGCCTGTAAGACTTGACCAGAAAACCAGGAAAGTTGGGTGCATATGTGCCTCACTGCTATAGTCAGTGGGCCCTGGTGGGAATCGGGCCATGAGAAAATGCTTTATGTCCTTTGAAGCTTGCCCTGCTCTTTTACCTCGCTTGATTGCTTTATCATACCAGCAGCAGAGGTTTTAACTTTAACTCAAAATTAACTTACCCTCCCTATTTTATGGCCATCTGAAGTCTTTGTGTCCAACACACCCTGACCTGAGGGAGATCTCAACATTCCTTCAATTGTTATCCCTGACCAATATCTGTTTTCTGTAATCAGCACTGTTTAACATTGGTTGATGAGCTTTACCCGCATGCTATATGCCCTTAAGCTTACTGCACTCAGTAAAAGACCTTGGAGAAAGGCAATCAAGGCATTTGTCTCTCAGACATTTTCCAGGCTTCTCTCCCCTAGCACAAGCTGCCTGG
The DNA here is from genome assembly GCF_987537825.1 of Furipterus horrens. NCBI lineage: Eukaryota > Metazoa > Chordata > Mammalia > Chiroptera > Furipteridae > Furipterus > Furipterus horrens. The sequence goes on along the minus strand of NW_028327176.1, from coordinate 43,158,354 downwards.
GAAGTCTTCATTTCATCCATGATACCTGGGGATCTCTGCAGGTCAGGGACCCTCAATAAGAAAATACAACACAAAAGTATATGCTAATAAGATTTGAATATATGAATGAAAAGAACAATTTTTTACAATAGGAATGTCCAAACATTCCTATTTAATAAATATTAAACTACTATCTTGGAAAGGGGAAAGAATTGTAGAAAGTTATTCAACTAAAAGTATCTAGGTGTGTGTGTGTATGTGTGTATGTGTGTTAGTTTTCTATTGCTGCATAACAAATTACCATAAACTCCGTGGCTTAAAGGAACACATTCATTCTTATAGTTTCCCTGGTTCAGGAGTCCAGGTATAAGTTAACTAGGTCCTGGGCTCAGAGTTGCAGAGGTAGCAATCAATATAATATGTTGGCTGCACTATATTCTCATCTGGTGGTTTGGGGGGAAAATCTGCTTCCAAGGTCATTAGTTGTAGGTAGAATTCATTTGCTTGTGTCTATAGGGCCAAGGGTTCAGCTTCTTACTCACTGATGGCTATCCTCGGGTCCTAAGGCCACCTGCAGTTTGTTGCCATGTGGCCCTCCAAAAGGTGAATCTCTCTCTCTTTTCTACTTAGACAGTCTTATTAACAAACGTAATCAATGAGTGACAATCTATCACCTTAGCCATGTACTGAGTTAGCCAAAAAGTTCATTTGTTTCCATGAGATGGCTCTAGTAGCACTGAGTTGTCTTTAATTTCATTCGAAACAATTTTGTTAGACTGTATTGTGACAGCTCTCATATAAGCATATATTTAAAAACACTTATCAAATTTGGTGAATTTTTGTGTACCAATTTTATTTTATTTTATTTTATTTTCTACTCTTAGGTACTTATTCAAGAGAAATAAAAAAATATGTTGATACAAAGACTCATATAAAAACATTAATAACCCCAAAACTGCAAAACACCAAAATGTCTATGCAGTGTAAGCATACAATGAATATTACTCAGTGATAAACAGAAATAAACTCTTGATTATATGTGACAACATGAATAAATCTAAAATAATTATGGTAGTGAAAGTAGCTTGATGAAAGAATATATACTGTATGATTTCATTTATATAAGGTTTTAAAATACAAATTTCTATTACAGAAAGCAAATCAGTGGTTGCCTAGGTAGGGAAGAGGTTACAGAAGGGCATGAGGAGACTTTTGGGAGTGACGGTTAGGGCCACTACCCTGATTCTGGTGTTGGTTTTATAGGTACATACATATGTCAAAGCTGACCAAACTGAACACTTTAAACATGTGTAGTTACTGCACATATTTGTCAATTATACTTCAATACTATTGTTAGAAACAAGGACATAGTGACTCCCAAACCAGTAGCAAAGTCATTGGTAACAAAGGGCAAATGTATTTAAAGGGTCTTAAGGGCAAATGTAATTAAAGGATCTCTGAGAAGGGAGTGGACAGCATTAGCATATTCACAAATCACAGTGGATTGAGCGTTGGCCTGCGAGCTAAGTGTCGCTGGTTCGATCTTCCAGTCAGGGCACATCAGAGAAGGAAAACTCTGACTCCAAAAAACCTCCGCTGCCTTGCGGCATACCTCTTCAGGGGAAAGCCTAAGGGAGTAAACCCCGACAGAAAATCCGGAGCCGGAGTCCCTAAGGCGGTTTGAAGTTGTAGTCAACACCGGCAACTCCTGCAGCGCACCTGAAGCCAAGCTGTATTGACTCTGTCTTTCCCTTGGACCCTTCAGCTGCGAAGAGAGGGGGGGGTCTGCTGCATGGGCAACAGCAGACCCTCCATATCACCCTGCCCAGGCTCTGTAGCTTCAGCTTCACTGGAGAGGATACTCCAGCGTCATCGCAAGATGTCGAATCAACACGGGAGGAGACAGATACCGTGTCACTCCCGAGTCGGACTGCACAGCCATTCTCGGCGGTGCAGATAGACTCTTAAGAAGCTACACCATCGTCTCTCGAGACGGACGGCTGCCGACGAGTTAGATTGTACCTCCTGAGTATCCGGTCATGGAGAAAGGGGAAGAAGGAGAGGGGAGGGGAAACTAGTTGCGTTAGGGCGGGGAAGCTAATCGCTCTCACCTTAGAATGGCAATTTTAGGGTGGAGAAAATAATCACTTTAGGGTGGCAATTTCAGGGTGGGGAAGCTAAGACTATAAAACCAGGTTCCTTTGTCTATTTGGCGCGCACATTCTCCTGGCTATGAGGGTGCGCCCGGCTCTGCAGACTCGTGAATAAAGGCCTCGCTTTACTGCTCAAGTCCTGTGTCCCAGTTTTTATTGTGAGCATTTCTCACACTATTAAAACAAATGTACAATAAAAAATCTCCAATTAGACATCTATCTGTTAGAATATTTTAATAAACTAGTAAAATGTTTTCAAAGAGCTTCTCATTACATGCAGAAATGCTATGGTATACAATTAATATATCACTTAATATAGGATGATGTTAATGTAGAAAGCATATATACACACAGATATAAACATTTCTGGTTAAAAACATCTATATTAATAACAGTTTTCCCTGGGTTATGGAATCATGGGTGATTTAAATTTTCTTTACACTTTTTCAAGGTTTTCTTTGCTGATGTTGTTTTATTTTATTTTTATTTTACTTGCAATTGCAATATCCTTTTAAGCAGGAAATTAAAAACGAAATGAAGGGAAGAATTTGAGTGGTTATCCTGAAAAGTGATTCCAATATATGCATCAAAGACCCTTAAAAGATCAAAGAGAAGACTGGGAACTCATGAACTTGAACTAGTTTTTCAAATGTTCATAGAGGCACTGAATTTCAATCTCACTGAATCTGTAGAACCTCTATTTTCCACATCAATAGACACTAAAAGGAAAATAAAACCACTAGCATGGAGATCTTCAAAAACTTATTCCCCTATACTTAGTGCCAATAGGCCACTTTACTGGAATTTCTTCTGCTATGGTTCCAGTATAGGAAGGGCTAAGCCCAGTACTTGACATTCAGTTAATAAGTTCCGTTACATGTTCCTATTTCTCTGATACGGTTTTTAATTATATTCTAAACCACCCTTTTTCTAAGCTACTATAAAACCTGTGTTTTGTATGTTCTTACACTGTCCAGATCCCAGAATATAATTTAAGTTATAAAAGTAAATTAACAATCAAATACCAAAGTCATACATGCTCTGTACCCAGAATGGCTTTATAAAAGCTATTTTAGTTAAACAGTGAGGCTTTCCCCAAATGTAAGATTGAGATTATTAGAGGTTTGAGTCCTGGTTAAGTATGGCATTACCAATTTGTGATTGACCTTGGGAAAATCAATTAATGTGTGCTGAGGTTTCTACAACTGCTTCGTCATAATCCTCCCCCAGATTAAAGTCAAAAAATAACTTAATTATTGTTACAAAGTAAACTACAAAAAGTCGAGTTACTTATAATAAACTATTAGTTGTTGAAGGCAATTGAGTTTACCTCAAAGTATTAGTCTCTGCTTTTTGTCTGCCAAGTTCACTTTCAGTATCCATTGCCTTTCTTGCTAATGATTTCATTTCTTTTTCCACAGTGGTTATTGTTTCCTTCATCAAAGTCATATTTGACATTTGCTCCATATGTTCATCATCAAGGTTATGAACTGTACACTCCAGCTCTTCTACCCTTTGTTCCAAGTGAGCCTTTTCATTAAATGCTGTTTGTTGGGCAATCTTGAGTCACTCCCTCAGACTATCTCATTCTGTGGTCATCCTTCATAAATCAGTGAAGGCTACATCTCTTTCAGTCTCCACCTGCTGGAGGATGGCATGTGCTGTTGCAGATTTAGGAGACTTACAGCTTTTTATCATTTCTTGTCGAAGTCCAGCAATTTCTTCCTGAGCCTATTCATAAAGAAGAAAGGTCTTGTCTCTCTCAGATGTATGAAGCTTGACATTACACTGAATTTCTGCCAAATTACGCTCATATTTTTCCAGCACACACTTGAGTTCTTCATGATCTCTTGTTGTCTTCAAAAGCTCTACATCACAGTTTGTACCCCGGGAAGATGGAGAGGGTGTCTTGGACTTTTAGATCTACTTCTGATCATCCTTCTCAAATTTTGAGCTTCACTCTGGTAGTAATCCCTGCCTGCTTCTAAAGTCTTCACAAAGGAATAGAGCAGATATAAGTCTTTTTATTGTATCTTCCAATACTATTATATTAATTTGCTGGCAAATGAATTCAATCTGGAGTGCCGGGACCCTTCCCAGACTTCTGGGCCGCCGACCCCCGTGGAGATCATCCCAACGATTGCCAGGTCTCAACCTCCGCCTGGGACCCAGGCCCCACCCCCTGTACCAATTTTATTATTGAAGATGGAAGAAAATAAGCAACATTTTTGGCATATTATGCTTTATTATTTCAAGAAAAGTAAAAACACAACAAACGCAAAAAAAAAAAAAAAGATTGGTGCAGTGTATGGAGAAGTGCTGTGACTGACCGAATGTGTCAAAAGTGGTGGTTTGCAAAGTTTTGTGCTGGAGATTTCTTGCCGGATGATGCTCCACAGTCTGGTAGACCAGTTGAAGTTGATAGTGATCAAATTGAGACATTAATTGAGAACAATCAGCCTTATACCACGTGGGAGATAGACGACATATTCAAAATATTCAAATCAATAAAGTTATTGGTGAAAGTGAAAAATACGTCTTCTATTTTGCAGAAAAAACTAAACAGACTTTTTGGCTAACCCAATAGCATACCTAATCAAGAAACTGACATCCCCTCACCTTTGCCATGGTATATTGTTAGAAGCAAGTCACAAGTTCCACATGCACTTAATGGAAGGGGATTGATTATACTGGAGTGTCACTTACTCATTGGAGGTCACCTTAGCTGATCCCTACATATTATTGTCTACCACAATATGGGTGAATGCTAAATCCCCCTAAATTTTCCAAGGCTAATTACCTGGCCTTAAAAAATGGCATTCCAAAAAAAAAAAAAATGGCATTCTAGGAGTTCTGTTCCTTGAAGATAACACTGAAGCTCCAAAAGAGGCATGTACAACAGGCAAAATAAGCCCTTGAGAACAGTCTTGGGCCCTCACCCACATGCACTTTAACACCCACTGCTACATCCCAATCTACAGCTCACCTTGTGAGTCCAACCTCTGTCCTCACTTCTCCCTGACTTCAAACCCAGATACTATACTGTCAACCCTTGGCTTCACTTTTTGGTTTGACAGGCAGCTGCAACAAAGGAGTCTTGCTCTCCATGGTGTTATGCTCTCTTGCTAAGGCCATATGTGCAATGCATATAACTTTAGGGGCCTAGGCCCACATGCCTTGGTCCTGTCATATAACCTGCCTTATCCACCAGAAATTGCAAATATTCTGATCCATATGCTGAAGGGCCTATCTGTGACTGATGCAGTAACAAAAGGGGCAGAGGAGTACAATTTACAAAGTCTTGCTTGGTGAAGGCTCTCTAGGGATTGGCTGAACTGGAATTGGAAGACTCTGGGGCTGATTTTGTTACTGATAACACTGGTCAAATATATTTATTTGCTTTTATAAGATGATCAGAGAGGAGCTGATGCACTGACTTGGTCTTCACTAAAATGTATTGGCCTTAAAGCATCTCTGCCATCCCATACCTTGTTACTGAAGTTAGAAAAATAGGATCTATTCCATAGTTCATTCCAAGGTGTAGAATGCACATGGCTTGATCCTATAATCTAATAAAGATCATGCATGAATAAAGAATACTATAGGCCATGTACTCTTTTAAAATTTTTTTTATTTAATCTTTCCTGTATTTTTTTCCATTACCATTAGTCCTCTAAGCCCTCTCTATGCCATGTATTCTCAATGGAGCAATATCACCATGCATTCCAATGGAGCAATTTGGTTCTTGAGGGTGCTAAAAATTCTTACTCTTTTTTAAGATAGAAAGTGCAGATATACAAAAAGAACATATACTGTGGACTTAACGTGACATGATGAGCAATTAAGAAACAAATGTCTTGCGGAGAAGGTGGAGGTAGTCCCAGGAGGCCATTTCCTACCCCTGAGCCGGTTCTGAGCTTGATCTGCACCAAGTCATGGCCCAAAATACGCTGTCCTCGCATTTCTGTCAGGTGGACATAGATGAGTTTGACAAGAACAAATTTGTGGACCAGCAGGAGGAGGTGGTGGCAGCGGCAGGCAAGCCAGGCCTGGACCTAGCGATGTGGAAGGGCTCCAGTGGCAAGGGGACATGCTTGGATGCTTCACACAGTCCTGTGGAACCCTGCAGTCAACACCGAAAATCAAGCCCTGAAGGAATGAGCCCAGGGCGTTGTGCTCAAAGTGCTTACAAATTTTAAGAGCAGTGAAATTGAGAAGGCTGAGCAATCACTGGACAGAAATGGCCTGGACTTGATAATGAAGTGCATTTGTAAAGGGTTGAGAAGCCCAGAGAAAATATAATAGCATTGCAGTGCTATCCCAGTGGCATGAAAAGGCATGAGCAGTAAGAGGACTAGGCCCCATTATAAGAGTTCTTACAGCAAGAAAGACTCATGTTACCTTGAAAAAAATCTTGGATACACAGACTGGTGAAGGGATTGACAACTGACCATCTTCCTAGGAATTCCCAACTATTTCAGGACACTCAAGGTAGAGGGAGAAATTGTCTTACTGTTTCCTAAACCCTTTGTAGGATCTGATAGTCTCTGCCTCTGTCCATGAGTAATGCAGAACTGACATTGTGACTGTCTGCCAGAGTGGCTGGCCAGTGTTGGTCAGGGGTGCCTGTGGGCACTGCCTGTTTAAAACCAGGGGGGGATGATTTGGGCAGGTGCAGATCCAAGGGCTGCAGCGAAAGGGAGAGCTTGTGTTTTGAAGGGGAAAACCCTGGAGGGTTAGTACAGACATCCCATCCTCCCAGGAAAGTGAGCTCTCTTGGGTTCATTGTAAAGTGCCTGCTGCATCAATAAAGCTCTTGGCCCATCAGTATACACATAAAAAAAGAGAAATAGATGTCTAAAAAGTCTCCTTAGGGAGGGCAATGATGAGAAAGAGGATAAGAAGCACTGCTCTAGGGAATCTTCATCCGTAGTTATAAACCACCCACGAATCTCCCATTAAAATATATATAAAATAGGTTTAATTAATATATTATGGGAAATATTCCAGCATGGCCAAAGAGGCTTTAACATAAGTCCGATTGAAGAACTTGACACAAAGGCAACTTTTATTAATAATAACAATAAAATATCACCCATATTACTGGGTTAAATAATGAAAAATACAATCATTTCAACAGATGCTGAAACAGCACTTGATAAAATTCATTGCCACTTCTCATTTTTAAAAAAGAGAAAAACATTACAATAAAAAAATACAGAGCTATTTATAACAGAGTTGACTTTATCTTTAGTGAAAAACAAAAGAATTGTTATTAAAAATAGTAACAACCAGAAAGCCCTGCTTCTCTACCTTCACCCCAGCCACCTAAAATGACTGTCCAGCCACTGCAGCTGAAGGAGGCTTCACATAAATTAATAAAACAGTTAAGTGGATGAATATAAGATACACTGTATTCTCAAAACGCAACATAATTCCTTTGAACTGATTAGAAGTTAAATTAAAAATGAGATCCAATTCACAATAGTAACAAAAAATAAAATACTGAATAAGAATTGTAATCATTTTCAGTATGATTTAATTTATGTTTGAAAAAAATCACATATGTTTCTATGTGTTTTTATATATACATACATGAACAGAGAAAGATCTGGAAGTCTAAGACAAATGCTTTTCCCAAGAGAAAGGAAGAGGATGGGGAAAGTGTGAGAAGGGGCTTGTTTGCTTCCTTTCAATTTCTTCCAATTATAACATATTAACACAGAACTTATATAATTTTTAAAACTTTACAAAACAGCATATATGACCTCATTTTGTCAAATTACAGATACCTTTATGTATACTTAGAAAATGTCTCAAAAAATGATCACACACACTCAGCAGTAATGTATAGACAGTGGAATTTCAAATGATTTTCACTGTGATTTTTCTTTTTAGTATAGTTTAATGTTTCAGAATGAGCATGTGTTATTCTTATAAAAAAGAATAAAAATCTTCATTTTGAAAGTAAACAGGATTAAATGAATGCTATTCATGATAATGCACAAGGACATTTTTAAAACTAAGATAGAAGCAAGAAGAATATAAACAAGTGGAAAAGTAGATCATGCTTCTGTATGAAATAAAATCCATGCCTTCAGATTTTTAAGTTCTCAGTTATGTTTGCAATAATGACATTTTTGCATACTGTTCTAATATTTACTTTTCATCACCATACTTATATAATAGTGCTGATGAAAAGAAGTGATCCTATAACTTTATTGTGAATCAGACTCACCAGGAAGGCTTATTAGGGATAAATTTGACAAAAAATCTGCAAGATCTGTACACTACGGAATCTGAAAACCACAAAAATATTGCTGAAAGAAATTAAAGAAAACCTACATAAGTGGATAGAAATTCTAAATACATGAATCAGAAGACTCAATACGAAGATGTTAATTATCCCCAAATTGATTTGTAGATTCAATGTAATCTCAATTAAAATCCAGAGGCTCTTTGTAGAAATAAAAAAACTGATTCTAAAATTTATCCAAAAATTCAAAGGACTTAGAACAGTCAAAACAACTTTGAAAAAGAACAAAATTGGAAGACAAATACCACCTGATTTCAGACTTGCTATAGAGCTACAAAAATCAAGACACCATTTTATTGGCGTAAAAGCAGACATGTAGATATCTCAATGGAACAGAACAGAGAGTACAGAAATAGACTCCCACATATGTGATCAATTGATTGTTGACAAAATTATCAAGGCAATTCAATGGGGAAAAGATAATACTTTAAAGAAATGGTGCTGAAACAATTCAAGATGAAAAAAAGATAACATTGACTTTTACCTCATATCATATAGAAAAATTAACATGAGAAACAAGGAAAATTGAGGAATTATCATAGATTGGAGGAAATACAACAACTAAATGCAATATGAGATTCTGGATTGGATGTTGGAACAGAAAAATTACATTAGGGAAAAAATAGGTGAAATTTAAATAAAGTATGCAGCTTAGTTAATAAATTATTAATTTCTCTAATTTGGTAATTGCACTATGGCTATATAAGTTGTTACTGTTAGGGGAACCTGGGTAAAGGATATATATAAACTCTCTATTCCATTTTTGTAGTTTTTTCTGTAAGCCCAGACTTATTTTATTTCAAAATAAAGTTTCTTCAAATTTAACTTTTACTGAAAAATAGACCTAAATTTAAGAGCTAAAATTTCTAAAAGAAAATTAAGTAGAACATCTTAGTAGGCTTGGGTTTAGCAAGATTTCTTAAATATGACACAAAAGTCACAAAGTATAAAAGAAAAATATCAACAAATGAGACTTCATCAAAATTTAAGACATTTACTCTTCAAAAACACTTACAAAAATAAAAAGGCAAGCCACAGACTGGTAAAAAATATTAGCAAAATACATACTGGACAAAAGACTTGTACATGGAATATATGAAGAATTTTTACAATTCAACAATAACATAAGCAACCCAATAAAAAAAAGGACAAAAGATTTGAACAGATACTTCACCAAAAGAAGATATACAGACTTCTGGCCAAGATGGAGGCCTAGACAGACACGCTGCATCTCCCTCCACAACTAAGAAGGAATACAACTACCTCAAAACTAGAGCCAACCAGAAGTTCCAGAAAATCCAGCTGCATGGAAGTCCAACAAACAAAGATATAAAGAAGAAATACTCATCCAGACACGTAGGAGGGGAGGAGCTGGGGTGGAGAGGACACGGTGTGGTGGTGGCAGCAGTAGCAGTGGCAGCAGTGGCAGCAGCGGAGGCAGCGGCAGGCCAGCAAAGAGTGCAGTCACACATTTTAAAAAGTAGGGAGGGACACCTGGGGAGCACTCCCAGCACCAGACCCGACCGCACAGTTCACGGTCCCAGTGCCAGGGAAAATAAAGCCTCATTGCTTCTGACTGTGCAAACCAGTGGGGGTTGGGGTAGAGGAAGAAACTCCTGGTTTCTCAGCAGAGTCCACTTGTTTAAAAGGCCCCCTTGATCCTAGAATGTCTGCAGACCCACCCAATCTGAAAACAACGGCCAGGTCAACAGCTAGAGAGGCAACAGTCCCATACAGAAGTGGGAGAAGTGCCTGGAAAAGGGACGAGTGCTAAGCAAGTGGCATTGTCCGCTCTCAGACCCCTCCCCCACATACAGCGCCACAATGTGGTAAAATGGGTCAGCCTGTACTGATGAATACCTAAGGCTCCACCCCTTTCAACATAACAGAAGTGACAGCTCTACCTAAGACACAGAGGCAAACAAACACAGGAGCCTGTCAAGATGAGAAGACAGAGAGGTATGGCCCAAAAGGGGGAATGGATCAAAGTTCCAGTGGGAGAACTAAGCAATAAGGAGGTAGCCAACCTCACAGACGAAGAGATAACCAACCTAACAGACAGAAAGTTCAAAACACTGTGATGAAGATGCTCACAGGTTTGACAGATATGCTTAAGTATGGCAAATGCATAAGGGAAGAAGTGAAGGCTATGCTAAGTGAAACGAAGAGAAATCCACACAAAACCAATGATGAAAGGAAGAAAACCAGGGTTCAAATCAATGATTTGGAACAGAAGGAAGAAAAAAACAGTCAACCAGTACAGAATGAAGAAACAAGAATTGAAAAAAATAAGGAGAGGCTTAGGAACATCTCGGAAAACTTTAAATGTGCCAACATCTAAACCATAGGGGTGCCAGAAGAAGAGGAAGAGCAAGAAATTGAAAGCTTATGTGAGAAAATAATGAAGTAAAACTTGCCAAATTTGGTGAAGGAAATAGACATACAAGTCCAGGAAGCACAGAGAGTCCCTAACAACTTGGACCCAAAGAGGACCACACCAAGACACATCATCATTAAAATGCTAAAGGTTCAAGATAAAGAGAGAATCTTAAAAGCTGCAAGAGAAAAGCAGGGAGTTACAGACAAAGGGGTGCCTATAAGACTATCCTGATTTCTCAAAAGAAACTTTGCAGGCAAGAAGGGACTGGCAAGAAGTATTCAAGGTGATGAAAAGCAAGGACTTACAACCAAGATTACTCTATCCAAAAAAGTTTTCATTTAGAATGGAGGGCAGATAAAGTGCTTCCCAGACAAGGTAAAGCTAAATGAGTTCATCATCACCAAGCCATTATTATATGTAATGTCAAAGGGACTTACTTAAGAAAAAGAAGATCAAAACTATGAACATTAAAATGACAACAAACTCGCAACTATCAACAAGTGAATCTAAAAAATAAAAACAAAATCCAACTAAGCAACCCAGAATAGGACAGAATCATAGGTATAGGGATCATTTGGAGCATTATCAGCTGGGAGGGGGAAGGGGGAGAAATGGGGAAATGGGAAAATGGTGCAGGGACTAAGAAGCATAATCAGTCGGTACAAAATAGACAGGGGGAAGTTAAGAATAATATAGGAAAAGGTGAAGCTAAAGAACTATATGCATGACCCATGGACACAAACTAAGTGGGGTGGGATTGCTGGAGGGAAGCAGGGTACTGCACAGAGCAAAGCAAAGGGGAAAAAATTGGGACTACTGTAACAACATAATCAATAAAATATACTTAAAAAATAAAAATAAAAAAAGAAGATATACAAATGGCAAATGAGCACATGAAAATGCTCAACATCATTAGGTATTAGGGACATGCAAATAAAACCACAATGAGATATCACTACACACTTTCAGAATGGCTAAAATTTTAAAAAAACTGATCTTATCGAGTGTTGTCAAGGATGTAAGGAACTAGAAGCTCATGCACTGTTGATAGAAATGCAAAATAGAACAACCACTTTGTAAAGAGTTTAGCAGTTTCTTTAAAAGATAAACTACACCTACCATGTCACCTAGTCATTCCACTTCTAGGTATCTATTTACCCAAGAGCAATGAAAGCATATATCCATACAAAAACTTGCACATGAATGTTCATAACAGTACTATTTATAATAGCCCCAAACTGGAAACAATCTACATGTCTATAAACAGGTTAATTGATAAACAACTTGCGTATATCCACATAAAGAAATACCACTCAGCCATTTAAAAAACAGATAAAATACGAATATACAATACAACATGGATGCATTGTGAGTGGCTATGTAGGAGTCTGAGACCCCAGCAGGAGGGTCCAGGGAAACAGTCCCAGCAGGGAAGCCAGCAGTGGTCAGGCAGATGAGACCTACTGGTGAGCCTGAGTCCTAGGTTTGCTGCTCCTGAGGCATCATTCTGGCTGTGTTTTTATTCCTTGACTCCTGTTCCAGCCTGGTACCCTGGTCCTGCTGCTAATCCTATGACCTACTGATAGAAAACCTGTAATGAATTAAGTTGTGTGCCCCAGAAATTTATATGTTGAAGTCCTAACTCCCAGTACCTAAGAATGTGACCTTATTTGGAAGTAGGGTCATTGCAGATGTAATAAGTTACACTGGAATAGGGTGGGCCTCTAATCCAATATGACTGTTGTCCTTATAAAAAGGGGGAATTTGGACACAGATATACAAACAGGGAGAATGCTATGTATAGATGAATGCAAAGGTCTACAAGACAAGGATTGCCGGAGACTGCCAGCAAACCACTTGTTAGGGAAGAGGCATAATTATTAAAACTTTACAAAACAGCACATATGACCCCTTTTTGTCAAATTACAGGTACATGTATGTATACTTAGAAAAGATGATCACACAAACTTAATAGTGGTTACAGACAGATGGTAGGACATTAAATGATTTTCACTGTAATTTTTCTTTTTAATGTTTTATAGTGAGCAGGTGCTATTTTAATAAGAAAAAAGAATAAATACATCTTTATTTTGAAAAGAAACAAACAGAATCCAATGAGTGCTATTTACAATATAAACAAGGACTTTTTAAAACTTAAACAGAAGAAAAATACAAACACATGGAAAAATAGATTATGTTCTTCTTTATTGTTTATAGTATATTCACACATAAATATAATAAAGGTAAATCTTCCCAAGCTATAACTAGATTAGCATTTCAAAATAAAAAGCGCCTGTTAAAATATTTGTCCAACTCTCCTTTTATGAAACCCACTGAACATAGCAACAGAAATTAAAAAAGAAGGAGGGAAGCCTCTGTTTCCAATGAAACAAGGAAGCACCAAATCAGAAACCATGAAGTAAACCTGCTGTTTACTGTGGTATCAAAACCAGACAGGAAAGAGATGCTAGGTGCCTCCGCGGACCCACAGTAGGACCCCGTTTTTTCAAAGGCCCCTAGTGGAAGGTTTATTTCGTCTATGAAATGAGGTAGCATGAGCTGCCTCCAGAGACTGAGGAACACCCCATAGACAGTGGGATCCATACTGCAGAGTGGTGGGGAGGCAGAGCTGCAGGAACCACATCGCTGACCTCCCCACCAGAGAGAAGACATGCAGGGATGATGAAAGGGGAAGGAGGAAGTGGCGGCCATGCTAGACTGCAACGCAGGGAGTCCCTACGTGAAAGCCACGTGGATTTCCAGAACACCAAAAGCTGAGGGGAAATGGTCCCCAGGGAAAAGGAAATAACTGAAGGGGTGTTTGACTCAACAAAACCTGTTAAAGTTAAAGAACCCGAGATGCTCTCCAATCCCCCCGATTTCTCCATTTGTCATCCTGTTATTCAGCCAGTAGTGGACCCCATTCAATGACAGTAATAATCAAATAGAAACCATAATGGGATTTATGCATAGAAATTGTAGAGGAAGGGAACATACACAAAAGGCTGATAAAAAATAAACACTGAAAGAGGAATTAACTAAGGAAACAAAACATACGTTTAGAAAGTTCTCTATACAATCAAGGAAATTTCAGACACCACTATCTTTATAGAAAAAGGCCCCAAAGAAAAGACATAAGAATTCAAAGAAGAGATTAAAAAAATGAAAGAATATAAAAGGTAAACTAGTAGATTCAGGAGAAAAATGGAAAAGTTATCATGATAGAGGTGGAATTTATATTATAAGCAACAGAAAATAGGATACAAATAACTGACTTTGTCGAGTGAACCATTGTGGAAAGATGCTGAGAAATCACACAAAATGAACAATAACAAAAACCCATATTTGTTAATCTTTTCTAGGTAAAATTGTTATTATTATTGAAGAAAGACGAGTAATAGGCATCCTTGGCATTTCTCAAATCTAAGGCATTTCCAAAGAAGGAGAATAAAAGGAATTAAATATAAATTATTTTCAAAAATAGAACTTTCTTGTAATAAGGCTGACTTGAACCTACAGACCAAAAGGGCATACATATTCCAAGAAAAATTGATATAAACTATTTAACATTAAGATACATACTACTGAAGTCACAAAACACCAAGGATAAAGAAAATCTCACATGGATGGCCATGTCATCAGTAAACCATGGACAGAGAGAAAAATCAAGTTTAGGGGCTTTTTAACAATGCCAGAATACAGAGTTCCAACATCGAAAAAGGTATAAAAGAAAGAAAATGTGATTTAAGGATTATATACATGTCATGTTATCCTTCAAGTAAAAAGACAATAGACAGGCATTCTCAGGCATACAAAACCTTAGGGAATAAAGCAACCAGGAACCCATCTGGAAAAACATCTTTTGAATAAAATCTATCCAACCAAGGGATGAGTCAAAATAAATTCTAGAGAAATTGGGTGTATTAATTTCCTAGGACTGCCATAAAAAGTTCCAAAAACCGGATGGCTGAAACCAATAGAACTTTATTGTCTCAGAGTTCTGGAGTCTAGAAGTCAGAAATCAAGATGTCAGCAGGCCCATGCTCCCTCTGAAGAAGTTAGGGAAGAACGCTTCTTTGCTTCTTATAGCCCTGTACATCTATTGGCTTGTGGCAGTACAACTCCCATCTTTACATGGTATTCTCCCTATGTCTCTTCATATAGTCTTCCCTCTGTGCTTGTCTGTGCCCAAATTTCCCCATTTATAATAAGGACATCAACCATATTGGATTAGGGCCCACCATAAAGATCTCATTTTAACTTGATTAACTCTATAGACACTCTATCTCCAAATAAGGCCACATTGTGAGGTACTGAAAGTTAAGACTCCAACATACCTTTCCTGGGGGAGGATATAATTGAACTTGTAACACTAAGGTAACACAGAGGGGTAAGCACTAGGTCTATTAAATAATAAAACTAAATATAAATCACAGTAAGAAGTATAATTGGAGAACAAAATGAAATGAGGTAAACATTAACAATGGAAAATAATAAAAATCAAAAGACAAGAGGTGGGCAGTGGAATAAAGTGCAAATGTAGGTAATTCCTCATCAGTCATAGCAGGAAGTCAATAGATAGTACTAACAATTGAAACTTGTCTTTAAAAAAGAAAGACATAGCAAATTCAGTTTCAACATTTTCTTTCTTTCTTTCTTTCCTTCTTTCTTTCTTTCTTTCTTTCATCTTTCTTTTGTTCTTTTTAATTCTTTCTTTCTTTGTTTCTTTCTTTCTTTTGTTCTTTTTAATTCTAAAAGCATTAATCTTTGGCTCTGGCAGGGTAGCTCAGTTGGTTAGAGCATCATCCGGTATGCCAATGTTGCAGGTTCTATCTCCAGTCAGGCAACACACAAGAATCAACCAATGAATGCATAAATAAGTGGAACAACAAATTGATCTCCCTCTCTCTCTCTTTTTCAAGTCAATAAATAAAAACATTACATAAAAAAAGAATTGTGGGGATCCGACCAAGATGGCAACGTAGTCACACATGGCTCACCTCAACGCACAACTACATCAAAATTATAACTAAAATGTAGAACAACCATCACCCAGAACCATCAGAAATAAAATTGAATGCAAGTCTGACTACTACAGAATTAACCCTTTGAGTGCCATGTGTAACTGCTAAAATTCATGTGAGAAATGCCAGGCTATTTTGCTGAGAAATGCAGTTTATGAAAAGCGTCTATAAAAACATTATTATTCATAATATGTTGCTGAAAATTTCATGACATATAGTAAATAGACTCTTCTTTTGTAAGCAGTGTTCTTGGATGCAATTTAGCAAAAAACTTATTGCATTAAAATTATTTTATTATAACAATTATTTTAGAAAAAATAAATTCTTTCCTTCAATATGGCTTTTGAAGTATAATATATGGCATAATATAAAACCTATTATTCTAACTTGAAAAAACACATAGCAACATGGATAAGAAGCAAGAAATATGCCAAATATTGCATAAATTTTTGAAAAAAAACTTCATAACGTACAAAAAAAAAGAACACAAACAGCATTCACACTAGAGACATATATCAGTAGATACCAACAGTGAAAAAGTTTAAAAAACAAAATGCTAACGCTATACCATGAAGCAATGAAAATGTCTATTAGCAAAAGCTTACTTATCATGTACACTGCAGAGTTTTTACGATTATTGCAAAGATGAATGAAATTAAAAGGACCACTTAAAATGTAAGTAAAAATAATAACAGAATTAATATGTCAGTATTTGAACAATCATAAAAATTTGAAATTTGGATCAACATGAGAAAAAGTTATATCAATATATAACCCGAGGTACAAAAAAAGAGAACAAAACATAAAATACGAATTATTCCATTGTTATTTACATTTATAGGCATCGAAAAAAGAGTCGCTGGGAACGACGCTGGCACTTTTGGGAAAATTTGTCAGCATCACTCACAGCGACACTGGCACTCAAACAGTTAAAGATTAACCACATCCATCCAGTAGTAGGGGTGCAGACATGGAATGGGCTGGTCTCTCACCCACGCGTGGTGGGTAAAAATTCAGGAGGGATATCTCAGGAACAAGGAGTCTCAGCCCCATACCAGGTCCCCCAGCCTGGGGTTCCAGTGCCAGGAAGATAAGTCCCCACAACTTCTGGTTTCAAAAACCAGCAAGGATTGAGTCAGTGGAAGAAACTACTGGAGCCCCAAGCAGTTCATCTTAAAGAACCCACACACAGAGTCACCTACTCAGACTCCCTCCCTCTGAGCTCCAGCACTGGGGTAGCAGCTTGAAAGGCACCAGTGGTATACAGGGAGGAACTGAAGTGTCTGGCATCAAGGTGAGCAGAAGCCATTGTTCCTTTTCTAAACCCTCCCCCCACAGAGCTGGCAAGCTGGTGTCGTATCTGAGATTCCATCAACCTGGCCAACACTGTTTGACCTGCCTCGGAGATTCCCAGAGACTCCACCCCACCCAATTTACAGGCACACCCAAGCTGCTTTTCCATATGAATGTTTAATCTTGGCTCATGCTTCACAACTTCCTAATTCATCTCAAACAAGCAATAGCTGGCCTCAGTGAGCCCCAGGGCTGGCACTAGCAGCAGCCAGCTTTGACTTTGCCTGGGAATCTCCAGGCCCAGCATAAGTAGCAACTGTCTCAGATTGCTTTATAGCTCAGGCAGGGTGGGCCTGGGCAAAACACAAGTGGGGGCTGACCTTGGCCCACACCACCCAGGAAACCCCAGGGCTAGTGCACCCAGGGGACAGCTACAGACCAAGTCGGAGCACCACCAGCCTTCTCCTGCACAGCTGACCCTCCACAGCAGGTAGAGGTTGGTGGTCAGTGGTCACAGCCAGTCCTTGCAGCTGACTGCCCTGCGTAAGTTCCTCCCACTGATCTGCCAACAGCAACCAAGGCTCAACTACAAGAGGAATGTATACTCAGCCCACATGAAGGGCACACCTCGCATACCCAGCTTAGTTGAAAGGGGAGGCTGTACCACAGGACCCTATAGGACACCTACTACATTAGGCCATGCTACAAAGACAAGGAGTCAAAGCAGCTCTACCCCATACACAGAAACAAACACAGGGAGGCTGCCAAATGGAGAAGGCAAAGAAATATGGCCCAGATGAAAGAACAGAACAAAACCCCAGAAAAAAAAACTAAATGAAATGGAGATACCAACCTATCAGATGTAGAGTTCAAAACACTGGTGATCAGGATGCTCAGAGAAATGATTGAGTATGGCCACAAAATAAAGGAAGAAGTGAAGGTTATACAAAGTGAAATAAATAAAAATCTACAGGGAACCAAGAGTGATAAGAAGGAAGCCAGGGTTCAAATTAACAATTTGGAACAAAAGGAAGAAATAAACATTCACCCAGAACAGAAAGAAGAAACAATAATTGAAAAAAAAAAGGAGGAGAGGATTAGAACCTCTGGGACAACTTTAAATTTACCAACTTCTGAATCATGGGGTGCCAGAAAAAGAAGAGGAAGAGAAAGAAATTGAAAACCTATTGGAAAAAATAATGAAAGAAAATTTCCCTAACGTGGCAAAGGAAATAGACATACAAGTCCAGGAAGCACAGAGTCCCAAACAAGGTGGACACAAATAGGACCACACAAAGACGCATCATAAATTAAAATGCCAAAGGTTCAAGATAGAGAATCTTAAAAGCAGCAAGAGAAGAGAGTTACCTACAAAGGAGTTCTCCCGTTAGCCTATCAGCTGATTTCTCATAAGGAATTTTGCAGGTACGAAAGGACTGGCAAGAAGTATTCAAAGTAATGAAAAGCAAGGACCTACAACCTAGATTTCTCTATCCAGCAAAGCTACCATTTAGAATGGAAGGACAGATCAAGTTCTTCCCAGACAAGGTAAAGCTAAAGGAGCTCTTCATCACCAAGCCCTTATTATATGAAGTGTTAACAGGACTTACTTAAGAAAAAGAAGGAGATCAAAACTATGAACATTAAAATGGCAACAAACTTAACAACTATCAACAACTGAATCTAAAAAATAAAAACAAAAACAAACTAAGCAAACAACCAAAATAGAAACAGAATCATAGGTATGGGGATCATTTGGAGGGTTATCAGCTGGGAGGAGGAAGGGGGAGAAAGGAGGAAATGGTGGAGGGATCAAGAAGTGTAATTGGTTGGTACAAAATAGACAGGGGGATGTTAAGAATATTATGGGAAAGGGAGAAGCCAAAGAGCTTACATGCATGACACATAGACTTGAACTAAGTCAGGGATAGGATGCTGGATGGAACGGGGATACTGGGAAAAGGGGGACAAAAAGAGAAAAATTGGGACAATTATAACAGCATAATCAATAATATATACTTTTTTAAAAA
This sequence comes from Furipterus horrens, assembly GCF_987537825.1. Taxonomy (NCBI): domain Eukaryota; kingdom Metazoa; phylum Chordata; class Mammalia; order Chiroptera; family Furipteridae; genus Furipterus; species Furipterus horrens. Next base: position 43,139,179 of record NW_028327176.1, on the reverse strand, counting down.
TTGCCCCTGGCTGGTGTGGCTCAGTTGGTTGGAGTGTTGTCCCGTAACCAAAAGAGATCAATTCCTAATCAGGGAAACCTAGGTTGAGGGTTCAATCCCTGGTCTGGGTGCATATGATCCCCATTCTGGGTCCATACAGGAGGCAACCAATGGGTGTTTCTCTTTCACATCTATTTTATGTGAGCCACTTAGCTCCCTGTTTTTCTCTCTCTCTCTCCCCCACCCCCAACCCCAACCCCCTTCCTCTGTCTCTAAAAGCAATAAAAAAACACCCTCGGGTGAGGATAAAAAAGTTTTTGTAAAATTAATCTTTAAAGAATTTGTGGTAAAGAAACAACCAATTTAGTCTTTTCTAAGTTTCACTTTGGTTTTTCTACCATTAAATTCAAGCAGTATTAAATTTTTTCATTGCTCTAGTTAGTATGGCTCAGTGGATTGAGCACCAGCCTGCAAACCAAAAGGTCACCAGTTTGATTCCCAGTCAGGGCACATGCCTAGGTTGTGGGCCAGGTCCCCAGTTGGGGTCATGGGAGAGGCAATGGATCAATGTATCTCTTGCACACTGACATTTCTCTCCCTTTCTCCACCCCTTCCCCTCTCTCTAAAAATAAATAAAATATTTTTTTAAAAGACTTTTAAATTTTTTTCATCTAAAATAGTATGCAGCATATGGTCCTATTTTTATAGAATTCCACCAGTTAACCTAACTATTTATCCACTTATCTATTGAGTCTCTAATGATTTTTGTTTGTTTAGATTTTATTTATTTATTTTTGGAGAGAGGGGAAGGGAGAGAGAAAGAGAGGGAAAGAAACATCGATGTGTGGTTGCCTCTCGCATGCCCCCAACTTGGGGACCTGGCCCACAACCCAGGCATGTGCCCTAACTGGGAATTGAACCAGCAACACTTTGGTTCACAGGTCAGTGCTCAATCCACTGAGCCACACCAGCCAGGGCTCTAATGGTGTCTTATAAATGTTGGGAACAGTTGTGGCTGAGCAGTAGGACTTATAGTGAGTTTTTAAAAACTTCTTTGTTGTACTTTTCTATATTACTTGAATTTTTATAATGAAATTTGTTATTTTGAACAAAAACAGTAAAGTCATTATTGCACATTTCCCCAAAAGCTTTATTTGTAGGCATTGGTGGTAGGTGGGACTCAACCTCAGATCCTAGGAGGAGGTGGGTCCAGAAGGCACGAGGTGGGATCTGAGGGTGCTATGCCAGCTGGGCTGTTAGGAGGCCCTTCTACAACAGGGAGTCCTGCTTCATAGCTGCTGTGGCAAAAAACTTCTCAACTTCAAATGCCACCACATATATTAAGGACTTCCCATAATCAGGCCCAGCCATCAAAGAAGCCACATGGCCTCTAAAGTCCGCAAAATAAGTCAGACCTGCTTCTACCTTTTGAGAGTGCCCAACATTTGCTTTGCTGTGACATCAAAAAGGCCAGTGCTCCCAGAAACCAACCCGGAGGCTAGATCTGTCCTTTTCAACCCCCAAGCAAGAGAGCTGCCTATGTGGCTGTCCTGAGCTCACAGCTGTGTGACCAAGTTCCCCACTCTAGCCTCCAAGCTGGAGTTTTTCAACAGAAAAGGCATCTGGGTATATAATAGTCATCATCATGTTCTTATTTTATTTTTCCTCTTCTTATATCTGGTTGTCACCAAATGTTTGGCAGGAAATTTATCTTTTATTACTCTTCTTCCTGTATTTTAATAGACATGGTGGCTATTTCTGTGGATACAGCACGTAGGCAGCTGGGGTTTTGTAAGGCTGAGCACACCACGGAAGAGTTGTGGGCTTTCAGCCTTGCTTCCTGAAAGTTGGGGCTGGCCTTCATATTCAATCTTTCTAGCCTGCGTAACATAACAGGTATCCCATCAGGACACACCAGCTCAGCAGCAGTGGGTACAAGGATAAGCAAGGGGGCAGTGGCAGAGAAGTCTACAGTGGGAACAGGGTCCTTGCCTGAGAAAAGGCTTTCGATAGGGCTTGAGATGTTATCTAAACCTGAATGCAGGCCTAAGAAAGTGTGGCCCATAGGACCCACATACTGAGCTCTGCCAAAGGGCTGGGGACCACATACAGCCAGTGTCTCCAAGTGACAGAATCACTAGACAGGTTGTCATAGTAACATAGTCCTAGATGCAGGTGGTAGGCCTTCAGTGCATGCTGAGCACAGAGAAACACAGCAGGAATTGAGGGCAGCAACTGTCGGCAGCTTGGGGAAGCTTCTTGGAAAATGTTGTCTATACTCACTTTTTTTTAACCAAAAAGATTATTAAACAGAGAAAGTTATTTGTTAAAATATATGGAAAGTCAATTTATTTTAAATAAAATACTACAACTCATGATCTCTGTGTTCTCAATTGAAGTTCTAGAATTTATTTGGTGCCATTTGTCCATCTCTAAATACACCTCAGACTGGTGCTAATTTTTCAGAGACGCTGAATGTCTCAGGTTATATCCATGTAGACAAGGTAGCAGGAATCATCTGATCACCCCTCCCCCACCTTTGGATTACCTGTGTCTCCCCTCAGAGCCTTTATCCTTTAGTTCTTTGATTCATCATCAGCTTCTTATGTGTCAATGTGCCTGGCAAGGCTTTTTCTTCTCGCCTAGTTCTAATCTGGGCAGATGACTTTTGATCTACTTATTTATATTCATTTTGTTGCCTCTTTTCCGCATCAAAGTTTATATCTCTACAGGGCTACCTCTGTTTATTAAAAATATAATTGTACTCATAGAGTGAAATTAGATTCTGAACAAACAGCAAAATGAAAATGGTTATTTCAGCAGAACCTTGCAGCTTCCCCTTAGAGTACACCACTGCCCAAAATAGGCGCTGACCAAAGTCTCTGTCTTATCCAACTGTAAACCTTGGGTGACTGTGTTTAGTCATTTTTACATGAGCCACTTAGTTCATTCACTCCTCAGCCTGCTCCAGTCAAGCTTTTGCCTTCTCCACTCCACCAACAAGCTCTTTTCAGGCCCACCCGGGAGCCTCTACTCCTGTTAAATACAGTTGACATGTTCCAACTCTCATTTCCCTGAACACTTGGTTCATATGTGAAACTACTTAACATTCCCTCCATCCTGAAACACCCTCTTCCACTGATTTTCCTTCCATTTTTCTCTCCCAGTTCTTCTCCCAAGCTCTCCAATCAATCCTCTCACTCTTTAATGGGCTCCTCTCCCTCCCCTACCAGTTAAGTTTCCAGGTTATCATTCTCAGTGAGCAAGCTCTTTTTCCCTCATGTTTTAGCTACCAAATATCTGTGAACCCAGACCTCTCTTGGGTTCCAGTTTCATATATCCAAACCCTGTTAAGATGTCTTAATTTGCCCCAAATAGCACACCATCATGCCACCAAGCACTGTCTCTCTTCCTGGATTACATGACATTTCTGTAGTTCAGGGAAGTGTGCTCATTAATGGAAATGAGAACCGTTCTGGGGTCCCCAAAGTGGAAGCAATTCTGAGAGCTATAATTACCATCCGTGGTTTGATCAGAAATCACAGCCTTGAGGGATTTAGCAGATACTGACCTCAGAGAGGAGTTACGGTTGTTCTTCCTCTTATATCTGTGTCCCCATAGCAGTCTTCATCTACACAGGTAGAAGATGGAGAGAAATAACCATGCTTCTCGTCTGCACTAGTGATGTCAGCCTAGAGAGGTGAAAACAAAGGTGGAGGGGCTCAAATGGATGGAGAGTGAGCTCAGTCAGATTCCCCCAAATGCTCAAATGTGTCCCAAGAATATAAACCAAACCCACTCATCTAGCTCTGATCCCTAGAGCTTTAATCTTTCAAGGACACAATTCCTTCCTGTATTTCTAATAATCACTGTTTCTAGCTTTTCTGGAAATTCCACCAGTCGTCCTCTCTCTCCCAAGCACTGAGTCACAAAAATAGAAACATGAGAAAAGTTAGTTTGACCCCTTTGCTTTCAGAAATGCACTGATGGAAAGAGCCTTAGGGAATGTGGTGTGGAATCCTTCCTTAACTGGTTCTTCTATCTCAAGGAAAAATAAACTGAAAGAAAGGATACTAAAATGCTTAGTCATCCATGGGAAAGGGATTTTGTGTGAAACAGTTCACACTTGCATGATTATAGTGTTTCAAGAAGGAGTTTTTAGTATCCATGAATGGGCTTTATCAGACTATATAATCCTGCAGAAACAGAGAGCTACATGTTTTTGTGTCTGTGCATTTTTCTGAGGAGAGCGACCATAGCTCTTATCAGATTCTCAAAGGGGTGCCTGACACCCCAACAAGTAAGAACTACTCACTTAGAGGTTAACTTAGTTGTACTGGGTATCTTTGCTGTATAACAAATTATCCCAGAACTTAGAAGTGTAATACAACTAACATTTATTATTATCTCTCAGGTTTTGTGGGTCAGTAATTGGGGACTAGTTTAGCTGGGGGACTGGGCTCAGGGTCCCCTGTGATGAGGCAGTCACAAAGTCAGCTGGAGTTGCTGCCATCTGAAGGCTTGCTTGGGGCTGCTCAAGTGGCTGCTGGCAGAAGTCCTCAGTTTCTTGCTGGCTATTGGCAGGGGGACCTCCATTCCTTGCCACATGGACCTCACCATTGGCTGCTCAGTGTCCTGAGTGAGTGTCCGCTACTGAATGAGTGACCAAGGGAAAGAGCAAGGAGGAAGCCACGATGCCTTTCATGGCTTAGTCTCAGGAGCCATACATTTTCACTTTTGCTGCATGCTATTCTATAAGCACGACAGCTCACACTCAAGGGGAAGGAAGTAAGCTCCACTTTTTGAGGGGAAGTGTATCAAATAATTTGTGGACATATGTTTAAACTACCAAACTAGTAAAGAGGCCTTACTCTACAGGCTTGCTGAAAGCAACTTTCTCTCCCCTTGTACAATCCTTCCCCTTCTTCTACCACTTCATTTTTGGTGTTTGGGACTTCCCCAGGGTAGGGGAATCCCCATGGCCTTGGACAAATTATTAAACTTCTTTGTGTCTCAATTTTTCATTGGTTACTGGGAACAATAATACCTACTTTGTAGGATTTTTGTATGAGGATTTAGTGAAATGCTGGATTAATAAATGTTTTACAATGTTAGTGATAATAATAGTGACCCCTCCCTCAATCTAGAGACTTCCATTTCCATTAAAAAGAATTGCATATTTATGGACTGTAAATATTCTAGAAGGGATGAGAAGTGATATTTATTTATTAAGAATTTATTTGTAGAGTAGGTGCTGTAGGGTAGGGAGAAACAAAAGCAATTAAAACAGCCGCTGTCCTTAATAGGTCTAAAATGTAGTTGGGGAAAAGATATCTATGCATGAAACAGGAGTGCTTTGAAAATCCTGTGACACTCAGGAACAAGACAGAGTATCTGCACGGAGTGTAATTTTAAGGTTAAGATTCAGGCCAGAGAGCATGAGTGAAAATTAAAGGAAGATAAATACTGAAGTTTGAAAGAGGGCCACAGAAAGATTTTCAGGGCCATAGCAGGAAAAATTAAGGGGTAAAGAAAAGGATTTATAAAGTCAAGATTTCACAGAGAAAGAAATAAACTTAAAGGAAAAACAGAGGAGTTTTTCTGACAGAAGAACTGGTTTGTGTGGAGGCAGTGCCTGAAGGAGAGCGTTATCCTATTTATCAATCTATTTATTGAAACAAAGATTTTCTGTTCACCTTTCAAGGGCAAGAAAAGTATCTATAGGCTTCTGTAATCTAGCACAGTGAGCTGTGGAGGATACTGTTTTTAAAAATGCAAACTGGAAAACCACTTCTCTAATTCCGACTTCAGGTTAAGATGCTTACTGGCAAGCGTTCAACGGAGCTGCTTCCCCGCAGCCCAGCTTTTCTGCTTGCCTCCTATGGTGGGAGGGGCCGGATTTCCAGGAGCTGCTTGGTTCTACACAGCTCTCATGGGCAACCTCACAAGGCCCGGTAAGGAAGAGCAGAGAGGTGGCTCCATCCTGGACTCAAAGGCCCATCTGCAGCATGGAGGGCATGGGAAGCAAGGATGATCCGATACTCCTGGGGCCTTCAGTGGCCAACTCTCATCTCTGAGGTCTGACTCTTTACTATCTTGTTTTGGAGAACTAACCTAAATTAATTTTAGTCTATAAGTAGCCCAAGATGTTTGGAAGTGGGTGAGAGTCAGCTGCCTGCTATTACATTATAATGACAGCAAAACAAAAACCAGATCTTATCCCTTTATAGAGACATATATTAAATAAACATTCATGAGCAATTAGGCACAGAGCATTTCATGCTACCTGCCCTGTAGGTTTCCCCAAGTCCCAGCTCCTGTCCTTTTAAGTGACCCAATGGCTGCCTGGCATAAATAGTTCATTGGCGGCAGAACCAACAACAATTCAAAGGCATTTCATTATCCTTGTGATCAGCACCAGGCAACAAGAAACACCCCCTAAAGCTATGTCTGGAGACAGGAGTGGTTCAGCATCAAGTGTCTGGCACCCTCCTTACAGGTTCATGCAAATGGCCTTGCTAGACTCTTAAAAGGTGCGGGCAAATGCGAGGAGTGCCTCTGAAATATTTTAGCCTATTCACATACCTTGACTATCTTTAATTTCATCAGTAAGAGCTCTTATCTATCATTCCTCATGCTAAAGACCAAGCCCCAAATTTCATCAAATAAAATCCATTTATGATATTATTGTGCTGATGTGCAGTGTCTGCTGTAGAGCAAAGGATAGATTACTCAAGCAATTGCAGGGGCCACCTTGGCAGATGACCTGGAATTGAAGCTTAATCTAACTAGTGAGTAAACAGCATTACATGTCAATACTGCAGTAATTTCAAGTAAATTACAGATATCAAGACACTTGCCTTGGCCTGGAAGGAAAAAACAATCATTTTCACAAGGTTCAGTGCAGCTAGTGGATACCAGGATCATCAGTCCTAGGTTCTGGGACTATTTCATCAGTCACAACTTCTGTGTGGAAAGACGATTTGAGATAAGATTAAAGTCTGTGAGACTGTATGGAGGACTCCAAATTCCTAAGCATTATATTACAGGGAGATACTTGTTACTTAAAAGAGGTTATTGTAGTACAAGTGGAAGGAAATATTATTTCACATGGTTCTTATGAACCGGATTACCCCCCACGGGTAGTTCAGACTGTAAACAAATAATTCATTCTAAGGCAGATCAAAGGTCAAAACGTGGAAGCCCACAAAAATATTTTATTTGGCCTGAGCAACATTGTAAAATTACTGAATTTGATCATTATACTTAAAAAAATCAATTGACATTCCCATAAAAATCTGGATTTGCAGCTTCTCTTGAAAACAACCAGACCTGGCAACAGCAGGTCTGCACTTCCTGCTGCTGAGGCAGGAATCGCGGGCCCACATAACGGGCATTTCCTCTCCTGCTTGCAGTCCTCACAGTGCCCTAATCATTCCCAACACTGAGGTCCACTGCCAGGTGCCACTTACAGCCTCACCTACACCGCCATATTTCTTGTAGTAGAGTTCAGAGAAATGTGAACTATTTCTTGTGTCTTGAGCAGCATTGCAGCATCAAAGTATGGGCCCTAGATACAGATGGCCTCATTTTGAATCCTGGTTCTTGTTTACTCTCTGGTTATGTGACTTTGGGCAAGTTGCTTAACCTCTCTAAGCCTCGGTTTCCTTATTTGTGAGATAAGAATAGTACTGTCACTTACTTCATAGGGTTGCTGTGAGGAGGAAAACAGGGCCGCCCCCGACAAGTGCCTCTGAGAGGCCTGCACGGCCCACCCAGCCCATCTTAATCTTTCGTGTTACCCGCTTGGCCCCTGTACGCATTGGGCTTGTGATATCTGATTTAAATAAATATTTGGATATCACTTCATGAGGAAGTATTAACAAAATCGATGCCCTGACCAGTGCAGCTCAGTTGGTTGGGCATCATCCTGCAAAGTGAAAGGTCTTAGAGTGATTCCTGGTCAGGGCACGTGCCTGGGTTGCGGGCCCAGTTCCTGGTTGGGGTGTGTGCGAGAAGCAACTGATCTATGTTTCTCTCACGCATCGATGTTTTGCTCCCTCTCTTTCTCCCTTTAAAAATAAGTAAACAAAATCTTAAAACTGGGTGTCCAGAAGGCGCTCCTCACTTCAAAAATCATGTTATAGAACACCTCTTAACTATCTGCACCAGTCCAGCCTTGAAACTAAGTTAACAGATCAGTATCCTGGGTGGATCATGAAACTGAATTTCTGCCCAAATGGTCCCTTGGAATAAAATGATATCCCTGCTTCAATAGACACCATGTCTTATTGAAAATACAAACCACAAAATGAGAGAAGATATTTACAATACACGTAGCGGCATAGGAATAGTATCAAAAGTAATATAAAAAATTTCTACAAACTAATGAGAAAAAGACAGTCAGTTCTATAGAGAACAATGGACAATTTATAGAGGAAGAAACAGGAATGACTTATTAACTTTCATTGTCTGGATTGCTCAGTTTCATAGCAATCCAGAAAAATTAAAGTGAAAAGCACAGTGAAATATCATGTCGCACCCATCATATCAGCAAAACTTGTACAGTCTGACAATATCACCACCAGGTCTGTGCATTGCTGGTTGAATGAAGATTGGCCTGACCTCTGCGAAGAGCACTTTGGAATTCTGTAAACATGTTCATCCAAGGTTCCAGCAGTTTCATTCCTAGGAATCAATCCTAGATAAACCCTTACAGAGATGCACCAAGAGACAAGCTCAAAAATGTTTATGGCTTCACTGTCTGTAACATCCAAAACCGCTAACTTATATGCTGATGAGCAGCATAGATAAATAATGACACATTCATACAGTAGGGTAATGTGCAGTTACTATATCCATCAACCAGAAGTGAATTGCATCAGAAAACACACACTGTGACATCATTCATATCAAATAGCAAGCAAAGCAGTATTACATATTGATTGGAGATAAAGGTATAAAAATGTATGAGAATCCTAAGTGCCAAATTTAGGATATTAATTATCTGTAGGAGAAAGATAGGAAAATGAGATCCAGGATGGGTCATTTCTTAAGTTGGGAAGGCAGGTAATACCTGGTTGTGTGTGTTATACTAGTGTTTACACATTTTTGTACATATTAAATATTATGAAATAAATTTTAAAATAAATGACATTATTAATTTTTATTTTGCAGGTTTTATTATGTTAGAGCCAACTGAAACTCCTTCCAGGCTGTATTAGTCTCCTGTTGCTGCTTTAGCAAATTGCCAGAAATTTAGTAGCACACAACTTTATTACTTTATAGTACTGGCCTATCTCCCATCTTCAAAGTCAGCAGCATAGCACCTTCAGATCTCTCTCCCTGACCCCACCATTGCTGTCAGCTTATCTCCTCTGAATCTCACCCTCCTGTCTCCCTTTTATAAGGAACCTTGTGATTACATTGGCCCACTCAGATAATCCAGATAACTTTCTATTTCAAGTTCCTTAACCACATCTGTAAAATCTCTTTGCCATGTATAGTAACATATTCACAGGTTTTGGGGTTTAGGACATCTTTGGGGGGCCATTTTCTGCCTGGCACATGGGACTTAAAACATTTGGCAGACCCCAGTGCTATGTCTATTGTGCTCAATGGAAAACCCCCTGGCCTGCTTAGCTGTTACTAAGTATCTGAATCATTTTCTCTGAACTGGATGGATTTTCCAGTCAAAACCAGGGTTGGGGTGTGAGGCTGGGGGGCGGGGGGGGGGGGTGTTGGCAGGGAGAGAATCACAGAGGCCGGAAATTCCCAAACTGGAGAAAAGGGTCCAAAACTATTAAGAGTGGCTCTGAACTGGAACAGTTAGATCTCAGAGTTGCCTCAGAGCAGCAGGACTGATCACTTTAAAACATAAATCTGATCATGTCCCTCTTCTGTGTAAAACTTGGTCAAAGCTTCCGCTTGGCTTTAAAACAAAGCCTTTAAAGTGATCCCAGTTTCTCAACATCAGCGCTACTGACATTTCCGGCTGGATAATTCTTTGTTGCCAGAGACTGTCCTGTGCATTGCAGGATGTTTAGCAGCATCCAGGGCCTCTTCCTATTTGATGCCAGTAGCACCCCACACACCCACATAAACACATTTGGGACAATCTTGCCAAATGTCCCTGAGGGACAAAACTGCCCTTGGTCGAGAACTCCTATCCTAGGAAGTCCAACAGGATGTGGGCCCTGCCCATCTCTCCGCCCTATTTTCTCTCCTTTAGCCAGCTAAAGCTCTCCCAGCTTAACACAGCCAAGTCCCTCTGGCCTCTGGATTTCTGCATACGCTGTTCCCTCTTCCTGGGTCACTCCTTCCCACATCTCCTCACCTGGTGAAGTTTTTCTTTGTGTTGAAGGGAAGCGGAGTTTTGCCACCCGCAAATATGCCTTTTTTTGAATATTGTTTATTTTAAGCAGGTTATTAAAAATAATAATAATAATAACAAGACTCAGGAAGAAGCTCTGACCCAAAATTGCCTAAATGAATTTAGGCAGAGGACCTGCTCCAGTAAGGGAGCTAACATCATATAACTCGTCGGCAGCCATCCGTCTCGAGAGACGATGGTGTAACTTCTTAAGAGTCTATCTGCACCGCCGAGAATGGTTGTGCAGTCCGACTCGGGAGTGACACGGTATCTGTCTCCTCCCGTGTTGAATTGACATCTTGCGATGACGCTGGAGTGTCCTCTCCAGTGAAATTGAAGCTACAGAGCCTCGAGAGACGATGGTGTAGCTTCTTAAGAGTCTATCTGCACTGCCGAGAATGGCTGTGCAGTCCGACTCAGGAGTGACACGGTATCTGTCTCCTCCCGTGTTGAATCGACATCTTGCGATGATGCTGGAGTGTCCTCTCCAGTGAAGCGAAGCTACAGAGCCTGGGCAGGGTGATATGGAGGGTCTGCTGTTGCCCATGCAGCAGACCTCCCCTCTCTTCGCAGCTGAAGGATCCAAGGGAAAGACGGAGTCAATACAGCTTGGCTTCAGGTGCGCCGCAGGAGTTGCCGGTGTTGACTACAACGTCAAACCGCCTTAGGGACTCCGGCTCCGGATTTTCTGTCGGGGTTTACTCCCTTAGCCTTTCCCCTGAAGAGGTATGCCGCAAGGCAGCGGAGGTTTTTTGGAATCAGAGTTTTCCTTCTCTGATGTGCCCTGACTGGAAGATCGAACCAGCGACACTTAGCTCGCAGGCCGACGCTCAATCCACTGAGCCAAACCAGCCAGGGTGGATCATATAACTAGATAACTATATTTTAATATAAACTAAGTGTGGCAAACAGGAAAGAACCCAGAAAATCTGTTTGGTAGACTCCCCTCTGTGTCCCATTGTTTCTGGGTGGCCTAGCAATAATTTGTTTACCAAATATTTGTGCCTTCCCATCTGTTTGTGAATTGCCTACCTTCTCTTTGAAGTATAAACCACTACCCCCTTCTCCTTAGCTCAAGATGGCATATAGGCCTCACCTGCCTGATTTGTCCTGCGGTCCCATATTCTTACAGGAACCCCAGTATGCACATACATAATTAAATTGGGTTATTTTCCCCTGTTAATCTGTTTCATGTCAATTTGATTATTAGGCCAGCCAGAATATCTCAGGGGAGAAGGGGAAAATTTCCCTACCCCAGAGTGTTTCAGTCTAAATGGCTTCAGCTCAGACACCCCTCCCTGCCCCTTTCAGAGGCCCCTGCTATGTGCTGCAGCAGGGTCCCACCCTGTAAACCGTCCTTACATCTGCCATTGTTTGTCTGCCTTCTCCACCAAACTGTCGCCCCCATGAGGGCAGGGCCTGTGACAGTCTTGTCCTACTGATTAGTGACTACATACATGGTCTGTATTATCTCAGGATGGCAGACACTGTTGGCCCAACCCCCATCTGTCCCAGAATCAGATGCTCAGAATAGGAATCAGACCATGAAGTCAGGTAAACCCCCTTGGAAGAGCTGGGATTCACTGTCTGCTCCTTGTGTCTGGACTGTGTGGGCCCCATCAGAGATTAAATAGTAACTCAGAGTGTGATCTGAAAAAGAGCTTTTTCCTGAGGGCCATGAACCCAAGGGTACCTATGGCTACACATGAGGAATCTTTTGCCCCAGGGGCTCCTGTTAAATGAGGCCCTATGTTGAGGAAGAGCCAGCACCTGAACTGGCACCAGCTGCCAGGACTCTTTGGGAAGAGAGCCAGACAATGTTGACTCTGCAGATGGGGAACAGCCGAGCAGGGATAGAACTGTCACCAATAAGCTCTGGTACAACAGACTGTTCACAGGACAGCATCCCCAATAGGAGAAATCTAGACCCTGGCTAAATTCCCTTTGTCCACCCCAATGTGAGGCATCTATAGGCAGGCAAAGAGCAAAGATCTAACACCACAGAAGCTCGGCCTTGTCTTGTCAAATGATCAGTGCTTTATCCTGATTCAAAAGTTGTAGCTGAGACTCTGAAATAAAATCCACTGAACAGTGCTGAAAAGGCAAAGCCCAGTGCCCAGCAGTAGGTGCCCGAATTTTCCATGACAGGTAGGCTTACCCTTTGCCTGGGCCAGTTCCTCATGATCTCCCAGCACCAAGTGGCCCAGGCTAAGTCAATCATGTTGTAAAGCCTTATATTCTTTGTATTAGGTGCTTAGTACATTCCTTTAAACATATATACATTTCTCCATAACAAAAAAGTTATTTTCTGACTATATAACGTATGCTCCTTGTAAAAAATGCAAACAACACCAAAAAAAAGTATAGAGAAAAATCATCATGAGATAACTGTCATCAACATTCTGCTGACCCTGCTTTTCTACATCTTTTATCCAAGTGTACACATAAATGTGATTTCACATACATCAGGTGACCTTCTTTGCTCAAATGCATGTATTAAAAAGGAAACTTTCTATTAGCACCACTAGCAACAAACTGCCTCACTTACCAGAATAGAAGGCAAACCCCAGCAAACACAGTGCAAGCAAAATAGTGTGATTAAATATCTATCCAGTCAGACAGCATGGCTCCCAAGGGCCCGAAGCCAGAGGCCCAGTCTCTAGGAGTTCAAAAGGGTAATTAGTGAGTATTAGAGGCTTGACAGGTTAGACCGAAGGAAGACTTTCTCCCAGATACAGTCAGAAGTACTGAAAGAAAATTGAAAGACAATCTTTCTCTACTCCTACTGTTATCTGTTCCACATCTGTGTAGTAACCTAACTTTCTGGGGTACCCTCAAGTACCTCCCACATTCTATGGAGAAGGCAGGGAGCAGAGCCTGCAGTGCCCCCTAAGACAGCATGGAGGAGAAAGGCCCTGTAAACATCAGCCCCTGGCCCACAGAAACCTCAATAAAAAATAAAGTCTGTCACCACATCTCAGAGGCACCAATGCTGATTCTGACCCCACCCCCAGCACCCCCAGGCAGCCCTCCTTCCTCAGCCTGGAGCCCACAGGAGATGTCAGGGCTCTTTTACTCCTTTTTCACAAAGAATCTTCTGTCTCAGGAATCAACATTCCTGCGCAGGAGACCCAAAGTCTTGTGTGTGTCTGTGTTGGGACAAGATTTTCTGCCATGGGTTGGGTCCCCTGGAAGGGGCAGACAGGGTGGGGCAAGTAGGGCACCCAGTGTGCGAAACTGAAGAAGGTGCTCACTCTCAGCTGCAGACCCTCACGACCTTGAGAGGGGGCACCTCACTTGTCTAACCCTCTTCCTGGCCCTGGGAGACTGAGCAGGGCCATGAGACATTCAGTGCGGGAAAAGAAAGCACTGGATGTTCACCTTACTTTACCCTACACCATGTACAGAAAATAAATTTGGTGTGTTCAAGCGAAAACATGAAAGGAAAGCTTAAAAACTTTTTAAAATATAGGAGAAATTTTGAAATTGCTTTGTGATTTGAGGGTAGAGAAGGATTTCTCAAAGACACCAAAGAACAAATCATAAATTAAAATGTTGATAAATTCGACTGTTATAATTTTTCTGACTGTTTTTCTAAAGTCTCCGTAAACAAAGTTAAAAAAACCAAATACAAACTGGGAAAACACATCTGCAATGCATATAACTGACAAAAGATTAGCATCCAGACTCTATCGAGGAGGGTAAGATTTTAAAAAAAACATGAAGAAAATTAGACAAAAGACTTACCAGAAACTTCACAGAACAGGAAACATAAATATCCAATAAATATACAAAACATATTCAAATGCTCTACTCACCAGGGAAATGCAAGTTAAAATTACAATGAAATGCCAGGTCACACCCATCTGGTTGGCAAAAATGTTCAGGCCTGACAATGCCACATGATGGTGAGTGAGGCAGTGAGAGCTGTCTGCCCGCAGAGGGAATGAGGGTTAGGGGGGCTGCTTGGTGCTACCTGGTAAAGGCAGAGGCATGTAGGTATGCACAGCCTTTTACCTGGATTTTTATTTATTTTTTAAAAGATTTTATGTATTTATTTTTAGGGAGAGAGGAAGGGAGGAGAAAGAGAGGGAGAGAAACATCAATGTGTGGTTGCCTCTCATGGGCGCCCCAACTGGGGACCTGACCCACAACCCAGGCATGTGCCCTGACTGGGAATTGAACCAGGGACCCTTTGGTTCACAGGCTGGCACTCAATCCACTGAGCCACACTGGCCAGGGCCTTTTTGTTTTTTAACTAAAAGAGTTGACAATTTTATATTCACAGTTCACAATACAAATGAAAATTGCTTTTTTTGGTCCCACTACTCCCCTCCAAAACTATTCTCTTAGATAAGAAGGGGGAGCAAGTCTTCCTTGTCATGCTGTTAGAAAACACCCAGAATCACAGAACCATGACCTCCTGGTGAAGTAGAACAAGTAATACAAAACTGATAGACAGAGGATCCCTGTCTTCTTACTTGTCTGGTCGAGTCATTCCTGGCCAAGTGGGTACCACCATGGACGGGCCCAGGTGTCACTGGCATGTGGCCTCCCACAGGCGGCCTCACTCCAGGAGCAGGTCCCACCTGCATCATCCCAGGAGGAGAAGAAACCCCCATATGTGGTGCTGGCAGCATACCAGGGAGAGGGGGACTTGGGAGATTGGGAGGGGGGGCGGGGGGGGAGTGGGATCATTGCTCCTGTAGGAGGAGGAGCAGAGAATGGAGTAGGAGGCATCTTCCGGTTTTCTGTCAAACAGGCTCTGAGCCGGCTCTTCCATCCATTCTGACAGTAGTCTTTCACACTCTGTGCTTCCCACCACTGCAGTGTGTCTTTCTCACGGATGGAGAGTCATGGGCGAGGCATGGGTTGCAGCAGCCAACAATACAACTCAGGCTGTTGGCCACTCCACTAGGCGCTGCTGGAAGTGACGTACCTGGACCCTTCTACCCTCAATTCTTCCAAAACCTGGCATCCCACTACATCTTCCTCAGTTCAGCTCTGAACACAGCTCTTTCCTCTTTCGATGCCTTCAATGGCTCCCCATGGCCTAGGAAAGAAACGTCAAGCTCTAATGACATTTTAGCCTTTGTGGTGTAACAACTTTCGGTTTACATCCCACTCTGCCTTATGTTCTTAATACTCTTCTCATAAAATTAACTGCACAGGCTGAAGTATCTCTTTTAAATCTTTAACCATATGAAATGTTAAATGAGGTGGTGGTGGAGCTGGAGGATAATTAATTTTATACCTTTATGTTATATGTGAATACCGTGGGGGGGGGGGGCGGGGGGCGGGGTTATCCCTGGCTGGTTTGGCTCAGTGGATTGAGCGTCGGCCTGCGAGCTAAGTGTCGCTGGTTCGATCTTCCAGTCAGGGCACATCAGAGAAGGAAAACTCTGATTCCAAAAACCTCCGCTGCCTTGCTGCATACCTCTTCAGGGGAAAGGCTAAGGGAGTAAACCCCGACAGAAAATCCGGAGCCGGAGTCCCTAAGGCGGTTTGACGTTGTAGTCAACACCGGCAACTCCTGCGGCGCACCTGAAACTAAGCTGTATTGACTCCGTCTTTCCCTTGGATCCTTCAGCTGCAAAGAGAGGGGGGGTCTGCTGCATGGGCAACAGCAGACCCTCCATATCACCCTGCCCAGGCTCTGTAGCTTCAGCTTCACTGGAGAGGACACTCCAGCGTCATCGCAAGATGTCGATTCAACACGGGAGGAGACAGATACCGTGTCACTCCGGAGTCGGACTGCACAACCATTCTCGGCGGTGCAGATAGACTCTTAAGAAGCTACACCATCGTCTCTCGAGACGGACGGCTGCCGACCCGAATACCGGGGCACAGGGAAGCTGAATGTCTACCCAAGGCCACCCCACAAGATAGAGAATCGGAGGAGACCCCGACTTTTCTGAGTTCCTGATCAGGGCTCTAACCACTGTACCTTTCCCCCTAGCTGGACATATCACAGGCCTGGCTATGGCGGTACATGGAATCCAAACCACTTTGGCTCCCTTCACATCACTCTACTTTACAAAACAGTGACAGTCACCATTTGTCACAAAATAAAATATATGCCAGGGAGCTGGACAGGAAAGCACTTTCTGTGCCAGCAGCTTGCCGGTCCCAAAACGCTTGATCCCTGAATTGGGATGCCCTTGTATTCACCTTGTCGACAGGGAGCAGCCAGATCTCTCCTTCACTGTAATTGGGTTAGTCTTTTGGGTTTGCCCTCTTCCTAGCTGTCAAAAGAGATTATACAGAAATGTACTGCTGCATCGACCGCAGTTCACGTGCAGGCTGAGGCCAAAGCAGGAGGAAATTTCCAAATCCATTCATTAATCACCTTAAATACCAGGTTGCTGCTGGCCGCATTTTCTTCCAGCTGTAATCACTTTTGCTTCAGCCAGAGCTCAGAGGTCATCCTGGGAGCTGCAGTGCCTTCAGCAGAGAATGGAGCACAAACAAGGGGGAGGGGGCAGGGGGTGGCAGGGCTGGGGCAACCCGTGAGGGTCTGTACTCTCCCGGGCAAGTGTTCACATGCCTGAGAGGGTGTGACATTAAATAACAAAATTTAAAACACACAATGAGTCAAGACAGAGCCCCCAGAAGAAAGAAAAAAGCTTTTCTTCTGCTTTTAAACAAGGGGACCTGAACTTTCTTGCACTGACCACAGCCTAGCTGTATCTTATCCTGTTCAGGATGCTATAACAAAATAGCACACACTGGGTGGCTCATGAACAACAAAAAATTATATCTCACAGTTCTGGAAGCTGGACGTCCAAGGTCAGGGTGCCAGCATGATCAGGTGAGGGCCGTCTTCCAGGCTGCAGACTTTTCATCATATCTTCTTAAGGGGAAGGGGTAAGAAGCTCTGGGGAAGCTTCATTTAGAAAAAGTACTAATCCCATTTCCAAGGGCATTCCTCCCCAAAGCCCCTCCTTCTAATACCATTATCTTTGGGGGTTAGGATTTCAACATATGAATTCAGGAAGACACACACATTCAGACTATAGCCGTTTCTAAACTCTATGGGTAGAAGGGAACATTTGTCTCCTCAGAAACCCATAGGTGCCTATAAAAGTGAAACCCAGCCCATTTGCCTTCCTGATCAGCACCTGGTGGGTCTATGGAGCCAGGTTCTGTGAAGACCTCTGACAGCTCACCTGAGGAATCCTCAGACTTCAGTGAGCAAAAAGTCACCTACAGAGGGAGTTTTCAAGGGCAGCCCTAGAGGTTCTGGCTCTGACGAAGGGCCCAAGATTTTGCAAACTAACAGGATCCAGGTCTGCCAAGGCTACAGGCCTGTGGCCCACACTTTGAGGGACATTGGTGACTACTTCACAGACGCAGCAACAGGGACCAGGTGCCTTGCCCAATGGCACACATCCATTAAGAACAGGAACCACAGAAACCGATCTCTGCACTCCAGCAGCGCCTCTCCATTGACCAGTCATGGTTCTCAGGGAGTTTGAGGAAGGCGGGAGTAAGTTAGGGCCATGCTCTAGAAGTTTCCATAAATGTTTGTTAAGCAAATGAGTATTTAGGCAACTGAATAAACACCTCCTCATGCCCCCTCTGAGGCAGGGCAAGTAGCACTAGGGAGCAGGAAAAAATCGCCTTTGGAGCCTCAGTTCCCTTAATGATAGCTGATATTCATGAAGCACGTGCCAGGCATTTACCCTCTCCATGAACCTATGGGTTAGGCACCATTATTATTATGGCCATTCTACAGGTGAGGAGACTGATACTCTCTGACTAAAGTCACAGAACCCGAGTGCGGAGGCGGAATTTAAAAGATGCACTCTGACCTCACAACCCAAACTCTTCACCATTCCGCCCAAAGAGACTATATCTTTGGGAACCACTGACTGATTCATTCTGGCTGCCCTCCTGGAGGCCCTCCCGTTCCCCTGCTCTTGAAGTCTTCCCACTTTTACCATCCAGCTCCACTCACAGCTTGCTTTGAAGATTCCACTTAGATGTGCAGCCCCTCTACTCATTTACACCCCTCAGGCAGCTCTCTGGGTCTGATTCAATCCACCTGACCCCCAGCCAGTGCTTCTCATAGTGCAGTGCTGGCCTCAGAGTGGAGGCTCTTCTCTAGCCATGCCCTTTCCATTGGGGTGGGGTGTCAGCAGGGGAGGAGGGCAGGTGAGGGGGAGTCGAGGGCCTGAAGCCCCTCTTCTAGAATGTTCTGCAATTCTCTGGAATTCCCTGCATAAGTGGCCCTGAGCCATTCCCAGGGCTTGCATGGAATTGTCCCTTAGCCCATTCTTATTGACTTTAGAAAGGAGAACAGAGGGGGGAATAGAAATAGCAGTGTGAGAGAGAAACATCAATCAGTTGCTTCATACACACCCCGACTGAGGAATGAACCTGTAACCTATGTATATGCCCTGACTGGGGATCAAACTGGTGACCTTTTGGCTTACAGGATGATGCTCCAACCAACTGAGCCACACCGATCAGGGCAGGTATTTTTCTATTTTTTTTATTGTATTCTTGTTATAGAAATAATAAATATGATTAATTTTTTAATAAATAAGAAATAAAAATGTAACAGTTCAACCACCAAAACTCCCTTTGTTATGTATGCACTGTGTGTATATTTTTTTCAATTTCAGGACAAAATGGAGTTACTTCTCCTGGTCCACATCACCAAACCAAAACTTAGTAACTAACCTAACTGCAGTTTCAATCTCTCCCTGGAGTGAAATTTAAATCAATCATCTGAAATTTTCTGATCAACGCATGAAGTAATCCACCTGATAAAAAGCCCTGCTTTCCTCTATGGAAACTTGTCCTTGTCTGAAGTAATCACTTCTCTTAACTTTTTAGAACTCTTTCTGAGCGTAAAAACCTTCCATGCTGTGCAGCCTCTGGGGGCGTCCTTCTAGTTGCCACAGGGGATGCTGCCCAATTCATGAATTGCTTAATGAAGCCAATTAGATTTTCAAATTTACTCAGTTGAATTTTGTTCTGTAGCACTACAAAGGTAACTACTAGGAAGAAAGAAAAAGGTAACTACTAGAACAAAATTACCAGACGTCTCAAGTTTCCATCAGTCAAAGACTGCTTCAACTAGGGTGCATACATACAACCGAATGAAATGCAGACGTAAAAAAGGACTAGAAAGTTCTCATGATACAGAATATTTCTGAGATAAATTTACTCCATGCAGCTAGATGGCTGCCTTGTTGTTATTTATATGGAGTATTCTCCTCCCTCAGACCTTCCCATGGGACGTTCTCTCTGTGTTCTACTCCAAATATATGCTTGCTCACTCTCCCATTTTCTTCAGGCCTGGGCTCAAATATGATTTAACCAGCAAGGCTTTTGCCAACCACCCAACGTAAAATAGCAACAATTTCCACCATCCTCCCCCCCACGCACACACACTTGCTCCTTATACCCTTAACCTGCTTTTTGCCATAGCATTTATCACTTTCCACTATATACTTACTTGTTTATTTCCCACAAAAATGTAAGCTCCATGAAGCAAGCTCCATGTTCACTTCCAAGTACTGAAAAATGTGCCTGGCACAGAGTTAGGTGCTCAGTAAATATTTATTGAATAAATGAGTATATTAAGTGGAAAAGGAAGATGCTGGGCCATGATTTTTACTATGCTTGTATTTATGAATTTTTAAAAATTTCAAATCAGCAAACATTTATTCAGGTGTACTGTTACCATTGGTGTTTAGCTAGATATTGAGAAGGGTAGTAAAAGAGACTAGACATTGAGCTTAATAAACTGGGAAGCAGGAGCCTGCTTGGCTTTACCAGAAAGCTACTACTTTCCACACTCCAGGGCATCATAGCATTGTTCCGCCAAGGAGATTAACACTCCTCCCTTGTCCCCTCCGGTACCAGATTGCTGGGGGTGCAGGGGGAGGTGCTGGACCATAGAGGCCTCTCAGTCTCACTGGGGGATGAACCCTACCCAAAACCTGCAAAAACCTGAGAAGTTGGTTGGTCATTTTGAGAAAGCACCTGGTCTGTCCCAAACCCTCCTGGTTATAACCCCAGGGTTGTTTGTGACCCACACTTGCATGGTGCACACATCTTTTCTCTTCATGGCCTCCAGGAGGAAGCCTGAATACCGAAATAGAATAAGGGACTCCAGCTGAAAACACACGCTAAGACACTGGATGCTGCACTGGACTATAATATGGAGCATAAACTCTGGGCAATGGCCTTCATCCTGGCCCTATCAGACAAGATTGGACTTTTTCCATGAAGAGAAGAAGATGGGACATTGGCAAGTCAGGAGGGAAACCCCGTAAGTGTATATCATCAATAAGCCATACCACAGAGCCACATCCTCCCATGTGGGTCTTAGGAGATTCTTTTCCTTTAGATACTACAAGAACCCCACTTCCACCGATAACACTACTATGTGGAAACTTCCCATGAATGATTAGAAAGTTGAATAACAGTTTTTAGTCCAATTCAAAATATAATCAAGTCATAAAATACAGATAAAAAGGAATATATGGAGAGCAAGCTTAAGTTAGAGACTTTTAAGCAATGATTTACCGTTACAAACAATGTAGCAATGATTAACCATGTGCCTTTGTATGTTTATTCAATTGCAGTTTACTTGTAATATTATTTTGTATTGGCTTCAGTGTATAGCATAGCGGTTATGCAACAGAAGCCCTGGGCTCTCCGACTGAAACAGAACCCACGGGCTGTTTAGTTAGGGGCCCGATTGCCCACCGCCAGAATTATAACTCTTAATACCAGAGTTTAGTGAAAAGAAAAAGAATTGTTTATTTAATAGTTATATAGATTTAGATTATTTGCAGATTTCTGCCGTTAAGTCTTATTTTCTTTAAAACACCCACAAACAAATAATTCAGCCTCCTTTTACCAAACCAGGCTAGTTTTAGAAAAGTTAGAGATACCGTTTTCCTACTTCCTAGACACAGTTCAGCTTTACCGGTAGCTGCCAATCATTCAATTCTGATTGGGGAGGTCCTTCTGTGTTGTGGTGTCCACCAGCTTTTAATCCAGAAACGCGTTAATTCCCAGCCTTTCCTTTCCAAAACCACAAAGGTATTCCCCCTTCTCCAAGCCGCAAGGTGTTCTCTAAGCTGCATGGTGTTCCTTCCTTTCCCAAGCCGCATGGCGTTCCCCGTTTCTAATCTGCATGGACAGCACCTTCTCCAAACCGCATGGAGAACCCTTCTTTTCAAAGCAGCATGGTGTGTCTAGTTAAAAATGTTTGCCGCTTATTTTTAAATCCCTGACCACCTCTTGTGATGCAGTGAGCATGGCACCCAGTTCGGACCATTCACAGAACCTCATGCAGGCTCTGTAAGCTCTTTCCACACCATCCCATGGTCCAAGACCCCTCCCATCTTCTCGGACCTTGGATGCATCAAATCCATTTGCATAACAAAGACACTAGCCACTAGCCTCAGGCATGCAAAGGCATCCTGAAAGCTGTTTCATTTTCCCCATCCCCCAGCCTGCAGGCTCTGGGGTTTTTTGGACACCCCCATTCTGTAACAGTTAGACAATCATATACTTTACAAAAATGTTCTCCCCTGATATTTCCAGTACCCACCCGACACCATATATAGTTACTATTTATGTTTTTTTGGTTTTTTTTTAAGCCTAGTTAGGCACCTGGCTGGTGTGCCTCAGTTTGTTGGAGCATTGTCCCACAGACCAAAAGGTTATGGGTTTAATACTGAATCAGGGCACATACCCAGGTTAAAGGTTTGATCCCCAGCAGAGGCTTACAAGAAGACAACCAGTCAATGTTTCCCTCCTATATCGATGTTTCTCTCTCTTTCTCCCCCACCCCTCTTCCTCTCTCTAAAAGCAATGTAAAAATGTCCTTGGGTGAAGATTTTTTTAAAAAGAACAAAAAAAAAAAAAAGACTAGTTAGATAAATGTTTCAATGTGCATGAAGTATCTTTAAAAGGTTATAGAAGAAATAGGTCATGCTCATTGCCTGCAGGAAGGTGAACTTGATGGTTGGGAGAAAGAGTGGAAGGGAGAGTTTTCATTATATTCTGTTTGTAGACCCATGGATCGCTCTGGCAGGACTCAGGAAGCCTGTCACGATAGCGCACTCTTTGTGGCTCTTTCTCCCATTCTACCAGGGGCCCAGGGTATCCCCGAAGACCCATTTCTTCTAAAGAATCTGACAAGGCACCAGCTTTCCAGAATGACTCCCCATCATCCTCCTGCCTAATCTAAAAGTAGACTCTGTGAGAAAGAGGCTGATAAGCACATTTCCACAGACCCTAATCCTCGCAAGTGCAAATGAAGGCCACATGCATTCTTAGTCTTTGGGTCTGTAATTAAATCCTCATTTACTGGGTTGGCCAAAAAGTCCACTTAGTTTTTTTAATAAAAGACACTTTTTTCATTTTCATCAATAACTTTATTGATTGGGATATTTTGAGTATGTCGGCTATCTCCTGCTATTGGCTTCTAGTGGGTAGAGGCCAGGGGTGCTGCTAAACATCTTCCAATGCATAGACAGCCCCACAGCAAAGAATTATTTGGCCAAAATGTCAACAGTGCCAAGAAACTTTGCAAACCACTTTGAACATGTCTGAACAATCACAGCATCTTCTCCATACACTGCAGATATCTTTCTTTGCATTTCAGTTGCATTTTTCACCTTTCTTGAAATAATAAAGCATAATACACCAAAAATGTTGCATATTTTCTTCCATCTTCAATATTAAAATGGCTGCACAAAAATTCACCAATTTCAATTGTTTTTAATGCATGTTGAAATGACAGCTGTCACAATACAATTTAACAAGATTGTTTCTAACTAAGTTTAAGACAACTAAGTGCTACTAAAGCCATCTTGTGGAAACAAACCAAACAAACTTTTCTAGCCAATCCAGTAGTAAAAATGTGAATTTGCAGAGATTTCATTCAACTTGTTCAAGTCATGAATTTAATAAGAACAATTTTCTTGCTCCTTTTCACATTTTTATTAGCAATTAAAAGTTCATTAAAGAATTTGTAAAGTTCTTTGCTCACAAATTCTATGAGAAACCTGCTCGACAGAAGATTGCTCACTTTCAATGTTTCTGGTTTTCAAAAATGTAAGCAGAACTTCATTTGAATGCTTTTTCTTTGCGGGGATTTTTTTCTTTTCTGAATTCTACTGTTATATCTCCTAAGTTGATCCCAACTTGACTTGTACTCATTTCCAAGGAGCTAAGAATTTACAAAGTGAAGATGTTTTTCTTCTAAAACATTCAAAATTATTAATACTACTAAGTAAAATGCAAAAAAAGATAAATATTAAATTTTAAAATTTATTTAAATAAAGCTGAATTTTAATTTTTTTAAAATTTTTAATTGAATTTTATTAAATATTATTACAAAAATAAAACTTCACAATTCTGGGAGGTTGCAATTAAGTATTATTTTTTAAAAACTGGTACAAAATGTCTTATCTGTAATACAGCCTGCAGGTTGAAAATTCAGAGACAATGAATTTGGATAAAAATCCTGAGTCAGTTAATAGTCTAGATGACAGAGAGGCTTCTGTGAATTATAAACCTTCTAAGTGCCTGGTCTGAATATCTTAGGAAAGCCGTTTTATCAAGTGTTATCTGCTTCAATTTCAGGAAACCTTTACTTTCAGGTCACCAGAGGGTGTACAGATCCAGTCAGGATTAGGTGCTTTCTTTAGACTTGTCACATGGCTCCAGAAGTCTATTCCCTGGAGTTTGGTGGCCCAAGCGCTGGGCAGCAGTACTGATAGGGGCCTTACCAGTGAGGCTGAAGAATGTCTTTCTGGGGGTATCTTTCCCAAAAGACAAAATTTCCAGTTTGCAGTGTTTTGCTTCAGGTCTTCATCTACGTGGAATACATTGTCAAAAGATTGCTCTACAAGAGCATGGCTAATTTTGATAGATGGTATTAGGCCTTTACAATATTGAAGTATAACTTCTTTTATAAGCTGCAAATCAAAAGAGGCAGCGTCCAGGTGTACTGGGAACCCTATGACTATTTCAAAGGATGAGAGTTTACGGGTATCAGAAGGGGTGGATCTGAGATTTAGAATGACCAAAGTATTTGAAGGGTCTCTACAAATTTTGCCAATTACACCTTAATAATGCCATAGTGCATTCAACTAAACATGAAGATTAAGGGTGATGAGTGCAGTGAAAGTGTTGTAAAACCAGCCAAGCAACAGAGACTTCTCAAAGCACCTGATAAAATTGGTTCCCCGGTCACTATGGAGTTTGAGAGTTCCCTTGGTAGGCATACTCATTCCCAAAGGGACTTTTAGCCACTATAGGGGCAGTGGCCTGTCTACAAGGGAAAGCAAAAGTCCAGTGAGAAAACATACAGATCATGACTAAAACATATTTATATCCATGAGGCAGGGGAAGCAGTGTGAAATCCATTTGCAAACCTTGAATAGTCCATTAGGGAGTTTAAGATGTCTGGGAGCAGTGGGAACAAGCTTCCCTGGTTATACTTTGGACAAGAGGGAAAAATGAGGTAGGTGCTTTTTCCAGCCTTATTAATATTTCCCCACCAATTTCAATTCAGGCATGCTAGCATTTCTCAGTGGGCCATTGGTTTAACACATGCACAGCAGTTAGGAGTGGGAATTGTACAGCCATAGGACTGAGTTGTTATTTGGCCTGAACCAGTACTTTCTCTTTTTGACAAACCAACAATTGTTGGATTTCCAATCTCATTTTTCCTTTTCTGAAGCCAATTGTTGGGCTTCTCTGGCCCATTTTTCTAAGTTATTATTTG
The DNA here is from genome assembly GCF_987537825.1 of Furipterus horrens. Classification (NCBI taxonomy): domain Eukaryota; kingdom Metazoa; phylum Chordata; class Mammalia; order Chiroptera; family Furipteridae; genus Furipterus; species Furipterus horrens. Next base: position 43,114,058 of record NW_028327176.1, on the reverse strand, counting down.
GGGAAATAGCTCTTCAGACCAGCATAGAGGCTGGTTCCCTTAAAGGCACCATTCCTTGCAGGAGTGTCAGCAAGGTGATTTCCTTCAGCTCAGAGAGGCAACTTCAGAATGCCCTGGGATCTTAATAACAGCTAAGCAGGAGGTGAAAGTCCAGCATCCAGTAATTCCTTAGCACACTGGCCTTTTTCATTTTATTTCTGCTGGAAGTAAGTAAGTCACTTTGTTGCCATAGCATTCCAAAATCATGAACTACTCGGAAAGCATATCCACTGTCAGTATAAATGCTGGCAGTTTTGCCCTTGGCTAGGGCGCAGGCCTGTGTGAGTGCATGTAATCTGGCTTGTTGGGCTATAGTAGCTAAAGGCAAAGGTGCCACTTCCATTACATCGAAGGGTATTGATGTTACATATCCTGCACAATATTTGCCATTGTCACCTTTTAAGTAATAATCATCAGCGAACTATGCGAAGTCTGTATTACTCAAAGGAGTTTCCTGCAGATAATGGTGAGGGTCAGGAGGAGATCCATTGGTGTAAAGCAGTTGTGAGGGGCTTCATCAGTAATCTCAAACTCCAGGGTCGGTGAGGAAGCAGTCAATTCTGGGATTTTAATGCCATTTAATATGCCAAGAATCTGTATCCTACTTCAAATATCTTACAGCTATAACTACAAATGCAAGAAAATTTTTATTCTTTCATATGGCAGTGTTCCACAGACACTGTAGTATATTGCTACAGAAGGGTTGCCAACACATCACACCTCCCTGTGTCCAGCTCCTTTGCAATATGATTTTTGCCTGCCTCCTATCAAGAGAGAGTCTGTATCCTCCCTTCCCCCCCGGGGATCTGGATGTCCCTCAAGGCTTGATTGGTCAATAGTAACACTGGGTAATTCCCAAGGCTAGGCTTTTGCTTTTGCCCTCCAGGAACATTTCTGCCATTCTGTGAAAAAGCTCATTCTAGCCTAGAAGATGAAAGGCTATTTGGAGAAGAACAGAGGCATCCCAGCCAACAGCCAGCATAACTGCCAAACTTGTGAATGAAACCATCCTGGATCATCCAGCACCCCCGGTTGTGCTGCTGGCTGATTGCAGCCACGTAAGTGACCCCAACAGAGACTGGCAGAAAAATCGCCCAGAGGTCCCCAGCCAAGAATTGTGAGCAAATAAATTATTATTTTAAGCCACCAAGTTTCAGTGTGGTTACACAGCAACAGATAACTGACATAGACACTTTGTGCAACTGTTATGAATACTGAGCTAATTCATGAATGCTTCCAGAATCACAAATTAGAAAAAAATAAGAAAATGAACCCTTGACACTATTGAGAAACAACATTTCATTAGACCAGGACCTACTGAATTTATGTTCTTTGAGAAGAGGGATGTGACAAATTCATTTGTTTTTTGTCTTATCTACATGTATCAGCCAACTAAATTCTTTCTACTTCCAAAGCAGTGGCTGTCTCCAAGGTCAGCAGAGGCATGACCCACAAACCTTCACAGCATTTGGACTCAGCAGTCCTTTCTAAGGGCAATATTACCCTGGCCCCAGTTTGGGAAAATGGTTGAGGCCTTTTTTGGGGATTTGCCTGTGAACTGTGACTAAGGAAAATTGGTAATGACTATTAAATTTAAAATATCCCAATTTCTTATACATCAATCCAGCTTTAAGGAAAATATCTTACAGAAATAAAAGGACCAATGTATTAGAGTAGCTGTGCAAAAATGTTTATCACAAGCATTAATTAAAGTAGGAAAAAGTAGAAACAACTTAAACATCATTGATAGAGGTCTATCCACATTAGCAAATGTTATACAACTGTTGAATAGATTGTTATACCTATTAATTTGAAGAGATTTATTCATTCACCCTTTCATTCATTAAACATGCACTGAGCATCAGCTATGAAGCCAGCACTATTTTAAATACCAGAAATATAGCATGGAGCAAGATTAGGTGTGTTGCTCATGAAATTTACATCTTTATGGAGAAAGACCATTAACAAATAAGTACTATGTCGGATGGTGGTAAGTCGGAGCTATGAAGAATAATGAAGGTGGGTCCAGAGACTGTATCTGGAAGGAAGTGAGGAAAAGAACTTTGTGGCTATCAGAAGGAAGGACAGTCTAGACTGAGGAAACAGCAGGTGCAAAGGCCCTGACTTGGGGTGTGCTTGGTGGGATATCTAAACATCAAGGAGACCAGGGTGGCATGGGGACAAGGATAGGAGGTAAAGTCAGAGAGGAGAGCCATAGAGTTGGTGTGTGTGTGTGTGTGTGTCACAAAGGGCCTTGTAGCTGCTGGTGAGGACTTTGGTTTTTACTCTGCAAAGGTGGGAAGCCACTCACTGGAAGGTTTTGAGCTGAGAAGCATGACCTGACTTAGGTTTTTAAATGTTCCTCTGGCTGCTGTAAGAACAGACTGAAGGATGCTGCTACAGTGAGACAGATAAAGAGAGAGAGGATGGACCTAACACCAAGGTGGAGAAAAGTGGTCAGATTCCAGATTCCAGATTAGTTTTGACAAGGGCCTGCAGGATGTGCTGGGAGAACTGGATGTGGGGTGTGAGAGGGAGCCAAATGGCCATTAAGTAATGTTAATGAGAACAACTGGTTTTAGAGTAATGTGAGCTTAGCATGATCCCATTTTTTTGTTCAAATAAACAGCAAATAAAACACCCTCTCCTCCTTGTGCATGGATATTTGTGTAGGCGTTATATGGCCACTCCTAGAGCCGCCATGACAAAATACCACTGACTGGGTGGTTTAAACAACAGAAATGTATTTTCTCACAATTCTGGAGGCCAGAAATCGAATATGAAGATGCTGTCAGGATTATTTCTGGTGAGACCTCTGCCTGGCTTGCAGACCACTGCCTACTCACTGTGTCCTCACAGGGCCTCTTTCCTGTAAGGCCCCACCCTTATGACCTCACTCAACCTTTATTATCTCCAAATATAGTCACACAGGGGTTTAGGATTTTAACATTTGAATTTGGGGAGATCACAATTCAGACCACAACTACTAGCATAGAGAAAGTTAGCATCAATCACCTGAGGGACTGGGGCCAGTTGACTGTTGATTAATTTTTTCCTTTGAACAGTTCCATTGGTTGCAGTGAGTACATGTCAATTTAAAAAATGTTGACATGGTATTTAATATAGAAAGACTTTAAGAGTGATAAAAAGCTAGCTTGGTTCAGAATTCATTCCTGCACATATTTTCTCAGGCCACCACTAGCCTCTGGTTCTGAGCTCCTCTTCCTGGCTCCTGGTCCATTCACAGCCTTGAGGCTGGGGAAGGGGAAGCAAGGATGCTCAGGCAAGCTCAGCATTTGGTGATGGGGTTAAAGGAGCCAAGGAGAAAGTAAGTGGATACTCTTCCCCTCCCTGAATCAAGTCTGGGACATCCATGACAGAACCCTCTTCCCTTCCCTGGCAGGCAACTCAGATTAGAGTGTCTGAGATGGAGGTGACTGGAAGGAAGCCTTAGCGACTCTAGCCATGAAGTCAGTGGGAGCCCTGGGCAGCCCTGCCATGACTCCCCGAAGGCGATTCAGGGCTGGGCCCTCCTTGGTTCCCTCAAGCTCCACTGAGTATCATAGTTTTCCTTGCCTGCCCATTTAGAAAGGACAGAGCATGTACTTTTTACTTCTCTAGACCTTCGCAGCACCATGGAGGAGTTTGCTTCAACTCAGCACACTCAGGCTACCACAGCTGGGTTCTGAATTCCGGCCCTGCCACTTATGCACTCAATGACCCCAGGCAAGGTGCTTGACTCTGCTTATCCCCTGCTGATTTTTAGTCAAGATAGAAATAAAGGTGTGGTGGACATTCAGTGAAAGAAGGTAGACAATTTGCCTGTTTTTCCCTCTTGTCAAATGGGACCTGCCCTGCTGACATAGTCCATCAGCAGGAAAAATACTGTCACCTCCTAACAAAACCTGCCGTGTTCCAGACACCTTACACAGTACTCTGATAAACAGGCTCTCTAGAGGCTCAGAGACCAGGATTCATTTTACAGCTGAAGAAAACTAAGTACCAGAGAAGAGAGGTAACATGTCCAAGATCGCATTGCTCAGGAAGAATAAAGCTAGGACTCAGGCCCCAGCCCTCCCACCTCAAGGCCTAAGCACCACCCACATGATTAGTTTGTATGATCACCTTAGAAACACAGACCCCTGGGTAAACATGAGGTATTGGTATCTCTCTCTAACAGTTCATCCCTGGGCCCAGAGCACCCCAGGACTGCTCATAAATTTACCAGGTACCTGCTTCTATGCCCATCACTGAGTCTGACAGGCCAGCTGCTCAGTTCGGTGGGTGAAAGCTGGCACGGGCGATGGCTTCTGTGTCCCAGGTATGCACTGAGGATGCTCTGTAGTGAGGAGGGCCCTACAGGCAAAGACTGAGCCCCATCCACATTCTGGGTGGTCTTGGACCAGCCACCTCTCGGGCCTTGGGTGCATAGCTATAAAATGAAGAGAGAACCTGTCATGGCTTGGAGTTCTTTCAGCTGTAAAGATTTGTGATCCCACAGAGAAGCTGCCTTGGGTTTCTGCGTCTGGCAGTAGAGGCCTCAGAGAGAAGTCTTAAGCCTCGTGGTTTCAAGAAAGCTCACCACAAATCCCAGAGATCACAAATCCCTGCCCAGGATCCCCCTGTCAACGTAGAGAACACCCAAGCCTGTAGAAAATTTCCATAAGAGTTTATCTGAGCCAAACTGACGACATATAATAGGAGTTCATTAAGTTACCAGTTGAATAGATGAAGAACTCCATCCACAGCTCAGGTATTTATTGTTGAGTTTATACTCATCTCAGTTCAACACTCATTAAGAATTTATTAGGTGCCATGACAGGGTTCAGTGTTAGCAACACATAAAGACCTACTCCCTGTCCTTGAGGAGCTTATAGGAGAATGGGCTCCTTGCTGGGCCCTGTGAAAGTAAATAGGAAAAAGAAGACATAATTCTTCCTCACAAAGTTTCCTGATATGGCAGGAGGGGAGGAAAAAAGAAAAACATGCAAAAAGGAGCTCAGAAACTAAGACAACTCCAAATACAGTTATTTAGTACACAAATGAAACATAGATTGTTAAATTATTCTGTTGGCCTCTGTTTAGGGAATAATTCATGCCATTCTGTTAAGTACACAGGCTGAAGCTCATGTTACTTCTGCTTCATTTATGCGTGTAAGCCTGAGGAGCTCTTGTTGCCTGGACACACAGACCAGCTGACACGCCTTGCTGATCCCCTCTTGGCAGCTCCTGGGATGGGTTTGTAGCCTCTTAAATGCCTTGCGGGACCTCTCCCTGCCTCAGCCAGGGGCCTTTTAGCCAGAAGGCCAAAGATGTGCTGAAGTTACTACTTCACCTCCCCCAAAAGTAAATAAATAAAAGGGAGAATTTATTTAAATTATTTCAATGCGCATGAAGCCAAAAGAACCTGAATAGCCAACCCAGGCCTAGTGTTCTTAGAGCACATTCTCAGTTCTTCAGATTCCCAAGTCTAAATTTCCAGATTCTCTTATCTTCCCAGGTCAGGCCTTAAGTCCTAGATGCTGGCTGGCCTATGGGCAGAAAGCCCATGGGCCAGGTCCCCACAGCCTGGTGCAAGGAGCCTACCGCTGGGCATGAATAAATAGTATAAAACAAGGCCCCTTAGGCCAGAGATGCTGACCCCAGAAGAGGACTGAGTTAGGTAGAGTGGTCAACCTTTGCTCAGGACTGAGATTTCATTAGAAGTTTGACTTTTAGGGCTAAACCCAGGAAAATTCCAGGCAAGCCCAGGTGAGTTGATCACCGGTATAGCCAACAGCCCATCTATTTCATGTCCATATATCATTGATTCTGAGGAACACATTTCTTTACATTTAGCATCACTGAAATCAGAATGTGTTTTAAACTGGTGGCTGTCAGCTAGGACTGAGCCGAGTTCTCCAGGAGAGGAGGCATGCTTGCCAGTCACTTATGGGGCACTACCGACCAGACCACTTTAATTTTCTGTTCGACTTTTCTAGACCACATTGACAGTGCAAATTCTGGCATTTAACCTGCAAGAGGATAGGTTTGTGGTTCAAACTCTCAGGAAATAATTGTTTTTCCTCCCTCTACTCAGTGCCAACATTGAGACATGCACATTTCTAGCCAGTTTCTTCTTTGGAAGATTTATCTCTGGTATTCCTGCTTTTATGTGGAGTCTCCTTCTTTGGCACTTTTTTCATCTGCTTACATGAAATACTGGTGCAGCTTACAGTTTATGGTGTCTCAGGTTGGAGAAAGTACAGATAATCAACCCCCAACAGCTCATGTGGGAGCAGAAGACCATCATTGGTGTTGGAAGAAGGCACAGTGCTGGCTGCCCCATACACTCTGGGCCAGATCCAGAAATTACAGAAATGATTCTCCTTATCAAGGCCTCTGCCCTCGCAAGCCTGCATCCAAGCTCAGAGGTCACTTCATGGACCTGTGCGGCCTTGCAACCAATTTGAAACATTCTTCTTTTCCGGTTTCTCCAGACAGGTCAGTGTTTGGAAATATTGATACAAAGCCCATATGTGTGAAATGATAAACCCTTCCTAAACATTGCCCTAGGTAGAAAACCCAAGGAAGCAGAACTGTCATAGATAGAAAGAAGAAGAAACCGTGTTTAAACAGTATTCATGGTTTCTACACCCAGATTTTCCATCATTTCTGAGCTTCTCAGCATTTCCTAGATGTCTGTTGTCTGGTTCCTTTCATCGGTCCATTTTGTCAGACATTCCTTGAGGCCTCCCCTCAACCCAAAGCACCATGTCCTCAGCATTGGCTCACCCCTCCTCTCTTTGCATCGTTTGTCTTTCCTGGGCTAAGCTCCTTCCACCCCAGTCCGGGGAAAGGACAGCACCCTCCTGCTGCACTGAGGCCAACCACAGTGAAGGCAGAGGCAGGTGCACTGGCCCAGCCCTACTGGGCTGAGGGGTGAGGATGGGGAGGACCACCATGCCAATTCCATGCTGACAAAAGGGAAGGAATGTGCGATTTTGAGGGAGAACTAGGAACCCAGTTTGAAAATTAATAAACAGAAACCTCATTTAAAATGCAGTCAAGGAGGCTAGTGGAGAGAACTCTCATTTCACTCAATACTGACCCCATCAGGAAGAGTACCTTGCGTCTCTAGCAGGAAGCAATACTAATTTACTACTCAGCAGCAGGAAGAAAGAATTCCCCCTTGCCTAGTAGTAGCTTAGACAATGGGAGACTACCATAACTCAGCCAATGAAAAGTCACTATACAGGTACTTCAAACTTGCACTTCCCTCCAGTGGACTCTTCTTTACAACAGTCCCTCCCAAGTCCATAAAATAGTGATCCTCTCCTTTATTTCTCAGGACTTGTGTGTGGTTTGCCATTAGACAGCTTGTCCTGAAGTACAATTCTTTGTTGTTCCCAAATAAACCCATTTGCTGGAGAAACATCTGGCTGTTAAATAGGAATAAATTTTAAAATCAACATCAGCATATGGAAAAGAGTTTATGTTGTCTAGTTTAACCTAAACCATATCATAAGACTTGAGGGTATGGCATAAAGTGGGACTAGGCGTCTCATGTTGGTGAAAAGATCACTGGGTTTAGATTCAGAGATATTCATCCAAACTCTTCCCTTTCTGACTCTGTAACTTTGGGCAAACTGCTTCAATACTTTAGGCCATAGTTTCCCCATCTGTAAAAGAGAGTTATTCCTATTTTAGGGTTATGTGAAGATTAAATGGGATAACCTATGCTTTAAAACCTGCTTCGTGGGCATTAAATAAAGCATTACGCAAATAGAGTACTTAGGAGGGAAGAGAAGCGGATATGCTGTTTAATACACTGTTTTTCAGTGAGCAGGTTGTGAGCCATCAGCAGCTGGTGAAAAAATTTAGCGGGTTCTAATCAACATTTTAAAATTGAATAGAGTAGGAAATATCAACACATATCCCAAGTAATAAAGGTAGGTATTTTCTTTTACTAAGTTGTGTGTGTGTTTATTAGTATGTGTGTCCTGATGTAAAATCTATGTCTTTTACAACATGATACACATACTAACACTTTATTTCTGTAGTAAATAACGGAACTAGAAATAAAGGGAGTTGCTTGTGCTTTGTTGTGTTTTTTAACTGCAGCATTTCCACATTCCAAGAGTGGGAGAAGAATTCATATTGGGAAAGAATCTGTCTTTTGTTTGGGAAAACACTTTAACAGACCCTTTAGTTAAGCAAAGGTAGGGTCCTGAGGCCAGGTTGAAGCGAGTTATGGCTAAACTGCTCTGCATTATAAAGTCAATATTCAAGGTTTTCTTCATCCTTTGGTATCCTAGAAGTAGTTTGGGGCCTGGGGTGTCAGAGAAGAGGGGGTTTGGGATGGGCCTGGGTGAGACACTGTGTACAGGCCTCTCCACACAATAACCAGAGGATTCAGGGACTCTCTGTGCTAAATACTGTGTGAAGCTTTCCTCGCCTTCAGTGGAGTTGATTAAGCATCCTAACCTGGTTCTGTCCAGACAGCCCTGCCTCAGGAATGATGGACAGGTCCCTACTTGGGAGCAAAGCACCTCAGAGACAGTGGGCAGTGTGTGGAGCCCTTGAGGGGGTTGCTGGAAGGATCCAGGAGAATCTGGGAGCAGTATGGATTGAGAGACAACAGACCACAAGGGTGGACATGGATCTGGGAATTCTTGGCAATATTTGGAGTGGGAGTGGAATTCCTCTGGCTTCAGAGCATGAGTTATTTTCTTTCAATATTTAACTGAAAGGTAATTCCGGAAAGCTGGAAAACATGGGAACATCAACCATGTTCAGAGCTGATGAGGCTCAGGCACAGCTGAAAATTCTAGAAATATACTGATCTGCAGCATCAAGCAAAGTTCAGGTGGAGTGTGATCATCACCACTGCTATTCTTATGGTTATCACTACCATCTCCTGCCACAGGGCACAGGCTCATGACACTGGTAGACAGAATAATGGCCCCCTGAAGAAGTCTGCATGAAAATCCCCAGAACCTGTGACTGTGTCAGGGTATATGGTGAGGGTGAATTAAGGTTGCAGGTGGAATTAAGGTTTCTAATCATTAGAACTAATCCTAAAATTTATGAAACTGCAAAAGACCCCAAATAGCCAAAGAAAGCTTGGGAAAGAACAAAGTGAGAGATATCATGTGCCCTGATATCAAACTATACTACAAAGCTACAGTGATCAAAACAGAATGGTTCTGACATGAAAACTGATATATAGATCAATAGAATAGAGAGCCCAGAAATAAATTCTCACTTATATGGTCAATTACTCTATGACAAAGGAGACAAGGACATACAATGGGATAAAAACAGTCTCTTCAATAAGTGGTGTTAACAAAACAAATATAGCAAAAATAAAAAATAAAATTGAACCACTTTCTTACATTATATACAATAAACTGAAAATGGATTAAAAGCTTAAATGTAAGACTTGAAGCTATAGAACTCCTAGAAGAAAACAAAGGAAGTAAACTCTTTGGCATAACTCTTAGCAATATCTTTTTGGATATAACTCCTCAAGCAAAAGAAACAAACAAAATAGATAAACAAATGGGACTACATCAAAATAAAAAGTTTTTGCAAAGAAAAGGAAACCATCAACAAAATGAAAAGACAACCTACTGAGCATGAGATGATATTTATGAGTGATACATCTGATAAGGGGTTAATATCCAAAATATATAAAGAATTCAAACAACTTACCACCAACAAAACAAAACAAAATAAAACCCATTTAAAAAATGGGCAGAAGATCTAAATAAACATTTCTCCAAGGACGACATACAAATGGCCAACAGACATATGAAAAGATGCTCAACATCACTAATCATCAGGGAAATACAAATTAAAACCATAAGATATCACCTCACACTGCAAAGCTAGCAATGGTTGGTTGATAACCACACCTGTCGGTATGGCTATCATCAATAAAACAATAAAAAAACAAGTGTTGGCAAGGATGTGGAGAACTTGTGCACTTGTTGGTAGAATTGTAAATTAGTTCAGCCACTATGGAAAACAGTACAGATATTTTTTAAAAATTAAAAATAGGGCTGCCATACAATCCAGCAATTCTATTTCTGGGTATTTATTCAAAGAAAACAAAACCACCAATTCAAAGTGACATATATGAACCCCTATGCTCATTGCAGTGTACCAATAATAGCCAAGATATGGAAGCAACCTAATTGTCCATCAATAGATGGATGGATAAATATGTGGTATATATATGAGTATATGCAATAGAATACTACTCAGCAATAAAAAAGAATGAAATATTGCCATTTGCAATAACACAGATGGATCTAGAGAGAATTATGCTAAGTGAAATAAGTCAGACAGAGAAAGACAGATACAATTTCATTTCACTTAATATGGGGAATCTTAAAAAAAAAACAAAATAAATGAACAAACAAAACAAAACACAGACCCACAGGTATAAAGAAAAAGGAATAAAAAATACATATTGAGATAAAAATACAATGCTGGGGAAATTCTTTTTCTTAAAATTAAGAAAAGGCACTCACTGTTCCAATTGAAAACAACAACCAGGCTTGTGGTAAATGAGAAAGCAAGGATTATCCAGGGTAGAAGTGCCCATAACAGAGAGAGGAGGATGCCAGGCAGTGGGAAGCAAACAGAGAGTATGGACAGAGGGCCAGTTGAAGCTATGCTCTCGAAAGAAACCAATGGACTCTTCCTTCTCCTAGGGCCGGGGTCACTGGGATTGGTGGGCCAAGCTGGGGCTAGGTTATGTTTAGGTTATGTGAGTGTATGCCTTAAAAAAAAGTTTCTTATTAGCTGGCCTTAAATTAGGAAGATCATCCTGGATTATTCAGGTGAGTCAGTCCAGTGCAATCACAAGAGTCTTTAAATGTGGAAGAGGGAGACAGAAGAGGGAGTCTCAAAGAGATGTAATAGGAAAAAAATCAACCAGCCATTGCTAGCTTTGAAGATAGAAGGTCACCCAAGCCAAGGAATGTGGGTAGCCTCTAGAAGCTGTAAAAGGCCAGAGAACCCATTCTCTCCTGGAGCTTCCAGAAAAAACAGTCTTGTTGTCACTTTGATTTTAGTCCAATGAGGTTCTGACCTCCAGAACTGTTATATAATTAATATGTTTTGTTTTGTTTTTTAAGACTTTCTTTTCTTAGAGCAATTTTAGGTTCACAGCAAAACTGACAGGAAGGTGCAAAGATTTCCCATACACCCCCTGCCCTCACACAAAAATAGCCTCCTCATTATCAACATCCCCAATCACAGTGGTGCATTTGTTAAAACTGATCAACTTACACTGACACATCATAATCACCCAAAGTCCATAGTCTATGTCAGGGTTCACTCTCTGTATTGTACATTCTATGGACTTTGACAAATGTATAAAGACATGTTTCATTCATGTTTCATTATGCTCAGAGACTGAGATTGTCTTTGCCAATAATTATTTAACACAGGTTCCATGTGGGAATTATAATTTTAATAATAGTAATATTTCACAAGATGATAGCATGCAGGATAATGTCTATTAAGCTATAAAAAAAAAAAAAAAAAAATACTCCAAACCAATAATAGAGCAATTACACTATGGTTCCAACCAAAGGGGAGATTAAACCTTATCCAACTTTTGTTGAGGTATCCCTTTCTACAAGTTGATTCCCTACAGTAGAATCAGTCCTTCCAACTAAAAGCTGGGTATCAGCTGCTGGCATAGGTCCCTTGCTGCTGGAACACATTAGTAGCAGGCAACATAACTGAACCTGAAGGTTATTACTCCAGGGACCACCACACAGCAGCTTACATCACTGCCTACAAGGAGTAGCCTTGCCAAGGCAGGAATAGATGTCCCTTCTCTTCCTGGGACTGCTGTACGGTTTAACTCCACTGCCTACCAAGGGTAGCCTGGCCCTGGCAGGGGCAAGTGTCTCAATGTCTTCAGAGAGCTCTTCAGATCAGCAAAAAGTTGCCTTACCCAGACCAAACACTCTCAGTAAATCCTCACTGGCTCCTGGTACTTAAGTTTAAACTCCATTATGTCAGAGCTGCTCTTCCATATGTTCTTATGGATAAGTCCCCAGCAGCACCCCTCAGCACCTGACTTACAGAGCACTTACCAACAACAAATACCAATTTCAATAACATCCTGGCAAAACTTCCTCAATACTGACAAAATAGATCAAAACAATATCACTTGTGTCATAAACAAGTGGATTTGAAACCATAGCAAACCAATACAAAACATGGCCTGTATCCATCATTATAGCATTATACAGAATATTTTCACTGTCCTAAAAATCCTCTATGCTCCTTTTATTCACCCTCCTCTGCATCCAACCCCCTGGGAACCACCACTCTTTTTACTGTCTCCATAGTTTTATCTTTTCCAGAATGCCATATTGCCAGATCACATAGTATGGAACCTTTTCTGATTGGCTCAGTCACTTAGTAATATGAATTTAAGGTCCCTTCCTTTTCATGGCTTGATAACTCTTTTCTTTTTAGTGCTGAATAATATTCCATTGACTAGATATACTACAGTTTCTTTATCCATTCATTGACTAAAGAACTTCTTGGTTGCTTCGAAGTTTAGGCAATTATGAATAAACCTGGGTACAGGTTTTCATGTGGATATTAAGTTCCCAACTTCTTTGGGTAAATACCAAGAAACACAATTGCTGGACTGAATGGTTAGAGTACATTCAGTTTTATAAGAAACTGCCAAATTATTTTCCAAAGTGACTGAACCATTTTGCATTCTCACCAGCAATAATCAAGAGTTTCTTTTGCTCCATGTCCTCACCAGCATTTGGTGTTGTCATTAGTATCTCATTGTTTATCTTGTTGCTTTAATTAATCCATGTTGTTTTAAGCCACTAAGTTATGGTTATTTGTTATAGCAGCAACAGAAAACTAATACAATGACATTGTGCAAGGAGGTGGCAAGGGACCAGGAGACTCAATGCTACCACCAGTTCACTGTGCTTCCTTGTGTAGGTCACCTGACATTTCTGGGCTTCTGGAGACTAAACTAGAAGCAGTGATTCCTGCCCTAGCAGGAAACAGTGAGTCACTTTGGGATTTGACAGCTGTCACAGTAATTGTTACTATGTTGTAACAATAACCCGGAAGCTGCCAGTGACGAAAACTGGAAAGGCTGAGGGGGTGCTTTTGGCTCATCCTCTTGAGGAAGCCGTCTGCCCAAGTCATGAGCAGTCCATCATGACTCAGCAAGCCCTCAGATCTGCCTGGAGGAGCAAGCAGGGGCAGGAGCTGGCCCTGTTGGGGAACACAGGCAGGGCATGAACACAGGCATGGTGTGTACCTGGATGAGATATGGCAAGAATTTCACCTAGACTTTCTAGAGCAGGAACTGCTCTAGGGCAAGGCTTTACTGAAATCTGGATGGCACAACTACACTTGAGTTCTCATCTGACCACACCCATTCACTGAAGGTATTTAATGCTTAGCAGAACTTAAGCCAGACATAGGCTCATAGAAAGCATCATTTAATAATAATGACCTCCAGGTCTCCACTCATGGTTACTAATCCTCCCAAGAACACTGCCCTGATATTCACTTTCACAGAGGTATGCACAGGTTCTAGAACTTGCACAAGGGCATGCAATTAGTAAGAGGTAGAGCCAATGACTCAGACCTGGCTGGCCATAGAGTATCCAGCATCTGAGTACCCGTAGGAGGGATCTTACAGACCACTAAGTCCTGCCCGTCATTTTATAAACGAAGAAGAGAGGTGACTTGTCCATGTTTATTCAGCTAATTAGAATGAGAGTTGGAACTCAATTTTTTGACCCCTGGTCCATTATTCTTTCCGTTAACTTTTGTGGTGTGTGGGGCGGGGGGGGGGGGGGGGGGTCACAAATTTCTTTGGGAAGCTGATATAAACTGTGGATCCTCCCTCTCCTAAAATGAACATTGACACACTTATTTTGCTTACAAGTTTGAGGGGAGTTTGTGAACCAGTCTCCTCTATCTATGAACCTCAACTTAAGAACCCCTGCATTATAGCCTCTGCCTCTCTCAAGTGCAAGGCTATGAATAGTGTGGGAACTTGAAGTTGCCTGTATATTAATGAGCCTTGTAAAAGAGAGGGTTTGTTTTCCTTATAGTCATATACCTCCTCATCTTTCATCTATCTTTATTTTTTATAACAGCTTCATTAAGACATACTTCACATATTATAGAAGAAGCCCTTCTGCCATTGTTGCCTCCTTCATACTTCTGGAAAATGAAAATAATTCCACAACTCCTTGTGTCATGGGATTGCTAAGAAAACCTATAAGTTCATTTACATATGGTAATCATTAGTGGTTTTGCCATATAGTCATTTCAGGGTATCCCCTTCTGGGCACATGTTAGGGTTATAATACTTGGTGTCCTTGTGATTGGGTGGTCATGTGATCAGTTCCAGCCAATGATTTTCTTTGGCTAATGAATTTGAGCAGAAGTGATACATATCATTTGAGGGCCCAACGTTTAATTTCTCAATGAGACCTACCAGGACACTGCCATGGTCACTAGCAATGTTCTGACTAGTGACTATTCCACTGCCCTGGATCTTAGAGAGAGCAGGCAAAAGGCATGGGAACAAAGTACCTGATACACCTGTAATGAACATACACTGTGAGTGAGAACTGAACCTTTGTTGTTTTAAGGTACTGGAATTTTTCTCCTTTTTTTGCAGCATAACCCAGCCTATCCTGGCTGATAAAATATATGGATCTGTTTTAAAAACTGCAGGACACTTACAAATATAAGAGATTGTTAATACACCTAATTGTACTCCCACTGCAGCTTTTCCAGACATCACCAAAGTGTTTGTTCACATTGGGACAATGTATATTCTCTCTAAATTGCTCACCAATGTCCTAATGACCTGCTGTAGGAATGGTCAAGGGGCTGTGTGGGCCGCCAGAATGCAGCTCCTAAAAGGGAGACATTTTTAGACTCCTCTGGGAATGGCAGCAGAACTGACCAGCCAGTAATGAGATATATCCTTTGCTATGAAGAACATAGTTTATTTCATCCTTCAAATATAATCCAAAAAGGAGTTTTGGGTAGCTGTGCTATTGATTTTACCTGATTTCTTCCCTATAAACTCAGCTAAGCCACTCCTGATGCAGTCAACAGCCTGGCAAAAGTTAAAAGAGGCCATCCTACAGACAGTATTCGAGATGCAATACAAGAAAACCAAAATAAGCAATCACAAGAAAGAGAATGATACAGAAGAATTATTTGGGGTCAGACAGACCTATTAGCTTCAAATCTCAATCTAGACACTTACTGGCAGTTTATTCTTGGGCACATTACATAATCTGTTGGAGCCTTGATTTCTTCACCTACAGTAGCTAGTCTGCAAAGATGCCCTTCACCCCACAATGAACCTTGTCTCACAGTATTCCCATTCTGTAGTTCTCTTCCACATTAAACTGCATTGCAAATAATAACCAATGGAGTGCAGCAGAAGTGATGCTAGGTCATAAGGAGCCTTAGTCTCTCAGAACACTAGCTTTGGGGGAGCCAACAGTCATGTAAGAGGTCCAACTACCCTGATGCTATGCTGCTGGTAGGAAGCCCAACTGTGTAGAGATAGAGATGTTCAGCCAGCTTCCAACTGCCTCTATCATCTCAACTGAGGCATCAGACACATGAATGGGGAGGTCACTTTAGATGTCCAGTCTCAGTATATTCCAGCCCCAGCTGCCACCTGATTGCACCTGCATGTGAGAGTCCAAGAGAGAACCATTCAACTGAACCCAGCCAACTAAGAGAAGTCTAAGCATATAATTATAAATAGTTGTTTTAATCCACCAAAGTTTTGGGAGTGATTTGTATAGACAACCAGAATGTTATCTGAGAAATGGGTATAATAATACCAACCTTAGTCTGGTCAAGATGGAGGCATAGATAGATATGCTTTGTCTCCTTTTGCAACCATAGAAAGAATTGCAACCAGATCTCAAAAACAAATAATATTGAATTAATGATTAAATAAAAATTATAAAATATATTAAGATAAAAAAAAAAAAAAAAAAACAAATAACAACCAGAATCATCAGCCTGGAGTAGTGTGAAATATAAATCACTAGCCATCACTATCTGCCTGGGATTATATTTCACACTACTCCAAACTATCAATAAACCTAGGACTCCTCTTCTCGGACCCGGCCTATATGGAAGTCCAACAACCAAGTATTTAAAGAAGCCACATTCATCCATGAAATGCTAAAGGTACTTATTTTTAAAAAAGATCAAAACCATGAACACTAAAATGACAACAAACTCACAACTATCAACAACTGAATCTAAAAAAACAAAAACAAAAACAAACTAAGCAAACAACCAGAACAGGAATAGACTCATAGGTATGGGGGTCATTTGGAGGGTTATCAGCTGGGAGGGGGAAAGGGGAAGATGGAGGAAATGGTACAGGGACCAAGAAGCATAATTGATAAGAACATAATAGACAAGGGAATGTTAAGAATAGTATAGGAAAGGGAGAAGCCAAATAAATTACATGCATGACCCATGGACATGAACTAAGCAGGGAATTGCTGGAGGGAATAGGGGGACCAGGCAAAGGGGAACAAAGGGGGAAACTTTGGGACAATTGCAACAGCATAATCAATATATATACTTTAAAATAATACCAAGCTTATATGTGAGGAAAGAGCAAAAATAGGAAAAATATAAAATGGTGTCACTTTAACCAAGCTACTAAAATTGTTAACATTACAATGGTTGAGGAATGAAGAAACAATTTTATTCTTGTTCTAATTTGCCTGGGACTTAAGTTTTTTAACTTTCCAATCTTGTATCGAAGCACTAGACCTTCATATAACCCTCTCATTGCCCCCTGAAGGACTCACATATCAAGACTACCTGTAACCCACCTGACACCCATTATCCAGACCACTGGACATGACCAGACCTCCTGGCTCACTTCCTGCAGACCACCTGGCCATCATCATCCAGACTGCCTGACAACTAACTGAAAACCATCTAGACCAATCCCAGGGCTAAGAATACAGGACTGAGTCTTCTCGCTAATATACTTTTTACTTTAAGAACTTTTAGCTTTTCTTTCTTCTTTGGAACACACTGGGTATTGCCTAGTTGTATTTCTGGTTTGCAAACCCTAAGACCCTTAATAAATGTTTATCATTTATCTCTAACCAAAGCCTCCAGACTTTTCTTGAGTTCATTCAAGACGTGGTTGTGTGACGACAGAAAAAAATAATAAAAATGGTATTCCTGTGCAGACATGCCCAAATTGACCAATTTTTATAATTGAAAAATACTGACACAGTCAGGTCATTCTTATAAGACGTACAAATGTGACAAAGGAATAAGCTAGAAATAGGTACAGCTACTGAAACTGAAGTTATTGAATGTCATGGCAGAGCAGAGGAGCTGTGAACGTTTGAGGCACCTGAAAGAACTCTGAGCCTCAGGCTTATGTTTCTTGCATATCAATAATGACCAGAAGAAACTAATATAAGAAAACCAATGCCATATTTATTTTTACTATATTCATTGTAAAATAGGAACACAATCTTAAAGTTAGTTTTCTTTAGAAGATCAATGGAAAAAGCCCTTATATCCTAAACTAATCTTCTGCTGCCATGTAAGTGAAAAACAGAAATTACTGATAACCATCCTAGACCCTACAGCTGGTTCTCAGAGGCTCAAATTCAACGAGGTCTGTCAGCCTCCAAGGAGCTGCTCCAGGTGAGATTTACACTTTCAAATGTCAAAAAGATTTGCTCACTCATGAGTTTTCCAATTAAAATTCAGACTTCATTATGCTCTGACCTTGAGAAAGTCCATGAGTAGCAGCTGCTTATCTCAGGAAGGAGACTGAAAGAAAATAGAATGCTTTGTCTCTTCACCCAGAATACTACAATCTAAATCTAGGTGTCACTCCCGTGTCACTCCCGAGTCGGACTGCACAGCCATTCTCGGCGGTGCAGATAGACTCTTAAGAAGCTACACCATCGTCTCTCGAGACGGACGGCTGCCGACGACGAAATCTAGGTGTGGAGAGTTGTTGGGAAAGGACAGGGAGAGAGAAGGGGAAGAGAAGGGCTGCGAGTTGGCATCCCAGACTATGAGGCAGACCAGATGGGCTTGAGGTGGAGCAGGAATAGCCCCTTAAGTACCCTCCAGGTCTCTCTCCCACATCTCTCACTGCCTTCTGCACCCTTTCCTTGAATTCATGCTCTGCTCTATATATTCCTTATCAAAGGTCTTCTTAGGATAGAATTTGACAAGCAGCCTTCTGCTGAGGGGAAGTGATTGCCACAGTTTAAAATAAAGATGCTTTCAAGACGTAGGAGATCTTTGAGCAGAGAACAAAGCCTCAAAGCAAAGGACTCACTTATCATCTTGATTTAAATGTCAGGAACAGACAGGAGAAGAATGTTTTCAAAGAGGGTCATTGGTGTCCCTGAAATAGTGGGGTCTCATTCTATCCACAAAGAACCTGTCCTATTCTCACTCACTCTCTATTCATAGGTACCTAGTTACATTACTGTAATTTAGTTTGTTAATGAAATAGTCCATTCTTCTGGGATTTTACTTTTTATTTCTTTTTTGCCTGCTCAATCTGTCTGATTACAAAAGCTTGTTTTAAAATCTCCCACCATGATTGTATATGCAAACTCAGAGGATAAATTCCTAATTACTCTATCATTATTCAATTATTTTTAGGTAAATAAATGTATATGAGGCTTATTTCTCACCATTACTTTTTCCTCCCTTCTTCATCTTTCCCTATCCTGAGATTTTTCACTTTGATTCATTTGCTGCTTGGAAAGAGGCTCTTCTTTTGAATAAATTCCTTACATGGAGTGGGCGGGTAATATTTCTGTACCATATCCTATCCACAAATAACTTTCACCCTGACAGGTGAGACTTGTCAGGCAGGGCTATAGGACAAGTTCCTTCTCTTCCAGTTGTCATTAGATGTTATTCGGTCTTCTGGCTTCTAGTGTTGCAGATGAAAAGCCTGATGACAGTCTGGTCCTCCTTCGTAAGTTATTTGTTCTCTTTGTCTGGAAGCTAACAGAAGTTTCTCTTTATCCTGGGAGTTGAAAAATTTCACAGAATACTACTAGCTACTGTGCCTTTTTTTCTCAATCCCAACCTGGAATCAGGGAGCCCTTTTAAATGGAAAGTCTTTCCTAAATTCAGAGGCATTTTCTTTTATTTAATTCCTATATCTCCAACAATTCCTTTCCTCCTTCTTGAATTCCTACATTTTATGTAAGGTGTCCTGGGTTTATCCTCCAAGTCTTTTATTTCAGCAGAACAGTATGAACATTTAGAAGCAGAAAATATGGTTAACAACAGTAATTAACAGCACAGTTACTGAAGCCAGATAACCTATGACTGAACACCAGCTCTGCCACAGCTGTGTGGCCTTGGAATAGTTCCTTAACCCTTCTGGGCCTCAGCTTCTTCAGCTGTAATATGGGTTGGAGAACAATAATAGCTCACACATAGGTTTTAGTAAGAATTAAACGTGTTAACATATGTAAGCTTTGACAGGAATACAGTATTGTTTTCCCTCATCTCTTTGCAGTTTGATGCCTTGGTTTGAGATTTTTGTGAACTTGATCTGCCAGGCCATTAATTCATTTTTCTATTTTGTCCATATGGTCTCTAAATTAATTTACTGAGTTTTAAATTAGAAAGCCATATTTTTTAATTCCAAAAAGAAAGTTTAATGCTGTAGCTAAGTCTTCTTAAATGCTCTTGGGGTAGATTGTCCCCAGTTATTTGTTGTTCTCTCAGTAAGTTGCCTATACGTTTCTACCCCATTGTTATGATTTACAGACTCCAGGAATACCACATTTGACTGCACTTCACTTTATTGTGCTTCACAGATGTCGTGGTTTTCACAAATCGAAGGCAAGACCCTCCAACAGCAAAAAGATTACAACTCACTTTGTTGTGATACTTGCTTTAATGCGGTGGCTTGGAACCACACCTGCAATATCTCCAAGGTGTGCCTGTATCTGACTTTTTCTCATTGTTTAGATGGGAGCTAAACTCTTTATTCTCTTGTAGCTTTCACCATCCTAAGCACAAACAGAACTCTTTCTGTTAGAACCTAGCTGGGGCCTCAAAGGGAGGCAAGAATGATGTTTGGCCGTAAATCTGTAGGTGATAACCTGCCAAGGGGTAAGTTGGTGATGGAGAAGTAATTCTCTCTGGATGGTGTGACTCTTTCTTTCCTACTGCTTATTTGACTGTATTTCCCAAACTTATTTTTACAACCAGCAATCATTACTTGATAAAAACAACCAGGATACCAAACTTTGAAGCATTTCTTTTAACAACTGTTCTAAACGACAGTGCAACAATTCCTGAGAACCCCTTTTCCAGACTCACCAAAGAAAACAACATATTCGGGGAGCACCCGGAGATACTGTGTGGAAGGTTTATGCAAAAATGAACAGTCCTCTACTGTTCTAGGACACGGCTCCTTCTGCCCTGGCTCAGGTGGCAGGAAGGCCACTCTCTGAATATCTGCTTCCAGAGCCAGCACTCCCCCACTTGCCCCTGGCTTGGGAGGGCCCGGATCTGGCCCTGTCCCTTTGTTCCTATTCTGTCATGGTGGGAAAGAGCCAGGTGCCAGCCCAAGGGGCAGGTGACTCTTCCCTGCTGAGATGACATGCTTTCCTAGCCCTCTGGGAACTGCCAAGATCTTAGTGAAAAGTAAACAGCATGGAGCAAGAACATTGGACAGGGAGTCATATGTCTGACTACCAGCTCTGCCACTAAGTCTGTCACCTCAGCCAAGTCACCAAGCCACTGTGAGCCTCAGTTTCCTCATCTATAAAATAAAAGTACCAATCATGATCACTTCCCAGGGGTTTTTATAGGGAACCCAATGTAATGATGTAATACAGAGCATTTTGCAAACTGTAAAAAACCATCATCATTCACCTGGTTAAGCAAATTAGGCCTGGGAGTAGAATTGGGGTAGGGGAAAATAGACCCTCACAGTCACTTACAAATCTGATATGGGAGATGAAAACAGTATCTCTCTTTTCTCTAGTTTCTTAACCACCGTGCTTTCCCCTCCCATCATGGAATCTGTGTGTGGGTGTGGGTGCAGGTGCAGGTGCAGGCTGTCCCTGTGATCACAATACTCAGGGGGCCTCCTTCCTGTCACCTTCTACCATGGCTCAGTGGGCATGTGCATTGCAGAAAAGCCTTACTTATGAAAGATCAAGTAGAAATGATTAAGTACCTGGCAAGTATTCTTCTGCTGACCCATTGCTAATCCTTTAATTGAAAAGGAAGAGCCCCTTAATGACAATGCCCTTGACGTCTTCTCAGTCCCTGACATTGTGTTCAATACAGATGCTGCCTAGCTGATCTCTCTAGAAGAGGGAGCTCTTCCTTCAAATGAATGTGCTCCAGTCCTTGGGCCATAGTTTTCCCTCTACAGCTCCTCAACCGAAAGGGGACTCCTAGGGCTGAAGGAACATATAGCTGGATTATCCCGGGAGCTGTTTAGGAAAGGACTGGACCAGGGATTGAGCTGGCACTCTGGCAGGTGGGCAAGAGGGCACATTTAAAATGGTGCTTCCCTCTGTTTAACTTTGCTTTGTATCATAGAACCACATGACTGCTGATATTTTTTTTTAGCATGGCTTTCTCTTATCACAGTTAATTAGTTCATTTCCAAATTACAGATCTATGAGCATCTGTGAAAATATCTCTTAACTCGAGATCTAAAATATGAATAACTTACATTACCTATATGTTTTTCCCCACCTCTTTCACTTTTCATTTATAATTTCCTTCCTTATTAAAAGTAGTTTAATGCTATACTTAATTACTGCTTAATTAATGTTAACTTATATTTAATGAATGTAATGTTTCATTACTGTTTAGTTTTAGCTGTTTTTAAACTTACAAAAAGAGGTACTAGTTACAGACTGTTACTATCCCTCTGCACATAGAATTGTATTGTAGGAACTGTGCTGCACACAGTTGTAGTTCATAGTTTTCATTGTTGTATAACATCCCACTGTGTGATTACACCAAGTTGCTTACCCATTTACCTGTCAATGAGCATTCTGTATTGTTTATTTTTGTTATTATGTGTATATGAATCTGCTAAAAATATTCTTATACATGTATCCTGATATACATGCCAGATCATGGAGAATGTCAATGTTTACTTTTATAATACAGTTAATATGGTCACATGTACCCATCCTTCCTCTTTTTGGTTGGTGCTTTATGGAACTTGAATGAAGAAAGATTTGTTAAAGAAAAATCTTCCTCTAGTGCAAGAAAGAGAGTCCTCTACCTTTTTTACCAAGATAAACACGTGAAGGCATGCTCTGTCACTGTCCTTAATCCATTTAGAGCTGATTTTATGTGTGTGGTGTTAGATGGAGATCCTGTTTCATCTTTATCCATGTGTTTTTCTATCTCTAGTTATTGAATTGTTCCTCTCTTCCCCATTGATATGATATAGTTATTAACATTGTATTTCACACTGATTCTTTATAGGAGAAAAACATTTTTCATTCATTGTCTTCATAAAACTTTATGTTGACATATTACAATTAAACATTATTTCAACATAATATGGTACCTTTTTTAAAAAACCATTGAGAAGTTATCACTTCTGGAAAAAGTATTCCCCACTGGCTATGCTTCGGTCCTATTCTTCCTCTGCTTCCCTCAGAGCATCAGGCAAGCACCTGATTGAGTCATCAGAGTCTGGAGCCAGAGGGAAGTTCTGCTATTGGTCAACAGGAGACTCACAGGTTCAGCTGCACTAAAGTCTAAGACAACTTCAAGGGCCTGAAGGAAAAGGTCTGATGATGCTAGTCTGGAAATGGGCTAGCTTAGAATCAATCTGAACAAAAGGACAGCATTATGGGTTCAGTGGAATGGTGTTCCCCCAAACAGTATGTCCTAGCCTCTGAATCTGTGCCTGTGGCCTTAGTTGGAAATAGGGTCTTTGCAGATATAATCAAGTTAAGATGAGGTCATAGTGGATTAGAGCAGGTCCTAGTCCAATGACTACTGTCCTTAGAAGAAGAAGGAAATTTGAACAAAGATACACAGGGGAGAAGGCCATGTGAAGATGGAATTAGAGACTAGAGCGATACATCTGCAAGCCAAGAAATGCCAAAGATTACCAACAACCTTGAGAACCTGGAAAAAGGCAAGAAAGGAACCTCCACTAGGAGCCTTCAGAGAGGGCATGGCCCTGCTGCCGCCTTGATTTCTGCCTTCTAGCCTCCAGAACTATAAGAGAATACATTTCTATTGTCTTAAGCCACCCAGTTTGTGGAACTTTGTTAGGGCAGCCCTGGGAAACTGATACAGGTGCCTTCTCCTCTACCAAACAATAACAATGGTTAGTGTGAGGGGATAACAATGACTGATAGTTCCCAGCCTTCCCATCCCCGTGAGGGTCCTGGCTCCACTCTCTTCCCTCTCCCCTGGACCCCATCCTCCAGGGAAGGAGCCCTGCTCTGCAAACCATTCGGGAGACAAAAATCAGGGGATGGAGAAAGAAATGGAAAGAGCCAGGGGGAGGAGGACCAGAGAGCCAGGAGGATGGTGGGAGCACCTGTGGAAGAAGACAGAGAGGGAAGTGCGAACAATACTGTGAAGCTCACACTGCCAATTGGTAGAAATCAAAAGACAATGCTAATAGTGGTGTGTGAGAAGCACAGGTGCAAGACTTGAGCTACTTGTAAGTTATTTTGGTTTCATGGTCTCTTGGCCACATCGTAGCTTCGGCACACAGCTGAGGCTCCGTGAGCTTTACTGCCTTCTCATCAAATGCTTTCTGCCCACCAGGCCCTGCTAAGTGCTTGGCAGACATATCTTCTCTCCTCCTCACAGCAGCCCTATGACTGGAGAGTGCTGATTTAGATGATAAAACTGAGGCTGGGGAGTATTAATTAAATAATCAAGTTCAAAAAGCTCTGACAGCCTTGTGCCCAGCTCAGAACTGGAAGAAGCCAGGAGTCTCAGGGCAGCTCAGGAAACTGGCCACCAATCCTGCGACTGGTCTGCTCCCTTAGAACAGCCCTGCCTCCTAGGATGTCTTCAGAAAAAGGGGAAAGAAACCTGTGGGTCTTACAACAAGGCTTCTTTCCTATGTTTCCCTTGAGGAGATTGGATGAGCATGTGTTTTTGACATTGAGGCCTAGCCAGCAAGGGGGACAGAGGTAGCGGCTATAGAATGGGCTCTGGAACCAAACTGCCAGGGTGCCCCCCAGCTCTGCCTCTCCCCAGGCGTGTGAGCCTGCTGTCTAATTCCCTGCGCCTCTTCTGTTCCTTTATCTTTAAAATGGGCATGATAATAGTTCCTACCTAGAGAGTAGTTGTGAGGATTAAGTTAGTACAGTGAGTGATGCACTGGGAATGCGCTGGCTCAGAGTAAACCTTCAATAAAAGTTGGCTCTTATAATTAAAAACATGAGTCCCTCATCAGATCTGAGAAGACCCTAGCTACAAAAAACATACATAATCAAGAAGACTATGATAGGCAGATTTAATTTATGTAAGACTCAATCTCACTCTAAGTATATATTGTGCCTAAGTATATATTAGCTAATGTTTGTATGATGCTACATATATTCAAAAATACATTATTGACAAATCTCCCCATGCAGGAGAATTCCAAACAATTTACATAGATGCGCTGCCCTGGAGAGGGGCATAACTCCTTAATCCTTAAAGTGTGGGCTGCACATAGTGACTTCCTTCCAAAGAGTACAATATGGAGGTGTTATGGGGGCGGAGGGTAATTTCACAGTGGAGAACCCTCACAAACACTACCTCATCCAGATGCCCAAGGTCAGTATCAAGAGTGGTAAGTCATGTCTCCAACGAGAAAAACCTCAGACAAACCCCAATTGAGAAACGTTCTAAAAAATACCTGACCAGTACTCTTCAAAACTGCCGAGGTCATCAAAATCAAAAGTCTGAGAAACTGTCACAGCCAAGAGAAGGCTAAGGAGACATGACAACTAAAATGTAATGTATCCTGAATGGGATCCAGGAACAGAAAAAAGACGTTAGGTAAAAACTAAAGATCTATGAATAAAGTATGGACTTTAGTTACTAGTAATGTATCAAAATTGGTTCATTAATTGAGACAAATGTGTCATACTAATGTAAGATGTTAGTAGAAAGGGAAACTGGGTGTGGGGTACATGGGAACTCTGGACTGTGTTCACAATGATTCTGTGAATCTAAAACTGTTCTAAAAACAAAGTTTATTTTAATAAAAATATTGGAAGCACTTGCTTTGACGACTGATGGGGTATACAACAGTCTACCCCACTCATTTGTAATCCTATACTGCCACATGGTCTTTCTTAAGATTTTGTCATGTGACCATTTAATATGGAAAAGCAGGCAGCGAACTGGCTATTTGAAGCTGATTCTGTCACTCTCTAGCTGTGTGACCTTGGACATGTTCCTAAACCACCCTGAACCTCTCCCTTCACATGTGTAAAGTGAAGGGAGGTATGCAAAGCGACAATGATGATAACAATAGCTAACAACATTTACCCAGCGCTTCCTTTGTGCCCCTCAATGACCCTGTGAGGAAGGTACAAGTATGATCCCCAATTTTTAGAGGAAGGAAATGGTTTATATCTAAAGTCCTTCTAGCCCTTCAGCTATAAGAACCACAAGGCTTCTTTCCCTTTTTCTAAAGACATATCTCAAGGCAAATGTTACTCAGAGGAAATCACATGAGCCCAACAACCTAGGGCTGAATCCGGGTGCAGCCAGTGCTAGCCCTGTGACTGTGCTTTGTGAACATGAGAGCATAATGTATGATCTGCAGCAGGTGATAAATAATTTTACCTTCTAGGTTTAAACTGCCCAAGCTCATACATTCTTAAAACAGGTGCAGGGGTGAGGAGGAGACTACAAGTAAATATGGTTGGTCCAGGGAGTGTGGGTCCAGGCTACATGCAGCCCCTTCTCTGGCTGGATGTCTCCTCTGCCTTCTTCTCTGAGACCTGCTTAGGGATTACATGGCAGGAGGGCCAGCCGTGAGGGAGTTGTGGCTCTCCAGCAGCACGAAGTATTGGGATGGTCAGGGGGTCCCTGTGGCTGATCCTAACCACTTCCTAACCCGCCAAAGAGTTGGCCAAGCCAGCTCTGTTTTGCAGCATGGTGCAGTGGGGTCAGA
The DNA here is from genome assembly GCF_987537825.1 of Furipterus horrens. Classification (NCBI taxonomy): domain Eukaryota; kingdom Metazoa; phylum Chordata; class Mammalia; order Chiroptera; family Furipteridae; genus Furipterus; species Furipterus horrens. The sequence goes on along the minus strand of NW_028327176.1, from coordinate 43,087,810 downwards.
TGACAGACAGATGCATTCACATTCTGGGCTCGTTACCTTCTTGGGGACCTAAATGATTCTGGTCATCAATTTTCATGTGTGTGTTGGGGGAGGGTGGCCCACACCAGCAAGGAATTCTCAGACACCTGCTAGTGTCCTACAATCCAACTCAATTCTGACACTGTCTACCTGGAACAGCCTCAGATCCTACAGGCTCAGTCCCTCAAGACTGCACCCTCCCCACTTCAAATGTCAGCCCCCAAACCAGGTTGTCACCTGCACTTCTGACCAGCAAGCTATAGATCAGAAGTTCCAATGACATCCCTCCTTCCTTCTCCCCCACCACATTTGATTTGATTAATTTGCTACAATGGCTCACAAAACTCTGAGAAACATTTCACTTACCCGATGACACGTTTATTTTAAGAGGCTATAACTCAGGAACAGCCCGATGGAAGAGATGCTTAGGGCAAGGCATGGGGAAAGGGTGCACAGCACCCTCTCCAAACATGCCACTGTCCCTCAATTTCCACACGCTCACCAACCCTGAAGCTCTCCAAACCCCACCCCTTTGGGTTTCTTACAGAGGCATCATTACATTACCAGTATTAATTAAAGCGTTGGTTATTTGGCCAGTGATTAAATCTCTAGCCCCTCCTCTCTTCCCAGAGGTGGGGAGTGGGGTGGGACTGAAACTTCCAACCTTCTAATTGAGACAGGATAGTGAGAAGCTAGGAAAATTCCTTGGCAAGTGGAATAGGGAAACTGAGACAGCTGAACACAATGGCTGAGCAATTTACAGCCAGGTGCAGATGGTCACCAGGGAGTGTCCGGCGGAAGGTAAAACTAGGAAAACAAGGACCTCACACCCAGCGTAACTTTTTCTCCCCTGGCCTTTCCTCCCTGGAGATAATATCTAGCCCTCAGTAGTATTTCAGCTCCAGGCCCAGAAAAGCAGCAAAACCAGGTGGGCAATGGTCAAATACCCCCTGCCCTGTCACGGACCAATCACCAGAGACCATAGCCCCGAAAAGGCACACCTGGAGAACTGATGACTATTCTCCTGACCCCTCCCCTGAGAACTCCCCTAAAATTCCCCCCTGCAAGAGAAAGATAAAAGCCTCAAGACAAAGGACCCAGTCCTAGCTGTTCCTTCTTCTCCCACTTCTTTCCCCACAGGCACATGTCTCCTAAACTCTAAAGCAATGTGTAGCTAACAGCTTGTCCTAAGCTAATAATCCCCTGAACCTGTCTCCAAAGCCCCCTTTTCTCTGATTTCCCACTGAGCTAAGGCAGCCCAGCCTAGGCTCTCTTGTCGTTTCTTCTATGCTAAGCCCTTTCTTGTTTCACTGCCCACAGATTTAATTAACACAACCTCATAATCACCTGGATTCACGTTGTAAAATCTTTCCTACATGAAGTCAAGAACCTACACAGTAGAGCTGTAGTGTTTATTTTGTTATTATGTAGGGAGTTGCTAAGAATATTCGTATATGTGTATCCTGATATACATGCCAGATCATGGAGAATGTCAATATTCACTTTTATAATACAGTTAATATCCTCAAATTCATCCATCCTTTCTCTTTTTGGTTGGTGCTTTACTGAACTTTAATAAAGAAGGATTTGCTAAAGAAAAATCTTTCTTGAGTGCAAGAAAGAGATCATCTATCTTTTTCACCAAGATAAACACGTGAAGACATGCCAACTCAGGGCCAAGCCCCTGTCTCGTAACATAATCACCTGGTTGGTTCTTCTGGCAACCAGCCCCCATCCTCAGATGTGGTCCAAACAGACACCTTCATGTGTCTTATCACAGGAAATTTCAAGGGTTTTAGGGGCTCTGCACCAGAACCAGGAAGAAGGTCAAATATATATTTCTTATTATAAATCACAGTATCGCAGAACCTCATGGGGCTCACCTGTGAAATGGAGATACCAAGGCCTACCCCACTGAGTTCTTGCAAGGATTACAGGGGATAGTCCTTAGGAAAGCACCTGGCAAGGCACCTGGTGTACAGCACACTTTGATAAAAGCCACTTGAACTATATAGTCAATTATATTAACTTTGGATGGTGACAGAGGGTAACTGGACATGTAGTGATCATTATGCAATGTATACAAATGTTGAATTATGATGTTATACATCATATATAATATTGTATGTCGATATAATATTGTATGTAAATTATACTTAAATTTTTTTTAAAGTCACTTGAATCTGAGATTCCTAATCCAAGTTACTCCTCCTTAGTTTCCCTACCTGTAAAATGGGGATGATAGAACAGCACCACCTCCCAGACTTGATGTGAGAAGTCAGGGTTTTTGTTTGTTTGTTTGTTTTTAAAGTAGACTTTCTTTTCCTTTTTTTTTTTTTAATATTTTATTTATTTTTAGAGAGAAAAAGAGAGGTAAATATCAATGTGTGGTTGCCTCTCGTGCGCCCCCAGCTGGGGACCTGGCCTGCAACCCAGGCACATGCCCTGACCGGGAATTGAACCAGCAACCCTTTGGTTCACAGGCCAGTGCTCAGTCCACTGAGCCACACCAGCCAGGGCTGAGAAGTCAGTTTTGATAGCTCTCTGATCACTAGATAAAGATTCTCTCAAATTAATCTCAAGGACCACTCCTACAAGAACTATATAAGCATGGCAAGTGTTCCCTGCTCTTTATAAGTCCCAGGCTGACAGAGATCCCTACGGGTCAGCCTACGAGACCCCCTGGTCCCCTATCAGGACTCCAGGCCTTCTTGCCTCCTTGCAGCCCAAGGACTAGGCCTGCCTCCTTTTCATCAGGCTGCCCCACCTTCCCCTCTAGGTAATCTGCCTATATAGAGGGTACTCAGGTTCAAGATCTTCTCTTTTTAGTTCCCCCATAGATAAACACACAAGCCATTTTTGTTTCATGAGTTCCACAACTAATGATTATAGAAAACATGAATGATAAAAATAGCAATCCTGGAGAAGTTACAAAGTGCCCCCAGGCTGTTTCCTGACATTCCTCCTGAAGACTGTCGGAACAAATAGGACTTTTGCATTGAACATGAGACCCAGACACAGAGGAGTGGGTCACCAATGGAGAAATTTTAGCCAGTGACCCTTGCCTGTAAGACAAGGCAGAGGGGAGACAGGTGACCTCCACTCTTCACAAAGGACACCCAGTGGTTGAATTCCACTGCGAAAGAGACACCAGACCCCCTCGGATCCTGGCTGAAGACAGCCCAGGTAATGGAAATACTCACCAAAAAATGAGTCATGAAAAGAAAGCAGACAAATCAGTGAGATGTGTAACCAGGCTTCCTTCTCTAGTTCACAGAGCAGGACAGGCTGTGACAAACAATACCAAAGGGCCCCTGCTTGAGAAATCCCACACCCCCGCGGCACTTCCGGCCTTGGGCTAAGGTTGAGAGGGGAAACTGACTCTGAGCACAGGCAGGAAAGCCCCTGCAGGAAGCCGGCCTTTGGAGGAGGCCTTTACCTTGGACAGGATCAAATAACAGCACTTCCTGTGACTCCCATCTCATTCAATCCACCTCTGGAAGGAGTTAGGCCCAGGGGGATTATACCCATTTTCACAGGCATGGAAACTGAGGTCCTGAGATATTAAGTAACCTGTCTAAATTTACAAGACTGAGCAGTAGCTCAGGTCCAACCTGATCCCCACACAGCCTGCCTGTCAATGGCATGTGGTTTTCTCAAGTGCTCTCACATCTCTGGGTACATGCATTCTGGGTGAGAAACTCCAGGTGTGGGTCACTCCCCTCTCCATCTCCCACATCACAGGTGAGAAACAGTGGTACACGGAGGTGAGGCTGCCAGCAGCAGCAATCTGTGTGGTTAGCAGACCTCTGACAGGGACTCAAATCCAGGGCTTTTTCCATGACACCAGCAGGCTGCCTTCCTCCTCACCACACCTGGAAAAAATGACTCAGGGGACAGTGGGCTACGCATGTCATCCTCGTGTACACAAGATGCCACGTCGTTTATGAAGCACTTCAAAGTGGGAACACTTGCCCTGGCTCTTCCCCAGGCCTTTATTAAGTAAAGGTCATGCTGTTTGTTGGAATTTGAGTATTTTGGCGCCTGTCTCACAGGAAAGGGCTTCAGAGGCTATGCCCCTATGAGGCTGCCAGTCTGGAGGCCTCTCTGCAGATAGGCATGTATCCTGCCCACCACCATGCCTCTCTGGATTATCAGGCTTAGGAGCTCCCAGCATGCCCCTTCCTGCCAGGCTGTTTCCAGCTCTGTGTCTGTCTCACTGGACAGCCACTTTTCTCACCTACCTGAGGTCTGTGCCACCAACTCAGGAAAGGCAGAAACAGAGTGGCTCAGGCTCAGAGGTGATTTCCAGTCTCCCTCTAGAGTGGCAATTTTTCTGGCTATGAAGAAAAGTTTCAGATCTTGGACTTCATAGCCACTGGGTCCTGGTTCCAGATTCAGCGCCCCAAGCTGGCCTGAAGCCCTGTACCTCGTCGCTGCACTAAGATTTGGCTCATGTATTTGGCTTCCTTCTCTGCCCAAAACAAAAATGTCAGCAGCATCCCTAACAGCCTCTCTGAGGCAGTAGAAGAAAATCACCCTCCTTAGTGAGGCCCATTCCGCCCACCTCTGTCCCAGCAGTTGATAATTGTAGAGATGGTAATGGGTAAGGTGATGGGGGCTAGACTGAAACTTTAATTGGCCTTGAATCACCCATTGCTCCTGCCTTCTTGAGTGGCTCAAATGAGCTTGAGTCTTATAATCCAGTGAGTGGTGGGGCAGGCTGGGATTCGTGACTGTTGGCAGAGAGGCCTCCAAAAGTCAGCCTTATCTTGGTCATAGCCTCTGAAACCCTTTCCTGTGGAGCCTAACACCAGGGCATGCAGAAACATTTTTTTAATTAAGACATTTTTTAACATATATTTTATGATTATACAATTACAGTTGTCCCAATTTTCCCCCTTTGCCCCCCTCTACATGATAACGCCCCTTTCCTACTGCAATCCCCCCTCTTAGTTCATGTCTATAGGTCATGTATGTAAATTCTTTGGCTTCTCCCTTTCCTATACAATTCTTAACATCCCCCTGTCTATTTTGTTCCTACGAATTATGCTCCTTAATCCCTACACCATTTCCCCCTTACTCCCTCTTCCCTCTCCCTGCTGATAATCCTCCAGACGATCTCCATACCTATTATTCTGTTCCTATTCTGGTTGTTTGCTTACTTACTTTATTTATTTTTTCTATTTTTAGATCCAGTTGTTGACAGTTGTGAATTTTTTGCCTTTTTGATTTCATGGTTTTGACCTTCTTTTTTCTTAAATAAGTCCTTTTAAGATTTCATGTAATAATGGCTTGGTGATGATGAAGTCCTTTAGCTCTACCTTGTCTGGGAAGCAATTTATCTGCCCTTCCATTCTAAATGATAGCTTTGCTAGATAGAGTAATCTTGGTTGTAGGTCCTTGCTTTTCATCATTTTGAATTGCCAGCCCCTTCTTTCCTGCAAAGTTTCTTTTGTGGAATCAGCTGATAGTCTTATGGGAACTCCTTTGTAGGTAACTCTCTTCTTTTCTCTTGCTGCTTTTAAGATTCTCTTTTTATCTTTCACCTTTGGCATTTTAATTATGATGTGTCTTGGTGTGGTCCTCTTTGGGTCTAGCTTGTTTGGGACTCTGTGCTTCCTGGACTTGTATGTCTATTTCCTTTGTCAAGTTAGGGAAGTTTTCATTCATTATTTTTTCAAATAACTTTCAATTTCTTCTTTTCCTCTTCTCCTTCTGGCATCCCTATGATCAGATGTTGACACGTTTGGAGATGTCCCAGAGGTTCCTAAGGCTCTCCTCATTTTTTTCAATTCTTGTTTCTTCTTTCTGTTCTGGTTGAATGTTTATTTCTTCCTTATGTTCCAAATCATTTACTTGAATCCCAGCTTCCTTCCCTTCACCCCTGTGGATTTTTCTTTATTTCACTTAATGTATCCTTCATTTCTTCCTTTATGTTTTGCTGTACTCAATGAGTTCTCTGAGCATCCTGATCACTTGAACTCGGCATCTGATAGGTTGCTTGTCTCCATTTCATTTAGTCCTTTTTCTGGGGCTTTGTTCTGTTCTTTCATTTGGGCCATAGTTCACTGTTTCCTCAATTTGGTAGCTTCCCTGTATTTGTTTCTGTGTGTTAGGTAGAGCTGCTTTTACTCCCTGTCTTAGTAGCATGGCTTATGGAGCAAAGGCACCTGTAAATTAGGTGGGGTAGAGCCTTAGGCAATTGCCAGGGCATGGCCACCTGCTTCACCACTTTGTGGCTCTGTGTTGGGGGGGATGGCTCAGAGAGCAGACAGTGCAGCTGCCTGACTTCTGGAAGTTTGCCTGGCACTCCCATTTCCAGTCACTTCACCCACTTCCAGTACGCAACTTCCCACCCTTTCAGCTGCTGCCCTGGTGGTGAAACCCAGAGTGGGTGGGTTTGTGGATGTTCTAAGTCCATGAAGGCCCTTTAAGTGGCAAAAATCCATCAGTTTCTTCTGCCACACACAGCCCCAATGGTTTTTATAGCCAGAGGTAATGGGAATTTATCTTCCTGGTGCTGGAACCCTGGGCTGTGCAGTCTGGCCTGGGGTGGGATTGCTCACTCCCAGGGCATACCTCCTGATTTTTATCCACCATGTGTGAATGTGGGACCATCCATTCTGCTGCCACCACTACCTCTCCACAACACACCACCTCTTTGCCCCATCTTCATGACTCTGCCCCTCCTACCTGCCTGGATGAATGTGGCTTCTTTAAATCCTTGGTTGTCAGACTTCCATACATCTCAATTTTCTGATGGTTTTGGGTGTTATCAGTTTTGAGATTTGGTTGTAATTCTTTCTATGACTGCGCAGGGAGGCGAAGAGTGTTTACCTACACCTCCATCTTGACCAGAAGTTTAATTAAGACATTTTTTAGAGCAGTTTTAGGTTCACAGCACAAACAGAGTTCCCATATATGCCCTGCCCCCATTCATGCATAGCCTCCCCCATTATCAACATCTTCCACCAGAGTGGCATATTTGTTACAACTGATGAACCTACATTGATGCATGATAATTACCAAAAGTCCACAGTTACATTAGGGTTCACTCTTGATGTTGCCAAGTGTTTACCCACATCAAACAGCATTTGCAATCGGCCAAATATGAAGCAAGCAGCCAGCGTCTTTCTTGAAGAAGCCCAAATATGATGCTTCTGATTCAAGAAATGTTAGGTCCTATTTGGGAACATTAATTGGATATATGGGCAGAGCTGCCCCCAAACAAGTTAGACACATGTCTAGCTGTTCCCTTTTCTTAAACCTAGTTTGAGGCTAACTTGAGGCTGAAAATAATCATTGGCTTCTGGGAGATGTGGATAATGAGTTGTTGAACATCGTTCATGGGAGGTGGCATGACGAGATGATGGCAGACCTGACCCTCTTCTTGCCCCAGACTGGAGAAAGTCTGTGACAATGCACTAGGCAAAGAACAGTGCTGTTTATACTGGCCTGTGGCTCTGAGACCAAACAATTCACACTGGAGACTAGCATGGTTATCTTGTCTGAGTCAAGGGGATCTGGCCACACATTTTGGTAGATGGGTGGGGACAGGGTGACAGTCCCTCACACAAAGGGGTGTTCTCACTCCTAGTCATCCTATGGGAAGCAAGGAAGAATGCCTTAGGCTAGGGGAGAGAAAAAATTTCCTCCTCTCTCTGAGGAGTAAATGGGCCCAGAGGTTATTGTTAGTACGGGCTCAAGCGGCCCCTGCCAGATGGAAGCCTGTAGGTACCAGACAATTCTCTTCTGAGGCAGATGGTAATTATTTCCTACAGCCTGCTTTCTTTATCCCTGGGCTGGGTCAGAAGTCATCAGCCATCAACTACCATCAACCACTCAGGGGAACATTCAAGAGACTCCTCCCCATCAATTGCAAACCACAGCTTTCTATCGGAGTGAACATTTTGCCCACCCGGGCATACTCTCAGGGGTCAGGTCACCTTTGTCTTTTTTTTTCTCCCTAAAGCTGTAAACCTGCTCTCCGAGGGTAAAGCAGTTAGTCCTTAAAGTTCGTTTCATTTCTTCCAGTAGTCCTAGCAGGTTCTCACTCAAAGCAGAATCCTGAAATTCCATTTGTGTACGGCAACACATATTCCTTCCCTTGCCCTACCCTCAGCAGCCCAATTTTGGCCTGCTCTGTAAGGGTCCACCTGCCCAAACCAGTCACCTCTTATCTCTTGGTGTTTATTTACAGTGGATGCTATTTAATAACACAAGCCAACCCAACCTACAATAAGGTGTTTGAATTAAACCAAGAAGCCTCTCCTTCTAAATCTGCACTGGATTAGATTTTTGGGAAAAAGGCATCTTAAAGAAGCAGACATCTGTCAGTGTTTACTGAGCATCTTCATGAACAAAGCTGTAGGACAGAGACAGAGGGGGACTCTAAGATGGATAGAAGCTTTCAGTTTTGTTTGGAAGGTAAGAGTGGCCATATTTGCATGTGCTTGCCACAGTCCCAGTTTACACATATTTTCCCACTGTAATTAGTATTTGTACCCCTTTCACTCTTAAAAATGTCATGGTTTGGAGACCAAAAGTTATAGTTACCATAGAGATAAGGCATATGAAAAGAGAACTTAAAAATCTTAGGTGAACACACTGTTGGGTAAAGAACTGTCACCAAGTTTCCTAGAGGGGAAACCGAGTGTCCAGGTGTTTAAGTGGCTTCCAAGGACTCTGAGGCCTGTTGGGGGTGGCTGGAACCAGTATTTAAGGCTCCTTTTCTTACAGCCCCTTCACACACCTCTCCTGGCAGGGAAAACAAGGTTTCCAAAGAGGGAGAGTTGCACAGGGGTAGACACAGCGTTCAGTTAGCGATTTTAAACCTATGAAGACAACTTGGCAATTACACATACTACAGGTGCTGAGTACAGAGTGAAAAATAGCTTCAAATCAGTGTGTGTGTGAGAGAGAGAGACAGAGATGATAGAGACAGATAGAGATGGGGGGTGAGGAGAGAATACATCTGGCTGCATTTTAGAGGCCCAAGTAAATTATTTAGGGGTTTGTCTGGGAACCGCTACCCCCTGTGGCTGGTCCTGTTATTGCCCTGCACTGGCTTCCTCCCCAGGTTTGCAGAGCTCTTCCTACATGCACCTTTTCCAACTCTCACCATTGAGAAACTCCTCATGCAAAGGCAGAAGATGAAGGCTCTTTTATCCCCTGCCTTTGTCTAAAGTAAGGCACTAATAGGACACCTGGCTTGGGTGCCCCTATTCAACTCAATTATTTACCCTTCTTGGGGTTAACCCCACTACCCACACCCTGAGGTATCCTCAAAGCACCTTGCTGATTAATTCTGAGATCAAGTGGGGCCTTTTCCTGGGCTTGAGAGAAGGGGACAGATAGGGAATCCCCACAGGCTGGGGGACTGGTAAGGATGGGCAGGCCGGCAACACCTTAGTCACTGACATCCTTCTGCATCCTTCTACAAAGAATAACTTTCAAAAAGTCAAAGATATGTACAATGTGGATGAAGATTGAGGACATTATGCTAAGCGAAATAAGCCAGCCACAAGAAGACAAATACTGTATGATTCCATTTATGTGCTTTATCTGAAGTAGTGAAATTCATAGATATAGAAAGTTAGCATGGTGGTTACCAGGTGCTAGGGGGAGGGACCAAGGGGAGTTGTTATTTAATGGATATAGAGTTTCAGTTCTGCAGGATGAAAAAGCTCTGGAGATCTGTTTTACAACAATGTAATTTTTTTTTTTTTTTTTGCATCACTGAACTGTACCTTAAAAATGGTTAACATGGTAAATTTTATAATGTGTGTGTGTGTTTTAATCCACAGAAAGTCAAAAACATGATTCAGCAGGTATAGCACAAGGGAGTTTCCTGGGGTGATGAAAGTGTTCTGTATCCTGATTGTGGTAGTGGTTGCACAATTCTTTATATGGGTTAAAACTCATAGAACTGTGTATGAGAAAAAGCCCATTTTGCTATATGTTCATTTTTTTTAATTAAAATGTAAAAAACATGGCTTTCATACAAATGTACACTGCACGTGTGTCACAAATATATTTACCATAATTAATGAGAGAACCAGCAGGATGATCAAGCTAGTTCAAAAAGTACAGGAGATACTTAAGTACTTACAATAACTGAAAAAAGGAATATAGAAATAACTGTTAAATTACATAATAAAATAAAGCCTTGGCCTTCAGACTAAAATATTTTTATTTGCATCACTATACATCAATCCTGCATTGCTATTAGTTTTCTACACCTTTCTTATAGTCATGAAATACCCTAATCCATGGTAAACAAAGTCAGACAAAAATATACACTCCTGGAAAACCAGGTAATTCCCCCCGCAGGCCTCAGGACAATGCCTCAGCCCCGAATGACTCAGGGGCTTTCAGGAATCCCTCTGATCCAGTTCCAAGTCTTGGGCAACTTTTCTTAACTGTCCAGGTGCTAGGAAGCACGGAGGTGTGAGGCCCAGCGTTCTGCCAGGGGAGAAACAGTGAGTGCTGCTGTCACGAAAGGGAGGGGCCCAGGGTGCCTGTTGTCCTGAGGAAGCTAGCTGGTCCTCATGCTAGTGGTGTATCAGGAGTTTTCAGGGACAGAGGCATTTAGAGAAAGGACCGCAAGAAAGAAAACCAGGAAGGGGTTTCTGGCTGCACAAACCACCCAGATCATACTTGGGCCCACCAGGCTCATTCTTGCCCCAGCATCTTAGACCCACAGCAGGATGGTCCTGCTGTGGGGGCCTGGCACCTAGCCCTCCAGGTTCCACAGGCATCATTCTGACCACCACGACTTCAGGGGGCTCCCTTCGCCTTTCTTTTCCAGGCACTCGTAATGGGATGCTTATGGGACACCCTATCTGCTCAGAGGGGAGCCCCAGAGTAAGACCCAAGCAGATCTGAGGGCAGGTTTGGCCTCCTCCGGACACCTCCCCCTGTATGGGAAGGGCGTCTTGCCAACCAGTTCCAGGCTGACACCTGAGTGCGTTGGACCGGGGTGACACACCCTGTGAAACTGGAAGCTCTGGAAACCCCAGCCCCTGGGCTGCTGTGTGGAGAGGGGGAAGCCAGGCTGCTCTGCAGGAAGGAGAATGTAGAAAACGCATGTGACGGGAGCTCAGAGCCCAGAGAGGGGGTGAGCTGCAGCCTACAAACAAAAGGCCCTGAGAAATGCCAGAAAGAGAAATCCGGCTGGGGAGGCAGGGACAGTCTCGGCTGGCCAGGGTCCCACCAAGTCCTGTCAGAGGCCTTGTTTACAGTTCTGATCACCTTGGGGCTGCTTGAACTGGAAGCAGCTGAATTCTTCACCTCTTGGGTACCCGTGCAGGGAGCGCGCCACGGGCGATTGGTTTCCCCTTGGCAGCGGAGCCGCTAGCCTCTCTCCCAGGGCTTAATAATTCAGGCGTCTCAACCCAGTGGGCCCGAGGCCTGCAGCTGAGGCAGGGTTTCTGTTTCCCTGGGTGCCTCCCCCATATTCTGAGCTTCGGGCTTGGGGGCGGGTGGGGGGTGGGCAGAATAGGTTTTAGGCCAACACTGATAAGACCCTCCTCAGCCCCACCCACCAGCCCAGATAGTCCTGAGTGACCTTCAGCTTTGTCTCAGACAGCTGCCATCCCAAGAAAACAGGGAAGGGGTGGGGGTGGGTACAGGCTGTGCCATTTCTCTGGTTACTGTTCTCTGGCAGCCACACAACCCCTCCCTTGGGATGCTAGATTCACACCTCACTAGACACAATTTGAGGAAGTCGGTTCTCATTTACCCTCCTTCCCCCTTGCCTTTCTCCTCAGCTCCTCCTCCCCCACCCTCTGCCTCCAGCCTCAATCCCAGCTGCCTCTATTCCCAGACTGGAACTCACTGCTAAGTTGGGGGACCAGCATGGCAGATGGCAGGACTCCCGCCTCATCCCTCCCTCAAGACCCCAGATTCTGTTTTGCAACTGTCAAGAAACACCCCAGAACACAGATGTGATGGAGTGGGTGGGGGTATGATGGTTCTATGACCTGAGGAACAAAAAAGGATCCTGAGGGATGTCATTCCCTCTGGAGGGGCAAGGGAAGAGCAGGTTCCTAACATTCGTGTCATGGTCCTGAGTCAGGAAAAGCAGCTATTGAAAGAGCCTTCACCCCAGACACAGGCTGGGGCAGAGGGTCAGTTGCTGACCTGGGTTCTGGGCCTCCCATGGTGCACCATTCTGGGAACAAGCAGGAGTCTGAACAGAGCAGGAGAGGGTTTCTGGCTGTTGCTGTTGCAGCAACAAAAACAACCAGCTCAGCCCTGGCCAGGTGGCTCAGTTGGTTGGAGCATCATCCCATGCACCAAAAGGTTGCTGGGTCTTTTTGTTTGTTTGTTTGTTTGTTTGTTTGTTTTGCTGGGCAGGAAATATTGTTTTTTTATTTTTTTCTTTACCATTTTTTAATATTTTAATATGCTTTATTGATTATGCTGTTACAGTTTTCCCAATTTCTTTTCCCTTTGTTCTCCTCCACACAGTGACCCCCCCCCAGTTGTCCCCCCACCTTAGTCCATGCCCATTGGTTGTGCATATAGTTCTTCTCAATATCTTCCTATCTACTCCACTCCCTCCTACTATGCTTCTTAATTCCTGTACCATCTCCCTCCCTTTGCCCCTTCATCCTCCCAGCTGACCTCCCCCCAATATGTTCCCCATACCTATAATTCTTTTTCCACTCTCATTGCCTACTTAGTTTGCCTTTGTTTCGATTCCCTAGCTTCTGTTGTTGGTTGTTGGTTTTCATTTTAATGTTCATAGTTTTGATCCTCCTTCTCCTAAACAAGTCTCTTTTAACATTTTATATAACAGTAGTTTGGATCTGATGAACTTCTTCAGTTTTACTTTGTCCTGGAAGCACTTTCTCTGCCCTTCTATTCTGAATGACAGCTTCACTGGATAGAGTAATCATGGTTGTAGGTTTTTGCTTTTTTATTACTTTGAATTTTCTTGCCAGTCCCTTCTTGCCTGCAGTTTCTTTTGAGAAATCAGCTAATAGTTTTATTGGGACTCTTTTGTACATAATTATCTTCTTCTCTCTTGTTCCTTTTAAGATTCTCTCTTTATCCTTAATTGTTGACATTTTGATTATAATGTGTCTTGGTGTGGTTCTCCCTGGGTCCAGTTTTTTGGGAACTCTGTGCTTCCTGGACCTGTAATTCTATTTCTTTCCACAAGTTAGGGAAGTTCTGCTTCATTATTTTTTTACATAATTTTTCAATTTCTAGTTCTTCTTCACCTTCTGGCAACGCTATAATTCGGATGTTGGCCCATGCTTATAGCTGTCCCATAGGTTTCTGAGCCTCTCCTCATTTTCCTCACTTTTCATTTCCTCTTTCTGCACTGGTTGACTGTTCCTTCCCTATGTTCCAATTTGTTGATTTGATCCCTGGTTTTCCTTCCCTCACCACTTGTTTCATATGTGTGTTTTCATTCATTTCAGCAGTACTAGCTTTGATTCCTTCCCCATCTTGTTTAAGATCTGCTGTCAGGTCTGTAAGCTTTCTTATAACCAAAGCTCTGAACTGTGCCTCAGAAAGATTTCCTCTCTGCTACTCTGTTACATCATATATTTGCTGTCTGCTCAGCTGCGTCACTGGGATCTCTGTCATGATCCCTGCCATACTGACAGTTTTGTGTTTAGCTTTGCTTCCTGGACGGGGCTGTCACACCTCCTAAGCTGCAGGGGGTGGAGCCCCACACACTCATCACTACTGGGCAACCCTTCACACCACGCTGTGGAGTTTTGTGTGTGGGGGCGGGGGTCCAAGATGGATTCTTGCCATTTACTCTCCACTGAGAGACCGGGAGCTTCTTTCTCTGTCCCCACCCCCTCTGGCCCTCACAGTCCAAGGCAATGGGGGTCTGCCTTCCCCAGCGTTGGAATCGGGAGCTGATGGGTCTGGTCTGCAGCCGGGGGTGCTACCCAGGTGTTTCTCACCTCCCCTTAAATACAGGTGTCTGCTTACCACAGTCCCGTCACCATTGCCACAGCTGCCCCCACCAGCACAGCTTGACCTCTCCACCCCAGCTTCGCCCCTCCTACCTGTCCAGACGAGCACCACTTGTTTATAACTTCATACGTTGGACTTCCACGTAGCTTTATTTTCTGGAACTTCTGGTTATTTCTGTTTTTGCGGTAGTGATATTCCTTCTTAGTTGTAGAGGGAGACGGAGTATGTCAGTCTACACCTCCATCTTGGCCAGAAAAAAAAAGGTTGCAGGTTTGATTCCCGGTCAGGACACATACCTAGGTTACGGGTTTGATCCCAGGTCATGGCACGTATAGGAGGCAACCGATAGATGTTTCTCTCTCTCTCTCCCTTCCTCTCTCTCTAAAATCAATAAACACATCCTCGGGTAAGGAAAAAGAAAACCAGCCGGCTCACATAGAAAAGGTAAGAAGCCTTCTGCCCTGCCACATGTGGTTGCCAGAAGAAGTCCTGGCAGACAGCAGTTCAGGGCCTTCAGAGTAATCTGGGGAGGAGGAATGTGAGAATACAGAAGAGAAAGGGGTGCCTAGAAGATCCCAGAAAGTCTTCTCTCTCTTGGACAGCAGTAGCCATCTCCATGGAGCTGAAAGTTTCTGCACCTCTTCAGTGAGGAAGAGTCTAGAGCTTGGATTTGCTGACTTTGGCACCAAGATAGAACCTCCTGGATGAAAGGCAAGGAAAATACCTCTTATACAACCTTAGCTCACAGTTGAACTTTTTAAAAGCCACAGCATGCCACTGGTTCATAATAACACTGTTTTGATCTGCTCCACAGTTGGTGTTCTTATCACTGGGCCCCCTTCTCACTAGAGATGTTCCCCAGCCCTGAGCAGCTGGGTTCCTTCCAGGCCTGCGCTGGCCCTTCACATCCTCAGCATAGTCTTGTGAGGTAGGAATTAGCACCCTGAGATAACGGAGGCCCCAGAGTTAAGCAGCTATTCCTTAACTCACTGTCTTCACCTTGGGTTTCTACCAATCACGTTTTGGACCCAAATGTAGATTGTCACATTCCCCTATTAAAGGTGATTTTGAAGCCTGTCACAGAAGACCACATATAGTATGAGTTCAGTTATATGAAATGTCCAAAATAAGTACAGCTAGAGACAGAAATTAGATTGGTAGTTGCTTAGGACTGGGGGAGGGTTGGGAGGTGTGGGAGCCTAATGGGTATGGGGTTCTTTTTTGGAATGATGACCATATTCTCAAGTTGATTGTGAAGATGGTTGCACAAATCTGTGAATATATTAAAAGCCACTGAATTTTATACTTTAGATGGGTGAATTGCATGCTATGTGCATTATATCTCAACAAAACTTTAGAAATAAAAAATTTTTGACAGATTTTGACTCACAAGATGATCCGTCATTTGGCCTAGGGGCTCTGCATCCAGCCTCAGATCAGCTATTCCTCTGCTCAGCACACCCTCCTCAAATGCATTTTAAAAGCTCCTGGTGCAAAGGGTTAAAGTCACATTGGAGTGAACATTTTGCCAACCAAGGCACCCACCCACAGCCTCTCCTCCCTGCCCTTATTCATGCCTCAGCTCCATAGAGCACCATCTGACCCTTCTGTGTCCACTCCCTGAGGTGGAAAAGGTTACAAGGGTCCAAGTGACATTGCACCTGCCTGCGACGCCTGTGAGCATGGAAGGAAAGGAGCTCCTTGGGCTGTCAGGAACATGACAGGAAGAGCTCAGCAGAGGCTGCAGTTGAAGGGAGGACAAAACTGTGGGAGGCCACCTTGTACCCCACCCCAAACTCGGGCGCCCAGAGCTATAGGCTTGCACTAGGCTGGAGGGAAAATGAAGCCTAAATGTCCAAAGAGAAGTCAACATAAGATCTCTCAGAGCTGCACTCCCTCCTATCTCACGGTTGGTGCCAAGGCCTTCGGATGGTCTCCCTAGAGGTCAGTGTGCCTTGAGATTCCCTCCACTGAGTGGAGTCAGGGATGGCCACAGCTCTTGGGCGGGTAACCTCTGGCTGTTAGCAACCTAGTCCAGGGCTCCAAATTTCCTCCAGTTTACCTGAGCAAGCCATGTTGTACCAAGAAGTAAAAATGTTTGGGCGAAATAGTTGTCTAGCCCAGTGGTTCTCAAAAGGTGATCCAGGATCAGCAGCATCAACTTCACATGGGAACTTGTTAGGGATGCAGTTTCTCCGGCTACCTAGAGCTGCTGAATTGGGATTTCTTGGGATGGGGACCAGCAATCTGTGTTTTAGCAAACCATTCAGGGGAATATGATGTACATTTAAGTTTGAGAACTGTGGCAGAGAATCCAAGGCCCCGGAGCAGAGTGCCTTGTTCTGATGTGTATCCTCAGCTTCTGGCCATGTCCACCTGTATATGGTAAGCAACCATGAAAATTTTATTGAATGAGTGAATGAATGAATGAATGAATGGTTCTGCTCCATTAGTCACTAACTTCTCTCCAACCAGGTGCCAACCAGGACATTAGCAAGCTGATAAAAAGAGAAGGACATAGGTATATCTGATAATTCTTTCCAGCTTCTTGTTGGCACAGTTTGGTCCCTAAATTATTAAGCAAGACTCCCAGCCCGTTTCAGGTTTTCTTTTTAGAGATGAGGCCTTGGCTCTTTGACAACTTTTTCCTAATCTCCAGAAACAAAAGCGCTTTCTATTTGATTTCAGAACCAAGCTCTCCGCCTGCATTATTCTGACCCTGGAAGGAAAAGGAGGATGCAGCTGGAAGGATGTTTTTGCATTTTCAATTTAAAAATGTAGCCCCAAATACACATCTGGCTCCCAGGAGAACCAAGAAATACAGGCCAAGCATTTCTTAGAAATCCTGAGGGGTAGTCAGGCTACACAACGAGAAACAGACCTGCTCTCCTTTTATACTCAGTTGGTGGCCAGAGGCTGGATGGAGTTTGGTTCCTTCCCTCATAGGATTCTGGATTATGGGCTGACTTTCCGATTCTCTGCTACTGCCACCTCCCTCTAATGCCACAAAGCCAGGATTTCTTTGGGCTTATACCTCCCAAAACCACTGACTTTGTCACCCAACCTGGTTCCCTTTCCCCCCGTAACCACACACATTTCAGCTTAGCAAGATGCTGGCCTCAAACAGGCCTGGCACAGTGCCAGGACACTGAGGTGTTGCCTGTTTCCGGAGCTCATGGCTGCTTGCCACTGGCCCCACACTTACGGGGTCACCACACTCAACTGACATGCACTGACTGCCCTCTGGGGCTATCTCACCCCCACCAGACATCTAGCGCCTTCCCTGTCCACTCTTTTTTTAGAACAGGGCCCCTGCAGCAGTGTGACAGGACAACCAGGCTGAGAAACACACTGTCCCTTGTTTCCTGGGCTCATAATGAAAAAAGAGTATTCCCTTTCCTCCTAATGGATGACCAGGGCTGGAGTCCTGGCGGTCTGGGTTTCCCTTGCCCAGAGAGGTTAGTCTTAGCCTTTATGTTTATCAGCTGGCTGAAGAGCTGGAGGGGGGCATGCTGGGTAACTAGAGAAGAAATCCTCCAAAGTGCAGGAAAAGAAGAAAGAATGAATCATCCACCCTCACGGGTCCCCTAACTCACAGGGGTCTGTACCCTGGAGTGGTGGTACCTTGAATGTGACAGTGGCACCAGGGGTGGTAGCCTGAGAACCTCCACAAAGCTGAATCCTGACTTAAAGAGGAGCCAAGAGCCTGGAAGAGATCACGAGAGCAGAGGACAGAGGACACTGGGGGGGAGCAGCCAACGCTGGACTGATGTGGGGACTCTCCCCAGGCCTATGCAAGTGTGGGCCTTCTGTGCACACTCACGCTGGGTGGGAGCTTGTGGGAGAAGGACGGAGGGGGAAAAGGAGGAGGGAACCCTAATAAATGACAGACTGTCTTTCCTACCACCCCAAGTGCCAGACTGACTCTTTCCTGCCCTAGTGGGTGGGGGCCAGGTGAGATTTGATTGGTCATTTCTTACACTTTGGGGATCATGAAGAAAATTTCAGCTCTCCAATAGATTATCAGCTCCTAGAAACAGGTGACAGATCTCATACTTTTATATTCCTGCTCCAGCACTTAACAGTGGCAGGCACGAGGAAAGTGATGGATTGATTGGGAGTTCGATCACTTTTATGTGCTAATTTTCTTCCTCCTTCTCCTCCTCCATTTCCTCCTCTTCCTTCTCTTCTTCTTTCCCTTCTCCTCTTCTTCATTCCCTTCTCCTTCCCTCCTTTTCTCCTTTTCCTTCTCCTTCTTCATCTTCAATCAAAAACACATCCTAATAAAAGCAATGTATGTACTTTTTTTAAAAAAGCACACCCTATCAGCCAACAATAAGCATTCCAGGTTTATAGTACATATATATGTACTTCTTAAAAAGACACCATAATGTTTACATTATTTGTTAATCTGCATTTGTCACATAACATTTTTTAAATATGTGTCCATGTCAATAAATATAGATCTACATTGCCTACTTTTATGGCTACATATATGCTGTCGTATAGTTGCAACAATTATTTAGCCAGTCTCTTATTGTTAGATATTTAGAACATTGCCAGTATTTTATTATTTACCAACAGCACCCTTGAATATGCTCTTGATTTACATCTCTAATTATTCCCTTAAGATAAATTTCAAGAAGAAGGACTGCTAGATTTTTAAGATACTGAGAAATTGTTAACTTGTCACGCAGAAGTTTGGGTGATTTACCTGCCTGTCCAGAAAGGCGAGGGAACCCAGGCCTGGAACTCTTCTTAAACACCCGGCAGTTTGACTCATTTTCATCTTTGCAGGTGGGAACGTGGTACCACATTCCTGCTTGATTTCTAATCACTTTTGCTGCTTGCCTTTTCCTTTGGAGCCAAGACACTTTGCTGCTAAGTTGTCACATTTTATTTTCTAGAGTCCCCAACCCTATTTGCTTTATTTTACTACTTATTGAATATTTGATATTAATTTTGGTATTAACTAAATGTCTGTTTTGTTGCATCCTAGTTTACTCTTCAAAATACCCTGGGAGGTAGATATTATACCCCTTTCACAGATAAAATAACTGAATC
The DNA here is from genome assembly GCF_987537825.1 of Furipterus horrens. NCBI lineage: Eukaryota > Metazoa > Chordata > Mammalia > Chiroptera > Furipteridae > Furipterus > Furipterus horrens. The sequence continues at coordinate 43,068,778 of NW_028327176.1, read as the reverse complement.
TCAGAGAGCATTGATCCTTAAGTAGCAGAGCCAAAATTCAAACCCACAGTTGTCTCATTCTAAAGTCTCCGTTGTTTCCACTCAATACATGGGACCAGGTCCATTCTTCTCCTAAATTGATTTGAAATCTCCCTTCCTAAGGCCTAGGGTGCATTGACCATTCTGTCGCATTCTCTTCCCTAGATATCATGTATAAGCTTGCTGCTCCTTGTTGGCCAGAATTCAGTGACAAGCAACAATTCCCTTGACCTCCCCTACATCTGAGGGAGCATTGAGACCCTGCTCTCAGATGCCCAGGACCTGAAGCAAGTCCATCCAGGCAACTGGGGCCTTAACCCCAAGTCTGTCTGGATGACAACCATTAATCAGCCGTAGCAAAGTGTGCAGCTTAGAGCTAAAGTCCCCCACAGAAACTGAGCCACACAGGATACCTAGAAAAACAATAAGATGTCTTTTAACAGTGAGGTTTCATCTAAATTGTGCCCCACAATGTTGATTTTCCTGGTACAGTCGGCAATTTCCAAGAGCAATTCAATTCAAGACCAGTGTGTGTTTAATAAGAATTTGGTTACTAAGATGACAGAAAGTGAAACGAGAGCTGCTGTAGTCAGCTTGCAGAGCTGTTGCAGAGCTGTTGCAGAGCTGATGACTGAGCAGGTACAAGGGAATGGCTTCCGATATGAGGCATAAACAGTGTGCCCTCATTCCGCAGCCTTGTCTGATCCTCCAAGAACACGCTAAGCCAATCTGGGTAGGCCATTTCGGTCCTTCTTTACAGATTAAGAAATTGAGGCTCTAATGGAAAAAAAAAAATACAATTTAAAAATTTAATTTAATTTAATTTAATTTAGAAAAGAAAGAAATTGAGGCTTAAAGTTAAAATAGACTTGAGACGTCACTGCTGGTAAGAGGTATAGCCTGGACAGCAACAGATCTGCACCTGTCAGACCTGAGTCATTTCAGGGACACGAGGAACAGGAGGCACTGTCTAACTACAGATGGCTGACCTTCTACTCTTTTCCTAGGCCTTGGCTACCGTCCCCCAAGGCTGTTCTCTTCATTGACTTACTTACTGGCACTGGGCCTTTAGGTTTGGAACCCTCCTCTAGATAGTCTTTTCTTGGCACATTTCACTTTGGTCTTATTATCTGTTGTCGAAAAACAAACCACCCCAAATGTATCAACAGAAAACAACCTCTATTATGCTTCCAGACTCTGTGGATTAGCATTTGGAGAGGGGATTGAGGGGAGGGAGATGGTTTTCTCTGCAACATAATACCAGAGGCCTCAGCTAGGAAAGAACAGGCAGGGGTGACTCCAAGGGCTGGGTACTGAAATCACCTAGAACTGCAGTGTCCCAATACCATAGCCACATGTAACTACTTAAATTAATTAACATTAAATAAAATTCAGAATTCAGTTACTTGGTGGCAATAGCCACATTTTAAGACTCAATAGCCATACGTAACCAGTGGCTTCTGTAATGAACAGTACAGACAGAACATTTCCATCATCATAGAAGGTCCCGTGGGGAAGCCTGTTCTGGAGGCCTCTTCACTCACGTGATGGTGTCTGGCCTGGGGTCTTTGAATGGAATATCTATGTGAGGCATGGACTTCTCACAGCATGGCTACTGGTTTCCAAGAGGGTGTGTCCTTAGGGGCAGCATCAGCAGAGCAAGTATTCTAAGAGGCCAAGGTGGAAGTTGCAAGGTTTCCTCTAACCCAGCCTTTGAAGTCACTTGCACCCCTTCTGTCACATGCTACTGGGTGCATGAGAGTAGGGTTGCCCTATAACACACAAATACTTTATGGGACGTATTTATATTTTTAAAATCCTACATTATTTATCTGAAATTCAGAATTAACAGGGCATCCTGCATTTTTATTTGCTAAACCTGGCAACCTTACATGGGAGTCGCTAAAGCCAGCCAGATTCCAGGGTAGGAGATTTAGACCCACTTCTTGATGAAGGTGTGGCAAGGTGATGTTGCACAGGGCTGGGAAATGTTGTGGACATCTTTGAGAAATACGATCTGCTGCATGCTGCCAAGTTTTGTGGCCCGAATGGATAGAACTGGGGAAAGGACCGTCTTTTATCTGTCTTCCCTTTACTTTGAGCTTTGGGGCCATCTGTTCTCAGATAGTAGCTCTAAGCCCTATTGACAACAGGCATGCTTCTCTGCCTGTACCATGGCCAAAGTTACAAGTAATAATAACAGATACTCCATAGCACAATTGTAGACAATATTTTTGCAAAAGTAAGCTGCCTGAGGTGACAATGCACTGTGGACACATTAAGTAATCAAAAAAATATTTTTTAGGAACAAATGGTTCCCCATGTAGAACTCCCAAGAACAGAAGAGAAGCCTCCAGGTTTTCAAAGACATCACTGAGCCACCAAATTCACCCTGGACCTGCCCACTACCAGACTTGTTATATAAAATAATCCAGTTTGCATTGTTAAAGCTATTTGAGTTGATATTCTATTATCTGCTGCCAAATACATCCTAAATAATATTCACTATCAGGGGACAAGGTTAGAAACCAGGATATATTCAGATAGGTGAAGCGACTTGGAGTGCTAGGGAAAAGCCATGTTAAGTGAGGTCAGAACGATATTCAAAATATTTAACAACTGGTCCATCATGAGCACAAAACAATCTGAAAGAACACTGGCCCAGTCAGAATGAACAGCAGCCATAAATAACAGATATTCCCATGCCAATGTGTCCCCTCTGAGTATCAGCACCAGGGTAGTTATGGCTAATCAGAGACTCAATTGAACCTATGCTTAGGGATGCATTTGCTTGGACCAGATTCTGCCTACACTGTGCCTCTGGCTCTACTTCTGAGGCCAAGCCTTCTATCACCTTAAAGTGTATCAGTGGCTGATTCAACACTAAGGACAATACCTGGAAGTTGTCAATTTATATATTGAACTGCTCAATTAATGTTACGGTGGTGGTGGTTTTGAACCATTGATTTCGGCCTTTTTTTTTTTTTTTTTTTTTTTTTTAAGTATATTTTATTGATTATATTGTTACAATAGTTCCAATTTTTTTTCCCCTTTGCTCCCCTCCGCCCAGCACCCCCCTTCCCCAACAATCCCCTCTCCAAGTCCATGCCCATGGGTCGTACATACAAGCTCTCCCGCCTCACCCTTTCATATATTCTTCTTCTTCTTTTTTTAAAATTAATTAATTAATTAGTTAAATATTTTAACAATAAAAAATAACAATTCCTCCCTCTCAGACTTAAGACCCTTTACAATCTTATAAAGGACAATGGATGAAGGTCTCGAGCTCCTCTAGCTGCTTCAAGCTGGACATGGTCGTCGTCCTACCTACCCGTGGGTCAAGAAATCCCTAATAAGAGTGGGTATGTGGAGGGGAGGGTGGCCTTCCCACAAGGGGAAGGATCGTGCAGACTCCAGGTTGGTTGGCTGTCTCTGGACAACGGCATGCTTGGTTTGACAGGCTGGCATCCTTGTTGTATTCTGGGGGCAACAGGGTTAAAGGACATCATTTAATCCGTAACCACTAGATGACAAAAGACAGGTATTAATTTTTCAATGTCCCACATTAGGGAAAAGAAGGGCTTCTTTGGAGGAAGGTGTGCCAGGTACATCTCACCTGTCCAAAACCCTTTTGCCCATTATACTTATTTTGGACTGAGGGAAATATTTTAGGTTTCCCCCATCTCAGGCCTCTGGGCTTTTTCTGTCCAAGCCATTAGGATAGAAAAGAGAAACCAGTTTTAAAGTGAAGCCCACAGACCACCCCGTTCTTCACCAACCCAGCCACTTAGTGATTTCGGCCTTTTTTTAATTGAAAAAATAATACATAACCTTGGTATAAAAGTGCCAACTTCATAAAGATTTAAAAATTAATAATAAAAAGTGAATCTCTCTTCCATCTAGCACTTCTAGAGGTACATTATTAACAATTTTGCATATATTTACATATAGTACACAAACATATAGAGAGAGAGACATATATTTATATATCTTTTTAATACAGACAGAGCCTACTCACACATATGTATGTACTTTGTTATTCCATTGCTTCTTAGAACTCTTCCATATCTGCATATTAATCCAGTTATTTCTTCTTAACAACTGTGTAGCATTCCATTGTATGGATATTTCATAATTTATGTAATGAAACCTTTGTTGATTAATATTTAGGGTGCTTTCTATTACAAATAATGCTAAAATGAACACTATCAATTGTAGCATTTTATAATAAAAATAACAGAATACCCAAGTATAAGTAGTTTAACCCATAAGAATTTATTATCCTACATAATAAAAGATCTAAGCTAGGTGGGCCCAGGGTGGATTAATTCAGAGGCCCAACAATGTCACATTAAGGGACCAGGTACTTTATTTCTCTCACCATTCTCAGAGTGTTGAACTTTTTGCCCTGGGTTTGGAAGTAAGATGTCTGCCACAGTTCCAGACATCTTATCACCCAACTCTGTTCAAAGAGAAGTCCATTTCTCCTTACACACCTCCTCTCCTCTGGGAGGAAAACTTTGCCCAGAAGCCCTGCTGCAGACTTCCCCTCACACATCATTGGCTAGAACACGCTCATCCATAAACAATCAGGGCAAGCAGGAACAGAATTACTATTATAGGCTTATACCAGTCCAGATTCATCCCCCAGGTCTGGGGAAGAACACATCTTCCCTGAGCACAGTGCAACCTGAACTTGAACAAAGTCAACTTTCCTACTGGCAAAAAGATAGGGTGAAATGTCTATTGGGTAGCAAACAAGAGGGTCTTCCACTAATACTCTTATATATTCATCTACATGCATATATGGGAAGTATATTCATAAGACAAAGTCCCTACAATAGACTTGTTGGGTCAAAAAAGTTCGTTCATTTCAATTGTTGACAGACATCAACAGAAGAATGGATAAACAAAATTTGGTAGTAAAATAGAATATTATTTAGCCTTAAAAAGGAATTAAATTTTGACACATAATACAATGTGAACAGACCTTGAAGACATTATGCTAAGTGAAAAAAGCCATACAAAACAGGACAAATATTGTACAATTTTACTTATATGAGGTACCAAGAGTGGTCAAATTTATAGAGACAGAAAATAGAATGGTGGTTACCAGAGTTCGGGCAGAGGGAGTGGGAAGTCATTTTTAAAATTTCAGTTTGGGAAGATGAAAAGAGTTCTGGAGATGGATAGTGGTGATGGTTACGAAACAATGTGAATGAACTTAATATCACTGAAACTGTACACTTAAAATGGTAAATTTTATGTGATGTATACCTTATCACATTAAGAAATGTTGACAAGATATTGCCCAGATTGTCCTCAAAGAGGCTTCACCACTTACCTTGGGCTCCTCACAATGTTTTGAGCTCAGTGCTAGATCAAGGGTCCCCAAGTGGTGACACGGAGGACCTTGGTGGATATAAGAGAACAGCAGTACCTCTATGGGGTCACTAATAAAAATATCTGGTTTTAGAAGTAAAAGAGGAATCCCCAGGAAAGGAGGGTTGAGCAGGCATTCCCTTGTCTTCTTGGAATTGATCACCTCTGTGCTTCTTTCCCAAAGCGCTTCAGCCCCACCATGGTGGCTCCAATGCTCAGCTCACTCTGCTGCTCCTCTAGTTCTCTGACCCAAGTGAGGCCCTTCGTAAAGAAAAACTATCCCAAAGTTAGAAATTCAGCAAAAAGATTGCTGCATGCCCTTTCAATGTCACATGACTGAGTCTGTGTGACAACCTGTAGACAAGTCATCTGATTTTCTAAGGGAAGTAACTTTGACCTCCTAGTTACTACTGATTAGACCAGGCTACAGTTAATATGTAAAAGAATGATACATTTTTCAAATGACTATTTTTCCGGTAGAGATGTAAATGATTTCTGCCTGGTAGAAAAGATAAGCCCAAAGGCTGCCATGTGATTGTCGAGGACAGTGACCTATTCTAACTCAGCCATCTTATTGCAATGGTCCTCTTCTCACTATTCTCCTTGAACTAGCTCTGTCACTATGCTGGTTCTCTCCTTAGGGTAAAGCAAAAAAGAAGGACAAGGGCTCACTGTATGTTGGTATGGGAGCTATGTTTTTAACTTCTTGAAAATTATTCTCTGACATTAGCTCTAGCAGGCTTTCAGAATGGCTTTGCTAACTATGAAAGAAAGGGAATAAAAGGAGGCATTTAAGAAGCATAAACAGTCTGGCCTCTAATCCTATCACAGTTCAAGTGTTATCTACTTCGCACCTTGTCCTCAAATATAACAAGTGGCTGCTGCAGAAGGCCACAGTGACCCTTCTGACTTTCCTTCCTATCTCTTCAACATCCACAGAGAGTGCCCTCTGACCAGTTGCCAACTCCAGGCCCTCTGGCACCTCCAAAGTTAGACCAAGAAAGCCTCAAAATATCCAACTCAGGGTTGGACCCTATTTTTGTAATTTGGGGCTTGACTTTTCCTCAGACGGGGAGCACGACTGTAGGGGCCAGTCATGGCTGTGTCCTCCCTTCTCTGGACCCCACTTTTCCACCACCAGCTGGATGGGACTTGGTCTCTTCCAGCACCCAATAGTATAACTGCATTTTAACTAAGTATGACTCAGATGTGGCCTGGGAAGTCCTCAGCCTCAGGGAGTTGCCCTGACCTTTAACTTTGCATCTAAATGGCTTGGGGTCCCTTAACTTTTGCATCTAAATGGCTTGGGGTTTGTGCATTCCTGGCCACCTCATTCCAATGGTCTATTCCCACTGCAAGCCTATGTCATGCACCCTGGCTGTTTCCTTCTTTTGGTTCCACTGCTAGAACCCAGCTCCCTCCAGACTCCCCAGAGCCATCACTTGCCCAAAACAGTTGTGCACAGCAGATCTTATAAAGGTTTGGGAGAGGTTACTCTTAGGTTCAGTAAGAGCCTCACAACCCCCACCCAATAAGTTGATTAGCAGGAAATAAAAACTACAAACAATGGCTATTGAGCAGTCCAGTGAAAAGTTCCTCAAATCTTGCAGAACACCAGTAGGAGGTAGAAAATTTTTTACTCCCTTATTCTATTCTTCTCTCCAGCAACATGCCCAATAAATCACCAAGTACCTTCTCCCAACAGAACACCAAGTGCCTCCTTGTTCCCACCATTGTGCCCGAGGTTACCCCCAGACTCAACCCATTGTTCCTGCCATTACCCCCAGGCCAAACCAATCACTAGGCGCCCCATAGCGTGTTCCAGTCATCTATCCCTCCCTTTAAAACCTTGTCAGCCTGTACGCCAGCTGCTGTTCTCTCCTTTGAGACAGCCCGGCAGGTTCCTCTTAATAAATCTTGCATCTCAGCTTCCTTGGTTTCAGTTTTTACTAATTTCTAACAGTTACCACGATTTTCACATTTACTATTAGAACCTGCAAACATTCCTGCCTTTTCAAGTGTTTTGCTAGCTCTCCCTTTTCAGGCCTCATGCTGTGGTATCTGGACATAAGTCCTTCCCCTCTCCTTTTTCTAAACCTCTCCATATTCCTTCTCTTCTCTTCCCTACCCCTCAGCCCCTCTCTCTAGGACTGTCTAGGAATTCACAAGTCTTCCCACCTTACTCATGAAGGAGTAGCCCCAGTCCACTGGGCCTTGGATCTGAGTATTCGCCTTTAACACTGAGGTCAGCAAGTGAAAGCGTTCAGAACAGGCCTTCCCAAAATGTGCCACTTTGGCATGCGAAGTTATTTTGAGCTGATGGTAATTGAGACCCTGCAGGCTGCCCAAGAGAAACGTTTACCTCTCTCCCTTAAAGAATTTAAATTGGGGGCCTTTCCCCTAAAAAGAATTATCATTAGAAATAACTTTTTATGACCTATTTACAGGGCAGGACAAACTTCTTTCTAAAAAAAGAGAGTTTATTTATTTATTTATTTATTTATTTATTTATTTATTTATTTATTTTTAGAGAGATGGAAGGAAGGGGGAAAGAGAGGGAGAGAAACATCCATGTGAGAGAGACACATCGATCCGTTGCCTCTCACATGCCCATAACTGGGGGACGGTCCGCTACCCAGGCGTGCACCCTGACTGGGAATGGAGTCGGCAACCCTTCGATTCACAGGCCAGTGCTCAATTCACTGAGCCATACCAGCCAGGGCAGGGAAAACTTCTAATTACTGAATATCTGCTCTTCTTATCATCCTGAAAATGACCTCCCTCCCCACTGAAGCCCCAAGGTGCCTTACCTGGTCCTTCGCTCAGAATGTCATATATACATCTTTTCCCCTTTCTATCTCTGAACCTCTCACATCTCTTACTCTCCCGTGTATGAGGGATTCCCATAGGTACGTATGTAATTAAATTTCATTATTTTCTCTTGTTAATCTAATCTGTCTTGTGTAGATTTAATTATAAGAGCAGCTAAAAGAACCAAGAGAGTTGAGGAAAGTTTCTTCCTCCCACACAAAGGTATTCTCCTAGACTAAGAGTCATTTGCCCTCATATAAAATATGACATTTTCTAGCATTGGAAGTTGGCAGCTGTTGGTTCTTGTTTAAAAGAGCAAAATTTTCTTCTCCCACCACACATGGGAGAGGATAATATAAATATGTAACAAAATGAAGGTAAGGAAGAGGAAATTTCTTGTCACATGGCTCCCAGGGAAGTTGTTCCTAAATTTACCATATTTATATTTTCTTTCTCAGACCCCAAAAAGAGTTGGAGTAGGAATTTCCCTTTGGCGCGGAAGGGGCAGGGGGGGGGGGCAGTTTTCCATAAGGCATGGATCATTTGTGTCCTGTCCCAGGCATCTAGTCTGAAGGCTCTCAGCTGCCACACAAAAGACAGGCACTCAGGAGACGCTCTCAGCAGCTACTAGACTGGTCAATACAAAAGCAGCAGCATGAGACCCTTAGGCAGCCAAACAGTCCTGCGTTGGTTATCAACTCATAATTTCCACACTTTAGCCAGCAAAGAAATCAAGGAACAATTAAGCTGCAGGTTGTAATTTCTTAAAATAAAACTGCCTAATACTGAGTTTCCAAGGCTTCATTTGGTTTTGCAATATTATGCACATGTTCTTTACTTCTTACATTGTCTCAACCTTCACACACTTTTAGAAGACTTGCCTTTGCATGGAGAGGCTGACCTAAGAAAGCTTGGTGTTAACCTCGCTCGCTGACTTTGAATACAGGAGGATATCAGACTGCATTTATCTACTTGGTGCCATATACTTGGTTTATACAACAGAAATTTGGACTTCCCAACAGACTGGGAAGTCCAAGATCAAGGTGCTCGCAAGATAGGTTTCATTCTGAGGCTCCTTCTCTTGGCTTTTAGGCAGCTGTGAGCTCTTGCTCTCTCTCACTCTCTCTCGTTCTCTCTCTCTCTGCACAGAGAGACAGAGAACTTTCTGGTGTCTCTTCTTGTGAGGGTACTAATCTCATCATGCCTCATCACCTCATCTAAACCTAATCTAACCTCCATTTCCAAAGGCCCCATCTCCAAACACCACCATCACATTGGGGGCTTAAAGCTTCAACCTATGAATGTGGGGAGGACACACTTCAGTCCACAGCAGGAGTTCAGCCTTTGGGACAATCCCTTCATTTCTCAATTACAGGATGTGGAAATGACAAGCAAGACCATAGGCTGCACTGAAACTCTGCAAAGTTTCCCACTTATCTTCCATGTCTAGAACTAGAAAAGCATTTAAAAATTATTACCCTAGTTTTTAAAAGTTTCTTACAGTCCTCTTCAGATACTTCATTAGAATAGTAGGTAGTAGCATTCCTTTGAATTTCAAAAAGTTTCTGCCAAATGGCCTTTCTCTGGAGAAAAAGAAATTCATACTAGATACAGGAAGAAGATAGTAAGTTCCTCTCTGTGATGGTCTAAAAATATCACAGACTGCTACTAGCTCAAACACATTAAAAATGCACAGTGACTTTCTTTCCACCCTTTTATATGCCCATTTATAGACTTTGATTCATAAGGATGTTCTGTCACTGGAAAAGTATAAAAATCAAATTTCACCATGGCATATTTATGATAACACTATAGTTAAGATTGAGTATGATTCTTTTTCCTTTGGCCTTTTCTTTCCTGTGTTATTACAATGTTGATTGTATAATTTTAAAGAAACAATAGTAAACAACTATATCTAACATTGATTGAATCCTTAGCATGTGTCAGCAATTTACCAAGTGTTTACATTCCTATCTCTTTTAATCTTCACAAAAGCCTCATAAGGTAGATATTGTTATCCATGAAACCATGCACAAAAATCAAATGCTAAGTATGTATAATTACCTCCCTGGTCTTTACCTTCTAAGCAGGTAGATTTCTTGACGGGTTCTATTTTCCTTGGTGGGGTACTGTTGGGCAGCAAATGGAGAAGTCGAGAGAGAGGGCTGAACTGGAATAAAGAGATGGAGACCCTGCAGGGCTGGAGGGATCTGGACAGATTAAGGGGTAGAAGAGGAGAGTAAGGAGAAAGTGAGGGAGAGGATGAGGGGTTAGGAGTTGCCCAGCAAGGGCTGGCAGGCTTCAAGAGGAAGCTACAGAGAAAAAGAAGAATGCTCCATGGTCACTACAGAGGGGAAGAGAATTTTGGGAAAGAGGGGGGACACTTGGAGAGGATTTTTAAAGTTCTGGTAGATGAAGTATAACTTACACCTTTCATAGTTCCAGGAAAACCTCAATACAAAATCTGCTATATTTCATTTAATCTAAGACCACCAATTGTAAGATATAACCATTGCAAGACACGTCATTATTTTTATGTGCCAGAAAGAAATAAGGAGGGACAGAAGGAAGGAGGGAAGGAAGAAAGACAAGAAGAAAAAACAGAAAGAAGGAGGGAAGGGAACCAGGGTGGAGGGAAGAAGGAAATTAGTCATGCGCCACATAACAACATTTCAGTCTACAATGGACCGCATATATGATGGTGATATACCATACAGTCTAGGTGTGCAGCAGCCTGTACCATCTCGGTTTGTGTAAGTACATTCTATGATGTTCACACAACAACAAAATCGTTTAACGACGCATTTCTGAGACCATGGCCCTGTGATTAAGCAGTATATGACTGTACAAGTCCCCATCAATTGAAAATACATTCTGACTTCAAAGAAAGGAAGATTATTCTTTAATCCTGTTGTAGTTGTTAGCGATAAAGAAGCAAACCAGTGACTCTCAAACCAGTAGGAGATAATTAACAGATGAATCATGGAAAAGGGGCAAGGAAATGACATTCCGCAGCTCCTCACACATATCTCTGGGGTCAAAAGGAGGAAGATTATCATCACCAAACACAGAGAAATGGGAAGATGTAGCTAGATAACTTTGCAAATAAGTTGTAGATCTATAACTAGATTACCCTTAGTTAATCACACCCTGAGTTAAGTAGTTAATCATGTTAGATTGTGAACTCAGATTAACCAGTAATGGAGAAACAGGGGAGAAGGAGAGGAGAGGGGGGGAGCTAATTGCATTAGTATAAAACCAGTTTTCTTTGTCTACTTTGTGAGCACATGCTCCTGGCTGGTGGTGCAGCTGACTCTGCAGACTCGTGAATAAAGGCCTCGCTTTGCTGTTCAAGTCCTGTATCCCGGTGATTTATTGTGAGCGTTTCTCACATAGTCAGCCATATGGCTTTTCTTCTTCTTTTAGTGCATCATTATTTGTGAGGTCATATCTGAGCTGCCCAGGAAAGCTTGGTTATGTTGTATTTAGTTACATCTATTTTACAGATGAGAAAATTGAGCCTCAGAGAAGCTAAGTTACTTACCCCTGGGCTCACAACTAATAAACGGAGAGCCAATATTCCAACCGAAGTTAGCTTAATTCCCAAGCCTGTGCTCTCCACTTTTTAAGACAGAGTCAAGAATTGGCCCGTTATTACATCCGTAGTTAGTAGCAAAAATAACTTTGAATTAAAAAATAACAGCTTGATTTAATAATCTCTTACATGTTGTTGTGATTCACAACCTCCTGCCCCATCTGGAGCAAATTGTGGGAAACCACGATTTGCGATTTATGGTTCAAGAATTCCTTTCTCTCCTTTTCAAACTGTCTTAATCAAATAAGGCTGGGATGGTGAAATGCCCAAATATCCATCAGGACGGTCTAAAATCAAAGCAGATTCTGCAACTCTACTAAGCAAACATTTTCTTTCCAATTTAGCAAAAGGTAAGTCTTTCTGTGATTCACATAAATGGAAGAACACAGGAAGGATAATTTCTAAGGCCAAGACCAAATATATGAAATGTAAATGAATGAACACACCACGAACATGGGAAAAACTGTTCAACCTCACTAACAATTACAAAAATTCTGGACCCTCCAGTTCAATAGCTGGCACCGGACAACATGGTTTTCTGACACAAACTGGCACTTTCAACTATCTGTGGATCTTTGCTCCACCCAAGATCTGATTATCAAAATCCTTCAAGGCAGGATCAGAAACTTCCTTTTCTGTGAATTCCTCCAAATCCTCCTATTATGCTTCTGATTTTTTACCTTTTTGTTTTATAAGGTGATAATGAAAGACCTGTCTCTGAACTAGATTATTGGCTCTCCAAAGGCAGACGTGAGGCATTATTTGCTTTTCTGCTGGTGCGTTTTAAATGAAATCATGTTTGTGAAGCTTGAGCACAGTGACTGGTGTGTAACAGGGGAGCTGACTGAGGCCCAGAGCAAGGGTCATGGTAAGACACCACAATATGCCACCGCAAATATGGGTTATTTTGAGAAACAGCACACAGGAGAAGCTCTGAAAACAGGTGGAAATTTCTCTTTTGTAAGGGAAGTTTACATTTATAAAGGAACTCTCCATTTGTAAGGGTGTCTCCCTCTCTGTACCAGGAAAAGAAAGCTGACTCTAGACCACAGGAGACTTATTAATGGAGAAGGCGCTGACTTAAATCGGCATAACAAACTTGACCTGTATTCATCTTATTTTTCCTGGTCACTTTCCCATAACCTGCCCCCCCCGCCCCCTCCCCCACACACTTTCTCTGTGTTAGCAGGTGACATTTAAGCTCAAGTTCTAGTCACCTCTCTGAAGTAGTCTTCATGAGTTTCTCTCACATATATGAGATATACATAGTAATAAGCCACTGTTTGTTTTTCTCTTGATAATCTTATATAACAGAGAGGAACCTAGAAGAGTGAAAACAAAAGAATTTTTCCCTCCCCTCCCCCCCTCCTTAATGTTAGAACCAGCTGGAGCTAAGAACTGTAAACCCAGTCTTCAGTGGAACCCTGGCTCCTGCTGCAGCCCCTTCAGGCAGTCCAATAGGTATCTTGATAGCAATAACAAAAACAACAAACAAATACATAAGAAACCCAAAAACTTAGAATGAAAGGAAATTTTGAAGGGATACTGTTCTATTTCTTTTTTCATTCAAATTTTATTATGAAAATAGTCAAAATAATTAAAAAATTGACATGGGTAATAGAATAAACTTCATCTATATTCATTGGTTAGCATTTTTGCCTTTGTTTTTATTGAAAACATTTAAATCAACTGTACATGGCCCTGACCGGTGTAGCTCAGTGGGTTCGGCATCGTCCCACAAAGTGAAAGGTCCCCCCTTGGAGTCCCAGTCAGGGCACATGCCTGGGCCCCAGTCGCAGCCTATGCAAGATTAATGTTTCTCTCCCTCTCTTTCTCCTTCCCTTCCCCTTTCTCTAAGAATAAATATATAAATTTTTTTTTAAAAACTGCACTAATTACTTTAGCACACATCTCCTAAAAATAAGGACACTGACCTACATAATTATATTATCAATAGTAGTAATAATTTCCTCACATTATCTAATATCCAGTTCAAATTTTCCCCAACTTTACCCCCAAATGCCTTTTACACTAGGTTATGTTTTGTTTTGTTTTTACAACTAGGATAAGATCAAGATTTATACATTGCATTTGGTTATTTCTCTTTAGCTTTTTTTAATATTAAACAATCCTCAACCATTTTATTACTTATGACACTGACTCTTGAAAAAATCCAGGCTATATGTCTTACAGAATGTCCCACTGTGTGTGCATGTGTGCATGTGTGTTACAGCATAACCTTCTCTGTGACCTGTGTTTCTTATGAAAAAGAGGTTGGATGATTCAGGTTAAACCTTTTTGGTAAAATTGTTTCATGGGTGATACTTTATATTTCATAGGCTATCCCATCAGAATGCACATATCAGGTGTTCCCCTCTTACTGACAAGGTTGGATGACACGGTTAAAGTGCTGATCAGCAACTGTCTCCCTTGGAGATAAAACAACATGTGGAATGACACCCTGGTCGCTGTGTTCATCTTTGTAGCTATCAGTTCCTAGTGCATGCCACACCCAGTAGATGGATGAGTTCTACCTTGGCCCTACAAGCTAGGATTGAGCACAGCACTCAGGTCTCACCAAGGCACTTCTGCTGATGGGTTATGCTGCAGTAATGAAGATCCTGCAGCCCTGACTGAAGGCAGTAGGGACCCTGGAGCAGGTGCTAACGTTATAAAAGTTCCCTCAGCCAATGCCTCAGGCAGAGTTCCAGGACCCACAGTAAGTGCTCGGGATGGGCCTTTTTACAGAAACTGCTGGGGGAGGCTCCCCAGAGACTGGGAGCAGGAAGAAAAACAAAATTTTAAAAGCTGTCATTTCAAAGCTGGGAACAGTTTTCAGTTTCACAATAAGTGAAAACTCCAGAATCTCTTTGTTCTTGAAAAACCACCTGACTAGTTCATTAATATTATGCAAATGTTAAGCAAGAAATGTTTGAACTACATTGCTTACTATAATGTAAGATGGTGTCTATGCTTTTTGCAGACTCAAAGCTTGTCAGTTTGTTTCATCAGGAGAAATGTAAGTGTGTGTGTGTGTGTGTGTGTGTGTGTGTGTGTGTGTGTGTGTGTGTGTGTGTTGCCTAAACACGGTTTGAAAATACTCTGCACATAAACACTGTTGCTGGCAGATCCAAGATGGCAGAAGACTAGGTTGATGTTCCACTCACCTTTTCCTACAACCAAACTGGAATTACAACTAAAATACAGAACAATCAACTGGAATAACCAACTGAAGACTAGCTGAATAGGAGTCTTATAATCAAGGATTTACAGAAAAAGCCACATCAAGACTGGTAGGAAGAGCAGAGCCACAAAAAAAGGGGCTGATTGCACACCTACAGGCCATGACTGAGATTCCAGAGGGTTATCTCATCTGCAAAGGTTCCCCTTGAGGAGTTGTGGGGTCTCAAATCCAAGCTGGGCTCCCAGCCCAGAGCACCAGAGATGGGAAGAGTGGCCCCCACATAACATCTAGCTGTGAAAATCAGCAGGGACACTGTCTGCCACGGAGAGATGGAGTCCTCTAGAGACACAGATACCCGCTGAAAGTGCCAACACACAAAATCTCATCTGCAGCCACTCACCTTGGGCTCTGGTGGAGAAAGGGCAGAGCAGACTGGAGTCATGTGAGGAAAGACTGGAATTTGTGGCTCTGGGGAGAGAGCAAAGGGGACAGCTGCTGGGACCCTGCACAGTCATCTTCCTGCCCTGCAGATACCATCTTTCCTGGCGGGAGCACTCCCTTCCTTAAGGCATCAGCCTCGGGGAGTGCGATAGTCCCACATCTGGACTCCTTGTCACCCCATCCTGTGGAGCTCACACCCTGCTGAAGTGTCAGCTGCCTGGACCAGACTCAGGGGGTGTCAGTGACTGAGTGGTGTGACTTTGGGGAAGGGGCCATTCCCCCCACTTTCCCATGAACCTGACTGGCGGCTCCCCCTCACAGGAGATCCTCTAGCCCTACCCTCCAGGTTCCAGAAGACCCCAGCCTCTGGACTCCTAGTGGCCTCCCACCCCCACCCAGTCCACCAAGGTCTAGGCAAAGTCCATGACAGACTGAGGTGTGTGGCCCTGGGATGGCACATTTTCAACAAAGACTGTCTTTTTTGCCAGGCTTGGAAGGTACCTGTTTATGCAATGTTATTTAAATGAGCCAGTGTTAGGTAAATAGCAGTTCTGTCACCTGCTGACCTTAATACATTATTAATGGGTCAGAATTTGGCCACATTGAAATGGATCTCTTCATTGGGATAATAAACACATTATCCAAAAGTTTCTTCATTCGAGAATTTCTCAATATCTTAAACTTCTTAGCAATAAAATTTGTGGAGCAGTTCATCAATCTCTACTTATCTCAAACCAACAATAAGCCCCCTCCCAAGTGCTCAGGGATAGAGGATGCACTCTGAGGATTCACCCTGTGAAAGATCTTGGGCAGAGCTGAAACTGATTCTGAACAGGGCCCAAGACCTCCAAATCTTGTCAGTCTTGTCATCTTTCTTTGTTAATTAAATGTTTTTGCCTTGAGAGATTATCTACTAAAAATAATCAGTGTGCCCTGGCCGGATACCTCAGTTGGTTAGAGCATCGCCCCAATACATCAAGGTTGTCAGGGCACATACAAGAATCAACCAATAAATGCACAAATAAGTGAAACAACAAATTGGTGTTTCTCTCTCTCTCTCAAATCAACAAATTTTTTTAAATTAATAAAATAATCATAGTATTTTTCTGTTTTAATTTGTTAATGTGGTGATTTACATTAATGCAGTTTGAATGTTGAACCAAACTTACAATCCTGGAATAAGTCCTACTTGTTCATGATTATCCTTTATAGATACAATTGGATTTAATTTGTTAAAATTTTGTTTAGAATTTTTTGCCTATGTTCATGATGAATATTGGTCTATCAGTTTATTATAATGTTTTTGCCCAGTTTTGAAGTACGAATAATGCTGGTTTATAAAATAAGTTGGGAAATATGCTCTCCTCTTCAATTTTCTTGAAGAATTTATATAGAATCAGTATTATTTCTCCCTTCAATGTTTAGTATAATTCACCAGTAAAATCATCTGGTCCTGGATCTTTCTTTGCAGAAAGGTTTTTAACTATAAATTCAACTTCTTTCATAGATGTAGAGCTACTGAGGTAAATCTATTTTTTCTTGAGAAAACTTTGGTAGTTTGTGTCTTTTAAGGAATTTGTCTTTTTATCTGAGTTTTAAATTTATTGGCATAAAGTTTTTCAGAATGTTCTGTATGTTCCTTCTAATAACTGCAGAGTCTGTAGTCATGTCACCTCTTTCATTCCTGATTGGAAACTTGTGTCTTCTCTTATTTTCCTTATGGACTGGCAGGAGGTTTATCAATTTATTTTTTCAAATAACCAGTTTTTGGTTTTATTGATTTTCTCTATTGTTTTCTGTTTTCAATTTCATTTATGTCTGCTTTGCTCTTATTTCCTTTCTTTTGCTTACTTTAGTTAAATTTGGTCTCTCTTTCTCTCTCTCTCTCTCTTTTAGTTGCTTAAGGTAAAAGTTGAGGTAATCGATTTGAGACCTTTTTTTCTAAAATGGGAATTCAGTGCTACAGATTTCCCCTTAAACATTGTTTTCACAACATCCCACAAATTCTCTATTGTGTTTTCATTTTAAATCAGTTCAAAGAAGACTTTCTAATGTCCCTTTTGATTTCTTCTATTATCCATGGCTTATTTAGAAGTGTGTTACTTAATTTATAAGTATTTGGAGATTTTTCCAGAGGTCTGTTACTGATTTCCAATTTAATTCATTTTAAGGCCACAGAAAATACTTAATATGACTTTAATCTTATAAAATGTATTGAGACTTGTGTTATGGCCCAAAATGTGGTCTATCTTGGTAAATCTTCCATGTACACTTGAAAGTGTATGCTTTGCTCTTGTGGGGCAGAGTGTTTTGACTCAAGTTGGCTGATAACACTGTTCAAATCTTCTATATCTTTATGCTCTGTCTTCATGCCTATCAATTATTGGAGAAATGGTATTGAAATCTTCAATAATTGTGGATTTATTTCTCCTTGCTGTTCTATTAGTTTTTGCTTCATGTATTCTAAAGATCTGTTAAGTACATAAACATTTAAGATTTTTATATCTTCTTGATGAACTGACCCTATTTTCATTATGAAATGTCTTTCTTTATGAAATCAACTTTGTCTAATGTTAATATAGTCACCTCACCTTTCTTTTGACTAGTATTTGCATGTATATCTTTTTCCATCCTTTTACTTTTACTCTATGTATCATCATATTTATGTGTGTTTCATATAGGCAGCATATGGTTCAGCCTTGTTTTGATAACCTATCTGATGGTCTTTATCTTTTGATTGAGGTTTTTAGATCATTTTCATTTAATGTGATTATTGTCATAAATTAGGTTTTAGGTCTATCATCTTGTTATTTGTTTTCTATTGGTTCTACATGTCCTTTGTTTCCTTTTTCTTCATTTCCTGCCTACTTATAAGTTAAGTGATCATATTTTATGATTCTATTTTATCTCCTTTATTGGTTTATTAGTTATAACTTTAATAATTGCTTTAGGGTATATATAATATATATCTTTAACTTATCACAACCTACTTTCAAGTGATATTATACCACTTTATATATCATATTACTATTTTACAATAGTATACTTCTATTCCTTCCCTTCTAGCCTTTATGCTATTGCTTTCATGCATTTTACTTTTACATATGTTATAAACCCCACAATACATTGTTATTATTATTATTTATCGTCATCCAAGGAGGGAGAAAGAAAGAGAGAAACATTGATGTGAGAGAGAAACATCGATCAGTTGCCTGTCGCACACACCTGGACCAGAGACCTAACCTGCAATCCAGGCATGTGCCCTGACTGGGAATCAAACCTGTGACCTTTCAGTTTATGGCACAGCGCCCAACAAACTGAGCCATACCAGCCAGGGCACATTGTTATAATTTTTGTTTAAACAGTCAATTATTTTTTGAGACATTAAGGAATGCAGCCTTGTATTCTTAGCACTACTAAGAGAGGCCTTCTGAGCCTGTGATCTGAAATCTAAATTGAGATGGAGAGTCTTCAGAAGATCATTGAGGCCCCAAGCCTTTCTCAAGTGCTTCCTATTAAGATTTCTCAGCCAACACAAAAGCCCGGCAGCATAATGACAGAGATCAGATTAAGGGCACTGCCTTCCTCTTAAACCTACTACTTCTGATGGCCTCAGGTAGCTGGCCTTATGTTAAGGGAGAACTGCTGAGCAGAGCAACTAGCAAACTGAGATTTCAGAATATTGAGCTATGCTTAAATGAGCTATTATGAGATATTTAACTGTGATTACTCACTCATATAGCTGACAGGAGGCAAAGAACTAGAAAGCCTCTTAAGCATGGGCAGGACTTGTATTGCCAACAAGACCACAAGTCAGGCCTGTAAACTGGTCTTCAACCAGGGGAATTCCATCTGGTTCCCCTTGAGTCTGGCTATTGACTTTGCTTCCTTCAGCACTACCCCCTCCTCCAGGCTGGCTTCTGTTTTGCCTAGAGCCCCATATCTATCATACTGACCTGTTCCAAAGCTCTAATACCCCTGTACTACTCCTAATAAGGTCTGCGTGACACCATTCATGGGCCCAGGCTAGGCCTGCTGAGCTAGACTTACACTAGGGTCTGCCCCAGGCTCCACCCTGCCCTCCAATTTCAAGTTCAACCTACAGGTATCATCCTCTCTCATCAGGCCTGAAATGCCAACCTCAGCATCCAGGTGTAGAAAGAGGAGACCCCAGATGTCATGGAATCTGCCTCCTTGTGCAGGCAGGGTCCTCGATAGATGGTCAAGTATTAAAAAGGTGTTTCTCTCAATTAACTTAAGTATCTTTGAATATAAGTTTCACCCAAGGTTCTGATTCTGTCATCTTCTCAATTTACACAGGACTTTTCCACTTGCCCCTCCATTCAAACCCCTTGCAGACAGAGACACCTTGGGTCATGTGTTCCTTTTGCCCTCTCTCCTCAAACATTTTCAGTTTAATATGATTTTTAAAAATAATAATTATTGTGTCCTCCTAAGAATATGTAATACACAGCTGGACTTAGAGGTAGAAAAAGTAGAAAGAAGGAATTTCAGTCAAGGAATATTCTCTTCTGCTTAATGGAAACTGGAGTAGATCCCAGCTTTGGACCAGAAGCTGACCCAATTTTGTGGCCCTCTTTTGAAAAAGAAAATAAAACTCCAAATACACAGAATTTTTTTTCTTAAGGAAGAAAACCACATCAAATTGAAAACTGTATAAAGCTTAGAAATACAAGAATCATAAAACACAGAAAAATTACATATTTTCATAAACTGCCTGACATACCTCTACAATATCTTTTTTCTTTTTTTTTTTTTGGTTGGTACACTCCCTGATCACTACTTTATACAACAACAATTTTGTGCAATAATTTTTACAGGGAAAACAGAAGGATAATTCAGTCTTTCTTCCACTCATGTTTGATCAAAACTTGCTTTTCACTGACAGTTTATTTTTTTAATTATATTTTATTGATTATGCTATTACAATTGTCCTGTTTTTTCCCTCTTTGCCACACTCCACCCAGCACCCCCCACTCCCTCAGGCAATCCCCCCACCATTGTTCATGTCCATGGGTCATGCATGTAAGTTCTTTGGCTACTCCACTTCCTGTACTGTACTTTACATCCTCATGGCTATTCTGTAAATACCTATTTGTACTTCTTAATCCCCTCACCTCTTCACCCACTCCCCTACATTTCCCTCCCATTTGGCAACCATCAAAATGTCCTCTGTATCCATGATTCTGTCTCTGTTCTTCTTGTTTGCTTAGTTTGTTTTTTAGATTCAATTGTTGATAGATATGTATTTCTTTCCATTTTATTGTTCATAGTTTTGATCTTCTTTTTCTTAAATAAGTCCCTTTAACATTTCATATAATAATGGTTTTGTGATGATGAACTCGATCAGTTTTTTCTTCTCTGGGAAGCTCTTTATCTGCCCTTTGATTCTAAATTATATCTTTGCTGGGTAGCACAACCTTGGCTTTAGGTCCCTGCTTTTCATGACTTTGAATATTTCTTGCCAATCCTTTCTAGCCTGCAAAGTTTCTTTTGAGGAATCAGCTGACAGTCTTATAGGAACTCCCCTGTAGGTAACTAACTGCTTCTCTTTTGCTGCTCTTAAGATTCTTTCTTTATCTTTAACCTTTGGCATTTTAGTTATGATGTGTCTTGGACTGGGCCTCTCTGCATCCATCTTGTTTGGGACTCTCTGTTCTTCCTGGACTTGTATGTCTATTTACTTCACCAAATTAGAAAAGTTTTCTTTCACTAGATTTCCAATTTCTTGCTCTTTTTTCTTCTCCTTCTGGCAGCCCTATGAAGTGAATAATGGACCTCTTGAAGTTGTCCTAGAGGCTGCTTATAGTATCCTCATTTTTTGTGGATTCTTTTTTCTTCTTGTTGTTCTGGTTGGTTGTTTTTTTGCTTCCTTATGTTCCAAATCATTGATTTGATTCTTGGCTTCATCTACTTTACTGTTGTTTCCCTGTAAATTGTTCTTTATTTCAATTAGTGTATCCTTTGTTTCTAACTGGGTCTTTTTTATGTTGTTGAGGTCCTCACTAAGGTCCTTAAGCATCTTTATAACCAGTGTTTTGGGCTCTGCGTCTAATAGATTGTTTGTCTCCATTTCCTTTAGCTCTTTTTCTGGAGTTTTGATCTGTTCTTTCATTTGGGCCATATTTCTTTGTCTCCTCATTTTGGCAACCTCCCTGTGTTTGTTTCTATGTATTAGGTAGAGCTGCTTTGACTCCATGTTTTGGTATTGTGGCTTAATGTAGTACGTGTCCTGAAGGGTCCAGTGGCAGCCTCTCCTATCATTCAAGCTGAGTACTCGAGGTGCGCCCTTCATGTGGGCTGAGTATACCCTCCTCTTGTAGTTGAAACTTGGTTGTAGTCGGCAGAGCAATGAGAGGAATTTACCCAGGCCAGTCAGCTGCAAGGACTGGCTGTGTCCACTAACCACCAACCTCTGCCCTCTGGGGAGGATCAGCTGTGCAGGAGCAGGGCATTGGTACTCCAACGTGGTCTGTAGCTGTCCATTGGATACTCTAGCCCTGGGTTTTCCTGGGCAGTGCAGGCCAAGGTCAGCCCCCACCTGTGTTTTGCCAAGGGCCACCCTGCCTGATCTATAAAGCAATCTCAGATGGCTTCTATTTGTGCTGAACTTGGAGATTCCCAGGTGAAGCCAAGTTGTGAATCTACACTGGCTGCTGCTAGTGTCAGCCCTGTGTCTCACTGAGACCAGCTGTTGCTTATTTGAGAGGATTTAGGAAGTTGTGAAGCATGAGCCAAGACCAGCCATTCATATGGAAAAGCAGCTTGGGTAGGTCTATAAGCTTGGTGGTACAGAGTCTCTGGGGATCTTCAAGGCAAGTCAGTGTTAGCAAGGTTGATGAAGTCTCAGATATGGCTTGTCAGCTCTGCAGGAGGAGGATTTAGAAAAGGGACAATGGCCTCTGCTCACCTTGATGCCAGACACTTGTTTCTTCCTGTATACCACTGGTGCCTTTCAAGCTGCTACCCCAGTGCTAAAGTTCAGAGGGAGTGAGTCTGAGTAGGTGAGTGTGTGTGTGGGTTCTTTAAGATGAACTTCTTGGGGTTCCAGCAGTTTCTCCCACCAACTCAATCCCTACTGATTTTTGCCACCAGAATTTGTAGGGACTTATCTTCCTGACACTGGAACCCTGTGCTGGGACTCCTTGCTCCTGAGATATTCCTCCTGAATTTTTATTCACTACTCGTGGGTGAGAGACCAGCCTGTTCCACATCTAGCCTCTCCTACCCCTGTCAATGGATGTGGTTTCTTTAATTCTGTAGTTGTCAGACTTCCATTTCTGATGGTTCCTAAGTTATGGTTGTTCTATATTTTAGTTATAATTTTGATGTGGCTGTGTGAAGTTGTGAGCCACATCTGCCTATACCGCTATCTTGACCGGAAGTCTCATTGACAGTTTAGAAAAGTCTCTTTCAGCCTCACAATGAATTGTATGTAAATGTCATGCAC
Source organism: Furipterus horrens (assembly GCF_987537825.1). Lineage (NCBI taxonomy): Eukaryota > Metazoa > Chordata > Mammalia > Chiroptera > Furipteridae > Furipterus > Furipterus horrens. The sequence goes on along the minus strand of NW_028327176.1, from coordinate 43,045,876 downwards.
ATTGTTACAATTTTCCAAAATTTGGGTAAAACTATTAAGTTCATTTCATATCAGAGCTATACGTAATTTCCGGGACTTTCAAATTTGTTTGTTCAGTGACTCATTATATTCTTTGAATTGACTGCATTCATCATCCAGTTTGCCACCAATAGTCTCACAGTGGTTTATGATGAGTTCTATGTTATGCCAATATTTTATATCAAGACAGAAAAAACTTAGTGAGAATCTATATTGATGTGCTTAGGAGAGGCCATTTCAGGCTGAGATGAAGTATGAGCAGATCAGAGGCAGGCCCAGCAAAGACAGGAATTCCATGGATAAAGCAAAGAAAACAAGGTTGGTAGTAATGAGTGACGAGGGTGTTAGGTCAGGTAGGAGGGTAGAAAAAAGTGTCAAATGTAGCAAATATGTGAGGACAGAACCTCATGCCTTTCAGTTAGGAATCAAAGCCATTGGCGGATCACAGAGATATGAAAGCCAGTTAGCCTAGTATTAAATCCATGAAATGAACCTGGGCCTGAATCCTAACTCTGCCCAGTACCAGGCTATGAAACTTCTCTAGCAACAACCTAACTCTACACAGAAATGACTGCAAGCCACATGATGTATCCCCCTAAATCCAAGTATATGTATCTCCAAATCAACTTCCCCTTAGCCAAATCCTCAAAACCCTCAGCCATTCCCACACCACTGGACACAAGAGGAAGTACAAGGGAGAGGAAGGTGAAGTATCAGAGGTACCAGCCTTGACTGACTGTAGTTAGCATATTTTCTGTAAATTTTACAAAAACCTATGACTATGTGAATACATTGTTAGGGATTCTCCCAGGGCTTATGCAAGTGAACGGCTCAGAAACTTGTATCACTAGCTTTGTAGTAAAGTCATCTATATGAATTTAAAACAAAACACATATAATTTGTGAGTAACAAATTATACCAAATTATATCGAAACTTAGTGCTTTCAAAACACTTTTATTATCTCACAGTGTCTGAGGGTCAGGAATGTAGGAACAGCTTAGCTGGGTTCTCTGCATCATGGTCTGTCACAAGGTTGCAGTCAAGGTGTGTTGGCCTAGCGTGTCTGCCAATTGAAGGTTCAACTGCGGAAGGAGTGGCTGCTGAGCTCATTCTTGTGACTGCTGGCAGGATTCAGTTCCTTGAGGACTCTTAAAGACCTCACACCTAGCTGGCAGATGGCCCGAGGCCACTCTCAGTTCCTTTGCCACATAGCCTCTCCAGTGTGGCAGCTTGCTTCATTAAAAACAGCAAAAGAGAGAGTTTGCTATTGAGACAGAGGTTACAATCATTTATAACCTAATCATGGAAGTGACAGCTCATTATCTGCTATAATCTGCTAGTTGGAAGCAAGTCACTAAGTTTGGACACTTGGAGGCTCTAAGAAGCAAGCTGGTCTCTGGAACACTTTTCAGTCTCCCTCTACTACTGGCAGGGACACTGGGCAAGACACAATCTAGCTGGCTGGCCTATAGGGGCAGGAAGCAGGAGTGTCTCTTACCCACTGTGGCCATATGCAGGGCTGGAGATCAAATGTCAGACTGTAGTCCAATGGCTCATGCTGAGATCCAGGTCTAGAAATGAGTCATCAACTGCAAGACTGATATCAAAGGACAGATATCAAAACTAAGAGCAGAAGCAAATGAGAGCTGGAGGACTGGGCAATAAGAGATTCAGGTAGCCCTCTAGGTAAGTGAATGACACCTGCGGCCAGGTATCTACCTAGTCTCAGGTTATCTTTGCACAGGCAGTTTGGGTCCATGTAAGAGGCCAAATAAAAGGACATAATAAAGAGTTAGTAACTATGTGGAACAAATGCATCCCTGCTCTTTCTTTCTCTCCTCTCTGGAGAATTGAGTGTCACTCTATCTTTTCTTTTTTCAACAGATATTACCATGTTCATATATACGTTCATTTAATTCTATTGAGCTCCTATTATAGACAAGGTATAAAAGTGAACACAACAGATACCTACCTGCTGTTCTGGAACTTCTCACCTACTTTCACATGAAAACTGAGTGGAAGAAAACAAAGATTCAATTCAAATTAAATTACTCAATCTAGTAAGTTCAAAATCTTAGGGAAAACACTTTGGAAATCTGAAACTATTACCTAATCACTCACATACTTCTTTCTTCAACAAATATTACCTATGTTCATTTGTTCATTCATTCAACAACCAACTCCTGAGCACCCACCATGGGCAGGTACACAGGTGAACAGGACAGACACACTTTTGCCCTGTGCAACTTCTATTTCAGTGGGTGGGAGACAATATGCAAACAAAGAAACCAGTAATTTGAAAACAAAGTGGAGGAACCGGATAGCAGGCACTAGGAACTCAGGGACAAATAAGACAGATGGGAAGGCAGCAGAGTGACTGTGCCCAGTGACTTACTCATTCGAAGCAACCAGTTCACAGACAGGCGGGGGTCTCATGGCATCATAGAATTAGCATTACAGAATTTCAACATTAGAGCAGGAATTAGGCCTTTATTGTCTCCAGAACTGGGAAGGAGTGTACGGGCACCTTCTTCCAGGGAAAGCTCCCATCCTGGGGGAAAAGCATTAAAAGGACTCTTCCGGTGGGCACTAAGACAAGTAGAGCCTAGTATTAAGGTCCTGACTGTTACTGGTACTGAGAAAACAGTGTGAATCCATTGATGTGGTTTGTTTTGTGCAAGACTTGGAATTGAGGCCCTAACTTACTTTTTTTTTTCTCTTAGATTCAGTGAAATTTTATTTTTCATAGTAACTTTATTGAGATATAACTGATATAATTCACCTATTTAAAGTGTACTATTTAATGGTTTTTAGTATATTCGAAGTTGTGCAACCATCGCCACAATGACTTTTAGACCATTTTTATCATCACACAGAAAAACTGCTCACCCTTTAATAGTCACTCCCCATTCCCCTCCACCATCACCTCCAAGCTCTAGGCAATTACTAACACTGCCTATTTGAAATTAAAAGGTCACACCTCTATGAGCCTCAATTTTATTACCTAATAACGTATCTTCTCAGTGGCCACACACCTCCATTAACAAACACTGTAACACGTTTGAGTAAAACACCAGGTTCTGCACAGTGAGGCACTAGGGTGGAGCTGGGTCAGATTCTGGGAATGACAAAGCCTGAGTGAGGCAGCTGATGGAGGTGAAACTTTCTGGGCAGCAGGGTCAAAGGCAAAAAGTCAAGTTCAAGTTCATGGCTGTGAATTTAGACAGAGATGACACAGCACTGGCATTTCCTGGACCCTAATGGCCCTTCATGGCTCCTCTGGTGGCCCAGGGAGGCAATCCCTCATCAAAGTAAAGCCCTTATGAGCTTTGGAGTCAGAGACCTCAAGTATAAATCCTGGCTCCCCACTTGCTCTTATGAACTCAGGTTGATGTGAATGTTGAGGGCTCAAAAGTTGGAAAATTTTAGTTTTAAGTAATAATCAGTAAGTTTAGTAATTAATGCATGTAAGCTGTTGTTTGAGGAACTGAAGGTAAGACCCACTCCAACTCCAGACCACAAGCATTTCCACCTTTGTGTCCCAGGAGGACTGCAAGCAACAGGATGGTATCTGAGCCATTGTACTCCAGGGTGAGTAGTCAGCAGCCCAGTACACAGATAATCACCTGTCAACAGCTGAAAGAATGCTGCAGGTTTTATCTGATTAACCTTTCCCCTGAATTCCAACCCCTTACCTACAATTTTCTTCTCCTTATAAAAAGGGTCCATTTGTAATGGACTGTAAGATGGTCTGTCAGGGTACATAATGCACCAGTCTTCTCAGATCACTGGCCACCTGAATAAAGCACCCATAAAGATTCAATTCCTGTCTCTGCCTTTTGGGTCTGGTAGTGACAGGCAGCACAAATGCTAGCTTTTCCAGTTTCATAACTTTTAAGCCTCACTGTCCTCATCTGTAAAGTGAAGGAGGAAATCCAGACAGCCTGGCCGCACTGGATCACAGTGTACAAGCACACGAAACTTTTCTCCCTGGGGCCAGAGCGCTTGCCACATAGCTAGACCTTGACATTCCCTCCAGTGAGGCACAGAGGTCCTGTCTCCCCATGTCTACCAACACCAAGCAGGTTTTGAGGAATGATCACATTGATCGTGACAGCAGGGGATCGAATCTCAGTTGGCTCTTCCCAACTCAGCAGCTGTGTGCAGCCAGGCCCCAGCTTGCTCGGGCCCAGGAGCAGACTGAGCAGCTCGAAGCACAGAACTGGCTATTGAGCGTGTGTTCTCTGTCCCCTTCACAGCTGGGCCAGGCTGTGCATTACCCCACTGTGGAGCACCTAGCAGCTGCACCCAGGTTTCCCTTCCCTGACCATAAGACCCACACAGCGCTGAAGCTACTTTTGGGATATTTTAAGCTATTTATTAAGAAACAAAAGACTCAGAAAGAATACTTGATACTCCCCCCTTTCCTGCCCAAGAGATTCAGACAGAGAAACCTGCTTCAGGAAGGCGAGTTTAAGATGTCACCTTAGCCCAATTTGAATTAAGTATGGTAAACAAGAGGGCTTCTGGCAGGGGCCTCTTAGCCAAATACCCAATGTCCCATTCTTTCTGAGTCACCTAGCAAGAATATGCCTGCCAGGTATGTTCCCCTCTTCCTCAAGTACCTGTAAATTGCCCATTCTCACATCTGAAATCTGATGCCCCATCCCCCCTTTCTCCTTTGTCCAAAATGTTACATACACCCAATGTTGCCTCACTGTCTTTGAAATTTTCATACCTATGTGAATTCCCATGTGCATGTATTAAAACTTTGACTTTTCCTGTTAATCTATCTGTTAATTTGGTTATTAGCCCAACCAGAAGAAATCAGAAGATGGGAGAAAAGTATTAATATTTTTTAGACCCCACAATGCCCAGGGGAATACGCAGATAAGTGATTAGAGAGATGTGCATAAGGATATTCGCTGTGGCATCATTTACAATAGAAAAAATTGGAAACAGCTTAAATACTTGTCAGTACGGGAATGTAGAAATTGTAGTATATTCATAATGTACACAGTTAAAATAAATGATAACCAAATTTAGATGTGTCAACATGGATAGATGTCAAAAAATTTTTAGTGAATAATGCAAGTTGAAAAAAGGCACCTTTCATGGAAATGTTTAAAATATAGGTTCAAACCAAATGCTCTATCTTATTTATAGACATGAACATATACACATATGTATGTAAATATTAGATAAATATATGTATGTATCAAAACTGTATAAAATATGTCAGGAAGACACTTTAGAATAGTGACATGTCTGGGAACAAAGTAAGAGGAACAAAATTTGAAAGGTACAAGGGGCTTTCGATTCTAGTGTTTATTTTTATTTTATACAAAATGATGTGAAGCAACATGGAAAATGGTAACAATTTGTTAAATGTGTTGAGGTATGAAACATCCAAACCTGTAGAGAACGTTTTTAAGAGGTTATTTGAGGCAAACCAGTGACATGCTGGGAAGCAAGATCTCAAATGCTCCAGCAAATGACAGTTTTGCAGTTTCTTTTATACATTTGGAATTAAGGAGGAAGAATACATGAAGGTGGGAGAAAGCAAGACCCAAGATAGTTAATGAGATTATATTATATGCTCCCTTCAGGGGTAATAAAAAGAGGATTACCTCTGGCATTTCAAAGGTGTGTTAACCTGGATGCATAAGAACAATGAACAGGGTTTGCTTAAAGCAAATATAAATCTTTTATACACATGATTACCCACCATGGCCTGCCCAGTTAGGAATTTCTGATCAGTTCACTTTATGAGGTTACTTTTCAGACAGATTTATTATAGAGCCCCTTTTTGGTCCACACATGTATATCTGTGACATTGCTCACTGTACTTTTCTATATGTCTGAAATAGTTCATAACAAAAAACAAATAAAATTGAAACAGTATTTACAATATTAAAAAAATTTAAAAAAAGAGACCCACACAGGGGATTCACACCCTACCTTGGCTGTGTAGGCAGCTAAGCACCCAATCATTTCCCAAACCAGAAACATCTTCTCCCAAGGAACTGGATTCTATACACATACAACCCCTCCCCACTTTTTGTTCTTCACATCACTTACAAACACTTACAAACTGAGCCTATAAATTAGATCCAGAAAGAGAAGCTATAAACTATCTCACCCAGGGATTTCCAGATCTGCACTAAACACACCCTGGGAGAAAGGAAGGACTACTCCCTACTTCCTGTTCCCTTTTTCCTAAGTCTTCCTACTCAGATTCTTTAGCCTAAGATGAGGACATCAATTTCCACCCCAGCTGCCTACTTGGAGCAAATGCCTTGAAATTGAATTTCTCAGGGTAGGGATCTGAAAGTACTCACAACTGGGCATAACATAGAACTCAGGGAAGAAACTAAACATTCCTGGAATCATCAGCTAGGACCAATAAATCCAACTCCAATGAGCCTGAGCAAAAAGGGGAATGTACAGCTGAGAGGCCAGAGGTGAAGGCGGGTCCAGGGCTCAAAGTCTCCCATGTGTCACCACTACTCTCCATTCCTCCTTCCTGCTTCTGCATTTTGTTGCCCTTATTCTTCTACTGGTGGGAAGTCCCAGTTAGTAACTCCAAGGAAGAAGAGCACACATCTCCTAGCCCAGGGAGGTCACCAATAGGCCCTGCTTGGTCACATGCCCAACCCTCCAGTCCTGGGGTCTCCAGAGGGGTGGATGGAGGAAAGCATGCTAAACAGGCAAAAACAGTAACTTCAACAGTTCTCTACAAGCAGCTGTTTTCAAACATGGGTAACTTCTCATCTCTGGGTAAAAATAGAGCCCAAATGCTCTAAAGTAGAAGAGTCTGGGAGGCCAAGAAAGCTGCCAAGAACAGCCATTCTGTAAATAAAGCTCTGTGTGCTCGAGTAGGACCAGGGATCTCCTGGAAAGCAATTCAGAGCAGGCTGTCCTTGAGCACACTAGCATCTCTGCTCTCATCTAGCGGCAACCAAGGTTGATTTAACTTGAGCATCCTTGCCCAGTGTGGGGAGGGCTCTCCCACATCCAACCTTGATGCTTCCTCCACCCCTGACCTGACCCCTTTTCTGCTGTAACTCCTGAAGTTTGCTCAGTACAACAACCCCACCACCTTATGACAGAAAGCTCTACCTTCCACAGGAGATCCACCTCTGGCCCAGTCCTGCTTCAAGGCCTCAGCCAGGTGGGCTTTTCTTCATCCTGTCCCTCCAGGTCCAAGAAGAGAGTGAATATGAGATGGGTCCTTGGGTTCTGGTCCAGACTTTCATCATGAAGGATATGGGCCAGTTAGCACCCCCTCTCCAACCAAGGTCACCTCTGAAGCAAACACATACTGCAAAGACAGAACCTTTCCTCCTTTTAGCACAGTCTTTGCCCTTACCCTTGAGTCACAGTAGGGCTCTTATCCCACCCAAACTGCCATGTGCATTCCCCCATGAAGCATTCAGCTCTTCTGTACCACCTCTCCTTTTTTAAGGCTAGAAAGGAATTCTTCCTGTTTTTGACTTTTTAAGGTTTTATTTACTTATTTTTAGAGAGGGGAAGGGAAAAGAGAGGACACATGTTGATCGGTTGCCTCTCGCACACCCCCACCCGGGGACCTGGCCCGCAACCCAAGCATGTACCTTGACCGGGAATCGAACCAGTGGGTTTTTGGATCACAGAAGGGAGCTCAATCCTGAGCCACACCAGCCAGGGCATATTCTGTGCCCTTCTTAAGACCACAGATAATCTGAATGAGAGCATTAACCCCAATGTGAGGAAGTGACCAGTCAGGAGTGGATCAGCATGGGACGCAGAGAAAAATGAAGGAACAGTAAAGGTAGCCAATACCAGGTAAGGGAAACCAGGGACAGAACTGAGATGGGGGCAACAAAGATGATTATGAAAAAGCCACAGCTACCACTCATTGAGCACTGACTACATGTGTTATGGATAAAGAAGCAAGCCAGTGACTCTCAGACCAGTAGGAGATAATTAACAGATGAATCATGGGAAAGGGACAAGGAAATGACATTCCGCAGCTCCTCACACATATCTCTGGGGTCAAAAGGAGGAAGATTATCATCACCAAACACAGAGAAATGGGAAGATGTAGCTAGATAACTTTGCAAATAAGTTGGAGATAGACCTATAACTAGATTACCCTTAGTTAATCACACCCTGAGTTAAGTAGTTAATTGTCTTTAATTGTGAACCCAGATTAACCAGTAATGGAGAAACAGGGGAGAAGGAGAGGGGAGGGGGAGCTAATCACATTAGTATAAAACCAGTTTTCTTTGTCTACTTCGCGCGCACATGCTCCTGGCTGGTGGTGCAGCTGACTCTGCAGACTCGGGAATAAACGCCTTGCTTTGCTATTCAAGTCCCGTGTCCCAGGTTTTATTGTGAGCGTTTCTCACACATGCCACATTCCAAGCACGTTCCACGCATTAACTCATTTAGTTATTGTACAGTTTAAATATATAAATTTTTATTTTTCTTTTAAGTATATTTTATGTTACAGTAGTCCCATTTCTTTTTTAGTATATAAACTTTTAAGTGTATGAAAGTCCCCCATGATGTTTCTTAACTACGAAGAGAAAGATAGTACCTTACAGAGTAAAAACTTTATTCTAATCATGAGAAAATATCAGACAAGTCCAAACTGAAGGACATTCTACAAGGGCCACTACTCTTCAAAAGTATTAGCCATGAAAGGCAAGGAAAAGTTGAAAAAAATGCAACAGATTGAAGGAGACCAAGGAAAAAAATCACTAAATGTTATGTGGGACCTTGAACAGGATCCTGGAACAGAAAATGAGCATTAGTGAGAAAAAAATGGTAAGATTCAAATAGTCTCAGTGTAGGTAATAGAATTATAGCAAAGTTGATTTCCTGTTGTTGGTTGGTCCAATGTTGATTCCGAACATTGCAGTATGGCTTTGTAAAAAGTTAACATTAGGGAAAGTTGGGTGGATGTATATATGTACTCTATCCTTTAACTTTTCTATAAGTCAAAAATTCAAATTTTAAATTTTAAATTTTTAAAATTTGTTTTCTAAGTGCAAGACTCTCCAAACAATTCAATCCCATCTCAGAAGACTAACTTACTGGGTTGGTCTACCAGCAACGAAAAATGTTCAGACTTTGGATAAAGCAGAAAGTATTTTCAATTGTGTGCCATAGTGTTAAGTCTGCCACAGCTGTTTCGTTTTGTTTTTCAATTGCTATAATTGCCCTTATTGTTTGAGCAGGTATTCAATTAGAGGGAGGGTGCTAGCACTCATTTCAAAAAGCACCTCCGCAATTTCTGGAGGTGTGACTGACAAGACAGGCTGCCTCCTACAATGAAATGTTCCTCTCCGCAGCCTCATGGGGCAGCAGGTTCTCAGTAGGACTGTTCTGCATTTTTTGTCTGTCTTATTCTTCAATCCAGGACTTGGTGAGTAAGATACTTCTGTAGCTTTCCTTGACAATGCATCACAACCCCTCCTTCTACATTCCTTCCATGGTGACTCACTTTTGGAGGCGTTTGCAACCAAATAAAGGCTTTTCCCACCAGCTTGAAGCCCTTCAACGTTATCCCTCAATGTCCACCACTCATTTCTCATATCCCACAAGAGAAAAGATGTGAAATGATTGCTATTTTGCCCACATTTAATTACTTTGTTTTTCTTTGTGCTCCTCTTGAGTTTCTCCCATCTCACCAGCCAGGATAACAGCAGAGAGGCTGCAAAATCTGCAGCTTTGGCCTCCTGGTTGATTGCAGCCCTGGAGGGGCTATGTTCCTCTTCAAAGGTTCCGGCAAGCAACACAGGTAGGACTTGTGCCTTGTTACTGTTGCTGGGCCCTGGCACCTGTGGTCTGAGTCCCTCCTGCTAGGCCCCTATAGGCCTGCCCCTTGGCTGTCTTTATCATGTTCCAACAAAGTTCTATTTTCATTTTATTCTCTCCAGCCCAGAGACTGGAGAATAAATTATCCAATTATTAGCTAATACACCCACACCTGTGCACATTTTGCAATGAGGTAGGGCAAGTGGAAAAAAGCATGCTAAACCCATGCCTTAGACCCTTGAACAAGGGGAGGTAGCCCAGAGGGCCACAAATCTAAAAAGGCAAGAGCTGGGCTTTTCCCTAAAGTACAGGGAGATCTCAGGTAGGGCCAGACAGAGGCTGGGAGGGCGTCGCCACTTCCCACCCACCTAGGAATATTTTGACAGCTGAAGGAGTGCTGTCTGGGCAGGGTTGGGTATCTGTAAATGAGCCCCAGAGCCCCCTTCTGAAGGCCACCTCCCTGGCTACTGAGCTCTGCACAGAGGGCAGCGTGGAGGACAGGGCTTAGGGGATGAGCAGCAAGAGAATGTTAGCTGAAGAAAGGTTAGGGAAGTACTAGTCACGGATGGTAGGTTTCCAGGGCAGTGAGTGAGCCCTTGAAGCTAACACTTAGGATCAGGTTCAGGAACAGAATCATAAGTATGGGGACCATTTGGAGGGTTATGAGCTGGGAGGGGGAAGGGAGAAAAAATGGGGAAATAGTGCAGGGAATAAGAAGCGTAATTGGTTGGTACAAAATAGGCCGGGGGAAGTTAAGAATAATATAGGAAAGGGTGAACCCGAAGAACTTATATGCATGACCCATGGGCATCAACTAAGCAGGGCGGGATTGCTGGAGGGAAGGGGGGTACTGGGAAGAGGGGGGAGCAAAGGGAAAAGAAATTGGGACAACTGTAACAACATAATCAATAAAATATACTTTAAAAAGAATAAAATCAATACAGAATTAACATTAAGGAAAAACACTGATTTATCCAATAATCTCAACAGCCCAACACAATAAGTATTTGTTTTCCCGTTCTAAATAAGAATTTTTACTTCACCTGACATTTTTCACAAAAAGGTAAATCACAGAGAAGTTAACTTTTGGCCCAAGTAAAGGCTTCCTTCTTTTCTGTTTTCCTGGGAGTGAAAGTAAGTCACCCTTTGCCTTAATAAATGCATTCTCCCTTTCTGCATGAGGGGGCCAATACAAACTAGAAATCAAATATTCCAGACAATTATCAATCAGGGGTATTAAGATAGATGGCCACATTTTGGGTGCCTTTAGTTCTGGAATCATATTCCAAATGTAAATCAAAGTGTTCCCTCAACTTCTTGCCCTTCTTTTCCATTCTCCCTCATCCAACTCAAGAATAAAGATGGGTGGCCCTGATCGAGGTCACTTGGTTAGAGCATCATCCCATACACCAAAAAGTTGCAGGTTCAATTCCCAGTCAAGGCACGTACCTAGGTTGCAGGTTTGACCCTCAGTAGAGGTGCTTATGGAAGGCAACAGATCAATATTTCTCCCTCATCAATGTTTCTCCCTCTATCTCTCAAATCAAAAACATATCCTCAGGTGAAGATTTTTTTAAAAAGAATAGAGGTGGGTATAACCAGGGTCAAGGAGGGATATGGGCCATTCTCGTCTCTTTCATCCTTTTCCTCTTAAAGCCTGGTGGGTTTATGAAAAGTCCAAACCCTGGCAATGTTTATTCAGCCTTTTGATCTTTAAATTCAAAATCAACATGACGTTGGCATAGCCAAAAAAATCCAAATGCCAGTTTCACTGAGCCTTCAATTATTGATCAGTTCTGAAAGAATGAATTAACTGTGATGCTTTACATACATGAGATGGAGGCTCGGGAGAATCCATCTCGTGGGCACCAAGAGGGGGCTTCACTGATTTAAGAATCCATCAGTACCATGATTGAGCCCAAGCAGGTGTAGAACTCTAAAACCTAAATATCCCTTTGCTGAAAAGCCCAATAGATAGATGGAAGACCAGTGTTATGGGCTCAGGTAATCACTACCCAAGAACTTCTACCAAATTAAAGAAGGGCCAGAGATCACCTCACCCACCAAACATCACCAATACCAAGGATTTATGTTCAAACAATGGCACGTGTCAACTGGAGGCTCACAAAAGGCCCTCAGTAGCCCTCCAAACATATTTCAAATGCTGCTACAGTTCTTCTTTCTCTGCAGACTTGAAAGTGAAGAATTCCCTAGAAGAAAAAACAAATGTCCCTCAGAGGAAATTTGAAAATCTGAAAATGCATGGTCAAGTTATACAGACACATGCAAATTGTGAACCAATTACCAGTGAGTGTTCTGAGAGCTTCATTATTATTCTCTAAACCTAACGTGGTAACACTGATCTCTAGGAGATGCACGAGCAACCACTGGGGAGGTCAGATGCAGGCACATGAAATCTTTAGAAAGACCAACTTACCACAGTCTTCAAACCCACAACAACCATCTGTGTTCTCCTAATTGCTCAAACATGGCCTCAACATTCCCAGTAGGAGAGGACAGTCTGCTAAATGTTCTCATGACACTGATCCCTTCTCTTTTTTGAGCTTCATCAACTGTCTGCTTATTCTTAATTGACCATTAGCAATTTCTTCTCAGTGTGAATCTAGGTGAGAGACTTGAGTGGTGAAGGCGGTCTCTATATTCCTTCCTTCCCCCCTCCCTCCCTTCCTTTCTTGATTTTAGTTACTTGATTTCAGAGAGAGAAAGGAAGTGGGTGGGGGAGAAACATCGGTTTGTTGTTGTCCTCATTGGTTGATTCTTGTATGTGCCGTGACTGGGATCAAACCTGCAACCATGGAGTAGTAGGACGATGCTCTAAGCAACTGAGTTACCCGGCCAGGGCAGGTTGCCTCTATATCTCATCACTGTGGATACAAACCCCAAAATGGACATGGTTTAGGATAATAAAATAAGTTTTAAAATGCTGCTCCATTTTCTAATTAAGTTCTTTATACTCACTGAAAATGAATAAATATTCATACTCCTCTTTAAAGACTTGAATTGGGAAAGCACTTTTAAGGATTTTTAAATGTGAATACAGATGACCCACTGAAACAGAGAAGTTATACTTCTATATCGCTATAATAGTTTCTGGGGGCAAAAATGGCCTCTTTGGGGAAAGTGGAATCAAATACAAAAAACAAAAAAAAAATCATAGATTACTACACGATACATGACATTTAAAAATACAATGACTTTATTTTCATCTTCTTACAGTCCCCAGGATTACACTTGGTAAGAATCCTGATCTCTATAAACACACAAAAAAATTTCAAGAAAGCATGTTACAAGATGGTATATATAAGCAAGTTTGGCAGAATTTTGTCAACTCTAGCAGTTCACAGCTCCCCCAAAAATGAATTTTAAAATTCAAAAATAACAGCTTTATTTAACATGTTACACCTTATATTTAAAATACCATGCTCTAGTTAAATATTTCGTCAACAACACTGTATACAAATAAAATATTACACAAAATATATTTAAGAAAATGTTTTGGTCATTGATCTGAACAATAAATAAAAACACAGGCACTTCTACACTGAGACAGGGAAGCAGTCACTACTCAGGATAATTTTGTATAAGCAACATGTGAAGATATGGCAAGAACAGAATCCTGGAGTTTTAACCTGACAAGCCACTCATGAAAAAGTCTACAACTTCAATCTTTTCACTTCAAGTTCAAAAGTTACATATGCTTTCCTGGTCCACATTAAAAATCATAAACACAGTATTATTGCCAATGTCAATTCAATCTTTAGTTGGCCATTATGGAATCATACTTGTTATTTGCAAATACTAAAAATAGAGACTATTATAATACCATCCAACAAAACCAAATACAAGAACAGTTATTATGTTCCTATATTATATTCTCCTTATTATGACCATAACAAGATAAACTTGGTAACACAGTGATTCTCGTTTTGCAAAATTAACTGATTGTATTAACACAAGAAAATACTGCTGGGGTGGCAGAAAAGTTTGACAGAGGTCAATTTTTTCTAGACAATTTAAAAAATTTATTCAAATTTCACGAAAATAAAATTCCATTTCACAAAAACTGTTGAACCATGTATAACAAATCATATGTAGCCGATATATTTAATAAACACCTAAATTGCACATAATTCACTCATTATCATAGAAAGTAGGAATATTACCATATTAGGGCAAAACAAAAATAACTTAAAATAGTCAAATTCCAAAAACTTAATATTTCAGGCAAATGAGAAAATAATGACCACTAGCTAGTAGGAAGAATCAGAACCAATTGTCCTGCCATATCCTTCTCTAAAAATTACAATCTTCTGCTTTCCCTCTTCAGAAAGTACCATATTGAAGGACTGAGAGGCCCTCAAATAGATACTACTTATAAAGGCAATATTGACAGTTTTTAACATAGAAATTACCCCTAATGAGAGAACACAACATGGAAACTATCAAAGATACATCTTTCTATGCAAAATTTAGTTTGTATATATTTTAGCAATTTAAATGAGCATTTTGCAACCGAGTCCAAATATCAATCATCTCTTGAGGTTTTCTACTGTGTACCAACATCAAATCTAGATAGGAACAAATGTTATTCCTTTTTTTCTCTTCTATATCAAATGTCTTGAAGCCTTTGTGTTTCTCTGGAACAAGGCCAAGTTTCTGAAGGCACATTCCAGTATAAACATCATCAATGGGGTAGAGAAAGACCTGGTCAGTTATATTGTACAGCCTCAGAGCCAGGTGGCCAGAATAGAGGAATCCACCTCCCCCGGCATAAGGCGGGTAGACACCAGTGTAAACAACTTCTGGGATGTAGTACTTCAGTTTCTTATCCCGATGAGGTCCAGCGTTGTGGATCACATCACCTATAAACAAATCTTTGGCTTTGTTTTTGGATAAGCTATTCAAGTAATTCAGGATATGATGGGTATTCACAAAAACATCATCATCGCCCTTAAACACGAACTCTGCGTTTGGGCAGGAAGTGCTCACCCATCTGAGAAAAAGCACTTCTTTCAGAGACAGGTTGAAGAAAGTATCTCTGTAGTTCCACATAAGAATGTCTTGGTGCTTCTCACTCTCAAATTTCAGCATATCTGAAAGATCTGGATGGTTGTCCTCTGCAGGGGTCTGGCCCAGTAAGAAGACTCGCACCACTGTTTGGTTCCCCACATTGGTTTCTCTCCCCCAAGATTCCCGAATTGCTTGCCTTCTAGCAAAATGTGGAGTGAGGGACTTAATCGCCAGCAGTAAGAAGGGTTTCTTTACACACTTATTCGGTTGATCTATAAGCAGTGAATAATTTCTACATCTCAAATACAGCAGAAAGTCTTTAAACCTGTCCGGCAAATTGCTGAAACCTGAAACTAGAGACGTGACCCTCAGGTCAGGTTCGCAATAATTCAGATGGCTTATATTGGAAAACCCGTACAGTTCCCCTGTCTGGTTTGCCAACATGCCCAAAATGGGATTGTACCGCCTGTTCAGCTTTTCTTGTTCTCTGTTCCAATATGCCGCAGGAAGGTCAGATGTCTTCCAGAACTTCTCTTTGGGTATTATTACTTCCCCCTTTCCATTTTTTTCTTGGTTACTGCTTTTGGAGACTTCAACAATCAAATAAATGAAGACATTTACCATCATCAGGATACCCAAAAACTTTATTCTTCGACGTCCAACAGTCATTTCTCATATCTGGAATAAAAAGGAGAAGGCATTGCATTAATTGAGTAATTATTAATCTACATTTGCTCACATATGTCACCTGCCTCTGCTGTTACCTTCCTTGGAAGAGTGGGCTAGAGCATAGGTTCTAGACTGGCGTGGCGTAGGTTCAGATCATAGTCCTACCATTCTAGCTGTGTGACCTCAGGCAGGTTGTATAACTGATGTCTCAGCTTCGCCATCTATGAAGTGGAGATAATCGCCCACTTCATAGGATCAGTGTGAGGGCCACATGATTTTATACATAAAGCTTTTAACCCTTTGAGTGCCATGAGTAATTGCTAAAAATTGTGTGAGACATGCCAGGCTATTTTGCTGAGAAATGCAGAGTTTATGAAAAGTGTCTGTAAAACATTATTATTCATAATATGTTGCTGAAAATTTCACAACATATAGTAAATACACTCTTCTTTTGTAAGCAGTATTCTTTGAAGTAATTTAGCAAAAAGTTTATTGCATTAAAATTATTTTATTATAACTATTTTAGAAAAAATAAATTCTTTCCTTCAATATGGCTTTTGAAGTATAATATATGGCATAATATAAAACCTATGATTCTAATTTGAAAAAACATAGCAACATGGATAACAAGAAGTATGCCAAATATTGCATAAATTTTTGAAAATAAAAACTTTATAACGCACAAAAACAATGAACACGGCATTCACACTGGAGACATATATCAATAGATACCAAAAGTGAAAAAGTTTATAAACAAAATGCTAATGCTATACTGTGAAGCAATGAAAATGTCCATTAGCAAAAGCTTTCTTATCATGCACACTGCATAGTTTCGACAATTATTGCAAAGATGAATGAAATTGAAAGTACCATTTAAAATTAAGTAAAAATTATAACAGAATATGTCAGTATTTGATCATAAAAATTCGAAATTTGAATCAACATGAGAAAGTTATATCAATATATAATCTGAGGTACAAAAAAAAGAGAACAAAACATAAAATATGTATTATTCCATTGTTATTTATACTTATAGCCATTCAAAAAAAGAGTCACTGGGAGTGATGCTGGCACGTTTGGGGAAATTTGTCAGCATCGCTCATAGCGACATTGGCACTTAAAGGGTTAAAACAGTGGCTGGCCCATAGCAAGCAGTATATAAGTAGCTGTTAACACTGTGGCTGTTTTAGACACCAAAAGGCAGAAATATGCATTTACTAAATAACCTCACACATGTTTCAACTTCCTTGCTTACAAGGACACATACAAACCAGTGTGCTGCAAACTGATCTGCCCACATTCATAATAACAAATAATTTTATATTGTGATCCAGTACATACATGTACACACACATATAACTTTACAGGGTGAGGCAAAAGTAGGTTTACAGTTCCTATGGAAAATAATACAATCATTAATAAATAATCACACAAGAATAAACTTTGTTTCATGTACTTACAACCGTAAACCTACTTTTGCTCCACCATGTATTTATAGGTGTTGCAATGTGCATAGTTTCATGTAACTCACTTCAATTTTTTATTTTATTCTATTTAATTCTTTTAAAAGTGGGGGTCCCAACAGTTTATTGTTTCCCAACCCACCACTTCATGCATTAGAAAACAAAGGCAGAGGAGATTAAGGCACTTGCCCAGGGTGAAGAGCCAGGTGGTAAAGAAGCCACTAACCACACTGAGTGCTCAGAGACATAATAATGAAAAGTCATACCAGCTTTATTCTAATATCCAAAAGCTGACAACAACCCAAATACCATCAACAGAAGGATAGATTATCAAACATTCTTACAATGGAATAACTACCAGCAATAAAAAGGAAACTATTGCTACTAGCAAAAATAGTACATTATGAGTGACAGACAGATCTCAAATTCCATTCATGTCAGGTTCAAGAAGGCAAAATTAATCTAGGTCCTAGATATCTGAAAGTGATGGGGTAGGGTAGAGGTTTTGTCTGGAGAGAAGCAGGAGGGAATAGTCTACAATATAGAAATGCGCTATGGCTGGTGTGGCTCGGTGGATTGAGCACCGGACTACGGACTGAAGGGTCATCAGTTCGATTCACCGTCGGGGCACATCCCTGGGTTGCAAGCCAGGCCCCCAAGAGGAGTGTGTGAGAGGCAACCGATTGATGCCTCTCTCTCTCACCAAAGTTTCTCTTTCTCTTTTTCTCCCTCCCTTCCCGTCTCTCTAGAAATAAATAAAACCTTAAAAAAAAATGTACTATGTATATCTTGATCAGAATGCAAATTTCATGGGTGTATACATTTGTCAAAACTCAAAGTGTACACTTGAGATCTCTGCTGTTCATAGAAAAAGAAAGAGAAATGAAAATGACATTTGAGTGAAATATCAAAAGCCAAGAATAGATTTCAGTCTGTAGCCAATAAGAGAGCTAAGAAAGAGTGATGACACGGTTTGTGGGGCTGTAACTCCAGAGTCCTAACACTGCTGAGGCAGATGACCACAAAAAATAACCACTTAGATAAGCTTGACATTAAAAGACAAACCAAAAAAGTGGAATGGCAATCCACTGTAAAAAATTTCTTTTCAGATTAATTCTATGACTGAGCCTTTATCCCCAGAGAAGAACCCCAGAGTAGGACTGTATCCCAAGCACTGTGCATTACCTCACTTAATACAATAAGCCTGTGAAGTAGGTACTATTACTTTTATTCATGTTTTCTACCTGAGGACACAGATTTAAAGAGATGGCTGTGTAAAGGGTAGAGCTAGAACTCCAGCCAAAGCAATGTGGTACCGAGGTAACCATTCTTCTCCGACCTCTAGAACAAAGCTGTGCGACTATCTTTTAATCAAGGGCAGTGCTTACTTAAAAAACAAAAAAAAATGTAAAAGCATTTTTAAGTTCACTGGGTTCTAACAAATAGTCCCAAGGTAGAAGTATCTGTCAAGCTGAGAATGCCATGAAGTTATTATATATTGGACAGCCCAGATTAATCAATCGGAATTCCCAAGCTATTTTTTGTCTCTTAAAATCTGTTTAGTACATTCTACTCTAATTGCTTATGGACATATAAGTAAAAGGTGTTTTCAAAACACAAGCCTCTACTCCCCCAAAGCCTTTGCTCATCTAGAGAATAGGGCAGATGATAGTTAGGTGCATGCCTCAGCTCACCCAGTACTGACTCCCATCACCATCCAGTTCTCCCCTCACTTCTCCACTATCTACCTCCACCCCTCAAGATCCAACCACTGAGCTACCAACAAAAGGCCTTCTTAAACATCCTCCAAAGAAGGTAATAAAAAACACAAGACATTTCTGACTCCTTAATTACATTTTTAAAGGACCCAAGTCACATACAGTCTGAATAATTCAAAATGTCCACACCTAAGTCGAAGCTCCACATTCTCCTTAGGTCATTTCAAAGGAGCTTTTGGGCAAACCTTATGAACAAACTGAAGGTCCATGTTCAGTACACATTTGCTATGGGCCTTACTTGCAATGACAAGAAAGCGCAGATGGACACCAAGAATGCACTTGCATTAATATTTCATACAGTTAGAAACATTAATTATTTCTTTAGAAAATGAATCATTGAGTTTTAAGCTTTTAAAATTTTTTTTTTACTTTTGGCTTCCAGATTTGAGACTAAACTAAACTAAACTAAACTAAAGCTTACATAGCACTTCACCCAGTATCTGTGATCTTTAGGCCTTAGGCCCTTCATGTAAACAGGCTGGGAAAAGGGCAACAAGGAAAGGTATGGGGGTGAACATAGAAAGAGGGAAACGATTTGGAAGGGTACTCAGGAAAAAACAGCACACTCTATGAACAGCTAACCACCTGGCAGAAATTTTCAACTCAGAAGAGGAATATGAATATCAGTCAGTAGACCAGTCCTGAAATTCTAGAGTAAAAGAGTACAGACAGCTTAAGGGAAAAAGGGAGAGCACAGTATTTTCCTAAGTTAATTTTCCTAGGAAAAGATTCATGGTGAATAATCTGTGAGATGACTCCAGGTAAAGGGGTCAGCTGTGCCTCCAGGTTATGGGGCAAGGCCATGGATGTCTCGATTCAGCCAGAACCACCTGAAGACAGGGTTTGAAGTTTCTATCACAGAAAGCATAGACCCTACTTCTGGGAATTCTTTGAGGAATACACTGGGCTTGCTGACCCTGGCCAAGATTTCCAGCTTCATCCACTACAATTCAGGATTTTATTTCCATGATCAACATCCAGCCAGGACCTCCCAACCCCTCGGCTAAGACAGGCCTTTGTAGCTCTCAAAGGAGTACCATCCTCACCTTCTGTATGCCGAAGAATTCCAGTCTGCAGAGCCTTTTTCTGTCCATTTCTCATTTGCACCCTCTAAGGTAGCAGTTCTCAACCTGTGGGTCGCGACCCCTTTGGGGGTCAAATGACCCTTTCACAGGGGTCGCCTAAGACCATCAGAGAACACATATATAATTACATATTGTTTTTGTGATTAATCACTATGCTTTAGTTCTGGTTGGGGGTCACCACAACATGAGGAACTGTATTAAAAGGTCGCGGCATTAGGAAGGTTGAAAACCACTGCTCTAAGGCAAGGTGAGAGGATAGCACTTTACCAGTGAGAAAAATGGATGCTCAGAGGGCGAGTTAATTGAGCTGCTTGAATGTTACATACGCGTGAAATAACAAGGGCTCTTTGGATCTCCTCCTTTTCCTACAAGGCATGTCCAGGTCAACACTGAAGGCACTGGTCTAGGTCAACAGTGAAGTCTCAAGGGCTAGCTCAAGACTGAAGAGACCCAAGGCACAGGGTCATGGTACGTTTGACGTTACCAAGACTCTCCAGAAAAAGGGAAATAGGACTGCCTAGAAGCACCCAGCCCCCCTTCTAAAAGTCGTCCAGTCTTCCTTGTTCAAATTTCCAAATATGCAGCTGGGGCTAAGTCTTATCATGACTTGCTAAAGGGCACTGATTCCCAACCAATCTGAGGAGGAAGGGTGGGAAAACCGAGATTCTCAATTATATATCCATCAAGTTTAAATGTCATCTTTCATTTGGGAACTGGGCACAGTCCCTCGCATGAGAACTCTGCTTTTGGCAGACTTGTACCACAAAACAAAGTTCATGGAAAGGAGGATAAAGCAGTGACACCATAAAAATATCTGTGGGAAAAAGCTCTCTGGAGAGCTGACTAAATAGTCCCGCTGCAGACAAAAAAAACAAAACAAAACAATTCCGTGTCCGTTTTTGAGCAGGAAGTTATTCAATACATTGCTTAAGAAGAATTTGAGTAAGAAAACTTACCCCAGCACTGGGGAAGATGTTATACAACCCTCACTGTGAAACAGAATTTTTACTGTGAGTAACAGCAATAGAGAAAATCCCATGTACAAACAAAAGAACGTCCTTAGCTTTTCACCTGGCACTTGGGTATGAAGTCTCCCCAACAAGAGCCAGTTTTGAAAGTTCTAAAACACATTGGTTGATTTTGTTTGTTTAATGACAAACAATGTCCTCTTTTATTTTGTAATTAAAACATTTAGAAAAACAAGGTAGAGCAGAAAAACATATTCTTTAGCTGAAAATGGATTACAAAATAGTACAGACTATGTGACAATCAGGATAAAATACCACACAGAAACAAAACCGGTTTAATCAGGGCACTGGGATTACGGGCTCTTTTAACATTCTCTAATGCTGCCACCCCATTGCTCTCCCTGAACAGCCCCTACCACACACATCTAGACTGCCAGGGACAGGTGTGGGAGCACATCACACAAAATTCCTGATGCTGGGTTCTCACTTCTGCAGCCCACATCACTAGCCAGTGTCATGGCCTCGCAGTGCCACAGACACGCCAGCACTGTATTGGAGCCTGCAGTGTTCAGCAGAGGCTCGGTCGCATCCATCCCTAGATCACCTGCACCTTTCCTTGGGCCTATGCTGCTTGTCTGAAGCCCTCTATTGTAAGGATTCATAAAAACATTGGTAAAATATGAACATCTGCTTTGTTATAATAAATACTTATATACCTGCCAGGCACTAGCAATCCTAGGAGGCAGACAGTCACACATAAATGATTTAACTTGCCCAGGGTCACAGCCTTGGTAAATGGCAGAGCCAGGATTTAAACCCAAGGTGTTCAGCTCCAGAGTAAGAGCTGTAAACTATGATGCCAGTGAGTGCTGCTGCACAGGAGTGTAACTAAAGAAACTAAAGGGATGCAAGTCTTTTTATTTGGTTGGTTGGTTTTTATTGTTTGTTTGTTTGTTTTTTAATTGTTCAGTTATTATTCTCCCAATTTTTCCCCTAAAGGGACACAAGTCTTAATTTCAATGGTTCATCTTCTTTAAAAGTATTAAATATTTTGAAGCTTTATACATTTTAACTGACAAAGCCATCATGAGTCAGTTCAATATGGGAGGCAGAGTGGTATCATAAGCAACAGTTATTGAATGATCACTCTACAGACCAAGCTCTGGGTTAAACACCTCACATACCTTATTTTGTTTCCCAATATGCAGTCCAAACACTCGCAATGTGTCATTCATAGACACTTCTACCCTGAGACGCACTGGAGAGGATGATCCTAAAAGGCTCCCTCCGTTTCTGAAAGCCCTATAACAATGGAGTGCTGGCCACAAGACACTTTAATATGGCCATCGACAGCAACAAAGACTCATTCTCACAAAACTCTTGAATCAGTGATGGACACTCACCCACTGAGGGGTCCAGCCAGTTAGATAGGTGGCCACGGACAGCTAGTCAGAGCCAGAGCCAGCAACCACACCCAGGCCCTCAAGGATAAAAGAGAGGCAGGGCCCTCTTATAATCCTGAAATAAAGTGACCAGCTACCCCTGTCCAGTCAGGCTGCGGCAAGGAGCCTGGAAATCCACTCCAGCTCAACCACAGCTAGCAGCCCCCGTGTCTGCAGGGTCCTGATCACTTTCTTGCACAAACCTGACACATGAACCCGCAAAAAGTGACAGAGCTCAAGCCAGATGCCACACATGGGGGCGGGGAAAACATGTTTACTCTTTGGAGAACTTGTCTATGGTTCTGCCTGCCCTCTGCCTCCCCCACCCTCCAGGAGCCTGGCCAGAATGCCTTTCCTAAATCCTTTCCTACCAGGCTGCTTCCATCTGTTGCCTGGCCCCAGCCAACCCTTTCCACGTTCTGCTCTGATGAACACAGACAGGGACAGTTTGCAGCTAAGTGGTTCTGGGGGAGAGAACAGCTTCTAGCATGCAAGGCAGACAGTAGATAAGGTTCAAATGAGGTAACTCAGTTGGATCAGAGAGCTGGGCCATACCTAGAGCTTGTTTCTTAATAGAAACAAGAAGCCTGGTCTTGGTTCCTGCCAGGCCTGGGGCACAGCCGCAAGACTGCAGTCACACCTCACCTAGAGACTGGCAGGAAGCAAGAGCATTGTCTAACTCTGCTTTCTGGTCTGGAAGGCTTAAAAGCAGCTAAAGTCAAGTAATTTTTTTTTGTAGTCATTACTAGTACCCTTCATGTTCAAAATTAAAAAAGGACATATAATGACTATTCACCTGCACATCCCCACAGGTGACATCATACATGAGACTTATCTGGCAGGACATGTCCTGGTACCCATTGATTAAATTCCCCCAAAGCCCAGGATGGCTGATTTTCCTCAAATGATACTCATTTAAAATCAAATCAAATCATCACTAAATTAATCCTTTATAAGCACATATAGAACTTTCAGGGAAAAAAAAGACAATTTAGCTAACAACAGATAATTAATTAACCCTACCAGAGGCCATCCTGCCCCTCTGCCTTTAGTAAAGCTGACAAGAGTTTTAGATCTTCAGTGTAAAGATTATAATCCCAGATCCATTTTCACTTTGGAAAGTTGGCCTGGCATCGGAGTTAGATTGCCCAAAGTTAAGTTCTAATGATGCTGCCCACTTAGCTATGTGACTGTAAGCAAGTTGTTTGGCCTCTCCGAGCCCCAGTCTCCTCATTTGTAAAATGGGGATGATATAACCTATCACACCAGTTTACTGTCAACCACGCAGTGGGCATTCAACAGTTCTTCAGAAGTTTGACTCCTCCATCAAATACTAAATGAAAGCGCATTTCTGAAGTATTGTCATTCACTGCCTCTTTTATAAATTTACTTTTTGTAGAAACTCATATATCCACTGCCTTAAACATCATCTCCAAAAGGAGGATTACAAACTGATCCAGTTAGCTCTAGATATGAGTTTCTAAATGCTTTGTGGAGGCCTTCTTCCCAGGCCCCACTTGCAATGAATCAACTTTCCAAGCACCAGGGTGCACATCCCAGAACGACCTTCATTTGCTTCTTCTCCCTGCTCCCCACATCCAACCAGGAAACAAGCCTTGTGTTCCCACCTCCATCAGGTCACTTGCACCCCCTCCTCACCTCTCCTCTATTCCATGTAGGCTCTGCTAATGGCTACTGCAGTTGCCTAATGCCTCATTTCCCATCATGCTCCCAAATATGTCCTGTTCCCCAGCCACTCAGTCTTCAGTCCCCTGCATGTACAGGCCCTGCTACGCTGCTCTCCCAGTTTGGTCAGACCACCACCACATGCTATGCTCCCCCAAAGCCTATCTATCAGTGTGTGCTGTTTTCTAGAAGTCCCCTCTTCTCTTCATTCCCATAGCTCAAGCTCAGAGCCTCATGCCTCTTCCCGTCTAAGAGATCTCTTGCACAGGGATATGCTTCATTCTGAATACCAGCCTCACTCCTCCAATTTTCTCACTCATATGCCCAGCTGGTCCCAGTCAGGGTCCTTTATGGTCAGTGGTTCCCTTCACATCGCCGCCTGCCAACGTCTCCCATCTCCACACCGCACACACTTCAACTTCTAACCAGAGTGAACATGTTTCTGTTTCAGAAAATCCCAGCTTCTGCTGTCTGCAATGCCTTCCTGGAGAGCCGCTACTCCTTCCAAATTAGCTTGTGTCACCTCCTGGCTGTTAACACCCACCTCCCAGGAGTGAGAGCGTCCACTCCTGGTCACAGTGGCCTATACCTGGGCAAGGCTGTCACACTGCACCACCGTCACCCGAGCACATGGCACCTGAGACTCATTCAGCACCTGCTGAATAAACATTTTGGGCATCTATCTGATCAAGTTCAATGAACGCAATGAGGTGTTCAGTAAAAACTAGGTAAGTTAAATATATACAAACTTTTCTCCAAAGAGATAACAGTGGAAAATAACACATACATTTATAAAAAATCTGTCTCACTTTTTTAAGTACTAAAGTACAATAGAAAAAAATATTCTAGAGTTGAGGGAGATTAATTAAGAGTTTAAGAAGTAGGGAGTCAATACTAGACTAAGAGAGTAGGGGCAAAACTTGAAGAGGTAAACAGGACGGGGGGTGGGGGGGAGACAGCCCAGCCCTTCATGCCACACAGTCAGCCCCAGGCCCACCAAAGGCACACAATGCAGACGTGTTTTAATGCAGCACACCCTGTGTGTGGGATTCGGCAGTGCTCGTGCAACAGATCCGAGCCAACCCGTCCTCCACCCTATCCCAAAACAGGGGGCCTCCAGATCTCCTTTCTGGTGAGGGGAAGACCTCCAGCAATTGTTACCCCACCAAGGCCCCAACAGTATAGGGACAGGGTGAACATGCTAAAGGCACGCAGGCCTGTAGTACAGGCGCACAACTTGGGACATCTACTTACCTAAGGTGGGAAATCGTTTTTAAAAAGAAATGCTGCAATACAGGTAGTCACCTCCTGCTATGACTTGGTAAATGTTTATACTCCAAGCTCCTGGACCTATGTACAAACAACTGTAGTCAGTCAGGCTCTCAACAAGCCCTCAGAGAAATCCCTAGAACAGCAATTTTCTTTTTCATCTCCTGGCACACATGAACTAATTACTAAAATTCTGCGACACACCACAATATATATGTTTTGCCAATCTGACAAAAAAAAAAAAATTAAGTATAATTTGATTCATTCACACTGGACGGCTATTGTTGTGTTAACTGCTGTCATTTTTTATTTTGACAATCTAAGGGAAAAGAGGTCAGTGCCCCTGATTAAATAGGTATTACATGTTTTATAAATTCCTGTGGCACACTGGTCGAAAATTGCTGCCCTAGAAAATTTCTCTCTGACACATTCTTCTATTTGCTCAGTTAGGTTACCTGGAATGTATTTTAGCCTGGGTCCAACCAGGAGGTAAAAAATACAAAACAAAAACCACACAGTAATTAAGCAGGGGAAGTTAGTATAAAAAAATATAATAACTGAGTAACCATAAAGATGCATTAGAACTCTAAAGTGTACCCAGATGAGAAGTACCTGAGAAAGGACAAATGTGGAAAGGACGTTCAGAGATGGTCCACTCACCAGGAAAGCAGGGACCACCCTCTGGGATGCAGGCACCAAGCCCGGAACACAGTTTCCCCATGAGGATGACTACAGAAAATAAACCATGGGGATGCAGGTAAGCCTAAACTGCTGGGTGGGCGCGCAGAGGGAGCCATGCACACAGAGGCCAGTCAGGGTGCTGCTGGAACTGGAAACTGGAGAGGCCTCCTTCTGCAGGAGCTCAGAATGTCAATGGATGGCCTGGCCAGGAGCAGCTCAGGGCAGCTGCGCAGGACAACTATGGGGAGGCCAGCTCATTATATAGCCAGGACCGTGGGGTCCACATGTGCATCTATGCGGGAGCTGAGAAGGGGGCGCAGAGAAGCAGTGGCCTGGTCTGGATGCAGGCTCCCCACCCCACTGCTGCTGCCAGAGCTAGAGCAAGCACAGAGCAGCCAAATGCTAGAAAAGGCGGTGCCCAGCAGGCACCTAGGAGTGCAGGAAAGCAGCAGGCTCTCTGGGAGCCTAAGACACACACACTCAACACACCAGGATTTGGAGCTGAGAAGCAATACAGCAGTCCCGTGCTGTATCGCAGTTCACTTACCACGGCCTCACTGTATCGCAGGGTTTTTTAAAATATTGTATTTAATTATTTATCGCGAATTTTTTCACTATATTGTGGGATTTTGCAGTACTATATATGTATGTTGTTAAAAGTTACGTAGGTTTAAGAGTGTAGAATAAATGTAAGGTTCCTACTTCGCGGGGGGGTGGGGGGGTCTGAAATGTAACACCCGTGATAAGTGAGGGAATACTGTAGTCAGAAATTGGCACAAGTTGTAAATCTCTATATCACCAATTCGAATTCATCTCCAACCGCACACACTTTGAGTCTGGCATTAGGAGAAATGGCCTAAAACATGGGTCATGTACACTGCATTGGCAGACAGTCAATAAATAAACAATAAATAAATACATGACAGTTTATTACCCAACAGGGGAAGAGGCAGGACCCGAGTGGGGCTTGAAACAGGGTAGATTTCAGAATGTGGGGATAAACCAGGCAGGCAAGAGATGGAGCAGGAGCACAGGGTGTCTTCAGGTAAAAACTGACACAGCTCGTTGGTGGGCAGATGGGCTCCGATGCCACAATGGGAAGAGCAGGTCAGTGCAGGGAGGCCCAGGGCCTCTCCACCTGCCATACCTATGCTTAATAATAAATGCTGTTGCTGGAGGACTGATTGTAGGGATGTGTTTCCTGCCATAGCCCCTCAAGAAAGAAAGAAAAGAAAAAAAGAACTGACTAAATCACACAGGTATGTGAAACAAGGAAAAAATGAAGGACTCCAAATTGGATTATAAATTGTTGATTATAAATGTCGTTGACTTTGTGTTCACTGAGATTTAATTTCTGTAAAGCAGATTCAGTTCACAGGGGGAAAAACATGATCTGAGTCGGTTGTCTTCTATCATCAGATCTCTAATTCACCTTTAACAGAATACTACAGGTATGTGGTCTGTTTTACCACCCATGGATTGTTTCTAATTTTCCCTATAATTAAAAAAAAAAAAAAAAAAAAAAAAAAGAATTTCACAGGTGTTCCATTTCTTTTATTTCCTTTGGCAAAATTACAAAGAGAACAAAATTTTTACGTCATTTAGAATATAATCGAATTAATCCCCTCCACTCCTCATCCCTCCCTCCCAGAAAAAAGAACAGCTAGGCTAATTTATCCTCTCACTGGACACCTCAAGGAGCATGAAGCTGTTCATAACTGACTGTGGACATTGTCCTTCCTCATCTTTACAAAAAAAGGGCAGCTACCTATTTTAATTTGCACTGCCTTTTCATATGCTTCCTTTCTGATTTTCCTACTCCCGATGCCCTTTGCCCATTTTTCTATGTTGGGATGTTCTCATCTCATTTAATCTTCACAAGCAATTAGTCTGAGGTCACGGAGCCAATCCCAGCAGAGCCAGCACCTGGGCCCTGGACCCTGACCCCAAGTCTAAGCTCTTACTCTTTCTACCACATAACAGTGTCACTCAAAGAAGATTTCAAGAGTCTGTTAAGCTACACTTAAGAAAATAATTTAGGAACTAAAATCATTGCATTTATGGATACCCAGAAGACGTAGACAATTTCAAGGCTTAACCAGCACAAGAAAGGAATGATGCAGATAAAACTGCAGGTTGAGAACTGTACACGGCTTTCAGGTGCCCAGAGGTCCTGATCTGATAAATGCGGGCACCTTTCTACCATGGGTGGAGTCCCTGCAGAGGTGTGTTAGGTATTTATCCACACTCAAGAATGAGAGACGGGCAGGGGCTTAAACTGGCCTGTCACAAACAAGTCGAGGCAAACCCTACGTCAGAGCTGTTTACACAAGAGAGAATGCTGCCTTTCATCCCCGTCCCTTGCAGCACCGCAGCCAGCACAGACCAGGGCCTGCTGCAGGTTGGCGCAGAGGTGGTCTGCAGCCCTGAAATCCTGACTCTGAGAGGAAAGGTCACCAGCCTGTGTCAGAAAAGGTAAGAGAAGAGCCACGTGTTGGCCACAAACTAAGTGAACCATCTCAGCCTTTGTTTTCTCCGTTAACATGCACACACATTCCACACGGACCACAGCCCAATTTCATTACCATAAATAAACTACAAGAATTCCTTTACCAGTACATGAACTCATGTACTTCAATCACCTCATTTACAGAAGAGGAAACCAAGGCTCAGGGAGCCACAGACCTCACCTGAGGTCACTCATAGGGAGAACAGGGCAGTGACAATTATTTTTCATGAAAAGTCTTGTTCTCACACTCTACAGCTTCAATTCTAAGCCACCAACATTAAAAAAATTTTTTTAAAGAGGCCAAAAGGCCTATTGCCCTAGCACCACCTCCCTGCCTCCCACAGGGTGGGTGTGTTTTTTATTTTTGGATTGGCCAAACAGTCCATTATGTTTTTTCTGTATGATTGCCTTAGTAATGCTTAATTGTCTTTAACTTCATTCGAAACAATTATTGTATTGTGACAGGTGTCATATCACTGTGCATTTTTTAAAGTTATCTAAATTGGTATATTTTTGTGCAGTCACTTTAATTTTGAAGATGGGAGAAGATACACAACATTTTCAATGTATTATGTTTTATTACTTCAAGAATGTTAAAAAAGCATCTGAAACCCCAAAAATGATTTGTACAGTGTATGGAGAAGGTGCTGTGACTGATCGAATGTGTCAGAAGTTGTTTGTGAAGTTTCTTGGCACTACTGACATTTTGGCCAAATAATTCTTTGCTGTGGGGCTGTCTTATGCATTGGGAGATGTTTAGCAGCACCCCTGGCCTCTACCCACTAGAAGCCAACAGTGAGAGAGAGCCAACATACTCAAAATATCCAATCAATAAAGTTATTGGTGAAAATAAAAATGGTATCTTTTATTTTACTGAATAAAATATAACAGCTTTTTTTGCCAACCCAATACTTCCCCCTCTGCTGTTATACTTCACACTCACATTCACCTGACTTATCACACCTTGTTAACAAGTCTGACACACCCACAGAAAGTGTGGGCCTCAGGAGCGGGGGCTGGGCCATGTTCTTTTTCTGTATCTCTGGTGTCTGCCCCTCAGACAGTATATTGGCCAATAAATATGAGGACAAGAAAGACATAAAAGGGGTGGGGCAGTAAAGGAAGGAAGACTAATTTTCATTCATTGATCTTTTAGATTAAGAATCTTTTACATTGCTCCAGACAAATCATTGTTGAATTAATTTCACCCAAAGGCCCTGAATTTCCAGACACCCCCCCCCCCCCCCGCCACACCCAGCGCACCCGCCCTGACCCCTGGCTAGTTGTCAGTGCAGGCTCCTCCTCTGCACAAGGGCCAGCAGCCTTTTCCAATGCCTCAGTCCTCACCCACCATGACAGCATTACCTGGGGCCTTCTCAATGCAGTACAGCACCTAAAAACATCTCGGGGAAACAGTCTATTACAATTAAACAAATCTGTAAACAAATTTAGCCCAAGGGATGGCAGAAAGGAGGCAGAAAGCAATTAAAAATTAATAAAAATGGTTCTGTCTGGCCTGACTTGGTTAGTTGAGCATCATCCACAGAGCTAAAGGGCACTTATTTGATTCCTGGTCAGGGCACATGCCTGGGTTGCTAGCCAGGTCCCTGGGTGGGGCGCACGTGAGAAGCAACTGATCAATATTTCTCTTCAACATCAGTGTTTGTCTCCCTCTCTTTCTCCCTTCCTACCCCCCTCTTTAAAAATAAAATAAATAAAAATGAAAAAATTAATAAAAATCCACAAGCATAAATTACAGTATTGGACTAGAAACAGAATCTCATTATATAAACCAAGTTGTCAAAATGACCTCGTATAGATGCTTCTGGAAATAAGTAGGTCACCAGCCATGGTTTGGCAATCTTGGTGCAGAGATGGGGACAGAAGGAGGTAATCTGGTGCCTGCTATGTGGGCTACAGACACATATAGAAAAAGCTAGTGAAGTCAATTAAGAAAGAATCTTTTCATAAAAGTATTGGAAAAGAGATTAGTATCATTTTTAAATGCACAAAAAATTCAATTAAAAACTAAGTGAACTAAATTAAAAATTGACTTTCCTCAAAGTTTTAAGACTGACTTTCAAAATTACATCATTCCCCACCACTTAATTCCATGAGTTGTGATAAATGACCACAAACAGAATTCAAAACTTTAGAATTTAAAACAATCACTAAACGTTAAAACACTTGAGCAGCCAAATTCAATCTGCCATAGACAATCATCTATGTCATTTTCAACAGGTATTCTACAAACTCTCTCAATCCAACCACTGACCATTCTGATTCTACATTACATTTGGCGATTCCTGTCCTCATCAAACGTAGTGTTTGAGAGCATCTCCATCAATGTCCCACAAAATAAAAGTTCACATTTGTCTTCCTTCCAAAAAAAATAATACCTCCCAGAATCAAGAAAACATGCAGCAAGTTGGGAATGCATATAGCATATTAAATTAGCCACCTTTTATAATTTCAATAAATACTTAAATTCCTGTAACCAATGACATATGTGCATTTTACATAATTTAATAAACTGCCTTCCGAAGTCTCAATTTCTTGGCTGTTAGGATAAAGGCTTCCTGTAACATGTTTTCTCAAGGAGCACTTGCTCTTGGTTACAGTGTAGGGGACACCAAGGAGCATACAGCCCACACCTCAGGCTCCAGGACTCCTGAGTGACCATTTGGAGTCCCTCCTGAGCAGAGCAGCCTTGCGGTTACTGCCTGACTCACTCTCTAAAACCATGCACGAAAATCACAGAAAGTTGTGTAAAACTGGCAAGTACAGATATTTAAATAATGTATTCAAATAAAAGGAATCAAGATAGGTCTAATACCTTGGGGGAGGAAGAAAAAAAGACAAGAAAGAAGAAATGGGATGGAGCTATCAGAGGCACTTTTATAAAAAGACAAATTAACCAAGGTACATCAGCCCACTCCCATGCACAGAAGGCTTGTCCATGTGCCAGAAGCATGCCCAGGACCCAACTGGAGACACAGTTCTGTGAAGTGGTTACTGAGGTACCTTCATTTTACAGATAAGTGAACTGCTTCCAAAAACTGAGGTTCCCAAGATGGAGAGTGGAGGGAGGGGGCAGGAACTGGAAACCCAGACGTGCGGCTCCCAGCCAGCAAGTCCACGCCAGCTGCCCTCAAACCTGAAGATAGGCCTGGACTACATGGCTGGCACAGCCAGGGTGAGGGGAGGTCACCATCCCTGTGCTCATTAAGTGTTCTCACAAGACCTGATCCTAGATCCAGGTATGGCACCCTCAAAATCCTTCCCAGTAACCTCCTAGGCACCAGCACTCCTTAAGAACAGCTGTCCTCCCCACCCACATCTTAGCTCATGTGGCTCCTACCAGCCTAAAATGTCCATTTCCTTGCTTCTCAGTCCCACCCCCATCCTTGAAGGTCCGGGTTGAAATCCCACTGCCTCTTCCTGGATTCCTTCAGTGAATTGTATTTAATCCTCCCTCCTTGCACTCATGATCCCCAGAACCACCACAAATCAAAACCTCTCAAGAGAAAAACCAAGAGCTCATTACCTAGAATCCACCCCCAATCTCATCAGTGCTTCCCCGCCCAAATGGTTCTAGGTGAGCCTAGATCCATTCTCCTCCACTCTGAGGAAGCCCAGACCAAGTTGCCCCACCCCACATGTGCTATAACCATGAGGCATGCACCAGGCACCGCTCCCTACACACACTGAGTATCCAATTAAATTGGGCTTCCCCAAGAAGCCGCCCCTGCTCCAAAGTCCAGGACCAGCCTCCTCCCAGAAGACAACCTTTCTAGTGACAAGTAGCCCTGGGGTGGCAACTTCAGAATGGGGTATCAAACAAGCAAAATGGTGTCCCCTCGTCCCCAGCTCTCAGGTTTCTTACCTGCCCCTTTTCCCTCTCTCAAGGGTTGTTAAATTTCACCAACTTATTGACAGGTGCTTGACAACAGTTGTTTTTTTGTTTTTTTAATATTAAAATAAATCATATGAATTCAAAATACATATCCTCAACATTTTGGTCTTTTATCCAAATGTTCTATTGGGGTGGGGGTGGGGCTGTTCAATCAAGACTTATGATTACTTTTTTTTTTTATTACATATTTAAAGAAGAGATGAAATAGTAACATTGCTTTCTCTGGCCACCTGCCAAAATAAGAGAGAACATGATGTTTGCTCAATATATGAACACACTACTGAGCAGCTTAGAAATTGGGCCTCTTTTTACCAAGTGCAGTTTTAAGACACCTAATTTTAAGTATGTCACCTAATTTTAAGTATCACAGGGTTAAACAATCTTTTATCTTCCTGTATTGAGTTTCCACCTTCTGCCCATTTCTCCCTCCCCCAGGGTTCCAATCACTCCCGTAGCTTCTACTATCTCTATACTGATGACTCCCACACCTGGAGTCGGGCATGGACTTGCTCTCCCACTCTGGGCCGTGCCTACACAACCTCCTAGTCATGTGTGGGGTAGGCACAGAAACAGAGGCCATCAGGCTGAAACCAGCGATGGCCCCTAAGGCTTCATTGTATCACTCTGGGTCTGTGCTTGTCTGAAACTTTTCATTAAGAGATTTTTAAAAAGAGGATCCATCAGAACCTTGAGGAAAAAATTTCAAAAGAGAAGCATTCAGTTAAAAAAAGGAGTATTCATGAGAGGTATTTTAGGTTCATTTGAAGAAAACCCTTATGTGGTGAAGGAAGAAGAAAGATTAAATGGCTGTATCTCATTTACTTAAAGAATAAAAGCTACATGCAGAGAAGGAAAACTCTGACTCCAAAAAACCTCCGCTGCCTTGCGGCATACCTCTTCAGGGGAAAGGCTAAGGGAGTAAACCCCGACAGAAAATCCGGAGCCGGAGTCCCTAAGGCGGTTTGACGTTGTAGTCAACACCGGCAACTCCTGCGGCGCACCTGAACCCAAGCTGTATCGACTCCGTCTTTCCCTTGGACCCTTCAGCTGCGAAGAGAGGGGGGGTCTGCTGCATGGGCAACAGCAGACCCTCCATATCACCCTGCCCAGGCTCTGTAGCTTCAGCGTCATCGCATGATGTCGATTCAACAAGGGAGGAGACAGATACCATGTCACTCCCGAGTCGGACTGCACAGCCATTCTTGGCGGTGCAGATAGACTCTTAGGAAGCTACACCATCGTCTCTCGAGACGGACGGCTGCCAACAACAAAAAAGCTACATGAATTTCTTCTACACAAGTGTCAAAATCAGCCATAAATAAATGTAAAATGCATATCATTTGTTCCAAATGTTAAATATTTAGAAAGGATGGTACTTGTAACAAACCTACTTTGATCCTTTCAATGAGAGACAAATATATTTGATTCTGAAAACATCACCACGTTTCCCACTGAATAATCTAGAGTCAGACTTGAAGGGTTTTGTTTTGTTTCTTTAAAAACACAATTGTTACTCCCTGATCAGGATTCAAAAAAGAAGCACTTCAGAGAAGCATGTGGATGTTAAGCACTTTTCAAAGAAAACAAACAGAACTCTGAAGCACAAATCTGAAGGCACAGCAAGTTTACGGTCCATAGAAATAACTTTCCTGGGGTGCTAGCACGTCCATATTCGTCACTGCACCGGAGTCAAACAATCAATATGTGAGGCTGGCAGTGCAGGCTTTTTCTTCCGGGGGGCCGCGGCAGTGGGGGGGGGGGGGGCAGGGAACAGAAGCTAAGTGGTTGCCATGGTTACAAAGCTATTTGCTGTCAGCTTTGGGACCAAAATCTACTTCAATCTCTCCACCTGGACCAGTCACCTTTTACAGTAAGTCATAGCCCCCACAGGATTACCATCCCCGCTGCTCCCTGGGGTCCTGGACCCCTGGCCATCTCCCGGTTCTTCTCCACCTCACATCTTCTCCAGTGGCTCCAGGCACAGGCTCTTTTTACCCTTCTCTGCCAACTTCCTGAAAAGGTCATGTCCCTTTGTCATGCCTTGACTTTCCCAATCCCCTTCACCATCTAGAATCTTCACAGTCCTTGGCCTCTCCTGACGTCTCAGGGCACCTAACAATGCTGGCCATCGCCTGTACCCCCACCCCAAGTTCAAGACCACCCCTAATCCTGATTCTCCTCTTCCTGGTTCTTTTGCACCTTTTCTCCTGGCCTTATCCCCGAAATGGGTGCTCTTCACAATTCTGGGCGTGAGCCTATTGCTGGGTCTTCCTTCACCCCCATTCTCCTGTCCCTTGGACCCTCTTAGACACCACTACAGCCTTCAATGTCCTACATGTTAAACAATGTCCCAATTCTACCTGTATCTGTAACTCACCTCCTCCACATCTCCTGAATTGGTTTCCAAACCCCATCCCACCCACCATGGAAGTCCCTTTATGTCTCATTCCCTTTCAAATAAATCACACACACACACTTTAATCCTGTACCACAGCTGGCATGGTTTGAGCCCTCAGTTTTTCCCACAGCAAGACTGATAAAGTGACTTAATTCAATGATTATCAAGCACCTACTTAAATGGAGCAGTGTTTTAAACAGATAATGAAGAATAAAGTTATGTGGTCAATTTTATAAGGCTGACAGTGCTTAGACAAAATATAAAGCAGAGTACAGGTGATAAGGATAAGGATGGTGAGAGAAAGCCTCTCTTCTCATAGAGGAGGTGAGGAGAGGGACAATTCCAGGAACAGGGAACAGCCAGGGCGAAGGCCAGAGGCAGGCCACCTTGGAGGCCAATGTGGCTGTAGTGATTGAGCCACAGGCCTGGTAGAACACTGGAGGGTTCTGAGTAGAGAAATGTGCAAAGTAATATTACTTTTTAAACATTCCTTCAACTCCTTTCTGAGAATACACTGTTGTGAGGCAAATAAGAAGCAGGGGGAGCCCCATGGGAGGCCATACAATGCCCCACGCCCATGATCATGCCTGCTTCTCATTCACCTCTTTGCCTCAAGCTGGTCTTCCTAAACAACAAGCCTGACCTTGACATGTCACCACAGCCCCTGCACGAAAACTTTTCCAGGGCTTCCTAGGACCTCCATAACCGTTAGGTGCCACTCATCTGCACAGTCATCGAGGCTGCACCATGTCCTGTTACTCCTTCCTCAGCACCCTGCTCTCCAAACCCAGTGGTCACATCTGCTGCTTCCCCCAGACATGCTGCCACAAACCTGCCATCCCCTAACTGCCCCACCCTCCTTTCTCTGCTTCTGAAAGTTATTTATTTACTCCACGAAGTTGCTTAGCCCAAACACCACTTCCTCAGGAAGCCTTTCTTGGCTGACCCAATACTGCACATTGCTTACACCTCTACTAAACACCGTATCATCAGTTCCTAGTTATAGTTTCCACCAACTGCTAACTCCTAGAGGGCAAGAATTGTGCCTGAACTATCTAGGAATACAGCTGGGGCCAAGCACAGCTTTAGGCATACACTAAGTACGCAATCAATGCATGCTCTCAGTGAACAAATTGCCCACTTCATTATATATCAACTTGAGGTCTTATGGGGGTTGGGGGGCAAGAACAGGCTTTCCCTCTCGCCTACTGTAATCTGGAGGTCTCTGATGGACTGTGGTACCCCGATGGCACTCCTGATGATGGTACAGCCACACATCGGAGCCACAGTGGGAACAGACCTGAACCCAGGCCTTCAATGCCTGCTGCCCTCTTTGCCAGGTATCTAAGCAGGCCCACACAATCTGCTTTAAATTTTCCTGAAGTGTTGGCAATGTTTTTCCTAATCTCATTCTAGAAGTGTATAGATGCAGAGGAAAGCACCTAGAAGGATACAAACCTAGTTAACAGTAGTTTGGGTGAAGAGATGGTGGAATTAATTGTATTTTCCTTTGCCTTATCTTGATTTGTTTCTCTAAATAAACATCCTAAGGGGGGAAAAAGTCTTTTAGAAAGAATACAAATTACAACTAACTTACACATTTAAAAAATGGTTCCCACTCCTCTCCTACTGCATCAGCCTGAGGCAGCGATTTTCAACCTTTTTAAGCTCATGGCATACATAAACTAATTATTAAAATTCTGTGGCACACCAAAAAATATATTTTTTGCATATCTGACAAAAAATTTAGGTATAATTTTGATTCATTCACAATGGACAGCAATTGCTGTGCTATTATTTTTCCATCTGACATTCTAAGGGAAAAAGAGGTCCACATCCCTCGGTAAATAATCAGGTATTGTATGTTTTAAAAATTCCTGCAGCGCTGGCACACTCACTGAAAATTGCTGGCCTGGGGGAGTGCAATAACCCCACCCTCAGAACTCCCTGTAGGCCAGCCCTAGGGAGCTCACACCCTGCTGAGGCATCAGCTGCCTTGGGGAGGAGGGGGGTCAGTGGCTGAGTGGGGTGGCTTTGGAAGGGGGAGCCATCCCCTCCCCTTTCACATGAACCTGACTGGCGTCCCTCCCTCAGGGGAGATCTTCTAGCCTTCCCCTCAGGACTCCAGGTGAACCCCAACCTCTGGATTCCTGGTGGCCCTGCCCTGCTGAGGGTTGGGCAGAATCTGGGACAGACTGAGTTGTATGGCTCTTGAGCAAGGGCCAGACAGCCTGACTGGCAACTGCCCTCACAGGGTGTCCAGTAGCCCCACCCTCCTACCTCCTAGGAGCCTAGCTATTGAGCTCAGACTCCTGGCAGAATCTTGAACAGTCAGAATATCAATTCCCTCTGTGGGTAAATACTGACTAGAAAGGGCCACAGGCACCTTTTGGGCTACTGAAAACATTTACTTCTTAATGGGTGGTGGACACACACTCATGAGTTGCACACTTAATATTAGTTCACTGCACACACTTTATGTTATACCTGAAGTTAAAAAAAATTCCTCATTTGATTGACTCTTAACCACTAATTCATTCATGCTCTTAACCACTAATCACCACATGGCCACTCTGACTGAACGTGGCCACGATCTAGAATTGATTTTCTTGGTTAATCAGTTTTTAAAAACATTCTGGTAAGCAACATACAGCCTAACCATACCCGGGTGAAGAAATCAGAATAATAAATCTATTTTTAAATTCCACGGAATGAAAAAGTATCAATTTCCTGGCTATTGGGAACTTCCTCTCTGTAGCTACATCAGAATAAAAACAATTTTAAACCCTGCTCAAAGGGAATGTTCATATATGCACAGAAAATAATTTGTTAAAAAATTCTTAGAGCTATCTATGTCAACACCTAAAGCTAAAATTACAACAAATATTTCAAGACAAATGTTATAACTTTATCAACAATGCTAACTCTCAAAAGAAGTTTGAGTTTTGTTATAATTAAGACAAGGCAAGAAGACAAAGCTTGATGGGCAAAGAGCATAAAACTCACGGTATAAGCAATGCACAGTGAGTGCAAAATTTCAACCCAGAATTGTAACATAAAAACTCATTCAAATAACTTATTCCAGCAGTAAAGTAATTGTGCCACATATGCCCTAATAAATTTTTCATCAAGTAACAAGTTCTTCTCACAGAAGCCTTGTTCAGACTAGCAAAGCTTCATCACCAGCCTTTGATGATGAAATCATTACATCAATTCTCTCAAAGCTCTTTCCCACACATACACACACCTCTTCTTCAAACAGTAATTGCCTCTCCAGAGAGAGGAACATATTCATCCTACAACGTGGAGTCATATTTGGCAAGCACCTAGTAACAGTTATCCCACCTTGGGAGTTGGGGGGGGAAGGCAGCTGGATCCACACCTGTTGGGTATAGGTGCTGCAGCAGTCTTTACTGGGTGCTTTTGATTATGCAAACCAGGAAACCCAGCTTTCACATTCTGGTTCTGCAGAAATGCCATGCAACTGACTAAAAGAATTTTAGTTTCCCCTGGGCATCTGCATATATAAGATCAAAAGGCCTTTTATGAAAATTTTTCAGTTATGGTAATTTATACACCACCATTGATGTGCTGCAATAGATTATATAATCAAATATTATCCCACATGTAAGAATCTCAATGTTCATAAAAGCAGCCATTTGCATTTATTTTTAGTCATTAATAAACTGTCCAATAAAACTTCTACAAAAAACTAAGTAGAGTCAAATATTGCAGCTATTAAGCATATTAGAAAGAATTAAAAAGCACGGACCCACTATGTTAAGAACAGAGTGTGCTTCAGATACTTCACAGCGCTGGGTCAGCATCCCTAAATTACAGTGTTGTTTTTCTTTTTTTTTAACCAATATTATTAGAAAACTAAAACATAAAAGTTTCAGTTTCTTTGAGAAACAAAAGATCCACCACCTTTTCCCCTGAATCGGCTGAAAAAGTCCCACATGTTTCTATCAAGAACATCTTAGCTTTATATCCACAATGCATCATGCAAAGCAAAAGATTAATAATTTTTTTGGATTTTCATTCATTTCCTTATTTAACTTTTTATTGATAAAAAGCAACCCATTTAAACAAACTGTACAGGGAAAAATCAATCATGAATTATCAGTTTCACTTTCCCATTTTTAGCTACTTTAGTATCTTAGAATTACAGGAATCTAAATGTATTTTTATAAACAAGGAAATCTTCAAAACTATAAGCTATCTGTATGCCCAGACCCAGCTCTCCAACATAACCCAGAAAAAAATCATTTCATAAATTTTACAAGCCTATTGTCTATTTTTCTCAAAAGACTACTTTATTCCTTGACTTTAAAAACTATCTGCATATGCCAAATTTCGCTGGTTTCAGCCACCGTCAGAAATCTAAACCGTTTCCACGCTAGTTACTGTTTTTTGTTTAAGGGTAAGTTGATGCATAGAGGAACTTCTATACCGATTACACAATGTCCACCACTAATTAAGCACTTCTTAAGTGCCATGATGCAAAGCAAGGAGTTTGGCAAACGTTATCTTATTTGTCCTCAAAAACAATCTGGTAGAGCAGACATTACCATCCTCAAAACCGAATGTGTCAAACGAGGCTGGGATGCTAAACTTACCCAAGGTCACTGAACAGTATGTGGCAGAAACAAGACCAGTGAACAGTGAGGGTAGGAACTTTGAATTTTTATGGAGAATTAGACCTTTCACCATATACCTGCAATCTGCACAAAAAAGAAACTAAATGAAGAGCGGTGAGCCCCTACTGTATGGAGATTCCCAAGGGAAAAAGCAATATTTCTATCTGAGAAGGTAATTTCAAAAGGAAGAGCTAAAGATAAAGACATTTGTAAAGGCTGGGCAGCAGGGAAAGGTTTATTCAAAGTGGCCTTAATATCTAATCTAAGAGTACAGGCACTCTGTGTAACACTCTCCCAAATTCCACCACGCTTAATAACCTCTATTCAAAAGAAACAGAAGTGGGAACTAGGACAGTGGGAAGTGACGGCCAAGCCCTTGAGTCATCTGTCAAGATCTGCGCAGGTGCGACCACGAAACAGTTGGAGAGCCTCTGGACTGGGATCACCTCGGGTCCCCGCCTTTCTAGTCCCAGTCCTGGCCCAGTCGGCCACATCGTTAACCATCCCAAGTTTCAATTACACTGTAAAAATTTGTTATAACAAGTAAAAGCCCATACTCACCAACTAGCTTCGCAATCTGAAATCTACAGAAAGTCTCCAACAAGGGAGGGGCAAGAGAATATGGTACAATTGTTCTAAAAACTACGAAGATGCGGAGGTTCAGGAGGCCATGCGGGGCAGGGGAGCAATGCCAAACATACCACCCCCACGTTTCGGGCAGGAAAGAAAGAGCCTCCTCAACAATCTGGGTTTAAAATGTACATAAATTTTCACAAACGAGCTCTCACGCTGTGACACTTGTGGGGAGTCCGTGAGTAGTGGGGCTGCCCAGCCCTGAGTGTAAAATACCGTGGCCTGGACGCTAAGGTAACTCGGTTTTATTGCCTCCAGAAGGGACCACCTGCCATCCCGGTGCAGGCACAAAGAACGTACGCCTGCAGTCCCCTCGGAGTGCCTACCCAATGTCCCAGTAGCCCCCCTACCCATGAGGTGTTTCGAAGAGGCCGGTAGGACGCACTCTCCGCAGTATACACCCACCCTTCCCCCTCCCCAGGTTTCAACCTGGTAAATCATTCAACGCGAGCACTGTGGAATATTTTTTTAGAGGTCAAAGCGAAAGGTTCTCCCTAAGTTTCGCAGAAACCAGCCTTTGGGGGCCCGAAGGTGACAGTGGCAGGCAGATGGAGGTGGGGAGAGACTGTGGCGACTCTTGGGCTCACAAAACACCTGATCTTCCCGTGCGGCACGGGAGACCAGCGCACTGCGTGTGGGGTGCGGGGGTGCGAGCGCAAATTTACGCACAGCCCTCTCCCCAAAATACCAGAGCGACCCAAAAAAGGCCCCACACGCCACTTAGCATTGCCTGCCAGCACCCCGGCACGGGCTCCCCCGGAAGTTGGGATGCAACGGAGCGGGGGAGGGACTGTCCCCGATCCCTGGACCTGGGATCCAAATAGGAAAGAGGCTCCAAAGACACGCTGCCGTGGGGTTTTCCTATCCTCTTCCTCTAAGGTAAGAAAGGTGGCGCTGCGGGAGAGGTGGGGTGGGCGACGCTTAATGCGGCAGGAGCCACCTGGAGACGGTTTCCTCTGCTGGGACCCTGGCACGAAGCCAGAGTCAAAGAGGAATGTGGTTGGGGGTAGAGAAGACAGGAGGCCAAAGGGGTGGGGGTGGGGAGAGCAGAGCAGGCCTGGGGGAGTAGTCGGGAAGAGTAAGTGGAGAGGGAGGCGGCGCGGGTGTACACCCGCCCGGCCCTACCTTGTCCGGGAGCAGCTCCTGCTCTGCGGGGCGGGGGCGGGATACCACGGCCACATCCACGTCCTGGCCGCTCGGCGCGGCTCAGCCCGGCGACCGAAGCCGCTCACGCTCCATGCGTTGCGCCCTCGACTGCGGCCCGGTGGTATCAGCGGCGGGGACGGTTCTGTTTGGCTCGGCTAGGGTCCAGCACTTGTTGCCGCCACGGTCGCAGCGCCTGACTCTAGATTCCAGCTCCCCGCGCCGTCACCACCCGGGGCGCCAGAGCGCGGCCCCGCCCCCGCCCCTGCCGATGAGCCAATCAGGCCCGGCACCGCCCCTCACGTCACCCTCCCCAGCCCCGCCCGCCGCCTGGCGCCCCAAGTTTGGGGAGGCCCATCTCCCGCCTGTCATCTAGTCCTCGCTCGGGTCCCACCCTGGCCTTCCCTCCACTTGGCTTCCCCGGACCTTCCAGGGCCCCAGGCTCACAGCTGGAAAGCAAAGGGTTAAGCTGGAGGAAGGCGACCCCAGGAAGTAGACCTTTCGAAAAAATAGGGCAGCTTGAAGTTCAAAAGAACTACTGTATACTCCATCTCCCGTCTAACCTAAATCCTTCCAGCTGCAAGTAGGTCCTCTCCTAGTTCGTCTGATGACTGGGGACTATGCACAGAGCCTCGTGAGGGCTCCAGTGACCTCTTCTGGATGGAGAGAGTTTGTTACTGGACCTACACCACACCTCGGACGTGCCTCCAGTGTTTGGGGCTAGTGCACCCATACAAAACCCAAGGTTCCACCGTGGAAGGTGGGAGAAGGAGGAACCAGGGCCATAGCGGGACTTGACCAATGCTCTCTGCCCACCTACTTCTTAGGTGCCCGAATGTTGCCCTAGAGCCCAAGGCCTAGAGTGGTGCCCTATTTGCCACTGTCAGCCTGTCTTCAGGTTTTTTAAGCCGCCTAGGTCATGGTGAGGGGAAAGTTTTAGTTCTCTTGCGGTGTCCTGCATATTTCTTCGAGGTTCCACGGGTGCCTCGGGAAACCAGAAATGCAAGGTTCCGAAACACTGGGCCTCGAACCCTTGCCAGGGCCCAAGGGGCAGGGCGTATATCTA
Source organism: Furipterus horrens (assembly GCF_987537825.1). Taxonomy (NCBI): domain Eukaryota; kingdom Metazoa; phylum Chordata; class Mammalia; order Chiroptera; family Furipteridae; genus Furipterus; species Furipterus horrens. The sequence goes on along the minus strand of NW_028327176.1, from coordinate 43,003,673 downwards.
GGCGCAATCTAAATGGCTGAACTCTGACACACTCATACCACCGACTCCCTGGGGTTGGATGGCGGCTTGACGCCAATGACAACCACCAGCCACAGGTCTGAGGGGACCACAACTGCCGCACTCTCCTAGCCCAACCCCACCGCGGGCTCGCCAGAGCAATGCATTCTACGGCGAGTCGGAGCCGCTGTTGACACAACATTGGTGGAACCAGGTAAGTCTGGAGCGACCTGAAGGAGGGGTTGCCCGGCTTTGAAAGGCCCCTCAACTGCAGCTTGTACGCTTGTCAAGAGTGCGCTCTGCTGGGAGGCAAGCCTGGCGGGAGACGCACCTGAAAGCGATTCCACCCCGTCTCAACCCACCCCACCCTGCTTTAGTCCTTATCTTTCCGGGAAGAAAGCAGCGTTCTTCTTTTAGATAATCAGACTGAGGAATCAAGGACACTTCACCCTCAACTATTTGCATTTTTCAGAAACCTTTTAGAGGCGGAATTAACCCAAAGGGAAGGAATTGTTATCCTAGGAATTTCAGGCACCTATGAGCTCAGCCCACTTAGTCTTAAACTCAGCGCGAAAGAATAGCGCGTTGCCGCTGGATGCACCTAGTGGGTTCACTAAAAACAGGAGCTCTCAGATCTAGGAAAGTTTTGATTTTCAGCTTTCAGAACATTGCTTTTAGGTTGATAACATTATTCTCCTAAGAGTACGACGTAATGTTCAGGAAACAAGCTAGATTTTTGTGTATTCATAGAAAAACATCTGGAAGGATGCACACTGTTAACTATGGTTACCCCGGTGTGGGACAGAAGTGTCAGAGGAGGGGAGATTAATTTCATACCCTTGCTGACTGAATTTTGTGTTTTTGCAGTTATATTAGCTTTCATAATTTAGAAAACTAATAAAACATTTTAAAGAAATACAGGAATTAGAAAATCTTTAAGAAATCTACAGAAAGTATAAATTAATAAACAAATGCCTGTGTCTTTCATTTTGTGTTAAAATAATCCTGAGTCCATGTTCTTTGTTTTAAATAAAGGTATCTTCAGGCTGTTATTCTTTAATTGCTGTGATTGGACAACACTAACATCTAAAGATTTTTCTGTGCCATCAGATTGGTATATTGTTTCTGTGAGTGTGTCTTCCCTTTAAGTGTACTCCCAGTAGCCACAGGCATACTTTTAGGAACTACCAGCCAAGGAGTTTTTAGTGAAGAAACTGCTACAATGTCAGCTGGCAGCCAACAAAGAAATTAGCTTGTGTCCTTTGCAGCTGCCAAAAGCTGCCATGCCCTGAAATTTAAAAAATAAAGGCATTCTCTCCATTGTGCTATTAATTAATGCATCTGGGAGTGTGTCTATAACAGTTACACTGTCTTTGGGGACTAAATTCCATAATCACTTGGCTATAGTCTCTACTCTTGGGTTGGGGCCTGGGTCCATCATTATTAGTTAAAGATGTATTATTCATATATTTAACAAATACAAGGGGGGGACCCCTCCAAAAAAAGGAATTATCTTCTGGAGGGCAGGCCCCTTGTAGTACAGGCTTACCTGCTAGGTGAGTGCTCTAAGATCACATCTGTATCAGTGTACCAGTTGGCGTTGTTGTGAGAGGCTGCATTTGGCTTCAGTGAAAAAAAAAAATTTTTTTTTGAAGACTCTTGCAACACATTTGCCAATTTCATGCTGGGTGATTTATGAGTGCAGCTGCCCACACCACACTGAGAGTTCAGCAGCTTTTGCTAAAAAAAAAAAAAAAGGCATTACCCCTGTGCCCCACCCTTCCTATTCACCCAATCTTGCCCCAAGCGACTTTTTTGTTTGTTTTCCCAGATGAAAAAAGTCCTTAAAGGGAAACATTTTGCTGATGTGAAAGAGGTGAAACAAAAAACAGCAGAAGCAGTGGGGAAAAGTCTCAATAGGTATATTGCATTAAATGGAGAGTACTTCGAAGGTAAGTGAAGTTTAAATGTGTAAGAATACCCAATCTTTTATAAATAAATTCTGGGCTTTAGGGGGTCCCCCTCATATGTGTTGACCACCTACTAAGTGCACAGCACAAGGCTAGGCACTGGAATGATGAACATGGCAGACATACTTCCTTCTTGAAGCTCACAGTCTAGCTGGAGAGAAAGGGCTTAACAATTAAATAATTATATAATTACAGTTGTGCTATCAGCCAAAGGGCGTATAAGGTCACAATCATCTGGGAGTCCAAGAGGAGGTTACATTTGAGCTCTGAAGGGTGAGCAGGATTTATTCAAGCAAAAAGGAGAGTGAAGCAGAGTTCCTGACTGTCTCAGTTTACAAAGGGAAATGTGGTTGAGGGGGAAGTTGGAGAGAGGCAAAGGCTAGATCGTGCAGGGCCTAGTACACCATTTTCAGTAAGATCACTCTGACTCCAATGTGAAGAAGGAATAGGAGAGGGGCAAGAGGAGGGAGGAGGAACATTTAGGAGGTTGTTGCTATCCTATAAGTGAAAGGGATTGTTTGGTGAAGGGGTAGAGCAAATGGAGAGACATAAACACCAACAAGAGTTGGTGACTGCTTAGATAGGGAGGAATCAAGGCAAACTCCCAGGTTTCTGCTTCAGCTAGATGGATGGTGGTATAATTTTCTGAGTTGGGGAACCCTCAGGGTAGAGGATTGAGAAAACCTTCCAAAGTTCACATTTGATCAAGATGGGTTTGAAGTGCCTGTGAGGTGTCCAAGTGGAGATGTTCACTAGGTGGTTGGTTACAGGGTCTGGTGCTCTGAGGAGAGAGACTGGGGCTGGAGTAGCTGGTAGAGAGGTGGTCTCCTGGGAGAGTATAGAGTTCAATCAGAAGAAGGCCTAGGACTGAGCCTTGAGGAGCCTTTATCTAAAGGCTGGACAGAAGTAAACTATCTGGCAGAGAAGTGGAGGAGCAGCCAAAGAGGCAGGAAGAAAATGAGGTGCTTGGGAAGACAGTGTCACAGAGCCCAGGGAAAGAATGTGTTGTTATAAGAAGGAGGAAGTAGTCAACAACATTCAAAATGGCTGAGACCCAAGAAAAATGACTGGATAACCTCCAATGGATTGAGTGACCCTGGTGTCATTGGGACTTTTACAGAACAGTGACTGGTGGAGGGAAGGGGTGGAGAGCATTAGGTAGGAGTAAGAGGTGAAGAAATAAAGAAAGGCACTGAATACAAGCAATTCCTAAAAGGTTTGATATGAAGGGTCAGAGAGAGAACTAGCTAGAGAGGGATATTATGTCAACAGTGGGTTTATTTTAATTTATATATACATATATTAAATATATATATATTAGGATAAAGTAGCTTGAGTGTGTTTACATACAGATGGGGAGGATCCTATAGAGAGGAGAAAGATGAAGGTACAGCAGAAAGAGGACAATGGACAATAAAGGTTCCTGTGACCATGGGAGGGAATGGAACCAGAGAATGGGTGGAAAGACTAACGTTGTGCAGGAGACCACCTCCTCTATTATAACAGGAGGGAGGAGTTGGAGGAGGACTAAGCCAGGCAGGTTTGGTGTGGAATGCTGAATCCTTCTACCTGATAATTTCCTCTTATTCTGTGACATACAAGAGGCTGGGGATAGGGCAAAGAAAAATGAGAGATTTGAAGAGAGTGGAGGCTTGACACAATCATTGCAACAGATGGGAGACTTGAGATAACCAGAGAACGTGTCAGATGGCAAGGCAACATGGCAACCACTTGATTAGTGGTTTTAACTCATAAGGTGCCCATTGGCCCTCCTGTGTGTTTTCCTTTGGCAGAGCTTAGCTGTCTGCTCTAGTGCAGGCGCAGGTGAGGGAATTACTAGGCCACAGGAGCAAACTGGAGACCTTGGCAAAAGTGAGGTTGACATGATGTATGATCAAAGAGAAGGACCGAAATCAATGGGCTGGATGGATCAATGGGGTCAAGGCTCAGTCATGCTGAAAGGAGAGGGAGTTAGGTTAGCGATCTGGATTCTTAAATGAGTGGTTCAGTCCTATAAATAAAGATTAAATTCCATCCTTTTCATTACTTCAAGAAAAAAAAAAAGTGTTTCAAGAGACAAGAAAAGCTTAGGACCATAACAAAGCCAGTATGTGATGGGGGAAGGAAGAGGAGACAGTCATTGGGGAATATGAGATCAAGGGGTTCAGAGGCAGAGTACTGGATGGGTCATCTGTGTGGACCATGAAGCTATCCAGGATGTGGGCAGGAATTGGAGTCATGGTGTGAAGCCCATGGAGCTGTGAGCTAAAGTCATAAGAGCGTACGAGAGAGGGAGTGACCAGGAGGTGAGAAGATGGGAACCACCAGCAAGAGAAGAGGGAATATGGCTAGGTGGCAGCCCCTTCAAAAGAACAGGGTGTTTGCAAGAGGTAGAAGAGAAGTGATCGGGGAAAGAGGACTCATCCCACCTTGGGGCCCCGGGGACACAGAGGTGAAAGAGTGAGCAGCCTCATCTCCTACTGCTGCAGGGAAGGCAAAGAAGGTGGGAAATTCGTTCTAAGTAGATCTTTGGTAGGGTGGACAGATGCATGCATCGATGAACCACCCTTCAACTCTGTTTACCTATTGAAGTCTGCAGTCCTAGAGGCCCATAGATAAGATTTGGATGGAAGGGGTGAGAAGAGAGGGGATGATCAGGTACTAGAAAGAGCAGAGCATTGTGGTATTATGGCAGGATAGAGGATCTGTTAGGAAATAACAGTGGAAATAGACATGAGTGGCACGGTTAATTTTCCCCAGTTGTCTCTTTAAAAGCATGACCCAGTAGCTTTGCAAACCAGGGCCACACACCCCTCACATCTTTCTTCTCCCCAAGATTTCCATCAGGGGGAGGACATGTGGAAACTTCCCCAACTACCCTCCTCTTCTCCCCTGATGACTTTGTTGTCCAAATGAGCCCCTAGGGGATCCTGGTGGTCAATCAGGAACCCCAGGCTTACCTCTACTACAGTCAACTTCTCTCTTCCTCAGACAGGTTGTTGACTTCTCCTGTCTGTTTCATTATCTGTAAAATGAGGACACTAAAACACTCCACCTCTCTGGGCAATTATAAGGAGTAGGGGAGATAAGTAAAAGCACTTCCTAAACTGTAAAGTGCTATAGGAATGGGAGTGATTTTTCTTGTTCAGAATCCTACCACATACACTCACGTCTCTCCCAGAAGCCTTCCCAAAAAGATTCTGAGTCCCTGCTTCAGAAGCTGTAATCTTGCCCCAAGGACAAACACACGGAAAACAATTAAAGAGGAATGCACAGCTCTGTCTGTTAAGTACTAAATTGTAAGGTGCTGAAAATAAGGGCTCTGAGATCAGAAAAGGGAACAATTAGCCAGAGTTGGGAAAGCCTGGGAGGCTTCCTGGAGCTGATGCAGTGGAAGAAACTGCTCACTTATTCCAAGGATATTTGCAAATACATCCATTCCTTTATGGCCACAAAGACTGAATGTGATAGTCTGCCATAGGTTTACAAAACGTTTCTAGGTCACAAATTTCTCTCTTGGCACCCCTGCTTCCTAGCCTGTGGTCACCCCAAAGCTCTGTCTCCTTTCAATCCCCCCAGGTGGTTGGGCAGCCTGAGCTACACTATGAATCCCACATGCTATGCCCTGGCCTCTCATGTTTTCGTCTTTCTTTGTCATCTTTGTCACTCATTTTCCTGGTGAAGAAACAGAGGTTGATCTTCAGCAAGTTTTCTGCACCTTCATTGGTGCCAGCACACACCTGGTATTTTCACCCAGCCAAGCTACGTGTTTTTGAGCAAGTAGTCCTGGATGCTCCTCGTCCTGCTGTTTGCCTCACTGCACCTGGCCAGCCTATGGCACCTACCTGTGTATTCACAGAGCCAAAGCTCTAAGCCAGCTCTCACACCTGCCTCCTTTGCCTTTTACTGCCCCTGCCTCATTGTCCAGGAGCACCCACCAATGCACCATCAAATACAGGCCCCAGGGAGCTGCCACATCAGAGCTCAAGACCTGCAAGCAGCCAGAGCTGGTTTCTGCCTCCTTGGTTGAGTTGGAGCCAACTCCTGCAGACCTTTGGATAAAGGCCTTCTTCTTCAGTTATTAGCCCCATGGTCTGGTTGGTGCCTCCGCCCTGTACCTCCCTCCTCCCTTCACTACAGGCCTGGAAAAGCTCCCAGCATGCCCCCGGGCCAAGTGCACACAAGTAGAATCAGCAGCACAAATCTCCGAATCTTATATATGCTCTGGATATAGACAGCTCCAGAAGAATAGCAGTGTTTTGTAAGTCTGTTAATCAGTCCCAGGTGGAGCCATGAAAATTACACACACAAACACAAAAACAACCCCAGACACCTCTGTCAATGGTTAAAATATTAATTACTAATGGAGAGGTGGAACCTTGGCACCGGAATTCTTGAAATTCCAGTCCAAATTCAGTGGAACTTGCAAATAAGAAAATGAAGGCCCCTAAAGTAGCTTTCTGGGGGCCAAACACCTGATACTAGAGATAATGTGAATGTCGAACAACTGAGTCACAGGTTAAAAATTAACTGGCTCCTAAAGCAAACCCATTCCCTCAAGATTGTTTTGACTTCACAATAGCAGAAAACCATAAAACCTTATTATCAGATGATGGTACTAGAAAACAATATCATGATTCCGAGGACATTTGCTGCATATCCCACAAAGTCCGAATGCTGGAAGAATTCAGAATTCCCAGATTAATAAAGTCTAGCTTGCATATGACATTGTGGTGGGGTGTAAGGTCAGCAATTTGAAGGGTATAGTCATCTCTATTAGGGTCATCATATTGTTTGGTGAATGGAACTTTCATTAAGGAGAAATGCAAAATCATTCTCGTAATTGTTATCAAACTACAAAATTACATTCAAGAGGAGAGGCCCATAATTGTAGCATCAAGCATGAGACAATCCCATTAATATGATTAGCAGGGCATAAGCCTATTAGAGAACCTAATGCCTCTTGGCTAGCATCATCCTTTGTAAAGCTTCCCTGGGTCTGGAAACCATCTCAGTTGTAAACACAACTGTTACAAAACAGTGATTTCTAAGGGGCATAACAAAAATCTGCTGGCCTTTACCAAAGGTCAAAGCTGTCCAGCTAAGAAGAACAGAATATTTCTGAAAAATGAAGATTTATCTGGCAACTCTAATTGGCTCTTATTGAGAAAGGAAGTACCTCTAGCCACAAGTCTTCTCTAGCCTTGCAGCAATCCAGCTACGGTTATAACTATGAGATCTAACAGTCACCTGGAGATATTCATGAGCCACCTCAGATGGACACAGAGGCCTAGGTCTTGGCTGCTGCTGGTGAAAAATCATGGTATGGAAGTCCACAACCCCAGGTTCAAATCCCACTCTGGGAATAAGCCCTGTGTTTCCTCATAGCTATAACACCTATCTCAGAGAGTTCCCAGGAAATGGAAATGAGGTCATTTATGACCAAGTGCCTGTAGACACTTAATAAATGTCTGTTTTTCCCTTGGCCATGGCAGTGAGACCAAGTCCTCACCAAGATGAAGTACAAGTGGTATCTTGGCATAGAATTCTGAGGACTTGTTCTGAGAATTCATAGGAGGAAGTGCTATTCTATCCTCATTCCAAACAGTTCAGACATCATCATCATCATCACCATGTAAAATGGAAAGATCAATATGCTGTCCCTGGGAAGAGCCACTTGCTTGGTCTTTAGAACCTACTGACTTAGGACACTCACTTGGAAAGTTGTCTCACAGCAAAACCATCACCAGGACGGCTAGGGCCTCTTCATCTAAACATGACAGAGAAATCAGAGAGCAGGCTGGTCCTAAAAGGGAAGCAGGATACATGTAATAACATGGATGAATCTCAAAACATGTTGAGTGAAATAAGTCATACACAAAAGAATATACATGAAGTTCAAGAACTAGTCTATAGTTATAGAAGGCAGAACACTAGTTGCTTTGAGAATAAGAAACTTTCTGAGATGAGAGAAATGTTCCATCTGTTGGCTAGAATGATGGTTGCATGAGAGCATACCATTGCCAAAACTTATCACACTGTGAACTTTGGATTCGTGCATTTTATTGTTTATAAATTAGAACTCAACTACCAAAAAACAACAACAACAACAAAAAACAGAAAGCAACAGTCTTTAGATGGAGAGGAATACTGTCAAATGGAAAAAAAGAAGTAGTTCCACTACCATGCCAGGCAATTTCTTCTGCACCAGACTCTGGGGTAGCTATGAACTGACATTTCAAAATAAGCTACAGGTGGGAGAGAATACATTTTTCTAAAAATAAATATCCTGTTCTGGGCCCAACATTAGGTTCAAACCTTTGTCCCTCTACAATGTGAAAGCCTTTTCATCACCATTTCTTTCTTTTCTCTTCTAAAACCATTCCAGAAAATGGTTTTCCAGAGTCAGTATCCTTTAGGAGTCCACCCCCAACTGCGTGTACACATTATTGCATAACATTAACTGTACAAACTTCATACCCATAATGCCATAGAAAAAGGAAGCAGAGTTTAATTGGTCAACCAAAGTCAAATTAATGATCATTAAAAGTCAGAAAAAAAGAGAATTTGGGTCACCAGAAAACTTTCAAGAAAGAATCTTGATGATCAAACACTTCAAGAAGTACAGAAACCCCAAGGGTGGGGAAATGGAATGGGCAGTTGAAACTGGTACAAAAATCTGAGATTGTAGACCTAACTCCATCATTAAGTACTCATGTGACAAACCCCTTCTGCACCATCAAAGGGGATTTATCACTGATGACAAAAAGGTCATTGGTGCTGTGGACTTTCCTTCAGTTCAATTTCTCTGCTATTCTCTCTGCTCCATCTTCCCACCTCTGTCCCTTTTTACAGCTATTTCAGGAATCCCATTCAGGGCTAATATTGACAAAGAATTTCTTTTTCCTTTGTTGCTTTTTATGATACAGGAAACCTTTACTACAGTTTCCTATAAGGTTTCCCTTCCCATCTCATTAGCTGGGATGCGGTCACATGACCCTTCCTAAGCCAATCCCTGGCCAAATGAATGAGGCCACCTGACTTGCTTAGACTAATTAGGGTATACTCCTGAGTCATTATGTGAAGGAGGTATGGACCCCCCAAACACAGTCAGTGCAGTGCCAACCAGGATAACGGGAGTGTTGCATGTAGGGTTTCCCCATACCTGAGACAGAGGTTTGCATGTAGGAGTTTTATTGGGGAGTTCTCTCAACATCAATGCCTGGGGGAGGTAAAGTAAGCAGAAATGGATAGAGAAGTTGAACTGCAATACAGTCACAATAAAGGCCTTATCTGATCTTTCAGGGAGCTCTGGTGCTAGGATAGCTCAGAGTTTTCCTAAACCAGGGTGAGAGAGCTGAGCCTCTTTACTCTTGCATCCACCAGACATTAGATGAGGGTTCCCTTTGGAAAGGAGCATAATCATTGGCAAAGTGGCTGTTTTCAGCAGAGGAAAAATCTCAGAGAGGAACTCAGCTGACAGTTGCTGCTGTTAACACTCCCAGTAGATTGATTCAATCTTGGAGGGGGAATGTGGGTGGTACAACATGTCATCCACTGTAGGGGAGCAATCCCTAGCTCAGTTCAGGTCTCCTAGATACCAATCTGGAGTCCACATATATGTCCTGGGAAACTATGTCAGCCTTTACCAGAACCACCTCTGGAACCCAATTATCTCACTACCCTTGTACTTCCTTGGGAAGATTTGACAGGAGAGCTTCCAAGTGTCAGCTACTATACTGGATTTTAAGAGTGGAACAGCTGGGAGATGGCTGTGTGGACTGAGTTTGGGTGGGACCCAAGCCCTCAGACATAAGGGGCATGATGCCCACAAGAATGAAAATCCACAATATTAGTTTCAAACAAGCCAGGAGCCTGCTAAGCCCTGGCATCTGCTGAACTTCCCAAATTACACACATTAAGCTGTTCAGTTCCACATTTTCATAATGTGCTTCCTGCCAAGCTTCCTAGCACAGTCTACACAATATATTGGAAATCAAATAAGCAGTTAGAGCAATTATGGATATGGCAGGTCAAACAAATAAGCCCTTATTTAGGATTTAAACAGACAAGGGTCAACAAGGGTCTAATCCAAAATTGAGATTTGGACAAAGAAAGGCTTTATAAAACAAAAAGGGTAGTAGGGGTAGAAATATTTGCATGAATTTTTTCTGTCTCACTGAAAATACTAAAATAACATTTTATCCAGCCTCTGCATGATGCTGCTCTGTCCCCCATCCCGGGCCCCTTGAACATTCTCTAGCTCTGTTACTAATCTTGTAGGGCCAACTCATGGGAAGTATTATGCTAGGGTATAAAAGTAGTCATCATTGAAAAGAGCTGGGGAATTAATATATTCATCTTATATACCTAGTTAAATACCCAAGAATTAAAGCCATACACATGAATGTTTGTGTGTAAACTCAGAAAGTACAGAGACTATGTGTTACAGAAACCCCAAGCATTTCAGCTAAGTGAGAAATTCTAGGTAGATTGAGGTACTGGTCTCTGATATAGTCACTACTGTAATGGGGAGCCAGATGTGGCAGAACTTTATATATATATGTAATATATATTAATAAGAATATATATATTTTAATAAGAAAAACTGTTTGCCATAGTTTGGTTACTCCTCATTCTATAGGTAGAGACCTCAAGTCTTGTGACTGCTTGTCATTCTGCGGATAGGGAAATGCAGAACAGTTTCCTTTTCTTTATCTTTGTTTCCTCTCTGGACTGACAAAAGCCACCCCTCTTCATACAGGTCCATAATCTCCTCTGTAATTGTGAAGTCCACAAAGCTCTGAAAAATACAAGTTTTCTCCTAAGGTGGCTAAAACTAACTTGGTAGCAAAATCTGACTGAACCTACGAGAGGGTGGTTATAGTTTTTATGTATTCCATGTTTCACTACAAATACACTAATGTGATCACGAGTCCTGCTCCAGACATATATCTGAATAAAGATATAGATTTTAGGGAATTATCAGCATATGGATGGTAACTGAAGTCATGAGAATGGTTGAAATGGCCCAGGGAATGAAGAGACTGAGAGGAGAAAGGGCCTACCTAGAACTAAGCTATTGAGGACCAAATTTAGTCAATGGACTTGAGGGAGGATCCAGCAAAAGGAAACCAGGAAGAAGTCAAAGAGAAAGGATAAAAATACACTGTGGCTCAGTGGATTGAGCGTCAGCCTGAGAGCCAAGTGCCGCTGGTTCGATTCCCAGTCAGGGCACATGACGAGGTTGCATGTTAGGTCCCCATGTTGGGGGTACAAGTGAGAGGCAACCATACAGTGATGTTTCTCTCCCTCTCTTTTTCCTTCCCTCTCTCTCTAAAAATAAACAAACAAACAGACAAATAAACAAATAAATAGATTATTTTCTTAAAAAATACAGTGCGGAGATGCAGCAGCTCAGAGAAGAGAATGTTTCAGCACGGAGGGATGGTTATTGGTTTCAGCTGTTGAACCAGAGGCAACTAGGATTTGCAGACTTAGAAGTCCTGTCTCCTGGAAGGCTGAGAACGTGTCTTAGATTCATTTTACCTTTTTAACAGTGCTGAGCTGTGCTTTGTTCATTGTAGATGCCCAATAAAAACTTGCTAATTAATTGAATATGTCAGTAAAAGCATAGATCCGAGAGGCAAACCTGCTTTTGTGCGGCCTCATTTGTGATGAAAGACTGGGAAGACAACAGGAAGAGCAGAGAGAAAAAACATGAAAAATGACTAAGAAGTGAGGCGCATTTGCTTACTGGCATGAACAGTTAGAAAGGAGAACACTTCACTCCTTACTACATGGAAGAGCGGTAGGGTCGGATAATGAGAAAATAGTAAAATTTGTAGGTCTTTGAAGTGGAGAGGGTAAGAACCGTGGTGAAGAGAGAAAGTAGATTAATCAAATAAACATTTTATTCTTAAACTATGGCTCAGGGCAATTCATAGAACCTTAGAAATAATCAAACAAAATCAATCATTTTTACAAATGATAAAATAAACATGCAGAGAGGCTGAGACTCTCATAAAGTAATAGCTAGTTCCTGGCAAAGCCTGGACACAAAATGTCTACAATGGAATAGCAGTCCAGTGCTATTTTCTGACTCTCCCTCTATAATTTTATCAGTAAAATCTGGTTAAAATGAACATTTAGACAGCTGTGATCACCTGCATGAAAGCACAGGCACTGGGGCCAAAGCTTTCTCAATGGGCAACAGGTACCATGGTGGAATCAAGGGTCAGATATGGAGGGCTTTACTCACCCACTTCCTCTAAAAACCCCGGGAGGGAAGAGTCAAGCATGACTTCCAAAATTTACTCTGGAAAGACATTTCAAAAAATGTATTAGGGGTGGTAAGAGCGTATTCTCTTTTCCAAATGGCATTTATAATTTTTATAGTCAGAAAACATACATTTAAAAAATGTTTTGTAATGAAAGAGTGGGCAGATGAAAAGAGTTAAAGTGAATCAGGCTGTTTGCCAGTGTGGCTTAGAATCAGGTTGTGTGAGATGACACCAGAGGGCTGGAGGGAAACCACTTCCACTTTCCCTTTCCTCTTGTTCTCTTTTGTTTTGGTTTGTAGGTTGCTAGTTTGGTTTAAAGGTGAAAGTCTGTGCAAGGCAGCAACTTGCATCAGGAGAACAATGGATGCATTTTTCTTGACTTGGTGAGATGGCAGATCAGTTAAAGGAGTAAAAGAGAGAAAATAGACACTGAAGAATGTGACTTTGGGGGAACGATTTTCCCCAGAAAGGGAAAGTTTTAACCTCTACAACTTGTAACAGAGCATTCCAAAACAGCTGGGAAGTCTTTGATAACTTCTCAGATGAAGTAAATTAAAACCTTCCCCTGACCCCATGGGTCAAATCCTGCTGTTCATGAATAGCCTTCAAGTTGCTGTCCAGCTGTCTCAGGATGAATGAGTCTCCCAAAGACTTGACAGTTTGATCTGAAAAGATATGCCATGTTGAAAGTGCCAGTTGTCCCTGCAAGTGAAACAGTTTTTATTTGTTTGTTTGTTTGTTTGTTTGTTGCCTCAGAGATCCTAGGCCAGGAGTAGAAGAGCCCACAAATGTTTCTGCTGGCAGCTTTTACTACAGCTCATACCCCCACTTTTTAGCCAAAGGAATTCTATCCCTAGATCCACCCAGGAAGGAAACATCTTAGGATACACAGCATGGAGTTCTATGCTTAACATCAGAAAGGCCAGCTTTGCTCTGGGAAGAATCAGTGGTGTGTCTACAATGTCAATAAGCTCATATCACTGAAATGCAATGAGAGGGTTACCATAGCAGGAAGGCAGTGCGTTGCTTGATCTCTTGCTAATGTGAGAGGTTTCTTAGTGCAAGGAACTGAGCCTACCCCTGGCTTGGCCATGTACAGCTGGGAGGCATTTCATGAAAAAGGGAGCCATTGTCCCCAACAGGATGCACTTTGCAAGCATGTCTCTTCATCAGCCCAACATAGGTTGGCTTCTCTGCCTGTGGATCAACAAAGTCCTTCTCAACAAATGTCAAGTGTTTTTATGTTTTAAAATATCCCCAAGAACAAATGTGGTTGAGGTAGATAATTTTAACATAGGCATTATTTTACCCAGTCTAATTCAATAAATGTCAACTGAGAGGCAGACTTAAAAGAAATGATGCCACATAATACTGGAAAACCAATGTAAGGTCCTGGTGCCTGACCTCCAGAAACTTATCATCTAGTAGTCAGGGACTTGAGGTGTGTCAGCTATGGGCTCTGCCACACCAACTCTCTCCTGTAGTGGGGAACCTACCCCACCTATTTCTCCCTGCTCAGAGAAAACACCAAGCTCTTCCAAGTTCAGGAATGGCCACTGATTGGTCCAAGACCAAGGGCTAGCCCAAGGATCACCCCACCCCCATAGGCTAGGAGATGCTCCATGCCCCAGTTACTACATTTAAGGGTTTTGTTGTCCTCTGACTTGTAGTGGGATTCAGCCAAATGGGAAAACCTAGCCAGAGATAAGAAGGAAGGGGACAAGTGATATCAGGATATTCACACTTCCACTGAAGGCTACATTCTTACAATGTGGCCCTCTCCATATCACCCTTCTTCCTCCTGATTCTCTCACTTCTTCAGGCCTAGACCTGGTAATGACTCCCAACCCAATGTTACCAGCCCAAGATAACACCAACCAACCTTTGTAAATAATCCTTTTATTAAACACTCCTCAAAGCACCCAGTGTGAATACATCATCTGTTCCCTGCTCAGACCTTGACTGATAAGGGTTTACAAAACTCAAGTGTGCACTCTTTACTATCTGTTTTTTTCTCTCTGTTCTAGTACATTCTGCTCAACTCTTATCAGCAAACACTCATTGCTTCACAGAGACAAGTGGTCCAAGAGGACATTAGCTCAAACTGGGCTAGTATGAGGTCAGGATGGTGGGGCAGCAGAAGAAGAGCAAGGGAGTGTCCTGTGTCAATGCCAATAAATGCATTACATGAATGCTAAGTGAGAAAAACAACCTGGTAGCTACCTTCCCCAGGATAAATCTGGATCGATCTTCTGTTGTTGGGCAGGAGAGTTTTCCTTCTCAGATAAAATTCGTTTCTTTGGCCAAAAATGCTTTGAGTTATACAACCACAAAATAATAATCGAAAAGGTTCTTTTAGGGAGAGGGTCATTGCTCTGCTCTAACAACATAGCTAATGTACCCAAAATTAATACAGCAGAAGCAGGGTGAGGGTGAAATCTTTTTTATGTTATTTTTGCCTTTTAAATATTGATAAGCTCTCAAAAAGCAAAGGTTACTGAGTGTATCAAGCTATACTCCTCTTTCAGCCTTTAGAGTGAGGTTAGGGAGAGTGGTTAAGCTGTAGGCAGTAGGACTATTTTTATTTTTGTGCCAGTTTACCATCTCTGAACACACTAATGGGGAAAATTACATAGTAGATTTTCTAAAAAGGAGACTAAGAGGGTCTCAAATGATCCAAAGCTGTCTCTCACCTCTAAGAAAAATATCCTCTCTCAGCTCTTTGATGCGTATTATATTGTCTACTTGGAATCTGGCTTTTAAAGCAGGTTTCCCAATGGGTAGATTCAACAGAAGTATAAGAGAAATGCCTTATTTCCTACCTAGATTCAAGTGGAAAAACACAGGATCTCACTCTGGCCAGTATGGCTCAGTTAGTTGGGCATCGTCCTGCATAGTAAAAGGTTGCCGGTTCGATTCCTGGTCAAGGGCATGTGCCTGGGTTTCAGATTTGGTCCCTGGTCCAGGCCTGTTTGACAGGCAACCAATCGATGTTCCTGTCTCACATTGATGTTTTTCTCCCTCTCTTTCTCCCTCCCTTCCCCTTTCTCGCTCTAAAAAAAAAAAAAAAAAAAAAAGACAGGATCTGAATTTATTTGTTTTCTTTTTTTCCCTCCTTTTTCTCATCCCTTTAAGAAAAGGATATACTGTTTTCTTTAGTCCCAAGTCATTTGGCAACAGGCATTTAAAAGAAAGAATCATGTGGTAATTATTAATTTTGCATGGGATCAACTCTGGCCTCAGCTTTCATTTGAGATGCAGTTACATGAAAAACAGATTGCGTTAATTTCATCCCCTCTGGGGTTGCTTGGCAACAAGGCCTTGTTCCAGATCATCTCTTCTCCTTGGCCCAGAGTGATCTCTTTGGGGTGTTGCTCATGCTAAGGCAATCATTACACTGTTGCTATCGCTTCTGAATGTGTCCCTGTGGTCCTGATGGCACAGAGGATTGGTGACTTTGCTCCAGTCACACTGTATGGGGTCTGTATAACCCCTGAGCTTGTCAGCACAGAGAATGAAATATGCTTGGGGAATTAAAGATTCAAACAATCAAGGTTAGACAAAAAAGAGAGAGCATGAGCAAGGTCTGAGGTAATACTGAAGGGCAAGAGGGCTGAGATGAGATAAATACTGATGTCCCTTAAAAAAAAAACATAACTATATTTTGATTTGGAAATCTTTTAAAACCATATTGTTAAATAATAAATGCAAGGTCCAGAACAGAACACATAGGATGCTAGCTTTTGAGTGGGGCAGGGGGCAGGGGAAGGTAGGAAAATATTTTATTTATATTTGCATAAAGAAAAATACAAGTGGCCACCTGTGAGTGTTTGTGAGGCCTGAAAGTGATGGAATAGAAAGGATAGAGGTGAGAACAAGATTTTTCACCTGTGTGTTATTTAGTTTAAAAAAACAAATTTTAAAAGTAAAAATTAAATAAGTGTTGGAAACCCAATGCTAGTTTTTAATGTTTGGCAGTGTTGAGAATGTTGGGTAAAGAGTATACTGGAATTCATTGCACTGTTTTTGTAACTTTTTTCTGGTGAGTCTGAAATTATTTCAAAATCAAAGTTAAAAGATGTTTTCAATATTAGCAACCCCTTCAATTTTTTAAGCCTTTCCTTCCTGTTAAACATCATTCATGCTATCTTTAATGAAGAGGGTCAATCTGCACATTTTGAACATTTTGAGTGGCTTGGTAGATGGTGGCATCTTTGAGCATTTTGAGTTGCAGAGAAAAGCCCTCAGCTAGGACCATTAGCCTTAATCAGAGTGAAGTTCCATCCATGTCTCAAATACTGTAGCTTCAGTTGTGGTCCCTAAAGGTCTGAGGAGAAATAAGTGACAGCCTCCTGAGGGACTGGCCTCACTGAGTATGGAACTCCCATAATGACAGCCTCACTCTTCAAATCATATAAGCCCTCAGTTGTGCCTTCATGATTTTCCTGGACAACTGTCAGTGTTTTTGCTCATTTTGCAGCAGGCAACCATCTCCTCATTCTCCAAATGGTTCTATTTTTACCTTTTTCCATGAAACTAAGCTTCTTGAGGATAGGTACAATGGCTGATTCATAGACATACACAGCTTCCTGGCATAGCATAATACACACCTTCTTCTTAAGTTTTTGTAGAAGACAATTTTGTGTAGTATAGGAAATTATAACCGCTGCATAAGCCAGGCTGGAAAACAGGACTGTAAGACCTGACCAAAAATGAGAAGCAGCTGGTGGCATGCTCCAACTACCACACCACTAGTCAGGCACTAGGGGGAAGGAATAGGAACATGATGTATCTTTTGAGGCCTGTCCTGCTTTATCCAACTTTAATTCTGTATCAGTAGGATGTTTAACTATCAACAGAATGCTTAATTCAAGGAGTACAATCTAATCTTTTGCAATGTGCTCTGACACCAGAAAGTCTAACCGATGGTTACAATGTATTGATCTATGCTCCTCTTTGATAATCCTCTTTATGGTTGGGTAGAGGGCTGCTTTTGCAAATCAAGCATTTCTGCACCTAGCTAACTCAATAAAAGCTCTACTGAGAAAGGGATCAGCAGCATTCTCCTCCGAGGGGTGCTCTCCCTTTCTCCCCAGGCAATTCATCTCTGGGTTAATTTCATTTGTGATCGGGGGACTGTGGGTCCAGAAACCCTCACAAATTTTTATTTTTAAATAATTATAGATTCACATGAAGTTGCAAAAAATATACAGACAAGCTTTAAATGCTTATAGTTTTAAAGAAGAAAAGTCTTAAGTAAATAACTAGAAAAATAAGAGCAAACTAAATCCAAAGCAAATGGAAGGAACAAGACGGGGGAGATTAGAGAAGAAAAAAAGAAAAGAGAAACAAAAAAGAAAAAGAAGAAAAAATAATACAAAGAAAGAAAGGAAAAAAGAATGAATGAAAGAAGAAAGAGAAAATAGAAAAACAATAGAGAAAATCAATAAAACCAAAAGTTGGTTCTTTGAAAGATCGACAAAATTGACAAGTGCTTAACTAGACAGACAAAGATAAAAGGAGAGAAGACTCAAATTACTATCAACCTTACAAAAATGAAAAAGACTATATGGGAAAACTTAACAATTGTATTCCAACAAATTAGATGACAGAGATGAAATGGAAAAATTTCTAGGAAGACAAAAGCTACTGAAACTGAGTAAATAGGAAATAGAAAATCAAAACCACAACGAGATATCACTTCACAGCAGTTGGCTATTATCAAAAAGACAGACAATAACATGTGTTAGTGAAGATGTGGTGGAATCAGAACTTTCATGCACTGATGCTGGGAACGTAAAATGGTACGGCATCTTGGAAAATTGTATCAGTCCTTCAAAAGGTTAAACATAGAGTTACCACATGACCCCAAAATTGCACTCATATGTATATACTGAAGAAAACTGGAAACATACGTTCAAAAAAAGCTTGTTCATAATATTCATAGCAACATTATTCATAATAGGCAAAATATGGAAACAGCCTAGATGTCCACTAATTAGTGAATGAATAAACAAAATGTGGCATATCTACATAATGGAATATTATTCAGCCACTGAGTGGAATGAAGTACCAGTACATGCTACAATATGAATGACTCTCGAAAACATGCCAGGGTGAAAGACGCCAGACACCAAAGAACACATATGATTACACTTATATGAAATATCAACAATAGGCAAATCAACAGAGGCAGAAAGTAGATTAGTGGTTTCTAGAGGACAGAGGAGGGGAAAATGGGGAGTGATTGCTAATGCATTTGGGGTTTCTTTTGGGGTGATGAAAGTTTTCTGAAATTAGTGGTGATTGTTGCATAACTCACTATACTAAAAACCACTGAATTTTATGCTTTAAAGGGTGAGTTTTAGGATATATGGATTGTATGTCCATAAGAAAAAAGAATGCGTAATAGCAATAGCTAATGACTTTTAAAATATGGAGATAGAGGCCTAGACAGACATGATGCATCTCCCTCCACAACTAAGAAGGAATACAACTACCTCAAAACTAGAGACAACCAGAAGTTCCAGAAAATCAAGCTGCATGGAAGTCCAACAAACAAAGATATAGAGAAAAAATACTCATCCAGACAGGTAGGAGGGGCAGAGCCGGGGTGGAGAGGACACGGTGTGGTGGTAGCAGCAGTGGTGGCGGTGGCAGGCCAGCGGAAAGTGCAGTCACACATTTTAAAAAGTAGAGAGAAACACCTGGAGAGCACTCCCAGCACCAGACCAGACCGCACACAGCTCATGGCTCCAGCTCCTGGGAAAATAAAGACTCATTGCTTCTGACTGTGAAAACCAGGGGGGGTTGGGCGTGGAGGAAGAAACTGCCAGTCTCTCAGTAGAGTCCACTTGTTTAAAGGGCCCCCATAGCCCTAGAACGTCTGCAGACTCACCCACTCTGGGAACGACGGCCAGGGCAACTGCTAGAGAGGCACTGGTCCCATACGGAAGTGGGAAAAGTGCCTGGAAAAGTGGCAAATGCTGAGCAAGTGGCATTGTTCTCTCTCGGGCCCCTCCCCCACATACAGCGCCACAGCTTGGTGAAACAGGTCGCCCTGTACTGACGAATACCTAAGGCTCTGCCCCTTCCAATGTTACAGGTGCTACAGCTCTACCTAAGACACAGAGGCAAACAAACACGGGAGCCTGTCAAGATGAGGAGACAGAGAAATATGGCCAAAAAGAGAGAACGGATCGAGGTTCCAGTGGGAGAACTAAGCGACGAGGAGATAGCCAACCTAACAGATGAAGAATTCAAAACACTGGTGAGAAAGATGCTCACAGGCTTGACAGATATGCTTAAGTTCGGCAAATGCATAAGGGAAGGAGTGAAAGCTATGCTAAATGAAACAAAGGAAAATCCACACAAAACCAAGAGTGAAGGGAAGAAAACCAGGATTCAAATCAATCATTTGGAACATAAGGAAGAAAAAAGTCAACCAGTACAGAATGAGGAAACAAGAATTGAAAAAAATGAGGAGAGCCTTAGGAACCTCAGGGACAACTTTAAATGTGCCAACATCTGAATCATAGGGGGTGCCAGAAGGAGAAGAAGAAGAGCGAGAAATTGAAAGCTTATGTGAAAAAATAATGAAGGAAAATTTTCCAAATTTGGTGAAGGAAATAGACATACAAGTCCAGGAAGCACAGAGAATCTCAAACAATGTAGACCCAAAGAGGACCACACCAAAACACATCATAAATTAAAATGCCAAAGGTGAAAAATAAAGAGAGAATCTTAAAAGCAGCAAAAGAAAAAAAGAGTTACCTACAAAAGGGTGCCTATAAGACTATCAGCTGATTTCTCAAAAGAGACTCTACAAACAAGAAGGGACTGGAAAGAAGTATTCAATGTGATGAAAAGCACAGACCTACAACCAAGACTACTCTATCCAGCAAAGCTATTATTTAGAATGGAAGGGCAGATAAAGTGCCCCCCAGACAAGGTAAAGCTAAAGGAGTTCATCATCACCAAGTCATTATTATATGAAATGTGAAAAGGACTTTTTAAGAAAAAATATCAAAACTATGAACATTAAAATGACAACAAACTCAGAACTATCAACAACTGAATCTAAAAAATAAAAACAAAATCCAACTAAGCAAACCAGAACAGAAACAGAATAAAAGGTATGGAGATCATTTGGAGAATTATCAGCTGGGAGGAGGAAGGGGGAGAAATGGGGAAATGGTGCAGGGATTAAGAAGCATAATTGGTTGGTACAAAATAGACAAGGGGAAGTTAGGAGTAATATAGGAAAGGGTGAAGCCAAAGAACTTATATGCATGACCAGTGAACGTGAACTAAGCAGGGTGGTATTGCTGGAAGGAAGCAGGGTACTGGGCGGAGGGGAGCAAAGGGAAAAAAAACTGGGACTACTGTAACAACATAATCAATAAAATATACTTCTAAAAAAATGTGAAGAGAGCCCTGGCTGATGTGGTTCAGTGGAATGAGCACTGGCCTGCTAATTGAAAGTTTGCTGGTTCAATTCCGGTCAGGACACATGCCTGGGCTGCAAACCATGTTCCCAGTTGGGTGTTAGGGAGAGGTAAGCAGTTAATGTGTTTCTCTACCTCTCTTTCTCTCTCCCTTCTCATCTCTCTAAAAATAAATAAATAAAATCTTTTTTTTTAATTTAATGAGAGATTTTATTTACTCTTTACTTATTTTCCCCAGTGGTAACAGCTTCCATAACTACAGAACCAAATCACAACTAGGAAAATGACAGTACAATCCATAAAGCTTCTCCCAATTTCATCAGCTTTGCATTTACCCATGTGTGTGTGAGCATGTAGTTCTATGTAATTTTATCATATGTATATATTTGTGTAATCACTACAGTCAAGATACAGAAGTGTTTCATCATCACATGGTTCCTTCCTGCTACCTGTTTGTATTCACGCCCTCCCTTTTTCCTTCATCCCCAAACCCTAGCAACCACTAATCTGTTCTCTATCTCTAGTTTATTTCAAAATTTTAATATAAACTGTTACGTGTTATATCCAGTGTGGTATAAATATAACCTTTTGAGTTTACCTTTTTGACTCAGTATAATTCCCTTGAGATCCATCCAAGTTGTATGCAGTATTTTATTTTTCCTGTCCATTAATAACTAATATTTAAGATGATTTACGATGTAAATATAACTTAATCTAAGAGGAGTTCAACTTTTCTTTTTTTACTAGGTATTAATAAGAGAGATAGTCAAAATAATTATGGTCAAAATTATTATTTCAAAAACTTATACATGAATGCATGGTGTCAGTAAGTCTATATATAACTCAGATATTGGTGTTAAGTTCTTTGTATAAAAGAAAACATTTGGTTAACTTCACTAATAGGAATTTCTCATAATGCTGGGATGGCCTCTCTTATTTCTCCTGCTGTATTTTTAGCATAGTTCTCTGTGACCGTTATGAATGAAGTTGACTGAAGTGGTACTCATCTCATTAACTCTACATAAGAGTACATAGCTGGTTGTAACCAATTACTATAGAAAAAAGGAGGTATACAGGGAATGCAACTGCCCAATATTTTTGAGACCAAAAATTTAAGCCTAAAGGGTTCAGCCAAGATTCTGGAATAAAAGCCCACAGGAAATACAGTGTGAAGTCAAATTAAGAGCTTAAGAACAAAGCCATAAATTGCTCTTTTTGGTAATGATGATGGTAAATATCCCACAGTTTTCCCAGTGACTTTAAACAATCTTAGCACTGAGTCCTCTGCACAAGCACCACTTGGGTGGAGGTGGGGAGGAAAACGCTGAGGGAAATGCCAAAGCGCAATGGTGCCTCCATTCTGGGCACAGGTGTGTGGGACCCTTTCTAGGGCTGTGGAGGGACCACGCCCAAACCTTTTATTTTAAAATAAACTTTTATTTTTAGGATAGTTTTAGGTTAACAGAATTATTGTGAAGATGGTACTCACAATTATGATACATTCTTATTAACTAAAATCCATATTTGAGATTTCCTCATTTTGCCTCTCCTATCCCTTTTCTTTATCAGGATCCCATGCAGGATACCATATTATGTTTGTAGTTAGGCTTCTCTTGGCTGCAGCAGCTTCTCAGACTTTCCTTGTTTTTTTTGATGACCCTTGAGAATATTGAGGAGTCCTGCTCTGATATTTTGTAGGATGTGTTTCAGTTGTGATCTGTCTAATGTTTTCCTCATGGTTACACTGGGGTGATGTGTTTTGAGGAGGAACATCAGAGAGGTAAAGTCCCATCCTCCTCACATCATAACAAGGGAACATACTATCAATATGACTTATCACTGCTGATGTTACTCTTGATCACCTGGCTGAGACAGTGTTTGTCAGATCTCTCTACTCTAAAGTTACTCTTTTTTTTTCTCACTCTTTCCATACTGTGCTCTTTGGAAGAAAGTCACCATGCACAGCCCACATTTAAGGAGTGGGGAATTTTGTTCTACCCTTTTACAAGCAGAATATCTACATCAATTATTTGCAATTCTTCTGCGTGGAGATATATCTAAACTCACCAATTTATTCATTTATTCAATCATTTATTTATTTATTTTTTTAATTTTATTTATCTGTTTTTAGGAGAGGTAAAGGAGAAAGAGAGGGAGAGAAACATCAATGTGCGGTTGTCTCTCACAAGTCCCCCAACTGGGGACCTGACGTGCAACCTAGTCATGTGCCCTGACTGGGAATCAAACCAGCAACACTTGGTTCGCAGGCCGATGCTCAATCCACTGAGCCACAGCAGCCAGGGCCTCAATCATTTATTTATATCAATATGGACTCATGAATATTTATTTTATACTTAGGGTAACAATACAATACTACTTTATTCATTTTATTGCTCAAATTGTTCCAGCTTTCACCATTAGGAGCTCATTCATTGGCTCCTATATCCCTTTGACATGACCATCACTATGTTTTCTTTTTTTTTAATTTTTGGTGTTTTGCGGGAGGGAGGGGCCTCCCCCTCGTCCCCCCACTTCCTGGCACTAGAAAATGCTCTAGGCTCAAATTGTATCCTTTCTGTCCTGTTCTTAGAATCAACCTTTTCTCCATGAAGCCCTGGTTCCTTTTATTGGAGAATGGTATTAGAAACCAAGAGCTGGATCTAGGTATGTTTATTGCTACTGGGATTTCAGTTCTTTTAGGTTCTCCCAGATAACAAAGCAAATGAATATAGGTGTGTATACTAACCCATATATATCTTTTTACCTAAAGTAACCAGTTGTACCTATATTAAGCTAAACATGAGTTTGTACTGATATTTCCAACTCTTACTGTTGAATTCTAGAAGTATTCGTGTATATTTTTGTATATTTGGATAATTCTAGCCTCTTCTCCCTGCTTATCTGTAACCTCCCACTACAACAACAATCTGGCTCCTCGCATCCATCATTAATTTATTTAATTCTTCAATTCCAGTAAAGTAATGCATAGTGGTTTCAGAATTGCTAACCCATACACCCATGGGAAACAGTGCTTATATACAATTCCCTTTGCTTTTAGTCTCATAGACTCATCTCATTTCCAGAATCACTTAGGTCAGTACTTTGTTTCCCTACCTCCTTTAGTGAAGTTGTTCCATACATTTGGAATACATTTATATTCTTTAGTCACATTCTGTATTCCCTGATGGGATCTCTAAACTCCTAAATGACTTTTTAAAATTTGCATACATCAATTTACTTTGTAATGCAAAGCTCTATGGGTTTTGAAAAAATACTAATGTCTTGTATTCACCATTACAGCATCATACAGAATAATTACACTGCCCTAAAAAATTCCCCATGTTTCACCTTTCCAAGCCTCTCCCACCCTGAACCCCTGGCAGCCACTGATCTGCTTACTACCTCTAAATAGTTTGACATTTACAGAATGTCATAATAATTGGATTCATACAGTATGTTGAGTTTTTCTCAGACTGGCTGCTTTCACTTAGCAGTATGTATTTATGATCCATTCATGTCTTAAACAGCTTCTTTCTTTTTTATTGCTGTATAATGTTCCACTGTTTAGTCATCCACCTATTGAAGGACATGTTAGTTGCTTCCAATTTTTGGCAGTTATGAATCAAACTGTTACGAGTATTTACATGTAAGCTTTTGTGTGCCAATAATTTTTGAAGCAGTTTGGGACACCAGTTTTCAAATCAGGAGCATGATTAATGGATCATACGATAGACTATTTTTAGTTTTGTAAGAAACTGCTAAACTGTTTTCCAAAGTGACTCTACCACTTTGGATTTCCAGCAATGAACAAGAGTTCCTGTTTCTCCTTAGCTTCTCCACCAATTGGTATTCAGTGTTGGATTTTTTTTTTAAGCCATTCTAATAGGTATGTAGTGGTATCACCTTGTTGTAATTTGAAATTCCCTAATTACAAATTATGTTGAGCATCTTTTCACATACTTATTTATCATTTGTAGATCTTCTTTGGTGAGATATCTGTCTAGTTCCTTTGTTAATTTTTTAACTGGGTTTTCTTATTGTTGAGTTCTAGGAGTTTTTTTGTATATTTTATATACAGGTCCTGTATCAGGTATGTGTTTTGCAAATATTTTCTCCAAGTTCTTGGCTTATCTTTTCATTTTTTTAAAGTGTCTTTTGCAAAGACATTTTTAATTTAATAAAGTCAAACATTAATTTTTCTTTCCTGGATAATGTTATTGTTGCTATATTTAAAGACTCATGCCTTGACCAGTGTAGCTCAGTTGGTGTCATCCTGCAAAGCAGAAGGTCACCAGTTCAATTACCTACCTGGGTTGTGGGTTCAGTCCTCATTCGGGGCATGTAAGGGAGGCAACCTATTGATATTTCTCTTTCACATCAATGTTTTGCCCCTTCTTTTTCTCCTTCCCTTTCCTTCTCTCTAAAAAATAAATAAGTAAATAAATAATTTTTTTTTAAAGAACCTCGTAACTAGATCCAATGTCATGAAGATTTTCTCCTATATCTTTAAGAAGTTTTATAGTTTTACATTTTATATTTAAGTCTATGATCCATTTTAGTCACTTTTAATAGAAAGTGTAAGGTCTGTGCCTAGGTTCATTTTTTTGCATATGGACATCCATCACCATTTGTTCAGTCACCATTTTTTGAAAAGACTGTCCTTTTGCCATTGAATCACCTTTGGCCTTTTGCCAAAAATAAGGTAGCCATATTTGTGTGGATCTATTTCTGGGTTCTGTATTTTTTCATTGATCTATGTGTCTGTTCTTTCATCAATACCATGTAGTCTTGATTACTGAAGCCTTACAATAACTCTTGAAATTGGGTAATGTGAGTCTTCCAACTTTGTTCTTTTTCTTCAGTATTGTGTTGGCTATTCTAGGTCCTTTGCCTTTACATATAAAGTTTAGAATTAATTTGTTGTTATCTACAAAATAGCTTGCTGAAATTTTTTATTTTGATTGTATTGAAGCTACAGATTAAGTTGGAAAGTATTGACATCTTAACAATATTGAGTCTTCCAAGCTATGTACAAAGAATGTATCTTCATTTATTTAGATCTTCTTTTATTTATTTTCATCAGTGTTTTCTAATTTTCTCCATGTGGGTCCTGCACATATTTTGTTAGCCTTATACCTAAGTATTTCATTTATTGGGAGCCATTGTAAATGGAGTTGCTTTTTGAAATTTCGAATTCCAGTAGTTCATTGTTGGTATATAGGAAAGCAATTGACTTTTGTACATTAACTTTGTATCCTATGACTTTGCTATACTCACGTATTAGCTCTAGGAGGTATTTTTGTTGTTGTTTTGGATTTTCATGTCATCTGTGAAGAGTTCTATTTCTTTCTAATTTATACATGTTTTATTTCCTTTTCTTGTCGTAATGCACTAGCTAGGAATTTCAGTACAATGGTCAGTAGAAGTAGTGACAACTATAACTGAAAAACCAAAAAAAAAAAAATAAATAAAATAGAAGTAGTGAGAGAGAACATCCGTACCTTGTTCATTTTTATTAATATTTTATTTACTTATTTTTAGAAAGAAGGGAGATGGAGAAAGAAAGGGAGAGAAACAATGTGCAAGAGAAATATGGATTGGTTGCTTCTTGCATGCCCCCAACTGTGGACCAGGCCCACAACCCAGGCATGTGCATGTGCTCTGACTAGGAATTTAACTGGCAACCTTCTGGTCCGCAGGTCAGCACTTAACCCACTGAGCCACACAGGGCTATCTATTTATTTTTAGAGAGAGGGGAAGGGAGGGAGGAAGAGAGGGAGAGAAACATCAATGTGTAACATCAATGTGTGATTGCTTCTTGCACACTCCCAACCAGGGACCTGGCCCACAACTGAGGCATGTGCCCTGACTGGGAATCAAACCAGCAACCCTTTGATTCTCAGGCCAGCACTCAATCCACTAAGCCATACCAGCCAGGGAAGCCTTGTTCTTAATCACAAAGAGAAAGTATTCAGCTTCTCACTGTTAAGGATGATTTAGCTGTAGTTCTTTTGTAGGTAGTCTTTGTCAATTTGAGGAAGTTCAAGTTTACTAAGTTTTTATCATGAACGACTGTTGAAATTTTAATTAACTGTAACATGAAGTTGTAAGAAAGAATACAGAGAGATCCATGTACTTTTTACCCAGTTTCCCCCAATGCTAACAGCCTGAAAAACAATATTACAACCAGAATATTGGCATTAATGCAACCCACCAATCTTATTCAGATTTCTTTAGTTTAACTTGTACTCATTTGTGTGTGTGTGTTTATACAATTTAATCACTTGATTAGGTTTTATAGTCACCACCACAGTCAAAATACAGAACAGTTACATAAGCATAAGGATTTCTTATGTTGCCTTTTATAACCACACCCATCTCCATCCTGCCCCTTCTTCCTACATCCCTAATCAATGATATCCACTAATCTGTTCTCTATTTCTACAATTCATTATTTTAAGAATGTTACATAAATTGAAATGTAGAGTGTGTATCTTTTCGGATGGGCTGGGGTTTTTTTGGACTCAGCATAATTTGAGTTCCATCCAAGTTGTTCTGTGTATCAATAGTTCATTCCTTCCCATTGCTGCAATAGTATTCTATGATATAGAGCTACCAAAGTTTGTTTAACCATTCACCTGCTGAAGGACATCTAGATTATTTCTGCTTTCTGACTATTATGAATAAAACTGCTATAAACATTCATGTTCAAGTGTGTGTGTGTGGGTGTGTGAGCATAGGTTTCTTAATTAGTCTAAGATAAATATCCAAGGAGTTCAATTGCTGGATCATGTGGTAAATGAGTGTTTAGTTTTGTAAGAAGTTGCCAAACTGTTTTCCAGAATAGCTGTACTAGTTTACATTCTCACCAGCAATGTATGAATGATTCAGTTTCCCTGCATCCTTGTCAGCATTTGGTGTTCTCAATAATTTTGTTTTAGCCATTCTGCTAGATGTGTACATGCTTTCTTTTGGAAAGCCATAAACATCTTGTATGCCTGGTCCAAGTTAGGCTCTTTGAGTGTGAAGGAGACCCAGCTCCTGCATGTAAGAGCATGGAGAAGCAAGACTAAAGCATGAGAGGAAGCCTATTCCCCCAGTCATCACTATAAACCCTATGGACTGACCAGTAATGATGTGTGTTTCTTTGATAAACCCTGAGCCCCTAACAAGAACCTGTTGTCAGGGAAATCTCTGTGGCACCCAGAGGTTAAAAACAAATAAACAAACAACTCTGTCGAAGGGGTAAGGAAGGAAATCACTATCTGATCCAGCAGAGGCTCAAAGTCCGCTGTTTGAAACTCCAGGTAAAGGAATGACATTTACTCTCTGGGTCTCCAAAAAAGAGATTCAGATTCTGCCCGTGTTTTGAAAAGAAATAAGACAAAGCTTACAAAGCCCCCTTCCCACTGTGGCAAATGGGACTAACTTCCAACTTGAGAGAGTACCCTATCCCTTTTTAGTGGATTTTTTTTAAAGTAGATTCTTAGATTATTATCCAAGTTTGGTTCTTCCATTGTCTATTGTATCCAGCCAGGGCATTAAGTCCCATTCACTGACAGTTGTGAATATAGATAAAGCCATTATACTGTATAGTTCAATTGGGTCTCAGTTACCTGAGGAGCAGGGGGCCTTGATGTATCAAAAATATTTGGCTTTAAACAAAATAACTCTTTAGACAAAGGTCAGTTTTGTCTGGAATGACAGAACATTGTGCTCCGGAACTCATAGAGGCATAATGCTATCAGGGGACTTGCTGTCCTTCCTGGCATTCTTTCTCCACCCCTGCCCTTTCTGACCTTCACCACAGGAACACCTATTGTCTACACTTTGGTATTATTTTTCAAAAAAATATACCCCACCCTACTCCAAAAGAAGCTTTGAAGAAATTTAAAAATAAAATATTTTCCTACATAAAACAGAACAAAAAGGAAAATAGGACCAAAACTAGTTAAAAGGAACAGAAAAATAGGTATAGCCAAATAGTATTCACCATCCACAATGATTATATTTTGCTTTCAAGAATGTTCTTAGCTTCTAATACTCAAATGCAACTATACTCTTTTACAAAGCCATCATCTGAATTTCCCATATGATATCTTCAAAGTTTTATGTTCAATTAATACACATACAATTTAATTTTTACATATTTTCTGTTTTACTATTTTGTTCAATCACTGAGCTGTTAGTGGCTTATCCACTTAAATTAGCACCCTAAGAAATATTTTTCAGTAGTCTAAGACTCCAGCTGATGGCTATTAACCCTTCTAGAAAATTCAACAGTTGGCTCCTCTGTTGCTTCCATGGACAAGCATTATTGATCTTGAAAACTTTCTGATGATAATGAGGAAAGATGTGATAAGACCAGTTTCTCAGAGAGAAACATCAGCTGCTGAATAAATATATACTGAAGCACTCCTGTTAATACAATATATGCTATCTGAGGTTAGGGATCTCTTCTCCACTAATATGCCTCATGCAGTGCCTGGGATATAATACAGATTCAAATATTTAATGAAATTGTTGAGTGCCCTCTCTGAGCAGGATACTTTCCTCAGACATCCTGGGAATATACAGAAATAAAAGATTCAGGAGTTCATTATCAGCACCTTACACCCACACCCACCAAGACCCATCATAGTACAGAAAACTAATGATGGACAAAAGCTTCAACTTCTATGCAAAGGTCTTTCAGAAGAGCCAAGATCCCCTTTGTGGTTCCCGTCTTCTCTGGAGACCACAAAACCCAGCACAGACCCAGCATGTGAAACTGGGAGGGGCCTATCCACTGAGAAGCCTTGTCTAGTTGTATAGAGAGAGATACTATCAGCCCTGCCCTGTTGAGCTCCAGCTCCTGGCAGAATCTTGGACAGACTGAGTTGTGTGATTGTAAGATGGGAGTCATTTTTCCCTCACACGGCTGATCGGTACAGAGCT
Source organism: Furipterus horrens (assembly GCF_987537825.1). NCBI lineage: Eukaryota > Metazoa > Chordata > Mammalia > Chiroptera > Furipteridae > Furipterus > Furipterus horrens. Next base: position 42,974,039 of record NW_028327176.1, on the reverse strand, counting down.
CTCCCTTCACACTGCCATATCTTGGTCTGTTGGGCCTTATAAAGTCTGCTGGCCTCACCCTGATAACTCCCTGAGATCCTGCCCTACAGCAAAGGTCTTCAGGCACCTGGTGAATGGCAGCTAAACTTGGTATATCCTGGGACATTTGCTCAGTGGCCTCAGACCAAGAAACTGGCACTGAGTTTGAACCTTTATCAACCTGGTGAACACCACTAATACAAAAGAACAATTAAATCAAGAGCTGGTTCTTTGAAAAGACAAGCAACATTGGCAAACCTTTAACCAGACTCATCAAGAAAAAAATAAGAGAAAACCAAACTAAATAAAATAAGAAATTAAAGAGAAGTAACAACTGACTCCACAGAAATATAAGGGATTATAAGAAAATATTATGAACAACTATATACAACAAATTGGACAATCTGGACAAAATGGATAAATTCCTAGAAACGTGCCATCTTCCAAAACTGAATCAGGAAGAATAATAAAATCTGAATAAACTAATTACAACTAATAAAATTGAAGCAGTATTAAAAAAACTCCCAACAAAAGTCCTGGACCGGATGGCTTCATAGGTGAATTTTACCAAACATTCAAAGAAAAGCTAACACCTATTCTTCTCAAACTATTCAAAAAATTCTAGAGGAAGGAAAATTCCCAAGCTCATTTTATGAGGCCAGCATCATCCTAATTCCTAAACCAGATAAGGATACTACAAAGAAAAACAATTATAGGCCAATATTCCTGATAAACATAGATGCTAAAATCCTCAACCATTTATTAGCAAACCAGATCCAGCAATACATTAAAAAGATTGTACACCGTGATCAACTTGCCTTTATTCCAGGAATGGAAGCTTGGTACAATATCTGCAAATCACACCACATAAAGAAAGTGAAGGATAAAAATCACACAATCATTATCAATAGATTCAAAAAAGCATCTGATAAAATTCAGGATCTGTTTATGAAAAAGCTTTCAGCAAAGTGGAAATAGAGAGAACATCCCTCAATGTAATAAAGGTCATATACGATAAACCCACAGCCAACATCATACTCACTGGGCAAAAACTAAAATAGTTTCTCTTAAGATTGGAAAAAAAGACAGGGATGTTCACTTTCACCACTCTTATTCAACATAGTACTGGAAGTCCTAGCCACAACAATCAGACAAGAAGAAGAAATAAAAGGCATCCAAATTGGAAAGGAAGAAGTAAAACTGTCATCATTTGCAGATGACATAATACTGTATATAGAGGACCCTAAAGAGCCCACCAAAAAAACTACCAGAACTGACAAATTAATTCAATAAAGAAGCAGGATACAAAATAAATATCCAAAAATCATTTGCGTTTTTATATACCAATAATGAACTATCAAAAAGGAAAAATAAGAAGACAATCCCATTCACAACCCCTTCAAAAAAAAGAAAAAGGAAAAGAAAACTAGCCCTTACAGGTGTGACTCAGTTGGTTGTGTGTCATCCTGCAAAGTGAAAGGTTGCCAGTTCAATTCCTGGTCAGGACACATGTCTGGGTTGTAGGTACGTGCAAAAGGCAACCAATCGATGTTTCTCTCTCACATCGATGCTTATCTCCCTCTTTCTCCCTCCCTTACCTTCTCTCAAAAAATAAATAAGTAAAATATTAAAAAAATAAAATACCTGGGAATAAATTTAACCCAGGATATAAAGGACTTGTACTTGGAAAATTATAGGGCACGGAAGAAAGAAATTGAAGAAGATACAAATGGGGGAAAGCATATACCACATTCACGGATAAGAAGAATCAACATCATTAAAAGGTCCACCATACCCAAAGTAATCTATAGATTCAACACAATTCCTATCAAGACACCAATGGCATACTTCACAGAACTAGAACAAATATTCCAAAAATTTATATGGAATCACAAAAGACCCCAAATAGCCATAGCAATCTTGAGAAAGGAGAACCAAATTGGAGGAATCACACTGCCTGATATCAAACTATGCTACAAGGCCTAAGTAATCAAAACAGCATGGTACTGGCATAAAAACAAACATACAGAGCAATGGAACAGAATAGAGAGCCCAGAAATAAACCTACATCTTTATGATCAATTAACATTTGACAAAGGAGGCAAGTACATACAATGGGGTAAAGATAATCCATTCAATAAATGGTGTTGGGACAATTAGGTACATGCAAAAGAAAAGAGAAAGAAAGAAACTAGACCACCTTCTTACATCATACACAAGAATAAGCCCAAAATGGATTAAAAACTTAAATGTTAGATTTGAAACCATGAAAATCCTAGGAGAAAACTTAAGTAATAAAATTTCAGACATTCCTTGTAGCAATATTTTTTCTGATATGTCTCCTCGGGCAAGAAAAACAACAACAACAACAACAAAAGCAAAGAGGACTACATCAAACTAAAAAGGGTTTTGAACAGCAAAGGAAACCATCAACAAAATGAAAAGGCAACCCACTGAAAAGGAGAACATATTCACCAATGATACTTCTGATAAGGGATCAATATCCAAAATTTTTAAAGACTTATACAACTCAACACTAAAAAAAACAACAACAATCCAATTAAAAATGGACAATGGACATGAATAGACACTTCTCCAAAGAGGACATACCGATGGCCAATAGACATATGAAACAATGTTCACAGTCACTAATCATCAGAGCAATGCAAATTAAAACCACAATGAGATATCGCCTCACACCTGTCAGAATGGCCATCATCAATAAATCAACAAACAAGTGTGAGGATGTGGAGAAAAGGGAATCCTCGTGCACTGTTGGTGGGAATGCAGACTGGTTCAACCACTGTGGGAAACAGTATAGTTTCCTCCAAAAATTAAAAATAGAACTGTCTTATGACCCACTGATTCCACTTCAGGGACTATATCCAAAAAAACCTGGAACACTAATTTGAAAGACTATATGCATCTCTACATTCATTGCAGCACTACTTATAATAACCAAGATTTGGAAGCAACCCACGTGCCCATCAATGTCGCACTGGATAAAAAAGCTGTGGTACATTTACGTAATGGAATACTACTCACTTGTAAAAAAGAGGGAAATCTTACCTTTTGCCACAGTATGGATGGACCTAGAAAGTATTATGCTGAGTGAAATAAGCCAGTCAGGGTGTGACAATACCATATGATTTCACTTATATGTGGAATCTCATGAACAAAATAAAATAAAAACAAACTCTACATACAGAGAGCAGACTGACAGCTGTCAGAGGAGAGGGGGGTTGGGGAGCTGGGTGAAAAAGGTGAAGAGATTAAGATAAAAACTCATAGGCCACACAACAGCAGTATGATGATTACCAGAGGGGAAGGGGTGTGGGAAGATGTAGAAGAGGGTAAAGTGGGGATAATTGGGGACAGGAGACTTGACTTGGGGTGATGAACATGCAATATACATTATACAGATGATGTGTCATAGAATTGTACACCTGAAACCTATATAATTTTATTAACTATCTGTCACCCCAATAAATTCAATAAAATGTTTTTATATTAAAGAATAAAAGATATTCTAGCATGTAGTAATTCCCTCAACCTCCAATTATGGATTCAGTGCTACCATTTCATGAGGAAAACACACTAGCAAGAAGTCACATGTGAAATGACCTATTAGATCCTTTAAGTTCTGTGATTGTGGTTTATCCCAGTGCCATGACAGGGCCACCTCAATCTGGGACCGGATCTCCCAAACCACAGGCTTTACTGCCCTCCTTGGCTTTGTTAATGTTGCCACCTGACTTCCCAGCTGCTGCTCTATCCTTTTTTCCATATTCTTAAGTGCCCATTAGTTTATAGCACTGCTCAGGTGCTCTAGCACCCTATGTCTGGCTCCTGCCCTCTCAGGCAACAGGCAAATGTTTAGGGTGGGAGAACCAAATGAAAGACCAGCTAATAAACAAACCATATGAAATACACACACTCAATTCTCCCTAAATTGAGAGTAAAATCCCTATCCTATTTAACCAGACTATAATATTTCTCTTTTTGATAAATATACTAACAGAGTACAGCAGGTTTCTCCACCTGGACGCTATTAGCATTTTGGTCCAGATAAGTGTTTGTTGGGAGTGCTGCCCTGTGCATTGTAGAATGCTGAGCAGCATCCCATGACCCGGCTCCCTAGATGCAAGCAGCAGCCACTCTCCAGATGTCTTCAAACATTGCCAGATGTTCCCATTGAGAACTACTGGGGTAGAATAAGCAGTACAATCTAAAATCCAGACCTACAAAAAAAGCCAATGAATATATCAGACCAAAGCAGATGGGATTAACTTTAAAAACAGGAAAAAATGTTGGTAATTGGTGAATCTTACAACTTTCTGTAACCTTGAAATTCTTTCCAAATAAAGCTTTTTAAAAAATACAGAGAAAGATAGCTTGGACTCAAGCTTGATTCTCTCTCTCTTTTAGCTTTATTGAGATATAATTCATAGACCACACTATTTACCCATGTAAAGGGTAAAAGTCAGTGTTCTTTAGTAAACCCACAGGGTTGTACAACTGTCACCATAATTTAATTTTAGACATTTTCATTCTCTCCACAAAAATCCTATACCCATTAGCAATCACACAGGTTGCCCCCAAGCAACTACCAATCTACTTCGTCTTTAGATTTGCCTATTCTGAATACTTCATACAAAATAATTGTAAATGTAAGGTGTGGTCTTTGTGGCTGACTACTTTTACTTACAATGTTTTGAAGGTTTATCCATGTTGTGGTATGTATTAGTTATTCCTTTTTATTGCTGAAAAATAGTTTGTGGTGAATCTATATTTTCATTTCTCTTGGGTATATACCTAGGTATAGAATTACTAGGTCATATGGTAATTCTGTTAATGATTTTGAAGAACAGTATTTTATATTCCCACCAGCAATGTATAAGGATTTCAGTTTCTCTGCATCCTCCCAACACTTGTTATTGTCTAAATTTTGGTTATAGCTATCTCATCTCACTGTGGTTTTGTTTTTTTTAATATGATTTATTGATTATGCTGTTATGATTGTCCCAATTTCTTTTCCTTTTGTTCCCCTCCATCATTGAACCTCCTTCCCCCAGTTGTCCCCCCCCCTTAGTCCATTGGTTGTGCATGTAGTTCTTCTCAACATCTTCCTCCTACTATGCTTTTTAATTCCTGTACCATCTCCCTCCCTTTCCCCATTTCCCCTTCCCTGCTGACCTCCCCCCAATATGTTCCCCATACCTATAATTCTTTTCCCACTCTCATTGCCTACTTAGTTTGCCTTTGTTTTGATTTCCTAGCTTCTGTTGTTGGTTCATGTGATTTAGTTTTCATTTTAATGTTCATAGTTTTGATCCTCTTTCTCCTAAACAAGTTCCTTTAACATTTCATATAGCAGTGGTTTGGATCTGATGAACTCCTTCAGTTTTACTTTGTCCTGGAAGCAGGCCAGCTTCACTGGATAGAGTAATCGTGGTTGTAGGTTTTTGCTTTGCATTACTTTGAATATTTCTTGCCAGTCCCTTCTTGCCTGCAGAGTTTCTTTTGAGAAATCAGCTGAGAGTCTTATTGAAACCCATTTGTACATGATTCTCTTCTTCTCTCTTGCTGCTTTTAAGATTTTCTCTTTATCCTTAATTTTTGACATTTTGATTCTAATGTGTCTTGGTGTGGTTCTCCCTGGGTCCAGTTTTTTTGGAACTCTCTGTGCTTCCTGGACCTGTAAGTCTATTTCCTTCCCCAAGTTAGGGAAGTTCTGCTTCATTATTTTTTTCACATAATTTTTCAGTTTCTAGTTCTTCATCTTCTGGCAACCCTATGATTCGGATGTTGGTCCATTTATAGCTGTCCCATAGGTTTCTGAACCTCTCCTCATTTTTCTCACTTTTCGTTTCTTTCTGCACTGGTTGACTGTTCCTTCCCTATGTTCCAATTTGTTGATTTGATCCCTGGTTTTCTTTCCCTCACCACTAGTTTTGTATGTGTTTTTGTTCATTTCATCACGACTAGCCTTCATTCCTTGCCAGTCTTGTTTAAGATCTGCTGTTGAGTCTGTAAGCGCTTTTATAACCAAAGCTCTGAACTGTGCCTCAGAAAGATTTCCTATCTGCTGGTCTGTTAGAGCAGATATTTGCTGTCTGGTCAGCTATGTCTCCGGGATCTCTATCATGATCTGTGCCATCCTGAAAGTTTTGTGTTTACCTTTGCTCCCTGGGCGGGGCTGTCACACCTCCTATGCTATAGGGGGCAGAGCCCCGTACACTTGTCACTACCAGGCGACCCTTCTCACCACACTGTGGCATTTTGTGTGGGGCCGGGGGCCCAGGATGGATTCCTGCCATTCACTCACTGCTGAGAGACCAGGAGCCTCCTCCTTCATCCCCACCCCCTCCAGCCCTCACAGTCCGAGGCAATAGGGGTCTGCCTTCCCCAGTGTTGGAATCCTGAGCTGACAGGTCTGGTCTGCAGCCAGGGGTGCTCCCCAGGTGCTTCTCGCATCCCCTTAAATACGGGTGTCTGTGCTTACCGCCGTCCCACCACCATTGCCGCAGCTGCCGCCGCCAGCACAGCTTGACCTCTCTGCCCCAGCTTCGCCCCTCCTACCTGACAAGACGAGCACCACTTGTTTATAACTTCATACGTTGGACTTCCATGCAGCTTTATTTTCTGGAACTTCTGGTTATTTCTGGTTTTGCAGTAGTTGTATTCATTCTTAGTTGTGGAGGGAGACGGAGCATGTCAGGTTAGGCCTCCATCTTGGCTGGAAGTTCATTGTGGTTTTGATTTGTATTTCCCTTATGACTCATGATGTTAATCATTTTTTCATGTGTTTATTCACTATCTGTATATCTCATTTGGACAAATGTCTATTCAAATCCTTTTCAGTTTTTAAAAAATTAAGCTTCTTATTGTGAGATAATAGTAGCTTTACTTATAGCTATAAGAAATAATATAGAGAATGTCTGTGTATCCTATACTCAGTTTTCCCCATGGTAACAACTTGCAACTGTAGTACAATATCACAACCAGAATAGTGACATTGATACATAGAAGATATAGAACTTTTCCTCACCACAAGGATCCCCCTCCAGTGGCCTTTTATAGCCACACCTACTTCCCTCCTGCTTCCACCCCTTATTACCCCTGTCAATCACTAATCTGTTCTTCACTTATACAATTTTGTGATTTCAAGAATGTTATATGAATGAAATAATACAGTATATATCCTTTTGGGAGTTTTTTTTTTCCAACTTGGCATAATTCTCTGGAGATTCATCCAGGTTGTTGGCATGATCAATAGTTTGTTTCTGAGGAGTACTCCATCATATGGATATATCAATTTGTTTAAACATTCATCTATTGAAGGACATTTGGGTTGTTTCCAGTTTTGAGCTATTACAAATAAAGCTGCTATAAACATATGTGCTCAGGTTTTGATTTAAACATATGTCTTAATTTCTCTGGGATAAATGCCCAGGATTGCAATTGCTGGATTGTATGGTAGTTGTATGTTTAGGTTTTTAAGAAACTGCCAAACTGATTCCCAAAGTGGCTGTATCATTTCACATTCTCTCCAGCAGTGTATGAATGATCCAGTTTCTATGAATGAAGGCTGAGTGGGAGAAGGGAGAGCTGGGCCTCCCTACTATGCTTGCCTGCAATAGAGCTTTTGCAACAAGGCACTATAGAAGAGCGATGAGAACACTGGCAGCCTGCCCCTCCTGGGGTTAGACTGTCATCTCACACTTGGAGCTCTGGGGAGGAGCTCTGTCTGCTTGAGATAAAGACTTTCTTCAATGAATATTTATTCATTTGCAGTATGCCCTTAGGACAATTCCCAAAGTCTTTTTTAAAAAATAATTTTCATCAATTTGTTTGCTAAGGAGGACAGCTGAGCTCCTTACTCTGCCATTCTGGAAGTCAATCCATAAAAGTAAACTGGATTTTATCAAAAATACAAGCTGCTTCTCCTTGAAAGACACTGTCAAGAAAAATAAAAGACAAGCCACAGACTGAGAGAAATATTTTTAAAATACACCTGACAAAGGACTTGTATCCAGAATATACAAAGAATTCACAAAACTAAATAAAAAGAAAACAAATAATCTAAAGATATATAAATGGCAAATAAGCATGTGGAAAGATGCTGAACATAAGTAATTAGGGAAATGCAAAATTAGCATTTCGATGAGATACTACATGTACATTAAAATGACTATAATTGAAAATGACAACAAAATCACAACTATCAACAACAGAATCTAAAAAAATACAAGCAAAAACAAACTAAGCAGACAACCAGAGTGGAAACAGAATCATAGGTATGGGGAACAGGTGGAGGGGTGTCAGCTGGGAGGGGTGTCAGCTGGGAGGGGGAAGGGGGTAGAAGGATGGAAATGGTGCAGGAATTAAGAAGCATAGTAGGAGGGTACAGAATAGACAGGGAAGTTAAGAATAGTATAGGAAAGGGTAAAGTCAAGGAACTTATATGCATGAACCATGGACATGAACTAAGGAGGGGGCTGATGGAGTGATTGGGGGAGCTGGGCAGAGGGGAGTAAAGGGAAAAGAAATTGGGACAACTATAATAGTATAATCAATTAAACATACAAAGTAAATAAAATTTTTTAAAAAATTGTATATAGGTGTTTTCATAGCTATAACTTGTGTTTTACGCTCATTAAATATTGAGTAAATGAGTGATTCATGTTCGGTTCTAAAATAACTTTACATACAGCTCTCTTCCAATATTTTTTTTAAGTAAAAATGTCTGAAGTCTTCTGCTAAAAAAAGAAAAGGCTATAATCAGAAAAACTGACAATATCAAGTGTTGGTGAAAATGTATATGACTGGAACTCTCATACTGCTGAGGGGAATGGAAAATGGTATCACTACTTTGGAAAGTCACACAATTTCTTATAAGATTAAATATGTCCCTTCTTACTATCTACCAAGAGAAGTGAAAGTCTGTGTTTACACAAAACTCCATATGCAAATGTTTATAGTGCTTTATTCATAATTGCCTAACACTGTAAACAACTCAAATGTCCTTCCACTGATCAGTGAACAAATAAAATGTGTTACGTCCATAGGGTGGGATAGCACACAGAAATAAAAAGAAGCAAACTACTGATACATGCAAAAACATGGATGAATCTCAGATGCATTATGCTATATGACATGAGTTCAATTATGCCTCTCTCCCAAAAAGTAAAGTCCTAAAACCTCAAAATATGACCTTATTTAGAAATAGGGTCATTGCTGGTAAGGAAAGAGAAGAGGCACTGGACTGCAGCACTGACTCAACTACCTGATTCTAGGACTCTTAGATGCATGCCCATTGGCTGCCACTAACTTCTCCAAGTCTCAGTTTTCTCATGTATAAAATGGAGATAATATTTACTTAACATGGTCATTGTACAAAATAAGGAAAATAGCTCACGTGCCTGGCACATTATAAGTACTAAGTAAGTGCTAGTGATATCACTATTTAAAAAAAAAGAAATGGGGTCATTGCAGATGTAATTAGTTATGATGAGATTGTACTGGAATAGGGTGGGTCCATACTCCAATATGAGTGGTGTGTCCTTGTAAGAGACACACAGGGAGAACCATACAATGAGAGAGGCAACATACTGGAAGGATGCTATACAGTGATAGAGGCAGACTGGAGTTATGTAGCTGTAAAATATGGAATGCCAAAGATTGCTGGTGACACCAGACACAGAGATAAAGGCAGGAACAGATTCTCCCCTAGAGCCCTCTAGAGAGCATGCCCCTTCTGACAACTTGATGTCAGACTTCTAACATCCAGAACTGAGAGATAATAAATTTCTCTTGTGTAAGCCACCAAGTTGTGGTACTTTATTACAGCAACCCTAAGAAACTATTACACTAAGTTAAAGAAGCCAGACCCAAAGGGCGTTTATATGATGTTCTGGAAAAGGCAAAACTATAGGGGTAGAGAACAGATCTGTGGGGCCAGAGGGTGGGGGTAGGATGAGGGATTAAATACAAAGAGACATGGGAGAATTTTGAGGATAATAGAAATAGTCTAGATCTTGATTGTGATGAGAGGTACACAATTGCATGTGTTTGTCAGTCATATATTACACTATGTAAATTTAAAATTTTTGAATATCTCTTTAAACCTGACCCAGCTGCCAGTCAAAAACCATAAACAAAAAACCTTGTACAGCAACCATCTGTATACCTTCCATCAATAATTCCAAAGTATCACCTAATCTACAGTCTCTATTCTAACTTCTCCAATAGTACTGAAAATGTCTTTTGTAATTGCCTTTTTTCTACCACGATTCAAAGATTATATAATGCATTTGGATGTTATGTCTCTACAGTCTGTTAATCTAAAATAATTCTCATCTTTTTGTTTTCATGACTTTCTGTTTTCATGACCTCTTGTTTAGGCCAGTTGTTTTACAGAATGTTTTGCAATTTCTGTCTTTGATTGCTTCCTCATGGCATTATGAAGTATTTTTCTATCTCTTTATTTCCTGTAAACTGGAAGTTAGGTCTGGATGCTTGATTAAATTCAAGTTAAACATTTTTGGCAAGAGCAATTCGCAGGTGTTAGAAACCTATTTTTCCATCTTGTTGGCCCCCTTGCACACATATTTCCCTGCCTTTCTGTCTCATACCATGAAGGATTTGTGTACCTACCTGTGCAACAAAATCTTGTGGAGGGCCTGGTGTACCAGCTAGATACTGAAGCCACAACCATCAATAATCAAAATATTTAGTAACTACTACAAGGAGCTAAGTTCCATGCTAGGTGCTGGGGATACAGCACTACGCAAATGCAAACATGAGCCCTGCCTCCAAGGAGTTTATAATGTAATAACTGAGAAAGGCATTCGTGAAAAAGAAAACCCAGAGAGAACGTGATGAACGCTATGAAGGAAAAGCACAGGAGAATATGGCTCTGCGTAATGGGGAAAGCTGACCTAGAGGGTGTACCATTCCAGCCGAGGACTGAAGGATGAGCAGATATCAACAAGGAGAAAGGCAGGGGAGATGGAGCAAGAGGAGGTGGGCTATAAGCAGCTCACTGATTGGTGCAGAATCCAGATACACAAACAGGTAATTACAACCCTCTCTGATGAGGCCCTGAAGGGAGCCCATGTACTAGATGTGGAGGGACAGAGGCAGCTTCCCTGAGAGAGTGTGGTCCAAGCTGAGGTCTGAAGGGTGACTGAGTCAGTGGAGATAAACAAAGGAATCATGGGGAGGTTAACAGCTAACTAGTTAGTGACTAGACTTAAATCTGTGTAAAAATTTAGCCCTGGCCAGCATGGCTTGGTTGGAGAGTCATCCCGTAGACCGAAAGTTTGTGGATTTGATTCCTGGTCGAGGCACATACCCAGGTTGTAGGTTCAATCCCAATCAGTGCATCTATGAGAGGCAACCAATTAATGGTTTTCTCTTGCATTGATGTTTCTCTCCCTCCCTCTCTCTAAAAGCAATGAAAAATGTCCTCAGGTGAGGATTTAAAAAAATTCTGTGTAGGAATTTAGGTTTAAGAAAACTATGAAGTATTTTTGCCAAAATTTTTAATTTAATTAATCAAGACTCTAGGCCTAACTTCTGATTTACAGGAAATATTGGGGAAAGACGATTTTAAAATCACATTGTCTTGAAATTTAAAACCCTACGAGAGAAGTTCAGAATTATAGTCAGACCAAACTAGTGCTCTGTTTTGTCATCCCCCCAAAATGGTAGCTCCTGGAAGGAAAGATGATCTGTTAAAGCCTTTTACTTTATTCATCTTTTCTGAATATTCAGGTTAGGCCAAATGGCTCAAATCCATTATCTATTAGAATAAATAGCCCTGCTATTGTTACTTCTACTAGTGATTATGATAACTTTTAAAAATACATTTTTTCTAAGCCACACAACTAACAAGTAGCTGAGTAAGAATTCAATCCTAAATTGCTGGCTCCAGAGCCCCTATATTTAACTATCACATAGCACTGCCCCAAGTAATAATGACAATGGTAACTTCTAAGGTGAAGGTAAGAGAAGGAGGTTTTTTGTAATATAAGTCAAAGGAAGGGACAGAATCTCAGCACAATATGGACATGGGAGTGATGCAAGCAGGAGGTTAATTGGTCCAGTATGAGTGGTCTGGTTATTTTTTTAAATTTAATTTATTGAGGTGACATTGGTTAATAAAATCACATAGGTTTTAGGTATACAAGTATATAATACATCATCTGTATATTATATTGTGTGTTCACCGCCCAAAGCGGTTTCATTTCATCACCACTTATCTTCCCTTTCCCCTCTTTTATTATACTTCCCCGTACTTCCCTTTCCTTCTGGTAATCACCATACTGCTAGCTGAGGCTATGAGTTTTGTTTTTCTTAATCTCTTCACCTTTTTCACCCAGCTCCCCAGCCCCCCTCTCTTTTGACAGCTGTCAGGCTGTTCTCTGTATCTATGAGTCTGTTTCTATTTTATTAGTTTATTTTGTTCATTAGATTCCACATATAAGTGAAATCATATGGCACTTGTCTTTCTATGACTGGCATTTCACTTAGCAGAATACTCTCCAGGTCCATCCATGGTGAGATTTCCTTCTTTTTTATGGCTGAGTAGTATTTCATTGTGTAAATGCATCATAGCTTTTTTCATAGGGAGCTTTATTTTATTATTTATTTATGTATTTATGTATTTATTTATTAGAGAGAGGGGAAGGAAAGGAGAAAGAGAGGGAGAGAAACACCTATGCAAGAGAGAACCATCAATTGGTTACCTCTCATATGCACCCTGACTAGGGACTGAACCCGTAACCTAAGCATGTGCCCTGACCGGGAATCAACTGGCAACATTTCGCTTTGCAGGATGATGCCCAACCCACCGAGCCACACCAATCAGGGCACCACAGCTTTTTTATCCACTCATTTGATGGGCACTTGGGCTGCTTCCAAGTCTTGGCTATTGTAAATAATGCTGCAAAGAACATATGGGTGCATAGTTGTTTTTAATGCTTGAAGAGGAGGCCAGCACACAGGCAGAAATTTTCATCCCCTACTCTCCTTATCCTCCACCAGGAATAGAAAATGACTATGCTTTTAAGAAATAAAAAGTAGTTAGGCCCTGCCTGGGTGGCTCAGCTGGTTTGAGTGTGGTCCCATACACCAAAAGGTTGCGGATTCAATTTCCAGTCAGGTTGTGTACTGGAAGCAAAAAATAGATCTTTCTCTATCACATCGATGTCCCTCTCTCTCTCCTCTCTCTCTCCCTCTTCCCTCCCTCTCTAAAATCAATAAATATATCCATAGGTGAGGATTTTTTAAAAAGCAGTTGGGATATCTGGGGGAAGCAATAGAGAGTAGGACTATGTGGGGGTGTGAAAGAGGAGGCAGGAAGGAGAGGCTGAGGGGAAGTCTGCTAACTGGAGGTTGGGCCTATAAGTGCCATGGTCACTAAGCCCCCTTACTCATGGTTGAACAGCTTATAGAGGCCACTCAAATCTCTGTTATGCCATGCACTCTAAGTTGGTTAGGCTATCATGCATGATCCTGAATAAAAAGATTCAGTCACCATGTTTCATGATTCTATGTGTTCAACAACCAACTGGAATATAGTTTTGTTAGAAACTGTTCCATGATGGGCTTCCAATAACTTATATTAACTTCAGGTACTGTGCCAGGTACTTTAGATGCATTTATTATCTCTAACCCTTCCAACGACCCAACAGAAGAGGTCATTGAGACTTAGTCACATAAGATCACAAAGCTACCAAACCAGAGGATTTTTTGTCGCACTTGTCTGACTTGGACATAGCTAAACAACCCTAAGACAGTGCTTCTAAACCTGTGAGGAAGCACTTGTTTTTTAAATTTCCAATCTATCATACCCTGATAATTTTTTCAGATACATTAATTTTGTAAAATACAAAATGATATGTACAATACAAGCCCCCAACTTAATACATTCAACAGACATACTCTCTGAAATTGCTGTAAATGTTTCTAAACTTTTACTTTGAATTTTGTACCAATCTTGTCACAGAATGGCACTAGAGTGGTGATTCTTACCCATGAGGGTATACCAGAATCATTCCAGAACTTTTGTTCAATTTATGTGCCTGCCCTCCTCTCAGACTCTGATTCAGCAGACTTGTCATGTTTGATAGACCCTCCTTAGGGGATTCTGATATCCATCCCTTGGTAAGAACTACTTGCTGCTCTAATATATTGCCAAAGCTACTGTTTTCAGTTTGGTGCAACTTCAGAGAATCAAGATACTCTTTCAGAAATCGGTGAAATCGGTAAAACCAGTTTTGGGCATGGTGGTGGGAGGAAGGAGGAAGGGTAAGAATACCAGGGAACTGGGGGATTCATTTGTTGCTTTTCCTAACACCTCGTGCTATTTCATGTCTGGTTCAAGTATGAAATCTCTTTGAGCAGCACATTAAAAGCGGTCAAAATTGCATTTTGCAGATAACCACTTCCACCTACAATGATATCTCTATTGTTTTCTCCTACACAGTCCTGCCTTTGTAAGAACAGACCATGTGCATTAGAAGGATTCTGGGAAAAGTCCACCCCAGAGAAAAACACTGTGAATTCCTAATTCATCCCAGAGGACCGCACGTTGGTAGCAGCCAGTCGTTTTTAGGGGGAAAGCCTGGAGAGAAAAACACTCTACCTTTAGACCAGGGTCAACAGTGACAAGCAGATGACAAATGGGGCCTCACAGAAAGGCTCAGAGGAGACTTAAGTGAGACTAGGAAGTGCTGCTGTATGTATTCCCTCAAAAAAAAGGTCCAGTGACTTACGTAACCCCAATAAAAGTGAGGATCAATAAGATACTTGTGAAATGACAAATAGGCTGACTGAGTAAAAATACAATTTATTTATTTATTCTACAATAATTACCTTTTCGCAGTATTACTCATATTCCTGGCTGGTTTAGCTCAGTGGATTGAGCGTCGGCCTGCGAGCTAAGTGTCGCTGGTTCGATCTTCCAGTCAGGGTACATCAGAGAAGGAAAACTCTGACTCCAAAAAACCTCTGCTGCCTTGCGGCATACCTCTTCTGGGGAAAGGCTAAGGGAGTAAACCCCGACAGAAAATCCGGAGCCGGAGTCCCTAAGGCGGTTTGACGTTGTAGTCAACACCGGCAACTCCTGCGGCGCACCTGAAGCCAAGCTGTATCGACTCCGTCTTTCCCTTGGATCCTTCAGCTGCGAAGAGAGGGGGGGTCTGCTGCATGGGCAACAGCAGACCCTCCATATCACCCTGCCCAGGCTCTGTAGCTTCAGCTCCACTGGAGAGGACACTCCAGCGTCATCGCAAGATGTCAATTCAACACGGGAGGAGACAGATGCCGTGTCACTCCCGAGTCGGACTGCACAGCCATTCTCGGCGGTGCAGATAGACACTTAAGAAGCTACACCATCGTCTCTCGAGACGGACGGCTGCCGACGACGACTCATATTCCTGTGTATGTTTGACAAGCCCTACCACAATGTTAAACAAGTACACATAGAGTCTGATGTACACAGTGTGTACTTTCCTCTCTCAGTCCCAGTCCTTAATGGATATGTTCGTATAGCAGGTGCTCAATAAAATTTGGGAATACTCCTCCAATTTCATTCTCCAGAAAAGATGGAAAACTCCTTGATGGACAATATATTTCCAGACTACATCAAGGACTCCTACAAATCAATAAGAAAAAGACAAATAACTCAAAAGAAAAACAGGCAAAGGCTATGGACCATTTCACAGAAGAGGCAATAAAAATAGCAAAGACATGAAAAGATTCTGAACCTCACTGATGAATGGGAAAATGCCAGGCCAAAGAAGATACCACTTTTGACTCATTATATTAGTAAAACGTGTGATATTATCATGCTACTGTCATATAGATACTTTCATACACTGCCTGTGAAAGTGTAAGTTGGCTGAGCTACCTTCGATGGCTATTTGCCAATATCTATTTGCATCCTGAGTTTAAGGGATTCTGGGTACTGTGCTGGAGCCAGTTCATATCAGCTTGCAAGAGTCAATAGTGTGCATCTCTTCTCAACTTCAAATTTAGTAAGGTCACATCAGAAGTTTGAAATTGGCCATAGGAGAGAACTCACATTGGAAATAGGCAAATACTACAAATGAGCCCCTACCCCCTTTTCTTAAAGACTAATTATTAAAAATTTTTTATACTCCATAGTCTATTTACCAGAGTCTAGAATCTAAAAAGCACAAAACCCATAATATAGCAATTCCAGTTTTCTAAGATGGATTTGCACATGTATACAGAAAGGCATGTGCAAGGATGTTCACTGCAGCATTGTTTGCAATGAGGAAAAATAGGAAATGATGTAAAAATCCACTAATAGAGAATTTTGAAAATCACCAAAATTATGTGTCTGTGGAATACTATGCAGCAGTTGAAAGAAATTAAGTACATATATTTATACTGTTGGAAGGCGCGGTATGGGGTGGGGAGGTATTGGGGATTCAAAGAATGGAAGGTTCTGGTGTTTCTTGTTTCCACAATGTTTTTGGAATGTCCCAGTGCCTATGGTCAGTGCCTCCCTGACTTGAGACATGAGGGGGTAGGAGGGGAGGGTGCCAGCCACTGACACTAGTAAAGCTCTGTTCTGATCTTATGAGGGAAGTTCAGATGAGATTTCTTTCAGTATCTTCTATAGCTCAGGTGTTTCCACTTTTAAGTATTGTCTATACCAGTTTGGTGAGTTGTTGGTCTCTGCAGTACTAATTTGTAAAGTCTCAAGACATATTGTTAAGGGAAAAAGCAATTTGCAGGACAATACAGTATGGATGTACATATATTACAGGAATGCATAAAACAATACGTAAAACCTGGAAAGAGATACTTTCAAGGTGATCACATTGGTTACTGCTGGGGAAGAAGAGGAAGGAACCAGGATGGACCATATCAGTCATAGGGGACTTCAACTGTAATTGTAAGGTTTAAATGCTTCTCAAGGACAGTGTATTTATGTATTATTTGTGTAAAGTTAAAACCAAAACAAAACAGCCTCTTGAAGACAGAAATGTCCAGAAGCTCCCACCCAAAATACCTAGGTCAGTGTCCTTAGCTCCTGCAATGGGAGGCACCTTCTTGCTCCTGGAATACAGTCCCTCCTCCAGTGGCTGGGGCCTCAGGGAATCCCTACACCTCTCTCTGGGCATTCAGGAAACTTTGTGGGGACATCAGCCCTGATTAAAACCCTTAACAGTCCCTGAAAAGATAACGATTCTCCTCCTTTATCTGCATTTATAATTCAACATAAAAATACTATGAAAGTAAAAAAATCCTACAAAGTTACGATTTTTTTCCTATGACTATGGTGATACTTTTGATATTTGAAATTTTTTAAATCTCTCAAAAAACTTTGACTTAGCTGAAAGCATGTGCTTAATTCTAACTGGGTGATTTAGCACCTGGCAATACAAGAATGAAAAATGGAACAAGTCATCAGCAGTCTTCATAGTCCTTTTCCAAGACAAGGATAAGATAAAAGAATGGAAGGAAAGGACAAGAATTTAATCACTGCTTGTCTCATCAAACCAGCTCCTTAACAAGCCATACACAGTTAATTGGCTAAGCTTCCAGGTGCAAAACTAGGCGTGGCGCTTGATCTACAAAGAATGGCTCCTGGTTACTCAGCAACCACTTCTCTCTCGGGGCTCATGCAAGACAACAGAGACTTGCTGGGTCTTGACCTGCCAGCAATGGTTCCTGGCCTGCTCACCCACAGGGGCTGCAAGTTGATTCTCTCAGGGTCAGGTCTCTAGTAAGGAGATTTCTTCAGCTCTTTAGGGACCTACAAAATCAAATTCCCTTAGCTTTTTAATATCTCCTCCCTATGTGCACAGGGAGAGGAAAAGACACTGTTTATTAAACTGTTGCATTATCCTTTCCCATTCGTTAAAATTACAAGCATACACTTTGATGAAGGGAAGGATCAGCTTTTCCACCTGTCTCAGCAACGGAATTGAGTGGGTCTGTTAAGTCTCCCACTGGATACTCTTGGACCCAGATTATCTACTTAATATTTTTTACTTTACTTTCTTCCTGATAGTGGGGAAAAAGATTTTTCTCTAAATTCCCTACAGACCATATTTGAAGTGGGGGCACACTATCCAGCAAATGGCTACATCTGTGAGTTAATGGATCATACAGTAACTTATGAAGTGATTTGCTTTCTTCGAGTTCAGAGATGACCTGGGAAAAGGCACATCTTTGGTCTATGAGGTCCCGCCAGGTGGTCCCTCTGTGCCCAGAGGATTTGGCACCTTACTTCTAGCCTCCACCCTGGCCAGCCAAACTGTCAGACTGGAGCTCTGGGGAAGATTGAAAAGTTATATGGCCTGTCTGCCTTCTTGTCCATTCTTTGACTGGTATTGGTTGATAGCTAATTACAAACCCTTTAGGCAAAGTTCAGTTGTACATTAAGTAACAGCCTTCACCCCCTTTAAGTCTTCCACCACTGAGCTCAGATTTGAGGAAAACAGTGGAAGGAGATTTTTTTTTTTTTTTTAAGGAACCCTCATTCCTTTCCGCAAACTGCTTGGAAGATTTGAATATGAATTTTCATGGGTTAACAAGACAAGGGTTCTTTTTATATATTCTCCTCACTTTTCCTTCCCATTCCAGACTATAGCCCCTGGGGATTCTCTTCAGGAGGCAGGTAAGGGACCCTTGAAAGAACTGCAAACTTCACTTTCCTTCCCATTCAAGCGAGAATGGGCCCACATCTCTGCCACAGAAGCTACAAAAACGGCTTCTGGCCTCAACTCCCCGGGGAGGGAGTAAGCCTTGTGGTTTCTTCAGTTGCGTGTCTGTTAGCAGTCATAGGTTCTCTTACTCCAGCTATGTTTAGCTTTGTTTTGATTGTCTTCCATGGGAACACAACTTTTCTCAGCTCTCCGTTTATAACAACTCATCACCAAGGACCTGAGCCCCAGATGATGAGCTGAATACCATCTGGGTTTTGTAAACATCTACCAAAAGAGAGGCCCCTTCCATGAAGAGATGTGATCCCACTCCTTTCTGGAAATGTGTCCCCTTTCCACCTCCAGATCCAAAGACATACTCCTCTATCCTTCAAAAGTTCACAAGTTGGTACATTTAAAAGCTTTGGCTTTGTCCTGGCTGGTGTGGCTCAGTCGGCTGGGTGTTGTCCCACAAACTGTGGTGTTGCCGGTTCAAATCCCCCAGTCAGGGAACATGCCTGGGTTGCAGGTCAGGTCCCCAAGTGCAAAGGCAATCTCATATATCAATGCTTCTGTCCCTTTCTCCCCACTTCCCCTCTTTCTAAAAATAAGTAATCTTTAAAAAAAAAAAAATATATATATATATATAATTGATTATGCTATTAGTTGTCCCCGTTTTTCCCCTTTGCCCCCCTCTGCCCAGAACCCCCTTTCCGTCCCGCAATCACCCCCACCCCCTTAGTTCATGTCCGAGGATCATGCATATAAGTTCTTTGGCTTCTCCATTTCCTATACGATTCTTAACATCCCATCTATTTTGTATCTACCAATTATGCTTCTTAATCCCTGCATCATTTCCCCCATTCTTTCCTTTACTCCTCCCAGCTGATAACCCTCCAAATGATCTCTCTATCTATGATTGTTCCTGTTCTGCTTGTTTGGTTAGTTTGTTTTTTAGATTCAGTTGTTGATAGTTGTGAATTCATCGCCTTTTTATTTTAATGTTCATAGTTTTTATCTTCTTTTTTTTTTAACTAAATCCTTTTAACATTTCCTGTAATAATGGCTTGGTGATGATGAACTCCTTTAGCTTTACCTTGTTTGGGAAGCACTTTATCTGTCCTTCTATTCTAAATTATAGCTTTGCTGGATAGAGTAATCTTCGTTGTAAGTCCTTGCTTTTCATCACTTTGAATACTTCTTGCCAGACCCTCCTTGCCTGCAAAGTTTCTTTCAAGAAATCAGTCAACAGTCTTGTGGGAACTCCTTTGTAGGTAACTGCTTTTCTCTCGCTACTGTTAAGAGTCTCTCTTTATCTTTAACCTTTGGCATTTAATTATGATGTGTCTTGGTGTGGTCCTCTTTGGGTCTAGCTTGTTTGGGACTCACTGTGCTTCCTGGGCTTGTGTGTCTGTTTCCTTCCCAAATTTGGGGATTTTTCCTTCATTATTTTTTCACATAAGTTTCCAATTTCTTGCTCTTCCTCTTCTCCTTCTGGCATCCCTATGATTCAAATATTGGTACATTTGGAGATGTCCCAGAGGCACCTTATACTATCCTCATTTTTAAAAATTCCTTTTTCTTCTTGCTGTTCTGATTAAATGCTTATTTCTTCCTTATGTTCCAAATCGTTGACTTGAATCCCAGCTTCATCTCTTCTACTGTTGGTTCCCCATAGGTTTTTCTTTATTTCATTTAATGTAAGCCTCATTTCTTACTGGGTCTTTTTTATGCTGTTGCAATATTCAATGAGGTCTTTGAGCATCCTGATCACCAGTGTTTTGAACTCTGCATCTAACAGGTTGGTTATCTGCATTTCATTTCGCTGTTTTTCTGGGGTTTTGTTCTGTTCTTTCAATTGGGCCACATTTCTTTGTCTCCTTAATTTGGCAGCCCTGTGTTTATTTCTGTGTATTAGGTAGAGCTGCTTTACTCCCTTAGTAACATGGCCTATTGTAGAAAAGGCACCTATAAATTGTGTGGGGCAGAGCCTTAGGTCATCGCTTTGTGGCTCTGTATGGGGGTAGGGCTTGGAGAAGGGACAATGCAGCTACCTGGCTTTTGGAGGTTTGCCCAGCACTTGCCCTGTGCAACTGGTGCCCTTCCAGCTGTTGCTCTGGTGCTGAATCCCAGAGGGAATGGGTTTGTGTATGTTTTAAGCCCGTGTGGGCCCTTTAAGCTGAGTCTTCTGAAAATACAGCAGTTTCTTCTGCTGCCCCAACCCCTACTGGTTTTTACAGTAAAAGTTATGGGGATTTATCTTTCTGGCACTGGAACCCTGGGCTGTGCAGTCTGGCCTGGGGATGAAATCGCTCGTTCCCATGGTATCGCTCCTGATTTTTATCCACCACATGTGAATGTGGGACCGCCCATTCTGCCGCTGCCACCTCTCCTCACCACACTACACTGCATCCTCACACCTCTCCGCCCTTCTCTGCCTTTCCTCCCCATCTGGATGAACGTGGCTTCTTTAAATCTTTGGTTGTCTGATTTCCATACAGTTCAATTTTCTGAAAGTGTTGGGTGCTATTTGTTTTGAGGGCTAGTTGTAATTCTTTCTGTGGTTGTGTGAGGAGGCAAAGCATGTTTACCTACACCTCCATCTTGACCAAAAGTAAATAATCTTCTAAAATGTATTAAAAGTTTTGGCTACAATATTGTGATAACTATGTATGGTGTCATATGGACACTAGACTTCTTTATCAAGGTGATCACTTCCTAAGGTACATAAATGTCTAGTTACTATGTTGTACACTTGAATCTAATATCATATTGTATATATAAATGTCTAGTTACTATGTTGTACACTTGAAACTAATATCATATTTTATGTCAACAATAATTGGAAAATAAATTCTTTTTAAAAACTGAAGAAAAAAAAAAGAAAGCAGCTCTGGCTTATAACTTTTTCTGATGACTCCAGTCCCCTCTGACCTTTCTCTTTGCTGAGACTCTCACAGCAATTGTTGTTTGCACCATTTAATTTAGCCCTCTATTTGGAGTGACTTGTATTGCTCATAAACTGCTTCATGTTACTGGTTTCAGCTTCCTAAGGAGACAGCTCCTAACAGTAGTAATGATGGTAATAATAGCAGCAGCAAACATTTATAGATGGCTGACTCCGTGCAGATATTATCTTCCACATGTTAACTCATTTTATTTCTCCAATATCCTACTGAGGTATGTATTACTATAGTATCATCCCTCCCTTTTTTTCCTACAACTGAAGAAACTGAGGCACCAAGATGTTAAATAAGTCTTTCCAGGTTGCACATACTAAATTAAGAAGCCAGGCTTTAACCCAAGTTGAAGAGCCATTAGGTCTCTAAAAGATGTCTTTTACATTAACCCCTAAGTCCTACTTACTCCATAGCACCTAACCCTGTGAATTAATTTATCCTCTCTACTTTCAGATGAGAAAACTAAACTTGCCTGATCCTGTGAACAGCTATGATACAAATCTAGATCTAATGCTTTCTCTCCACCACCAAATGAAAAACATGGACTTGATTAGCTTTGTACCTCAGATGCTCATTGCATGCACAATGGTAGAGACATTTGCAGGCAGGGAAGGAGAAAGAATACAAAGATGCATGAAAGAAGGTCGTAGACAAGGCGGTATACTAAAATGTGGGTGCTGTGATGGAAGTTGTGAAAATTTTGGAGGCACAAAGAGATGAGGTTGGATTTGAGGGATCCTCGGGTTGTCACATAAGGAAATGAACTTAGACTTTTTGCAGTTTTTAACCCAAGGTTTTGTGATAAAAAAAGATTTTGTGATAAACTCTGTTGACCAGAAAATTCAACTAAGAGCACCTTAAGTATTCTGGTTCATTAGTTCCTCCTATGCATAATAATATCCTTCCAATGCGTTATAAAGTGTTGTTACTTTCTACGTTGCCCCAGGTTCCATAAGGAGTGGGTAAATGTGGTCACAGATTGCCTTCTGGGAATTCTGAAACTCCTGACACAATGAAAAATCCAGTGAATATGTGCATTTTTTTCTGGAAAGAGAATCCAAAACTTTTACTGGACTCTAAGACAGTGTCATCCAAAAGTGAAGAACCACTAAAAGGATACTTTGAAGGTATGCCTGAACATATAACTATACATAACCACACACACACACACACGCTTATTTTTGTGTGTAGTGAAAGTGTCTGGAAGGAAACACATCAAACTGTTAATAGCAACTACTTCTGAAGAAAAATTTCTTTTCAAAGCAGAAGGCAAGAGACTCATTTTTGCTCCATAGAATTCTGTACTGATTTAAAAATTAAATAATTAATAATTTTTAATGTGCATGTATTACTTTTATAATTAAAATGTAAAAAAAAAATGTTTTATAGTGCTGTGGGTAGACCATGTTGAGAAAACCATAATGGTGAGAAAGTAGCTGCTATACAATTTATAATAAACATTGTTACAATGAATTAATGGCCAAGAGTTATGCTGTATTCAGCAAGCTTGGGTCATGGCTGCCCAGCTGGGATAATGATAAATTGCTGCCTACTGGGGTACTGTCGATAGCCAGGAAGCCCCATACGGCAGCAGATTCATCTTGCAAATGACACCCAGAGATGGATGCCATTGAACGGAAGGTAAGGTCAAGGCCATCAGAAATAGCATCAGGCTCTACAAAAAGCATCAGCAGTCTCTGCACAGTGACAGGTTTAACATGGATGCAGGCTGCAAGTAAAAATGGACCTCACTGCCCCCAAGGTCACATGTGCATACAATATCATCACTGTAGGAACTGTCATCATCTAAAAACAACGAGCAAGGACAAAGATTTTTTTTTTTTACATATACATATTATTCTTTTGGAGGGTCTGGCTGGTAGAACATAGAGCTGAAAGTACCCTGAGGCCTCTTTCTGACCATGGCCTTGTACGAGTCCTCTCCCCTGTCTGTCCAGATGTTTCCCCATTTTCACGAGATGAGAAAATAGCATCTACCAAAGCCTGAAAATCAGTCATTCTGAGATCAGTGCCAAATTTTTGCCATGGTTCTAAAAATACCCAGAATATGAATCACATGAAATCCCCCAATTTATTTTTATTTTTAACATAAAAATAGTATAACAGCATTAAAGATTTTAACTACTTTCACCTTTCAATCTAAATTTTTACTTATTTATTTATTTAGTTATTTATTTACTTTTAGAGAGAGGGAAAAGGGAGGAAGAGAGGGAGAGAAACATCCAGGTACTAGAGACACATCAATTGGTTGCCTCTCGCATGCCCCCAACTGGGAACTTGGCTTGCAACCAGGCATGTGCCCTGACAGGAAGTTGAACCAGTGATGTTTCATTTCACAGGTTGGCACTCAATTCTCTGAGCCACAACTGCCAGGGCTAAATTTCTTTTAAACTAATAGTTTAATCTCTTGTTCTATTTCTGCCTTCAAATACTTATTATCCCCCTTTCCATTTCTCCCTACTTACATCATGTGACTCAAAGAAACTTGAAACCCTAAAACCAGCAGGAAACAGAAAACTAGCCAAGAGTGAGCAAAAAACGAAACAAAAGGCCTACTGATACAGTATTCCTTCACTTATCGCGGGTATTACGTTCTAGACCCCCCCGCCCCCCCCAGCGAAGTAGGAACCTTACATTTATTCTACTCTTAAGCCTACATAACTTTAACTGTTTGTATACAGTACCACAAAATCCTGGGATATAGCGAAAAATCTGCAATAAATAATTAAATATAATATTTTTTAAAAAATTACGTGATACAGTGAGGCCGTGATATAGAGAGGGATTACTGTAGTCCTTGGTGAGTAAAATGATGTAAATACCCATATTTTGCTATCTGCTCATGTATAAGTTGAGTATTTTATTCTGACAGTATGTGTAGTTAACTAGTAACTTATGTCAATTGGCACCATTGTTTGACAAGCAGGCATAAGCAGGTTCCTTTGTAACAAAGGCTAGCTCAATGCTGCATACAGCTGTGATGCTACGACTAATAATTATGGCCAACCCTAGTTAAGGGAGAATTGACTGCACTTACATAAATATTGGTATTTCTCAAATTTTGAGGTAAAAACTTTGCAACTAGAATTAAGCTCAAATTGATTATGTTCTATTTGGATTTTCTCTTCTGCTGGCAAAATCATCATCTAAAATATTTGAAAATCTTGACTGGAAAGTTGGACAGCTAAGAATTATAACATGGTAATTGTCCTGCAAAGACCCATCCCTGCCAACATCCTATTCTTTTAGAAAAATACCCACTTACTTCTGAGCTGACACTAGATAACTTTCTTCTATATCCTTCCTTTCTCTTTACTGGTTAGATATTTATTGTGCACTTCAGAAAAAAATATTTCCTAACATTCTGTTTAACATTTATTTTGATTTAATTTCTATTTATATACTGAATTCCAAAATTTTATTCAGATCTAAAAAAGAATTTCAGTAACTAATAGCTTGACACAATGGCAGCTATTTAAGATTTCAGAGACTCAATGTCATCCTTGGCTTTTCATTGCCTTCTTGCATTTGGGGGAGAATAAGTTCAACTAAATTTTAAAATACTGTAATTCTTTTAAATCATCATTAAAGTAAGACTGAGGGAAGAGAGAGTTATAAAAAGGAACGGGGAGGATGTAATGGTGGAATTTAGGGCTTCACTGATGAAGCTGATAAGAACCAGAGCTTCCCAGGAAAGCCAGCCCTGAGGATAGGGCCAATCCTTTGCTTACTGATGTTAAATTACTGAAGTCTGGAGTTTCTGTCTGATTTTATTCTGAAAGCAACTCTTGGCTTGCCTGGACTGTTTCTCAACAGACAAGTCAGAGTGCTTATTGCTTAAGCAGGGACAATTTCTACAAGGCCTAATTCAGGCTGAGGATTATTTTTATTTTGCCCCACATTTCCTGAACTCAAAATAAAGTGGTTGTAACCTAGGATTACAGAGGTAGGAAACCTGGTGGAGTCTGCTGGGACCCTTATGCCAGTTTTCTCCTTCCCTGGTTCTTTCCCCAGGGAGATGTCCTGGTTTAAGGAAGTGTTCCTTACAAAAATTTATAAAAACAAGTTAGTCCCAGAAAATACAAAATACCTAATATACAATTAGGCAAGAAGGGGAGTTTTTTGTTTTGTATATAGTAACAGTTTTTCCAATGATCTATGGTTTGGGAATATAATAGAAAAGCCCGTGTCCACTTTTGTGGCTATTACTTTCATAGGATGATCTAAACAGAGCTCTCCCTGTGGGCCCATGGGCTGGCTGTTCCTTTAGGCTTCCACAAACTCTCATTGGAAAGCAGCTAGAGGAGCTCGAGACCTTCGCCCATTGTCCTTTATAAGATTATAAAGGGTCTTAAGTCTGAGAGGGAGGTATTGTTATTTTTTATTGTTAAAATAATTAATTAATTTTAAAAAAAGAAGAAGAATATGAAAGGGTGAGGCAGGAGAGCTTGTATGTACGACCCATGGGCATGGACTTGGGGGGGGGGGACTCTTGTAGGAGGGGGGGTGCTGGGCGGAGGGGAGCAAAGGGGAAAAAATTGGAACTATTGTAACAATATAATCAATAAAATATACTTAAAAAAAAACTCTCATTGGATATGTGAACCAATAATAATGTGGTAGCTACAGTTCTTCCCTCCAGTGACACTGGAATCTCATTATCTAAAGAGATATTGTTTACCTCCATTTTACAGCAGAGACATTATCTAAATTCCTCTGGATCACATGACAGTAGCCCTGGGAACAGAGCAAGTTTTAACAGTTCTTTGGCCAAACCACACTACCCTACCATTTCAAGATGTTTCCTGAAGGGTCCTCAGGGGCTATATTTAAAACCTTCTGGTTATTGTTTGCTAACTGTTGGGATGGTTTTAATCAGGGAGGAAGCCAATATTTTCAGCTTAAGTGCTGGAAGAATTCCTAAAATGTCTCCAAACTTATTTAGGAGAAAATGCTTAAAGAAGAGGGCTTACTCCTGCTCTGGAATAAACTCATTAGAATTGACAGATGATATAACCACAGATCAAGATAACTACATTTTCTGAACACATTATATCCCAAAGGCAACTGAGGCTTCTAAATTTTATAAATATCAGATGACAAAACCTGTTCAACAAGGACCATCGCCTTAATAGACTGGTTGACAGCAGCTTCCTCTTAGAGTAATCTTGGTGTTTCATATAACTTCTTTACTAGGATCTAGTTTTTACACTAGTGTTTTTAAGACATTTTCTTGAAGAGGCTTTGATTACTCAAGTAAAATTTTCTGAGGTAAAAACCTCACATCATCTCCATAGACATTTTTCTCTACCCACAATCCTGACTTGAGGTAAGTGAGGGAGTCCCTCTGCGATGAGGCCAGTTTATTTCTAGGTTCTAGAAAAGCCATGTTTCTCAGTAGCTCAGATCAAACCAGATCCCCTAGACTTGGGCAGAACTAATTCAAATACCTGAATCAGTTATAGAAGCATCTCTGGTTTTACTGATGAGGGTCAGTAAATCTCTAAGCCTCAGCTCAAGATATGTGGTATTTGGTCAGCCTTGTATCTGTATGAGTAAAACGTTCTCTAATTCTTGTATAATTTATCATGTATAAATTCCTAAAATCCTACCCAGGAACAAGCCACCGCAGCAAGGGTTTCTAAAGTTCACCCCAGCCCAGTCCACCTGAATCCAGTCTCTGCAGAGAGGGTCCTGGATGCTTCCTTTTTTGAAAAATGCTGTTAAAGTCAAGTGCCTCTATATGCTGAAGTATAAGAACCCTTGCAGTAGAACAACTATAAGAATAAATGGAAGAAATAAGTCTCAGCAAGCAGAGGCATGCAATATTTGAATTTGAGGATTTAATACTAATTGATGAATAATATTTTTTAAAAAAACACATCAGTAGGGAGGGATCAGGAACTCTTTGCTTCAACAACTCCATCTTCAGCTAGCTGCCTGCATCAATGTGCTCATACTTTCTTCTACTTCTGAGAGCTTCTTCAGGACTTGGTTGACCTTGGCCTCATCAAATTCCAAACACAGAAATTCAGATTCCTGGAAAACATAAAAGGGTATTTTATATAGAAGACGCCCTCAAGATAGCCAAAGCTCTGGATCTGTATCTGGTATGACCCAGCTCTAAAGGACGAGTACCCTTACCCAGAAAGCCTGACTCAAGCCCAGCACAGCAAATCCAGCACACCGCCCTAAATGACACTCCTTCCCTGGGGTGTTTCCTAAATGGTAAGGGGGAATTCAAATGCCAGGTGTTCTCATTATGAGCCACATAAGAAGTTCTTAGAGCTTCTTATCTGTCATCACATTTGCTCTGATAATGATTTTTAAGTAAGTACTTAATTATTGTACTTAATTATTGCTGTTTTACAGATACGACCCTGGGCCCAGAGAGTTTAACCTGTATCACAAAATCAGAAAAAGGCAGTCAGACTGTGAACTCCAAGGTCCATGTTGCTTACACAGTATAAAATAAAAGGAGGATTTGGTTTAGCTGTGTTACCCTGGGAATTAGCCTAATGTGTTATACTACACATTGTGACAAGCGGCAACCACATTCCTTGGGAAGCATCCATCAGATAATTGAAAGATAACCAGATCTTGAAACAGCCCTGAATATTTCTAGGGCTGTTCTACTTGCTGCAAGCCAACTCTCCCAATTTCCCTCAAACACATTCCCTTTATTCACTGTTAAGGATCAGTCAGTCAACTCTATATAAGGTAGATATCAAAGAAAAAGGCCTTTGAAGTATGGCGACAGAAATTTCATGAGCACTAAACAAATCCTAGGTGCACACTCTTGAGAGACAAGAGGAAATTATTTATATCCAAGAGGGACTATATTCAAGATTCTTAAGAACAATAATCACAGAATTTTAGAGCACTATGAATTATTAGAAATTGTATAATCCAACTGCCTTGCTTTTTAGATAATGAAGTCGAGGCTCCAAGCATGTTAAATCGCATGCATATTGTCCATCCCTCTGCTGATGGCAGTCACCAGGTTATCGGTCTTCTCTACATTTTCCTCTGTAAATGCTATGGCATTTCACACCTCTATCCTCAAGGGGGAAGGTAAAGACGACCACAGCTTCTTCAGAGGGAGGGAGTTACTCTGTCATCAGCTGGAAGAACCTTCAGGAGTTAATTCTGAAAGAGTATCTTTGCTGTTGCTAAGCTGCTGTGCTGAGTCTATACTGATGGCACTGAACATTCCCCGGGGGGAAAAAAAAATGCAGAGGAAAAATAAGGGGCCCCTTAGAAGAAAGTCTGCCAAAGAAAGGGAAAGCAGCTTTCCCTGACAGGGAACTTACTCCTCAAACATGTATTTGGGTAGGAGAGGGGAACAGTCTTTCATATATGAACTTAGAAACTGCCAGGTTTTCATTTAGTCGAAAGCAAAAAACAATTAAAAAAAGAAAAGAAGAAGGAAGCTTGCTGTGTTTGAGCTTCAGGAGGAGCAAATTTATAACAAATTAGTTCAGTTGGTTAAATTAAGAACAGATCTTGAATTTGAAAGCTTTTTATTATTTGTTCAATTTCACTAAGATGTTTAGATTGACTTTACAACATTTTAAAACATTTGGCTTTTTGAAACAATGGCCTGGAAAATAATAATTGGCAGAGTGTAACATATATTTAGGAAATTGGCAGAAAAGATGATGTAATCCTTGTTTCACTTCAGTGAGAGAAAGTTTGTTACAATGATAAATTTCCATTAATAGGAGGAGAGATTATCAAGGACAATGCTCATAGAGATAGGGACACCTCAGCAGAGTTTATTAATGAATAGTCAGAATCTTTTCTGAGCAGGGATCATTAATTTATTAGAAGTTTTAGTACTCACATGATTTTTTATTAGCTCTCTTACGTATTAATAAAGCTCAGTTTATTTTTAAAGGAAATCAAGTACTAAAGAGAAATAGCAGAATAAAAGAGAGTCAAAAACTAAACAAATATTTTCTATCCTCTCCTAGACTTTGCCTCTCACCCCTTGAAACAATGCACACTAACAGTCTTAGAAAGACATATATAACCAACCATACATGACTCTTGAAGAAACAGTTTACCGGAAACTGTATTATTAATGCCTACCTTCATCTAGTTATGCCATGAATATTTTATCAGGAATTAAAGAGCCTTTAAACTGGATTTAACACATGGGGCTTTTTTCAAATTTCACATTTGACTGGAGTACCCTACCCAAAGTACATTTAACACACTTGAAAATATCTTTAGAAACGCAGGTGATAACTTATAAAGCCAGAGGGAGAAAGTACAGAGCAATCAGAAACACTAGTTTTTTTTTCAAAGTCATCCACCTTGATCTGGGCCTAAAATGATCATAATAATGAGAGATGACAAGATTAAATTCTGTATTTATATATCTGAGTAAAGATTTAGAACCTGTTTCTTTTCAGTAGTGTAGATACAGCATAGAGTCAGAAAGTGTTTAGCAGATGAAAAAGCAAGCACATCATTAGTAGAACTATGTACCGTACTTTTCACTCCATAAGACGCACTTTTTTCCCCCAAAGGTGGGGGGGAAATGTCTGTGCGTCTTATGGAGTGACTATTGCGTCACAGACCATGATGTTTATTACCTGACCTATCAGCAGTGGCGACAGCTGTTAAAAGAGGAAGCGGTGGGCCCACGTGAAACCCCTGGGGACACTTGAATGTCCCACTTTACTGCTGAATCTCAGGGTGTCTGGTCAGTATGAAGACAGCAAAGAAAGTGATATCAATGACTGTGAGCAACTGAGCTTCATAAATTCTGATACTAGCGATGATGAGTTCTTGGGGTTCCCAGAAAACTAGAAGAGTACTTGAACCTTAAAGTCTCTCATTTGTTAATGACAGTGATGATGGTTCTTAATACCACTGTTGACTGCTGTTCACTTTACACGGTTGATATATTATTGTTATATTTTATTAAATATTTTAGTACACCATTTGGTTCAGAATATTTTTTTCTTACTTTCCTCCTCTAAACCTAGGTGCATCTTATGCTCAGGTGCATCTTATGGCGTGAAAAATACGGTACTTTGCAATCATGTGGACTACATCATTGTATTAAACTCAAGGGTTTAAATAACTTTTAAATTAGAAAAGAAAGCAGAGGCAAACTAGTAAAATATTTTTTCCAAGTGCAAATGCTATAAAATTATAAGAAGAGATCCTTGAGAAATCACCCATCCAAACCAACAAAACAAAAGAAACAAACAAAAAACAAGCTAGCTTTAATTACTTCAGAGAAGGACATCTCACAGATTCCTCAGAAACTCCTTTCTCAGGTAACCACTCTAACATTCTTCACGAAGCTCATGCTTGTCAAGCCCAAGTCATTAATGCTTTATTTGAAGCTCATTTCCTAGCAGGGTCAGAGAGTATAACTGATTATTAATTTATATAATAATTAAAGACTGTTATTAAACAAGTGTTTGGTTTTCCCCATCTCACAGCTTTGTGTAGGATGTCCATTTAGATGACTTCTTTATTTGGCCCGTAAGCATACTCTGAGCAATTGTTTGGTAAGACAATACTGTGATCAAACAACCAGTGGGATCCTACCTAGCTCGCTGCCACTAGGCAAAAACTCTGGAGACAGTTTGGTGGAAAGGAAAAGGAATCTTTTTATTTAAAGTATGTAAAGTTTGAAATAATGGCAGGTTTCTGCCTCAAAGCCTGTTTCCTCTAAGACACTCAAAGAAAATCACCCTGCCACTCTGCCTATTTAGTTCAAGGCTGCACCAGGAACCTCTTCTCCCACCCAAAGGCACCATCCTTTAAGAAATACATGTGGCTTTGCTGGTTTCCAGTCACTGTCAGCTTCAGGCATCCTTTGGAGTCTGCCTCCAGGTGTCCTACTTGCAGCATGCTGTCTGTCCACTTCCTCCTGCCGCTGCCCTCCGGTGCGTCTGTGTGCCTGGCTGAGCAGGACCCACGCAGCCAAGCTCCAGTCATCAGTGCTGCTGCCGCTTCTCATGCAGGGGTAGGGGACAGAGCTTGTCACCTGGCCACGTGGCTTCCAGGACTGGCACTGATTGGTCCACTAAGCCCTGTCCCGCACATTTGTGCAGTGGGTCCAAGGCCTTCACTGGGGTGGAGTGGGTGGAGGATCAGTGACAGGAAAACCACTGCTGACAGCCCTCCTGTTGGAGGAGCATGTGGGCCATGGCAGGTGGCTACCCTGGTGGGAGCTGCTGTTTATGGTCCCCACTGAAGGAGTGCAAGGGTGGAGAGTAGGCAGCCCCCAAGATGGCTTCCCATGTAGCGGAGGGTTGCCCTGTGGCTCCCAGGCCTTGCCAGCCTGAGTCTCCTCCCATCCCCTCTTACCAGCTTAGCGCCTGCTGTACCCCAGGCAGGCCCTGGAGCGCTGGAGGAGAGGTACCTGAATGTTCCCAGACTATACAGTCCTCATGGCCCTGGTCCCAGGAATTCTAGCCCCCCCACCCCCCGTTCCCCCAGCAGCTGGGATAGAGAGGAGAACAAAGAGTGCAGCATTTCCGCAAGCTCCCATTTTTAAAGGATGCCCCCAGAACCCACTGCGCACTGGAAGTAGCTGCGTTGTTGTCCTGGCTGTCAGGGCAACTGTCACTGGTTTGCAGCTGCCATTCCTATGCCATCCTTGGTGCTTCCCTACCCTTAAAAGGACAACTTATTAAATACCTATAGAACCATTTAGAATTCAACATAGAAGAGAAATCCTATAATCTCTTTTCTGTATTATTATAATTTTCCATGCATAATTTTCACAAAGCTTTATTCTCAATTCATTGGCCATATTTAGCATTATAATACAATGTTGGCAAGTTCTAACATGCTGCGGTTTCCTTAAAAATGCTCAAGTTGGGGATACGGTGCCTTAGGATCCTGATGAACGGATACTGACTCAAGAAGGCCACATACAATGCACAATCAAGACTTCCGGCTAAGATGGAGGCTTAGACGGACACGCTCAGTCTCACTCTACAACTAGAGAGGAATACAACTACTTCAAAACAAAAGATAACTAGAAATTCCAGAAAATAAAACTACACGGAAGTCCAACATACAAAGTTATAAAACAGCGGCGCTCTTTGGGCACGTAAGAAGAGCAAAAGTGGGCGGTGCTGTTTGCAGTAGCACCAGGGACAGCAGCAAGGAGAACAATCCCGGCTGCAGTCGAACCCCAGCAGCTTGTGATCCCCAATGCTGGGAAAAGCAGCCACCACATCGCCTCGAACAGTGAGGCCCAGAGGGCAGGAGGACGGATCCCGATCTCCTAGCAGAATAACTGCGGGAATCCATCTTGGACTCCCGCCCCCACACAAAGCGCCACAGCGCTGGGAAATACCTTGCAGATCACCACTGGTCGCTGGGCAGTGACAACAAAGCGCCACAGCGCAGCGAGAAAGGTTGCGGATCGCCGCCGGTCACTGGGTTGTGACGAGTACACAGGCACTGCCCCCTATAGCTGGCCCAAGAAAACAAAACACATCTGTCAAAATGAGGCAGACAACTATAGAAATCCCGGTGGCGCAGCTCACCAGGCAACAGATGAAGAACCTGACAGATGAACAAATAAGAAACCTGTCAGAGGCTCAGTTCAGGGCCATTGTTATCAGGTGGCTTACAGAATTAACAAAAGATCTGGAAAAAGATGAGAAAGAACTGAAAAACACTCATAATGAAAGGAACAAAACCACATACGAGACAGATGGTGAGGAAATAAAATCCAGAGTTCAAATCAACAAACCAGAACATAGAGAAGGAACAGTCAACCAGTGCAGAGAGAGGAAACAGTAAGCAAGGAAAATGATGAGAGGATCAGAAACCTCTGGGACAGCTATAAGAGGCTCAACATAAGAATCGTTGGTTTGCCAGAGGGTGAAGAAGATGAACTAGAAATTGAAAAATTAAGTGAAAATATAATAAAGCAAAACTTTCCAAACTTGGGGAAGGAAATAGACGTACAGGTCCAGGAAGCACAGAGAGTTCCAGAAAAACTAGACCCAGGGAGAACCACTCCAAGACACATTATAATCAAAATGTCAAAAGTTAAAGATAAAGAGAGAATCTTAAAAGCAGCAAGAGAGAAGAAAAGAATCATGTACAAAGGGGTCCCAATTAGACTAACAGCTGACTTCTCAAGGGAGACCCTGCAGGCAAGAAGGGACTGGCAAGAAATATTCAAAATAATGAAAATCCAAAACCTACAACCACGAATACTCTATCCAGTGAAATTGTCATTCAGAATAGAAGGGCAGAGAAAGTGCTTCCAGGACAAAATAAAACTGAAAGAGTTCATTAGATCCAAACCACTATTATATGAGATGTTAAAGGGACTGGTTTAGAAAAAGGAGGATCAAAACTATGAACACCAAAATGAAAACTGCATCACAAGAAACAACAACAGAAGCTAGGGAATTGAAGCAAAGGCAAACTAAGTAGGCAACAAGAGTGGAAAAAGAACTATAGGTATGGGGAGCATATTGGGGGGAGGTCAGCGGGGAGGGGGAGAGGGAGGGAGATGGTACAGGAATTAAGGATCATGGTAGGAGGGAATGGAATAGACAGAGAGAGGTTGAGAAGAACTATATGCACAACCAATGGACATGGACTAAAAGGGGGGACGACTGGAGGGAGGGGGCCACTGGGTGGAAGGGAGCAGAGGGAAGGGAATTGGGACAACTGTAACAACATAATCAATAAAACATATTTAATATATATATATATCAATATAATGGAATAAAACAATTATCAAGCCATTGTATATCTTTTTCCTATAAATTTTAAGTTAAATTTATATTTTTTGTATCTTCATAAAGTTGAATTTCTACGGATGTTTGCTAAGGAAAGCAAAGAGCTTTAAATAATGCTAAAAGGATTGCTTTAATGTTTCTATAGACTGTGAATATAAATGTTGAAACTTTTAAAACTAGTTATAAGAAATGACTTGTTAAAATGTCCTGTAAAAATATTTTTCACATTTATATTGTAAATATATTTCTTATAGGAAGTTATAATATATAATTCACAATCTATATCACTGACTCTTTCTCTAGCTTTATTTATAGTTAAATACATAAGCTTTACTTATGAGTTGGCCAGAATTTGAACACCCTTGTTTTCACTTTTTTTCTAAGAGTAAATTAGTAATAAAATTTGTAACCAAAAAGCAATAAAAATTGAATTTTTTCTATCAACAATAACTTACACTTTGTCAAATTTAAGAAAAAAAAAAAAAAAAAGAAGGCCACATACAGCTGATCAGATTTCATAAGGCCTATTCCCAAGGTTTTCCTTTTGGTTCTGTTACTGCTGATGTGGGCTCTTGGTTCTTGAGTTCAGCAAAGAAAGAATTCAGAGGCAAGAACACTAGTGTATCAAGTTTATTCAGCAAGCAAAGTGAAAGTCATGTGAAGTTAAGAATCAAGAGGACTGCTCAGAGAGCAGCCTTGGCTTTTTTTTTTTTTTCTTTTTTTTCCAAGATTTTATTTTTAGAGAGAGGGGAAGAGGGGCAGAAAGAGGGGGTGAGAAACATGGATGTGTGACAGAAACATCAATTGGTTGTCTCTCACACGCCCCCAACTGGGGACCTGGCCCTCAACCCAGGCATGTGCCCTGACCAGGCATCGAACTGGTGACCTTTCAGCTCGCAGGACAACACCCAACCCACTGGGCCGTACCAGTTAGGGCTGGCTTGGCCTTTTAGAAAGTCACAGAGGCAGAAGAGGTGAGCCAGCTGGGTTGCATGGATTTAAGAAACAAATTACAGAGGCAAAAGTAGGGCCCTTGGAGCATAGGAGAAAGAAAACAATAATACACACCTGAAAGAAGGGATAGGGCCGGGGGTGGGGGTGGAAGTTGGGCAGTGAGAGGGGGTGAGGCACAGGGAGGAGAGGAGGAGAGAGAGAGAGAGGGAGAGAGAAAAAACACTGAGTCCTTTTGTCTTAAGGGTTTTTCATAGGGTCGGTGTCGTGGTCTCTACTGATTGGTCAGCACTAGGGCATGGAGGTCATTGGTCATTGCATCTGGTCCTGACGTCAGCCAGGATGTCGCTTTGTCTGGTTTTGCTGCCTTTCTAGACCTGGAGCTAAAACACAACTGAGGCCTAAATGTTATCTCTAGTTTGATTAAAATTCCTAGGATTATTTGATGCTGATCAGAACCTCACTGTCCTGAGGGCTTAATGCTTAAGGGAGTGGTCAAGCAAGGGAGGAGGAAGTAGGTGAGTCAGGGTCCTGAATAGGGTAAGTCTGAATCAGCTGTCTCAGTGTCCTCATTCCACTTGCCAAGGAATTTTCCTGGCTTCTTACTATCCTGCTCAGTTTTATTTATTGACACAAAGGGACTCTTAGCTGAGCAAAAACTTTAGTCATGAGGTCTATCCCCCTAGTTGCACTATTTCATAAACTTCAATTAACCCTCTGATCTGCTGCTCTACCCACTCTGTGTGTTCTGTGTTTAACAACAGGAGAGAGAATAAGAACATGTGGTAAAGGTCAAAACTGGCAATAGCTTCTTAAAGAGCAATTATATAATAAATACCCAAAAGTTTTGAACACTGTCCACCAGGGAAATTCAAAACATCTACATAAGTAAACCTGTGTTCACCACTCATTCCCATACTTCCTATGGCTTTCTCAGAACTATCGTGGATACTGTTCCCTAACTCCTTCAGGAGATCTCAAATAGCTTCTCTGTGGCAAAGGACCTTCCAAGTTCCTTCCTTAGGAACCATTTACCCAAAATTAAAATTTTATAGTACCCTGAAAACTGTGATTATTCTCCACTTGTCCTTTCATATCTATTCTCCACCCTTCTCTGCTTTATTCCATGCCCTGTTAAGCTGGTCTCTCACCCCTTGTTTTCTGGCTTAGAGCTGGGTTCAGGCAAGAGGAGAGAGAGGGAAGGATATTTATTTCCAAATCCCCACTTCTTCCTCTCTACCATTTCCAATATTTGCTATGTGGGTGTGTTGTTTCTTCATTTCTCACTTTACTTTCTGGCCTCAATCACTAGTTCAGTATAAACATAAAGATGAGCTTTTTCAGACTGCCGAAGTACATACTCACCCAATAAAAACTCCAAAAATGAGCAAAGCAAGGCTTTTCATCATGCTTAAGTTGGTAGAAAGGCTTCCCTTCAAGTGTAAATGACAGGATAAATCAGAACTAGTATTTTATTTTTTTCCCTTATCATTTGATGTCAAAATCTTATATAGTAGCACTTTGATATTAAAGAACAACAATAACAATAGCAATAACAACTGTGGAAGGTTAGATTTCATTAAGAATTTGCATCAAAGATCTTAATACCATAAACATGGCCTTATCTCTATCAATAACCTGTTCTTATAGCCTATATCTAAAACAAGGGATAGCTCAGCTGTAGCTTAAAACAATACTTCAAAAAAGAAAACTGGTGATTTTTACAGGCCATTTTTATCCTAAGGAAATCCTCATTTCAAATATAAGAACCAACAAGTCCTACATCTATTGTGTAAAGAACAGGCTAACCCAATTTTCCAAAAGGGAAAAATAATTTTACTGTAAATCACAAAGCAAATCATCCTACTGAGGGTGAAAAGAGACTGAAATCAGACTCTTTCGGAGCTCTAAAGCTGCAACTTAATGACTAAGTAAAATGACTCACCACAAAACTCAAGAGGTGTCCATAATGTTCTAAGAATGATGTGAGACTAAGATAGGGTCTCCAAGAACTAAAACAATTTACTATAATAAACGAAAAGAGCAACATCTAAGCACATACCAGGTGCTTTCAGAGCCAGACCAGCTTCTAGAGGAAGTGTTTTCCATATTCCCACAATCTGCTAGAAAGGGGCAGGGTATTACCAGTGTAGTATAAAAGCATTAAAAATTACTAGACAGCAAGTACTGAGTTTTCTGGAGATTTTTGTGAGAACACCTGACAACAGAAATTAAAGTGCTTTAAGTGTTTTTAAAAAAGCCCCCCCACTGCCATAAATTCTATTAAAAAATAAACTCTATGGGAAAATACACTTCTAATCAGTTAACTAGAAACGCAAGGGTGAAAAGAGACACTGGGTATCTAGGAAGTTTCAAACCTACCACTGATGTTAATTCACTGTTAACGAAAGCTGAGACAACTAACTTCAACTTCACCAGTGACACACACATTTTATATAAAAGTGGCAAAAGTTTTAAGTAAAATAACATCAAATCTTAATTATTCATAGTCCTATATGTGTCTCTGCTGCTTCACTTCTTCCTCCTTTTTTGGTCCATCTTTTAAGTTATTTCCACAAAGTGAAAAAAATAATTAAACTGGTTAGACTAAATCAGAGCAGCTCTGAAATATGTTTTACAGAAAAGGAGATTATAGCTATTGGGAGAAACTTTAGTCCTGACTTCTCATAACTACTTTTGAAAATCATACCCATATAGTGTAATTTAAGTCAAAAAGATCTTCTTATTCCAAATATTTCATTTCGTAACCAGAACTATTGTTCTCAGCCTAGACAGCTTTAAAACATAACTACTCCCAGGAGAGGTATTATACAGTTATTAACACCTTTCTATTACTTAAATCAGGAGATTTATTTTCTTCCAAGAGGAATAAACCCAGGTAGCCTACCTTAAAACACAAGGTACTTATTGTAAGGGGTAAGGAAATGGTGACTCAAACCAGTAGAAAATAATTAGCAGCAAAGGACAAATGTAATTAAATCCTGAATCAGAGGGTCTCCGAGCCAGAGTTAACAGTATCAGCACACAAGTCAGGAAGGGGGCATTCCGCAGCTCAGCACAAAGCTTCTGAGGACAAAGGATATCTGAGACCAAAGTGGGGGAGATACTCATCACCAAACACCTGGAAATGGGAAAATGTAGCTAGACAGCCCAGCAAACAATATAGGAACATTTCAAAGAACAGCTGGAGACAGACCTATAACCAGATCACCCTGAGTTAATTATCACTCTCAGTTAATTTAGTGAATCATGTTAGATTGTAACTCCGGAGTATCCAGTATGGAAAAACTCGGCAGAAAGGGGGCTTTACTCCCATTAGGATAAAAACAGCCAGCTCCGCCCTTTCGGCGTGCACTTTTGATTTGGCTTTTTGGCTGCGCCCAGAGGTGCAGATCTGTGAATAAACAACTGCCTTGGCTACTGCTGAAGTCTTGTGTCCCAGTGTTTTTACTGTGAGCGTTTCTCACACTACCATTAAGAAGTATAGATAGGGTACAAAATATAAAGGAACTAGGAAAATAACAAAGGCAAATCCTTCCCCTTACCCCATAACCCATATCAGATGCACAGACCTGTAGGTGAAGTATATTAAAGTAACTCAGATCCCTGATCCATCCTCTCCATGTCTTTCTAATCACCTGATCACAGAAGTTGCCAGGCACCAGGGAAATCTAGGGAATCTTACAAAGGGAGCACTGGTAAGATAATTTCAATGAAAATCAAAGGATGAATTTACACACAAACACAAACATATCCTTCCTATGCTGTGCCTTCATTTTTATCCGCAGACTCAGGGCATGTAAGCCATCAAGGCAATAAGATTCCAAGAACACTGTTCACTCAAAGCTGTTTGAATTTCTAAGAGAGAAAGCGGGAGTATGCCAAGAACAGGACCCTGAGATTTTTTTGGTTTAAGATTTCTTAGATGGACAAAAAGCTAGAGCCATGATTTATAAGAAAACTATACATGCTTGTCCTGCCACTATGTGGTCAAAAGGAACATGAATTTTGGCCCAGGCAACCCTGACTTGTTTCTGAAAGGGAGGAAATAATTTTGATCTTGCAAGAAGGAGCAGTTCTTTCGTTGGCTGAATGATGTTGCTAAAAGAACACTATCACTATCCTCCCCAACTCCCCCCCCCCCCCACCTTTCCCACCTCGGGCCCCAGAGATTTCAAAGCAGCCTGACATTATTCTGCTCCCCATTACAGGTCAGTGGATAGTGGACTGTAGAGGTACCATCAATCTTCATTTTCTCAGTAGAAAAGAAAACAAAAGAAACTCACAGACGATGGCTAATTATGCAAAGACCAGAATTCCCAGATCTTTGATTTAAACTGTTGCCCACTAACACATCTGACTCTGAGTTTGGGCACTTTAAACATGATTAGTGTAGTACATGTAACAGAGTAGATGGAAGCGGATTAAAAATGCCAGGTTTTATGCTGATTTACATAATACCAAGACTTAAGCATTTACAAAGATACTTCAGAACCACCCAACAAAAGAAAATAAAATGGAGACAAGTTACATAAACACAAAAGGCTAACACAATTAGATCATTGGCTGATTTCTGTGTTTGTCAACGTGCTCCAGTTCATATTATGACTTTTCATTTTTGGCAGGTTTAATGTTTAGCTATTAAGATCTTCTGTATTTTGAAAAATTTAGGCTGAAAAACATTTGGGTAGAAAACTATTTTTAGGTGCTTTGGTTGGATCTGCAGAAAATCATACTAGCTTTTGGCTAAGAACTAGCTCCCACGTGAAAATGGACAAAGAACCAAAAGAACAATAGCTAAAAAGCTGAAAAGGCAAACTACACTGAAGGAGGGAGAAATTTCACTTCAATCTTAGAAAAATCAAATGACAAAACTCTAGCACTTGGAGGGAAAAGTGTGTTGCTCATTTTAGTTTTGAAGTTCGAATTGGTGCCTTCCTCATTCCTGATGAGGTACGTTCCGGAGCAAACTCATTTGCAAACAACTTTGACAAACAAACTAAAATATATTTACATGACAGGAAAAGAGGAGATTAAAAAAACAAACAAAAAACTCATCTAGAGTTGCTTGTTTAGGCAATATCACCTGTTTAGGCAGGTACAAAGTATGCAATGGCCTTTGCTTTCTGGGGTTCTTGGTAATGTACAGATTAAGATGGGGGGAACATCTTAATATATCCCATAAAAAGATAGGAATATGGCAATGAATGACAAACTCCTTGGCAGGGGAGACATGGTGCTAATCAAACCAATTCTGGGATTGCAGATTTTCTCCAACTAGAGCGATTACCAACTTGCTCTGCCAACAGCACCATCTCTCTGTTCCCAGCTTTCTCATTGTGGTTTCTTTTAAGTCACTAATGACAGCATAATTAAGCAGAAATAGGCATAGCAAGAAAGCAGCATTTCCCTTGGCCCTTCTCTGGAGGAAGCAAATAGATAAAGAGGGCAAAAGTGGAAATTACTAAGAGTAGGAGTTTCAAATTCAGAAAATGCTAATTGAGGGTTAAATTTTTTTCTTCTTCTGGGGTTATGGGGAAAGGGGAATAATTTTGTTTCATTTCCAACAATTTTCAAATACAGTCACATTGTGAGGTACTACTAGGGGTTGGGACTTTAACATATCAATTTGCAAAGGAGACTATTCAATTCCCAGTGCCTGGAGGATCCTGTGTTTATCAAGCATCTGCTGAGTGTTTGCAGTTAATGATGATCACACACATGATTTTAGGCTTGCTGTTCAAATCTTACAGACAAGAATTTCTAACAGTCCAACCCCCACACCCCCCCAAAAAAGGGGATTCATACAAAAAACTATCTGAGGATTGCTCAGGTCTGCCAGCACAGTTTGGCAGAAGCCATATCTGGCTTCATCCTCATTGAACTTGATTTTTTTTAAAATAATTCACTTATTTATTTGTTTGTTTATTGTTAGAGAGAGGGGAAAAGAGAGAGAGAGGGAGAGAAACATCACTGTGTGGTTGCCTCCTCACTCGCGCCCCCAACTGGGGACCTGACGCACAACCTAGTCATGTGCCCTGACTGGGAATTGAACCAGGGATACTTGGTTCGCAGGCCGATGCTCAATCCACTGAGCCACAGCAGCCAGGGCTTGAACTTGATTTTAAAATGTAATTTAATCTACGGGGCTGCCAGAATAAAAGCTGCCAGGAATAGGATTGGAAAATGTTTTTTTAAAAAACTTTCATAATCCTCACTCCCAGAGCCTATTATGCACCTTGCCTACCATGCTCCGTCCCAACATCCTGCCCCGAAGACTGACTCATGGTCTGGCACACCATTCTATGATAGAACATGGGGATGAGGGAAAGAGAAAGGATCTGTAGTCACTGCATGAAGTTAGTCACTAACCTCCCTAGCTCAAATGACTTAGTGCAAACTTCTGGAGGTAGCAGAAGAGAGGAGACTGCGTTTTTATGATATAGGGTTGAATTCTAACATCACTTAAATTGTTTGGCCTTTGTTCACATGCAATAATCAACCCTCACATTAACCCAGTGCTTTACAGTTTAGAAAACACTTTCACATGCATGACCTTATCTGATCCTTAGAACAGACAGTTAACTAGAAAGAGTCCAAGCCTCAGGTAAGCTTCTTTGAACACCTGTAGAACTCACAGACCTGGTCAATTTGATCCAAAGTATATCTTTTCATCTATATTTGGCAGGAAGACTTTATCAGATAATGCAATGGATTTTATGGGTTTTTACATACTTCTGATCCAATTTATGTGGGAAGAGAGTCCACAAATCCAGAAACTAGAGATTAAAAGTTCAGTCCTTTGCAAAAAACAGAGCAGGTAGTCAGGTCCTAACTGGAGAAGAAATAGACTTCCTTATTTGACCACCATTCGTTCAGTAAAGTTTGGAATCAGTGGAGGGAATACAAAAGTTTGAGGGGGATTCAAAGATGATTGCTAGGCTCTGGAGAAAAATGAAATGCCACAATTTAAAAAAAGTCAGTCTGCAAGAAAGA
This sequence comes from Furipterus horrens, assembly GCF_987537825.1. Classification (NCBI taxonomy): domain Eukaryota; kingdom Metazoa; phylum Chordata; class Mammalia; order Chiroptera; family Furipteridae; genus Furipterus; species Furipterus horrens. The sequence goes on along the minus strand of NW_028327176.1, from coordinate 42,931,631 downwards.
AGTAGGAGAGATTCTGGGAAAAGTAACAAATCTGAAGACATAAGCAAATTCAGAGGGAATCAGAAATTACAATAATAATATTAGTAACAATGATAACTAACAATGGCTAAGATTTACTGAACACATAAAAAAATGCCAGGTATTACATTAAGTGCTTTACATGCATCATTTAACATTAGTGAGGATAATTTTATACCATTTTATAGATGACAAAAGTGAGGAAGAATTATCAACTTATGTCAGGCCACAGGTAAGTGCCAGAGCCAATTTTAAACCCAGAGCACTTAACCATTTCACAATCCTGACTCACCTTCATATATAATATAAACATCATCAATAGGCACTAAGTATCCACATGTGAAAGCTCTTCTAGGATTTAGTTAACTTTAGCAAAGACTCCAAGGAAAGTTGAGTGCTGACAGTATGATTGATTACCTGAAGTCAATCTAAAGTGGCCTATAAAAACATTTGGATACTACTTTCTCATATATGTGAGCAGTATTATTTCTCATGTGCTATACAAATACTTGAAGGTTAATTAGCAGTATAACTAAATAGTAATGCTGCCAGTCTCCTTCAGACAAATAATAAAACACACACACACACACACACACTTAAAAACAAAACATTTGGATAGGCAATAAATACATCCTGGTTGCATAGAAAGATTTCTAGCTTTATTTTAAGTGTAATGGGGATAGTACATCTAAGTTAATATATGCATGTGACCCAGGCAGGGAAGCAAACCGTAGAGACTAAATTCTTATTATGAGAAAGACAGACTTTTACTCCCTTTCTCTTTTTGTGTGTTTGAGATGTTGTGGGGGAGGGATGGGCAGGGAGAATTCAGTTACAGTGGTACCTCAGTACTCACTGTTAATTTGTTCTGGAACTCGTGAGAAATGCAGAAACCAGTGAGTACTGGACATGATGAGTGATGAAGCATTTTCTCTTGCAGGGCTGCATTGTGACTCATACAAGTCCTAGCAAGTGCAGCGAGTCTTGAGCAAGCACCAAGTGCTGAAACACTTTTTTCTTGTCACAATGCAACAAGTGCAGCGTTTGACAAGTTCTGAAGTCACACCAAGGTGTGACTGTATATACATAGCTGCTTGTCCCGTCGCCAGGAGTTGGACACAGAAGTTTATCTTTGTTGCTCTATGGACTAATGTGTAGAGCTCCCTGAGACTCTTTCTCCCACTAACCCAAAACACAGTCATCAGAACCCAAATACCTTGCTTCAACATGGGATTTTTCCCATCCATAATCAGAAGGAATTCCCAATTCTACCTTGTTTTCTAACCTAAGAACACCAAATTATTCAACTTGAAAAAAATCAGATCAGCATTTATAGGAATTTTTCAGTGTAAAAAAAGATAAATACATTAAATTGTGAGTTTAAACTTTTAACAGCCTTCATATTTGGCCCATACCTGTTCTCTGGCCAAGCCAATGATAAACTTGAATAGGTAAAGGGAAAGACAGCTCTTGATAATGCCCCAAGTAGCATAGTTCAGTCATACATAATTGCCTGACTAAAAATGTAAAGAGAGTGCAGGCAGCCATGTCGTCGTCGTCGGCAGCCGTCCGTCTCGAGAGACGATGGCGTAGCTTCTTGAGAGTCTATCTGCACCGCCGAGAACGGCTGTGCAGTCCGACTCGGGAGTGACAATCCCTGCCGCACTTGTTACAGGTGAAGGCAGATGGCTGTTGTTGCTGCTGTTGACGCTGCTTCCACCTCGATCTTTTCTGGACCGCCTCCTCGTTGCGCGCAGCCTCTGCGCGTGATGTACCTTGCCTGACCGAGAGCCTCCAGGCTAGGCGGTCGTCTGCTTGAACTTCCCATGTGTTGAGATTGATGAAGCATTGTGTCATGTCCTTTTTGCAGATGTCTTTGAACCGCAGTTTTGGGCGCCCTGTCATCCTCTGGCCTTCTGCTAGCTCGCCGTAGAGGAGGTCTTTGGGAATACGGCCTGCATTCATTCTTTTGACATGGCCGAGCCACCTGAGGCGTCTCTCACTAAGAACTACATGCAAACTGCTCATGTTGGCTCGCTTCAGCACCTCGGTGTTGGGGACCTTATCCTGCCAGGCGACATGCAGGACGCGTCGCAGGCACCTCATGTGGAAGCTGTTGAGTTTCCTCTCGTGCCTTGCGTAGGTGGTCCACGTCTCGCTGCCATAGAGGAGAGTGCTGAGTACGCAGGCTTGGTAGATGCGCAGTCTGGTTTTCTCAGTGAGGCTGGAATTGTTCCATGCTCGCCGGTTCAGTTTGGCCATAACTGTGGCTGCCCTGGCGATTCTCCGATTGACCTCCAAGTCGACTGACAGAGAGCTCGAGATGGTGGACCCGAGGTAAGTGAAATCGTTGACAACCTCCAGGGTGTATCCGTCGATGGTGATGCATGGGGGAGTCCCCGTGCCTTGAGCCATAACGTTCGTCTTCGTCAGGCTGATGGCTAGTCCGAACTCCTTGCATGCGTGGGAAAGGCAAGTGACTAGCTGCTGGAGTCCCTCTTCGGAGTGTGATGTCAAGGCTGCGTCGTCGGCGAAGAGCATCTCACGGATGAGCACCTCTTTGACTTTGGTCTTGGCTCGTAGACGGGTCAGGTTGTAGAGCTTGCCATCGGATCTGGTGTGAATGAAGACACCCTCGCTGCAGTCCTTAAAGGCGTATTGGAGGAGCATGGAGAAGAAGATTCCAAACAGCGTAGGCGCGAGGACGCAGCCCTGCTTTACTCCGCTGCTGACTGGGAAGGCCTCAGAGGTTCTGCCGTTGTAGGACACCGTGCTGTGCATGTTGTCGTGAAAGGACATGACCACAGCAAGCAGATGTGGTGGACAGCCAATCTTCCGTAGCAAGCTGAAGAGTCCGCTTCGACTGACCAGATCAAACGCCTTTGTGAGGTCGATAAAGGCGAGGTAGAGTGGTTTATGCTGCTCGTGACACTTCTCCTGCAGCTGGCGTAGGGAGAAGATCATGTCCACTGTTGATCGGCCAGCTCTGAAGCCACACTGGGACTCTGGGTAGACGCGGGAAGCAAGGGTCTGCAGGCGGGCAAGAGCGACCCGGGCGAATACTTTGCCGACGACGCTGAGGAGAGAGATGCCCCGGTAGTTGTTGCAGTCGCTGCGGTCTCCTTTGTTCTTGTACATGGTGATAATGTTGGCGTCTCTCATATCCTGGGGGATGTAACCCTCCTTCCAGCAGAGACAGAGTAGATGGTGGAGCGGCTGTAGCAGGACTGGTTTCCCGCTCTTTAGGATTTCTGGAGGGATTCCGTTGCTTCCTGGTGCTTTCCCGCAAGCGAGGCGGTCGATGGCTTTGCCGAGCTCTGCCGCAGTAGGTGGGGTGTCTAGCTCCTCCATGACTGGTAGGTCTGGGATGGCGTTAAGAGCAGTGTCTGTTACGGTGTTCCTCGTCGCGTACAGCTCGAGGTAGTGCTCGGTCCACCGCCGCATTTGCTGTTCCTGGTCAGTGATGACCTCACCTGTCTTGGACTTAAGGGGGGCGATCTTGGAGGGGATTGGGCCTGTTGCCTTCTTGATACCCTCATACATTCCTCGTGCGTTGCCTATATCGGTGGCTTCCTGGATGCTTCTGCACAGGTTTAGCCAATAGGTGTTGGCACAGTGGCGGGCGGTCTTCTGGACTTTGTTCCTGGCAGCCCGTAGAGCTTGAAGTGTACTGGGAGTGGGCGTGGCCTTGTAAGCCAGTAGGGCCTTCCTCTTAGCCTCGATCACGGGTTCCATTTCTTCCCAGTGAGCCTCGTACCAGTCAGCGTTCTTCCGCTCTTTCTTCCCGTAAGCAATAATGGCGGAGTTGTATATGGCGTCGCAGAGACGTGGCCAATTGGATTCGATAATGTCATCTGCCGCCATTCCCTCGCCGAGTGCATCTTCCATCCTGTTGATGAATTGCTGGGTCTTAACTGGGTTGCTGGCACAACTGGTGTTGATGCGTGGGCGACCCTTCATCTTGGAGTGGTGCAACCTCTTCGGCATTATGCGCACCTTGCTTACCACGAGGGCATGGTCCGTGTCGCAGTCTGCACTGTGGTAGCTGCGGGTGAGGAGGGTGCTGCCAATATCCGTTCTTCTGGTGATGATGAGGTCAAGCTGGTGCCAGTGGCGGGAGCGGGGGTGCCTCCATGACACCTGGTGGATCTCTTTGCACTTGAAGAATGTGTTTGTCACGCACAGGCCGTGGTGACACAAAAGCTCAAGCAGTCGCTGACCATTCTCATTGATCTTTCCTCTCCCAAAGTTTCCGAGGCAGGTGGGCCAGGCCATGTGGTCGGCTCCTACTCTTGGGTTGAAGTCTCCAAGGAGATAAAGAGCGTTACTTCTGGGGATCTTGGATAACGCTTCGTCCAGTGCATGGTAGAACTGTTCTTTCTCTTCGGTGGTGGCGCAGAGGGTTGGGGTGTACGTGCTAAGAATGCTGACTGGGCCGAAAGTTGTTGACAATCGGAGGGTAAGTAATCTCTCTGTGCCTCCTGTGGGTGGCTCTATGGAGTTAACAAGCATGTTCTTCACAGCGAACCCAACACCGTGCTGTCTTGGTTGGTCCGGAGACTTCCCTTGCCAGTAGAAGGTGTAGTTGGTTTCTCTGATAATTCCGTTGTCGGCCAACCGGGTCTCCTGTAGAGCCGCAATGTCGATGTTTAGTCGTGCCAGTTCCCTGTCGATGACGGCGGCTTTCCTGGCATCATTGATCCACGGAAGGTCTGCAGTAAGTCCGGGACACATGGTCCTGATGTTCCAGCTAGCAAGGCGAAGAGCTGGAGGCTTCTTTCTTGTTTTTTGCTTGGAATTGCCTGGTGCGAGTGTTTTGTGGCCCACTTTTCGAGAGACGCCTCTCTGATCCCCACGCACCCAGTGGGGCAGGTGAGCCATGGCGAGACGGCACCTAATTGGCTGGGGGCTGCCCAGCTTGAGGCGGGCGGTAGCTGTCCAGTGAGGTGCGATGACCTCTCCCACCGTCAGAGGAGACCCCTGGCGCTCGTTTCCTTCGCCAATCGGATGAGCTTATAACCGGTATCTGTCTCCTCCCGTGTTGAGTCGACATCTTGCGATGACGCTGGAGTGTCCTCTCCAGTGAAGCTACAAAGCCTGGGCAGGGTGATATGGAGGGCCAGCTGTTGCCCATGCAGCAGACGCCCCCTCTCTTCGCAGCTGAAGGATCCAAGGGGAAAGACAGAGTCAATACAGCTTGGCTTCAGGTGCGCCGCAGGAGTTGCCGGTGTTGACTACAACGTCAAACCGCCTTAGGGACTCCGGCTCAGGATTTTCTGTCGGGGTTTACTCCCTTAGCCTTTCCCCTGAAGAGGTATGCCGCAAGGCAGCGGAGGTTTTTTGGGATCAGAGTTTTCCTTCTCTGATGTGCCCTGACTGGCAGCCATGTACACTGTTATAAATAAAAATAAGCAAACAAATGATTGGTAAAAAGTAAATAATGCTTGCTCTACTTTGTAGTCTATCTTTTTATGACAAAGAACACTGTGGGATAGCTCAAGACATGGCCCCTCCACCTCAGAGAACAGGTGGCTGCCTGGACAGCAGCCATAAGGAACAAGAAAAACAGCCTGTACCTAGAGTCCCAGGCTTCTCAAGGCCCCTGTGTTTATCACAACCCTGTAGCATTTTCACATGCACTACTGCAGCTCCCTCCTCACTATCACTGTTCCCTCCTTAACCTATAAGTAGCACCAAGGCTAGAGAGGTAGGGTATGGCCACTCTCACCCCGATCCACCACCATCAGTGCACTTCCCTATAATATGGGTAATAAATGGCATGTCCATAGAATGTTCACATCTGCTGGTCCTCCAGGTGATTTCTTTTGGAATATTATTAATACAAATGCAGGGTAGCTCCCTGGTTTGGAGCTCCTGCATTACAAACACATTTATCACTCTATTAAAGATTATGTCAATAATCCAAAAATATGAATTACCAATGAGGCATCATTCAACACGGGAGGAGACAGATACCGTGTCACTCCCGAGTCGGACTGCACAGCCCGAAGCTACACCATCGTTTCTCGAGACAGACGGCTGCCGCCGCCGACGAGTTCTTCTCTATACTGAGGTTCACTTATTGCGGCCTCACTGTATCGTAGAATTTTTTTAAATATTGTATTTAATTATTTATCGCAGATTTTTCGCTATATTGTGGGAGTTTGCGGTACTGTATATGTATGTTGTTAAAGTTATGTAAGCTTAAGAGTGTAGAATAAATGTAAGGTTCCTATTTCGCGGGGGGCGTCTAGAACGTAATACCCGCGATAAGGGAGGGAATACTGTATTTTGAAGAAAAGTGAAATACTGGGTTGGACAAAAGTTTGTTTACTTTTTTCTGTATAATGGCTCTAGTAGTGCTTAGTAGTCTTAACTTCATTCAAAACAATTTTGTTGGCTTTACTGTGATAGCTGTCATTCAAAACAATTTTGTTGGATTTATTGTGACAACTGTCTTATCAGTGTGCATTTAAAAGCAACATCAAAACTGGTGAATTTTTGTGTAGTCACTTTAATATTGACGATGGAAGAAAACAGGCAACATTTTCGGCACATTATGCTTTATTATTTGCAACTGAAATGCAAAAAAAGATTTGTGCAGGGTATGGAGAAGGTGCTATGACTGATAGAATGTGCCAAGAGTGGTTTGTGAAGTGTCTTGGTACTATTGACATTTTGGCCAAACAATTCTTTGCTGTGGGGCTGTCTTATGCATTGGAAGATGTTTAGCAGCACCCCTGGCCACTAGAAGCCAATTGCAGGAGATACCCGACATACTCAGAATATACAAATCAATCAAGTTATTGGTGAAAATGAAAATGTGCCTTTTATTTTATGAAAAGAAACTAAACAGACTTTATGGCCAATCCAATATGTTCCATAATGGAATTATAAGAAAAACATCTTGACATTATGACATATATTTCCTTTGTAAAATTGCGGTCTATGTTTATCTCCTTAATATGGCTTGTCAAATTCTTTGCCAATGGAGAAAGGATGAATACAGGTCCTTAACTCCTGGCTGAGTTGGGTTTTAACCATGCCTCAGCTGGGTTTTGCTGGTTCCTGAAGAATTTTAAACAAATTTGTAGACTATAAGGCACTTAAAATGTTTTGTTACATCATTTCAAGTATACAGAAAATATGACAAAAATATGACTTTCTTATACTCTTTTTTCAGATGAACCATTTGTTCAATTGTTAAAATTTTGCCACATTTGCTTTGTCATTTCTTTCTCTATCACACAACCACTTGAGAGTAAGTAGGAGATATCAGACCCTTTTATCCTTAATAACTTTAGTATGTCCTTCCTAAAGACAAGGATATTCTTTTGTATGGTCATGTCATCTAATCCAGTCCATATTCAAATTTTACCAAATGCCCCAATATTGTCCTTTATGAAGTTTTTTCTTGCTCCCACATCAAATCCACACACATTTAGATGTATCTTTAGTCTCCTTTAATCTGGAAAGGTTTCTCAGTCAGCCTTTCTTGTGTTTATTGAACTCTACATTTTTTATAATACAAGCTAGTTACTTTACAGAATGCCAACTTCGGTTCGTCTGATGTTTCCTCATAATTAGATTCTATGTGTGTGTGCACATGCCTAATCTATTTACTCGTTATAGCTCCAGTGATTAGTGAACACAGGCTTTGAAGTCATACAAACTTAAATTCAAATCTAAATCAAAACACCACTTTTGAGCTGTGAGACTGTCTAGGTTTTAGCTTCCTAATCTGTGAAATGATGATTTAACAGATTTAACTGGTAAGGCTGCTGTGAAATTTAATGAGATAATGTATCTAAAGCAATTTAACACAGTTTTTTGGGAGTGGGCAAAACTGTATTTTACACCTCTCTGATTAAGTCACAGTATCTCACACCCAGCAGCATTAAAATATTATTGCTTGGTTACACAGCATCTCTATTAACCCTTTGAGTGCCATGCATAATTTGAAATTTGGATCAACATGAGAAAAAATTATATCAATATATAACCTGAGGTACAAAAAAAGAGAACAAAACATAAAATAGGAGTCATTCCATTGTTATTTACATTTATAGTCATCGAAAAGTCGCTGGGAGCGACGCTGGCACTCTTGGGAAAATTTGTCAGCGTCAGTCACAGTGACATTGCCACTCAAAGGGTTAACTTTCCCAAAGGGAGAAAGAAGTCCTTCACTCTGACATTACACACTGCCTCTAGCACTCTAGTCTGGCCAAAGCACTTCACTGCCAGCTGGAAACTGGCAGTAGCATCTCACTTCCTGGATGCTTCCTATTGGCTGCCTCCAGCTATCCTGCCACTGCCAGTACTAGCCAGGAAGTACACAAGCACTGGCTAGTGAAAGAATACCAGAGGAGCTACAGTGAGCCTGTTCCTTCCTGCTGAGCTCTTGCAGAGACACTGGCCAGTGCACTGGGGTGGAAGAGTATAACAAAGGCAACAAATATAAGGAAGCCTTCAGGCTAGAGCTACCAAGAAGGTGAACCTGTTTAGGGGACTGATGATGAGTACTCTGACTAAAAGCAGGGGCAGGGTCTCAGGTGCAAACTCTGTCTTCCTGTCAACCCATCACTGTCAATCCTAAGAAAGAAGAGAACATCCAGAATCAAGTAATTTTCTGCTAGTTCAAATTAAACGATAAAATATTCAACAATAACACTGTAGCCAGTCAAGATGAAGGCATAAGTAAACATAGGCTCGTCTCCTGGCACAACCATATCAAAATCACAACTAAACTACAGAACTGTCAGAAATCAAGTTGAATGGAAATCCTACACCTATGGCACTAAAGAAACCACATCCATCCAGACTGGTGGGGGACACTGAGACATGGACAGGCGGGTCCCACACCGACATGTGGTGGATGAAGGCTTGGGAGGAATATTTCAGGAGTGAGGGTGTGGGGAACTAAAAAGTTCCTCAGCTGAAGTCTTACTAACTGACATCCTAAAGTTCTGCTTGGCATGACCTCACCATCCCATAATAGTTGTTTAATCCTTACTAGGGCAACGACCCTCTTTCTGTTCCTGGGATTGTTGTCCTGCAGTTTAACTCATATCTACCAGATAACGCCCAAGCTGCAGCTGCGTTCCCACCGAATGAAAAATTCCTCTTCTCCTGAGCTATAAGAATGCTGTTTTGACTAAGAATAAATGAGACTTGATCAGAGCACTGTCTTGTCTCCTCTCCTTGTGTCTCTTGTCCCTTCTTCATCCTCACTCCCCCCCTAGGGTCCTCGTTGCTCGATCTGCGGGACGGGTCATGAGGGATCCCAGCCGCACACCAGGCTTCCAGCCCAAGGTACCAGTGCCAGGATGAGAAACCCCCATAACTTCTAGCTGTAAAAACCAGTGACATTAGAGTCAGTGAAAAAGACTACTGGACTCACTGAAAGTTCCTCTTAAAGGGCCTGTGCCAAACTTCCTCAGATGTGTTCTCTCTGAGCTCCAGCACCACCAGGATGGCAGCTTGAAAGGCACCAGTGGCCTACGAGGAGGAACTGTAGTGTCTAGCATCAGGGTGAGAGCTCGGGGACAGCTCTCTTCCACACAGAAAAGCAGGAAGAGGCCATTGTGCCTTTTTGGAGCCCTCCCTCCACGGAGCCACAGAGCTGGCAGGCAGGAACCAACTCTGAAACTCCATCAACCTGGCTTACACTGTTTGCCCCACCCTGACATTTACCAGAGGTTTTGCCTCACCCAACTTATCCCCATACATCTGGCTAAGTGGTCACAGGCCCAGCCCTAGAAACAGTCAGCTTTGGATCAGAATTTGGCTCCACCTGGAAACCTCCAAGCCCTGTAAAAGTAGCAGCCATCTGCAGATTGCTTTGTAGCTCAGGATGGGTGGCCTGCAGGGAACACAGATGGTGGCCTGGGGGGAACACAGATGGTGGCTGACCCTAATCTGTACCACTCAGGAAACACCAGAGCCTGCACAAAGTGGACAACTACAGAACATGTTGGTGCACAACCACCCTGTCCCAGCACAGCTAATCCTCCACAGAGGGCGGAGGTTGGTGGTCAGTGGTCACAGCCAATCCTTGCAACTGACTGGCCTGGGTAAATCCCTACCATAGCCCTGCCAACAAACAAGGCTCAACCACAAGAGAAGGGTGTACTCAGCCCACACAAGGGTGCAACTTGAGTACCCAGTTTTGGTGACAGGGAAGGCTATGCCATTGGAGCTTACAGGCCAGGCTACCAAGACAGGGAGTCAGAGTGGCTCTACCTAATACACAGAAACAAACACAGGGAGGCTGCCAAAATGAGGAGACAAAGAAACATGGCCCAAATGGAAGAACAGAACAAAACTCCAGAAAAAAACTAAACAAAATGGAGATAAGAAACCTATCAGATGTAGAATTCAAAACACTGGTTATAAGGATGTTCAAAGAACTCAGTGAGTACTTCAACAGCACAAAAAAGAGCCAGGCAGAAATGAAGGATATACTAACTGAAATGAATGATTAACAGGGACTCAACAATAGAGTGAAGCTAAGAATCAAATACAAAAAACAACCAAGCAGAGCAACAAGAAGAAAAATAATCCAAAAAAATGAAGACAGTATAAGCAGACTCTGGGACAACTTCAAGTGAACCAACATTTGCATCATAGGGGTGCCAGAAGGAGAAGAGACAGAGTGAGAGGGCAAGGGCACTGGTATACAGACTACTTCCAATCCATTGTTTTAGTGTGATAATATCCTCCTGTTGAAGAAAAAAAACATAGGCCCAAAGTGGTGTCTCTATTGCTACAAGCCCATGATTTAACACCTGATTTAATTGCAGTTTCAACCTCTTCCAGAGACATAATCTTAATCGACCAGTAGAAAATTTTGGGGTCAAGCACCACTAAAGTAATCTGTCACATGACCTCTCTCCATGTCCCATAGAAAGAAGAGGCATTCTGTGTAATAAAAAACTCTTCCCAATCTCTTCCCTCAAAGAAAAGATGTCCACCAGAAAATAATTCTTTCTTTGCTTTTGTCAATAGATTCCTAGCCCCATCCTTCTTCCCATAAAAATATTCTATTTTGAACAGCCCACAGAGAGCCCTTCTAGTTGTTTGATGTGATGATGCAGGATCCATGAACCACTTAATCAGAGCCAATTATACCTTCAAGTTTACTCAGCTGTATTTTGTTTTTTAATACTCCCTACATTCTCTTAGAAAACATCAATAAAATTACTCTATGTTAAACCAATCCTTTCAGAGATCAAAACAAAACAAAAAAGGATGATAGCAGCTGTACCAATTCTTCTAAGTGCAGAAGTACAAACCCACTTTTGAGATTTGGAGTCTAATTTAATTGGGTTTTTCTATGTTATTTAACTCAAATATTTCATCATTTTTCTCTTTTTCCCCCTCTGTCATTTAGAACTTCAAATGAAAGTCAAAGTAACCCTTGGAGTAAAAAAAAAAAAGAAAGAAAGAAAGAAAGGAAGAAAGGAAGAAAGAAATAAGGAAAAAGAAAAAAAGAAAGTGAAATGAAATGAAACAAAGAAAAAAATTCCTGAGTCCCAGATTTCAAACTTTGAGGAAGTCATTTAGCAAAGCAAATGGAAAATTATGTTATCATAACTGTGCTGAAATCAGGGCTTACATCTGTAGTCTGAAAAGAGAAAAGAAAATTCTAATGCAAATCTTTATTTTTATCTTCATAAATGAAAAGTAAAAATACTATATCATGAACATTAAGACAGAACATCCATTAATTCTGTCATTTACAGGGATTAGAGGATCTAAATTTGGGTCTCCCTTCAAGAAATACTTAGATTGAAATGAACTGTTTTATAAATGGGAATTATAAACTGGAGGTTAAATATAAATAGATGACAATGAAGATGCTATACCTCAAAGGTCACTATTAGCCACTGTTTGTCAGGACATAATAGCTCTATTGGAAATTTCCAGAGTCATACAATAGTCCTCCCTCATCCATGGAGCATACATCCAAGAACCCCCGGAGGATCCCTGAAACCACATATAGTACTGAACCCTATATATATGTTTTTTCCTATACATATACACTCATAATAAAGTTTAATTTATATATTAGTCACAGTTAAGAGATTAACAACAATAATAAAATAGAACAATTATAACAATATACTGTTGTGAAGAAGAATCGTCCTAAACTTTCAGCTAGTCTAATAATTAAATCTTCATAAGACAGGTTAGATTAACAAGAGACAATAACCAAATTTAATTACATACATATACACATTAGGGAGTTAGAAATCCCACATATAGGAAAAATTCAGAGACAGAAAGAGAAAATGAAGTATGTATGACATTCTGAGCTAAGCATGAGGTAAGACAACTGAAGGCTTCATGGGGAGGGAAGGTCATTGAAACAATGATCTGAAGATCAGTTATTTAGTAATTAGAAGTTTGTCCTGCTTAGAGATAAGTCAAAACAAGCTATTCTGGTAGTAACTCTTATTATGGGCAAGGCTTCCAATTTAAATATTTTACAGAAAAGGCCAAGTTTCTTTTGGGCCTGCAAAGCCACCACTGCCTTCAGCTCAAAATGATACACAGGCCAAAGTGGCACACCTTGAGGAGGCCTGTTTTGAATCACTTTTCTTTAATGAAAGGTATATAAATGTGGTCTCTCGCTCTCTTTTTCAAAATATCTTACTGTACTGTACTCACCCTTCTTTTTCCTTTAGTGATGTGAGATGATAAGATACCTATGCGATGAGATGAAGTGAGGTGAATGATGTAGGCACTGTGACCTAGAGTTAGGCTACTACTGGCTTTCGAGCAGTATGTCAGAGGTGGAGTCATCAGCTTTGAGTGATCCTGGATCATGGAGCCATGATGATGTCAATGGCTGGATATCAGAAGTAGACAATGTTGATGGCTGAGGGAATTTAATATTTTAGAACTACAGTTAACCTCAGGTAACTGAAACTGCAGATAGCAACACCATGAATAAAAAGAGGACTACTGTATATACTTTTGTAAACATCTTTAATTCGGGGAGATAAATACTTCTCAGCTCATTCCACTGCAACACGCAAGAAATCTCAGTATTAAGTTTAAAATTTCAATATATTTAAAACATTTTGACGGTTAGGATTAGAAAGGAGTATGTAAATTCTGACACTTTATACTCGAACTTTTATAGGAAGATCAGGAAGTGAACCCAATCCATCATTACTCATGGAACCCAAAGCAGTATTATGAGGCTAAAAAAAAAAAATAAATCATTAGTTTCAGAGTTAGACTATTTGGATTTAGATCTGGCTCCACTATTATTAGCAGTGTAACCTTGGGAAAGCCTTTTGATGAGTCTTGGTAACCAAATCTAGAAAACAGAAAAATTATACCTAATAGGAAAGGTATAAAGACTAAATAAGGTAGCACATGTGCAAGCACCCAGCATATATCTAGTGTGACACAGACTCAATAAATATTAGGCTTTCTTTCTACTGCTATACACATCCTGTCCCCTCACACATCCTGTCCCCTCACACTTTAAAAGGAATTCTGCTAAACACTTAACTACCAGTTGTTTTTTTCAAAACAGGCACTTGACTCTTATAGTGACAATAAATGTCACGTGAAAGACTCCTGGGGCTTGATGTTGCCCCGGGGGAAACAAAGAAGTGCTCATATGGGGGAACAGTACCAACTGCTTCAGGCTAGACAAGCCCCAAGTAGCAAATTAATTTCTGAATGTTTTTACAGTGTTACATCTTGAGAGCTTTGTGCTCTTTCAACAGTTTTTTCTCCCTTGCAAGGATCAAGCACATTACTTGCCCTCTTTCCCTTTCTTAACAGAGCTGCTTATTCTGTAGGACCACCCAATGGATTCAAATAGTAGGAATCAGAAAAGGCCAGTTTCAACCATGAAAAAACTGGCTAAGTCTCAGGAAGACAGCTAGCCTTTATTAACCATTTAGAACCTGGATTTTTGTGTTTTCCCTTCTTGGAAAAAGCAACTTGCCGATGTACTGGTTCAAACATGTCTGTGTATTTCCCTCATCTACATTATCACAAAACTCTTAGCATGTAGAGGAATTCTTACTGAAGTCCACAATCTCAGACTCTACCTACTATCTAATAAAGCAATGCTTCATGACCTTTCCCCCTTCATGGTACAGCAAGACCTTGACAAATGGCACCTGTGAAGTAAAGGGACTTGAAAGCATTAATGGCTACAAAGGATTAAAGTACAAGCAGCATCGAGAGAAACATTATACAAAGATAAACTTATTTGCCACCTGACTCCGAGACTTTCACCACATAAACATAATTGTTTCAACTCCAAGCAGCTCTGGGTCAATGTCCACAATCTTTTACTGGGCTGATCACCCCTGTCAGTTCTAAAGGAGAAAGTGAATGTCAGAAACACACCCAACATTTGATTCGGGGCAGCATGTTCTCAATGAAACACTAAGTCAGCGAATTAGGCATCAAATACTGAATATCTTATACTGGACAGGTATAGTTTTAGACCCTAAGGATTTAGCTGTAGCAAGATCGGGTCTCTGCCCTTAAGGGCTTACATTCTAATGGAAAAAAATATAGACAATCAATTAAAACACTATAGCCCTCGCTGGGTGGCTCAGTTGGTTGGAATGTCATCCGGTACACCAAAAAGGTTGTGAGTTAGATCCCCAGTTAGGATGTTTCTCTCTCACATCAATGTTTTATTTCTTTCTTTCTCCCTCACCCCCTCTCCATAAAATCAATAAACATGTCCTTGGGGGAAGATTAAAACAAAAATTAAACTTTCATTTAGGCAATTTCAGTAGATCAATATTTTTGACCTATAGTAAACGTGTAAATCAAAACTTATGATGTCATGAGAAACTGTTAAGTACCTCCCAGGTAGTTTATTCAAGGAGGTAAAGAAAACTGAACACATTACAGATACAGGCTGACCCAGTTCCAAAACTCAATTTTCACATTATTGTCTCCTTGCTATGGACTTGGCGTAATCGCCTCTGTCCTTTGGAACACATACAAAAGCAAGATGAGATCATTCATAGGAAGATAATGAAGACCTAGACAGTATAAAATTACATAGCACAAGACCAGAAATCCTAAGATCTAGAATCTACTTCCAATTCTTTCATTTATTATTCACGTGAACTTGGGTAAGTCACTTAAACTCCTACAGCATGACTTTCTTCATCTGTTTTATCCCACTTTGAAGGGTGTTTTAGGAGAACCTAAATGAGGCAATACAATAAAAGAACTTGAAAATAGTTAACACATTGGACAAATACCAACCATTATTGCCTAATCAAAGTATTTGTAGGAAGAGACAGGACTAACTATATTTAAGACCAAAATGAAGGACTTCTGGCCAAGATGGAGGCTTAGACAGACACGCTCGGTCTCCCTCTACAACTAGAGAGGAATACAATTACTTCAAAACAAAAGATAACTAGAAATTCCAGAAAATAAAACTACACGGAAGCCCAACGTATGAAGTTATAAACCAGCAGCACCCTTTGGGCAGGTAGGAAGAGCGAAAGTGGGTGGTGCTGTTTGTGGTCGCACCAGGGTGAGCGGCAGGGAGAACAATCCCAGCAGCAGGGAGAGCAATCCCAGCGGCAGGGAGAACAATCCCGGCTGCAGTCGAACCCTGGCAGCTTGCAACCCCAACGCTGGGGAAAGCAGCCACCACATCGCCTTGAACAGTGAGGCCCAGAGGGCGGGAGGACGGATCCCGGTCTCCTAGCGGAATAACTGTGTGAATCCATCTTGGACCCCCGCCCCCACACAAAGCGCCACAGCGCTGCGAAATAGGTTGCGGACAGGCGCCGGTCGCTGGGTTGTGATGACAAAGCACCACAGCGCAGCGAGAAAGGTTGCTGAACGGCGCCGGTCGCTGGGTTGTGACGACAAAGGGCCACAGCGCAGCAAAAAAGGTTGCGGATCGCCGCCGGTCGCTGGGTTGTGACGAGTACACAGGCACTGCCCCCTATAGCCGGCCCAAGAAAACAAAATGCATCTGTCAAAATGAGGCAGACAACTATAGAAATCCCGGTGGCGCAGCTCACCAGGCAACAGATGAAGAACCTGACAGATGAACAAATAAGAAACCTGTCAGAGGCTCAGTTCAGGGCCATTGTTATCAGGTGGCTTACAGAATTAACAAAAGATCTGGAAAAAGATGAGAAAGAATCGAAAAACACTCATAATGAAAGGAACAAAACCACATACGAGACAGATGGTGAGGAAATAAAATCCAGAGTTCAAATCAACAAACCAGAACACAGAGAAGGAACAAACAGTCAACCAGTGCAGAGAGAAAAAAACGGGAAGCAAGGAAAATGATGAGAGGATCAGAAACCTCTGGGACAGCTATAAAAGGCCCAACATAAGAATCATTGGTTTGCCAGAGGGCGAAGAAGAAGAACTAGAAATTGAAAAATTAAGTGAAAATATAATAAAGCAGAACTTCCCAAACTTGGGGAAGGAAATAGACTTACAGGTACAGGAAGCACAGAGTTCCAAAAAAACTGGACCCAGGGAGAACCACTCCAAGACACATTATAATCAAAATGTCAAAAGTTAAAGATAAAGAGAGAATCTTAAAAGCAGCAAGAGAGAAGAAAAGAATCATGTACAAAGGGGTCCCAATTAGACTATCAGCTGACTTCTCAAGGGAGACCCTGCAGGCAAGAAGGGACTGGCAAGAAATATTCAAAGCAATGAAAATCCAAAACCCACAACCACGAATACTCTATCCAGTGAAATTGTCATTCAGAATAGAAGGGCAGAGAAAGTGTTTCCAGGACAAAACAAAACTGAAAGAGTTCATTAGATCCAAACCACTGTTATATGAGATGTTAAAGGGACTGGTTTAGAAAAAGGAGGATCAAAACTAAGAACACCAAAATGAAAACTGCATCACAAGAACCAACAACAGAAGCTAGGGAATCGAAACAAAGGCAAACTAAATAGGCAAGGAGAGTGGAAAAAGAACTATAGGTATGGGGAACATATTGGGGGGAGGTCAGCAGAGAGGGGGAAGGAAGAGAGGGAGGGAGATGGTATAGGAATTAAGGATCATGGTAGGAGGGAATGGAATAGACAGAGGTTGAGAAGAAATATATGCACAACTAATGGACATAGTCTAAAAGGGGGGGACAACTGGACGGAGGGGGGGCCACCGGGTGGAGGGGAGAAGAGGGAAGGGAAATTGGGACAAATGTAACATTATAATCAATAAAACACATTAAAAAAATAATAAAAATAAAATAACTTGAAATAAAGTTACAAAATTAAAAAAAAAAAAAAAAAGACCAAAATGAATCCCTGCTCTTGTATATTAGTTGTTTTGAAACCTCTGTTTCCATTCTATTGTCCCAAACAGCTTACCCTTTGGGGAAAATGGATCCTAAAAAGTGATGTCAGGATTCAAACAGTCCTTCTTAGTGATTACTCCCCACACTCAGCCAAGATCAGAAAATTTCTCTCTGAAAGGTATTTTATTTCTTGGTATCCTACCCCATGATTATAATTATAATTAATGATAGTATACATATAATACTATCTGGTTTGGCTCAGTGGATTGAGCGTCGGCCTGCGAGCTAAGTGTCGCTGGTTCGATCTTCCAGTCAGGGCACACCAGAGAAGGAAAACTCTGACTCCAAAAAACCTCCGCTGCCTTGCGGCATACCTCTTCAGGGGAAAGGCTAAGGAGAAGGGAAACTCTGACTCCAAACCTCCGCTGCCTTGCGGCATACCTCCTCAGGGGAAAGGCTAAGGGAGTAAACCCCGACAGAAAATCCGGAGCCGGAGTCCCTAAGGCGGTTTGACGTTGTAGTCAACACCGGCAACTCCTGTGGCGCACCTGAAGCCAAGCTGTATTGACTCTGTCTTTCCCCTTGGATCCTTCAGCTGCGAAGAGAGGGGGCGTCTGCTGCATGGGCAACAGCTGGCCCTCCATATCACCCTGCCCAGGCTTTGTAGCTTCACTGGAGAGGACACTCCAGCGTCATCGCAAGATGTCGACTCAACACGGGAGGAGACAGATACCGGTTATAAGCTCATCCGATTGGCGAAGGAAACGAGCGCCAGGGGTCTCCTCTGACGGTGGGAGAGGTCATCGCACCTCACTGGACAGCTACCGCCCGCCTCAAGCTGGGCAGCCCCCAGCCAATTAGGTGCCGTCTCGCCATGGCTCACCTGCCCCACTGGGTGCGTGGGGATCAGAGAGGCGTCTCTTGAAAAGTGGGCCACAAAACACTCGCACCAGGCAATTCCAAGCAAACAACAAGAAAGAAGCCTCCAGCTCTTCGCCTCGCTAGCTGGAACATCAGGACCATGTGTCCTGGACTTACTGCACACCTTCCGTGGATCAATGGTGCCAGGAAAGCCGCCGTCATCGACAGGGAACTGGCACGACTAAACATCGACATTGCGGCTCTACAGGAGACCCGGTTGGCCGACAACGGAATTATCAGAGAAACCAACTACACCTTCTACTGGCAAGGGAAGTCTCCGGACCAACCAAGACAGCACGGTGTTGGGTTCGCTGTGAAGAACATGCTTGTTAACTCCATAGAGCCACCCACAGGAGGCACAGAGAGATTACTTACCCTCCGATTGTCAACAACTTTCGGCCCAGTCAGCATTCTTAGCGCGTACGCCCCAACCCTCTGCGCCACCACCGAAGAGAAAGAACAGTTCTACCATGCACTGGACGAAGCGTTATCCAAGATCCCCAGAAGTAATGCTCTTTATCTCCTTGGAGACTTCAACGCAAGAGTAGGAGCCGACCACATGGCCTGGCCCACCTGCCTCGGAAACTTTGGGAGAGGAAAGATCAATGAGAATGGTCAGCGACTGCTTGAGCTTTTGTGTCACCACGGCCTGTGCGTGACAAACACATTCTTCAAGTGCAAAGAGATCCACCAGGTGTCATGGAGGCACCCCCGCTCCCGCCACTGGCACCAGCTTGACCTCATCATCACCAGAAGAACGGATATTGGCAGCACCCTCCTCACCCGCAGCTACCACAGTGCAGACTGCGACACGGACCATGCCCTCGTGGTAAGCAAGGTGCGCATAATGCCGAAGAGGTTGCACCACTCCAAGATGAAGGGTCGCCCACGCATCAACACCAGTTGTGCCAGCAACCCAGTTAAGACCCAGCAATTCATCAACAGGATGGAAGATGCACTCGGCGAGGGAATGGTGGCAGATGACATTATCGAATCCAATTGGCCACGTCTCCGCGACGCCATATACAACTCCGCCATTATTGCTTACGGGAAGAAAGAGCGGAAGAACGCTGACTGGTACGAGGCTCACTGGGAAGAAATGGAACCCGTGATCGAGGCTAAGAGGAAGGCCCTACTGGCTTACAAGGCCACGCCCACTCCCAGTACACTTCAAGCTCTACGGGCTGCCAGGAGCAAAGTCCAGAAGACCGCCCGCCACTGTGCCAACACCTATTGGCTAAACCTGTGCAGAAGCATCCAGGAAGCCGCCGATATAGGCAACGCACGAGGAATGTATGAGGGTATCAAGAAGGCAACAGGCCCAATCCCCTCCAAGATCGCCCCCCTTAAGTCCAAGACAGGTGAGGTCATCACTGACCAGGAACAGCAAATGCGGCGGTGGACCGAGCACTACCTCGAGCTGTACGCGACGAGGAACACCGTAACAGACACTGCTCTTAACGCCATCCCAGACCTACCAGTCATGGAGGAGCTAGACACCCCACCTACTGCGGCAGAGCTCGGCAAAGCCATCGACCGCCTCGCTTGTGGGAAAGCACCAGGAAGCGACGGAATCCCTCCAGAAATCCTAAAGAGCGGGAAACCAGTCCTGCTACAGCCGCTCCACCATCTACTCTGTCTCTGCTGGAAGGAGGGTTACATCCCCCAGGATATGAGAGACGCCAACATTATCACCATGTACAAGAACAAAGGAGACCGCAGCGACTGCAACAACTACCGGGGCATCTCTCTCCTCAGCGTCGTCGGCAA
The DNA here is from genome assembly GCF_987537825.1 of Furipterus horrens. Lineage (NCBI taxonomy): Eukaryota > Metazoa > Chordata > Mammalia > Chiroptera > Furipteridae > Furipterus > Furipterus horrens. Next base: position 42,911,631 of record NW_028327176.1, on the reverse strand, counting down.
AGTATTCGCCCGGGTCGCTCTTGCCCGCCTGCAGACCCTTGCTTCCCGCGTCTACCCAGAGTCCCAGTGTGGCTTCAGAGCTGGCTGATCAACAGTGGACATGATCTTCTCCCTACGCCAGCTGCAGGAGAAGTGTCACGAGCAGCATAAACCACTCTACCTCGCCTTTATCGACCTCACAAAGGCGTTTGATCTGGTCAGTCGAAGCGGACTCTTCAGCTTGCTACGGAAGATTGGCTGTCCACCACATCTGCTTGCTGTGGTCATGTCCTTTCACGACAACATGCACAGCACGGTGTCCTACAACGGCGCAACCTCTGAGGCCTTCCCAGTCAGCAGCGGAGTAAAGCAGGGCTGCGTCCTCGCGCCTACGCTGTTTGGAATCTTCTTCTCCATGCTCCTCCAATACGCCTTTAAGGACTGCAGCGAGGGTGTCTTCATTCACACCAGATCTGATGGCAAGCTCTACAACCTGGCCCGTCTACGAGCCAAGACCAAAGTCAAAGAGGTGCTCATCCGTGAGATGCTCTTCGCCGACGACGCAGCCTTGACATCACACTCCGAAGAGGGACTCCAGCAGCTAGTCACTTGCCTTTCCCACGCATGCAAGGAGTTCGGACTAGCCATCAGCCTGACGAAGACGAACGTTATGGCTCAAGGCACGGGGACTCCCTCATGCATCACCATCGACGGATACACCCTGGAGGTTGTCAACGACTTCACTTACCTCGGGTCCACCATCTCGAGCTCTCTGTCAGTTGACTTGGAGGTCAACCGGAGAATCGCCAGGGCAGCCACAGTTATGGCCAAACTGAACCGGCGAGCATGGAACAATTCCAGCCTCACTGAGAAAACCAGACTGCGCATCTACCAAGCCTGCGTACTCAGCACTCTCCTCTATGGCAGCGAGACGTGGACCACCTACACAAGGCACGAGAGGAAACTCAACAGCTTCCACATGAGGTGCCTGCGACGCGTCCTGCATGTCGCCTGGCAGGATAAGGTTCCCAACACCGAGGTGCTGAAGCGAGCCAACATGAGCAGTTTGCATGCAGTTCTTAGTGAGAGACGCCTCAGGTGGCTCGGCCATGTCAAAAGAATGGATGCAGGCCGTATTCCCAAAGACCTCCTCTACGGCGAGCTAGCAGAAGGCCAGAGGATGACAGGGCGCCCAAAACTGCGGTTCAAAGACATCTGCAAAAAGGACATGGCACAATGCTCCATCAATCTCAACACATGGGAAGTTCAAGCAGACGACCGCCTAGCCTGGAGGCTCGAGGTCAGACAAGGTACGTCACGCGCAGAGGCTGCGCGCAACGAGGAGGCGGTCCAGAAAAGATCGAGGTGGAAGCAACGTCAACAGCAGCAACAACAGCCATCTGCCTTCACCTGTAACAAGTGCGGCAGGGATTGTCACTCCCGAGTCGGACTGCACAGCCATTCTCGGCGGTGCAGATAGACTCTCAAGAAGCTACGCCATCGTCTCTCGAGACGGACGGCTGCCGATGACCCCATGATTAAATGTCATTTATAAGTTATTCTCACTGATCATTATCAATTAGGAAGCAGGAAGTAAGTATCAAGTCCCTTTCTTAGTTGTTAAAACATAGATTATCAAGGACTATGATATCATAATCTCTCTTTTTTCTCCTTGAAAGACTACACTTTCATTTTCCTTTGGTATCGGTATAGCCACCATCTTAAATTCAATCGTCCGTGGAGCAGGGGGGCCAAGTACAGAGCCAAAGCAGGCTGGGGCAATATGGAGAGAGAGTGAGGAGTGGTGAGACTGAAGAGGTTAGTACAAGAATTATCCAAAGGAATAATCACTTCTCAGCTTTAGTCTATTGTTTGTAGAAAAGTGGGCTCCATGTTGATAGATTTTTGTTATTTCAAAAGATTCCAAAAACCACATTTTTTGTATAACACCTCTGAAATTTTATTTTATTTTTAAAATGCCCATAGTAACCAGGGGCAACTATAGATTCACAGTGCAATTTCTTCTGCCGGTGAAAAGGCAAGTCATTTTTTAAAAAAGTACTTATTAATGCTGATATATAATTTGTCATTGTTCTGATTTGAGGAAGTAAATATTAAGGGGGGCCTTGAAAGCAGGATACAGGAGAGAGAACATTACAGGCTACACAAACATGTGCAAAGACATTGAGGAAAATGTATGCCCAGCATGTTATGGGGAGGAGAATGAATAGATCAGTTTGGAGAAAAGAGAATTCCTTTAGAGAAGGAATGGGACACAGATAGGAAAAAAGTGTGAAAGACACTAAGTTCTAGAATAAAGAGTTAAGATTTTTATAGCTAACCTTTAAAAAAGTCCTATAGACAATGGAGAGCCATTATGAGGGAGATCATTGCGTTTCATATCCTGCCAAGAGTTGTATACTGCTGTTCTCTCTCTCTCTCTCTCTCTCTCTCTTTTTTTTTTTTTTTTTTCTGAAATAGAGGATAAGGCTGAACATGGACCCATGAAACCTGAAGTTCTAAAAAATTCCCAAATGAATGCCAGTTTAACCAACCACACTCACTATAAGTCAACTCTGTTGGCACTGGTGGTCAAGGCTTTCAAAGCAAAAATTAAATGATCTCTAAAGGGCTACTTCTTTCTGATCAATAAAAACGTTTAGAATTTAAAACCCAGAAAAGGTTACTGGACAGTTTTAAACATTGTCAGGTTCATCATCAGACAGTTCTCATCAGAGTATCTGTCAGCAAGAAGCTGGGTGGCAGAAGGCTGGCCTCATGAAAGTCTTCCACCAGAGTGCAAGCCCCAGAACACACCACCATCCACCTTCACCAGGTAGAGAGACACAAGCCGCAGAGCCATTTCTGTTTCATCCTGCACCAAATGATTCTGGGTCTTCCAGTCCAGCTGATACTCTCAGTAAAATTCTTTGAAACAAAGAGCCAAGAGAACAGTTAGTGACTTTCATCATAACCTGTGATACTAAAAATACCAAATTAAATGGACTTTGTTCTTTTAGAGAAAATATCCCAGAAGTAGAGTTGCACACATTTCTAAGGAACTTAATTATGAAGGAATCATTAAAGATTTTTGACCAGATACATGGCATGATCAGAGGAGATTTTAAGACACTAACCTGGTGGTAATATTCAGGACAGCTTGAAGATGGGAGAAGGACTAAAAGAATGAATACCAATTTAAGCAAATGCACAGAATTGGGATGAGCATGGTAGGTCTGCAGGACAGTGAGGCCAGTCTGGGCCTCCAAGAGCCTAGGATACTATATGGACCTGCTGTTACTCTTTCAGGTATGTCTCTTTCTCTTACATACACACAGACAATCTCACACATGCACACATCCCACACACAGTGTCACTACTTCAGCTTATCAGTTCTATTCTTTTCAAAAAACTGCAATAAGCAGACGGCCAGTAATTACTACCCTAACACAAACTCCATGTAACCTCTCAGCTACAGTGCTCATCACCATTTGGCAGCTTCCCTACATTAAAAAGCTTAAAGTCCTGAAAAGACTCTATCTTACTCCAAACTTATTATCTCTGCCTTAGCTGAGACTGTCATACCTAACCATGTTACAAATATATATGTTTAGCTTATTGATGAGCTACCATGGTTCAGGGTTCTCTCTGATCCAATTAGCTGGGACCAGCAGGGAAAAGTGCATCTCTCAGGTCAATTGGTAAGGCAAGTCAATGAAAGACTTTTTAATAATTTTAGTTTTCATTTACAGTTGACATGCAATATATTAGTTTCAGGTGTACAACACAGTGACTAGGCATTTAAGTACCTTATGAAGCAATCACCCTGATAAGTCTAGTATTCATCTGACATCATACATAGTTATTACAATATTACTGACTATATCCCCTATGCTGTACATGCATCCCTGTGACTATTTTTTATAATTGGCAATTCATACTTCTTAATCCCTTTCACCTTTTTCACCCATTCTGCCAAACTCCCTTCCATCTGGCAACTATCAATTTGTTCTCTGTATCTATGAGTTTGTTCATTTATTTTGCTTTTCAGATTCCACATATAAGTGAAATCATATGGTATTTGTCTTTCTCTGTCTGTCTTATTTCACTTAGTGTAATACCTTTCTAGGTTTATCCATGTTGTTGCAAATGGTAAGATTTCATTTTTTATGACTGAGTAATATTCCATTATGTAATACGTATTACCGTATCTTCTTTATCTATTTATCTTTGATGAACACAAGTTGTTTCCATATCTTGGCTACTGTAAATCGTCGGCAGCCGTCCGTCTCGAGAGACGATGGTGTAGCTTCTTAAGAGTCTATCTGCACCGCCAAGAATGGCTGTGCAGTCCGACTCCGGAGTGACACGGTATCTGTCTCCTCCCGTGTTGAATCGACATCTTGCGATGACGCTGGAGTGTCCTCTCCAGTGAAGCTGAAGCTACAGAGCCTGGGCAGGGTGATATGGAGGGTCTGCTGTTGCCCATGCAGCAGACCCCCCCTCTCTTTGCAGCTGAAGGGTCCAAGGGAAAGACGGAGTCAATACAGCTTGGCTTCAGGTGCGCCGCAGGAGTTGCCAGTGTTGACTACAACGTCAAACTGCCTTAGGGACTCCGGCTCCGGATTTTCTGTCGGGGTTTACTCCCTTAGCCTTTCCCCTGAAGAGGTATGCCGCAAGGCAGCGGAGGTTTTTTAGAGTCAGAGTTTTCCTTCTCTGATGTGCCCTGACTGGAAGATCGAACCAGCGACACTTAGCTCGCAGGCCGACGCTCAATCCACTGAGCCAAACCAGCCAGGGTTTGCTACTGTAAATAATGTGGCAATTAACACAGAAGTACATATATCTTCTCAAATTAGTGATTTAGGATTTCCTCAGATAAATAGCCATAAGTGGGACTGCTGGGTCATATGGTAGTTTTATTTTTAATTTTTTAAGGAATCTCCATACTGTTTCCATAGTGGCCACACCAATATACATTCCTACCAACAGTGCACAAGGGTTCCCTTTTCTCCACATTCTCACCAGCACTTCCTGTTTGTTGATTTGTTGATGATGGCAAATCTGACAGGTATGAGGTAATATCTCACTGTGGTTTTAATTTGCACTTCTCTGATAATTAGTGCTGTTGAGCATCTATTGGCCATCTCTATGTCCTCTTGCTGTAGTTCAGGAAGAGCTGAAAAATAAGCTTCCCTAGGTAGAGCACAGAGAACTTTTAAAAGCCAGGTAGACGTGTTGGCTATTTCAGATAAGCGTGAAAATGAATCAATTCTTAAACTTGCTCAATTGATCTGCTCAATGAGTTATAAAATTCAAGTAAAAATTGAAAGCAAAGACTACTACATGCAAAGTTATTAGGGTATGACTGTGTTCTACATACAGTCTCCATCTACAACAAGTTCATGGTAGTACAGAAGAGAGATGTATGTATACAATAAGCTACAATTCAAAAGAAAATGTCAAAGATGTAATTGAAAAGGTTTAGTCCTGACTTCCTCTCAAAATAGAGGCATAGGTAAACATGCTTCACTGCTTCGCACAACTATAGCAAAAATTACAACTAGACTACAAAACAAATATCACCCAAGTTCATCAGAAAATTGAGCTAATGGTGTCCGACAACCAAGGATTTAAAGCCACATTCATCCAGACAAGAAGGAGGTAAAAAGACATGGAGATGCATGGAGAGGCAGAGAGGTGTGGAGAGGCGCAGAGATGTGAAACAGGTGGTCCCACACTCACATGCGGTAGATAAAAATCAGGAGGCATACCTTGGAAGTGAGGAATCCTAGTCCCTGATCAAACCACCCAGCCCAGGGTTCCTGCACCAGGAAGATGAGTTCCCATAACTCCTAGCTGTAAAAACCAGTGGGGATTGGGTCAGCAGAAGAAACTGCAGGATTCTCAGGAGATTCCTCTTAAAGCGCCTGCAATGGTCTTAGGACTTATGCAGACCCACCTCTTCTGGGATTCAGCACCAGGGCAACAGCTGGAAGGGCACCAGTGGCATATGGGAAGAAACTGAAGTAAATGGCAACAGGGCAAGTGCCTGGAGACAGCTTCCTCCTGGGCAAAACTCCAGAGCTCAGGCAGAGACACTATTCCTTCTCTGAACCCTCCCCAACACAGAGCCACAGAGTGGTGACACAGGTTGCTCTGCCCCATACAACTTACAGGTGCACTTTCTATAATGGGCATGCTGTTAAGACAGGGAGTCAAAGAAGCTTTACTAAATACACAGAAACAAACACAGGGAACCTAGCATAATGAGGCAACAAAGAAATATAGCCCAAATGAAAGAACAGAATAAAACTCCAGAAGAAGAGCTAAACAAAATGGAGATAAGCAACCTATTAGATGCAGAGTTCAAAACACTGGTGGTCAGGGTGCTCAAAAAACTCATTGGGTACTGCAACAGCATAAAAAGACCCAGGCAGTTACATTAAGTAAAATAAAGAAAAACCTACAGGGAACCAACAAAGGAGGGGATAAAGCTGAGAATCAAATCAATAATTTGAAACATAAGGAAGAAAAAAGCATTCAATAAGAACAGCAAGAAGAAAAAAGAATTCAAAAACACAAAGAAGAACTAAAGAGCCTCTGCAACATCTCCAAATGTACCAACATCTGAATGACAGGGGTGCCAGAAGGAGAAGAGGGAGAGCAAGAAATTGAAAGCTTATTTGAAAGAAAATAATGAAAGAAAACTTCCCTAATTTGGCGAAGGAAATAGACATACAAGTCCAGGAAGCACAAAGAGTCCCAAACAAGTTGGATCCAGAGAGGACCACACCAAGTTACATCATAATTAAAATGCTAAAGGTTAAATATAAAGAGAGAATCTTAAAAGCAGCAAGAGAAAAGCAGAGAGTTACCTACAAAGGAGTTCCCATTAGATTAACTGATTCCACAAAAGAAACTTTGCAGGCAAGAAGGGGCTGGCAATTTAAAGTGATGAAAAGCAAGGACCTACAACCTAGATTACCCTACCCAGCAAAGCTATCATTTAGAATGGAAGGGCAGATAAAGTGCTTCCCAGACAAGGTAAAGCTAAAGGACTTCATCGTCACCAAGCTATTATTACATGGAATGTTAAAGGAACTTATTTAAGAAAAAGAAAATCAAAACCATGAACATTAAAATGGCAACAAATTCACAATTATCAACAACTAAATTTTAAAAACTAAGCAAACAAGCAGAACAGGAACAGAATCATAGATATGTAGATCATTTGGAGGTTTATCAAATGGGAGGTGAAAGGGGGAGAAGAAGGGGAAGGTGCAGGGATAAGAAGTACAAATTGGTAGATACAAAATAGACAGGAAGATGTTAAAAACAGTATAGAAAATGGAGTAGCCAGAGAGCTTATATGCATGACCCATTGACATGAATAAGGGTGGGGGTGGGGGGGACGGATTGCTGGAGGGAATGGGGGCATCAGGTGGAGGGGGGTAAAAGGGGTAAAATTGGGACAACTGTAATAGCATAATCAGTAAAATATATTTTAAAAAATAAAAGGATTGGTCCTGGTATTATGAATGCATGTACAAGAGAAATAATATTCTGATGGGAAGAATTAAAGGGTTTCATGAAAAAAATGGCATCTGTACTAAGATTTTTATAGGAAAAAACAGAGGAAGGGATATTTCAGAGTAGAGGGAACAACTGGAGTAGTGCAGAGATTATTTGTATAAAGTTTCAAAGTCTATTCTAATAGAAGAAGAGTGTAGATGAGATACAGTCAAGGTGAGATTTCATATTTAGGTATTAGGACTTCTGATAATGGAAGCCATTTGAGAAGAGTTCAATGGTTGGGTGTGTATTGCAGGAAGCAGTGTGAAAGACTAGAAAGGTAAAGATTAGAGCCCAGGAGAAAAGGAACTGATTTAGGGCAGTGACCATGGGAATGAATGAATGGGCACATAAAATACTGCAGACATAAAGGAGTAAGTAACCAAATGGATTAGAGATAAGGGAGAGAAAAGTTATGAAGATCACCGATATTTCCAGCCTGGGTCATAAGATGCCATTAACTGAAACAGGAAATGAGAGGAAGAAATATGTCTGAAGTAAAAATAACACACATTCATGTATAGTAATGTCTCTATCCAAAAGTTAACAAGATTAATACTCTGAACGCCAAATTAGTTTAGAATGCTAGATATACTGTCTAGTCCTGGAGAACCTATCAGAACAAAATGTTATTCACAGGACATTTAGGTGATAAATAATAAAGATAGTGTCTGCTGTTCTCTGTAAACGCTTAAATATTTTTGATAAGAAGGACCATTATCATTAACTATTTAATAAGCACCCATCAGAAATGTTTAGTTAAGCATAAAATGCACTAATTAGAACAGACTGAAACTGCCATTTCATCTTATCTTTTGACTAGAAAAATTTCAAACTACATCATAATAATCTTCATAATTCTAATAAGAGCAACTATGGACTTACAGTGGTCTAGCAAGATTAAGTAACAGCTTTTAAAATTCACCTCTACTTTTGCTTTTAACTTATGTGAAGCAGCTCTCTAACCTTTTGAAGACCACAACTACATTTATAAGTTAGCATAACAGTATTTGCCTGCAGAGAGTGATTTGAGAATTATGAGATAATATTCTTATAGCTCTCTGAAATGCACAGATAAAAGATCCTAATTATCAATGATAAATGAAAATTTTCTAATGCCATTTTTCCTACCTCAGGTCTACCTAAAGTGTGTGCTTGGAAGAGACTACAAAACTAAGAAGAAAAAAATAACTTTAGCTATAAATCTTGGCTTGTCTAATCTAGATGTAGGCCAGTTACAACAACTATAGAACCTATGCAGACCATTTAAAAGAATACTAGCAAGATAAGGTATGTATAAAATGGTTGCCATCTGAAGACACATCCTACAAGAACGCTGGCTTAGACTCTTCAAAGAAACAAACACAAAAACAGGAGGGTAATGCAGCTCTAAATCAGAAACTGGCATACTTCAACCCATGGGCCAAAGGTAGTTTGCTCTGAGTAGTTGTTGTTTTCATTCAAGTTTTAATGGAAAATAGGCTCATTATTTTTCACGTTGTGTATGGCTTTCACACTATAATGTCAGAGTTGAATAGGGTGGCAGAAACCACATTGCTCACAAAGCCTGAAATATTTACTATCAGAGAAAATTTGGTGACCCTGCTCTAGATTAAAGGGATAAAAAACAATGCAATATCAGGACATTTATTTGATCTTGGTACAAGTAAGGACAAAGCATATATGCATTCAGAACTGAAAAAAAGTATTTGTTCTGTTCTTCAGTAAACAGAGAAATAAAAAATTCAACATCACAAATCAAAAATTTATGGAACGAACTTCTGGAATTTGGTCATTTAGGGTGGGTCTTATATCCAATTCTTACTCATCCATCCAGTGATAAATTATATTAAATTACTGGATAAGCTGTCAATTTGGAGGTCCAATGATAGGTGTATAATATTTAAATGACACTTTAGAAAAGGGAAATGAGATGCCCAACTTATACTATATACCAACAGATACCAAATGGGTTGCAAATTTAATGTTAACGTCAAAACATAAACAGAAAAACCTGAAACAGGAGAATAATTTTTAATGAGCTCTAACAAAAATCTGGAAACCTAAAAGCATAAAGAAAAAGATTGTCATATCTGAATATATAGAAATTTAAAATCTTTCTGGAAAATAATCACCATTAACAAAGTAAAACAGAGCAATAAACTGCAATACATAATACATTTTAAACTCCTATAATACAAAAAGCCCCTACAGTTGATAAAGAAATCATAAGCAATCCAATAGAAGAAACAGGCACAGGATGTGTATAGGCAGGTAATAGGAAATCCAGATAGATGGCTAATGGACACACTGACAACAGCCTCAACCTCACAAATGAATAAGGAAATGCAGGGTAAAGCAACACGGTGTATCATTTTTTAAAGCACAGGTTAAGAAAAAAACAGTAACATTCAAGGATGGTAAAGATGTAGACAAAGGAACAATTTTATGCATTGCTGGCAGAAGTGCGAAATATTACAACCATCTGAGAAGTGATTCAGCAATAGCTATTAACAGAGACAAAGGCACCAGTAGAGAAGGAGATATATTTTTGCTAGATTGTTTGGATAAGCAATTTTCAACCTTTTTCATCTCATGGCACATATAAACTAATTAATAAAATTCTGAGGCACACCAAAAATATATATTTTTTGCCAATCTAACAAAAAAATAGGTATAATTTTGATTCATTCATACTGGACTGCTATTGTGTTGGTTGTCATTTTTTTTATTTGACATTCTAAGGGAAAAATGGTCAGTGCCCCTGACTAGTCGGGTATTGCATACTTTAAAAACTCTTTCGGCATACCAGTGTGCCTGCTGCGGCACACACCAGTTGAAAATTGCGGGTTTGGAGTGGCAGAGACAGCAATTAAAAGCAAAGTGGAAACATTTCAAATGTACAATAAATAGAACAGTTTATTATGATGTGAAGTGAGGATTATGCAGCTCTTAAGAAAAGAATAATTTATGGCTATATCTACTGACTGGAGAGTTTTCCATAATCTATTTAGTGCTAAAGCAAGTTGTCAAGAGTAATATGAACCATATAGCCCAATTTTGGTAAAAATATCCAACCACTCCTTAAAACCTTGTAAGTATACTTATGTTTGTATTTTCAAGGAAAGCAATGTAAAAGAACATGACCATTGGTAGAATTGGAGAATATCTTATTAAAAACAAATATTTTTGTATTTTTTCACTAGTTTTATAAGCAAGTATTCTTTTGTAATTCTCAAAAGGGAGCTTAAAAAATAAAATTTACTTGAGAAGGGAGTTCTTCATCCCATTGAGTGACTATTTACAGAGAGTTGGGACTATATAAACCTGTTCCTCTGCTAGAAGTCTATTGCACACAACTTCCACTGATACTGTTGTCAGGCTGTGCATCCAACTTCTTTCCTGACCACAATGCAACCCAAATGTACATCTTAGGCACCAATTAACATGCACCAAGTGCACAGGTTATTCACATAATCAAAGCACACTTATTTACAACCAACTCTACAGGACACTAGGGACAGAACAGTGAGCAAGGCAGACACAGTGCTAGTTTCATCTTCATCCTGGCCTTCTTTGAGGACATTCTTTAGGAGCATATTCTTTAAACGATAGGTAGATTTAAAAAAGCAAATAACACAAAATGCCAGCCATTTTTGACAAAGAAATCTGAGGCTCACAACTATTTATATTTCACAGGATGTAGAATTGTTTGGGGTGCTTACTTTAGTCCTTTTGAAAAGATTATAGACAGGTTTTATTTTTCAGCACTTCATATTATACCACTCCCTACTTATTTAAATGCTGCATAAAAGCCTTGTGTCAATTCTCACTGATCTTCTGTTAAGATCTGACAAAGGAATAAACAGACAGAACTTTTCTTTGGAAAGATTTTTTTTTTTTTAATGAGGGATCCAGAAATGTAGTGTGAAGGAAAAAATTTGTTTCTGAACATCTACCACATCCACAAAGACTAGGTCTTTGTTTTCCCAGAATTTTCAGTTTCCTAGAGGAAACAGACCCTGTCCAAAAGTTAAAATATAATAATAGGGATCTGTGCAGAAGGCTGTACAAGTTACCTGTGACATGGATGGCAATGTCAACTCTGTTTGGTAGGCCAACTCTAATTTGCCATTAATACCAGAAAGTCTCCATTTGAGAGAGATAAGTATCTTCAATTGAGGTTTTTTACCCTCTACCAGTCACTTCTCAAAATAAAAAGGAGGGATTGATTTGGTTAATCCTGAAGTTATTTGTTTAAAGTTCACTATTTGTTCCTTTTACAATATTAACTCTAATAAGTATACTTAACAAAATAAAATTAATTTTGTAATTTTACTACAAAATTGGAACAATAAGTAATATTTTCCCCTACCTTAAACCAAATTAAGTATGTACCACTAGCTAGTGTTTAAACAATATGAAACTGAACCTGTCTCATAAGAATCATTCTTTTTTATTTTTAAAAGACATTTTTAAAAATTACTTGAGGGAGGGGGAGGGAGGGAGAAAGAAAAGGAGAGAAACAATGATGTGAGAGAGAAACATCGATCAATTGCCTCTAGTGCACATCCCTACTGGGACCAAACCTGCAACCCAGGCATGTGCCCTGATGGGAACTGAACTGACAGCCCTTCACTTTGCAGAACGATGCCCAACCAACTGAACCACACTGGTCATGGCATAAGAATTATTCTTAACAAATAATACACACAAATTTATTTTTATTCCTAAAAGGTAAAAAAAATCTTCACTTCATCTTCTCACTCAGTAAACAGATGCTCCTCAATTTTTTGGCTTTACATCTCTTATCTTCCTTATTCCTTCACTACGTAAATGTGAACCAACTCATTATTATGACAATCAACTCTGCAGATTACCTTCAGATTAATAATTTCTGCCCTGACATATCTCCTGAGTAGTTTCTATATTAGCAACTTTATGCTAGATGTCACCACAAAGCCATTCTGCTAGTGCCTTTAATCTGTCACCTAAAATGAACTCTAATGCCACATAATCCTGAGTTGAAATTCTAGTTCCAACATTTATGAACTCTGAGACAGTGGTACATTATCTAAATTCTCTGAACTATTTTCTTCTCTGTAAAATGCAGATAAGAGTAGTTCCTTGGCAATAAGATAAGGCATGTAAAGACCTAAGCACACAGAAATCAGTGAATATACATATATTAGCCACCTTCTCTCTCACATTTGCTCTTCATCCTTTGTTTTCTATTTCTCCAAAGAGTATCACTCTACTTCCAGTCACTAACCTTTAAATCCCATAGTCTCCTTCAATGTCTTCATTTCCCTCATGGCTAACATCCAACTAGTTGTCAAATATTTTTCAGTTCTGCCTGGATAAATCCAGTTGAAATCAACAAACATTTGTGGAACACTCACTATATTTATAGGCATTGGGCTAATGTGAATGGTGATATAAAGAAGAGTAACCTGTCTTTAAGAATGGGCTGGGAACCAGGTATGGGGTCAGGTGAACAGAACTACTACCAATAAAGAATGGGATTTGAATTCTTGTTCTTCCATGTTTACAAAGCCTTGGGAAATTCATTTAGCAGGTTTCATTTTTTCAACTACAAAATGGGAGTTACAATGTTTACTTTACCTGACGATATCCAGAATTAACTGAGACAGCAAATAAAGGGCTCTATCCAGAGGCTGATGCATTACAGATAAACTCTTTTTTTTTTTCTTTTTTACTCAGAGATTCCTTAAAGATCAAGCTGTGGGATGGAGATAGGGGATGAGAGGTAAGGACTGGCCAAATATTGCTATATAAAATACAAGCCCAATGATGCTTTGATTTTAAGACAGCCAGAAAGTTCAAATTAATGTAAATGCTCCAGTTTTGTTTTGTTTTTTTAAACACTGACATATAACTTAAAATTTTTTTAAAGTGTGCACCAAATAAAATATCTGTCAGCTAAAATCTATGTTATCCATTTGCAATCTATGCCTTAATGGTTCAGAGGGAAGGAAGAAGCAGCAAATACAGTTCCTTCACTAGAGGCTTCAAAGACTTGGTGAGGGTGGACGGCAATGGTTTTTTTCTTCGTTTTCAGTGTGCCGAAAAAAATGGTAATAGAGAAAACAGAGAAGACAAATTAAAATACTGCTGTTCAGGAACAATGCAAGACATAGAAAGCAAAGGCCTTGAACACCATTTAACCCTTTGGGTCCACAGTGTTGTATAATACAGAATTTGACAAACTGAAAAGTGGAGCAGAGATAAAATGAATAACCTGTTGCCCATGATCCCTCAGTGCAAGCTCGTGGCATAAAAATTGGACAAATTTAGTTTTAAGGATCTCCTTAGTTTTAAGGAAATCTTTAAACCACATGACAAATTCTTATGCAATAGATATTTATTGACATTCATTTATTCAGGATAATGAGCTCAGACACTTAACCCTTAAGACTGCGGAAGGCTTTCTATTTGTGGTAAAATGTGAAAAGAGGAAAAATTGTCTTCGTTTCTAGTCAGTCTCCAAAATTAATTATAATCAGGTATCCAAAACAGGGTACTTTCCTCACTATGTTTAGTTGTGTATTTTTTTTTTTTTATTAAACATATTTCAAAGATCTCTTACTGAACCTTTTTCTTCCATTAGGCTATGAGATTAGTTTCTGCTAAGTTAGAACTCCAAGAAATATGGAAAGATATGTAGGAAGAGTCTGGATTTTTATTACTGACAAGTATTCTCTTCCTGACCTTTATTTAGTAACTTATTTCATTTTCCTGAATCTCAGTTTCCTCCTATGTAAAAAGTAGAAATGATTGTATCTGTCTCTCAGGATATAAAGACTAAATAAACCCATATTTTAGAGTGCCTTAAAGAATAAAATAAATATCTGTCCTTTGTTATACAAAGCCACGTTTACCTTATATTACAGCTTTACACAAAAACTATTTAATAAGGTTGGACTGAATGGTTTTGACAGCAGTACTCTGTTTTTTCAAAATTTCTTCAGTATCTTTTCAAAGTCAATTAACTTTCATTTGTCTTTCTCAATAAATTTAGTCACGTATTTAAGAACATATGCAACATATAACAAGAGTTTAAAAAAAATAAGAGTTTAAAAAATAAGAGTTTAAAAAATTGGTGCCCAATCGCCCAGCTGAAGAATTAACACTTTTCTTGGACTTCCAGCCAAGATGGAGGCGTAGACAGACATGCTGCATCTCCCTCCACAACTAAGAAGGAATACAACTACCTCAAAACTAGAAACAACCAGAAGTTCCAGAAAATCAAACTGCATGGAAGTCCAACAAACAAAGATATAAAGAAGAAATACTCTTCCAAACAGGTAGGAGGGGCGGAGCCGGGGCAGAGAGGATGTGGTGTGCTGGTGGCAGCAGCAATGGCAGCAGCAGGCCGGCAGAAATCACAATTACACGTTTTAAAAGGTCAGGAGGGACACCTGGGGAGCGTTCCCAGCTCCTCACCAGAGCAGCTCACTGTACCAGCTCCGAGGAAATTCAAGCCTCATTGCTCTTGACTGTGCAAACCAGTGGGGGTTGGGGTGGAGGCAGAAACTGCTGGTCTCTCAGCAGAGTCCGCTTGTTTAAGGGCCTCCAAGGTCCTAGAACATCCACAAACCCACCCACTCTGGGAACGACGGCGAGGACAGCAGCTAGAGGGGCACCAGTCCGGTGCGGATGTGGGAGAACTGCCTGGAAGAGGGGTGAGTGCTGGGCAAGCAGCATTGTTCCTTCTCAGATCCCTCCCCGGCCTACAGCACCACAGTGTGGCAAAACAGGCTGCCCGTTACTGACTAATCCCTATGGCTCTGCCCCTTACAATGTAACAGGAGCGACAGCTCTCCTTGAGACACGGAAGCAAACAAACACAGGAGACTTCTGGCCAAGATGGAGGCCTAGACTGACACACTCCGTCTCCCTCCACAACTAAGAAGGAATACAACTACCACAAAACTAGCAATAACCAGAAGTTCCAGAAAATAAATGGAAGTCCAACGTATGAACTTATAAAGAAGTGGTGCTCATCTGGACAGGTAGGAGAGGCAAGCCAGGGAGGAGAGGTTAAGCTGTGCTGTCCGTGGCAGCAGCAGGACAGCAGTAAGCACAGACACCTGTATTTAAGGGGAGGTGAGAAGCGCCTGGGGAGCACCCCCGGCTGCAGACCAGACCCGTCAGCTTGCGATTCCAAAGTCAGGGAATGCAGACCTCCATTGCCTTGGACTGTGAGGCCCGGACAGGGTGGGGATGGAGGAGGATGCTTCCGGTCTCTCAGCGGAGAGTGAATAGCAGGAATCCATCTTGGACCCCGACCCCCACAGAAAACGCCACAGTGTGGTGAGACAGGTCACCAGGTTGTGACGAGTGCATGGGGCTCTGCCCTCTATAGCATAAGAGGTGTGATAGCCCTGCCCAGGAAGCAAAGGTAAACACAAAACTGTTCAAGATGGCACAGATCATGATAGAGATCCCAGTGATGCAGCTGACCAGACAGCAAATTTCTAATCCTACGAAGCAGCAGACAGGAAATCTTTCTGAGGCACAGTTCAGAGCTTTGGTTATAAAAGTGCTTACAGACCTAACAGCAGATCTTAAACAAGATAGGGAAGGAATGAAGGCTAGTCTTGCTGAAATGAACAAAAACACATATTAAACTAGTGGTGAGGGAAAGGAAACCAGGGATCAAATCAACAAATCGGAATTTAGGAAGGAACAGTCAACCAGTACAGAAACAGGGAACAAGAAGTGAGGAAAATGAGGAGAGGCTCAGAAACTTATCCAACAGCTATAAGCGGGCCAACATCCGAATCATAGGGTTGCCAGAAGATAAAGAAGGACTAGAAATTGAAAAATTATGTGAAAAAATAATGAAGCAGAACTTCCCAAATTTGGGGAAGGAGATAAGACTTACAGGTCCAGGAAGCACAGAGAGTTCCAAAACAACTGGACCCAGGGAGAACCACACCAAGACACATTATAATCAGGAGCGGTGGTTTCCTTCTTCTTGACAGTTTCTGTATTTTCTACTGATTGCGGTTGTTCTGCCGCATACCCTGTGTCAATATATTAAAAAAGAATGTCTGTTGCTATGATAAATAAGTCATTGTTTTAATATTAAACTAAAATCTCATGAATGACTTTAACATTTAGTGCTTTTTATTCTAAAATATTTATATAGTACTTCTGGCAAAGATGGAGGCATAGATAGACACGCTGTGTCTCCCTCCACAACTAAGAAGGAACACAACTACCTCAAAATTAGAGACA
This sequence comes from Furipterus horrens, assembly GCF_987537825.1. NCBI lineage: Eukaryota > Metazoa > Chordata > Mammalia > Chiroptera > Furipteridae > Furipterus > Furipterus horrens. The sequence goes on along the minus strand of NW_028327176.1, from coordinate 42,894,810 downwards.
ACCAGAAGTTACAGAAAATCAAACTGCATGGAAGTTCAACAAACAAAAATATAAAGAAGAAATACTCATCCAGACATGTAGGAGGGGCGGATCCAAGGCTGAGAGGATGTGGTGTGGTGGAGGCAGCAGCAGCGGCAGCAGCAGGCCAGCAGAAGGCCAGCAGAAAGCACAGTACGCATTTTAAAAAATCAGGAGGGACACCTGAGGAGTGTTCCCAGCTCCTCACCAGACCACGCAGCTTACGGTCCTAGCACTGGGGAAAATCAAGCCTCACTGCTTTTGACCATGCAAGCATAACAGGAGCGACAGCTCTACCTAAGACACAGAGGCAAACAAACACAGGAACCTGTCAAGATGAGGAGACAGAGAAGTATGGCCCAAAAGGCAGAACAGATCAAGGTTCCAGTGGGAGAACTAAGTGAGGATGAGATAATCAACCTAACAGATGAGGAGATAGCCAACTTAACAGATGCAGAATTCCAAACACTGGTGATAAAGATGCTCACAGGCTTGACAGGTATCCTTGAGTACGGCAAACGCGTAGGAGAAAAAGTGAAGGCTATGCTAAGTGAAACAAAAGAAAATCCACACAAAACCAACTGTGAAGGGAAGAAAACCAGGGTTCAAATCAATGATTTAGAACATAAGGAAGAAACAAACAGTCAACAAGTACAGAATGAAGAAACAATAATTGAAAAAAATGAGCAGAGGCATGGGAACCTCTGGGACAACTTTAAACATGCCAACATCCAAATCATGGGGCTGCCAGAAGGAGAAGAGGAAGAGCAAGGAATTAAAAACTTATGTGAAAAAAATAATGGAGGAAAACTTCCCAAATTTTGAAAAGGAAATAGACATACAAGTCCAGGAAGCATGGAGAGTCCCAGGGGAGCTGACCCAGAGGGGACCACACCAAGACACATCATGATAAAAATGCCAAAGGTGAAAGATAAAGAGAGAATCCTAAAAGCAGCGAAAAAAAAAAAAAAAAGACACATTATAATCAAAATGTCAAAAATTAAGGATAAACAGAGAATCTTAAAGACAGTAAGAGAGAAGAAGAGAATTACATACAAAGGGGTCCCAATAAGACTTTCAGCTGATTTCTCAAAAGAAACTCTGCAGGCAAGAAATATTCAAAGTAATGAAAAACAAAAACCTACAACCACGACTACTCTATCCAGCGAAGCTGTCATTCAGAATAGAAGGGCAGAGAATGTGCTTCCAGGACAAAGTAAAACTGAAGGAGTTCATCAGATCCAAACCACTGTTATATGAAATGTTAAAGGGACTTGTTTAGGAGAAAGAGGATCAAAACTATGAACATTAAAATGAAAACTGTATCACAACAACCAACAACAGAAGCTAGGGAATCGAATCACAGGCAAACTGAGTAGGCAACGAGAGTGTGAACAGAATTATAGGCATGGGGAAAATTATGGGGGGAGGTAAGCAGGGAGGGGGAAGGGTGGAAAGGAAGGGAGATGGTACAGGAATTAAGAAGCATAGTAGGAGGGAGTGGAGTAGACAGAAAGATGTTGAGAAGAACTATATGCACAACCAATGGGCATAGACTAAGGGTGGGGGATAACTGGAGAGAGGGATGTCACTGGGTGGAGGGCAACAAAGGGAAAAGTAATTGGAACAACTGTAACAGCATAATCAATAAAGCATATTAAAAAAAACCAAAGTTTTTCCTTTTTGCTCAATCCCTCTACTCCCTACCTACCACCACCCCCATAGCTGTCATCTGCTCTCTATCTATGAGTCAGTCTGCTTGTTAAATTTGCTTCTTAGATTCCACATATGAGTGAAATTATATGGCATTTGTCTTTCTCTGACTGACTTATTTCACTTAGCATAATGTTCTCCAGATCCATCCATGCTGTTGCAAGGGTAAATTTTTTTTTTAAGCTGAGTAGTATTCCATCATGTAAATATCCTATCATTGTTTTTTCCACTCATCATCTAGGATTTTTAAGATTTTGGGTCTAACACTTAAGTCATTAATCCATTTTGAATTCATTCATGTGTGGAGTAAGAACAGACCCTAAACCAAATGACTTTGATTTGGTGCTACACTGTGATCAGTATGTTTTTTATTAACTGGGAATTGAGACAGTAATCAGCATCCCATATAGAACATGGGACTAAAAATCAATGGAAATTAATTCTAGTAAAAGTCTTATCATCAATGAACTGAAGTCGCAAAGTTCCATATGCCGAGGGAATAAAAATACCAACTACTATATATGATCACTGAAGGTCAAGTGAGAAAACATAGAAAAATGCCTTGAATAGATTACAAATAAAATGTTTTTTTTCTAATTTTTCATATAGGTGTCTAATTTTAAGAACTCATGAATATGTTTCCATCTTTTTCTCCACATCTGGATATTAAAACTTAAACCTAGGATTTTACCAATAACAAACTTAGCCCATTAAATTTGTATAAAGTTGGCCTTGATTTGCATCCCTGATCAGCCATTATAGGAGTGAAGCAGCTGTAGTCAAAATTTCCCCTCACTGTCCCCTGGAAATTTAGGTATTTTCATAATGACTTTCATGCAGATCTATGGCCCTCTTCTCCCTCAATCTATGGTATAGGTACTGAAATCCTACACAAAGATCATTGTAAAAGTTAAAGGCCAATAGTAAAGAGAAGAAAAAAGGTGAGGTGGGTGTTTCTCTTCTGCTGGTCATTTCAGGAAATAATTATGGAATTATAAATAAATAATTCAAGAATCTAGTTCTCCCCTCTCCAACTTTATCTTTAAAAAAATGGGGACAAGAACCCTTAACCAAGTCAAAGTAAGTCTGATTAATGTCAGTTTCACAACCTATAACCAGCCAAGCTAACCAGGAAACATCACTGTTAATTTAGATGCACTTCTAGAGTGGTAAGTGGAAAACCCAACCACCGTACCAAGTCCACTGGGTTTGTCACATATTTCTTCCATATGACTAGCTACTTCCTATTCTTTTTTTTAAAAGATTTTATTTATTTATTTATTTCCTCAAAGGTTAAACCAAGCATTGTAGACTAGCAGCAAATGTCAAAGAAAAGTGCGAAGAAGTGAAAAAATAGGACTTTAGGGATTGGAGCTCCACTCCTACTCCCATCACCAACCAAAGAAACAATCTGGTGAGAATGGATAAGGGAGGGGGAAAGAGAGGGAAAGAAACATCGATGTGTAAGAGATACATCCATCAGTTGCCTCTTGCATACCCCCACCTGTGGACCTGATTCGCAACCCAGGGATGTCCCCTGACTGGGAATCGAACCAGCAAGCTTTTGGTTCACAGGCCGGCACTCAATCCACTGAGCCACACCAGCCAGGGTGCTACTTCCCATTCTTATTTCTCTTTTTCTCTCATTTTTCCCCCACAGCTTTTCTAATTCTAATTTAATAATCAAACTTCATAACAGAATTCAAGTCATCACAAAGAATTTTCCAGTTAAATGGTTCTTCCTCTCTGAATTGTACAGAAACAGCTCGGTTAATTTTTGCCTTGAACTATAATCTATCAAAGTTTTACTGAGGGCTTTCATGAAAAACAAATTAAGAAGTATAGTAAGCATCATGTCCTCATCATCTAATGGTAGTACTCTTAAAAGAGCATTTGAAATAAAAATAATTAAATTCCAGATTCCCTTTAAAGTAACTGCATACAAAATATCACTACTGTAATTTTCAGAATCATGGTGGTCTGGAGTTGTAGTTAGTTTTGATTCATATATTTTGAATTTCTACATCGTACTGTTGTAGGAAACTTCATAACCCACTTACCATATAAAAATAGAATATTTTCACAATGACAAATATTGATATAATAAGACTGATTGTGTTCCCTTGAATATATATTTGCTTCCATCCAGTACAGAATAACTTTAATAATACCGTATGAGCGCTGACAAGTGAAGCCCAGTTGGAGCATCATCCTATACACAGAAAGGGCATGGGTTCAATTCCCAACCAGGGCACATAACACGGTTGCAGGTTTGATCCCTGGTTTGGGTGTGTACAAGAAGGCAACCAAGGCCCTGACTGATGTGGCTCAGTGGGTTGGGCATTGTCCCAGAAAATAAAAGGCTACAGGCTAGACTCCACATTAGGGCACACACCTGGGTTACAGACCAGGTTCCCAGTTGAGTGCATGTGACAGGCAACCCATCGATGTTTCCCTCCCTCTTTTTCTCTCTCCTTTCCCCTCTCTAAAAATAAATAAATAAAATCTTTTTTTAAGGAACTGAAGGCAACCAGACAACCAATCTTTCTTTCTCTCCCTCTCTCTCTCTCTGCCCGCCACCATCCTCTCTCCCTCTAAAAAAGCAATGGACAAAAATTAAAATGAAACATTCAGCAGTATATAAACACTCTATGGACACAGAAAATATGTCAACCATAATAACTCATTCATAAAAAGCTCCTTTCTCTGGGGTAAAAGACATGATATCAATGTGATATCCATGGACATGCCCAGTGTTCCTTGCAATTGGGTCAAATGTTTTTCCAGATGTTCTGGTGGACTGCATTATGGCCAAGACAACCATTTCAGTCATCCCTGAAATTCAATTGCTGAAGTCAGTCAATCCCCAAAAAACTCACTGAGCTCATTCAAACAACTGAAAAGAAGGAACTGTCCTTCTCTTTACTTTTTTTCTCAAAGTTCCAGCCTTAGATTCAATTCATTAGCCTCAAAAATGCATTTGGATTGTTAAGAGTTAAGAACATTATTTCTCCATCTGCTGAAAAAGCAAGGTAGACACATCACTCCATTTCCTCTCATTGTATAAAACCCTATTAATCCCATAGCTGGTCTTGGTGTTCATTTCTTTTCCAGGGATCCCTACTTCTCATCGTTTCATGTTCTGTTTCTATGAAGCATCCTGTCTGAATTACCAGAAAAACTTTTCTATTTAACACAATTTGTGGCATTTTTGTCCTGTAACTGCTATGGAAAATTCTAGGACTCTGACACTGTGTGGAACCTCTGAACTTTCACGTAAAAGAGAAATAAATTTCTGTCTTTTTAGCCTGTTAATTTGAATCTCTGTAACTAGCAGCTGAACATAATCCCAACTAATAAAATAAGTAAAAAAAAAAAAAAAAAAAAAAAAAAAGGATGGTAAAAAGATTCTCTTTGAATGAACTGTAAAATCATCTCACTAAAGCAGACTGAGAGAGGATGACACATTCTCTGAGAAAGGAAATATAATGAGGCAGGTCTAAAAGCTGTTTGTATAGTATAAATAAGAGTTAACCCAGCTGAGTGAATGAGCTAAGTCTTTGGCATATTCACAGAATGCTGATAGTTGCTATGAAGCCTAATCACATTGATAACACTACATGAGCTCACTAAACCATTAATATGCTTTACTGAACATATGGCTTTAAAAATCTTTGGACTATTCGCAGTGTAACTCTCAATGAATTCCAGGAGGCCCAAATGGTATCAGTTGTGATATAACCATAGGAGACTTAAAAATCCTTTTAAGAGTCACACCTAAAAAAATCTGTGAAACAATCACTCTCAACAGCAAAACAAGGCTAAATAACTAATGGGATACATTATATAATCACTCTTAGAAATTTGTCAATTTAAAAAAGTATCCCTCTGGCTGGTGTGGCTCAGTGGATTGAGTGCCGGCCTGCAAACCTAAAGGTCGCTGGTTCAATTCCCAATCAGGGCACATGCAAGAGGCAGCTGATTGTTTCTCTCTCACACACACTGATGTTTCTCTCCCCCTCTTTCTCCCTCCCTTCCCCTCTTTCTAAAAATAAATAAATAAAATCTTAAAAATAAAAATAAAAAAGTATCAAGAGGCTTGAAAGATTTCAATGCTATAGAAGACAAAGATCAAAGATGAGAAGAAAATTTGTTATAAATCACTGATTTAGATTGGCAATTAAGACACAATATGAAAAAATGTTACACTTTTCAGCACAGCAATAAAATCTCTTAAAACTACAGCGACAACTATTTTTAAAATTTGATGCTTTCTACAGATTATTAGTTGAGATTAGAGAAGTATATATGGTTCGATGAAACTTCAGAGACCTCAGATGGTTTAAGTTAAATGGACCTTAAAAATAATCAAAAACTCCAGAGTATAAACTAATTGCTTGTTCATCTAGAAGCCTATTAGGAGACATACTAGGCCAAATGAGGTGAGCAGGTAATAAAGAAGCTACAACAAAAGCATAGAGCAAAGGGTAATTTTTTCTAACAATCTGTAAATTTATTTATAATTTCATTACAGGGCATTTCTGAACCAGTAAGATAAGGAAATGGAAAACAAGTTTCACTATCACAGAATTCAACTCACCCAGATTTTCAGTAACTGAAAAATCACAGTGCACATTTGTCACTGAGCTTCTAATTATAAGGAAGAAAAATTATTTCCTTAAGAAAAACAGAAGTTCAATTTCAAATAGAAATGGTGTCCTTGATGAGGTTAAGTTTCAGAATATCCGTTATGTATTTCTAAGAAAAAAAGAAAATCTAATTTGACTTTCCTGAGCTTCATTTTTCCCAATTATGAGAAATATATTTTTAACTGCTACATGACATAGTCAAGCTTACAAAAAGAAGTCTTCACAGCAAGCCATGTGACCCTCTATCCCTCTGAGCAAGGCTCTTCCTAAGTGATAAGTTAAATGTAGTATTAGAGAAGAGAATAAAAGTGAGGAAAAAAAGGTGGGAAATTTTTCTCTTTCTTTTTATTCAACAAAAGCAGATTAAAAAATAGTATAATGCATAGATTATATGTAAGGATATATTTTTAAAATAACTGAAAGAAAATACATAAAGTACTAGCAACTTCATTGGGGTGGTAGAGATTAGTACTAGAGATTTGCCTTCTTTTGTGTTTCTCAAATTTTCTCCAATATTAGCTTTATCTCTTTTATATCTAAAAAGTGAAGTTACAGAAGTAAAAAAGCAGAAAGCATTTTAAAAATTAACCTTCTCCTCTTTGGTCAGAGAATAGTGTTATCACCAAATGGAATCTTGGGTCTCACCTCAGATGTAGTGAGCCCGTATTTTAGTAAGATTTCCAGGTATTTCAAATGCACATCAAGAAAGTAAATCGCTATTCTAGAGCAGTGATTTTTCAACTGGTGTGCTGCAAGAATTTTTAAAACATGCACTACCTGACTATTAAGTCAGGGGCACTGACCTCTTTTCTCTTGGATTGGCAAATAATAAAATGACGGCAGCCAACACAAAAATAGCTGTCTAGTGTGAATGAATCAAGATTACACCTATTTTTTTTGGTCAGATCAGCAAAAAATAAAATATTTTTTTTGGTGTGCCACAGAATTTTAGTAATTACTTTATGTGTGCCATGAGATGAAAAAGGCTAAAAATTACTGTTCTAGAGTATTCACCTAGGAATAAACACCTATATTGATTCCTTTCTAAGCCCTCCCTATATGTCAGTCTACCATTATCATGTTCAGGGATTTACCCAAATATTTTGAAATACTGAAATAAGAGACAATAATAACGTATTAATAATATCACAACATTTGGGGTAATGTCTATAAAAAAATAGTTTCAGGACTTCCGGCCAAGATGGAGGCTTAGACTGACACGTTTGGTCTCCCTCACAACTAAGTAGGAATACAACTACCTCAAAACAAAAGATAACCAGAAATTCCAGAAAATAAAACTAAATGGAAGCCCAACGTATGAAGTTATAAACCAGCAGTGCTCATCCGGATGGTAGAAGGGGCGAGAAACCACAGTGCTGTTTATGGTAGCAGTGGGGATAGCTGTGGGACTGCGAGAAATGCCAGGGGAGCAATCCTGGCTGCAGTCGAGACCCCGCAGCTCACGATTCCAAAGCTGGGAAAGGCAGGCCCCCCATTGCCTCAGACGGTGAGGCACAGAGGGCGGGGGGACAGATCCCGGTCTCTCAGCAGAGAGTAACGGCAGGAATCCATCTTGGACCCCTGCCCCCACACAAAGTGCCACAGTGCAGCGAAAAAGGTCGCCGGGTAGCGTAGTGATGAGTGCATCGGGCTCCACCCCCTATAGCCTGCCCAGGAAGCAAAGCTAAACGCAAGACTGTCAAAATGAAGCAGACAACGACTGAAATCCCAGTGACACAGCTCACGAGGCAGCAGATGCGGGATCTGACAGACAAACAAATAGGAAATCTTTCTGAGACTCAGTTCAGAGCTATAATCATAAGGTGGCTTACAGAATTAACAAAAGATTTGGAACAAGACAGGGAAGGAATGAAAGCTAGTCCTGCTGAAACGAACAAAAACACATGCGAGACAAGTGGTGAGGAAATAAAATCCAGAGATTAAATCAACAAATCGGAACATAGGGAAGGAACAAACAGTCAACCAGTGCAGAAAGAGGAAACAAAAACTAATAAGAGTGAGGAGAGGATCAGAAACCTCTGGGACAGCTATAAGCGAACAAACATTAGAATAATAGGATTGCCAGAGGGCCAAGAAGAAGAACTAGAAATTGAAAAATTATGTGAAAAAATAATGAAGCAGAACTTCCCAGATTTGGGGAAGGAAATAGACTTACAGGCCCAGGAAGCACAGAGAGTTCCAGAAAAACTGGACCCAGGGAGAACCACTCCAAGACACATTATAATCAAATTGTCAAAAGTTAAAGATAAAGAGAGAATCTTAAAAGCAGCAAGAGAGAAGAAAAGAATTATATACAAAGGGGTCCCAATTAGACTATCAGCTGATTTCTCAAAGGAGACCCTGCAGACAAGAAGGGACTGGCAAGAAATATTCAAAGTAATGAAAATCAAAAACCTACAGCCACGAATACTCTATCCAGCGAAGCTGTCATTCAGAATAGAAGGGCAGAGGAAGTGCTTCCAGGACAAAGCAAAACTGAAGGAGTTCATCAGATCCAAACCACTATTATATGAGATGTTAAAGGGACTTGTTTAGAAGAAGGAGGATCAAAACTATGAACATTAAAATGCAAACTGCATCACAACAACCAACAACAGAAACTAGGGAATTGAAGCAAAGGCAAACTAAGTAGGCAACAAGAGTGGAAAAAGAACTATAGGTATGGGGAACATATTGGGGGGAGGTCAGCAGGGAGAGGGAAGGGGGAAAGGGAGGGAGATGGTACAGGAATTAAGAAGCATAGTAGGAGGGAGTGCAGTAGACAGAAGAGGTTGAGAAGAACTATATGCACAACCAATAGGCATGGACTAATGGGAGGGCGGGGAAAATTGGAGGGAGTGGGGCCAACAGGTGGAGGGGAGCAGAGGGAAAAGAAATTGCGACAACTATAACAGCATAATCGATAAAACATATTTAAAAAAAAAAGAATAGTTCCAAACTTCAAACCCAAGCCACCATCCCCTACTACATTCAACTACAGCCACTGGAGTGAAGAGGTTTAGCAGCATCCCTCACCTCCACTAGATGCCAGTAGCATCTCCTCAGCTGTTCCCTAACATTTCCAAATGTACTCTGGAGAGTGGTCCCCTGCAAGCCCTAGTGAGAACCACTAATGGAGAAAGACGACAACCATCAGAAAGGGTCCTGTTAAAATAGGTCAATGATCTTATTTGGGATTTTCATAGAAAGAAACATCTAAGTGTATAACTAAGTTTATAAATTATAGACACATTTTGTTTTAAAAGCTCAATGAGAAAAAGAGCTTGGTCTGTTTTTTCTGGCTATTGTATTCTGAGCAGCTTCTGGCCCATGACAAGTGTTTGACAATGTTATTTAAATAAGCTAAAATATGGAGATACTATATACCTTCAGTATTCAATTTTAGGTTAAACTATCATCACTTCTACTACATGTATTGTCATTTCTTTCTTTAAAAGAAAAAAACATGGAGCCCTGGCTGCTGTGGCTCAGTGGATTGAGCGTCGGCCTGTGAGCCAAGTGTAGCTGGTTCGATTCCCAGTCAGGGCACATTACCAGGTTGCATGTCAGGTCCCCAGTTGGGGGCACGAGTGAGAGGCAACCACACAGTAAAAAAAAGAAAAAAAGAAAAAAACATGGATTGGCTGTCTTTCATATGCATCCCAACAGGGCACTAAGCCTGCAACCCAAGCATGTACTCTGATGGGGAATTGAGCCAAGAACCCCTTTCTTTGCAGGACGATGCCCAACCAACTGAGGCACACTGATCAGGGATGTTGTCATTTCTTAAATATATTTCTCTCACCCACTTTAACTAGAAAAAAATTTTTACTAGTTAAATCATATCTAAAAATTAATTATTAAGACCTATGATGTAACCAATAACCACTATATCCAAACCAATTATGACTCTTGGAACACATGGGATAACAATGGGAAGTAGGAACACTGGCATGGAAAATTAGCATAAGAAAGAAATGAATCTGTGCTGAAGATTTAACAGCTCCGGGCACTATTTAAATAAGATAAAAGAAATTTTAGATACTGATGGGAGACTCAAATGTTGGAAATTTTTAGTTTCATGTAACAGCTAATAAACTTAGTAATCAATGTAGGTAAAAAGCTATTGCCTCAGGAATTGGAGTTATGACCCACCTTGACTCCAAGAAACCATAAGTAGTTCCTCCTTTGTGCCTCAGGAGGACTGCAAGCAATCAAGATGGTATCTGAGCCATTGTACTCCTGGGTGGGACGACCACCACCCAGGACACTAAGACTAATGCCCAGGATACAAAGACCACTGTTCGGGACACAGATGAAAGAATGCTACAGCTTTTAACTTTTTCCCTAAATTCCAAACCCCTTACCTACACTTTTTTCTCCTTATAAAAAGCGTCCGTTTATAATGGAATTTAAGACAGTCTGTTAGGGTACAAACCTGCTGTCTTCTCAGATCTCTGACCATCTGAAAAAAGCACCCATGAAGGTTCAATCCCGGTCTCTGCTTATTGGGTCTGGTAGATGACAGGCAGCATGAACACCAGCTTTTCCAGTTTCACTTCAGGTCTCATTATCATAAACTTGATTGGTTAGAACTATATACATTGTTTGTCTTGTCTCCTTAATCCAGACCAAGTTCTGTGTAGCATGTCTGTGTAGCACAGAATTAGCTACACATTTAGCACTTGCTAAAAGGATATCTGAAATAGAATGAAGTTATATGACTGGCCCAGGATTCAATTTTGTCTTCTATAAAAATGATACTAATAATCCTAGTTCCCCGAAGTGTGTATAACAGATCAAAATAAAGTGAATGTGTCAACAGAAGCCCTTTAATAGTTTCTAAAGGGGAAAAAAAAAGAGGTCATTCTTTTCATGGTCAGGAGCTTGGAGATCCTACATATAAATGAACAAAAGCCCATTCTCACCAGATTGTTTCTTTGGTTGGTGATGGGATTAGGAATGGAACTCCAATCCCCAAAGTCCTATTTTTTCACTTATCACTTTTCTTTGACACTTGCTGCTAGTCTACAATGCTTGGTTTAACCTTTGAGGAAAAAATATTTAAAAAGAAACAAGTAAATCTATTTTGCAAAATGCCAAGAAGACGGGAAGCACTTTGGAGGAAAGGCGCTAATGCAAAGAAAATATATTAAAGAGCTGCTTTCACATTTCTAAAATCTGTGCATAATATCCAGTTTAAATTGGTAGTTTTAAAAAATGAAGTCAACATGCAAGTTATAAAAAGGATCAAAGCAGAAAAATGAAATAAACAAAAAACAAGAGATTAACTAGGCAGTAGGTTAGAAGGTGATCAAAATAAAATAAAGCCCTCTGCCTTGAAAACATCTCTTCTCTACCTAATATTACAAAGACTAATTGGACAGAATGAAGATCTGTTACACAAGCCACAAATTCAAGTAAATCTGCAAATTCAAACCTAGTTTTGGTTAATCATAATGAAGAAAAAGCATAAACAAATGGATTACAAATTTGCTGCCAAAATTTGCAAAGGTTTTAGATTTTAATTATTGTTATATTTAATACAACAAGAAGGAAGCCAAAACCAAAAGGAACACCTGGAGTTTAGCAGCAGGAAGGCCATAAAGACAGCAAAGAACAAAACTCTACTACATGATTTTTCTGTGGGCATGTTTTGATGTCCCCTTTCTGCCTAGAGAAACAAAAATATTCTGCAAATTACATAGCAAATACTCCTAAATGCCACAGTAAGTGGTACAGGACTATGATGAACAATAACATTTATTATTTTTAAAATGGCTTAAAGGGTCATTCAAATAACTTTTGTTTTCTTTCCCTTCTTTCAGTCTCTACTCACACACAAATGTTCACACATCTGCTAATATGATAAAAACTTATATATCTGTAATTCCTTTTATAAATCAAACAAAAGAATGCACAAAGATAATAAGCTGACATAGTATTCAAGAAAATACTGATGTAGAGCCTAATCAGAAAGAAGTAGAAAAACAAAATATACATCTTCAAAAAAACCAGCACAATAAATTTACAAATAAATGGTTAAATGTGCCTGTGGTTATGAAAAAATAAGTTACCACCCACCTTGAAAAACTATAAAAGACCTTCTTTAAAACAGCTGATTTCCTCCATATTCATTCATTTTTTTATAAGTATATTTTATAGATTATATTGTTACAGTGGTCCCAAATTTTTTTTCGCCTTTGCTGCCCTCTGCACAGTAGCCCCCTTCCCTCCAGCAATCCCACCTTCTTTAGTTCATGTTCATGGTCCATGCATATAAGTTCTCTGGTTTCACCCTTTCCTATATTATTAACTCCCCCCTGTCTATTTGTACCTACTAATTATGCTTCTTAATCCCTGCACCATTTCCCCATTTCTCTCCTTTCCCCCTCCCAGCTGATAACCCTCCAAATGATCCCCATACATATGATTCTGTTCCTATTCTGGTTTGCTTAGTTGGATTTTGGGGTTTTTTTTAGATTCAGTTGTTGATAGTTGTGAGTTTGTTGTCATTTGAGTGTTCATAGTTTTGATCTTCTTTTTCTTAAATAAGTCCCTTTAACGTTTCATATAATAATGGCTTGGTGATGATGAACTCTTTTAGCTTTACCTTGTCTGGGAAGCACTTCATCTGCCCTTGCATTCTAAATGATAGTTTTGCTGGATAGAGTAATCTTGGTTGTAGGTCCTTGCTTTTCATCACCTTGAATACTTCTTGCCAGTCCCTTCTTGCTTGCAAAGTTTCTTTTGAGAAATCAGCTGATAGTCTTATAGGTACCCCTTTATAGGTAACTCTCTACTTTTCTCTTGCTGCTTTTAAGATTCTCTCTTTATCTTTAACCTCTGGCAGTTTAATGATGATGTGTCTTGGTGTAGTCCTCTTTGGGTCCAGCTTGTTTGGGACTCTCTGTGCTTCCTGGACTTGTATATCTATTTCCTTCACCAAATTTGGGAAGTTTCCCTTCATTATTTTTTTACATAAGCTTTCAATTTCTTGCTCTTCCTCTTCTCCTTCTCGCACCCTATGATTTGGATGCTGGCATGTTTAGAATTGTCCCAGAGGTTCCCAAGCCTCTCCTTGTTTTTTTCAAATCTTGTTTCTTCATTCTGTACGGGCTGCCTGTTTTTTTCTTCCTTATGGTCCAAATCATTGATGTGAACCCCGGTTTCCTTCCCTTTACCATTGGTTTTGTGTGGATTTTCCTTCGTTTCACTTAACATAGCCTTCACGTCTTCTCTTATGCATTTGCCATACTCAAACATATCTGTCAAGCCTATGAGCACCTTTATCACTAGTGTTATGAATTCTTCACCTGTTAGGTTAGCTCTCTCCTCGTCCCTTAGTTCTCCCACTGGAACCTTGATCCGTTCACTCTTTTGGGCCATACTTCTGTCTCCTCATTTTGACAGGCTCCTATGTTTGTTTGCCTCTGTGTCTTAGGTAGAGCTACTGCTCCTGTTACGTTGTAAGGCGTGGAGCCTTAGGGATTCGTCAGTACAGGTGACTTGTTTCACCACATTGTGGTGCTGGGGCGGGGGCGGGGGGGTCCGAGAGGGAACAATACCACTTGCTCAGCACTCGCCCCTTCTCTAGGCACTTCTTCAACTTCTGTATGGGACTGGCATCTCTCTAGCTGCTGCCCTGGCCGTTGTTCCCAGAGTGGGTGGGTCTGCGGACGTTCTAGGACCGTGGAGGCCCTTTAAACAAGCGGACTCTGCTGAGACCAGAAGTTTCTGCCTCCACCCCAATCCCCACTGGTCTGCACAGTAAGAAGCAATGAGGCTTGATTTTCCCTGGTGCTGGGACCATGGGCTGTGAGGTCTGGTGAGGAGTGGGGAACACTCCCCAGGTGTCCCTCCTGACTTTTTAAAACATGTGACTACGCTTTCTGCCGGCCTGCCCGCTACTGCCGCCACTACACCGGGTCCTCTCTGCCCCAGCTCCGCCCCTCCTACTTGTCTGGATGAGTTATTTCTTCTTTATATCTTTGTTTGCTGGACTTCCATGCAGTTTGATTTTCTGGAACTTCTGGTTGTTTCTAGTTTTGAGGTAGTTGTATTTCTTCTTAGTTGTGGAGGGAGATGCAGCCTGTCTGTCTACACCTCCATGTTGGCAAGAAGTCTTTTTTTTTTTTTTAAGATTTTATTTATTTACTTTTAGAGACAGGGAAAGGGAGAGAGAAATAGAGGGAAAGAAACATCAGTGTGCGAGAAATACATCAATCGGTTACCTCTCGCACACCCCCAAATGGCCTGCAACTCAGGCACGTGTCCTGACTGAGAACTGAACCTTTTGGTTTGCAGGCCAGCACTCAATCCACCGAGCCATACCAGCCAGGGCTATTTCAAGGATTTTAGAGGAAAGTTCTTAATTTGGAGAACTAAAATTTTGGGGAGAATGGTCAGGCAAGTCCTCACCCAGAATTAAAAGCCTCTCATAACAACTGACCATTCATTTGCTAATGTAACAAGTTTATATTTGGTATCATTATACCTGATACTGTCATAAGCACCTGTTTTTCAACAATGAATAATAGAATAATTCCTACTTCTGTGGACCTTAAAGTCTGGTAAAACAGAGAACAGATAACAGACAAACAACTACAAATGGGATAGGCATTATAAAAAAGGGAAGAGAGAAGTATATATAGAAGGCAGTATAATAGGGGAAGTATAAAAGGGAAGTCAAGGAGAAAATTTCCATAATCAAGGAACACTTGAAAAAAAAGGATGAAAAGGAATCAGGTTAAGTTTCCCAGGTTAAGTAACTAAACTTCTTCCTTGCTACTCATTTGAAGAATTACATAGTACTCCTTCACCTTCTCTCTATACCAGGATGCCATCTTTGTTTCAGGTTCATTGTATTTCAGACCTTGGGATATCCTGAATAACTTGTATATGAGCAGGGCAGAGAACACTATAGAATAGTCTATTCTGCCACTATTTCCAATCATGTGGTAGATAGATTTAGTTGAACCTAATTTCCAGAAGTAAAGTTCAGGTTAATCAAATTTAGAGGTAAGGACAGAGCAAATACAGACATACTATCTGCATATAGGATACTACTAAATAATGACAAAAATCTAAAAACCTTCCCTTACAAGATTAAAAACTAATTCCAAAGAGACTCAGTTTACAAAATAAAATTATAAAGAGCTACAAAGAGGACAGCTAACAAAGAAATATGAAATAAAGCAGTGAACTCAAGTCTGAGAATTTAGAGATCCCCCCTTAGACCACCCAGCCATTAAGCAGAGGCATGTTCCGTGAACAGTAACTGCTACTCTCTTGTTTAACCTCCAGCTGGCCAAGATACAAGCTATTCCCTTTGCCTAAAGCTGTACCCAGTTTCATGGGTTTAGCTGGTATTTCCAAAGGTTATGACTCATAGACAGACCTCAAGATGATGATAGGGCTTAACCTCTTTGAATAAAACAATGTGTTTAATAAGTGAAAGACTGTGCACTAAGTGTTCCTTCGTCTAAAGTTCCTTAGAAGATACTGTTAGAACGTACTGGGACTTGGAGGACCTGAGCCACCACCTGTGCTGAAACAAAAAGGGTATGTATGCATCATCGGCCATGCACCCAATCGCAAGGTTCCCTATTATCAGAGGCAACTGACGCAGAGCCGCCAGCATCCTGCTGAGAACTAGTTACACCCCCATTGCCCCTTCCCCTCTCCCTTAATCATTTCCCAGAAACAAGGATCAGTAGTCTCCTGACAGCCATCCCTAATTAAGGACATTGTTCTTTCACCAACACCTATACCCCAGACTCTGGAGCTGACCAGCAGGGTGACCCATCCCTTTGAGGGTCTGCTCCATGCCCTTAAAAATCCCCTTTGGGGCTGCAGTCTGCTTGGACTCAGCCTGCCTGTTTGAACATCCTTCAGTAAAGGCTTTGAACTGGTCCACTCGACTCCTCCCCTCTTCCAGGCACAAACCTAACAGATACTTAACAAATCTTCTCAAGTATCAAAATATTCACAGGAAAAATACATTTGGAGTATTGTTTGGCCTTAAAAATAAGACAAGGTATTTCAATTTCTCATAAATACTTTGAGAGGTAAAAACATTAACTGGCCTGATATCTCATATTCATCAAAGGATTTTTTTTTACCAGTGGCACCATTACCCCAGCACCAGCATATAAAACACATTTTAAAAGTTCAGTAATTACTCAACTTCTCTTATTAATAAAACAGGTCGAAGAAAACATAAATCAACTTTACAAATGTAATTTACCAAAGAAAACTAGAAGTACTTTTCATTAAAAACAAATCAGGGATGCAAAATTTTAGATCCAGCGAGTAAAAATGAACTCATTTAAAATAACAAAAGCCATGAATAAGTTTCAGGCTGAAGTACATCACGTTAGATGACAGCACCTACTGACTTAAGGTAATACAGCATCCAACATTTGTCATGGAGAGCAAAGTTTCTGGTGGTGTGGACCAAAAAATTCTCATAATCTCTTACTTGTAGGGAGTATAGCAGTGTGAAGAGGAAAATGGTGATAAACGGTCAAGGAAAATTCCCATACTAAAGAATATAATACAGCTCTGACCAGTGTGGCTCACAGTGTTGGGAATCATCCTGCAAAGCGGAAAGTTGCTGGTTTAATTCCCAGCCAGGCCACGTGCCCAGGTTGCGGGTTTGGTCCCCTGTTGGGATGTGTACAAGAGGCAACTGATCAATGTTTCACATTGGTGTTTTTCTCCCTTTCTTTCTCCCTCCTTTCCCCTCTCTCTAAAAATAAATAAATAAAATATTTAAAGAAAAAGAATATAACACAAAAAGCAAGCTGACAGGAGTATACTAAAAGCCTCAGCAAAACAAGTCAATGCTGGTGACATATAATTCCAAAGATTCCAACCTTAACTTTCTCCCTGAAATATTTTAATTTAGTCTTTTGGATTTTAATTTTTAGGTATATTGTGTCTAATGTCACCAGAAAAAAAAATTAAAGTATGATCTACTTGACATAAACTGTAAAGGGAAATTATAACTCTGAAAAGTAAAAGATATATTTCATTACTGATTCTTGACTGAGAGAGCATGGTCAGGAAAAGGAAATGAGTTTTACCGTTAGGGAGAACTGTGCTCAACCCTTTAACCCTCCGAATTGAGTTGTATGACTGTGAGTACACTGTTTAATATCTCTGAACCTTCCTCCTCATCTGTGTACCTAAAAACATTATTTTAAAAACTGGCATATAAGAGATATTCAATAAATGTTATAATTATCATGGAATTTAAACTTTTTTCCCAAGAGGATTATTTGGTCAATAAAATATGTTACTGTGCCAGAAAATACCTAACCAGTTAACTTCCTAATTCCTGTGGAATTCCTGGTTCTAAGAATTTTTTTGTTCAGTAGAAAGTTTTAACAAAGGAAAAAAAGAACTTTTTTCTTCCAGATATTTAAGTCTATTAACTTCCATAAGATAGGCAAATACTACCCTTCTGGCATATCTCACATTTAATACTCCATCGACAGGTATATTATTTGTCAGACAGGACTGTGTTTTCCTAGAAGTCCATAACTACCTGCTAGAAACTGGCCAGCTCTGCTCAAAATTGTAACTTGGACTATCCAACTTGGGTGGTGTGATGCAAGGAGTGCCTTAATTTCCCTAATATTTAAAATGCATATGCTGTGCAAGAGCTGGGTAATTGGCAAATACCACCTAACCCCATAGTGCTATTCTCATTTCTTCTCTGCTTCAAATAGGCTAATCAACTCCTTCAAGCGAAGCCATTCTAATACTCTAATCAGGTAAAAAGAGAAAAGCTCAGGCTTTTTCTCTTTAAGGCTGAACACAATTATTGAGCCTTTTTTAAAAATAAGATCTATTCTTTCTGCTTGTCTCTGTGATTTCACAGGCTGTGGAATTTAAATAAATATACAGGCAAGGAATGGTTTCCTAAAGAAAACATGGAGATTGTATTCTCTGCTTGAAGGAAAGAAGAAAGAAAGGAAATGGCATCAATACTACTAAGCAGAGTAGTTTAACATCAGGTTCAGATATGTGTTAATACAGTTTTAGGCACAATTTTCTGGCCCTTCAAAGACTGAAAAGAAATACAAGCATCCTGGGCTTTTTCTCTTAGGAATGCAGGGAAAGCTAAAGTTTTTTTCCACGCTAAATTTCACTTATCTACTTATGTTCTTAGAAACTGTGAACAAAAGTCAATATAAATTTTTTAAGATACATATACACGCATTTGCGTTTATATGTATATTTGTATATGCATATGTATATGTTTACAGTCAAAATTTACCATTAGAAATCAAGTTTTGATAAAATATGCCAACACATCTTTTTTTAAAAACTGGAAAAGGAAAGCCTGTAGTAATTCAGAACCACTTTGAATATCTGTTATTGGGAATTGCTACTATTGTTTACACTATCTGAAAACAATTCTATGAGGTACACAGAATTAGTTCTATTTTACATATGAAAAACTAAGACATATGTTAAAATTACTTGCCTAACACTGCAAAACTAGTTAATGGGATTGCTAGAACTGGATCCTAGGTTTCCTAACTCCTAGGTCTTTCTGCTAACCTGGTTGTTTTGAATTTTAGCCCCAGAATCCTCTTTCAATAAATCTCTTGTAGAACCCCACAAATTAAATAGATAAAATGGAAAATGAGGTATAAATGACACTCTAAGCTAAAAATGAAGTAAGGCACTTTGGGATTTCAGAGAGTAGGAAGGTAATTCTCAAGACAAAATCAGGTGTTCATTCACTAGAAGTCTGCCATGCCTTAGAGATAGGTCGCAAAAAGTTCTTTCTTATTTTGGGCAAGTTCCCCAATTTAAACCCTTTAAGGGAGAGGTAGAAGTTTCTTGTGAGTCTGAAGGGTTTCAATTGCCTTCAGCTCAAAATAGTTCACATATCAAAATGGCACATCATGGGGAGTCTTCTTTGAAACCGCTTCAATAGTCACAAATACATATTGATGGAAGTAAAAGTTACATTCCATATGTGCCATTCCAAAGATCCTGGTCACAAAGGAGTTACTAATTAATGAACTAGTCCCATGCACTATGTAATATGTAAAATGATATTCATTTCTTTAGTAATGCTATCACCTCATTTACATTTCTGACATAAAAATATTAGCTAGAACATTTATTTCCAAAGTTAAATATAGATACCTTTCTTCAAATAATTTGTTTTCAAATACACTTTAAATAAACTCTCATATGAATGGCATCTTATGAACTGTCCTAGTTAAATAGAGCAGGGTTGGGGGATGGTGCCAAGAGAAGAGTCAGTGAAACCTCTCCAAAGCAGCCCAAGGCTCTAGGAACCCTAAAACGGAAAAACAGTTGGCAAAAGTAAAGGATTATTTCAAGGTTTCTGAGCAGTTTCTGGAATGTAAATGGTGAGCAGCATATGCTGTTAATGGACTGACATCTGAAGCAGAAGCAGAGGCAACAACATTTGATTAATAGGTTTAAATAACTGTACTGAGTGCAAAGTATAGCATAAACTTCCTGTCCACACCACCTCAGTTAACCATAAAAATATAATAACTCTGTGATTCTGTCAAAGAACTATTGCCATAGGCAGGCACAAGGCTCCTAAAACAAATAAGTATTATATTTTTTTAATATCAGCACAAACTTTCCAGGGTTGAGCAGTAATCAACCAGCAGGTCAAGTTTATTATTCCCAACTGCCAAATAGAAACAAATCTCAAACTTAATTTACCTTTGAAAATAAACCTTGAATTTGGAAGAGAACCAGGGTGGAAATAATTAAAACTGTGTAGAGAAAACTACCAATGAGAAACTGCACCTATAAAAAGCATCAGGAAAGTCAGAGTGGATGTCAAAGTTTAAATCATATAAAGTCAAGGGAAAAAACCCAAACCAACGACAACCCTTGCATCAGCTCCAGAGAAGCCATTATCAGTTCCACTCCTTTTTTACTACCAAACACTAAAGATTAGGTGGGTTTCAGAAAAGGATAGCAAAATGGAATGTTACTTTTTCTTCCTGCCATGCTACAAATTACCCACGTGAGCTAAAGCAAGTGATTTTTTGTTTCTTAGCCTTTTCATTGGTTAAAAAGGGAATCTAATAGGTAGACTACATCTCACAATATTGCTGTAGTTATCTAATAAAATAATATACATTGAGGTATGACCTAAAGTACTAAATATTGTGTAACTTACATGCTGTGAAAGACCCATTTTACTACTCAAAGCAAATAGGTTTATTTTTGTTAACAAAAAGATTCCCTATTAATATGTTATTGTCAATTCAAGGAGAAAATTCCCTACACTTTAGGCTGAGAAGCTATCCTATTTTGATAGCCACGGATAATACACAATCTCTGGCTCTCTCTCAACATTACAGATACAGAACTGAGAACCTTTACCAAAGAGAGGTCTTGGTCAATAAAAATGTATTTCAATTGCCTGAGCAATTTTTCAGTTGAGCTTTGAATTCTAACATAAATCATGTACTAAAATAACAGCAGGGAGAGATATTGTGAAAACTTTTAGACATGAGCTATGCTTTTTGAAAGAAAATGTATCAGTATACAAAAATGATATGATCATTTAAACATACAGGGAACGCCTACTCCACTCTCTGTCCAAGGCCCTGAGCTGCAGATGTTTGTGCTGTAGTGGCTTGGAGCTGCAAACAGTTTAACACAAATTTTATTTAAAACAAATACTGAAATGTTATTTTAAGCTTCCTACTTGCTAGAAAAACTGAAAGAATTAATGTAAAATAATGTCTTGCACAGAACAGGCACTCAGTAACAGTTTTTGGCTGTTTTGAGAACAAAGATGATGATAAGGTATGTAATTTAGGCTTCATGTACTAATTACACAGAGAAGTATCTTTTGGTTTCCTTATTTAAAATGGGACTAAGGGGAAGCTCTAATAGTCTAGCATTCAAAAACAGGGTGAGAGTTTTTTGTTATTGTTTTTACTGTTTCTCCTTAGAAATTTAAGGGTAGACATTTCTGGTGTTCTGTACATTGAGAATATTTTACCAGTGATCCATGTATATGTATATGTATATATGTATTTTATACTCTAACAACTTTCTGGTCAAGATAGATATGGCCCAATTATAAAATGATAAGCTGAGCCCTGAACTTAGGGAAACATTTAGGAAATATTAAAAAAGAGTTTGTTAGTTAATAGTGAGAGGTTAAACCAAAAGGTTACGACGGAGGAAAGGGCAGGAAAAGACATGAGAATTACCCATACAGCAAGTATGATGGAGCAGGCAAGAACAGCCAGTCCAAAGGGAGAGGCTGAAAGTGACCATGCAGAAAGGAGAGGAAAGAAGAAGAGATACAGAGAGAGAGAGAGAGAGAGAGAGAGAGAGAGAGAGAGAGAGAGAAACACAAAGGGCCAAAGAGAGACTGGGCCCTGGAACAATCCTGGGGCTAACCAGCCTCAGTTGCAGTATACGTGCACCCTTGGAATAAATCTTCCATTCTTTGACATAATTTAAGTGTGACTGTTAATAAAAACAAGAAGGACCAAACTAAATCACAGTCTCCTACCTGATATTTCCACCCCAACAGGCTGAATTTCTAAATTCATAATTTCTTATGATATATATATATTTTTAAGATTTTATTTATTTTTAGAGGGAGGAGAAAGGAGAGAGAGAGGGAAAGAAACATCTATGTGTGGTTGCCTCTCGAGCACCCCCAACTGGGGACCTGGCCCGCAACCCAGGCATGTGCCCTGACTGGGAATCAAATTGGCGACCCTTTGGTTCTCATGCTGGCCCTCAATCCACTGAGCCACAACAGCCAGGGCTTCTTCTGATACATTTTTAGTTTCAGTTTCCATCATAAATTGCAGAGGTGAGTGGTCACATCCTTTTATGGGTGTCCCTCCTATAATGTGATATCTACTATATCTACTAGTTGATCACCTACAATTCAAATTAAACAATTAAATATGCTAACTTGTGAGCAGGGCAACTTTTAAAAAGCAAATATGTGAATTCTTACTATGTAAGGCACTTCTTTTTAAGACATAGCTTTTAAAGAAGATTATTTTTCTGTTCTTGCCTCTCCCAAGCACTCCCAATTCAACATTTTTACTGACAAAAGCATGTCACAGTTGCCTTTATTTAATAACTGAGGAGAAAGGTGAGTAGAAGTATAATTAATACATATCTTATCATGAGAAATCATCTAAAAACTATGGTTTCCTTGCTCATCTGTTAAATTACTCCTTATACCACATATTCTTGTTTTCAAAGAAACAACGAAGTAAACCATTTCCTGTAATATTCATGTTTCTTTTTAATGTTAGTAAAAAATAGAAACTAAATATAGAAAAGTCATAAACAGGCCAGGAATCTAAAAGAAAGATTTAAGGTAATATACTTTTATTTCTGCCTTATTTTTCTATTGAATTTATTGGGGTGCCATTGGTTAATAAAATTATATAGGTTTCCGGTGTACAATTCTAGAATACAACATTAGTATACTGTATTGTGTGTTCACCACACCAAGGCAAGCCTCCTTCCATCACCATTTATCCCTTTGAGGCAGCATGGATGGACCTGGACAGCATTATCCTAAATGAAATAAGCCAGAGAAAGATGTGCTATATGATTTCACTCATATGTGGAATCTGATAAATGAAATACACTAACAAACAAAATAGAAACAGACTCATAGATAAGAGAACAGACCCACAGCTATCAGAAGGGAGGGGGGTTATGGAGCTGAGTAAAAATAGTGAAGGGATTAAGCAAAAAAACAGAAACAAAAAACTCATACACACAGACAACAGTATGGTGATTACCAGAGGGGAAGGTGAGTGGGGGGACACAGAAGAGGTCATGGGGGGAGAAATGGTGATAGAAGGATATTTCTGCTTTGTCTTAAAGCGGCTAAACCAATAGAGGAAAGAGCAGTGAAGATGGCAGCATAGGTAAACATGGATTACCTGCTTGCACAACCACATTAAAATTATAGGTAAATTATAGAACAACCATCACTCAAAACAGTCAGAAATTGAGCTGAATGGAAGTCTGACAACCACAAAATTAAAGAAACCACATCCATCCAGACTGGTAGGAGGGGCAGAGACATGGAATAGGCTGGTCCCACATCCACGTGTGGTGGATAAAAATTCGAGATGGACATCTTGAGAGTGAGGAGTCCCAGCCACACACCAGGGCCCCCAGCCCAGGGTTCCAGTGCCAGGAAGGTTAAGTCCCCACAACTTCAGCGGCAAAAACCAGCAGGGTTAGAGTCAGTGGAAGAAACTTCTTAAGTCCCAAGCAGTTCCTCTTAAAGAACACACACACTGACTCACCTACTCAGACTCACTCCCCCTGAGATCCAGCAACAGGATAGCAGCTTGAAAGGCACCAGTGACATACAGGAAGGAACTGAAGTGTCAGGCAGCAAGGCAAGAGCTGGGGAACAGCTTTCTCCCAGACAGAAAGGCAGGTAGAGCCATTTTTCCTTTTCTGAACTCTACCCCCACAGAGTCATAGAGTGGGCAGGTGGGTGCCTTATCTGAGACTCTATCAACCTGGCTTACACTGTTTGCCCTGCCCTGGAGATCCCATGAGGCTCCGTCCCACCCAACTTACAGCTGTTAAAAGTGGCTTTTCCATATGAATGGCTGGTCTTCGCTCATGCTTCATAACCTCCTAAATCCTTTCAAACAAGCAATAGCCAGTCTCAGTGAGCCCCCAGTCCCCACACCTCTTGCTAAGTCACTCCAGGCCCAGTACTAGCAGCAGCCAGCCTAGATTCACAGCTTGGCTTCACCTGGGAATCTCCAGGCCTAGCACAAGTAGCAGCCACCTCAGACCGCTTTATAACTCAGGCAGGGTGGCCCTAGGCAGAACACATGTGGGGGCTGACTTTAGTCTGGACTACCCAGGAAACCCCAGGGCCTGTGCACCCAGTAGATAGCTAAAGACCATACTGGAGAACCACCACCCTGCCCCTGCACAGCAGATATATCCAAAGTCATGAAAAGCAGGGACCTACAGTCAAGATTGCTCTACCCAGCAAAGCTATCATTTAGAGTGGAAGGGCACATAAAGAGCTTCCCAGACAAGAAAAAACTAAAGGAGTTCATCATTACTAAACCATTATTATATGAAATGTTAAAGGGACTTATTTAAGAAGAAGATCAAAACTATGAATAAAATAGCAAAAAATACAAATCTTTCAACAACTGAATCTAAAAAAACAAACTAAGCAAACAAGAACAGAGACAGAATCATGGAGATGGAGAGCATTTTGATGGTTGCCAGATGGGAGGGGGGTGTAGGAGAATAAGTAAAGAGGTGTGAGGATTAAAAAGTACAAATAGGTAGTTACAGAATATCCATGGGGATGTGAAGTACAGTATAGGAAATAGAGTAGCCAAAGAATTTATGCACATGACCCATGGACATGAACAATGGTGTGGGGATTGCCTAAGGAAGTGGGGGTGCTGGGTGGAAGGAGGCAAAGGGGGGAAAATTGGGACAACTTTAATAGCATAATCAATAAAATACAATTTTTTTAAAAAGAGGAGCAAAGGGGAAGTCTACAAGGAGCATATTAGGTTCCACTAAAGTAAACAATTCTCAATTTCAGAGCACACTTAGGGCTTTGAAAAGTAGATATAACTTTTATTTCTATAAGCAATGGTTTCCAACACAGTAAAATTTGAAGTAGTTCTTTATAAAAAAAAATTCACAAATCTACAGTCTGGGCAGTCTTTAATTATCTGCCAATCATTCATAAGCATATTCTGAGCATTTTCTTCTTTTTTTTTTTTTAACTCACCTGAGGACATTCTTCCACTGCTTTTTTGGGAAAGAGGAAGGGAAAGAGAGCAACACTGATGTGAGATAGAAGAAGTATCAACTGTCTGCCCAGATGGGGGATTGAACCCCTAACCCAGGTATGTGCCCCAACGAAGAATCAAACACACAACCTTTCAATTACCCTATGACGCTCCAACCAACTTAGCCACACCGACCAGAGCTATTCTGAGTATTTTCTATATGTTCTGTGTAAGATACCAGACAACATATGTTCAGTATAATTTCTGCACTCAAAAAATTTTTAATTTAACTGAGGAAATAAGAAACCATATTGTGGAAAATCTTGCATATTATAAAGGAACATATAATTGAGTGTTAGACTGTGTTATGCAAACTAAAGTGCCAGAAGACTACAAAGAAAAGGTAGACTGTGTAGAAAACTTCATTCAACCTCTACCTCATTCCATATACAAAAATTAACTCAAAATGAATCAGTGACCTAAATATAAAAGCTACATAGTGAGTAAATCTTCATGATTCATATTTGGCAATGGAGTTTTAGATCTGACATCAAAAGCATGAGCAATAAAAGAAAATAATAAACTGGACTTCATAAAATTTTAAACTTTTGTACATCAAATGCCAGTATCAAGAAAGTGAAAAGATATCCTACAGAATGGAAGAAAATATCTGTAAATCATATATCTGTAAAAGGTTTAATATCAAGAATATAAGAACTCTTAAAACTCAAGAACAAAAAGACAACCCACTTAAAAAAAAAAAGATACTTTGCATCTCTGGTAGTGTTTTCATGCTTCATCTTCATATAAAGGTTAATGTCATAAACTTTATGATATATAAAAAGTATTAATGTCCTTGACTCAAAGAGTTTACATAAAGAGGAAACTGAAAAACTTTCCACCAAACCCAGCATGTAAAGTGAGGCAGTGCTACTGTCAATACTTCTCTGTTCCTGTACTCTTCATTTCACAGAGTCTTATTCACTTGCCATTAAAGGTCTACATTTCTCAAAGTTCCATTCTTGGCCTTCCTTCAGCTCCCCGATAATATCTTGAACCAATGACCACTGAACAAATGTTCATGGCTCTCAGACATCTCTTTTTGTCAAGTCTACACCACTGAAACCCAGACCCAAATTTCCAAATTCCTAATAAACATTCAAGAACAATTCAACAAAAGGAACCAGAACTTGGTTTTGAAAATTCTCAATTTCTTCAGACACAAACAATACTAAATTAAGAAATGGATTCTAAGGAAAGGTCAAATCCAAGGCATTGGCCAAGAAAACAAGATCTAAAAGATGACGTTGAGAGCATAGCTATAAAATTATTTGTTAGAACCTCAGAAAGCTCTAAGGTGGAGCCTCTGAATACTATTCAGTTAGACAGAGGCCTTCTAGATTTGAAAAGTATGACTCACAGAATCTTTTGATCGAACACCAGAGGCCTAACAAGCTAAAAGCTATTGTCCCTTAGCAGAATCCCAAGACAGAAAATGACTTATTTAATAGAGACTTTTTAAGTATGGTTTTTATCTAATGGGGTGAGCCCAAACAAGATTTTTAGGAGATCCATAAAGTTTTTAAGAGACTTATATAGGCAGAAACACTGCCCATTTGGACTGCAAGGAACAAAAACAGTACAAAATGAAGAGTTCTGTAGACTACCAAACATCTATAAGCAGGAAGTGGGTAGAGGAAACTATGCAACTGCAAATACAGGCTACCTTTCATACACAGGAAAAGATAACTCATGTGGAATCAAAAGCTCAGGATGCCCTAGCTGGTGTGGCTCAGATGGTTGGAGTGTCATCCCACAACCGAAGGGTTGCAGGTTCACTTCCCAGTCAGGGCACATACCTAGGTTGCAGGTCCGATCCCCAGTCCAGGCAGGTACAGGAGACAACCAACTGATGTTTCTCTCTCACATTGATGTTTCTCTCTCTCCCTTCCTCTCTCTCTCAAAGCAATAAAAAATAAATTAATTAAAAAAAAAATGTCCTCAGGTTGGGGGGGAGGGGAGCCCAGGAGATGGATCTAAGAACCATGGAGCATTATTCCCAAACTTTGAATTCTAATCAAGGAACTACTAATCTGTGCCCAGCTGAATTTCGGAAGTGATACGAAGTAATGACATGTTTCTGTCAGTCTTTTCCCTCTTTTTGAACAAGAGTGCCTATTGTAGTCATCTTATTCCTGCACAACCATTGTTTCCTGAGTGTGTGGGGAGCAGATAAGTTGCCTCTTTTAAGTTTCACAAGTCTTCAGATAGATAGGTAATGTAATCAAGGAGCTGAAATTAAGGAACTACACCTAAGAACCTCATCCAAACCTAGACTTGATTTAGATGATGACATCCTGGACTATAAGCTGATGTTATAAAGGAGAAACTTTTGCACAGTATTGGGAGAGGGCAAGTGTATTTTGTCTTGAGAGCAATGTCAATAATTTTGGCTAGAGTGTACTGTGGTGATTCAAAATATGTTAATTTTTTTGACACTTCCTTCAAGGAGGAGAGCCTAGTTCCCCTTCCCTTGAGTGTGTGCTAGACGTAGTGACTTATTTCTAACAATAATAAAAGAGTAACTTCCAAAGAACAGTATTGGCAAATGGAAAAACAGCAACTTTACAATCGAGGAACCCGGTAAATGCTACCTTAACATGTGATGAAGGTTGTCACCAACAGTCATGTGCATAGATTGTATCTATCCCCTAACATGGTGTGAGGAGAAAGGAACTTCACCTCTGTTGTCTTCTTTCCCCAGCTTAACCATGAGAAAAGCAACCCTAGACTGGGGGACATTCTACAGTATATCAGGCCAGTATTCTTTAAGAATCCTGGCTGGTTTGGCTCAGTGGATTGAGCGTCGGCCTGCGAGCTAAGTGTCGCTGGTTCGATCTTCCAGTCAGGGCACATCAGAGAAGGAAAACTCTGACTCCAAAAAACCTCCGCTGCCTTGCGGCATACCTCTTCAGGGGAAAGGCTAAGGGAGTAAACCCCGACAGAAAATCCGGAGCCGGAGTCCCTAAGGCGGTTTGACGTTGTAGTCAACACCGGCAACTCCTGCAGCGCACCTGAAGCCAAGCTGTATTGACTCCGTCTTTCCCTTGGACCCTTCAGCTGCGAAGAGAGGGGGGGTCTGCTGCATGTGCAACAGCAGACCCTCCATATCACCCTGCCCAGGCTCTGTAGCTTCAGCTTCACTGGAGAGGACACTCCAGCGTCATCGCAAGATGTCGATTCAACACGGGAGGAGACAGATACCGTGTCACTCCCGAGTCGGACTGCACAGCCATTCTCGACCGTGCAGATAGACTCTTAAGAAGCTACACCATCGTCTCTCCAGACGGACGGCTGCCGATACGATACGATTCTTTAAGACTTATGGTCATGGCCCTGAGCAGTGTGGCCCTGTTGGTTGGGTGTCCTCCTGCAAAGCAAAAGGTTGCCAGTTTGATTCCCGATTAGGGAACATGCAGTGCCAGAGGCAACAGATCAATGTTTCTCTCTCTCCCTTCCCCTTTCTCTAAAAATAAATAAAATCTTTAAAAAAAAGAAAAGAAAAAGAAAAAACAGACATGCTCATAGAAAATAATGAAAGATAAGAGACAGTCACAGAACAGAGGAGACTGGGGAGATATGACAATTAAATGCAATTTAATTGGTTTAGTTGGCAATTTAGTGGTACCTTGGCTTGGATCCTGGAACAGAAAGAAAACATAAACGGAAAAACTGTTAAAATACAAATAAAACCTGTAGTTTAGTTAGTAACAATATACTAATGTTAGTTTCTTATTTTTACAAATATACCATGGTAATGTAAGATGTTAACAGGAAAAACTAGATGAGGAGTATAAGGGAACTTGTACTATCTTTGGACCTTCTGTGTAAATTTTAAATTATTCAAAAATAAAGTTCATCTATAGCAAAAAATATCATACCTATATTTCAGAGGGTTGATAAGAGGACTGAATGAGTTAATGCATAAATGTTTAGAACAGTGCCTGGGACATGGTGAGGATATAATAAATAATAGCTATTATTATTTTTATGTTAAATACTAATAGATATTTGCTAAATAGATAAAAACTAAAACATATGATAACAAACCAGTATGAGCTAACTTCATTAATTCAATACTTGTTATACTGCTCTATTCCTCATTATTTCCCAACAAAAATAAACTGGGACATATATTTACTTTTTTTATTTTTTTTTTTTAAAGCAGAAGTAGCCCTGGCTGGTGTGGCTCAGTGGATTGAGCACCAGCCTGCAAACTGAAAGGTTGCCAGTTCAATTCCCAGTCAGGACACGTCTGGGTGCAGGCCAGGTCCCCAGTTTTGGAGGCATGTGAGAGGCAACCGATTGCTATATCTCTTGCGCACTAATGTTTCTCTCCTTCTCCTTCTCCTTCCCTTCCCCTTTCTCTTAAAAAATAAATAAATAATAAATAAAATCTTTTTTTTAAAAAAAAAGAAAGAAAAACAGAAGTAGCTCTGACCGGTGTGACTCAGTTGATTGAGCATCGTCCCACAAAATGAAGGGTCACTGGCTTGATTCCCAGTCAGGGCACATGCCTGGGTTGTGGGTTTGATCTTTGATCAGGGTGCTTACAAGAGGCAATGGATGGATGTTTCTCTCTCACATTGATGTTTCTTTCCTTCTCATTCCCCCTCCCTTCCCCACTCTCTAAAAATAAATAACATCTTTAAATAAAATAAAAAAGCAGAAGTAATGGTGTGCAAGTCAGAGATTAGGTCATATAAGGCACTGTGGCTTCCTGCTTGCTTTTTCTCTCTTGTATCACACTATGGAAGTAACCAGTTGCTATATTACTGTATGGTCAACAACCAGAAAGGAACTGAGGCCTCTTATTGTACAAGAGCTAATGAGTGAGCCTGAAGGCCGACCATCCAGCCCCAGTCAAGGCTTGGGATGGCTGTAGCCCTGGCTGACATCTAGTACAACTTGAGGAACCCTGCGCTAGAATCACTTAGTTAAGCTGCTCCCAAATTCATATACCAACTCCTATGTGAGAAAATAAAAATTTGTTTTCGGCCCCTAATTTTTTGGAAAACTTGTTATGTAGCAACAGTTAACTAATATATGGATTCTCTCCTTTATTAATTCACTCAAAATTTATCAAACACCTACTTTAATATTTGAAGGGTTTAAGGGATAAAAATATTAATGATAAATTGTAGCCTTCTTGGAGGCATAAACTAACAAGCCACTGTAGTGGACACACATTGGTTTTGTTTGTCCAATATACCTAATTCGTTTGAGAAATTCCTCACCTTCCCTATCGTATCAGTAGTCAATCTACATCTTATCTTGCCATGGTGAAAGAGCTGGGCAAATACTGCAAGCTTAAATTACCCTAATTCCTGTGAACAGTGACTTCTCCATGAGTAGCCATGTATTCTAAGGTGGGAAAATAAGAATTAGTCTTTAATCAATACACGTAAGTTGGGAAGAGAGAAGCACCTCTTTCTACTGGTATGGGCCTGATAGCCATTACTTTACATCAACAGGGGGTAAGCTTGTTTACAGAATAACATTAACAGAGCCAGAGAAAGCCGAGAGATATCTGAAACCAGGAACCACATTTGGGCTTCCTAAATATACTTGTATATCCCATTGACCCCTTTTTTGATTAAGTTAGACACTAATACAGATGCTTTGTTGCCTGTTTTAAATCTAAGTTGTATCCAATGCTAAAGAAAAGTTCAAAATATCCTGAGAATTTTTATTATCTGATCCAGTTGAGATAACTGAGGTTGAAATTCATGGTAGTAACATGGACTCTGGAGAGAGGATTTTAGTGAATGAAAATGGGGATAAAGAACTTTCCAAGTATCAACAGGAAAGGATATGCATGTATGAAAAATACAGTACCACTTGGTACTATATAAATAGGTGACAGAGCACAGAAGCCTTAAATTATATTCTTAGAAGGCCAGGCTGTTTTCTCTAGATTAAGGGAGTTTGTAAGGAGGAGGTATCATAGTATGACAGGTCTAATTCATTTTGTGATGAATATTGGTTAGATGTCACCACTCTCAGTAGCTTTATCATCATAATTCTGTTCATGCTTCTCTACTGTATCTGCAACACCTAGAAAATCCACAAACGATGTATTAAAATTCCTACATACTTCCTCTATTATTGATTTCCTCTAATCTACTTAGGTTAAATGATAAACGTGAAACTAACTTCCAAGTTCAAAAGCCCCACTTTCTGTTTCCCCAATTGAGAAATCATTTTTAAAAATCCATACGAAAGTGCTAAGCATGTTCTTACGCCATATACAAAACTTAAGATGGATCGAAGAGATAAATGTAAGAGATAAAACTATAAAACTCTTAGAAGAAAGCATGGGGGGAAATTTTTATGACATCAGATTTGGCAACAGTTTCTTAGATATGACACCAAAAGCACATGAAACAAAAGAAAAAAATTGATATACTGGACTATGTCAAAATTTAAATTTTTGTGCATTAAAGGACATTATCTAGAGAGTGAAAAGAAAACCCAAAGAATGTGAGAGACTATCGGCAAATCATATATCCAATAAGAGGTTAATATTCAGGCATATATTAAAAGGTTAATATTCAGGCATATATTAAAAATTCTACAACTCAACAATGATAACAAAAGACAACCACCAGATTAAAAGATAGATAAAGGAATTGAATAGACATTTCTCCAAAGATTACAAAAGGCCAATAAGCAAATGAAAAGATGGTCAACATCACTAATTATTAGGGAATTTAATTCAAAACTGCAATGAGATACCACTTCACACCAATTAGGATGGCAATTTATATACACACACACACACACACACACACAGAAAATAACAAATGTTGGTAAGAATGTGCAGACATTAGAACTCTCATGTGTTGTCAGAAAGAATGTAAAATGGCACAACCACTATGGAATATAGTTTGGCAGTTTCGCAAAAAGTTAAACACAAAATTAATTACCATATGATCCAGCAATTCCACTAAGTATACACATAAAAGAATTTAAAGCACAGACTCAACAGACATGTGTTCATCCATGTGCATAGTAATATTATTTACAATAGTAAAAAGGCAGAAACAACTCAAATGTCCATCAGTATATTAACAGATAAATAAATGTGGTATAAATGTACAATGGAATGTGATTTAGCCTTTAAAAGTAATAAAATTCTGACACATAATACAATATGAATAAATCCTAAGATATTATGCTACGCAAAATAAGCCAGATAAAATAGGGCAAATAATGCATGATTTCACTTATATGAGGTACCTAAAATATGCAAATTCACAAACACATAAAGTAGACAAAGGTTACCAGGGGCCATAGACAGTTGGGAATGGGTGCAGAGTTCCTATTTAGGATGATGAAAAAGTTCTGGAGATTGAGAGTGGCGATGTTTACACAACATGGTGAATATACTTAATACAACTGAACTGTACACTTAAATATGGTTTAATGGTAAATTTTATGTTACATACGAGATATTTTACACATAAAAAGCAAATGCTGGACTTCTAGTCAAGATGGAGACCTAGATAAACACGCCGTGTCTCTCTCCATAACTAAGAAGCAATACAACTATCTCAAAACTAGAGACAACCATAAGTTCCAGAAAATCAAGTTGCATGGAAGTCCAAAAAACAAAGACATAAAGAAGAAATACTCATCCAGATAGGCAGGGAGGGCGGAGCCTGGGCAGAGAGGATGTGGTGTGGTGGCGGCAGCAGCAGGCCAGTGGAAAGCGCAATCACATATTTTTTAAAATTGGGAGGGACACCTGGGGAGCACTCCAAGCACCAGACCAAACCACACAGCTCATGGTCACAGCTCTGGGGAAAACAGTCTCATTGCTTTTGACTGTGAAAACCAGTGGGGGTTGGGGCAGAGGAAGAAACTGCCAGTCTTCCAGCAGAGTCCGTTTGTTTAATGGGCCCCCATGGATCTAGAATGTCCGCAGACCCACCCACTCTGGGAACAACAGCCAGAGCAGCAGCTAGAGGCGCCAGTCTCATACAAAGTGGGAGAAGTGCCTGGAAAAGGGGTGAGTGCTGAGCAAGCAGCATTGTTCTCTCTCAGAGCCCTCCCCCACAAACAGTGCCACAATGCGATGAAACAGGTCGCCCTATACTGACAAATCCCTAAGGCTCTGCCCCTTACAACGTAACAGGAGCAACAGCTCTATCTAAGACACAGAGGCAAACAAACACAGGAGCCTGTCAAGACGAGGAGACAGAGAAGTATGGCCCAAAAGAGGGAACGGATCGAGGTTCCAGTGGGAGAACTAAGAGATGAGGAGATAGCCAACCTAACAAATGCAGAGTTCAAAACACTGGTGATAAAAGATGCTCATAGACTTGACAGATATGCTTAAGTATGGCAAACGCATAAGTGAAGAAGTGAAGGCTCTGCTAAATGAAACGAAGGCAAATCCACACAAAACCAATGGTGAAGGGAAGGAAACCGGGATTCAAATCAATGATTTGGAACATAAGGAAGAAAACAACAGTCAATCAGTACAGAATGAGGAAACAAGAATTGAAAAAAATGAGGAGAGGCTTAGGAACCTCTGTGCCAACTTTAAACATGCCGACATCCAAACCATAGTGGTGCCAGAAGGAGAAGAGGAAGAGCGAAATATTGAAAACTTATGTGAGAAAATAATGAAGGAAAATTTCCCAAATTTGGCAAAGGAAATAGACATACAAGTCCAGGAAGCACAGAGAGTCCCAAACAAGCTGGACCCAAAGAGGACCACACCAAGACACAGCATCATTAAACTGCCAGAGGTTAAAGATAAAGAGAGAATCTTAAAAGCAGCAAGAGAAAAGCAGTTTCCTACAAAAGGGTGCCTATAAGACTATCAGCTGATTTCTCAAAAGGAACTTTGCAGACAAGAAGAGCCTGGCAAGAAGTATTCAATGTGATGAAAAGCAAGGACTTAAACCAAGATTACTCTTTCCAGCAAAGCTATCGTTTAGAATGGAAGGGCAGATGAAGTGCTTCCCAGACAAGGTAAAGCTAAAGGAGTTCATCATCACCAAGCCATTATTATATGAAATGTCAAAGGGACTTATTTAAGAAAAAGAAGATCAAAACTATGAACATTAAAATGACAACAAACTCAGAACGATCAACAACTGAATCTAAAAAATAAAAACAAAATCTAAGCAAACCAGAATAGGAACAGAATCATAGATACAGGGATCATTTGGAGGGTTCTCAGCTGGGAGAAGGGAGAGGTAGAAATGGGGAAATGGTGCAGGGATTAAGAAGCATAATTGTTAGGTACAAAATAGACAGGGGAAAGTTAAGAATAATATAGGAAAGGGTGAATCCAAAGAACTTATATGCATGACACATGGACATGAACTAAGTGGGGTGAAATTGCTGGAAGGAAGAGGGGTACTGGGGAGAGGGGAACAAATGGAAAATAAACTGGCATTACTGTAACAACATAATCAATAAAATATACTTATTAAAAAAAAAGCAAATGCTACAAATGGGCTTGGGCCAGAGGCCTTCTACATGCATCTTGGCAGTAGAGCAGTGGCATGGAATGAAGCCAACAGTCAACCAGCCAGTACACAAATACTTCACAAACAGTTTCAACATTGCTAGGCAAGATATACTGTCACCCTACGTTTAACAAAAAATACTGACATCCAAAAATTGTTTCCAAGTCCTTTTAGGGCTTAGTTCCCTGGCTTCCTCTCAATCACCCCCATCTGTCCACAAGAGCAGAACCAGAGAGCCAGAACAGCAAAAATTGGAAAGAAGTCCAAAACAAGGGGCTGCCTATTGGCAGGTCACTAGGCAGAAGCTCAGGACTTCAGCAGTGCCAAAGCCCTGTTCTCTCTCAGAGGGCCAACAAGTTTGCTAAGATACTCATATCTTTCTCTTCCTCTTTAAATATTTTTTATTTAAGTATAATATACATACAGAAAAGGGCACATCGTAAGAAAAAAATTTTAAGCCTTATTAGGAAAAACTTAAGCTAATAAACGCTATAGATTGGGAGTTTAAAAATAAAATTACTTCAGGACAAACAGCATTTTAACTGCCAAATGCTAAATAATTTCTTCTGATTTATTTTTTTCCCAAGTGGAAAGGCTAATTATAGTTATCAAAAAACTCAAGCTGTATATTAGATGGGAAACTTAGCAATAAAACTGTTAAAAGATTAGGATTACCAATTTATACTAACGATCATGAAAAAAAAAGTTATCACCAATTTCTCACTTTCATTTTTCCACATCCCTTCCAATTCCTCTCAGAGTAACTCATCTACATTCAAACATTTCTTCTATCTGCTCACTTCTCTCCACTTTGACTGCTAAAATCATTTCCATCTACTTTGCTAATATTATTTCACCTAAACCACTACAATAGCTCCCTCTACATGTTTCCCTAGCTTCACTTTTCTTTTTTTCCCTTTTAGCACAATTCTGACTTTTATTAGTTATCCCTAGGCTTGACAAACAAATTTTGAGACATTATGATAAAATTTAAAAAGAAATGGAATTTTCATAATTGTTGAACAGAACTCTATTTTGAACCTAACCCTATTTTGAAGTGGATTATTAATTTTGGCTCTGTCCATTTTGGATACTTAACATTGCTAACGGTATGAAGAAAAAAAATTTTGTTTTTTCGGTTTTTATCTTGAAATCCTATTTCAACTACTATCACACAGAGATTTGGAAGTAAAAGAGAGTTGCTTTTAGTGTGCAAACAATTCCAACCTCAGTGATTTTTTTCCTGGGATCTTAGTACCGTGGTCTCATTTTTGACTATGTTATAATTCATCCTTCATATGTGAATCAAAGTAATCCTATGCAAACATAAATCACACTGCATCATGCACTGTTTGAAACCCTCCAATGGCTTCCTGTTTATACTTAGAATAAAAATCCAAATTTCTTACCAAGGCCAACTTCTTGCCTTTGCTCTTCCCTCTGCCTGTATTTTACACTGCCAGATCAGCCTGCCTCCTTAGAGAAGTCTTCCTCACTAAAACTAAAGCGGTAGCCCCTTACTCTGAGGTGGGGTCTGAGCATCCATAACTTTTTAAAGCTCCTCAGGTGAGTATAATATAAGGGATGCTAACAACCACTGCACTAAATGAGTCTTGCTTTTTCTTGCAACAATTTTTCTGCCAATTTACTTCTTGATACTTTTTACTGTCTGTGGGTTGAAAAACTGAAAGACCAACACGTAGAAAGTGGTTAAACTAAAAAAGAAACGGCAATCACCAGGAACCTGTACTAAACCATTGCCAAAGGTCACATCTATGTGTACCGTGCAAGAGTTATATTTATAAACTCTAGAGAATTAGTACTGCATGTACCAACTTTTTGACTGTTCATGACACTCAGCTCCAAATAAGAGAGCTGAAGTTGTTAAATCAAATGTAAATGTCACCCCTTCAGAACTGCCTTCCTCAATTTTCTGGGTAAAGAGCCATTCCCTCTTCTGAGATTTGATATGGCTCTTCAGTCTCTGGTATACTTTCTTACACTAATTACTATTTTTCTTTTACTGTCAGCTCCATAAGATAAGGGACTTATCTGTATTGTTTATTGACATATCTGCAACACCTATACAGTGCCTGATACATGGTAGATGCTTAGTAAATAGTGAAATATGTGATTCATTTATTCATTCTACAAATATTTACTCAACACCATTTGCCAGGCAGCATTTGAGACATTACACCGTAAGGATACAGGAGTGAACAAAACAGCAAAAATTTTGCCCCCCTTATATGCTACTGTGGAGCACTGACAAGATTAATAAGAAAAACAAAATACAGTTGACCCTTGAACAATGTTACAAGTGTCAAGCGCCCCTTCTCATGCACAACGTACACAGCTGGCCCTTCACATCTGTAGACTCCTAACCATGGATGCAAAACCCAGAGATGTGGAGGACTGACTATATATTTACTGAAAAAAATCTATGTGTAAGTGGACCCTTGAGATTCAAATCTGTGCTGTTTAAGAGTCAACTGTATATAACATGCTAGGTAGTAATAAATGACACTAAGAAAAAAATAAAGCTGAAAAAATTAATTTATGATAAGAGGTAGATTAATGACTGCCAAGGAACTGAGGTGAAGAGAAGGATGGACTGTAACAGGGCACAAGGAAAATTTTAGGGGGTGATGAACACTGTCTTTTGACTGTAGTGGTGGTTTCAAAAGTGTATATACCATCTGATATATCTCTTTAGGCAAGGGAAACCAAAGAAAAAATTAACAAATGGGACTACACCAAACTAAAAAGTTTTTGCACAGCAAAAGAAACCATCAACAAAATAAAGACAACCCACAGAATGGGAAAATATATTCACCAGTGCATCTGATAAGGGGTAAATATCCAAACTTTATAAAGAACTTACAAAACTCAACACCAAAAAACAATCCAATTAAAAATGGGCAAAGGACCTAAATAGACACTTTTCCAAAGAGGACATACAGAAGGTCCGTAGACACATGAAAAAATGCTCAACATCACTAGCCATCAGATAGATGCAAATAAAAACCACAGTGAGATACCATTTCACACCTGTCAGAATGGCTACCATCAATAAATCAACAAACAAGTGCTGGTGAGAATGTGGAGAAAGGGGAACCCTTTTGCACTGATGGGGCAATACACATTGGTGAAGCCACTGTGGAAAGCAGTATGGAGATACAAAAAAACCTAAGAATGGAACTGCCTATGACTCAGCAATTCCAATTCTGGGAATTTATCCAAAGAAACCTGAAACATTAATTTGAAAGAACATAAGCACCCCTATGTTCATTGCAGTGTTATCTACAATCGCCAAGATATGGAAGCAGCCCAAGTGTCCGTCAGTAGATGAGTGGATAAACAACTGTGGGACATTTACACAATGGAATACTACTTGGCCATAAAAAAATAAAATAAAAATAAAAAAGAGGAAGAAGAAAGTTTTACCCTTTGCGACAGGCATGGATGGACCTGGAGAACATTGTGCTAAGTGAAATAAGCCAGTCAGAGAAAGACAAATACCATGTAATTTCACTCATATGTGGAATCTAATGAACAAACTAAACCAACAAACAAAATAGAGACAGACTCAAAGAGCAGGCACAGCTCTGGGAGAGGGGTTAAAGGGTGGAGGGATCAAGCAAAAAGGAAAAAGGACTCAAGGACATGGACAACAGTGTGGTGATTGCAGGGGGAATACGGTATAAGGCAGATAAATGATAATGGGCAAAAATACAATAAAATAAAAAGTGTATGTACCAGCCAAAATTAATCACACTGGACAATTCAAATGGATACAGTTTACTGTATGAAAATTATACCTTAATAAAAATTTTTAAAAATAAAGCAGGAAGTAGAGAACTAAACCTTTAGAAAGGTGGTCACTGACAACCCTATTGAGAAGATAAATTGAAGAAAAAAAAAAAAAGATATCCGGAAAGTGGAAAATCTAACTGTGCAGATATCTAAGGCAAGAACAATCAGGAGAGAGGAGGTCTAATGCACCAACCCTACAGGGGAAGCATTCTTGGCATGTTCCAGGAATAAGCAAGGAAGACACTGGGTCTAGCTCAAGTAGACTGATTAAGGGAGAGCGCATTAACCTGAACAGAAACAGAAAGCCTCTAGAGAGAGATGAGAACCATGAATGCATTATCTAAGTTTAGAAGGATGTTATTAAAATGAAGGAGAGAAGTGATGGTGATCTGAACATAATGAAGGGTAGTAAGAGGCAGTCAAATTTTGGGTAAATTGTTAAATTAACCCAGAAAGGCTTAATGATGACCTGAATGTGGGTGTGAGAAAAAGATAGGATATGAACAGGAAGAATGGAGGTGCCACTAACTGAGATGACAAAAAAAAATGCAGGAGAAGTAGGTTTGGGAGGCATATGAGGAAGTTAGTTTGGGGCATATTCAATTTTTTGATACCTTTTTCACATTTAAGTAGAATTCTCTCTATAGAAGAGAAGTCCAGTTTGGAGATATAAATTTGTTGGGAGCCAGCTGGCACATCATTGTACTGATGTTTATATTTACTGATTTGCCAAAAATCATTCTGGTTAAAAAAATGTTTTTTGCCACTTTGGCTAACAAGATCAAAGAAAAACCATAGAGATTTAAAAGCAGATTTAAAAATCCCTGTGGCAATACCCCCCAAGTTCAGATGGTGTGTAAATTACTAA
This sequence comes from Furipterus horrens, assembly GCF_987537825.1. NCBI lineage: Eukaryota > Metazoa > Chordata > Mammalia > Chiroptera > Furipteridae > Furipterus > Furipterus horrens. The sequence continues at coordinate 42,855,386 of NW_028327176.1, read as the reverse complement.
AATCAAAAGGCACATTTTAATATAATCCCCAGTTCAAGAAATATTAGGAAATATTATAATAGCTTTCTAGAAAGGTAAAGTAGATATGTATGTTTCCATATTCCCAATCAAATGATAAATTGTTAAGACAAAATAAAATAATCGCTACTGCTATAATAAAAAATGAATAGCCAGTACAAATTACTGGTGAAATACCTAAGTGTACTTCTAGCACCTTGCTAATCTGCCAGACTTTTGGTCTAGAAACAAAAGGAGGAAGGCCATAAAACACAATGGTTAAGAGAATGGACTTTAGGGTCAGACAACCCAAAGTCAATAAAGGCAATTAGCACTGTTTTACAATAACTGAATAAAAAATCCTCCAAATGTATTTTGAAGAAGAACTATATTTTTAAAAAGGAATTACATTTTAAATTAAAATTAAAGTCATTATGAAACTACAGACACTGAAAAACCCCAAGAAACTCAAGAAAGGAACATATGAGGAAATGTGCCAGCTAAAAAATGCTCTCATCATTAGAAGAAAACAATACATTTCTACTATAGAATGTAACAGAAGCACATATTTCATTATTTACCTGAAAATAAATCTGGTTAGCTAATTCAGTAATCTGGGTTTTCTCTTCCTAATTACAAGTTGCTGTTTTTCCCCCCAAAAGACATACACACCAGGTCATTAAAAGTCTGATCTGGCAGTCTTTGGAGCATAAACCAAATGACTTCAAGAAAAATCATGTAGATGCTAAGATCATCTGCTATAATGACTGCAAAAACAGGCAGCAGTGTCATGTAAATAATCAAGATCAAATTAAATGTTACTTGTGGGAACTAAAAGGGGGGGACAACTGAAGGAAGGGGGACCACCGCATGGAGGGGAGCAGAGGGAAGGGAAATTGGGACAACCGTAACAGCATAATCAATAAAACATATTTTTAAAAAAATTACTTGTGGGCTCAAGGACAGAGATACCACACTTAGGGTATTTAGGAACAATACATTATAGTACTTAAGATACACTGTCTCCTGTCCCTGACTGCCTGTAAATATGACTAAGCGAGATAGTTTTGGTCTATGTTGTTTAATCTCAAATCCTGGTCTTTATTTAGCATCTCTATCACTGCCTTGGAGATTCTAACCAAATGCCAAGAATTCTGAGATAGAACAAAAATGGCCAACTTCTGGACAATCACCTTATTGACTCGTTTTGTTCTACTGAGATAGCTGCCAAAATGCTTAGGCTGGTTTCCAGACACTATATATACACAATTGGTAATACCCAAATTTTTAGATAATTTCATCTCTTAAGTGAGATTCTAGGAAACAGGGTCTTTTCCCATTACTCTCACTATTTCTGCAAAGATGCCTATTACATAAAATCAATTTGAATGTATTGCTAATATGTAAGGGAAAATATAGGTTACAAAAGGAAATTTATTGAAGTTAAACTCACCTGTCCGTTTTTCCCTATTTCCAGCTCCATTATGGCAACAGGGATGTGTATCTGAGCTGAGTGCCTTGACTGTGATTTGCCGTCAACTCTCCAGCTCAGGCCTCGAAGCCCACTGTCCCAGCGGCTCTGGTTTATGAGGCTCTCTCGGATCTTTGTCTTATGACTCTTCCAGAATTTAGAAATGACAACAGCTTGATCAGATGTGATCCCTCCTTGCTTTTTGGTTTGAGCAGTCAAGAATGCCTCCAGCTGGTTGAAATCCATGTCTGCAGATGCAATAGACTATAATGACAGAAAAAAGTAATACATCATTTCTCTACCTCTCTCTTGCCCTCCTTTTCCCTCTTTCTAAAACTAAATTTAAAAAAAATTTTAAATGTTCTATGTGACTCAAATTCTATTATCAATAACTACACTCTATAATTTTTAAATATGGTGGAGAAATAATAAAATAATTTTAAAATAAAATAAGAGAATAAAATTAATTAGCTCTCTGATGAAACCTGACAATTTCACAGTGCCTAAAAGTAAGGCTTGATTTAACATACAATAACTGTATAATGCCCTGTCCATAAGAAGCACTAAGTAAATTTTATTAAATGAATGCATTATTTTAGCTTTGTAGACCATTTTCAGCCAAATAGTTCATTCACAGTAACATTACTGTGAAATGGTGGGCTTAAATGACATACTAGATCAGATGGATTTAATTTATATCTTCAGAGCATTTCATCCCCAAAGCAGCATGATATACATTCTTTTCAAGTTCACACACAACATTTTCTAGAATAGGTCACATGTTAAAACATAAAACAATTCACAATAAATTTAGGAATATTGAAATTATATCAAGCATCTCCTGTGACCATAGGGTATGAAACTACAAATCAATTACAAGAAGAAAAAGAACCCTGAAAAACACACAAGGATGTGGAGGCTAAATAACATGTTACTAAAAAATGAATGGGTTAACAATGAGATCTAGAAAATCAAAAGTTACTTTGAAACAAATGAAAATGAGAATACAACAACCAAAAATCTATGGGGCACAGAGAAATCAGTCCTAAGAAGCAAATTCACAGCATTACAGGCCTATCTCAAAAAACAAGAAAAAAATCTCAAGTAAACTTTACACTAAAAGGAACTTGAAAAAGAACAAAGCCCAAAGTAGAAGGAAGGAAATAATAAAGATAAGAGCAGAAATGAAATAGTTTAAAAAAAAACAAATCAGTGAAATCAAGAGATGGTTCTTTAAAGAGTTAAATAAGATTGACAAACCTTTCACCAGACTCATCAAGAAAAAGAGAAATGGAGGCATATCCCTCCACAACTAAGAATGACTACAACTACCTCAAAACTAGAAACAACCAGAAGTTCCAGAAAATCAAACTGCATGGAAGTCCAACAAAGATATAAAGAAGAAATACTCTTACAAACAGGTAGGAGGGGCGGAGCCGGGTCGCAGAGGATGTGGTGTGTTGGTGGCAGCAGCAATGGCAGCAGCAGGCCAGCAGAAATCATAATTACACGTTTTAAAAAGTCAGGGGGGAACCTGGGGAGCATTCCCAGCTCCTCACCAAACTGCACAGCTCACGGTCACAGCACCAGGGAAAATCAAGTCTCATTGCTTCTGACTGTGCAACCAGTGGGGGTTGGGGTGGAGGCAGAAACTGCCAGTCTCTCAGCAGAGTCCGCTTGTTTAAAGGGCCCCCACCGTTCTAGAATGTCCGCAGACCCACCCACTCTGGGAATGACGGCCAGGGCAACAGCTAGAGAGGCACTAGTCCCATATAGAAGTGGGAAAGATGCCTGGAAAAGGGGCCAGTGCTGGGCGAGCAGCATTGTTCCCTCTCAGACCCCTCCCCACAACACAGTACCACAACGTGGTGAAACAGGTCGCACTGTATGATGAATCCCTAAGGCTCCGCCCCTTACAATGTAACAGGAGTGGCAGCTCTACCTGGGATGTGGAGGCAAACAAGCACAGGAGCCTGAAAGAATGAGGAGACAGAGAAGTATGGCCCAAAAGGAGGAATGGATCAAGGTTCCAGTGGGAGAACTAAGCAATGAGGAGATAGCCAACCTAACAGATGAAGAGACAGACAACCTAAAGGACATAGAATTCAAAACACTGGTGATAAAGATGCTCACAGGCTTGACAGAGATGCTTGAGTACAGCAAACGCATAGAAGAATAAGTGAAGGCTATGCTAAGTGAAACGAAGGCAAATCCACACAAAACCAATGGTGAAGGGAAGGAAACTGGGGTTCACATCAATGATTTGGAACATAAGGAAGAAAACAACAGTCAACCAGTACAGGATGAGGAAACAAGAATAGAAGAAAATGAAGAGAGGCTTGGGAATCTGTGGACAACTTTAAACGTGCCAACATCCGAATCATAGTGGCGCCAGAAGGAGAAGAGGAAGAGCAAGAAATTGAAAATTTATGTGAAAAAATAATGGAGGAAAACTTCTCAAATTTTGTGAAGGAAATAGACATAAAAGACCAGGAAGCATGGAGAATCCCCTGGACCCAGAGGGGACCACACCGAGACACATCATGATTAAAATGCCAGAGGTTAAAGATAAAGAAAGAATCCTAAAAGCAGCAAGAGAGAAGTGGAGAGTTACCTACAAAGGGGTGCCTATAAGACTATCTGCTGATTCTCAAAAGACACTTTGCAGGCAAGAAGGGCCTGGCAAAAAGTACTCAATGTGATGAAAAGCAAGGACCTACAACCAAGATTACTCTATCCAACAAAGCTATCATTTGGAATGGAAGGGCAGATGAAGCGCTTCCCAGACAAGGTAAAGCTAAAAGAGTTCATCGTCACCGAGCTGTTATTATATGAAATATCGAAGGGACTTACTTAAGAAAAAGAAGATCAAAACTATGAATACTAAAAATGACAACAAACTCACAACTATCAACAACTGAATCTAAAAAGTAAAAACAAAATCCAACTACGCAAACCAGAATAGGAACAGAACAATGGATACGGGGATCATTTGGACGGTTCTCATCTGGGAGGAGGGAGGCGTAGAAATGGGGAAATGGTGCAGGGATTAAGAAGCATAATTGTTTGGTACAAAATAGACAGGGGAAAGTTAAGAATAATATAGGAAAGAGTGAAGCCAAAGAACTTATATGCACAACCCATGGACATGAACTAAGTGGGGGTGGGAGTGCTGGAGGGAAGGGGGGTACTGGGCAGAGGGGAGCAAAGGGGAAAAAAATTGGAACTACTGTAACAACATGATCAATAAAATATACTTTAAAAAAAGAAAAAAAGAGAAAATAAAATCAGAAATGAAAGAGAAATAATTGACACCAAAGAAATACAAAGGACTGTAAGAAAATATGAACTATATGGATGAAATGGATAAATTTCTAGATATATACAATCTTCCAAAACTAAATCAGGAAGAATGAGAGAATCTGAATAGACAGATTACACGTAGTGAAACTGAAGCAGTAATAAAAAAAACTCCCAATAAACAAAAGCCCTGGACTGGATGGCTTCACAGATAAGTAATAATGGGAACTTCTGGGCATGGATTTGTCCTTTAATCTTCCTAGGGGTTGCTGTTTTTCTCTGCTCTGTGGATGAGGCCAGCTCAGAGTAAGAACGCTCCCAGTTTCTTCAAAATAAGTACCCTGTTAACAAAAAAATCTATTTCCTTCCGTACAAATCTTTAAGTTATGCGTGTACATAGCAACAAGCAATGGGATGCCAGTCTGCCTGGTTAAAACAATCAAGCAGGATTTATTCTAGGGATGCAAGGTTGGTACAATATCCACAAATCAATAAACCACATAAATAAAATGAATAATACAAACCACATGATCATATCAATAAGTGCAGTAAAAACATTTGATATAACCCAACACCCATTTATGACAAAAACTCTTAGCAAAGTGAGAATAGAGGAAGTATGTCTCAATGTAATAAAGGCCATATATGACAAACCCACAGACAAAATCATACTCAGTGGTCAAAACTACAAGTGTTTCCCTTAAGATCCGGAACTAGAGAGGAATGTCCTCTTTCACAACTCTCAATCAACATAGTACTGGAAGTCCTAGCCGCAGCTATCAGACAAGAAAAATAAATAATAGCCACGCAAATTGGAAAGGAAGTAAAACTGTCATTATTTGCAAATAACATGATACTGTATATAGAGAACCCTAAAGCATCCACCAACCAACTACTAGAACTGATAAAGTTAGCAAAGTAGCAGGATACAAAATTAATATTCAGAAATCAGATGCATTTTTATAAGCCAATAACAAACTAAGAGAAAGTCGGCGGCGGCGGCAGCCATCCGTCTCGAGAGACGATGGTGTAGCTTCTTAAGAGTCTATCTGCACCGCCGAGAATGGCTGTGCAGTCCGACTCGGGAGTGACACGGTATCTGTCTCCTCCCGTGTTGAATCGACATCTTGCGATGACGCTGGAGTGTCCTCTCCAGTGAAGCTGAAGCTACAGAGCCTGGGCAGGGTGATATGGAGGGTCTGCTGTTGCCCATGCAGCAGACCCCCCCTCTCTTCGCAGCTGAAGGATCCAAGGGAAAGACGGAGTCAATACAGCTTGGTTCAGGTGCGCCGCAGGAGTTGCCGGTGTTGACTACAACGTCAAACCGCCTTAGGGACTCCGGCTCCGGATTTTCTGTCGGGGTTTACTCCCTTAGCCTTTCCCCTGAAGAGGTATGCCGCAAGGCAGCGGAGGTTTTTTGGAGTCAGAGTTTTCCTTCTCTGATGTACCCTGACTGGAAGATCGAACCAGCGACACTTAGCTCGCAGGCCGACGCTCAATCCACTGAGCCAAACCAGCCAAGGGCAACAAACTAAGAGAAAGTAAAATTAAGAAAACAATCCCCCTCTCAATTGCTACAAAAGAATAAAATACCTAGGACTAAATCTAACCAAGGATGTAAAAAACCTGTACTTGGAAAATTATAAGGCATTGAAGAAACAAACTGAAGAAGATACAAGTAAGTGAATGTACATACTGCGTTCATGGATAGAAGAATTAACACCATTAAAATGTCCATACTACCAAAGCAATCTATAGATTCAACACAATTCCTGTCGAGATCCAATGACCTATTTCACATGACTAGAACAAATATTTCAAAAATTTATATGGTACCACAAAAGGTCCCACATAGCAAAACTGGTCCTGAGAAAGAAGAACAAAGTTGGAGGACTCATACTACCTGATATCAATCTATACTACAAGGCTATAGTAAACAAAACAGCATGGTACTGGTATAAAAACAGATATATAGATCAATGGAACAGAACAGACAGCTCAGAATAAACCCATACATTTATGGTCAACTAACATCTGACAAAGGAGCCAAGAACATACAATGTGGTAAAGATAGTCTATTCAATAAATGGTGTAGGAAAAATTGGAAAGATGTGCAAGAAAATGAAACTAGACCACCTTCTTACACCATACACAAAAATAAACTCAAAATGGATTAAAGACATATTAAACCCAAAACCATAAAAATCATAGAAGAAAACATAGATAATAAAATCTCAAACATTTCTTATAGCAGTATTTTTTCTCATATGTCTTCTCAGGCAAGGGAAACAAAAAAAAATAATAATCAGGATACCTCCTGTACTTCCAGCCAAGATGGAGGCTTAGACTGACACGCTCTGACTCCCTCCACAACTAAGAAGGACAACAACTACCACAAAACCAGAAATAACCAGAAGTTCCAGAAAATCAAACTACATGGAAGTCCAATGTATGAAGTTATAAACAAGTGGTGCTTGTCCGGACAGGTAGCAGGGGCGAAGCCAGGGTGGAGAGATCAAGCTGTGCTGCCAGCAGCAGCTGCAGCGACAGGCAGTGGGACTGCGAGAAACACCAGGGGAGCAGTCCCGGCTGTAGTTTGAGACCCATCAGCTCGTGATTCCAACGCTGGGGAAGGCAGACCCCCATTGCCTCAGACTGTGAAGCCCAAAGGGCATGGGGATGAAGGAAGAGGCTCCTGGTCTCTCAGCGGAGAGTAACGGCAGAAATCCATCTTGGACCCCTGCCCCAAGACAAAGCACCACAGTCTGGTGAGAAGGGTTGCCAGGTAGTGACGAATGCACAGGGCTCTGCACCCGATAACATAGGAGGTGTGACAGCCCTGCCCAAGAAGGAAAGATAAACGAAAATGGTCAGGATGGCAGGAATAATGATTAAAATACCAATCACACAGCTAACCAAAAAGCAAATACGGGAATTAATCAATGAACAAATAGAAAATATTTCTAAGGCTCAGTTCAGGGCTATCCTCATAAGGCAGCTTATAGAAATAACAAAAGATATTGAACAAGATGGGGAAGGAATGAAGGCTAGTCTTATTGAAATGAACGAAAACCCATACAAGTGGTGAGAAAACGAAAACCAGGGATCAAATCAACAAATCGAAACATAGGGAAGGAACAACCAGTGCAGAAAGAAGAAACAAAAGTGAGGAATATGAGGAGAGGCTCAGAAACCTCTGGGATAGCTGTAAGAGAACAAACATTAGAATTATAGGGTTGCCAGAAGGTGAAGAAGAGCTAGAAATTGAAAAATTATGTGAAAAAAATAATGAAGCAGAACTTCTCGAATTTGGGGAAGGAAATAGACTTATAGGTCCAGGAAGCACAGAGTTCCAGAAAAACTGGACCCAGGGAGAACCACTTCAAGACACATTATAATCAAAATGTCAAAAATTAAAAATAAAGAGAGAATGTTAAAAGCAGCAAGAGAGAAGAAGAGAATTATGTACAAAGGGGTCCCAATTAGACTATCAGCTGATTTCTCAAAGGAGATTCTGCAGGCAAGAAGGGACTGGCAAGAAAAATTCTAAGTAATGAAAAGCAAAAAGATACAGTCACGTATACTCTATCCAGCGAAGCTGTCATTCAGAATAGAAGGGCAGAGAAAGTGCTTCCAGGACAAAATAAAACTGAAAGAGTTCATTAGATCCAAACCACTGTTATATGAGATGTTAAAGGGACTTGTTTAGAAGAAGGAGGAACAAAACTATGAACATTAAAATGAAAACTGTATCACAACAACCAACAACAGAAGCTAGGGAATCGAAACAAAGGCAAACTAAATAGGCAACGAGAGTGGAAAAAGAACTATAGGTATGGGGAACATATTGGGGGGAGGTGAGCGGAGAGGGGGAAGGGGGAAAAGAGAGGGAGATGATGCAGGAATTAAGAAGCATAGTAGGGGACTTCCGGCCAAGATGGAGGTGAAGATAAACGTGCTACGTCTCCCTCCACAACTAAGAAGGAATACAACTACCTCAAAACTAGAAACAACCAGAAGTTCCAGAAAATCAAACTGCATGGAAGTCCAACAAACAAAGGTATAAAGAAATACTCATCCAGACAGGGAGGGGCGGAGCTGGGGCAGAGAGGACGTGGTGTACTGGCAGCAGCAGTGGCAGGCGAGCAGAAAGTGCAGTCACACATTTTAAAAAGTCAGGAGGGACACCTGGGGAGCGTTCCCAGCTCCTCACCGGACCTTACAACTCATGGTCCCAGAACCGGGGAAAATCAAGCCTCATTTCTTCTGACTGTGCAGACCAGTGGGGGTTGGGACGGAGGAAGAAACTGACGGTCTCTCAGCAGAGTCTGTTTGTTTAAAGGGCCCCCATGGTCCTAGAACATCCGCAGACCCACCCCCTCTGGGAATGACATCCAGGGAGCAGAGGGAAAAGAAATGGGGACAAATGTAACAGCATAATCAGTAAAACACATTAAAAAATAAGTAAAATAAATATTAAAAAAAAGATACCTCCTCCCACAGGCATGGCGCAGGTAATCTTCTTTCTCTCACTAGTGATTAGCTAGCATTTTCTAGAAGTTTAATAAATAGAACTATACAGTAAAAAAAAAAGAAAAAAAATTAACAAATAGGTCTACATCAAAGGAAACCATCAACAAAATGAAAAGATAACCCACTAAATGGGAGAACATATTTGCCAATGATACATATAATAATGGATTAATATCCAAAATTTGTAAAGCACTTAGAAAACACACCATCAAAAAAACAAACAATCCAATTAAAAAATGGGCTAAGGACTTGAACAGACACTTCTCCAATGACATACAGATGGCCAATAGGTTTATGAAAAGATGCTCAATGTCACAAATCATCAGAGAAATGCAAATTAAAACCACAATGAAATATCACCTCATATCTGTTAGAATGGCTATGATCAATAAATCAACAAACAACAAGTGCTGGAGGGGATGTGGAAAAAATGGAACTCTAGTGAACTGTTGGTGGGAATGCAGACTGGTGCAGCCACTGTGGAAATCAGTATGGAGTTACCTCAAATTTTTTTAAATGGAACTGCCTCCTGACCCAGTGATTCCACGTCTGGAAACCTACCAAAGAAACCTGAAACATTAATTTGAAAGAATATATGCACCCCTATGTTCACTGTAGTGTTATTTATAATAGTCAAGATTTGGAAGCAGGTCAAGTGTCCATCAGTGGAAGAGTAGATTAAAAAACCTGTGGTACACTTACACAATGGAATACTACTCGGCTATAAAAAAATTTTTTTAAAGAAAAAAGAAATTCTTACCCTTTGTGACAGCAATGGATAGATCTGAAGAGGATTATGCTAAGTGATATAAGCCAGTCAAAAAAAAAGAAAGAAAAAGTACCATATATATGTGGAAATAATGAACAAAATGAATAACAAGCAAAATAGAGACAGACTCATAAAGGAGATCAGGCTGACAACTGAGATGGGGGATGGAGGATTGAGCAAAAAAGACAAAGAAAAAATACTCATAGACAGGATCAACAGTGTGGTAACTGCTGAGAATGGCAGATGATGGTAGTTGGAGAGAGTATAGGGCATATAAATGGTGATGGAAGAAAACTTGACTTGGGGTGGTAAACACATAATAACGTGTACAAATGATGTGTAGTTGGAATTTGTATATGAAACCTGTATAATTTTGTCAACCAGTGTCACCCCAATAAATTTCAATAAAAATGAAAAAACACTTCACAAGTGTAATGGGGGGTTTTTGTTGTTGTTCAAAAAGTACAAAAAGCTGGCTAGTTTATCATTTCTGAGCACATTATTCATTATTATCCCATACCCACATATTTAATCAGTTTTCTCTTCTTAATCTGGTCTTGTGCCAATTTCATATTATAGGATTTGGGGGGGGGGTTGTATTTTTTCCATTACCATTTATCATGCCAATTTTATTACCCAGCCATACGAATTAAAGAACAGTAGAGGGAATTTTCCCACTCCCTGACACATAATAACTCAGAAAGTTTGTTTCTATCTTTTAAAAAAGTGAAGCACAGATTAAGTTACTTGCTCAGGATCCCAAACTGGGAATCTAATCAAGTTAGCGTAGCTCCAAGTCTGGCTTCTCAGCGTCTGTACCATACTGCCTGTTATTCTAGGGATCAATGTTTGTGAGGCACTAGTAGTTGGAGTGGGAAAAAAAGAAGATAGGAGGTATAGCAAAGATTAACAAATTAATATATGTAGAGCAGTTAAAATAGTGTCTAGCATATAGTAAGAACTATGTAAGTGTTAACTATTATAGACCATTTATTCCACAGAAAACTATTACGGTTGCTATGTGGGGGAAAGAGCAGAGAGGTTCCATGGATAAATAAGTTTGAGAAACCCTGCGTCAAAGAAAGTTAAACATGTTTCTTTATGCAGAATGTCTTAGTGTAACCTGGCAGCATGGCGTCTGGCCGCTTGTCACCGTGTATACACATAACACAAAGATTTGTGTGAAAGGAAATAGGTTATTAACAGGGTTCCCAATATGAGGGGTGGGGGGCTAGGAACATTCCTACCCGAACCCTTCTCTTGCTCCCAAAAAGATCATAAACCAAAGCCACCCCAGAAGTTCTCCACTATTTTTTATCTGTCCTTTTGCAGCTAAAGCTGGCCACCAAATCTCACAGTCTCTCTGTCTCTGTCTATGTCTCTCGGTATGGGGTGTGCTGCCAGATCACTCTAGACGGCCATGCAGGGGAAGCTCCATACACAAGGAATTTCCCAGTTCATACCTCCGTGTATTGCTCTCAGTCTCTGCACTGCTCAGGGCAAGAGAGAGGAAGCAGTCCAGGACCCATGTGCTGTGTTGCACTCGGTTGTAGCTACCCAAAGGCTGGAGCCCAGCAAGGCAGGCATCCCAGCGTGGGACCCTGCCTCCAGGGAGCTGACTTCCCAACCATAAGGGGCCTAAGCCCCAGGTGGGCCTGGTCATCTGCCAGTCCCAGAAGTGCTCCCATCTGTGCAGGCCAAAGCAAGAACCCAAAAAACCAAAGAAGAGTGAGCTTCTGCCTACCTGCTGTTTAAAACTCCTCTCCCAGAATTCAATGAGCTCCATGAGCCAGCTGGAGTGTCCAGCTTTTCGACCAATGAGGACCAGGGTTGGCCATATTTGCCTTTGCCCATCTTCCCACCACCATGTTTAGCAATGGGGCAAAGCCTCCAGTCATGCGTGCTCCCTTCTGCTGAGTCATGAGCTGCCAGCTGCCTCTGCCTCCAGCAATGGCTTGTTTACAGTGGATAGTTGCCTTTGTTTACAGTTTGCCTCAAGCAATCTTTCTGCTCCAGTGGCCCCTCCCTTTGGAGAGGCAGGCTGCTTCAATCTGCCACAGAGGCAGCTCTCCCTGCTCCTTGCCTGCTCCTGGCAGGAGGGAGCAGCCTCTTGAGCTGGATTGGGGCTCCCCCAGACTGGGTCTACCATTCTCCAATCATCTCTGGTCTGACCTACCCCATTACATTGGTGTTTTTAATATGTTAATGCCCATCTCTGAAAAAGAAATATAGTATGCAGCATTTTCCAATCTTAACTGATCACTAAACGCTTTTTAAAAAATAACTTGAGGGGACTTCCAGCCAAGATGGAGGCATAAGTAGACATGCTTCATCTCCCTCCGCAACTAAAAAGGAATACAGTACAGTATTCCCTCACCTATCGCAGGTATTATGTTCCAGACCCCACCCCCACCCCCGTGAAGTAGGAACCTTACATTTATTCTACACTCTTAAACCTACGTAACTTTAACAACATATGCGATATAGCAAGGGACTCGTGGTTCACTTATCGCGGCCTCACTGTATCGCGGGATTTTTTAAAATATTATATTTAATTATTTATTATGAATTTTTCGCTATATTGCGGGATTTTGTGGTACTGTATACATATATTGTTAAAGTTACGCAGGTTTAAGAGTGTAGAATATGTTTAAGAATAAAAGTAGTGTTTATAAAAGTGTGGAAAAGGTTAATAATGGACTGAGAAAGGTTAAGAAGGGACTGGGAACGGTTTATAAGTGTGTGGGAAAGGTTTATAAAACCTTAAAATATATATAAATACTAAAATAAATGTAAGGTTCCTACTTTGCAGATTTTCACCTATCACGGGGGCGTCTAGAACTTAATACCCACGATAAGTGAGGGAATGCTGTACAACTACCTCAAAACTGAAGACAACCGGAAGTTCCAGAAAACTGAGCTGCATGGAAGTACAACAAACAAAGATATAAAGAAGAAATACTCATTCAGACAGGTAGGAGGGGCGGAGCTGGGGAAGAGAGGATGCAGTGTGGAGGCTGCAGTGGCAGCAGCAGTGGCTGTGGTCAGCCAGTGGAAAATGTAGTCACACATTATACAGCAGGGTGGGACACCTGAGGAGCACTCCCAGCACCAGACCATACCACGCAGCTCACGGTTCCAGCACCAGGGAAAATAAAAACCTCATTGCTTCTGATTTTGGAAACCAGTGGGGGTTGGGGCAGAGGAAGAAACTAACAGTCTCTAAGCAGAGTCTGCTTGTGTAGAGGGCACCCACGGTCCTAGAATGTCCACAAACCCAACCACTCTGGGAACCATGGCCAGAGCAACAACTAGAGAGGCATCAGTCCCATACAAGAAGTGGGAAAAGTGCCTGGAAAAGGGGCAGGCGCTTAGCAAGCAGCATTGTTCCCTTTCAGAACCCTCCCCCACATATAAAGCCACACATGATGAAACAGGTCACACCGCACTGACGAATACCTAAGGCTTCGCCCCTTATAATGTAACAGGTGCAACAGCTCTACCTAGGAAACAGAGGCAAACACAGGAGCCTGTCAAGTTAAGGAGACAGAGAAGTATGGCCCAAAAGAGGGAATGGATCAAGGTTCCAGTGACAAGGAGATAGCCAACCTGACAGATGAGGAGATAGCCAATCTAAGAGATGCAGATTTCAAAACACTGATGATAAAAGATGCTCACAGACCTGACAGATATGCTTGAGTACAGCAAATGCAGAAAGGAAGAAGTGAAGGCTATGCTAAGTGAAATGAAGGAAAATCCCCACAAAACCAATGGTGAAGGGAAGGAAACAAGGGTTCAAATCAATTATTTGGAACATTAGGAAGAAATAAAAGTCAACCAGTACAGAATGAAGAAACAAGAACTCAAAAAAACGAGGAGAGGCTTAGGAAGCTCTGGGACAACTTTAAACATGCCAAATCTAAATCATAGTGGTGCCAGAAGGAGAAGAGGAAGAGCAAGAAATTGAAAACTTATGTGAAAAAGTAATGAAGGAAAATTTCCCAAATATGGCGAAGAAAATAGACATACAAGTCAAGGAAGCATAGAGAGTCCCAAACAAGCTAGACTCAAAGAGGCCCACTCTAAGACACATCATAATTAAAATGCCAAAGGTTCAAAATGAAGAGAGAATCTTAAAATCAGCAAGAAAAAAGAATTACCTACAAAGGGGTTCCTATAAGACTGTCAGTTGATTTTTGAAAAGAAATTTTGCAGGCAATTATTCAAAGTGATGAAAAGCAAGGACCTACAACCAAGATTACTCTATCCAGCAAAGCTATCATTTAGAATGGAAGGGCATATAAAGTGCTTCCCAGACAAGGTAAAGCTAAAGGAGTTCATCATCACCAAGCCCTTATTATTTGAAATGTTAAAGAAACTTATTTAAGAAAAAGATCAAAACTATGAACATTAAAATGACAACAAACTCACAGCTATGAACTACAGAACCTAAGAAAATAAAAACAAAATCGAACTAAGCAAACAACCAAAACAGGAACAGAATCATAGGTATGGGGATCATTTGGAAGATTATCAGCTAGGAGGCAGAAGGGGGAGAAATGAGAAAATGATGCAGGGATTAAGAAGCATAATTGGCAGGTACAAAATAGACAGGGGGAAGTTAAGAATAATATAGGAAAGGGTGAAGCCAAAGAACTTATATGCACAACACATGGGCATGAACTAAGGGCAGTGGGATTGCTGGAGGGAAGCGGGGTACAAGGAGGAGGGGAGCAAAGGGAAAAGGCATTGGGACAACTATAACAGCATAATCAATAAAATATACTTGAAAAAAAAAGTAACTTGAGGGACTGATATTCTGTGGAACAAACTTTGAGTTTCTTTCATTTATATGAAGAAAACGGATCCTCCAAAATAAGGCTACATTTCATTCGAATAGTCTGAAAATGAATCAAACAATGAACCTGTAATGTTTTAGGGATAAATACAGTGTTCCCTTTCAAAGATTTTTTATCCGTCTAACAGGTAGTCTTTTTTTGAAAACTGATTTGAGAGAGACAATTGTTGTTCCACTTATTTATGCATTCATTAGCTGATTATTGTATATGACCTGATCAACTATTGAACCTGCAACTCTGGCCTGTCAGGATGATGCTCTAATCAACTGAGCTACTCAGCCACAGAAAGTCGTGTTTTTGAAGTTTTCTAACATAGACTATCAGCTCCATCTCTGTTCCTTCTCCAAGACAGTGTCACAAGATCTCATGTCCTCTACCTAAGATTCAAGTATCTTCTTTCCTACCTGAGGGTCATGAGAATCCTCCTCCCTGCCGACAGTAAGTAAGTCAATATACTCATCTATACCCCCTCTACACACAAAAGGTTTCCTATAAAAAAGAAAAATATTGGATTGGCAAAAAAGTTCATTTAGTTTTTTTCATAAAAGGCACATTTTTCATTTTCACCAATAACTTTATTGATTTGGATATTTTGAGTATGTCAGCTGTCTCCCACTATTGGTTTCTAAAGTGGGTAGAGACCAGGGGTGCTGCTAAACATCTTCCAATGCATAAGAGAGCCCCACAGCAAAGAATTACTTGGCCAAAATGTCAATAGTACCAGCAAACTTTGCAAATCACTTTTGACACATTTGATAAGTCACAGCACCTTCTCCATACACTGCACAAATTTTTTTTTTTGCTATTCAGTTGCATTTTTACCTTTTTTTGAAATAATAAAACATAATACATCAAAAATATCGCCTATCTTCATTATTAAAATGGCTGTGCAAAAAACTCACCAATTTTGATGTTTTTTTTAAATACGTGCTGATAAGACAGATCACAATACAACAAAACTGGTTTTTAATGACATTAAAGACAACTAAGCATTACTAGAGCCATCATACGAAAAAACCTAAATGAACTTTTTCGCCAACTCAATATAATTTCGATGTTCTAATGAGGAACTGGGGAAATAATCCTCACCCTTTTAACTAGTGAGCACTCCCCTTTCTCCTTCCTGGAATGCAGTTCTTATAATAGCAAAATCTTTATTTTTATATTTTCAATCTGTGGTCTTTTTCTCTTACACAACTTAACACACTGCTGACATAATTTGTTTTTAAGCCTTTCTCTTACTTTCTTTGAGGGATAACACAATCCAGGAAAACATCTGTCAAATTTCAAAGGAACTTAGAAGAATTTTTTAAATTTTAAGGTGAGAAATCATTGAACAATCTGAATTACAGACCTATGTGGTATGGTAATTTAGGCATCATTAATGTCTTAAATATACAAAGTGACTAAAATCCATGGTAGCTTACATTCCATTTCTTTTCAAATTGCCCTATTTCTGGAATTTAATCAAACACAGAGTGAAGAATTATTAAGTTTAAGAAAATATTTTGTAAATGTGTATCTAACAAAAACAAATGTCACCAAGACTTCACAAATGGCCTGGATTATAACTAAAATCAACTCAAATATTAAATATTTAAAATACATCCTAAAATACATCGGGGGGGGGTACGGAGAGAAGGGGGTTAAGTAGGGGAAGGGTTTAGTAAAGGAATTAGTATAAATAACTCATGGACATGGACAATGGGATGGGGAATGACTGTGGGAGAAGGGGTGGGCTGGGTGGGGGGACACAATGGGGGAAAAAGTGGGACAACTGTAATAGAAAAACAATAAATAAATCAAAAAATTTAAAAAAGCAACCTATTCAAACTTTATCACAAACACTATCGTCGGCAGCCGTCCGTCTCGAGAGACGATGGTGTAGCTTCTTATGAGTCTATCTGCACCGCCGAGAATGGTTGTGCAGTCCGACTCGGGAGTGACACGGTATCTGTCTCCTCCCGTGT
Source organism: Furipterus horrens (assembly GCF_987537825.1). Taxonomy (NCBI): domain Eukaryota; kingdom Metazoa; phylum Chordata; class Mammalia; order Chiroptera; family Furipteridae; genus Furipterus; species Furipterus horrens. The sequence goes on along the minus strand of NW_028327176.1, from coordinate 42,838,487 downwards.
TGAATCGACATCTTGCGATGACGCTGAAGCTACAGAGCCTGGGCAGGGTAATATGGAGGGTCTGCTGTTGCCCATGCAGTAGACCCCCCCTCTCTTCGCAGCTGAAGGGTCCAAGGGAAAGACGGAGTCAATACAGCTTGGCTTCAGGTGCGCCGCAGGAGTTGCCGGTGTTGACTACAACGTCAAACCGCCTTAGGGACTCCGGCTCCGGATTTTCTGTCGGGGTTTACTCCCTTAGCCTTTCCCCTGAAGAGGTATGCCGCAAGGCAGCGGAGGTTTTTTGGAGTCAGAGTTTTCCTTCTCTGATGTACCCTGACTGGAAGATCGAACCAGCGACACTTAGCTCGCAGGCCGACGCTCAATCCACTGAGCTAAACCAGCCAGGGCTTAAACAAATACTAATGCCCAAAATATATTATAGGTAGAAGTAGTAAGATAATCCCTTTGTAAGTGCCTGTTTATTCATTTTTAGGAAGGACTGTCTTTCAGGGAGTGTCTTTGTTAATCTACCTCTCGGAGCTAGATGTAGTCCTGTACTCAGTCAGTGAAATGGTGGAGGAAAAAGAGGAGGAAGGGTGAAGGGAGTGGTTCTATGCTAGTATCTCCAAATCTAGAAGACAGTTTTAGGTTATAACCATAGATCTCTAAGTGCATTTTTGTAAAGTACCTGTGTTTACTGTGGACAAGGTTTGCTCTTTATTTTGCAACATGAACTTCTAAATGTCCTGAGGTGACAATATATGATAAAAAAGTAGAGCTAGTGAATTAACCAATTCGTAAATATCTTTTTGGTATAATTGATAGAAAAGAGGCATCTTAGACATGGAATTGTTAAACCATCTCAGAAATGGACGTCAGGACTTGTTCATTAGACTTGCCGCAGAGGGGCAGAAGGAAGGATAGAGGAAGGGATACAAGTGGACGTGTTCATATTTACATTGTGCTGATAACCACTGATGTGTGTGCATTTCTTTTGGTTGTTTATAGGAATACACTGTAAGTATTTCAGTGGAAACATGACTCCTTGCTAGTATTTTAAAATAACATAATGAAGTATCTTAGAAGCATTATACTCTGTGTACTCTGTTGCTTTGTGTTTCATTTTTAATTGGACATTAAGGGAATGCAGTATTTCAGTTGTAACTCTGCCAATATCTTTATCTAGAGGCCTGCTGCTATTTTTGTCCCCTATGGAATTTTTGTCGCCAAGAAAGGCAGGATTTCATTTTATTCTTCCAGACTGAGTTGGTATAGTGTATTCCTGGGTATCAAAATATTCATATAACTTTGGGAGTATAAAAATTTTAAATGTCCATAAAGCTGTCATTCAGAATAGAAAGGCAGAGAAAGTGCTTCCAGGACAAAGTAAAACTGAAGGAGTTCATCAGATCCAAACCACTGTTATATGAAATGTTAAAGGGACTTGTTTAGGAGAAAGAGGATCAAAACTATGAACATTAAAATGAAAACTGTATCACAACAACCAACAACAGAAGCTGGGGAATCGAAACAAAGGCAAACTAAGTAGGCAATGAGAGTGGAAAAAGAACTATAGGTATGGGGAACATATTGGGGGGAGGTCAGCAGGGAGAGGGAAGGGGGAAAAGGGAGGGAGATGGTACAGGAATTAGGAAACATAGTAGGAGGGAGTGGAGTAGACAGGAAGATGTTGAGAAGAACTATATGCACAACCAATGAGCATGGACTAAACTGGGCAGGGGGGCACTGGGTGGAGGGGAACGAAGGAAAAAGGGAAAACTGTAACAGCATAATCAATAAAGCATATTTTTAAAATGCTCTCTCTCTCTTACTAAGATATCATTTAGTACTACTGTAGGGGCACCAAATATTCCCTGTAAAAAGTTTCAATATGTAAGTATGTAAGGGCTTTAAATGTTCTTTGTAAGAAGTAGCAAGGACTTGCTAAAAGGCCTTGGAAAAAGGAATGTAAGAAGGAGTGTTTTAGCAATTAGTGATTTACAAGCTAAAAGGACTTCAGCCTCTATCACCTCCCATTTGCTTGCTTGTGTCTGGCTTATAGCATTTGTGAAGGTTGTGCTTTGCAGAATGTCTAGCCCTTTGAAAATAAATTGCCTCACAGGGAGTTCGTCCCTGGCTGAAGAGCTATGCTGCCCTCGAAGATAACGTTTAGCCTTGCGAATTTCTGTTCCTGTTACTGCCAAGACATTCCTGCAGTCCTGCCCAGCCCCCTCTTCCTAAGGCTGTTTCCCGCCAAAGAAGAAACAAAGAGACTGCACCAGTATAAAAGCCCAGCGATTAGACTCCATTGTAGGTTGGAGCATGTTAGAGACCTGCTCAGGGTCTGCCCAACTCCTGGCCAATATTAAAAATCCTTTGCTTAACTTTATACACCGCTTCAGAGTGTTCAATCTCGCCTATGTAGCCGTAACACTACAGAAACATTAAAGCTCATTTATTTACCACAGATCTCATAAGCTTAAGGAACAAGTTATTGATACCCCTCAAGAGGATGTAACAGCAAACAATCTCTATTTCCACTTCTTAGATTTTCATCAAGTAACCAACTTCTAAACATAATTTTTATATTATATTGTTTCCAAATATTAAACATTAAGAGTTTTGAAATTTTTTCTGTAAAGGTTCAAAGGTTTAGGCTTTGAAGGCCACAGGATGTCTGTCCCAACTGCTCAACTCTATTATTACAGTAGTGAAAGCTGCTATAAACAAGACGTAAATGAGTAAGTGTATGGCCATCTTCCAACAAAACCTTATTTGTAAAAAAGAACAGCAGGCCAGATGCATTCCATGGCCATAGTTTGTTGACACCTGAGTTAAGAGTATTATACCTTCCAACTCTGCCCATACAAAAGTAGTGTAGGTTTTCTCCCTTGCTTAAATGTGGAGATTGCCATTAAAATGGCAATAAGTCACTATCAATTCATTCACTTATTCTACAGATTTTTACTAAGTGCCTACTACATGGCAGAAACCGCACTAGGTGTTAGGGATAAAGAAAGAAAAAAAAAAAACAGCAATAAAGTCCTTCCCTCTTAATGCTTACATTCTAACAGAAAAGTCAACAAATAAACAAGCTAGTAAGTACATAATAAAATTTCAGGTAGTGTTAAGGATGAAGAAAAGTAAAGCAGAGTAGTACAGTCCCTAACACACAGGAAGCCCACAAAAATTGAGGCTCTTTGGATAGAGCAGGGATACCTAACCAGAAATCACTTTTAAGTAGAAAATGAAGCAAATGAATAATCCATATAATATCTGGGGGGAAAGCATGGCAGGAATATGGAAGAGCAAACACACGGGCCCTGGAGAGATTCAGAAAGCACTTAAGATGTTTGAATAAAGACAAGAAGATAAACCTAGGGAAAAAAAGAATCACTGGTAGCTGTGCTGAGAATACACTGGAGGGGGAAGAAGTGAACAGGAAGAGCAATCCATAAAGTGTTGCATGTATTTCTAGACTTCTAAAATAGAATCCAAATATATTTTAATTCAAATTATAGAAAAGAGAGAAATGGATAAGTTAGATTTTAATTGACAGAACTGCATATAAGAGTATATCAACAAAAGACAAAACAAAATTCAATATAATTTTTATTAAATATTTTATTTAATCAAGTTTCAGTAAGGAAACACAAAATCATCACCAGCAGAGGGCAGTAGTGAATAGAGAACTTAAGTACAAAAGGCAATCTAGCCTCACAGTGAAGATCTTTCTCTAGAATTCTAGTCTGGTGGAATTAAGGAGCATACCCAGGTTATGCTTCTTAAGGTTCACAGCTGGAGCAAGAAATAGGGAGTATGTGAACGTATATCTACAAAAACTTGAAATTATAAATGTAAGCCAAAAAAATTAGATAAAAATGACAAGAGCATTTATATAGGATGTCATCTCCCTAACTAAACACAATACTCTATAAATTCAAAGATTTCACTGTCTCTCAGGAGCTATCAAAAATAAAACTAGAGCAAGTGAATGGCCAGCTTCTTTTATCTACAAGCAGATGAAAGGCTGCCCTTTTGTTATCACTAGACAAAGCTAGAAGGGGTCAATGTCCCAGCCAAGTAGGACTGGAGAGCTCCATTCCAAATGGAAAACAGGCAACAGTACGAATGCCAGCAATCACTACATTATACTTGGTCACACAATGTGAAGGTTAGAGAGACAGGCTGAAGTTCGGGGAGCATCTCTACCTGAAACAGTCTATGAATGAATGCAGGTAGTGAGCAATAAGGAGCCTATTAACATGTGTATCCATTGTATTTCCTGCTGACAGTTACACATCCCTTCTTTATTTCCTTCCTACCACTGTTGTCCCTCTTCATTTTCACTTTCTTCACAGAACTTAATTTTCTATAGATGATTGAAAGGTGTGGTTGGTCACCAAATGAAAATTGATGTACTATTCCATTTTTATCCTCAGTACATTTCCTTTTGCTTTGACTCCTGTATTTCTTTTTCTTTTCTATTTTTATTTTTGTATATTTTTAGACTCCTGCATTTTTATTTAGTATTTTCTTCCCTGCTTTTCTTCTAGCCTGCAGTTCGAATTCAAGATTCCTGAGACTCCACAAAGACAAAAGAAAAAAATGTTTGGACCTCTGTTATATTCTATATATAAAAATATACATACCCTACCTATCTCATACTCACGAGGACGGCTATTATTAGAAAATAAAAAAATCAAGTGTTGGGGAGAGAGCTGAAGAAATCAGAACTTTTGTACACTGTTGCTGGGAATATATTGTGAAATGGTACAGCCATTGTGGAAAACAGTATGGCGGGTCCTCAAAAAATTAAAAAGAGTTACTGTATGAACCAGCAATTCTACCACTGGGTATCCTATACCCAAAAGAATTGAAAGTAGGGTCTCAAAGAGATACCTGCACTCCTGTGTTCACAGCTGCATTATTCACAATAGCTAAAACATGGGAGCAACCCAAGCGTCCAATGACAGATGAATGGATAAGCAAAGTGGTATATACATACAATGTAATATCATCAGCCTTTAATTTCTGACATATGCTACAACATGGATGAACCTTGAAGACATTATGCTGAGTGAAATAAGTCAATCACAAAAAAGACAAATACTTTATGCTTTCCCTTATTTAAAATAGTTGGAGTAGTCAAAATCATAAAACATAAAGTAAAATGGTGGTTGCCAGAGGCTTTGGGGGAGTAGTTATGGGAGTTAATGTTTAATGGGTATAAAGTTTTAGTTTTCAAGATAAAAAGAGTTAGATATACAAGTGCGAGTGATGGATGCAAAACAGTATGAATGTATTTAATACCACTAAATTGTACATTTTAAAATGGATAATTTTTATTGTGTATTTTACCACAATTTTTAAAAAATGAAAAATAAAACAATGTATACTTTGCCTAAGAGCAGGAATAAAAATTAGTATGAATAAAAGAATAAAATGTTGTTTTATTTCTTGCCACCTCCAACAATACTGCATATTGGATACCACCATGTCAAATAGGACTATTCACCACTTCATGAATCTGCTCTACATTTTCCTGCCCCTCCCTTGCTATTTTTTAACCTAGAATAACCTATATTCTGCCTCTTATTGTAGTCTAAAATACTTTACACTTTCAAGAACAGCAAAAATTGCATCTCCAAGAAACCTGCCAAAAAGAACTGTCTCTCTTCTGACCACAGTAGCTTGCTCAGACCTCTATTTCCAAATACTACAGCCTCCTTGAATCATGCTCTTTTGTGTATGTTCTCTTTTACTGCAGAGGGATATTCTATCTCTGTTCAAAGCCCTTTGGTTTAAAAATCATGTTTGTTGGAGGCTGAAGGGATTAAGAAGTACAAACTGGCAGTTACAAAAGTCATGGTGATGTAAAGCACAGCATAGGGAATATAATCAACAATATTATAATAACTATGTATGGTGCCAGGTGGGTATTAGACTTATAGGGGGGAATCACTTCATAAATTATATAAATGCCTAACCTGAAACTAATAAAATACTGAATGTAAACTGTAATTGAAAAAAATAAAATAAAATCATGCTTCTTTTCAGGTTATCATAAGTGTTAGAGAGAGGTTTACCCCTCAGTGTTGCTTATAAGGTTAATGAAGGTGGGAATCAGATGTAATCTAGAGACTATAGTTTCAGTGCTAAGTCAAACAATCAAAATCTTTCTCCTTCGATTACCTCAGACCAGTCACATGTGCAGATGCTGCACTGCCCAGCACAAGCAAATCTTCTGTTCTACTCCCAACACCAAGAGAGCCATGCCCGCTCTTGCAATAAGAATCACTCAGAAACCTAAGTACTCCATCCTCTGGCAAAGGACTAATACCTGGATATTATTCAGAAATGTATTTAAAAGAAAATATGGGAGAGTTTCCAAGCAATCTCTTCTTTGAGTATCCTGCAATTTTTATCTCATAACAAAAGAATCAAAAATATGGTAATTCTAGAAAGAAGTAGCCCCCAATGTTTGGAGATCCTAAGACAACACCTACACATGTGCTATTCTAACTCCTTGGCCTGCAGTGCCTTATGTTCACCTCCTTCTTGGCCAACCAAATACCTCAAAAACCCAAGTAACATGTCAAATTCTCTAGGAAACCTTTTCTGACCACTCGAAGAGTAAGATTTGATAGAAACAGAAGGCATTCACTAGTGATTTATGATATCAACTCAACTTACTTAGCATGTCTAGGATCACTATTCCTTATATTTCCGTGAGACAATCCATTTACTTCCTGTGAAATAATTTATTTTTTCTGTATTCAAATTCTATAAACAAAAGCAGTTTAAAAAAGAAAAACAGAACTGCCTTTTTAAAGCATAAGCAGTTTTAAAACAAATGAGTGCAAAAGTATAGCAGATGAAACTTTAACATTGACTTTAATCCAAGTGTGATTTTAGTCTAACTGCTTAGACTCCTAAGCCTGTCTGCTAATCTTTAAAATGGGTGCCCACCATACATGGTTTTTGCATGAAACAAATTAAATAAAATGTAAAACATCTACTACAGTTCCTAACATGTAGGAGGCCCACAAAAATCGAAAATCTTTTTACAGTCTTATCTCTACATTTTGGAACTAGATTCATTCCTATGAATAGTCATGTCCAAACCTGTGTTATCCAACACGGTGGCCATGGAGCGTTTGAAACGTGGCTAGTCCGAATTAATGTGCTTTAAGTGTAAAATACATACCATATCTCAAAGACTCACTGAAAAAATTTATATTAAAATATCATTAATATTGTACACTGATTACATGTAAAGAGAGAATACTTTGGATATACTGTACTGGATTAAATAAAACATTAATATTAACTTCACCTGTTTCTTTTTACTTTTTAATGTTGCTACTAGAAAATTTAAAAGTATGTATTTAACTCTCATTACTTTTCTATCGGACAGGCTGGCTTATCCTTTGGCTTCAAGCTGGTAAATATGTTCCCTTAACCATAACAGGTCTGCTTGATGGTTTCAATCCGGCCAGTGCACCCCTTATCCAAGTTCACTGGAACGCTCCCCACTTCCACGACACGACTGACGACTTAATCGCTCTTAATTTTTAAAAGTGTGAAGTCCGCAGATCCGCCGAGGCAATTCGCAATTGTTACCTACACAACAATAGAGAAAAATCTACAGAAAAAACCCAGAGCCCCTGCCGTGGATGTCGGCTCAGCACTGCTGGAGGGGTTAGGAGCTCAAGCAGAAAGGGGTCACCCTTAAGAAAGTGAGAAGAGGCGACGGAGCGAGCGTCCCGATTCTGAAGGAGTGTAATGAGGAGTCCATAGAGTAGAAGTCTGAGAAGGAAAGCTTTTAGGCTTCTAGGGAAACAACTCTGAGGGAAGCGTGAATGGGGCTGGGCTCTGAGGCGGAGGCTCAAGGGAGGAACGGTACCTTAAGAATCCCCCTCATCTTCGCTAGAAAGGGCCGAAACTCCTCGGGTGGCACCTCCGGATAGAGCTGGCTCCGCAGCAGCTCCTCGGTAATACCCGGGTGCCCGTAGAAAGTTTTCTGGGTCAGGCCGCTCAGCAACCCGCTCAGGTGCTTGCAACTATCAAGCTCGCCCGCCATTGTCATTGGACGCCCCGCCCCTCGATAGCCGAGCACCAGCCGCCACGGCAGCCTAGATGGGCCGAAATAGCCCGGGTAGAGGCGCGCGAGCGAAAGTGGAAGCGAAGTTGCAGCCGGGGCGGATATTGGCAGCTAGCAGGTTTGCTTTGCAAAATCCGACCCTTCGGCTGCCACCACTGAACTATCAGTTCAGTTCCAGAAGGATCATTTTGCTTCTGCTGATTCCCTTCATTACTCCAGGGCACACTCAGAGGAAAGAACACTTGGTGATTGATCACTTGGGATAGGATGGCATCCTATAAAAGTGGCAGTTTAATTTTTGGACGTCTGCATCCCATTCCAGACTTTACCAATCAATCCACTGATTGAATAGGATCTATCATTCGGATTTAATTTCTGCCTAATCCTTGCCTGTCCACCTTTTGTCCAAGAAAATATATCCCCTGATAACAAAATGTGTTTGCTTTTCATATACATGTGACTTGTCTTTCCAGCTAAATCAGTGGCTCTGATCCAATGCTCCTTTCCATAACAAATTGTCAACCTTTACTGTCCTGAAATGACATGTTTAGATAATATAACTGCCTACCCATATAATTCCCAAAATTCAACATATTATTCACTCATAAAAAGGATTGAGGTACAGATACATGCTACAACGTGAACGAACCTTAAAAACATGCTAAGAAGGCTGATGCAAAAGGACAGAAATTATATGACCCCATTTATATATAATGTCTTGGATAGGCAAATCCATATAGACGGAAAGTAGATCAATGATTGCCAGAGGCTGGAGAAATGGTGAATGTGGTTAATGGGTACCGGTTTTTTTGGGGGGGGGGTGGCGGGGGGAGATGAAAATGTTCTAGAATTTAGGTCCTGGTTATGATCACACAACTTTGTGAATATACTCAAATCCGCTGAAATGTACACTTTCAAGGAAAAATTTCAGAGTATGTGAATTATTTCTCAATCTAAAAATCAATATAATGAACTAATTGTAATTTAGGATAAAAATAAAAGGAAAGTAATTTATAATATATGTATTTCAGTGTGTGTTTGGCCACAACTACACTAGGTGACTAGGAGACATATGATGTAGCCCAATGCCTGCATCTTTATGTAGAACCACCTGTGAATTCCACAATATAAACACAGGTGTGCTATATTGGGGGCGCCAGGGGAGGGGGGAAATAGAGAGACAGGTTGCTACTGGTAACATGTTGTTCTGAAATGTGAAGAATGGTTGTAAAATTCAGAACAAAAAAACATTCTTCCCTCACTTTACCCAGTAATTGCAAACCAGGAATGTTCTGTTTATTTTAAAGCCATGCTAAAAATACACTGTATTTATATTTATGTTGCAGTTAGATTTAAGGCTCAGACAATAACAAACAGGTAGATTTTTCACCTGCATTAATGCCCCCTCAAAGGCAGCATGTGTTATATCCCTGGCCCCTATCCAGCCTGAGCCAGTCCTCCCCTATTATTGTGAGAATTGAAATACCCTGTCAAAGTAGTCCACCTTGTTACACTGTTGAGAATCACTGATCTAGATTGCTTTAATTCATGTTTACCCAGCGTTAGCCTGAAGTCAAGAGGCATTCTTTATAATGGAAAAGATATAAGACATTTCTTCCCCTAAAGGAATTAATTTTCTAGTCCTGGCTGGTGTGGCTCAGTGGATTGAGTGCTGGCCTGCAAACCAAAGTGTCGCCAGTTTGATTCCCAGACAGGGCACATGCCTGGGTTGTGGGCCAGGTCCCCAGTTGGGGAGGTGTGAGAGGCAACCACACATTGATGTTTCTCTCCCTCTCTTTCTCCCTCCTTCCCCTCTCTCAAAAAATAAATAAAATATTTTTAAAGGAATTAATTTTCTAAAAGGCAAATTAAAAGATGCTTTTATGACTTCAATAAAAGCAAACCTAGAGCTAAACTATACATTGTGTTCAGTGTGCCTAAAGAAGTTGCAGAGAATGGGCAACATAATGGAAAAATTAAAGGATTGTGAGTGGAAAGAAACACTATTAAGCACATGATTCCCAAATTACCCACCAGAAAGGTTGTATTCAGATTCACTTCCGCTTCCGGTTCTTTATTCCAGAAGTAGCTTTTTGAGGTAACGTGGGGTGTAGTGAGGTCTTTTGTCAGCTTCAAGCATGGCGTACCACGGCCAGGGCCAAAAAGTGCAGAAGGTGATGGTGCAGCCCATCAACCTCATCTTCAGATACTTGCAAAATAGATCTCGGATTCAGGTGTGGCTTTATGAGCAAGTGAATATGCGGATAGAGGGCTGTATCATTGGTTTTGATGAATATATGAACCTTGTATTAGATGATGCAGAAGAAATTCATTCTAAAACAAAGTCAAGAAAACAACTAGGTCGGATCATGCTAAAAGGAGATAATATTACTCTCCTCCAAAGTGTCTCCAACTAGAAGTGACTAATGAAGCAAGAAATTGTTGAGAAGCAATACAGTTTGTGTTTTTTAGGTGTTCTTTGTTGTGGATGTAGTCCTTGAACATTCATTTATATCACTTTGATTGCCTTTTTGTTATTACCAAATGACAATAAATGCTGTGTGATTGTTTAAAAAAAAGAAAGGTTGTATTCATTTATTTCCAAGAAACTTTACTAACATTGACTGGTATTATTCTTTATAATTTTTGCCATCTGATACATGAGAAATATTATCTTGTTTTAATTTGTATTTCTTAACATTTGAAAGTGAATATTTTTTATATACATTTATTAACTGCTTGTATTTTTTCCCATTTTCTTGACAATTTTCTATAGGGGTTTCTGTCATTTGAGTGATCTCTAAGAACTCCTTATACACTTAGAATATTAATGTTTGTCACCTATATTTCAATATTTTCCCTGGGTGTATATGAGGTCTGTCAGGAAAAAGTCCAGCCATTATTAATATAGCAAGAACAGTTTGCACAACATCAATGTAACCTGGCAGCCAAGGAGAGTGGACTGGAATGCACATGCACTAGCATAAACAATGATGACTTCACTGTACTAGTCAGTGAGGGCCTTTGAGTGAACATGTGTACTGTGTGGTCATCGCATTCAAAATGATAGCAAACAGAGCAACAAATCTGTATCAAATTTTGCCTTAAGCTTACACATTCCTCCACAGAAACTATTCAGATGATTCAGAAGCTTTCGGGGACAATGTAATGAGTGCAGCACAAATAAAAGTGTGGCACAAACACTTCAAAGATGGTCGAGAATCTGTTAAAAGTAATCCATGTTTTGGAGGGCCTGCAACAAGCAGAACACCTGAGAATGTTGAACATGTATGGGCTGCAATCAACAAAAATCAGTGACTGACAGTGCAAGAACTAAAAATTGATCTGGAGATTCCAAAAACTACTGTATCCAAGATTTTGATGCAGGATCTTGGCATGAAACGTTTTGTGGCAAAATTCATTCCAAGGCTTCTGCTATCAGAGCAGAAGAACATTGTTATACAGTTGCTAATGACCTGATTCAAATCACTACCAATGAACCAGATTTCCTGAAAAGGTCACAACAGGAGATGAATGGTGAGTCTATGGTTATGATCTGGAAACAGAGGCTGGTTCTCCATGCCAGAAGAAGGTGCGGCAAAGTTGCAGTCAATATCAAGACCATTGTTAGAATGTACTGGGACTTGGAGGACCTAAGCCACTGCCTGTGCTGAAACAGAGAGTATGTGTCACTGGCTGTGCACCTAATCACAAGGTTCCCTATTAACAGAGGCGACTAAGGCATAGCCACCGGCATCCTGCTGAGAACTAGTTACAACCCCATTGCCCCTTTCGCTCTCCCTTAATCATTTCCCAGACACAAGGACCATTAGTCTCCTGACAGCCACCCCTAATTAAGGACATTGTTCTTTTGCAAACACCTATACCCTGAACTCTGGAGCTGGCCAGCAGGGTGACCTATCCCCCTGAGGGTCTGCTCCATGCCCTTAAAAATCCCTCTGTCCCTTGGGGCTGCAGTCTGCTCAGACTCAGCCTGCCTGTTTGAACATCCTTCAATAATGGCTTTGAACTGGAACACCTGACTCCTCCCTTCTTCTGGACACGAACCTAAGAACCATGTTAATTGTGCTTTTTGGTTGTCCATCACGAGTACGCCCCTCCAGGACAAACAATTAATAAGTACTACCCCAATGTTCTTTGTCAGTTGAGAGATGGAATATGATGAAAAAAGGCCACAGCTGGGCAACTGGTAATTGGCAGCTTCATCGTGAAAACACACCCACTCATGTATCACGTCTCATGCAGAATTTTTTGGTGAAACATCAAATCACCAAGGTGACTCAGCCCCCTTGCAGCCCAGATTTGGCACTCTGTGACTTCTGGCTCTTCCCAAAACTAAAATCACCTTTGAAAGGGAAGAGATTTCAGACCATCAATGAGATTCAGGAAAATACGATGGAGCAGCTGATTACAGTCCCAACAAAGGATTTTGCAGTGTTTTAAACAGTGGAAGAGACACTGGGAGAACTATGTAAGGCCCCAAGGTGCCTACTTTGGAGGGGTCTGAGCTATCATTGTCCCATGTACAATGTTTCTTGTATCTTGTATCTTGTATCTTGTATCTTCTTCAATAAAGTCTCTATTTTTCATACTACATGACTGGATACTTTCTGGACAGACCTCATATAGTTGAACCTATCAAGCTGCATAGAAAAAGTATAGACGTTTACTCACCAACATGGTTATAGAGTATATCTCTGAGTAATTGAGGATGGTTTATATTTTCTTCTGTCTGGTTACCTAGTTTTTCTAATGTCTACAGTGTACATGTAATACTATTGTAATGAAAACATAAAATAAGTAGTTATCCTAAAATAAAACTTCTTTTAATGAAAACCTTTAAAAGAGCATATGTTCTACATGGCTGAGAAAAGCTATGCACCTTACGTACTGTTTCTTAAACATTTTTTAAAAGATTTTATTTATTTATGTAATTTTAGAGAGAGGGGGAGGGAGGGAGAGAAACCTCCATGGGAGAGAGCAACATGGATTGGCTGCCTCTCTTAAGTGCCCTGTCCAGGGACCAAACATGCAACACAGGCATGTGCCCTGACCAAGAATCAAACTGGATACCTTTTGCTTTGTGGGATGATGCTCAACCAACTGAGCCACACCAGTCAGGGCTTCTTAAACGTTTTGATAACATCATATGCTTTCAGAATCTCATAGAAATCTCATATACTTTCACCTCAAAATGCAAATATACTACATCTAGGGGTTAATACACCTCTCTGAAGTCCTTCTGTAAGCCTCCTAGTTTTCTACTTGCCCTAAGAACTCCCTCTCAGCACTCCCAGTGCTAATTAATCATCACGGGAAATAGAGTATTCTTTCAGAAGTGGGGGGCAATCCTGTACATCACTATCATCGTTTTACTGTACTCCTATTCCAATGTATGTAATACATGGACATATATTGCCTGCCTGAGCCTACAGCAAATTCCAAAACACCAGTGATCAATAAAAGAAAATCATCCTGTGCCACCAGGGGCTGCTATTGCCTGTGTAACTGCTCAAGGTTGGTAACAGCTGCATTTTTAGAATGCCTTTGAAACAAAAGGATCAGAGGACAAAACTGTATTAAATCTCAAAACACAGACTGTTTCACTGACAACAAACCTGGGCACAGGCCTATTGAAAGGACTGTTTGCCTTAAGGCAACAGCAAAGAAAAAAACCTTGAAACCCTGGCGCAAAGAAAAACTACAAGCACCTAATAGCAGCCCTCCTGTTAAAACAGGTTTCCTTTCATTGTTGCCAAATAGATTTCCATTTAACATCCCATTAAACAACTGGTAGCTTCCCCTATTCAATTACCGTTTTATGGCTCACAGGCTTTGGTCTCAGGCCAGCAACAAGTGTTTTTTAATGAGGTTTTCCATATCTGAAAACATTAAATTTTTGTTAACTGAAATAATCTGCAAACACAGGGTCCCCAAAGTTTTGCAATAAACTCTCCCTGCTCCCTATCTCTAGTCCAACTTTTCCAATTCCACTTTAATTACCATTCATTCTCCACTCAACCAGTTACTCAACAGATATTGAGAGCTTCGGGCCAGTCATTCTGTTAAGCTCCAGGAGGTACAAAATCGAAAAAGACAGTCTGCCCTGAAATCTTACATTCTGGCAAGGGAAAATAATATGTAAATGAAAGGTAGCAGAATATCCCACCCTAAAGTATGCCATTTTGGTATATGGATTATTTTTGACCTGAAGGCGACTGAGAAGAAGCATATACAGGAAAAACTCCATGCCCTCCTATTTGCTTAAAAGTAGGACATAAATTTTCAGTGTCTCTCCTGCTCCGCCTACCAAGAACAGAAGTCAATCCCTGGATACAACTATAAACTCTTATCAATGGAAAAGGCACTAATTTAAATCTGCATAACAAACCTTACTTGTATTTACCTTGCATTTCCTGGTTACTTCCCCATCACTGGTCTTCCTGACACCTTTCTTTCCTCTTTGGCTGAAGATGGAACATAAATTGGATTTCTAAACCACCGTTTTGTTTCCGTAGTGATCTTTGCATGTATACATGAGGTATACATGTTAATAGACTTGTTTTTCTTGTTAATCTGTCTTTTGTTACAGAAAGTCCCAGCCAAGCATTCAGAAGGGTAGAGAGAAAATTATTTTCTCCGCTACATAAACAAATGATTAAAATACAATAACTGGCTGGTGTAGCTCAGTGGATTGAGCCTGAAAACCGAAAGGTTGCCGGTTTGATTCCCTGTCAGGGCACATGTCTAGGTTGCCAGCATGGGAGAGGTGACCGATGTCTCTCTCACACATCGATGTTTATATCGCTTTCTTTCTCCCTCCTTTACCCTCCCTCTGAAAATAAATAAATAAAATATTTAAAAACAAAGAACTAATGGTTGTTACTACTTAGTACCTAGAGATAATTCTCAGATTTGGTCGTGGAAGAAGGAAAAACGATGAACTCAGCTTCAGTAAGTCAAAGAGAGGCTTTAACTGTGAATAGAGTTAGAGAATGTAATTGAGAGAACGGGACCACTGGTTGGCCTTCAAGCTGGTCCAGGGCAATCATGCCTTTCTCAGTCCTTGGAACGTATGCTCTGTTTATCATTCCCACAGTAGGAGCAGATTCAAGGACACAGCCCCGAAACTGAGGTGATGAGACCATCTGGACAAGATACATGACTGAGCCCAGTTAAAACCTCTATATAAATGTTAAGAATCTAGTGGAGTTTACTTGTCTTATGACAGCCCTAGATAAGCTTCATTAAATCCCCTTGCTTATTAAAGCTGCCACCTACCTATCTGGAGTGGTCTCACCCTGCTCTCCTTGTGGGAAGGGGGTGGGGGTTTTGCTGGAGTCAGATTTCACGCAGGACCCCCCTGCAGTTGCAAACAAACAACTGGATATGTTGCAGGGGAAGGAGCATGTCCCTATGTATGGAGGCATTAAAAATAGTAGTGTGTTGAGGTACACTATGATGGGGTTCAGAAACAGTACCCCAAAACATGGCACTATGACATATTAAATATTTGAAGGAACACTAGAAACAAAATTTTAGAAATGACAGGTGCAAGCACTTTTTGACCTCCCCCTTCTCTCCTGCAGGTCATAAGACCCTCACGTGAAAAATGCCCTTCTTATACCCAGAGCATTCTTATCTCCAAAGACAAAGGACGCCAAGAGTAAGCTGAACAAACAAGCCGGCCTAAGTTTTTCCAGATTACTACTTTCAGCACATATCTGTGTCCCATCTCATTTTCCCACAACTTTCTATTCATCAAATCTAGCGTAAAAATGCTGAGGTTTAACCACTCTTTCAGGTGTGCATTTCCTTATCAAGGCTCCCACATCACATAAAACTTGCATTAAATAAATCTGTATGCTTTTCCTTGTTAATATGTCTTTTATTACAGAGAGCCAGGCAAGAAACTAGAAGGATGAAAGAAAAAAAAGATATTTTCTGTCCTACAGTAGCAAATGTGTAACTGGTTCCAGAAGTATAGGGTCATAAAGCTGAAAAGATAAACAGGGCCTGGGTCGTATTTTACACATAATGCCTATTTTCATACTCAGTTATTGAGAAGTTACCGAAGGGTTTTAAGCAGGGGTATAATAACATCAGATTTCAGTTTTTAAAAGATTCCTCTGTGGTGGCAGTGTGGAAAACATACTGGAGGAAGTGGGGGAAGCCAAAAGCTAAACTATAACAGTAATCAAATAGTTGATGATGTAGGTCTAAGGCAGTGGCACTTAGGTTGGAGAATGAGATTCTTCACATAAAAAAGGTAAAATTAAGCCCTGGTTGTTGTGGCTGAGTGGAATGAGCATCGGCCTGTAGGCCAAGTGTCGCTGGTTTGATTCCCATTCAGGGTACATGACGGGGTTGCACGTCAGGTCCCCAGTTGGGGGCGCAAGTGAGAGGCAACCACACAGTGATGTTTCTCTCCCTCTCCTTTCCCTTCTGTCTAAAAACAAACAAAAAAACAAATAATTTAAAATAAATAAATAAAAATCTGTCCCTTCTTGAAGCCCAGCTTAAAACCACCTGCGCATCTTTCGTGAAGCCTATAGTGGTCTACGTGCCGGTCTCTAAGCTCCCAGTGTACAAAGTCTGAACCTCTCTTTAAAAAAAAAAATGGTAAAATTAGGAGGCTGTGTATGAGGGAAAAACAAAAAGAAGAGATTTTTTCATAGGCTTTTGTGAGGATTCAAAGAGCTAAAACATGTAAAGGGTTTAGAACTGGGCTCAACTGAATGCTTACAGCTATGTGAGGTGGAAAAAACAAGTGTTAGACCTAAACATGTGGGCTCAGTTGGTTGGGTGCCGCTTTGCAAAGGGAAAGGTAACGGGTTTGATTCCTGATCAGGGCACATGCCTGGGTTGTAGGTTCAGCATGTAGGAAAGCAATCTTTTTTAAAAAGTAAAATAAAAAAGAAACTAGTGTAAAACCTTACATCCCCGGTTCCCATGCCCCCCGCCCCCCCACAGCTGCCTGGAGATAACGGGGTGCTTCAAACTGAAAATAAACAAAACCGTGTTCTACTTTGACCAGCCCCTCGCAGCCGCAGCTGCCAGAAGGCCAGACCGCTAACAAGGCTCACACACAAAAAAATCCCCCTCTACGCTCTCCCCCTATAAAAGAAACCCCTTCTCCCCTAGAGAAGCAGTCCTAACCACCCGCAGTAGGGCTCCCTCCCCGCTTGCTGATTCTCCCAATAAACTTTTTTCTGGCTCGCTGCGTCTTAATGGCCTTCTGAGTGACTCTGTTCTTACAAAACCAAAGCATTACACTAACTACCAAAGCAGTCCTATTTGGGCAGGCAACCACAGCTCCAAAACTTCTAACATTCTCTAGGGCTGTACTGCCCATGCTCCAAGGTTACAGGTTTGATCCCCAGTCAGGGCACATACAAGACTCAGTCAATGAATTCATAAACAGGTGGAATAACAAATCGATGTTTCTCTGTCATCAATGATTTTTTTTTTAATCTCTAGTATTTAACGAGAGTGTATTTAAAACTATAACTACTAGTTGGTATCAATCAGTGGGAGGCAATCAACCCCAACACTTCAAGCAAAGGAAACCACACATACACTCCAAATCTCTCTCTTCCCAGTCCCTTTCAAAATAAAGTACAAAACTATGCTGCTTGACAGAAAACGGAACCAGCAGACCTACTTAAGGGACCTCACAGACAGGGACCGGAAGTGGGAGATGTGGGTGCCCCAATGCCCGCCTTTAAAATATCGAGTTGTCCTTTCCACCGCACGAGTCCTCCCTGCCGCTGCCCGACCCCTCAGCACAAGTGCCCTGGGCCAATAACTCCAGCGAACCCGAAGTTCCACGGCGCCGTCCCCTTACCCGGCACGCGGCGGGCAGCCTTCTACGTCATGTCAGCGCCGTGCGGCCAGGCGGGTCCCTTTCTCCACCTCCTTCTCCTTCTCCCCGCCCCGCCCCCAGCCGGCGTCGCTTTCTGGAAGGTTCGTGAAGACGTTGGGCGCGTACTCTTACACCGCAGCCGCCCGAAATCCGTGTCCATCCGTTTTTCCTGAGCCCACGCAGACCCAGCCCTGGTAGCCATGCCCGAGAACGTGGCACCCCGGAGCGGGGCGCCTGTTGGGGCTGCCGGCGGCCGCAACAAAAGCGCCTATAAGGACCGCGATAAGCCGGCCCAGATCCGCTTCAGCAACATTTCCGCGGCCAAAGGTATCGCGCCCCGGGCCTCACGCGCGGCCCTACGGCGTTTAGCCCTGCGTTCTCGCTCTGGTCTTGGGAGGGCCTGGCTTATTTTTTTGCTTTTTCAGATGATTCTCCTCTTGTCCTTAAATAGAAGGAGCTTTGTGGAGGGGCCCTTATTGTTTTCTAGCGATAATTCTCGATCCCTAGTACGGAGGGTTTTGGATTTCCCCATTCTGGGTCTCAGTCGCTCTAGTATTTCTTCATGGTCACTCACCGTACTCCAGAAAGTGACCAACGCCCGCCTGCAGGGGTCCCTTGCGTTCTGACCGTTAAGTCCTGTCGTTTATCTGCTTTTTGGTGCCAGTAGTAGAATGTTTTTACACGATACTTTTATGTCCTCTTGATCTTATAAAAATATCCTTTAAATAAGCTTTCTTCGCACAACAGTTGAACTGTAAAAACTCTTCCTAATTTGGGGCGAACCCTTTGTATTGGGCTGTGCGGAACAGATTGAGAATGATTGTGGGAAACTGCATTGTGCTTTTTTATGTCCTCTGCGTGTGCAAACCAAACACAAGCAAATCAAGAAACATGGACAGTTTGCTGGAGTTGGGGTTTTGTAGAACACGTTGGTGATGGTGGAAATCAAGACCCGAGTTTTAGTGTCTGTTGCCATTACTTCGTGGCTTTGTAACCTTTAACATATAGCCAAAGTTTTCTTACCTATAAAACTGAGGAAAATGTTCGCTTCTTTGTAGAGTTGTTGAGGATTCAGAGAAATCTATTTAGCTCATCTAGATCTGGAAGGAAAGGTGAGAACAAAGGCTTAGAGGTCTTGCCTGTGTGTATTGAGTACAATGAGTATTTCATTGAGGTTAGAAGATGAGCATGAAGGTTAGATTGGAAGGGTAGGTTCCGGCCAAGTCTTGAAGCCTGGTGTCTTAGAAAGGACTTGGCATAACTCCCTGGCTAGAGATCACTTTTCAGTAGAACGAATTAATAGCTAACTTGTAGGGATTAAATAAGAAAGCATATAAAGAGCCGCATATATAAAATACAGCCTTGCAAATATTTGAGGCCATCATCCCACGTGACTGAGGCTGTGATAGTGCTGAAAGAAATAGGTACAACAGGTCCTCAAATTATGTCTTTTACATCTTTGTTGCACGTGGTTACTTTATATTGTTAATAAGATGCCCTGGGAACTTAACTCTTGTATTGATTAGCCTGTGGTAAAATTGGTTTTATTTGGCCACAGTTCCAAGAATGTGTCAGTGGTGGTAAGTGAAGTCTTACTGTACACTGGAGAAAGGATGATGGAATAAGAGAATAGGTTCAAACTTGGGCCAAATCAGTTGGAAAGGTCAGAATGACCGAAGGAGTATATTTAAGGAGTCATTTGGAAATTCAGGAGAGACTATTCCTGGCAAGGAGGCATTTGGAAACTTAGGTTTATTACATTAGGACCAAAATGTTAAGATAAATTCTGGGCTCACCTGGAGGGTCACAAGAGCTATATGATAGATTCTCAACAAACAGGAAGGTACAGCATGGGGGGGTGTACTGTGGTGACCTTTGGAACAGCAGGGAACAGAGACTTGAAACTGGACAAGGAAGGTATGTATGCATGTAGGAAGGAGGGACCACCTAGGTTATGTGAGGAGGGGCTCCGAGCCAAAGGACATAATTAGTCTTTCCAAATCAAAATTCTGCAAACTGATTAAGAGAAGCTGCTACTATTAGCATCGTTAGTTTAATTCAGGGAGCCAGTTTTCTATTTTGATGTTCCCCAAAAAGAGAATAGTATCATTGGTTGATGTGAAAAACTACACACACACAAGTAGTAGGTAGTAGTTGTAGTTCTTCAGTATGAGTCATTTAACAGACAGTATTCTCTGCCACACTGTTAAACTTCAGACACTCTGGGAGATGCAAGCAGTCTATAAAATTTTTATTTTTTGGATAATGTATATCTTTCTATTGTCTTCATGTAGATTAATATGAGGGCGTTTTTCTTTTTTTGGTTGTTTTGTTTTTTTAACTTGATTCATTTTTTAGAGAGAAGGGAGGGAGGGAGAGAAACTTCAATTGGTTGCCTCTTGGCATGTGCCCTGATTGGGTACTAATCCCACAGCCCAGGCATGTTCCCTGACCAGGAATCAACCAGGAACCTTTTGAGCCATGATGATCAGGGCACTATAAGAGTGTTCTCAAAGTGAACTGGTCTCCTTGTGTATCGTAGCCATGAGAGTCCACTAAAATTGCCTGGAAGGTTAATATATAATATTCACTAGATAATTAGGAACAGCAGCCCAAAACTCTGAAATAATTAGGTAGAAACAACTTTAAATTATACCAAATACTTTCTCCTAAGCTCTTTAAGGTTATATATTATTGTTCACACATATTGGGGGGGGGCATTATGAAATTGTGGAGTACATAGAAACCATTAGGGCACAATCTCAACCCTGTGTGTATGTGTGTGTATGGAGTTAAGATGATATGTGAGAAAGGGGAAGATTTAATCAGTTGTCCCAACTTTGTCAAAGAAAGGGGGTCAAGTGTTGTTCATCAGTTCCAATTTCTCTTAGGAAATAATAAGTTGCCTAATGAAATAGAAACAGTCTCATGAACAGATAATAAGAATAGGTAACTTTGGAATGGTAGACTATATATCCGAGATGTTTAATAACATTGATAATGACTGGAAGCTCTGATTTTAGTTGTGGTTTTTAGTTAATGTTTAGGTTTTTTTATTTTTGGAGGAAGGGATCAAACAAATGTATGGTAGAAAGCCTGTCCTGTTGCTCTTTGTCTTATTTTAAACAATGGAGAAAAGAATACAGTCATTCAGAGCTAGATAGTATCATTTTGATATTTAAAGGAAGATTAGATAAATCTTCAGAATTTATTTTGCCATAGGCAGAGCATAAGAACTATGTATAGTGACTCGAACAACAAAACATTAAATGTATGTCATACAATTGAAGGAGTAAGTTATTCTGTTTTCCACATATTGTTATTTAACAATGAATTTTCTTTAGTGGACACAGCAAACTGTTCTACACTATCCTAATAAGGACAAAATGAGAACTACTTTGTTCTTTAAAGAGTCTTGATTTCTTTTTCTTCTTTTACAGCTGTTGCTGATGCTATTAGAACAAGCCTTGGACCAAAAGGAATGGATAAAATGGTAAAAACTGAATTATTCATTACTTATTGAATGATACTGTCCACACTGCAAGATCTTCATAGAGTGTTAAGATTTGCTGTGTAAAAAGTAAAAAGTGTTAGAAAGGCACTTGCAGAGTGATAGATTACTTACTTGGGGGGAGGAGAACAGGACTTAACTATAATTCATATTTTGTTCGTTTAATGCTTTTTAAATAATGAAAGTATATATGCAGAGGAAGTTACCTGTTGTGCTGTTAGGAAGTATAGTAAAGCTAGGTGTAAGGTGTTGAGTTCAGTGTTCCTTATTGATGTAGTTCTGTGACCTGACATAGGTCTGAGATTGCAACTCTAGTTCTAGCTTTGTTGACTGGCAGCATAAAGCAGATAGATTTCAATCCTTTCAGGTAATATACTCTCAGATTTAGTGCTAATTAACTTCCATAATGTGAGACAAGGAAACAACATAGGGGACTGTCTGGATGAAGCACGGATCATTATTCTTTCTGGATATTTTTGTATCTGCCTGATAGTAATGCATTTTTTTTGCTCTTTGCTGAGGATACTAAAAATAATTTATTGTGTTGACTAGCGTTGTGTAAGTTATAGAAATGTTTGATCACTATGTTGTACACCTGAAACTTAATGTATTGTATGCCAGCTGTAACTGAAGATTTTTAATTATTTTAAAAATAATAACATTCAATGAAGAAAACTGTGTTCACATTTATGGTGCTATATTTTGGAGGATGCATGGTATTATTGTTATTGATTCGAACCCAGGAATGATAGTGATCCTTTATAGTATTGTTTTTACCTATTTGTTTCTAGATTCCTTCTATTATTTTTTACAATAAAATAGAGTTGGAACAAAGCTAGCTGTTTCACAAGTAAAGTTGGACTGTTAAGCATAGTCTTAAATCATTATACTAATACAATGATTTGTGTTAGTATGAAGTTTGAAATTAAAGTGGTAAGTTATACAAGCATAACTTCTCTAGTATTAAAATTAGTAGAGCTTTTAGGGTGTTACAGTAATGCTAGGCAAAGAAAACAATTTTGAAATCACGGCTTTTTAAAAAAATTAAAACTTTCCAGATTCAAGATGGGAAAGGCGATGTGACCATTACAAATGATGGTGCGACCATTCTGAAACAAATGCAAGTGTTGCATCCAGCAGCAAGAATGGTAAGTATAATTTTAGATGAGGTGTTATTTTTAAGTGCATAGTTTGATGTTTGGTAAACAGTTAAATTTGTTTTATTTGATCCTGTGATGTAATTTAAGCGTTGTGATTTTTTTTTTTTTTTTGGTTAGGCAAAACAGGTATATTTTTAGGATACATTGTGTGCCTAACATTGTGCTCTTCAGTGCAAGGGGCCTGTCTTTTAAGTGCAATGCACTTAACAAAAGAGGAGATAACATGAAATTGTATAAATTATTACTTTAATTAGTATTAGATGGATGACAGCAAAATAATTTTAGTTGTGTGCAAAATCATGTGTCTAAACTTAGAATGACATTTTTTAAGAACAACTGCCAATTTAGCTAAGAAGCATGATAATTTCATTGTCAAGAAGTCACCATACACCCTGGCTGCTGTGGCTCAGTGGATTGAGCGTCAGTCAGCGAGCCAAGTGTCGCTGGTTTGATTCCCAGTCAGGGCACATTACTCGGTTGCATGTCAGGTCCTGAGTTGGGGGTGCAGGTGAGAGGCAACCACACATTGATGTTTCTCTCCCCCTCTTTCTCCTTTTCCCTCTAAAAAATAAAAAAGTAAATAAATAAATAAGACAAATTATTAAGAAAAAAAAGTCACCATATAAGCAAAAAGAAATTTCTGTCTATTAAAAAGTCCCTTTTAATTACATAAAGATGACTTTTTAAGAGCATCAGGTTATGCTTATATAGAGTCAGTTCAGATAAACTTGGCAAAGGACTCTCACCTGACACTGTACTCTCATCCTGGAATTCCTCCATTTCATAGCTTCCAAGGCTACAGGGTAACTGGAACGTTATTTATGCTTTCTGACAGGAACTTTTAAGTAGCTTGGAAGCAAATATTTATGACCCACGATGTGAAGCAGAAATTATATAGTTTCTTACAGCGTATATAGGTAGAATATTTAATGCTACAGATATGTTGGTCATCATTTTATAATAAAACCCAAGGTAGACAACAAATCAAAAGTATAGAATTTGACACTGGAAAAGGGGAAGTCCCTATGGAGAGCAGGGGTCGGGGAGGCAGGGTTGGGGGGTGGGGGAGTCCAGAATTATAGTGAATCTTTTAGTGTTGGTAATAAATTGTGACACTGATGTGAAGGCCATTTGTTTTATATTTGAATTAGTTGTTACTGGGTTCTTAACATTTCTTATTGAACAACTTAATGTATTTTGTTCACTTAGCTGGTGGAGTTGTCTAAGGCACAAGATATAGAAGCAGGAGATGGTACCACATCAGTGGTCATCATTGCTGGCTCTCTCTTAGATTCCTGTACCAAGCTTCTCCAGAAAGGTTGGTGGAACATAGAAATACTTCATGACTGTATAAAAGGAAAAAGGTATTAAGTAATGTCAGATTTAAGATTTAATTTGGAATGATCTTTTTACTAGGAATTTTTAGATTAAATTTTGCTACGTTTATTATATGAATTAGGATATTTTTTCTTTTTTTGCCAAGTTTCTTTTTGATGTAACTTGATAGAATTTGCTTTTCAAAAATAATTGGTGGGTGGTGTTATTAATTAGGCTCTATATTAAAATGGTGATTTGGGAGAAAAGTTTGTGTTCTTGCTCTTGTAAATAGTGCTTAATCATAGTTGTGACTCTAGTCACTTATTCTTTATTTATTTATTATGGTGGGGGGCGAGGAGGCAGAAAGGGGGAGAGAAACATTGAGAAACATCAATTGGTTGCCTCTTGCATGCCCCTAATCAGGGACCTGGCCCATAACTAAGGCACTGCCCTGACAAGGAATTGAACCAGCGGCCCTTCGGTTCATAGACTGGTGCTCAACCCACTGAGCCACACCAGCCAGGGCTATTTCTTATTATGTAGATCTGTGGGTGGTTTTTTTGTTTTGTTTTGTTTATTCACACGTATAAAATTTGCTTTTACTTTTAAATATCACGTGTGTGTAGCTGACCTGTTTCAAATTAAATGGAAATAAATTTTGAGCCATAGTTAACAGTTAAGGTTATTCAATGCATTATATTTATAATTAAAGCATAAGTTAATCTATAGTTGAAAACAAGATGGGGGGGTTGACTTAGGGAGGGAGAGGGTGAGACTGGGTAGAGGTGGGGAAAACGGGGAAAAGGAGAAAAAACAGGAACAACTGTAATAGCATAAACAATAAAAAATAAAAATTAAATAAAGTGTATGCTTTGAAATTTTCATGAATTGAAAAGTCCTAAGTGTGTCAAATATTAGTTTATCTGTTATAATTAACTAGATTTTCACAAATGACAGGGATTCACCCAACTATCATTTCCGAGTCATTCCAGAAGGCTTTGGAAAAGGGTGTTGAAATCTTGACTGACATGTCTCGACCTGTGGAACTGAGTGACAGAGAAACTTTGTTAAATAGTGCAACCACTTCACTGAACTCAAAGGTGAGACAAGCACTAAGGGATCATTTTAAAATTACGGCTTAAGGTTTGTCAAGAACTGCAGCTCTTATGCTGTGAGTTTTATTTGATGCTGTACAGTTATATGTTAAGTTTCAAGAGTGACTAGCTAAGTGATTTGTATAACTGATTCAAGTAAAATTTACTTCTTCAAGGCTTTCAGATAAATTGTGTGCCCATTTTACAGAGGGAATAATAGGTCTAGTGAAGTTAACTCATTTAAGACCCATAGATAAGGATCAGAGCTGAGATTTGAATCAGGACAGAGTTGCCCATCCACAGTCCATCTCTTAACTAATATCTGTGCTGCTTTTCTAGTTATCACATTTAAAGCAGTGATGTTCTTTTAAATTTCTTGGTAAATTATGTCACCTCCTGTGTTTTGTCATGTCCTGTGTCACACACATTCATTCTTTTATCCTTTTCATCAGCATTATATTGATACATTCATTTTCCTCAAATGTTAAATGGAAAGCTAGATAATATTCTTGAATGTCCCCAGAAGTAATACAGACAGTAGTATAATGATTACAAGCATTGGTCATCGAGTTCAGTGCTGGCTCCATCACTTAACTAAGCTGTTAGTTAGCTACAGTTTCTTTGTCTGAAAGTTGAATGAATATATGAATGTAAATTACTAAGACCACTGGCTGGCATATAAGTGCTCAATAAATGTTAGCCAGTGGCTATTTTTACCAGCCCCTTGGTGTTAGGGGTGTACATATATAGCATTTGATTACAAATTCATTTTATATGGGAAACCTCCATAAAATTAATTTTCTTTGTGGATTTCCTATAGAGTTGTTAGTGATAAAAAGGGAGAGCAAACATGTATTTTTTTAAATTGATTTTAGAGGAGGGGAAAAGAGAAACATCGATTTGTTCCACTTATTTATACAGTCATTGGTTGCTTCTTGTATATGTCCTGACTGTTGATCAAAACCACAATGTTGGAGTATCTGGGCGATGCTCTAACCAACTAAGCTACCCAGACAGAGCCAAAACATGTATTTTTTTTCCCTTGGTGGCTAACCTGTGTTAAAAGGACAGCTGTGTATGGAATGTTTCTCATATATTCCCACTTACCCTCCCCACCACCCCCCAAAAAGTGATTATGATTACTTCTCTCTCTTTTTTAAGGATTTTATTTACTTACTCATAGAGGGGCCAAGGGAAGTGTCAGGGCAGCCTTGCTCTGAGAAAACACCTGAAGGGCACTCTGGGATCAGGCAACGGGCTTATTGAGGGAAAAGGGGGCTGGGGGTGGAGGGGAGAGGCAACTCCCGAACTGACTCGAGGGCCCATAGGAGCAAGGGGAATGGGGAATGGAGACTCCCAGTCCACCACACCGGCCCATAGGAATTGCCTGCCTGGACTTCTGCAGGCACCTTTTTATACTTGTCCAACACACATTTAGGGGAGGGTGAGTTTGCTTATCAACATATTCAGTAGGTCATTTGCATCGTATTGCTTCCCCCCTCCCAGGTTAGTTAACTTATCGGGCTAGGTCCATCAACATTTCCTCTGGGAAAGAGCTAAGTCTATCAGCTTTTTCTGTGGTAGTGGGCTAGGACCAGGTTGATTTGCATATGTCAGAAGTCCATGTGTGCATTCTAGCTGCTTCCATGTTCTGACAGGAGGGAGAAAGAGGGAGAGAAACATCAATGTGAAAGAGAAACACAGATCAGTTGCCTCCCACACACATCCCGGGGACCAGTGCTGCAGTCATTTGCCCTGACCAGGATTCGAACTGGTGACCTTTTGCTTTGCAGGACAACACCCAACCAACTGAGCCACACCAATCAGGGCAAGATTACTTCTTGAATATCTTTGTTAGTAAAGAATTAGAACTTTTTCTATTGTGGAGCTGATTTTTCTTTTATATTCTAGGTTGTCTCTCAATATTCAAGTCTGCTTTCTCCAATGAGTGTAAATGCAGTGATGAAAGTGATTGACCCAGCCACAGCCACCAGTGTAGATCTTAGAGATATTAAAATAGTCAAGAAACTTGGGTAAGCACATCTATTTATAACTTCAATGAATAAAAATTAATTTTGAAAATAAACTATTGCCAAAGATAAATAACTTGAAGTGAAAAATACCTAGGTGAAAGTCACAAAGCTTTCTTTTTTATTTTCACAAGAACTTGTATTAATCTGGGAATCTTAAGAATTTGTTTGTATTATGATGGCAGAGCAGCAGACTGATCAAATAGGTTCAGGAATGGAGCACTAATGTGAGTTAGGCTGACACACATTTTATTGGATTCATGATTTTTAATGTTTTAGACATCTATTAAACAGATTTCTACTCCCTATTAACAATCCCCTTGCTTTATTTTTTCATAGTGGAACAATCGATGACTGTGAGTTGGTCGAAGGACTGGTTCTCACTCAGAAGGTGGCAAATTCCGGTATAACCAGAGTTGAAAAGGCTAAGATTGGGCTTATTCAATTTTGCTTATCTGCTCCCAAAACAGATGTAAGTAGAACTAGATGAAGTTGGTTCTTTGTGTGTTTAACTTTCTAATAACAGACTTTGTATTCATTATTATAAAAATAGAAAATAGTGACACTAGTGATAAAAAGGAGATATCTCAAAAGAATTAGTAAAATTGAAACAAAAGTAGAAATTATTGTATGCCAAAGCATGACAAAATACAGCATGAATTGGCTAGACAGTAAAATGGAGCATTGATATATTTCATAGATGGAGACATAACAATAAGGATGTTTATGAAATAATAAAAATAGCTTATGTAAAAGTTACAGTGGAATTTCTAGATCCTTTCTAACTTTCTGAGAACAGAAACCTTCACAGCAGCAGCCAGATCTTCTTCCTACGTTTGCACAAATGAAACTTTAAGCCAGTTTAATACCCATGCTTTGAAGAAATAAGCTGTAGAGTAACAGGGACGCAAGAGAAATTATTTCAGTAATATATTTGTATAAAGAGAATTGGAATACTCACGAAACAAGATAATCATTTTGTATACCTTTTGATGATGAAAATGTACTTGCAAAAAAATGTACCTGCCTAAATGCGTACACACACGCGCGCGCGCGCGTGCGTACATGAGGGGGTTGCTCCTTGTAGTACAGGCTTCCCCTGCTAGGTGAGTTAGGAACCCAACTATGTCAATGTACTGGCTGGCATTGTCATGACGCATTCAGTGTCAGTGGTTTTTTTTTTTTTTTTTTTTTTTGAAGATTCACACATTTGCCCATTTCATGCTGGGTTATTTAAGAGCTCACCTGCCCACACCAAGCTGAGTGTTCAGCAACTTATGAGCAAACCAGCAAGACCCCCATTACCACACCCTCCCTATTCATCTCATCTTGCCCCAAGCAACTTTTTTTGTTGTTTTCCCTGGATAAAAAAAAGTCCTCAGAGGGAAAGGTGTTTTGCCTATATGGAAGAGGTGAAACAAAAAACAACAGCACTAAAAAGCATTGAAGTCGGTGAGTTCAAAAACTTTTGAGCAGTGGAAAACAATGTCTCGATCAGTGTATTGCATCAAACAGAGAGTACTTAGAAGGTGACTGAAGTTTAAACGTGTAAGAACAAATACATAATTTTTTTAATAAATACTGTTTTTTTTTTTGTTCCTATATATGTAGTATATATGAATGACACAAGGTGTATAGAGCAGCATAAAAGACCTGCATTAAAGTTGGTGTATATTCATCTTCCCAGACCTTTTTGATGCATGTTTATATATAATTGGTATGATTTTGGTTGAATTTATATGGTAATAATATTTTCATTAGAAGTCTTTTGCTTATAATTCCCATATGCAAATTACTAATGTGTTGTTCTTTTTCTAAACAGATGGATAATCAGATAGTAGTTTCTGACTATGTCCAGATGGACCGAGTGCTACGAGAGGAGAGAGCCTATATTCTAAACTTGGTGAAGCAAATTAAAAAAACAGGATGTAATGTACTTCTCATACAGAAGTCTATTCTTAGGTGTGGCTCTGTTTATTTTGTTCACCTTTTAATAATAATTGATTTTGGATCTCCTCTAGCTATTTTAATGTAATTAATTAATTTATTTGGACCCTCTAGTAATTTTTAAAGAACCATTTGAGATGGGTAAACAACTATACAGCTAATGAATGTGCATTTGGGGGCATTCTGATAAACCTCTACAGTGGATTCTCTCCCCATTATGATCATTTAATTGTGGGATGTGTAATCTTTCTATACCAAGATCCTTAATATTAAGTAAATAGAATGCTTTCTTTTTCAGTGTTTTCTTCTAATATGTAGAGGCATTCCCATGTACTGTTTATTAATTTGTTATGCCAGAAAGTACTGTGGATGCTAGTTTTATATAGAAACCTTGATGAAGAGTTGGAATATGTGGTTCTTGTGTAATAATAGGTAGTAACCTTGAATAAATTGCTCTCAAAATTCAGTTAGCTTATCTGTAAAACAAGGATGATAATAATATTCCCCCATCTGGTATCAAATTGGTTATCAGGATCATTCCAAGTAATTTGTGGGAAGGTGTAAATTTGTGGTCTTGAATTAATCATACTTCATTCCAAATCAGGAACTATCAAAGTTTTTTAAATGTTTTAAATTGCTTTTTAGAGAAAGAAAGAGAAACATCAATTTGTACTTTTACTTGTTTATGCATTCATTGATTGCTCCTTGTGCGTGCCTTGACCAGGGATCAAATCACCACCTTTTGTGTATTGGGACAATGCTCTATAAACAGCGGAGCTGTCTGGACAGGGTTCAGTAATGTTTTAATTATCAGAGATATACTTAGTATTTTATTTTAATGACTTAATTATCGTGTGTTTTACAAATAGTGTTATTGGGGTATATGTTAATATCCATTGGAAATCTTAATTTAAGAATTTTGAGCTCTAGGCAGTTTAGTCATCCCACAAAGCAAAAGGTTAGTATTTCGATTCCTGGTTGGGACACATGCCCAGGCAGCGAATTAGGTCCCTGGTTGGACACATACAAGAGGCAGCGAATCTATGTTTCTCTTTTGCATCAGTGTTTCTCTCCTTCTCTCTCTCCGTCCCTTCCCTTTTCTCTAAAACTAAATAAATTAAGTCTTTTAAGAATATTTTTTAAAAAGAATTTTGAGCTCATAATTTAAATCATTTTCACAAATAATTTGAGTCATTGGTCATTTAAACAACAGTAAAATAATGAAAACCTTAAAATGGAGTTTGAACAGCAATTTTTTTAACCTAGCATTGACATAATGACTGGTTTTGTATTTTAGAGATGCTCTTAGTGATCTTGCATTACATTTCCTGAATAAAATGAAGATTATGGTGGTTAAGGATATTGAAAGAGAAGATATTGAATTCATTTGTAAGGTAAAATATTCCTGACATCTGTATGTGTGAAAATATCCAGTAGTCAAATGTTGTTTTAAGTTTTGGGTTTGACAATTTTTCCCAGACAATTGGAACCAAGCCAGCTGCTCATATTGATCAGTTTACTGCTGACATGCTGGGATCAGCTGAGTTAGCTGAGGAGGTCAATTTAGATGGTTCTGGCAAACTGCTCAAGGTAACAGTGTTATAATTAAGCTTTATTTGCCTGAGTTTTTGTTTTGTTTTGTTTATTTTAATCATTATTCCAAATTCCCTAATTTGGAATTTGTGTACTAAAGATTACAGGTTGTACAAGCCCTGGAAAAACAGTTACAATTGTTGTTCGTGGATCTAATAAATTGGTTATTGAAGAAGCTGAGCGCTCCATTCATGATGCCCTATGTGTCATTCGCTGTTTAGTGAAGAAGAGGTAATATAAATTGCTCAGTAATGTTCAGAACATTAAAACTTATCTACTTTTGACTATTTTAAAGGTATAAATGCTAAATTATTTAAACTAGCTTTTTCTTGGATAAAATAATCTAAAATATGTTTGTGAATTTCAGAGCTCTTATTGCAGGAGGTGGTGCTCCAGAAATAGAGTTGGCCCTACGGTTAACTGAATATTCACGATCATTGAGTGGTATGGAGTCCTACTGCGTTCGTGCTTTTGCAGATGCTATGGAAGTCATTCCATCTACACTAGCTGAAAATGCTGGCCTGAATCCCATTTCTACAGTAACAGAGTTGAGAAACCGGCATGCACAGGGAGAAAAAACTACGGGCATTAATGTCCGAAAGGTAATGATTTAACCTTGTAAGTATTGCAGAAAATGTTGATTCGTATTATAAAGTTTTTTAAAGTTTCATGATTGTCTATTGAATGAAAAGCTTTGAAAGTTAAAGTAATCTTGGATTTAAATATAAGGCTTACAGGATAATTATGCCACTGAGTAAGAATTAAGATGTTTCAAATAAAAGGTATTATTTGTTCATTAGCTCTGTCAGTTTATCATTGACTGTGATTTCTGGCAAATTACTGTGCTTCACTTTTCTCAGTTTTAAAAACAGGGACAATTAATAGATCCCTCATAGACCGGTTGTGAGGATTAAATGTGTTAGAAGAAAGCTCTTACAAATATGTGTGGTATAAGCACTGTAGATATTAACCATTGCTGCTGTTATGACCACCAGCCTTAATATAGTCATCTAAAGTAAACATGTAGAACAGCAGTAATTTCCCCTTTTGTATTAATGTTTTATTAATGTCTCTTTATTGAGGAGACTTAATATTTAATGGGAAAAACTGACAAGGTGATATTTTTTGAATAATACAGAACTCCAAAGGAGGGCACTACCTGGTTTTAGTGGAAGCTTTATGAAAATGCAGCTTTCATTGGTAGGGCAAGAAGAAAATTCAGGTGGGAGGAGCAAGTGGATTACAGGTGAGAGGGACCAAGAAGTTATGGTTTTCACTAGAGCAGAGGTTATATGTTGGTGATATTGTGGACTTTAAGATTGGAAGGATCAGATAAAAGCTAAAATGAGAAGGCCGTAGAGTATCAGGGCAGGTATTTGTTTTTTATTTCAATAGTTGGAAGCCACTGAAGTTTTTCTTAACCAAGAGGCCAAGATAATGCAAAGTATTTTTAGGCATAACACAGGCGTTTGCTTATTATGGTCATCAGCAATAATACTTTGGAGAAGGATTAGGATAGTGGCGCTAAGAATATAAAAGTGAGCCTCGGTTGGTGTGGCTCAGTGGGTTGAGTGCCAGCCTGTGAATCAGAGTCTGGTTCAATCCCTAGTCAGGGCACATGCCTCGGTTGTGGGCCAGGTCCCCGGTTGGGGGTGTGCAGAAGGCAGCCACACATAGATGTTTCTCTCCCTCTTCCTCCCTCCCTTTCCCCCTAAAAAAATAAAATCTTGAAAGATACATATATATGTGAGATTTGAGAGAGATATAAAGGCAGAGCAGACCAGACTTGGCCAAAGTTATAATTAGGATTCAGAAATGATTTGAGCATTAAAGATCTAGTAATTTTTAATCTTTCTGATCCTGTACCTAATTTTTGTCAGGATATTTTTTAATTAAAATATATGAATATTTTAGAGTTAGGATTAGGGGAATCCAGCATTAGTTTTTTGGGTTTTTTCCCCCCAAATTTTAGTTGAAATACAACATGGTGTAAAGAAGAGCTTACTTAATAGAGAATATCTTATTCTTGACTTAGACTGGGGGAAAACAGCATTTGAAAAGGCCTTGAATTGTACTAATGACAGTGTAGTTGATGATGTATATGATTGCAAACACTAAAAGCAACTTGTGCTAATTTGCAGGGTGGTATTTCCAACATTTTGGAGGAACTGGTTGTCCAGCCTCTGTTGGTTTCAGTTAGTGCACTGACTCTAGCGACTGAAACTGTCCGGAGCATCCTGAAAATTGATGATGTGGTAAGTATGTATAGATTGTGAATTTTTCTTCAAGGTCAGAAAGGCGTATTTTTTAAAGAAATTTCTTGAGTGGCGGTGGTAAATAATAGATTGCTAGTCATCAAGGTGAAAACAGTTCACACTTTGACAGTCTCTTGTAACAATAGGTGATTTGGAAAATTGCCTAAAATGTCTTCCATCTTTAAAATTTGATTATTACAGGTTTTGAAACTCAAGTTTTTCTCTTCTCAGGTAAACACTCGGTAATCAGGATAACACTGCTGACTGGCAACTTTGTGGCCACTAATATTGCAGCTGGAGTGGAAGGAAGGTCACCGGTGTTACTTGTTTCTCGAATATTGTTTCCTCTGAATTCCTGGGCCTGGTCTTCCTGTTTGCATTTACTTGAAATTGTATTGACACAGTTTAATGAAAATATTAAATATTTGGTTTCAAAATGAAGATTAATTTATTGCCTCCCTCTGCCCCCCAACATTGTTACTTCAGACACTTGGAAAACCTATATAAGAAGTGGGGTTGAGGTGGATTCATATTTACCTGATTTCCTTAGGATCTTAATCCTAAGTACCTTTTTTTTTTTAAACAAGTATTGAGGGAAAAAATGGCCAAATTAATATGCTCACCAATCTGATAAATCATCATTTACATAAAGATGTCAAAGGAATGTATATGCTGTTTGAAAAGTTAAAAATTACAGAAAGATACAAGGTAAAAAAATGAAAGGTTCCATATACTTTATAGTCCTAATCCCTTTTTCCAAAAATTAGCACCGTTGCGTTGAGATGTCTTCTGCAAATAAAAGTGTACACATAAGTAGCAGATCTTATTTATACAAAAGGGATTCTTAACCTAGTATGTTGTTTCAGTGATTTTAAACATCTTCATTGACTACCGTGATCAAGCATATCTCTCATCATGAATAGTGTAAAATCACAGTAATCTCTTCCCTCAATTTAACCTCCTTCCGTTAGTTCTGTGCACACTGTAGCTACTGATTTTTAAAAAACTTGTTAGGCACTTACCTCTATGAAAGCTTTCATGGCTTGTGATTGCCTTGGTATAAAGGCCAGACCTTTGAAGTGGACCATAAATTGGGCCTACACAATCTGTTATTACTTCCACCATTTCTTCTCTTATTTCACAAGGAGTGTAAACAAAAGCAACTAGGCCTCTCCATTGCATCTGTGGAGGATTTCGGCCAATCAGCCTGAAGCTTTTCTTTTGTATCTAACAACTCAAGTAATTAACTAAAATAACATTTGGGAAATGTAAGTCTTAATATGTTTAGATACCTAAAATAAGCTTTTTCTGGCTGCCATGAAACTGTTGAATGAGGTATATCCTAAAATCATAAGTCAAAACACTTCTGTATTCCAAATTATTTATATTGGAATTTTTATCAGGCATTCAGCACAGGGTTCTGTGTGTTGTGGATTTATAGAACCCCTAAAAATTACACAGAAGAAGGTATCAAGACTAATAAATACAGCAGTGTAACAATACATGGTTAACACAAAAATCAGTTGCATATCTGTGCAATCTGGAAAGGAAATCACAATTGCATCAAAAAGACTGGAATCGAGATAAAAGACTTCCAAAGTGAAAATTACAGAACATTGGTGAATAAAATTGGCAAATCAGTGGAAACATCCCATGTTCATGGGTTGGAAGACTTTTCACTGAGGGTATAAGCCAAGCTCTCATCTCTGCCTCAGCTAATAATTCGTTGGCACTCTCCACCCCTCTCACACCACCTTGTATTCCAGCACACTTCTCTTGAAGGGCTTTGGCTCTCATGTGCATTCTCTCTTTCTCTCTCCCCCGCCCTCTGGTTTCATCTTGTTTGAGACTGGCTGGACTTGTATGCCTGTTTCCTTCACCAAGTTAGGGAAGTTACCTGTCATTTTTTCAAGTAGGTTTTCAGTTGCTTGCTTGCTTGCTTGCGCCTGGCACCCCATGATTTGAATGTTGGTCCACTTCAAGCTGTCCCAGAGGCTGTTTCCACTGTCCTCATTTTTTTTCAGATTCTTTTTTTTTCTGTTCTCATTGGGTGATTTTGCTTCCTTATGTTCCAAATTGCTGGTTTGATTCTCAGCTTCATTTACTATACTGTTGATTCTCTGTAAATTCTTGTTTTAGCTAGTGTATTTTCATTTCTGTCATCCTTTTTTATGCTGTTGAAGTTCTAAGTTCACTGAGCATCCCTATCACCAGTATTTTGAACTCTGAATCTAGTAGATTTCTTGTCTCCATTTTGTTCTTCTTCTGGAGCTCTGTTTGGGACATTTTATTTTGGCAACCTTGTGTTTCCAAGTATTAGGTAGAGCTGCTTTATCTCATGGGCTTGGTAGAGTGGCCTTAATATAGTAAGTGTTCTATAGAGTCTAGGGGCATAACCTTCCCAATCACCCATGCTGAGCACTCCAGGTGCACTGCCCACCCCTCACCTTTTCCCCCAGTATGTGGGCTGTGTACCCCTTGTAGTTGAACCTTAATTGCTGTTGGCATATCAATGGCAAGAATTTACACCACCACCCCCCTCCAGCCAATCAGCTGCAAAGACTGGCTGCCACCACCAACCTCTTGACTACCATGGAGGATCAGCTGTACAGGGACCAACCCCACAGAGTGGGACTTCAGTGGGGATCTGGTGCTGGCTGAGTCTTACCCTGGAGTGTGTTGCTTGTGGAGGTGGTTGGGTGGTGCTTTGATGTGATTTGCATTGGGTGCACTGGCTCTGGGGCCTCCCTTGAGGTATAGGCTGAAGTACAGGCCATGGTCAGCCTGCTACCTGTGTTCTGCCTGGGGCCACTTGATATGAGCTGCAAAGCAATCTGCAGATGGCTGCTACTGCTGGGCTTGGAGGTGCCCAGGCAAGGCCAACCTGCAAACCAAGGCCAGCTGCTTCTAGTGCTGGGCCTGGGGTCACTTGGTGAGTGGTATGGGACGCGCGGAAGCCAGATGCTGCAACCTGCCATTTGTATGGAAAAGCCCACTGGAAACAGCTTGGGTGGGGCAGGGCGAACAGTGTGAGCCAGGGTGATGGAGTCTCAGAGCTGGCACCAGTCTCTGGCTCTGTGGGAGGCAAGGCTTATCAAAAGACCAATGGCCTCTGCCAGCACTTCTGTCTGGAGAAGGCTGTCCACCTTCTAGCTTATACCCTGTTACCAGACAATCAGGTCCTCCCCATATGTCTGGTGGCTTTCAAACTGTTGCCCCAGTGCTGGACCTCTGAGACAGAGACTCTGAGTAAATCCATGTGTGGGGCCCTTAAAAAGGAACTGCCTGGGTCTCCAGAAGCCCTCTCTGTCTTAGCCACACTCCCTGCTGGTTTTTTATGGCCAGAAGTTATTGGGACTGGAACCCTGGGCTGTGGGGGCCTGGTGGGCTGATACCCCTTTCTCCTCAGGGGAACCGCTGCAGCTGAGATAGCCCTCCCAATTTTTATCTGCCTCACATGGGTGTTGGACAAACCTTTCTGCATCTCCAGCAGCCTACCAGTCTCAATGTGGCTTTACATAATTCCCTAGATGTACAACTTCAATGCAGCGGATTTCAGGCAGTTCTGAATCATGGTTCTGTAGTTTAGTTGTAATTTTGATGTGGTTGTGGGAGGAGATGAGTACTGTGTTTACCTACACCACCATCTTGATCAAAAGTCTATTAGTCTTCAAATAATTTTAGCTTCATTCTTTTCTGTTGGGGAAGATACTGCAGAGCAGTGAACAAGCAAGACTTGGTAAGAAGGGCTCAAATTTTCTCTATTGCACAATTGTCTTTCTTTAATGTTTGTGCTTATTATTTTTTCTACTTTGAGTATTTCTGTACTTTTTTCTATTAGGTTGTTTTTGTTTTGTTTTTTTCTTATTAGGTTGGATTATTCTCCCTCCCCTTTCTCCTTTATAAGGTATCTGTACCTTGGCCTGAAGACTTTCCTCTCCCTTTATCTTGCATAGAAATTTCTGCCAATAAGTCTGCACTTCTCTTTCTTGGCCTCTGCTTCCTGACAGACCCAAAATGACAGCCAAAAAAAAAGGAAACAACCCAAATAATCATCAATTGGTGAATGGACAAACTTAAGATAAGTGATGAAGACAATATAGTGTAGACTAAGAGTATGCCCCTTGTCTGTAACTGTCACATGAATAGCACGCACACACACCCACACAAAAGAAAATTCTGCCAATATTGGAAAACTTATTTCAGCAAATACTATTCGGCAATTAAAAAGGAACAGCCTATTCATGAATATATACAACATGGATGAATCACAGAACAGTATGCTGAGCAAAATAAGCTGAGAGCAAAAAAGAGTACATACTATTTGATTCCATTTATATGAGTTCCTGAATGGTCAAGGGGATGAAATGGGGAACAGACTCAAAAGGGCACAAGGGATGATTGAAATGTTCTGTATCTTAGGGTTATGCTTTCATGAGTGTATGCATTTGTCAAAATTCATCCAACTATACGTTTAAGATCTCATTTCACTGTGTATATTACATCTCAATACAAAATGCAAAAATTCTTCCTATGATGATTTAAGATGTCATTTTTCTTTTTATAGATCTGTCCACTTCTGCTTTATATATAATACTTTGAGGCTATGTTATTAGGTATCTGAAAATTTAAATATTGCTGATTAATGGAAACTTTAGATCTAAAACATACACATATTTGTCCTCCACTCAACCTATTTTATTCTATCCTATCCTTGCCTTGTCTTCCTTTTGTGCTTCAACATGTAGGCCTGTCTTACTGTTTTGGGGTCAGGTTTATACCAAATCCCAGGTGGCACAGAACTAGCTGCAAGTGAATGACTGAAAGTCCCTTCTATGGCCACACTTGTTCGGTGTGCAAAGCAAATCTCAGCTCAAACCAAGGGCAGCTTGAAGGAGATAGGGGAGTGGGAATTTTGCAGATGCTCACACTCCAGACCTGTGAACAACAAAGGCTTGGTAAGAACCGTTCAGATCTCAGAAATGGGTTCTAGACAGCACATCCTGCATACCCTAACTTTATGGTGATGATGACGGGCTGTAGGGCTGGGAGCAAGAGGAGAATGAAGGATAGGGAGAGAAAGTTGCAGCAGCCTCAGCTTCAGGAAGCAGGAGCTTAAGTAGCAGATGGCTGAGACTGCACCAGCCTATTTTCAAGCTAGGTCTCTTAACAGACGTGGGGTAGAAGAAAGATGCTATTTGTAGCGTCCGAATCTCGCATGGGAAATGTTGATAGGGTAAGGTGGAGATGGGGTGTGTCTGTAGTTACTGTTGGTTGCTCGTACTTTCCAACGCCACCACTGTAAAGTGGACGAATCCAGCCAGCAAGCTCCCGGTTGATACACCCATCTGAATTGTCACTGGTGGGTCAACGCTGGGCTTTTATGGGTCAGACCAAGGTAAACGCCTACTTAACAGCTTCCTTTGGGTTGATCGGTTTCTGCAAGCTGTCAAGTCAATTAGAATAGAATGTGCCACATTCTTTTTTCTTTTCTCGGAGGGGAGGGGGCATGTTAGGTAGCAGGAGGCAAACCTTGTTACTGTTCTGAGGTCGCCACACAATAACATTCCTTGCTTTCTTCTGCCACCACTGTCTCCTAACGTTATTTGAATGAATGAAAATGTGCTTTTTCCCCCCACAAAACGAATTATTTCATTAGTCTATAATGTGAGAAGTCTGAGAATAGGCAGTGAGGCGCGAAGCTGGGGAAGAGGTGCCTTTTTCCGCCTGCCAACCCAATTGTACTGGGGGCGCCTGCTTTAGGTTTCCCGCAGCGTACGAGGATTTGAAGGACGTTTGGCCCCTCTCGGTCTCTGTAGCGTCCCTAGTTACCGTGCCACTAGTAACCCCCCGCCCCCGGCAGGGCGCCGCTGGGTAACCTGCGGCCACGCCAGCTCCCCGCCCCGGGCCAGCGCTGGCGCTCAGGCCTCGGTGGCGTGGCGATGGCCGCCTCGCACCAAGCGGCGAAGCTGGCGGCCTCCAGTCTCCAAACCCCGGTAAATCCCAACACCGGGGCGCAGGTCGCCCAGTACGAACGTGATGACCCCTTAGAGTCTCTGGCGGCTGCGGCGGTGGCCTTGGAGGAGGAGGAGGAGGAGGAAGAAGAGAAAGAAGAGCCGAAGGCGGTGAGGCGGGAGCAGGCGCTGGTAATGCAGGGGCGGGGCGTGGGCTGGGGCTGGACTCTGGCTGGGTGCAGGCTGGGTGCAGGCTGAGCGCTGGTCTGCGACCCGCTCCGCTGGGAG
Organism: Furipterus horrens; assembly: GCF_987537825.1. Taxonomy (NCBI): domain Eukaryota; kingdom Metazoa; phylum Chordata; class Mammalia; order Chiroptera; family Furipteridae; genus Furipterus; species Furipterus horrens. The sequence continues at coordinate 42,799,366 of NW_028327176.1, read as the reverse complement.
ACCGGTTAGTAAACTCGGCTCCCTGTCCAGATCCTCCCTGCCCGGTAACTCTGGCCCACCACCTTCTCTCTGCCCCCGTGGAAAACACTCAAAACCGAGTCACTAAAAAGTCTTAATTTTCATCGAAGTGATTGTTGTAAAATTTTCTTGTAGAGCATTTATTTTACTCTATTTAGTCTAGAGAGTGCAAAGCACAGAACCTTACTCCTTATGAATCAGCATCTGTCAGAAGGAGATACTCGCTTTATTTTTTAACTTGGGGAAGACTGATCTACCTACCCCATAAAGGATAACCCATACTATGTGTCAGAGGTATGTTTTGTTGTCACCTGAAGGTCTTGGTTATTAGTGCATTTTAACACGATGCATGAGAAGCAATATTTAAAACCATCAAGAGTTCAGTAGAGAGATCAGACAGGTATAGTTAAGCATCCAGAGAAGCAAATTACTGAGGATCCATTATTTCCTAAAGGGCTCTTCAGTGTCACATGTGTCGTGAACACGTGTGAACAGGTAAAGGGCGGAGTCTGCCATCTGTTCTATTCCCTTAAGAGATAGAACCTTGAATTTTAACTATCACTCTGCAGATATAAACCCCAAAGATGCTTAATACCATTTTTCCAAGCTTCTCAGATAGAAAAAGAAAAAGACATTATCATCGAGGGCTAATAGAAATCACTGAATATTTTGGGATTCTAATCTCTTTAATGAGAAAATTTGTAGCAACACTTTTTATGGTCAGCATTTCTGCAACACACATAAACTACTTGAGGTTACCCAGGATAAGGCCTATTGAGACCCCGAACATGACCCAGGGTGAGAGTTATAGGATCAGTTTCATTCATGATAAAGCTTCCCCTCAATACAAATTTCAGTAGCCAACAAAGGAAACAAAGTGATGGAGAAAGAAGATTTGGAGTCCTGGATTACGACTATAATGATGTTTCCTTGTCTATAAAAAACTACAATAACTCTCTCTTGTGTCACTAGGATGTTATGAGAACCAAATGAGAGTATGTGTATCATATCTAAAGAACAGTTTGTGTAAGTCAGTAGTAATAATAATAACCACTGCCAATGGGACTGCCATTTGAGCCACCTGCCCAAAGATTAAATTCTACTTTGGCTTGCTGTGGTAAAGGAGTCTGTCATTTCTATATTTGCAGTATGTTTCCAAAATGCCTTGTTAAACTTCAGATTATTAGAAAGCTATTACCTTAGGAAAGATTAATTTATCTAATGAGCTAGTTTCAAAGGGACAGGATTCTAAGGAAAAATAAATAAATAAAAGGAAGCCGAGTCTTCCAAAAGCAGACCTGATAAACTGCTATGCATTGTCTGATCGCCCAAGGATACCGGTGGGAAAAAGCACTTAAAGGGAAGGAGATTGCAGGAACCACACTGGCGTGGGCTTTCACTTTGATTTTTAAAGGTTAATTTGGCTCAACTTTGTCATCTGTAAAATATAGTCAACTCAGATAGCATACCCACCACAAAAGATTGATTAGAGAATCAACAGTCACAGTAGGTCCCTGTCAGTCCTTTCCCAAAGCCTCTCTTCCTATTCCACCCAACCCCCATCACCCTCATGACTATGCTCATATTGGGCACTGAAGCATATTCCTTTTTTTTTTTTTTTAAAGCATGTTCCTTGAATCTAGCCTCATTTGGAGATATCTGTTCATAGGCCTTGTTATGTGGTTGATGATGACATGTGTAAAGCAATACTCTATAAAACACAATTAAAATTTCACTGACTTTCCTAATGGGGTGACCTTCTCTTTTTCAACAAATATTGAGCATTTATTAAGTGCTAGTCACTGACCGTTCAGTGGTGAATAAAGTTGACATAGCTTGCAGTCTGGTGAGGAGATTAGACAAAATAATGAACAAATGATTACAAGATGGGAAGTGTTCAGAAAGAAATGAACAGGCTACTATGATTTTAAAAAGAAGTAGAAGGTTACCTATTTGAATTAGTTAACATTTAATTTGATGCTTTCTAGATGAAAAAGAGTAGCTGTTTGAAGAGTGGGTGTGGGAAAAACATTCCAGGCAGAGGGAACAAGCATATACAGAGGCCTTAGGATAGGAAGATGAAGAGCTTTGTGTGATTAAGAACTGGAAAAGAGAGGGGAAGTATGGGTGAGGGGAGGAGATGAGATTGGAGAGGTAAGCAGGGCCTAATCATTCAGGGCCTTATAGACCTAAATAAGGATTTGAGTATTGTAGGTGCATTGGAGGTCCCTGAAAGACTTAGAGATCTGACATGTTCCTATTTACATTTTTAAAAAATGTTTAATAAAAATGTATTGATTTTAGAGAAAGAAAGGGAAAAGAGAGAGAGAGACAACAATTTGTTGTTTCACTTACTTATGCATTCATTGGTTGATTCTTGTATGCGCCCTGACCCAAACGGCACTGGCAACCTTGGTGTATCCAGATGATGCCCTAACCAACTGAGCTACCCAGCCAGGGCCCTATTCACATTTTTAAAAAAATAACAGCTTGTTGGAGAATGATTGGTGGGTGTGACAAAGCAGAAGTAAGGGACTGGTTAGGAGACTGTTGCAGTAATTCAGGAGCCATAGTTGGTGGCTGGACCTAGAGACCAGGAGAGGTGGCAAGAATGGACAGATTTCTCTAGAATGGATAGGATTTATTGTTAAAGAATGAATGTGAAGGCCAAGGAAGAAGAAGAAGAAATCAAGAATGCTCATTCCCGGGTTTTTGGCTTGACCAGCCTAATGGAAGGTAGTGCCATTTACTGAACTGGGGACAACTTGGGGAGGAATGGGTATAGAGGCTGGGTGGTAATCAAGGTTTGTTTTGAACATGGTAACTTTGAGATGTCTGTGAAACTACCAAGTAGATATATGTAGGAAGCAGTTGAGCCTATGAATCTATAGTTCTATGGGGTCTGGGCTGAAGATTTCTATCTAGGAGTTTTCATCACTTTTGAAACAGTGGGAATGAATAGTCACTTAGGGAGAGTGTGGAGAAAAAAGGGGCCTTGTATAGAACTCTTCGAAAAAAAACAACCCTCATTTAACAGGTAGAGAAAAAGACAAGAGATTAAGGACTAGCTACAGTGGTAGGATTGTGACAAGCATGTGGAAATCCCCCATTCATTGGTTTTAATGATGAGGGAAAGTGTCAAATGCTGCTAAGAGAATGGACATTTCATCCCAGAAGCAGGAGGGGGAAAAAAGTGACACAAAAGCAGGTGGTTTTATAGATGAAAGATGAGGGAACTTTTCTTTGATTTTTTTTTTTTTTAAGAAAGATTTTATTTATTTTTAGAGAGAGGGGAAGGGAGGGAGAAAGAGCGGGAGAGAAACCGGTGGGCTGCCTCTCGTGCGGGCCCAACCCAGGACCTGACTCACAACTCAGGCATGTGCCTTGACTGGGAATCCAACTGGGAACCTTTTGGTTCGCAGGCCGGTGCTCACTCCACCAAGTCACACCAGCCAGGGCTGGTTTCTGGTTTTTTAATAGAAGAGCTATTATGGGCAGTTGGAGGGTGAGGGTGGGAGCAGGTAGAAGAGCAAAGGAAAAGTAAGCAGTAAGGCTAGGGGAGTGTGAGAGGCAGGTGCCAGACAGACAAAGTAGTCATTAAAGATTGCGCAGTTTTAAATTTAGTTTTAATACTCACAAAAAATTCTTCTAGTTTTTTAGATTAATTTTAATTATGAAAATAATACATGAACACATTTCCCTTTTATTTTTTAAAAATTTTTATTTATTTATTTTTAGAGAGAGGGGAAAGGAGGGAGAAGGAGAGGGAAAGACATATATGTAAGAGAGAAACATCGATCGGTTGCCTCTATACACTTCCCAACCAGAGACCAAACTTGCAACCCACAAACCCCAGCATGTGTCCTGACCAGGAATTGAACCCATGACCCTTCACTTTGTGGGATGACACCCAACCAATTAGCCATACAGGTCAGGGCAAACATGTTCTCCTTTTAAAATGTCAAATGGTACAAATAAGGCATAGGCCTTTTTAATGTCTCTCCCCACCAAAAGAAAGTCTGGTCCCTCCTCCCTCCCCATTCGTAGCCACTGTTTTGAAACTGATAAATATTCTTCTGGGCTTTTTCCTGTCTCCTATGTACATAATATTTTAACATATGGCAGCATTTTATATGTACATATCGTTCTGAAACTTGCTTTTTCTCTTCTCACTTATGGGGGTGTTTACCTATGTTAGTACATGTAAATCTGCCTCATTTCTTACAAATTATTTAAGTGCAAAAAAAAATTTTTTTGGTAAAAATTCCAGAATTGCAGATGATACTAGATAGAGTATACCACAGATAATTTTGAGTGCTGATTACTCATGAAGCACATGGGCTGGAAGGAGCCGTCATCTAAGTGGGTCAAGCCAAACTAGGGAAGATTATCCTCTAATCTAGTGGCTGCAAGTACAACATTCCCATTTAAAGGGAAAGTAAGCTCTTTTTGGCTCTTCAAAATTAATGTCCTTGGTTTAGGTTATTTCATCTACTAAAATGTTTTCTTCCATGTAAAGACAAAGATGAAATTAGAGTCAGAATTTGCTTATTAACCATTCTTCTGTTTTAGGTAAAACACTATGGAATCAGTTTATCTGAAGAGTTTAGGCTAGTGTTAAGAGTATTAAACAGAAATGGGGCAGATATTGTCGAAGTCAATGCATAAGTATAAGTTATCAGACCTGTCACATCTCTTCAGAAGCTACTCATCCTTTGGTATCTTTTTCAGTTTTTCTAGGACCAAATAAACTTTACACTTTAATGGAAAGTGATTGTTATAAGGCCTTCTTTTAAGGGTGCTGTAAGAGATTGAATGGAGAGTATATGGATGCTTTTGTCTAAAAACAGTCCTGTGGAATATCCTCTCTGTTTTAGTGTTTGTTTTTAATAAGCCCCTTTCTTAATACTTAGTAGAATATAGATCTTTAGAGCAGCCAGTATTTCTTAGAAGGATTGAGTCCTTTGTGAGGGGATACCTCTCCTCTTGGTAGAAATAATATTTTTTTTTAGCTGTACATTCATTCATCCAACAAATATTTATTGAGCATCTGCCATTAGCCAGGCACTTTTTCTAAGCACTGGGGACACCACTGTGAACAAAGCAGACAAATCCTTGCCTTTGTGACGCTTCCTTTTCAGAAGGGGCAGGCATACAATGCACAAATTAATAAAGATATGCCGAGTGTCAGTTAATGGTGAGTGCTTTTGTGAAAAATAAAGCAGAAAAGGGAGACTGATAATGAGTGGGTGGAGAAGTTGTAATTTCAAATAGGTAGCTAGTGAAGACCTTGCTGAGAAGATGGCATTTGAGTCAAGGCCCCGAGGTGATTTTGCGATTCTGTGAGCATTGGAAAAACTGCAAACTGAAATCAGCCACTGCTGCTGTTCAAGGGAAGAACCACTGCCAGGGTGACTCAAGCAGACAAGTGGACAGAGAACTAAGAGGAAGGAATAGGTCCTTTCTTCCTCCTCTAGTCCTGCAGTCTCCCTCTAGCCCCACTTCAGGCAGAGTCTACCCGGCAGCATCTGGCAAAGCAGAAACGTGGTTTACAGTCCTATCCCCAGCATCACCTAGCAGGGTATGGAAGGGTGGCATTGGATCTGAGAGACAATAGTTGAACTCCTGGCATATGTACTTCATGTATTGTAAAGTTGGTGTTCTAAAGTTAGTGCTCATGTCACATGGCTAAGAAGTGCAGAACCTTGGCTTGAATGAGAATTGGACACCGTATCTGTAATCTTTCTTCCAAGCTATCAGAATGCTGTAAACTGAAAAGTTACTTAACTTCCATCTAACCTTTTTATATTTGGAGGGTCATAAGGGGGCTGAAACCAAGTGACTTGTGAGTAGTTAGGAGCCAATAGTGACAAAACACGAAAACCACCTCCTGTTTGCCCTAACCTTCCTTCTCAGCCTTGCTCCCAAAATTCCTAGCTGTGTGTATCTTGCTCTCGACATGCCTCCCATCCCCCCCACTTTTGTTAATGTCATTTTTTTGTCTGAAGTACCTTTTCCCTCTTTCCTCCTATACTCTGATCCTCCAGATTCTTCCATTTTTTGACTCAGCTTACATAACACCTCCTTTAGGAAGCCTTCCGTTATCTTACAAACTCAAACCAAACAAAGCTCCCTTTGTTTGATATCACTTGGTATTTTTATTTTTCATGACCACTCTCTGTGCTTCATATTAATCCTCTTCTCACTGCTCATTTAAGTGTTGGTGCTTGCCAACATTTCCATCCTCAGATTTTTGTCTTATTGTCCACAATTTCCCCAGGCAGCCTCATCCACATGCAAGGCTGCACCTGCCACTTGTGTGTGCATTAGTGGTCCCCATATCTACACCTTCAGCTCAGCCTCCTTACCAGGTCTCCACATATATTTACCCACCTGTTTCATGGACATTCAGCCGCTCTACTATCCCTTGAACTCAAGTATATCTAAGAGAGATTAGTTTCCTTTTCATAAAACACCATCCTCCCCTATAATCATTGTATTGATAAATGACTCTGCCCTGGCTGGTTTAGCTCAGTGGATTGAGCGTCGGCCTGCGAGCTAAGTGTCGCTGGTTCGATCTTCCAGTCAGGGCACATCAGAGAAGGAAAACTCTGACTCCAAAAAACCTCCACTGCCTTGCGGCATACCTCTTCAGGGGAAAGGCTAAGGGAGTAAACCCCGACAGAAAATCCGGAGCCGGAGTCCCTAAGGCGGTTTGACGTTGTAGTCAACACCGGCAACTCCTGCGGCGCACCTGAAGCCAAGCTGTATTGACTCCGTCTTTCCCTTGGACCCTTCAGCTGCGAAGAGAGGGGGGGTCTGCTGCATGGGCAACAGCAGACCCTCCATATCACCCTGCCCAGGCTCTGTAGCTTCAGCTCCACTGGAGAGGACACTCCAGCGTCATCGCAAGATGTCGATTCAACACGGGAGGAGACAGATGCCGTGTCACTCCCGAGTCGGACAGCCATTCTCGGCGGTGCAGATAGACACTTAAGAAGCTACACCATCGTCTCTTGAGGCGGACGGCTGCCGACGACGACGACGGATAAATGACAGCAGCAACATCTACCCAGACAGGCAGCACACCAAATAGACATCTTCAATTTTTTGCCCACAATACCAATTATTGAGTCGACAATTCAGCCTCCTAAACCTACCAAGGCAGCCTCCTTGGTGCTGCTCCCTTAATTCTACCTTTAATATATCTAACCTGGACCTTTGTAGTAGCTCATTAACTGCTGCTAACCATTCTTCCTTCATTTCACTATTTGCTACCAGAAAAATCCTTCTGAGGATTACTGATCATGTCACTCCTCTGCTCACATCCTTCAGGGTTCCTGTTGCCTTGGTTGAGGCTCCTGACTTGCCCTTTTCACCTTGTTTCCCATCATCCCCCTGTGCTCCCTCACTCGCCCCATTACCCTCTCTAAAAATAAATAAAATCTTGTGGGGGTTGGGCGGGGGACAACGCTGGACTCTTTCAGGCATGACCTAAATATAGAATAACTACACTGTGTAGTTATGATACTATATTATACTACCTACTCTTGTTCTCTTTTCACTCCCAAAGTCCCTCACCCAGGAGAGCTACTGCTCTAGTTGACCCCAGGAGCGGCTGTTCTGAAAGTAATTCCCACCCCTTTCCTGAGGTCTTCCCTGCACATCCAGGAGGGCTTCTTGATGAGCAGTGAGAACTTTGTTCCCTCCGTTCTTCCACCCTCATTCCCCCATTCTCCTGTCTTCTCTCCCCTGGCACACCCTTGTGGCCCACACTGTAGGAGCCCAGCTCCAGGAGGGTGTTGGACTGTGGTTGCTTGGTTTGCAGCAAGGGGAACTTTGTTCTTCTTCATCTCATTTATCAGTTACAACTCTGAAGGAGACTCTTTATAAAAGATAGTTTGGTTCTATCCTATTATAGTGTACAGCATTTCCTGGCAACTTGATTTCTTTCTCTTGTTTTTAATAAAATGTCCTGAGGGGGAAATCTGCATAGCCCTCAAATAACTTATAACCCATTAGTATATGTATGTAGCCCACGAATAAGAAGCAGCATTGAGAATCAGTGTCAACTTTGTCTTCTAATACAAACACCATATAACAGTTTTTTTTCCCTTCTATCAGACTGATTTTAACACCATTTCCAGGATGGATGAACAAACATGTATAAGCTATGAGGACCCTTTGGACTTCTCTGATATTTACCACTCTAATAAAGAATATTTCAGAAAACTAGAAGAGCTGAAGGCTGCCCACATGGAAACTATGGCTAAGTTGGAGAAAATGTATCAGAATAAATTAAATTTAAAGGAAGTTCAGCCAGTGATAATCAGGGAAGGAGCTTCTAGTGTCTCTTCCATGTAAGTTTGTACATAATGTTATTCGTGGACTGTAAAATAAAATGTAAACTTAAAAGCGCAAAACAAAATTATTTCAGAGTATTTTCTCTCAAATATCCTTTTGTATTTTTAATTATATATGGAGGAGGAATTTTATTCAGAATGTTTAATGGCTTATCAACCTACTAGGTGGCTTCTTGTTTTGAGGGTCATTTGGTGGCCATTTCGTCTTTTCTCTCTGACCTGTCATTCATTGAACATGTATGAGAATATTTAGTCTGGGCCATTTTTAAATGATGGATATTAAATTTTAATTTTAAAAGCCTTTATATTATGTGGATTAACAACTCATTAAAGATATAGTACAAAGAGTTTATGACTAAGACATAAATCTGGTTCAAGTTTTCAAAATAGTCTTCAATTTTGAGACCTATTTCTTTTATTAACTTGCTTGTTTTGAAACTTGAGGCACGTCCCTTAACTCATCCAGTTGGCCTACACTGATTGCTCATCTCCTGTGTGCTAGATCTTGCCTGGAATCTAGGGAGTCAAAATGGAGATGCCATCAAGGAGCTCAAAGACTGGCTGATAACCAAAAATTGCAAAACTGCCTGTGTTTTAGAGACACAGGAAAAAGCAGTTCATCATGTCAGGGTGTCAGTGGGCACAAGCAGGAATTTTCTACTGAAGTGTCATATCTGAGTTCAATCTTTGGGGGCGGGGGGGTCACGGGTAGCTGCAGCAAATGCAGGAAGCAAGAAGTGGCCTTCTAGGCAGCCAAAACCACATATGCAAAGGCATGGTGGCACGAGAAATCATGTTGTGTGTGAGGAACTTCATGTGAGTGATTATGACTTAGAATGGTGATTGGGGTAAGGAGAGGTGAGAGGTAAAACTGGAAAGGTAAGCAAGGGCTAATATTCAAGCACTTTGTAATCTATACTTGACTTTATAACAATGTCAAATCATGGAAAAGTTTCAAGAAGGAGAGTGACATAATTAGATGTATATTTTAAGATGGTGTCTGGAAAACGTGGATAATTCAATTCAGAAGTTAGACACAGAGAGCCTCAACTATCTCATGTCCCTCCCTTATAAAATGAGGGAGTCAGATTAGATAATTTATAGGCATCTTCCAGCTCTATTCTAAATAAAAGTGATAATTTTTATAAGCCATATCCAGCTCCTATCTTCTAACTAATTATACCTCGATCTAAGAAAATGTATAGTTCTTAATTTTTATATTTGGTCACATACAACTGAAAGTGTAACCTAATTATTCTCACCTAGGTCTGTATCAGAAAAGAACTCCTATCACCCTATCTCGGTAATCACATCGCTTTCAGAACCTGATTTGGGTCCTTGTTCCTCCTTGATTGTGTCTTCCTCTGAAGATGAATTGTCCAACTTAGAGAAAGGGTATCCTAAGAAAAACAAAATGATGACTTATGCTGAGGAGCTCATCAACAACATGTGGACAAACTTTTCTGTTAAAGATTACATTCAGAGTAAAGATGATGACCTCCCAGCAGTTGAAAAAACAAAGAGGAAACCGAAAGAGTGGGTGCCAAAGATTACAGTACCTGAGCCTTTTCAAATGATGATTAGAGAACAGAAAAAAAAAGAAGAGAACATGAAATCTAAATCAGATATTGAAATGGTACGCAAACTACTCAAAAAACAAGAAGAAGATTTAGAGTGTAAGAAAAAATTCCGAGCCAACCCAGTTCCAGCATTTGTCTTTCTACCCCTTTATCATGATATAGTCAAGAAAAATGAAGAACGAAGGAGGACTATGAAGGAGAAAAACAGAGAAGCTCTTTTGGCCTCACAAAAGCCATTTAAGTTTATTGCAAGGGAGGAACAGAAGCAAGCAATCCGGGAAAAGCAGCTAAGAGACTTTTTTAAGTCTAAAAAGAAAACAAATCGATTTAAAGCCAGACCTATACCTCAATCTACTTACAATTCAACTACCAATGACAGGTTAAAAGAAGAGCTCTATAGAAACATTAAGACACAGCTGAGAGCCCAAGAACTTTTACCAAATTCATCCCCTCTGCCTTGTAGACCATCTCACAGAAGTCTGGCTCCAAAGAAGCCCAAGTGTCCTGAACAGGCTGAGAAGCTGATGTGTAACTTCAAGTCTAGGAGCCAGACTGCTGATTTTGGGGAACGTCCTGAGAGAAATCAAAAAGACCTTTCAGAACAGAAATGTCCAAAACTCTTAACAGTCAAAAAACCATCTGATCTTCATGCAGCCTCACATGCATCCACTAAAAGAAAGAAATTTTTGGCAGATCTTGAAGCAGATGATGAAAATTTAAAAGAAATGCATTGGCCTTATGTGTCTCTAAGGCACAAATCACCAGTAAAAAGTCCAAATGCAAAGCCTATGCCTTTTAACTGCAGCCTTCCAGTGCCCACAATATCTTCCAGAGGAAGAGAACAAGCCACCAGGTAAATTACTAGGATACAGTACTGACTGACTTATGGTTCCTAACATAGTGTATGTGGCACTATTGATTTTACATTGGTGAACTTGAAAATATGAAGAAATTATTATATCTGGTAATATATTTTACTTTGTAATATAGAACATTTTGCTAGAGGGAGTGCTAAAAATGTATTTTCCATTTTTTTAAAATCCATGTAAATAGAAAAGGTTATAGTTAGCCTATTGATTTCCAAATTTAAAAGTCAGATCCTTCTCAAAAGATTGCCCTTTTTCAACCTTTGATTTATCCTGTGTTAAATCTTTGCTAGCAACATTCTCATTGGCTTAAAGTGAATTAAGCCTTAGTTTGTTGCCCTCAGGAGATCACTTGAGGAAAAGAAAATGTTGGAAGAAGAACGAAATCGGATCCTAACTAAGCGGAAGCAAAGAATGAAAGAATTGCAGAAACTCCTGACAACCCGGGCTAAGGCTTATGACTCACATCAAAGTTTAGCTCAGATGTCTAAATCCAGAATAAAATATTTCAGGTATCATGAAAAAATCCTGACCCTCCAGACCACTGGTTTTCAAACTTTCTTTTTTCAATCATTAGATACCAGTATATGAACAGATTAAGGAAGAGTATTAGTATTTTAGTTTCTGGATTCAAGTTACTATCATTTATTTATACTCAACACACACTCACATTCACTCACCTCATGGTGAGAACCAACATGTATACTCAACTGATGGTGAGGGCTATGAAGTCATGTTGATGAACAGAAATGTTTTATATTGTGGCCATAGTTAATATAATCTTATGTCAGCATTTCATCTTTATTTTTACATTATTTTTTATTTCACAGTACAATATTGAGAAAAATCTTGATTGACACAGATAAATCTTTTTTTAACAGCTTACCATGTAATTTTAGAATATTCTTTAATAAACTTAAATGTCAGCCTTGTTCTAAGGTTTGCCTGAAATTCGATAGCACAAATTATGGTAATGCATTGGTGTTAATTAACATCAATTATAAGATGTGTCAACACGTGTATTAATGTTTAGAGGTATGTGTTGCATTTTGTCAAAGTTTTAATATAAATAAATAAAAATATTCACAGAACATTGGAATTCTGCAGAACAAGGTTTGAAAACCAGTGTTCCAAAGCAACATTTTTATGTTGCAAATAAACATAAAAATGTTCATGTTTAAGTAGGAAAATAACTCCCCAAAGCTGGGTAAGTATGATTTATTAATTTTTAACCTGATCTATAAATATCTCCCAATCTACATTTCCTTTTAATTATAAGTTTTCTTTTTAAATGTATATTATATATAATTATATTTTTATAACCTGTTATGTATATATTCTTATAATAGCTGTTGATGTAATTCATTGCTAGAAGGAGCTTAATTTGATGAACTTGAGCAAAAATTCGTTAGAAATACAGTATTCATCCTTAGAAAGTAAACTGGATTTTTTAAATACCAACTCATACATGATTAAGCATAATTATCATTTTATAGTATAATTATTTTCTCTAATCCATGAAACCTTATCTTGGTAGAGTTAGTGTATTTTACATAGAGAAAATAGTATGTTTAATTCATTATAGGATCTTGCCCAAATAACAATAACATTTACTGTGAATTTATGTATTTTGGTTTCTATTCCTCTATATGGTATAATCCCATACTTCTCATTTCTCCCCTGACCTGTTCCCATTTAATTAACTTTGCCACCAACTTACAGCAAATCTCCTTTAAGGGAATAAAGAGCAAGGTCTTGTTTTTGGAAGAAATTCCTTAAAGAGAAGATACCTATACTTTTATGTATGAGATAAGAAGGCTTGTGTTCATCTTTTCAGGCCAGTTTGAAGCCCCTTAATACATTATGTCTTGAAGATTTCAGAACTTCAAAGTACAAAGACTGCTCCCAGGATGTAAAATGTGTACTCTTAGAACCTAGACTTCTTATTCTGTGTTCCATAAAAATTTACCAGTCTAGAAAAGGAATGGCGATAAATTGTAAATGATCTCGTAATTTAATTTCTGATCTGTCATCTAAGCTAAATGTTATATATACAAGCTCTTATTTCTTTTTAAAATTTCGTTCCTTTGATTTTAGAAAGAGTGAAAAGGAAAGGATGAGAGAATACCGACGAGAACTAGAAGAAAGAGAAGAAAAATTAAAAACCAGGCCGCTACTATTTGAAAGAGTTGCTCAGGTTGTGTTTGTTGGAATTTAAGAACTATTGTCAATGTTTGTTTGTTTTTTAACATCTCTAGCTCTTAATTTACAGTCCATTTTTCTTAGTGCTATATAATGTATTAAGACATACTGTTTCTGTGATAGTTTCAACAAATCAGTCAAATAAGTAATTTTGCCAAAATCTGAACATGGAATCTTATTGATGAGGCATATAAGCTTGATAAAAAACAAAACAAAACAAACAAAAACATCCTGCTAATCTAATCATTTGCAAAATAATAGTTTCACAACCTGTTTTTAATGGCTGGTCTTTTTTCAGTACCAGCTTGGCCAAATATTAAGTTAAGGCTTCATGATATGATTTGGAGGTCTTTGAAGAATTAAAAAAATGAAACAAAATGGCTAATTGAATCATATTTATTTCTGCCAGTGTTTTGTTTTTTTTTTTAATTGAGATATAACTGACCTACAGCATTGGATAAGTTTAAGGTGTATAGCATGATGACTTGACATAAAAATTGCAGAATAATTACCACAATAAGTTTAGTTATCATCTATTACCTCATATATTTACCAAAAATTTTTTTCCTTGTGATGAGAGCTTTTAGGATTTACTCTCTTAGCAACTTTCAAATATCCCATACATAGTTATCATGTTCTACTTTACATCCCCAGTACTTATTGGTCTTATAACTGGAAGTTTGTATCTTTTTTTTTTAAGTATATTTTATTGATTATTTTGTTACAATAGTTCCAATTTTTTCCCCTTTGCTCCCCCCTGCCCAGCACTGCCCCCCCAGCAATCCCATCCCCCTTAATTCATGTCCATGGGTCGTGCATGTAAGTTCCCTGGCTTCACCCTTTCCTATATTAGTCTTTTAAAAAATAATTAATTTTTTATAACATTAAAAAATAACAGTTCCCCCTTCTCAGACTTAAGACCCTTTATAATCTTAAAAAGGACAATGGGTGAAGGTCTCATGCTCCTCTAGCTGCTTCAAGCTGGACATGGTTGTCCAGAAATCCCTAATAAGAGTGGGGGTGTGGCCAGAAGTTTGTATCTTTTGACCACCTTCATCCAGTTTCTCTGGATAACCACAAATCTGATCTCCTTTTTTTTAAAAAATAATTTTTTTGAATCTTCACCTGGGGAAATTTTTTAAAAATTGATTTTAGAGAGATAGGGAGGGTGACAGAGAAAAACATCAATGTGAGAGAGAAACATCGATTTTTTCCAGTATATACCCCAACCGGGGATTGAACCCCACAACGTAGGTATGTGACCTGACCAGGGGTAGAACCTGCAACCTTTGGTGTACAGGACAACACTCCAACTAACTGAGCCACCTAGCCATGGCTATGATCTCCTTTTTCATGAAGTTTTTTTTTTAAGATTCCACATATAAGTGAGATCATACAGTATTTGTCTTTCTGTCCGACTTATTGCACTTTGTATAACGCCTTCCAAGTTCACCCATTTTGTTGCAAATGGCAGGATTTCCTTCTTTTTATGGATGAATATTATTCTGTTGTGTATATATACCACGTTTTCCTTATCCATTCATCTTTCAATGTACTTTTACGTTTTCTTTCTTGGCTATTGTAAATAATGCTGCAATGAATGTGGGGTACAGATATCTCTTCAAGATTGTAATTTTGATTTCTTCAGATATATACCCGGAAGTCAAATTGCTGGCTCATATAGTTGTTCTATTTTTAATTTTCTGAGGAACCTCTATACTCTTTACCATAGTGGATGTACTAACTTACATTTCTACCAACAGTTCACAAGGGTTCCCTTTTCTCCACATCCTCACCAGCATTTATCTGTCTTTTTGATAATAGTTATTTTAACCAGTGTAAGATATCTCACTGTGAGATATCACCCAATGATTTTCATTTCCCAATGATTAGTCATGTTGAGCACCTTTTCATGTACCTGTTGGCCATTTGAGTATCTTTGGGAAAATGTCTATTCTGTCCTTTGCCAACTTTTAAATTAGATTATTATTTATTTATTTATTGCTGTTGACCTGTATGAGTACTTTATAAATTTTGGATATTAACCACTTATCAGATACATGATTTGCAAATATCTTTTTTCCCATTCAGGAGGTTTCCTTTTCATTTTGTTGATCAGTTGTTTTTAAGTGAGTCTATAATTTTCAACTTTACCAATAATTACTGAAAGGATTTCCTTTTTATGGGGAAAACTAGATTTGCAGTAAGTTTTACAATCTTTCCCTTTAATTTGTCAATTTCAGGTCATCTTTTTAGTACCTAAAAGGGAGAGATTCCTATAGATGACATAGCTTAACAGCAGACAGACTCACTGGAAGTCATAGGTGCTGTCTTGTGGATTTCAGGCTGTTACATTTGGAGCTTTCTGCGAGCATGTGCCTGGGACAGATGTCATTATAGGACTGTTCTTGTCAGTGACTAATTGAGGACTAGGGACATGTATTATGGTTGAATCTACATACTATAATCTCTCAAAGTTATGGGAACCCCTGACTGATTTGGATACAATTTTAGGTAGTGCTTGTCATTAAGGTGTCGGTTTCTTTTAACATCTCAGTTTCAACTTTAGGGGGAAAACATCATAAACTGTTTTACGTTACTCGGCATAAAGTGATCGACTTTGGCTCAAAGCAGTTATCTGCAGCTCCCAACTGCAGGTTTTTGTGTCTTCTTATCTGCTGGATGTATCAATTCAGAATTCCCATTGGCATTTTACATTCATTTTGCCCCAAACTAGATCCTCCTCATTGGTTACCTGTTTTGTTTGGGTCACTAGTTAGATGACTGGGAACCACTTTTCTTCCCCATTCAGTTGTCACTGAGAGAACTGACAAATTTCCTTCTTAAATAATTTTTGGATCTGCCTTTCTCCTCTACTGATAGAGAAATGCTAGGTAAAACCTTTATTATTTCCTAGCTGAGTTAATATAGCAGTTTGACTGATTTTTCTGTCCTGTTCTTTGCAAAGCTACCTGTTATATCTTTATTTTGCCATTCCCATCCCCTTGCGAAAATGTTAACCCTGTGGAGGTAGTTACTAACCCTTGTAACAGTGGCAGTCATGACTTCACAGAACCATTCGTTCTAATTTTCAATGACTGGTGTCAGAGGACTTGTCATTGACTTCTCCAAAAAATGCTTCAGGGTTGCTATTCCTATTGCATATTGCAGAGGAGGAAACTTAAGTTGAAAGAAGGTAAGTAATTCATAAGATTTATAGTTATTAAGTAATGGAACTAGGACTGGAACCCAAGTCATTCTACTTCCAAACACTTACCACTAAGCTGTCCTGCTTTCTCCTAGAAGATAACTCTGCGGCTTCTGAACATGGCATACAAAATCCTGTTATCTGATCCCTGTTAACCTCTTTAGTTCATCTACCACTGCACTCCCTCCAAATCACACTTTGTACACCCTTTACTCTCAGGTAAAAAAAAAAAAAAACAAAAAAACAAAAACCTCCGCTGCCTTGCGGCATACCTCTTCAGGGGAAAGGCTAAGGGAGTAAACCCCGACAGAAAATCCGGAGCCGGAGTCCCTAAGGCGGTTTGACGTTGTAGTCAACACCGGCAACTCCTGCGGCGCACCTGAAGCCAAGCTGTATTGACTCGGTCTTTCCCTTGGACCCTTCAGCTGCGAAGAGAGGGGGGGTCTGCTGCATGGGCAACAGCAGACCCTCCATATCACCCTGCCCAGGCTCTGTAGCTTCAGCTTCACTGGAGAGGACACTCCAGCACCATCGCAAGATGTCGATTCAACACGGGAGGAGACAGATACCGTGTCACTCCCGAGTTGGACTGCACAGCCACTCTCGGCGGTGCAGATAGACTCTTAAGAAGCTACACCATCGTCTCTCGAGACGGACGGTTGCCGACGACGACTCTCAGGTCATACCAAACCACTAGTTTCAAACTTGAAATCTTTATTCATGCTGTTTCTGAGCACTCCTAGAGCCTCTTCCTATCTTTCCTCCTACTCTTTCAAGTCAGTGTAAAATCACTTGTTGCATTGTTTTCCCGGGTTGGATTGGGTGCCCTTTCCTCTGCATTCTTTTGTTACCCTTTGCTTACCTCTGTTTTAGCTCCTACCAGTTGTGTGGAGATTATCTTAATGATCTTTTCTTCCAGCTAGTTACTTTTAAAGTTTTTGGTTTCTTTCTTTTTTTTTTTTTTAATCCTCACCCCAGGACATTTTTTTTTCACTGCTTTTTAGAGAGGAAGGGGGAGAGAGAGAGAGTGAGTCACTGATGTGAGACAGAAACATCAATTGGTTGCCTTCTCATACTCGCCCCAGCCAGGCATCAAACCCACAACCTGGGCATTTGCCTGGACCAGGAATCAAGCCCATGACCTTTGGGTGTGCAGGATGACACTCCAACAAACTGGGCCATACCAGCCAGGGCCCAGCTAGTTACTTTTAAAGGTGGTGGTCAAATCTTTATATTCCCAGCACCTAGCACATAGGACAACAACTGGCACAGAGACGATATTAACATTTTTTGAACCAAAACTGAATCATGATGATCAAATTAGCCAGGTAATGACCTGTTATTCTCTTTCTGGGATTAGCACGGGCTGAGAGCACTATCCTGACATATTAATAATGAGTCTCAGCATTAACAAGCAGTTTTTCCATGCTGTGAATTCCCGCTGTTTCTATGCACCAGAGAAAATGTGGCAAAACAAGGGGTGTGTATGAAATTTAACCCATAAAGAAATTTTAAATAGGTAAGTTTTATAGCTGATATTTATTCTTCCTTTTGGTCCTCACATATGCTGCTCCATTTGCCCAAAATACTTCTCTTACATCCCATGAGGGCTTGTCAAAAAATGAATATTTAGTAATTATTAAATAAATGAAAATTACTATAAACTAAGCTTACAGTTATAAAAAATAAGTATTTTTTCCCTTCAGTCTAGGGTGCTGATAGTAGACAAGCTTTCATCACCTGTTTTAGTTTCCCACAGAAACAAAGCCCAATTTTTTTTTAACAAAGTGATAGTAAAATGAGTAATCATGGAGTTATTTTAAGTGTTTTGTTTATCTCATATTTATAATTCTTTTACATGGTGAAATGCAAGAGGGAAATGTATATTTCAATTAGGAACAGTTACACACTATTTGCCTTGATATAACATATTAAAAGGTAATTCTATATACAGAACGATTGGCAGTGACTCACCATTGCTTTGGTTTTGTTAACAGGAATCAGTACATTTTCTTGCATTCTATTTTGCTGTGACTATTGGGGCTAATTAAGGGCTATTATGTAATAAATTCTCTCACTACTTTATGCGTTATCCATTCATAAGTAGTAATTGTGGTCTTGGCAGCTGTCGAGTTATCCCCTAACAGAGTAAGCCTGTGATCCAGTACAGAACAGCCATGCTCTGTTTCCTGGAAATTACTGAGCAGATGTTAAATTGAATTTTAAACTAAATTCAGATAAAGGTTTACAAGCACTAACTTTGATTATAATTTTAAACTCTTACATTTAATTCATTTAAATGAGAATATACTATTCTCAATGCATTCAGAGTTAAGTTGGGGGTTCCTTTATTCTGCTTCACAGTCTTTGGGGCATAGTTCTCATCTTACTTTGCCATGCCTTTTAGTTCCCTCGAGGCTTGTGTGTTGGCATTCATAGCCTCTGGATGCTTTTTCACTTTCTTTTCTAAAAAGTGTTGTTATTCACAGTGGGTGCATTTTAGCAACAGTTAAAAGTGCTTGTTTGTTTGTTTGTCTATCTGTTCATTTGTTTTTAGTTTTCCAGAGTGTTAGAAAATGCACTGCTGATAATTTTATCCATTGTAATCAGTCTTTACTCTTCTGATTTCCCCAATGGAACACTAGACTCCATGATCCCTCATTACGCTGGAGTACCTGGATTGAGCAAATATCCTGACAGGTGCATTGCTGGCGTTAGGCTTTAGACTACCTTCAAACTCCAGGATGACTACTACTACTTAGATAAAAGCAGCATGGAGCTTGACCCAGGAAAGGATCAAGAGACTCGGTTTAACTACTTACCATTCTTGTGACCTTAAGCAAACGACTTAACTTCGGTGGGGTTGGCGAGAGTATCTTGGTGTCCTTATTTGTTCAATTTGGAGATGAGAGTGAGTGCTCTCCCACAGCCTTTCCAGGATAGGATGCCACTGGAACTGGGCCATTCCTAGTCACTTTGCTTCAGCTGGAGTTCCAGATGGCAATTCTTGGCTCTATACTAGTTCATATCCACTTACAAGAGCTAAAAGTGGATTAAATTCAAGGCACTACTATAGTGTAAACCTGTCATCTTGTGGCTCCGTAAATTCTGTGGTCTCAGGAATTATGACTTCTGACTGACTTCAGGTATGAGAGGGTCATCATAACTTCCACAGGTCCCAAAGCCAGGAAGTCTGGAGATGTGAACCCAGTTCTAAATTCATGTTCTTTTTACTGTATCCATTGCTTCCTCCACAGAGTAAAGATAACAACACTGATGATTTTATTATCTTTGATGGAGTAGAGATATGACTTATAAAAAGCAGAAAATACAGTAGGCACATAAAAGAACCCTCTGACAACTATCACATGAACTTATTTTCTTGCTGATTTTTCTAGATATCCTTAAGCCATTATTAAATTGTAGAAAAACAGGTACAGTGTAAAGCATAATTATAGATTAAAACTCATATGGCCACCACCCAGGTTAACGAATAGCACTGCCAGCACCCCAGGCCTGTGCACCTGTCCCTCTCCCCAGGGGTAACCATCATTCTAACTTTTGAGACAGGCATTTCCTTGTTTTTCTTTGCAATTTTACCACCTATGATCTATCCCTAAACAATATAGCTTAGTTTTGCCTGTTTGGGGGCTTTTTGTAAATGAATCATATATATATATATGTATTTTGCTTCTTTTGCTCAGTATTATGTTTCTGAGATCCATCCATGTTGTGTTCTATAGCTAGAGTTCATTCTTTTTCATTGCTCTATTTTACTCTATTGTATGAATAGACTACAATTTACTTATCCATCCTACTGTTGATAGATATTTGGGTTGTTTCCAGTTTGGGGTTGTTATAAACAGTACTTTCTTGAACATTTTTAAACATCTCTCCCAGGGTACATGTAGGAATTTCTCTGGGTATATAAGTAAGAGTGGAATTGCTGGTCAGAGGGTATGCATATTTTCAACAAACTGTGACTATTGGATTTAATTTCCACCCATACATTTTAAATGGAAATTTAAAGCCTTCTGTTCTCATCTAAAAAGGTTTGTCTTTCCTATAGAAAAATGCAAGAATGGCTGCAGAAAAACATTATTCTAACACCCTAAAAGCACTAGGAATATCTGATGAGTTTGTTTCAAAGAAAGGCCAAAGTGGAAAAATATTTGAGTCCTTCAGCAATCAAGAGATGAAAAGTTTCACTGAAGATAAAGAAAGGTAACATTTATAGGATATCTGAATGGTATACCTCTGCAAAAATTTATACCTGCAGGAAAGCAAAAATTTTGTTCTGTAATATTTTTAAAAGCTCTTTTCCTAATGAAATACATGTGAACCGTTGTAAAATGATATTTTGTTGTTTGACATATTCAAAATGTTACACGGTGATGAAATATTTTGTTTTTAAGGCAGAATAATTTAAGCTTCTGACTGGAATAAATAATGAAAATAACATGCTTTCAAATGAAGTTTAAAGAGTCAATCAAGTTTTGAAATAAATTAACTCTCAGAAGAATATTTACTTTCCCAATTGGTACTTTTATATAGTTTTATTAGTTGGAGCTCATACACTTCAGGAAGACTGACTTCATGATGATATACATTGCAAAAGGTTTGTTTACCTTTAAACCAAATCATTTTTCCTTTGAAAGATTGATAAATTTCTTCTTTTAGCTTTAATGAAGAAGAAAATGTAGAAGAAAGAGAGGATGGGAAAGAAAATTATTTTACTGACACCAGCAGCCAGGATTCTTGCATGGAAAAAGATGAAGCCAATGAAGGGAGTGGAGAAAAGAAATCTGTTGAAGATTAAAACCATCAGCAGGGCCTCTCTCTGTGCCTGTGCTCTTGTTTGCAGCACCCAGCATTAGCAGCCCTGCTTATGTTAGGAACATGGGGGAACCCCTCTGATGTGTGCAGGGCTCTTGAGCAAAGTCCAAATCCAGCTGATTGGTCATTTGGTCAGAGTAAAGCTTTGCCTATTCAGTTTTTTAAATTGCTACATGTAGTCAGTTTGCAACTTTGAGATTACTTGTATTTTTTAAAAGGTTTGAGAATCACAGCTGTCACAAACTGATTATTCATAAAAATATACATTACCTCATTATTTTTCGGTAGAAAAAATTGCTTAACATTGAGAGCAGAGAGACTGTATTGGCCTTTGGTGATACGTTGGAAATTTTTTTCTGGAAAGTATAAATCAAATATTTTAAAATTATACTATTTGTCCATTCTTTTTCTCTGCAACACATCTCACAAATGAATCCTCAAACTCTTTTTACTAGTTAAGTTTCTTATCTGAGCCATTTTTTAGAAGTAATAAAATACAGAAAAAAATAGATACTTCCAAATTTATATTTATTTCTGCACTGAAAGTTTACTATTAAATTATCATACTATCATCTTTTTATCTCTAGTTTTATTCCAAATTATTTTTGATACATAAGTTATTAGAAAAGTTTTTATACTATTTTTTAACCTGTATGACAGGTAGAAATAATTATAGCATCTAATTATAATATTAATAAATATCAACCCTGTTTTAAATGTGATGAAATTTTGCATAATAACTTGTCCATGGCAAGTTGCCAAAGTAATTCAGACGTTTTTAATACTAGACCCAGAGGTGTTCAACTTTTTATATATTATTGCAGAAACACTTTGTCTTTCTGTGCATGATTTTAATTTGATTTTATGAATCTGTCATCTTTCCTCTTTAAGCAAATTTCTGTTATAAGAATCCAAATCAGTTCTAAAGATGTGATAGGGTGAAACATTTTACTTCATAAAAATAATCAACTCCCTTTAAAGAGCATGAACTAATAAAGGTGTATATAATAGCAGTGTTTTCCCAATTATTAAAGTTTATGCTTTAAATGAAGAACTAAGGTGATTTTCCCCAATCAAGAGCAAGTGTTTACTTGTAATTCCTTTCCCATAGTTTGTGTTATACTATTTGACACTATCATTAGATTGTAAACTCCTTGAGAGTTGGCACCATTTTAAAATTCACCTTTGTATTCCTTTAATATTTTGCCTAGGACTGTATATCATAGGTACTTAATAAAGGTTTGAATGAACAGGTAGATGAATATGTTTTAATATTATACTTATCATTACTTCAAAGTGAGTATGTAATTTATTGAGAACCTGTGAAACACAGTTCACAGATTATAATATTTTAAATGTGACGTGCTTTCAAGGATTTGCTCCTCATTCTGTTCCGTCTCAGTTTTATGGGGGAGTTGTGGGACTTGGGTTCAGGAGCAATCTTCAGTTTTCTTTCAAAATGGGAAGAGTCTATCTTGGGTGGCGGTAGGAAGGATTAGATGTGTGGAAAACCCCTTTGCAAACTAGGCTATTCAAATGACAATGTCAGAGAACAAAACATTCCTGAAGAAACTTTTAACTTTAAACACTTTTATTAAAATAAGATACAAAGTGATTTGAGTATTATTTTGTTAGAAATGCGTGAACCACTTTTTGAAGACAGTGATCTGGTAAACACAGAGGCAAACTTAGAAGACACTGGCAGTTTCAAATTATCTATGCAAAATCACCATTATTTTTAGAAAGCCATCAAATTGACAGCTGAAAGATTTCTTTAGTGTGTGTGACATTACACAATAAGAGGAGATAAAAGTTGAGAAGAAAAATAATAAAATGTGTATAACTGTCAAAAGTCAAAGAATAACATGCATTCTTATATCTAATGGAAAAGATGGTAGTGTAAAAAAATAGTAATAGAATTTGCCTCTGGGACAGAGTCTGGTAGTAAGCAATGGAAAACTTAGTTTTTTGTTTTTCCTTTTCAACGTGTATATTAAAGAAAAATATAAATTAGGCTTTAGCCTTCTTGGAAGCTACTTTCTAGTCATGGATTTATATATCCTGATAACAAGAAAAGAGAAAAATATTTATATCTTTTCTTGATACTAAAAAAATACTCATTTTATATGGTTCATTTGAATCAGGATCCAGACATTTTAGTTGATTAATAAGTTTCTTAAGTCTCTTTTTATTCCCTGCAATATTGTTGCAGAAACTGGTCTTTTGTCCTGTAGAGCATCCCACTCTGGATTTTGTCATTTAATGTGTTCCCCTGTTCTCTGTGTTTCCTATAATAAGTAGTTAGATCTAGGCATGATCAGATTCAAATATGATGTTTTTGGCAAGAATACGTATAGGTCACGGTGTGCATTTCCATTAGGAAGTATATGCTGTCTAATGATCTTCTGTGCTGTTATCCACCATTGATTATCATTGCTACTATTCCTTATGCCAGTGTGTCTCTCCACTCATTTTAGAACTTGCCAAAGCCCACAAAGTCTTAAATGTTACAAAAAGGATCAAATGGGGAGTAGGGGAATTGAATAAAGTTGGTCAAAAGGTTCAAACTTCCAGCCCTGGCAGGGTGGCTCGGTTGGTTGGAGCATAGTCCCGTACACCAGAAGATTGCAGGTTCAATTCCCAGTCAGGGTACATATCTATGTTGCAGATTTCATCCCCAGTTGGGGTGTACAGAGGAGAAAACAAACTGATGTTTCTCTCTCACATCAATGTTTCTCCCCCCCACCATCAAAAAAAAAAAAAAATCACTAAAAACATATCCTGAGGTGAGGATTAAAAAAAGCTAAATATGTAAACAAAAAATACTTTAATACCTCTTATGCTCCATTTTTTTGTATTCTAATTTCTTTCCTGATTATTTTTCTCAAATTGGGGTTCTAGGAGTTTCAAACTTGTTTGGTTTAATTTTTGTTCTCTGGGCTTATGTTACCTCATTAGCTTGAGTGCTTTCAAGGAGGATGGTTAATGCTCTCCTGGAAGAAAGGACATCCCACTGTCATTTCTAAATTCTACAACTTAAAAACTTTGACTTTCACAAAAGAATGTGAAAATCATCTTAGAGATTCATTTTTTAAGAAAATTTTATTGAATTTACTGGGGTAACATTAGTTAATAAAATTATATAGGCTTCAGGTGTACAATTCTATAATACATCATGTGTATATATTGTACTCCCCCCTGGCTGGTTTGGCTCAGTGGATTGAGCGTCGGCCTGCGAGCTAAGTGTCGCTGGTTCGATCTTCCAGTCAGGGCACATCAGAGAAGGAAAACTCTGACCCCAAAAAACCTCCGCTGCCTTGCGGCATACCTCTTCAGGGGAAAGGCTAAGGGAGTAAACCCCGACAGAAAATCCAGAGCTGGAGTCCCTAAGGCGGTTTGACGTTGTAGTCAACACCGGCAACTCCTGCGGCGCACCTGAAGCCAAGCTGTATTGACTCCGTCTTTCCCTTGGACCCTTCAGCTGCGAAGAGAGGGGGGGTCTGCTGCATGGGCAACAGCAGACCCTCCATATCACCCTGCCCAGGCTCTGTAGCTTCAGCTTCACTGGAGAGGACACTCCAGCGTCATCGCAAGATGTCGATTCAACACGGGAGGAGACAGATACCGGGTCACTCCCGAGTCGGACTGCACAGCCATTCTCGGCGGTGCAGATAGACTTTTAAGAAGCTACACCATCGTCTCTCGAGACGGACGGCTGCCGACGACGACGACGACGATATATTGTACTATGTATTCACCACCCAAAGTTAAGTCTCTGTCACCATTTATCCCCCTTTTACCCTCTTCTACCTCCCCCACCCTCCTTTCCCTCTAGTAGTCATTATACTGTTGTCTGTGTCTATGAAGTTGTTTTTTTTTTCTTAATCCCTTCACCTTTTTTACTCAGCCTCCCAAGCCCCTCCCCTCTAATAGCTGTCAGTCTGTTCTCTAGCTATGAGTCCATTCCTATTTTGTTTGTTAGTTTATTTTATTAGACTCCACATATAAGTGAAATCATATGGTACTTGTCTTTGACTGGTTTATTTCACTTAGCATAATATTTTCCAGGTCCATCCGTGCTGTTGCAAAAGGTAAGATTTTCTTCTTTTTTATGACTAAGTAGTATTCCATTGTGTGAATGCACCACACCTTCTTTATCCACTCATCTATTGATGAACACTTGGGCTGCTTTTACATCTTAGCTATTGTAATGCTGTGATGAACACAGGGGTGCATATAGTCTTTCCAACTAGTGTTTTGGGTTTCTTTTGGATATATTATCATAGTGGAATTGCTGGGTCAGGAAGCAGTTCCATTTTTAATTTTTTGAGGTAACTCCATATTGCTTTCCACAGTGGCTGCACCAGTCTGCATTCCCACCAACAGTACACTAGGGTTTCCTTTTTTCCACATCCTCCCCAACACTTGTTTGTTGAATTACTGATGATAACCATTCTGACAGTTGGAGGTGATAGCTCATTGTGGTTTTATATTTTAAGAAGGTGGTCTAGTTTCATGCTTTTGCATGTATCTGTCCAATTTTCCCAACAACATTTGTTGAATAGACTATCTTTACCCCATTGCACTTTCTTTTGCATTTTTTGTCAAATATTAATTGACTATAAAGGCGTGAGTTTATTTCTGGGCTCTCTATTGTTCCATTGACTTATATGTCTGTTTTTATGCCAGTATACCATGCTGTTATGATTACTATGGCCTTGTAGTATAGTTTGATATCAGGTAGCATGACTCCTCCAACTTTGTTCTTCTTTCTCAAGATTGCTGGGGCTATTCAGAGTTGAGATTTGATTCTTTCAAATAAGATTTGGAAGGCAACCCTGGCTGTTGTGGCTCAGTGGACTGAGCGCAGGCTACAAACCAAGGGATTGCTGGTTTGATTCCCAGTCAGGGCATGTGCCTGGGTTGTGGGCCAGGTCCCCAGTTGGGGATGTGCGAGAGGCAACCACACATTGATGTTTCTCTCCCTCTCTTTCTGCCCCGCTTCCCCTCTCTCTAAAAATAAAATAAATAAAATCTTAAAAAAAAAAAAGATTTGGAAGGCAAATTGCTTTTGTGTGAGGCTTGGTAGCTCAGTTTGTTAGAATATCATCCAGATATGCCAGGATTGTGGTTTTCATATCTGGTCAGGGCACAAACAGGAATGAACCAATGAAGGCATAAATAAGTGGAACAACAAATTGATGTTTCTCTCTCAAAATCAATAAATAAAAATATTTTTAATTCTAAAGAAATTATTTTCATGTGAAAAATATATATGCATGATTTAAACTTTTCAATATTAATTACTCATAAAGTCTTCTTTCCCTAGATTAACTCTAAATAAAATCAGAATTAGTATTAAAACTTTTCTGATTTTAAGGCATGGTTAATTTTCTCGTTCCCCAGGTATTTTAAATGAACAGCCCTGGCCAGGTGGCTAAGTTGGTTAGAGCAGTGTCCTGTACACCAAAAGGTTGCAGGTTTGATTCCCAGTCAAGGCACATACCTAGGATGAGAGTTCGATCCTCGTTGGGGTACGTACAGGAGGCAAGTGATCAGGAGGCAGCAAATCGATAATTCTCTCTCACATTGATGTTTCTCCCTCCCTCCTTTCCTCTCTCTCTCTAAAATGAATAAACATATTGTCAGGTGAAGATTTAAAAAAAAACCAAAAAAAAACAACTTAGCCCTGACCAGTGCTGGTTGGGCACCGTCCCACAAAGTGAAATGTCACTGTTTCAATTCCCAGTCAACATACATGCCTTGGTTGCAGGTTCGTTCTCTGGTCAGGTAATGTACAAGAGGCAATCGGTTGATGTCTGAGGCTTCTCTCTTACATCTCCTGTCTTCCCCTCTCTCTAAAAATAAATAAAATCTTAAAAAAAAAACCCTTAAAACGAACACATTTCATAATACCAGTGATAGAATAATAGAGGACAGCCACAGTCACTGTCACATCTGAAGTCTGCTCATTATAATACCAGATTCTTAAACTGGGACTAAAAAATAATGTGAGTTTTTAAACGGGATTCTAACATATACTTATTTAAGAAGTGATTGCTCCTTCAAAAGAATGTTTCTCAATATATTTTGAGCCACCATGGATCAAAACATTTAGAATCATCCTTCTGAATTGAAGTTGATTTCTGAGGCTGGGCTTTATTCTTTTGAATAAACAGTGCCAAATATTTCTTGATAGTAGGTTAATTTTTTAAAAAACTGACAGAAGTAATTTGATAACAATGAGATAGGTAGGTGATCGAACTAGTGGCATTGATTTAGCAATAAAAGCCTAGCAGTGAAATAAAAAGACTAGTGTTCTTGCCTTCCTCAGAAACTGCTTCTGAAATGAGTCTGTACCTGGCCAGGTAGCTCAGTTGGTTGGGGCTTAGTGTACCATTCTGATACACTAAGGTTGCTTCGATCCCCAGTCAGTGAATATACAAGAAACAGTCAATGGATGCACAAATAGCTGGAACAACAAATTGATCTCTCTCCCTCTCTCAAATCAATAATAAAAATTAAAAAAGATTTTTTTAAAAAGAAATGAATCTGTAGTATCTAATGTGTTTTGGGCACTACAGCAGCAGGACTGGCAGCTGCAGCTCCATGAGGGCAGGGCCTGTGACCATTTTACCAATTACTGTGCCCCCAGCACCTACTGTAGTAATTGTTGCATAGTCGTCGGCAGCCGTCCGTCTCGAGAGACGATGGTGTAGCTTCTTAAGAGTCTATCTGCACCGCCGAGAATGGCTGTGCAGTCCGACTCGGGAGTGACACGGTATCTGTCTCCTCCCGTGTTGAATCGACATCTTGCGATGACGCTGGAGTGTCCTCTCCAGTGAAGCTGAAGCTACAGAGCCTGGGCAGGGTGATATGGAGGGTCTGCTGTTGCCCATGCAGCAGACCCCCCCTCTCTTCGCAGCTGAAGGATCCAAGGGAAAGACGGAGTCAATACAGCTTGGCTTCAGGTGCGCCGCAGGAGTTGCCGGTGTTGACTACAACGTCACACCGCCTTAGGGACTCCGGCTCCGGATTTTCTGTCGGGGTTTACTCCCTTAGCCTTTCCCCTGAAGAAGTATGCCGCAAGGCAGCGGAGGTTTTTTGGAATCAGAGTTTTCCTTCTCTGTGTTGCATAGTGGGCGCTCAATAAACATTTGAGCCAGGGCTGCAATAGTTTTTTTTAGAAGAAAATAGTTTCTATAACTTGCAAATACAGTAGTCCCTCTCTCTATCGTGGTTCACTTATCGAGGCCTCATTGTATCGTGGAATTTTAAAATATATATTTAATTATTTATTGCGGATTTTTCACTATATCGCAGGATTTTGCGGTACTGTATATGTATGTTGTTAAAGTTACGTAGGTTTAAGAGTGTAGAATATGTTTAAGAACATAAGTAGTGTTTATAAAAGTGTGGAAAGGGTTAATAAGGGAGTGGGAAAGGTTAATAAGGGACTGGGAATGGTTTATAAGTGGGTGGGAAAGGTTTATAAAGTCTTAAAATATATATAAATACCAAAATAAATGTAAGGTTCCTACTTCGTGGATTTTCATCTATCGCAGGGGGGTCTAGACTGTAATACCCGCGATGAGGGAATACTGTACAGCAATAATCTGATAGTTTATAGGAAATGCCCCCACAGTACTCAATTTTGTTTCTTTTGACATGATACCACTTTCTGGATATAGTCCGTTTTGCAAAATAAAAGCACTTTTACAGTGATTAGATTGGATAGATAGGGAAGACAATATCACCCCCATTTTATGGATTAGAACATTGGGATGCTGGACAGTAACTTATCCAAAATTAGTGTTATAAGTTAGAATATTTTGGGCCACTAATAATGGAAATCCTAAGTATACTGACAAATACCCATTCCCGATCAAACCACTGGGAAAGCAGAGGGGATTACTCATGGCACTGGGGATGGAGTGGGCTGCTTCTAAAGTTCTGGGGTTGTATGGGACAGGGTAGCTGCCTGAACAAGATTGGTGTGCTATTGGAAAGAAGGAAGGTGGGATAGGTACTGTGTCTCCCACAGTCACCAACTAATAACAGGAAGAACTGGCACTCAAAGCTAGCTCTCCTGAAATCAAATGTGCTTTTATTTCAAGAGAATGTGCTATAACAAACAATTCATTTTATAGAAAGTTTTTAGGGATTAATAAATTTTACCCAAAGAATACATCAGAAAAAAAAAAAAAAGAATACATCAGGAGTTTTATCCTTGTTGAAAGTTAAATTTGACTTATGCATATTGTATATATTTTTATTTTCTTTTTAATTTTTAACAAGGTTAGTTTATTTTTATTTTATTTCTCTGTTTTTAGAGAGAGGGGAAAGGAGAAAGAGAGGGAGAGAAACATCAATGTGCAGTTGCCTCTCACATGCCCTCAACTGGGGACCTGGCATGCAACTTAGTCATGTGCCCTGACTGGGAATCGAACCAGTGACACTTGGTTCGCAGGCCGACACTCAATCCACTGAGCCACAGCAGCCAGGGCCTGCATATTATATATTTTGATACAGTTTAATACAATTCACAAAGAGTGTGGAGGGAATACAAATTATACAAGTTTTTATTGTTTTGTTTCTTAAAATGTATTACATTCCTAGAGTCCTTCTGGTAGCACTATTCTAAGTCCCTTATTAACATTTTTAAAGAGATTCTGTATTCCAGTAATTTTTAAAAGATTTTATTTATTTACTTTTGGAGAAAGGGAGAAAAACATTGATGTAGACAGATACATCCATAGGTTGCTTCCTGCACACCCCCACTGGCAACCTGGTCAGCAACTCAGGCAGGTGCCCTGATTGGGAGTCGAATTGGTGACCTTTTGGTTTGCAGGCCAGCACTCAATCCACTGAGCTATACCAGCCAGGGTGAGTTCCATTAATTTCTGAAGTGGTGTTCTTTAATAGTTCTTCAATATTTCCCCACAGAAAAGATTTAATGTTTCCTGTGAGCTTCTACACTAAGTCCTCCTAAGAAATTCTAGAGTTTAATAAATATTAGATTATAATTAGCATCCTTAAGGGACATATTATGCCAGTTTGGCAGACACTGCAAGTGATTTATTTGCCCAATTGCTTCTGAGTACAGAGTGCCTAGTTAAAATACTGACTTCTCAGCCTCTCTTTTGGTTATGGGTTCTACATAACATGATTTTGGCCAATTCTCAATTTTATAAGCAGTGGCTTGGTGGGGATTCTGGGAACATGCCTATTGCCCTTCCACTGGGTAGATCACAACATTGTCTCAGAACTTTTTAACAAAGGCACTGCATAATGGAAATAATACAATGATGTGAATAGTTGAGCCACATCATTTTTTGTCTGTGCATAGTAGTTTTCTTTTTTAAAAAATTGTTTGTTTGTTTATTTATTTATTTTTAGAGAGAGGGCAAAGGAGAAAGAGAGGGAGAGAGACATCACTGTGTGGTTGCCTCTCACTTGCGCCCCCAACTGGGGCCCTGATGTGCAACCTAGTCATGTGCCCTGACTGGGAATCGAACCAGCGACACTTGGCTCACAGGCCAACGCTCAATCCACTGAGCCACAGCAGGCATAGTAGTGTTTCCTATATAAAGGAAGTCATTTTTACACCTTTGCAAATAACCAAATGTATTTGCAATGAATTCTGGAAACAAATTACCCCATAAAGCAAATTTTTCTATTTCCTGTCTCCTTAAATAGTCTCTAAACAAAGCAAACAAGCATGGGCTGAGCAGAATCTTTCATGCACCTTTCTTGTGTCATGATGAACAACAATACTATTCACTTAAAGACAATACCACTAACAGCCTAAGTCCAAGCTCCACTCCCACTAGCAGAGACAACCTAAACTCACCATCCATCCATAAAACTAAGTAACATGTTAAAAAATTAGATGCTGGAAGAAGAAAAAGATGAGAAGGATATGTGAAACCTCCCTTTTTTTAAAAAAAATAATTTTAAATTTTTCAATTGTAGTTGTTGTACAATGTTATATTAGTTCCAGGTGTACAACCCAGTGCTTAGTCATTTATAGAACTTATGAAGTGATCACCCTAATAAATCTTGTACCCATCTGACACTGTACATAGTTATCAGTATTATTGACTGTATTCCCTATTTTGTATTTTACAACCCTATGACTATTCTGTAACTATCAATTTGTACTTATTAATCTTGTCCAGTTTTTCACCCATTCCCTCACCTGCTTCCCATATGGCAACTGTCAGAATGTTCTCTGTGTCTATGAGTCTGTTTTTGGTGTGCTTATTCGTTTATTGTGTTTTTTAGATTCCATGTGTAAGTGAAATCATATAGCATTTTCTTTCTCTATTTGATTTATTTCACTCAGCACAATATTCTCAGTATTGTGGATGGCAAGATTTCTTTTTTTAATGGCTAAGTTAATATTCTGTTGTATATATGCACCCCTTCTTCTTTAACCATTCACCTGTTAATGGACACTTAGGTTGCTTCCATGTCTTGGCTACTATAAATAATGCTGCAATGAACATATGGATACATATGTCTTTTCAATTTAGTGTTTGGGGTTTTTTCAGATAAACACTCAGAAGTGGAATTACTGGGTTCTTCTTTGTCTCTTATTATAGCCTTTGTCTTAAAGTCTATTTTGTATGGTATAAATATGGTTACCCCAGATTTTTTTAAATTTCCATTTTCATGAAATATCTTTTTCCATTCCTTTACTTTCAATCTATGTGTGTCTTTAGACCCAAGGTGAGTCTTTTATAGACAGAATATGTAAGAGTCTTGTTTTGTTATCCATTCAGCCACTGTGTCTTTTGATTGGAGCATATAATCAATTTGCATTTAAAATAATTATCTATAGATTTGTATTTACCATCATTTTATTGTTCATATTTTTTATCTTTCTCCTTCCTCTTCTCCTCCCTACCCCCTCCTCCTCCTCCTCATTTTCTTCTTATTCTATTTCTTCTTCTTCTCCTTTTTCTTCTCCTTCTCCTCCCTCTCTTCTTCCTCCCTCTCCTCCTCATTTTCTTCTTCTCTTTCTTCTTCTCCTTCACCTTCTCCTCCTCCTCCCTCTCTTCCTCCTCCTCCTTCTCCTTGAGTCTTTAACATTTCTGGTAATACTGGTTTTGTGGTGAGAAACTCCTTTAGCTATTTTTTGTCTGGGAAACTCTTTACTGTCCTTCAATTCTAACAATAGCTTTGCAAGGTAGAGTAATCTCAGTTGTAGGTTTTGCTTTTCATCACTTTGAATATTTTATGCCAATCCCTTCTGGCCTGCAAAGTGTCTGTTGAGAAAACAGTTGATGTTCTTATGAAAGCTCCCTTGAAGTACCTAACTGCTTTTCTCTTGCTGCTTTAAAGATTCTCTTGTTGTCTCTAATCTTTGGCATTTTAATCATGATGTGTTTTGCTGTGGTCCTCATTGGGTTCATATGGTTTGGAACTCTCTGTGCTTCCTGGATTTATATGTCTATTTCCTTCCCCAGGTTAAGAAAATTCTTTGTCATTATTTTTTCTAATGGGTTTTCAATTCCTTGTTCTCACTCTTTTCCTTCCAGAACCCCCATGATGCAAATGTTGGTATGCTTTAAGTTGTTCCACCTGCTCTTTAAGTTATCCTCATTTTTAAAAAATTCTTCCTTTTTACTCTTCTGAATGGGTGTTTTTTTGCTTCCTTATCTTATAAATTTCTGATTTGATGCTCTGCTTCATTCACTCCACTGTTGATTCCTGTAATGTATACTGCATTTCAGTTAATGTATTCTTTATTTCTGGCTGGTTCTTTTTAATGTTTTCTACTTCTGTTTTTATGTTTCCTATCTCTTTGTTGAAACTTTTACTAAGTTCATATACAGTTCCCCTAAGTTCATTGAACATCCTTATAAACCAGTGTTCTAAACTCTGCATCATAGATTTTTCATTAATAGGCATTATGTAATGTATTTATTTGCTTATTTATTGTCTCTCCTCCATTAGAATGTAAGTTCAAAAGTGCAGAGACATCATTTTGTTCACTACTTTATCCTAGGGTCTAGAAGAGTGGCTACCACATATCATTTAAAAATATTTACTGAGTATCTGCTATGTGCCAGGCACTGATCTAGATGCTGAATATTTATGTGTATAGCTGTGAACAAAACAAAAATCTCTGCCTAATGGAGCTTATATTCTAGTGACACACAGTGTTTGATGAATATTAATCGAATGAATCCTCAGGATTATCATAAAAATCCACTAAAATAAATATCATGCCCCATAAACTCATTGTAATGGATGTTAATGAAACCCTAGTTATATTAATTTCCTGTGGCTCTGTAACAAATTACCATAAACAGGGTGAATTAAAACAATAAAAATTTATTTTTTTGCAGTCCTGGAGGCCAGAAATACAAAATCAGTATCACTGGGCCAAAATCAAGACACTATCAGGGCCTTCTCTTTTTGGAAGATCGAGGGGAGAATCCATTCCTTGCCTCTTCCAGGTTCTGGTGGCTGCTAGCATTTCTTGGTTGTGGTGATATCATGTCAATCACTGCCTCTGTCTTCACATCACCTTCTCTTCTATGTCCATGTCAAATTTCTATCTGCATCTATCTTATAAGGATGTATATGATGGCATTTAGGGCTCACTGGGTAATCCAAGGTAATCTCTTTCTGAAAAGAAATCTGAAAAAGATCACATCTGCAAAGACCTTTTTTCCAAATAAGGAAATATTTACAGGTTCCAAGGATTAGACCTGATATCTTTGGAGACTATCATTTAAGCCTACTACACCTATGTTCGTGAAGTTGGAGGAAAGTTTTTATCAGGGGACTACCAGGAGTTATCTTTTTTTCCCTTCAGATTTCATCCTTTTCCCTCCTTGGAATATATGTTTTTTTCTGGAAAACTAAGAAAGACAATGACTTTATTTTCATATATAACAATAGACTTATATTTTCCAAAGAATCAATGTAATAACATCTGTGACTCATTCATAACTGTAATTGTCTTCCATTGATAATTAAGTTAATATTCAGTGGAGGTGGCAAGGCAAGATGTGAGAACAAATCACTTGTTTGTTTGTTTTTAAAGATTTTATTTATTTATTTTTAAAGAGGGAGAGAAACATTGATGTGTGCGATTGATTGCCTCTCGCTTGCCCCCAACCAGCAGACCTGGCCTGCAACCCAGACATGTGTCCTGACTGGGAATCACACCAATGACCTTTCAGTTTATAGGACGGCACTCAATCCACTGAGCCACACCTGCCAGGGCTTGTTTTATATCTTTTACAAAGAGATCCCATCATGATTTGCAGACAGAATATAAAATCCTTACCATTCTTCACTTAGAGTCATTATCTCCATATCACAGAACTAGGCTGTGACATCAAGGTCCTTACCAAATGCCATTGAGCAGAGTAATGTGCTTTGCAGCTAGAGCTGAAGCCTCACAGCTTTTGGTATGGTGGGAACCGCTACAGTGAAGGGACAAACAGGCATCGTTAACAATAAGGTCATTTTAACACTATTAAGCCTTTCTGAAATTTGGCATAGAGACCCAGAATTTAAACTTGACCTGCTTTTTGCTCTCTTAAAAAGAGAGAAGTATCCTATGCTTTATTCAGATAAAGTATTCTCACAGCTTCTTTAGTGCTGAAGAGTATTCTTATTTATTTAGTGGGATTTATTTAAATATAATTAAATTTAATCAGTGAGTAAAGTCACACCTATTTTTCATAATAGTATTTTACCCCTGTAGAAAATCTCATTATTAAGTAATATGTTCTATTAATAAAGTCAGGTCTAAGAAAAGAAAAAATTTGAATGATTCTTTGAATCTTATTTCACTTATAGTGGATTCAGGGGAACATTTTAATTTTATTTCTTGCATTACTATTTTTTTGCATTAATACTTTAAAAAAGAAAATTGTGAAAGTAAATTGTGAATTTCTCTTTTATCAGAAACCTATTTTTAAAGAGAGACTTTTATTTTGATTTAGTCTATAAAATTGACAGCATGTATATTTTTTCTTGCAAATTAAAAATATGCTTCAAATATGCCATTTTGTTTATTCATGAAACATTTATTGAACACCTATTATACTCCAGGAACATACTAGGCACTAGGAAATATGAACGTAAACAAGTACCAGTCCCTGCCCTCAGGAAGCCTGCAACGTAAAGGGGATGGTGACAAGGACATGGTTTCTCATAGTGTGATGGTGCTCTGCTGGGGCTGGCAGAGGGCACGAAGGTAGAGCAGAGCCCCACCAGCCTCCAGGACTCCAGGCACCCCTTGTGAGAGAAAGGTGAGGCCTAAAAAATTGGTAAAAGTCAGCTGCTCAGAGGGACTGCTGTGTATGTGTGTGAAGACCCAAAAGTGAGAGAAAAAATAGTGCTCTGGAAATGGAGGTGGTTTAAAACGGCAAGAATGGAGAGTAACTGGGAAGGTTTAAAAGAAGAGGCATGCCCTGTCCAGGTGGCTAAGTTGGTAGGAGTGTCACTCTGTACATCAAAATGTTGCAAGTTTGATCCTTGGTTAAGGCACATACCTAGGTTGTGGGTTCGATCCTTGGTCAGGGCACATACGGGAGGCAACCAACTGATGTTTCTCTTTCCAGTCACTCTCTTTCTCTCTCTCTCTCCATCCCTTTTTCTTTCCCCCTTCCTCCCTCTATAAAACTAATAAACATATACTGGGGTGAGGATGTTAAAAAGGTTTAAAAGAAGAGGCGTGCCCTGCTCCTGAGTCCCCAATCTTATTAAAGAATCTGGACTTTGAAAACTATTAAAAGATTTTAAAGAAGGGCAATGGTATGCTCAGATCTGCATTTTATAATGATCATTCTAATTGGAGCAAGAGAATGGATTGGAGGTTGACAAGACTGGAGGCACTGACCTGTCAGGAGGATGGGGTGAGACAGGTCCAGAGGACAGTGTACCTACCTGAACTGGAGCTCAGTGAGGAAGCTGACTGAAAAATAATTTCTCCAAGTAACATTAAGAGAAACAATAAATTTAAACAGTTTCATGGAACCATGAAATATTTCACTGGTCTATGGTTCGCAAATCTCTTTCTTATAAACCTAATGTTATCTCTACAGAAATGGGCTTGAAAATAACGTTCTGTAATTTTTATTCCTCGGGTTATATATAACATTAGCATAAGTAAGTAAACCTAACATGTCCACGGAGTATAGAAACATATCCAAGCTACTCTGCTCCTAATAGGGGTAGATATTGAAGCAGCCAATATTAGCACCACAGGCACTTCTCTTGGCTGCAAGAATCAGTAGGTAAATTCACTTGCTGTTATCCCAGCTCAGAATCAGTAAGTGAACCAACCTGTTACCCTAGCTCACCCCTCTCACACTTCCTATCCCCTGAGGTGAAGAGACGGATTCAGGTGGCAGGATACAACTCAGGAATGGAAAGATCAGAGAACCTACTTCACTCCGAGTCCCCAGCACACACATTCCTCTGTCTTCACCTGAGGCAATAAGGAACACTTCCTTTGAGGAGATGATATGATTTCCATGGCTGAGGAGAAAGGGTAACATGTCTGCTACTTGAATGAAGTGTTCAACTGCACTTCTTCTCTTCTCCAGCAGGTGGCAATGAGTAACTCCAAAGAACTATTCTAGTCAAAGCCAGAAGGGCACGGTATATTTAAAATTCTTAATAAAATACCAACTTTTAAAATATTTAAATTTTGTGTAAATGACATAAAACGGAAAGCCTACAAATGATTCTAAGACTTGCAAACAATTATGGCAGAAGCAGGCATCTTAAAATTTCAATAAAAACAGAACCCTAAATTTTATATAAAAAATGTATATAGAAAGGATGATGCTATTAATTAGTGCCAGACAGGACAGTCTGTAGGTAACCCCAGCAGTTTCTCTGGGTTGCCAGAACAATGAATTAACTGTAACCAACAGCCTCCCTATTTTTTCCAAATTCACCTTCCCGTAGCACTGGTGGCTTTCTCCCTCTCACTAGGAGGGGCTGCAACTTCCCATGGGCCGCCAAGGAGTCCAGATACAGGCATCTGGTTCCCTCAGATAACTCCTGACAGTTGACATGCAAACCCTGATTCTAAGTAGCCTGTGTGGACTCCATCGACAAGGATGTTCACAACTTTGATCTTGAAGAAGAGAAAGCAAAAGGGGAGAGGATGTCCTTTCACTGGGATGCTCACTTTCAACATGTCCAACAGAGCACCCTGGCCCCACTGTGTCCCCTGCGCCTTCTTGGAGTCTAAGTTTCCTAGTAAAGCCTGTTCCTTTGTAACATTGTGAATTTTTCTGAGCTCTCTTACCTATGCTTTAAGTTGCTTTAATTTATATGCTGTAAATTGTTTTCCAGATGATGAGCATTCTTTGTTCTTTCTATGGTCTCACCATTGTAAATCTCTCAGGGAATCATCACTATATAGTGTGAGACAGCAGTCTTTCTAATTAGAAGACAGGAAGTAAAACCATGATGTGTTCTAGTAGAATGTCTTTAAAGTGCTTAAAAAGCACTGTTAGGATTTGGTATGAGACTTAAGAAATCTATAATTTTTTAAAAGTATATTTTATTGATTATATTGTTACAATAGTTTCAACTTTTTTCCCCTTTGCTCCCCTCCACCCAGTACTCCCCTCCCCCAGCAATCCCACTCCCCCCCTAGTTCATATCCTTAGGTCATGCATACAAGCTCTCCGGCTTCACCCTTTCCCATATTATTCTTTAAAAATTAAATTAATTAATTTTTTATAACAATAAAAACTAACAATATCCCCCTCTCAGACTTAAGACCCTTTATATTATTATAAAGGACAATGGGCAAAGGTCTCGTGCTCCTCTAGCTGCTTCAAGCTGGGCGTGGTTGTCGTCCTATCTATCCTTGGGTCCAGAAATCCCTAGTAAGAGTGGGGGTGTGGAGGGGAGGGAAGAAATCTATAATTTTTATTTCTCTGTTCTTATCTAGGTACTACTGGTTTAAATGATTTGTTAAATTTTCCCTGACATTTTCTGCCTCACATATCTATAGAAATATTGAGTTTGCTGAACACCTTCTTTTCTGTGGATCTGTTGGAGGTACTGAGGCTGAGATCAACTAGAGGAAAGGAGGTGCTCCATTGTGACATCCACTTGTAGTCTTTGATACTTCAAAATAGAAGTGTAAAAGACCTTATCAATCACACAGCACTAACTGTCATGATCTCACAGCTCCTTGTGACATGTTTGTTATAAACAATCTTTTTGTCTTTGGCCTACCCAACAAATGACTGAAAAATGAAGAGAGAATAGCTCTCTAAGGTTAAATTATGGAAATCCATATTATACTAACATACAAAAATGAGTCTTCTCTTGAATGTGAAAAAGTTACTTTGTTTTGTGGGGGCTTGAGGATCAAACTTATTTTTCTGTCACACCATGTGACTAAATTCCATAATTCTAAGTCTATTTTTTTATTTTCTAAAACCCATCATTCTATAAGTTTAATTGACTACTTTTCAGAACAAGACATTAGATGTTCAGATAGAGCAATTATGAAAACCCCCAAAGTTGAATAAAGATAATGTACATAAATAAAAATATCATACCATCCAATATATAAACTAAAACAATTAAACCTATGAAGTTTAGTAATAATTTTAAGAAGTAGCAGTTATCTATTTGCATACATCAAAGATAATGGGTTTCTTTTATTTATTGACTTATTGACCTACAAATGTTTTATAACTTGCTTTCTCCACTTAACAGTATACTTTGGATGGGAAAGGGGGGGTAGAAAGGGAAGGGTCTAGTCAAGGAACTAGTATGAATGACCCATGGACATGGACAACAGAATGGGGATTGAATGTGGTGGGTAGTGAGTGGGGTAGGGGGGAGCAATGAGGGAAAAAATGGGACCATGTAATGGGAAAAAAAAGGAAACACACACACACACAAACAATATAGTTTGACATCTTTCCATCTCATTCTTTTAAAAGACTGTAATATCCCACGCATGAATATCATTATGCTAACTAATTCCATATTTATAGGTGTCTGCATTGTTTTCAGAGTTCTGCTATTAGGAACAATATTGCAATAAATATCCTGTAAGTGTATCTTTGTGACCTTGAATGATTATGTGTGTAAGATCAATTGCTAGAGGGGAAATTGCTTAACCAAACAGTACGAATATTTAGATTCCCCCAGTTGGGTGCGAGAGGCAACCACACATTGACATTTCTCTCCCTCTCTTTCTCCCTCCAGTCCCCTCTCTCTATAAATAAATAAATAAAATCTTTAAAAAAAAATTTTTTTAAAGGGCTGAACCACTATATATTCTCATATAAATATTGTTATCAGGGTAAGGCAGTGATTTTCAGACTTCTGTTACATGGGAACTTTTTCTTTGAAAGAAATTCTTTTCAGAATCCAGAATGTAAAGCACAAAAGGAACTTCGTTTTGGTGAAAGCTAATACAGGGTGGGAGGCCAACTGTTCTGGCCCTTGGTCCAGACCCTAGCTTCTGTGGCAACTCTACCTGGCCTCCTGGAGCACAATATAATATAGGCAGTTTATCTTTTTCTAACATAATGTGTTTTCAAATATATTTGACTGGCTGAAAGTAGAGCTAACATGATATAAGACTTAAGAATTATTATAAAATCCCTAATTACTCCTCAATTTCAGACACAATTTTCAGTACTTTAATACTAGCACTTCGTATGTGTTCTTTCATTGGTTTTCTTTACAATAATCATCTGATTATGGCTAATTTCTGTTCATTTTAGATGGTCCAATGATTTTCATCTTTGTCTTAATTGCACTAAGTGTATGAAACCTAAACTTGTTATCACTGGGATCAGCACTCTCATCTTTGTTTCCCTTTATTGTAATGAGAAGGGCAAAATGTAATAAAATATTAAAATAATTATAGAAATAAGCTCATCAACAAAGGTAATGACTGTCAAAACTGAATTGAAACTCTTGGTTGTATCATCATATAATATTTCATAATATTATAATATCATTAACTAATACATAAAAACCTGAACTGAAGGGAAGGTGGATTAGGGTGTGATGGTGACTGTGAAGTACATACAACAGCAGGTGGTAAAAATTGCAACCAGTGACTCTCTTCAGTAGTTTAGAAGCCCGTTTTCAATTTTAATAGTTTTATCAGACTTGAACAAGCCTGTTGGTTCCCAGGAAAACAATGAAAGAAGAGTGCACCAGGTAAAGAACACATAGCTGTCCACTTAGGCTAAGGAGATATTTTTTCTGGTAATTTTGGGAAACCAGATGCTCCGCTCAGAGCTCTCACTCCAGATCTAAGCTTCTGTGAGACTACTCTAAATGGAGGCCTCTGCTTTGCCTGATTTTCTAGGAGAATGTTAGTATGTTTTCTCCCCCTAAACCTTTTTACTTTTATTCTGATTTTGTCACATTGAAGAGAAATCATCCAAGTTTATTTCAAGGTTGTTTCACATAGACATAATAAGGCTTATTATTTTTAGCCAACCAGGTATTGTCCTTCTCTTCATAATTATAGAATGCTTCTTAAAAGCATCTAGAAATCATGGCTCTTAGAGACAAGGAGGGAACATACTTAACTATCTAAAAGGAGGAGATCTTTAGCCCCAATCAGATGCTTATTGTGAAGGAAGAAACAACACAGAATGCTAGAATGATTTTATCCATTGATTCAACAAATATATGAGTCCCTGGGAAGCAATGTACTAGTTGCTAAGGGAGTACAAAATGTATAAACCAGGTCACTACCCTAAGTTTATGATCTGACCAGGGCAGCTAGGCATACTCCCCCAAAAATTACATGATAATTTAAGGTAGTTTAGAATAAAATGTAAGGACACACTCTCCCTCCTTGAATAATATTGCACCTTTCCCTTCCCCAACAGTCATACACCTCCTAAACTTTAAAGGACTCCAAGAGACTTGCAACCAGGGGAACGATGGGCAGCAGCCACTTGTCTGGGGCTAACGCCATAAACCTGTCTCTGAGGCCCCCTATTCTCTGACTTTCCAGTGACCCAAAGCAACCCACCTAAGCTCTCTTCTGTTGCATCTTCTGTCCTAAGCCCTTTCTTGTTTCATTGCCCCCAGCTTTAATAAATGTACTCTCAAAATAAAAATTAAAAAAGAATAAAATGCAAAATGTGTGGTACAGATTATAGTTGCCATAGAAGACCCACCTTTGATATTCTCAGTTCATTAACCCCTTTATGGTTTCATGTGCCCTTGTACCCAGTCTAGACTACATGCCCAGACACTTTAATTACACCAGCACCTCAGAATCCTTTGACCACTTGATCTCTTATATCTGCCTTATCAATCTCCAATCCTAAGTAAATTTCACTGTCTGCTTTCTCAGCTTATTTTCCCAGGGGGCTAAGCATAGCTGGAGAGAATTATGTTCTTTGCTTTACCTGATTCTCTATGTGTTACCTCACAATTCTTCCAATTTTGCTTACTCTCCCAGAGGCTCCTTCATCTCAGCAAGTGACGTGACCTCCTTTGCTGTAGTAATCAAAGGCATCAGGCTGAATTTCACCTTCTGTCCTTCCAATCTGAAATTTTTTTCTGATCCTCACTCTTACCTTCCAAAAGTAACCTTTACCTTTTTCTGATGATCCGCTCCCCTACAAACTTCCTCCATAATTTGGAATATGATTTCCCCTTCATTGGCTCCTTCTTCTCAACCCCCAAATATTTACCACTATGCTGTTCCCACACCTCCTGCATTAGTTATTATTGCATAACAAATTACCTCAACATTTAGCAGATTAAAACAACAAAAACTTATCTCACAGTTTCTGTAGAATATAAGATCAGCTTAGTTGATGGTTGTTCTGGCTGTGTGTCTCTTGTGAGACAACAATAAAAATGTCACTCAGAGCTTGACTTGGGGCTGCAGAATCTGTTTCCAAGGTTGAGTTTTCTCACAATGTGGCAGCTGGGTTCTCCCAGAGCAAGTGATTCAAGAAAGTGAGGAAGAAGGAAGCCCCAAAGCCTTTTATTAGCTAGTCTTAGAAATGGTGTACCATCATTTTTGCCGTATTCTATTTGCCAGAAGTGAGTCACTAAATCCAGTCTACACTCAAAGGAGCAGAATTAGTCTCCACCTCTTAACGAACTTCAAAAATCTGTGGATATATTTTAAACCCACCACATGTCTCAAATATACCATTTTTCAAGCCTGTTAGTTCTTCAAGCTACTTTGCTGCTTTCCTACTCCTCTTAGTTATTTCCTTCCCTCAATCTCTCATCACCCAATATTCAACTGTCAACAGTCTAGATGATTATAGCGTAACTGAACACTACTGGTGTTGAGCATAACATTCAAATTAACATAGCATTCAAGGCCTTACAAAACCTAGTCACAGCCTACCTTTCCATTTTATCTCCCCCAGTTTCCCTTATACCTCATCAAGGTAGACATCTCATCATTCCCCAAATACACCCTCTGCTTTCCCATCTCTGTGCCTTCGCTTAGATAATTTCCCTCACAGGGGGACCCAGTACAATTGCCATTTTCTCCGAGAAGATGTCCTTGATCTTCCCAAACAGAAACATCCTTTCCCTCCTCTGCACTCCCAGAGAACATTGTAATCCCATTTCACACCATTATTGTGTTGGTACACACCTTTCTATTCCTTTCAGCACTCCAACAATACCTTGCTCATACTAAGTTCTTAACTTTTTTGAATGAATAAATTTACCTACATCATTAAGATTTAATTTTACTCTCACATAAAGGCAAATTAAAGTCCCTATAATCTCTATTAGACTAATATATTGAGCTAAGGGAAATTGCAGAATGGTCTCTGCTAAAGAATACAGTCTTCTTTTCTATTATTTGACTAATTTTAATGGAGCGACTCAAATTAAATCATGATTATTCTCCAAAAAGGTTTGCTTCTGAGATCTGTTTGCATATAGTGTTTTTACAGTCCCCAGTCAACATGAAATTTCCATGGAAACAGATCACAGACACTGGAGAAGAAAGGAATTGAATTGTGTTTGAAGTGCATTTTGTCATCTCCATGGAGCTATTTGTGCTAAATATTTGAGTGCACAGGGAAACTATAATTTAAAATTGCCTAAGTAAAGACATAATATTTAATGCTTTAAAAATGATAATATCTGCTGTTAGTTTTAAAGATTTTTATTAGTATGTGGAGATAATATAAAAAGTTTGAATATTTCTTATACATAAATATCAGCAAATAAAATATCCATTTGCTTCTTTGCTAGTTCAGAAAAGGAAAAGAAATTAACTGCTCAGCATGGAAAGGGTGGTGTTGCTGGTTTTTTGGCCTATAGACAAAATAATTTCTTCTGAATATCATTCTAGTCTAGTCTAGCAACAAAGTGGTAGCTGGGTTCCCCCAGAGCAAGTGACTCAGGAAAGCAAGGAAGAAGGAAGACCCAATGCCTTTTATTAGCTAGTCTTATAAGTGGTGTACCATAACTTCTGCCTTACTCTATTTGCTAGAAATGAATCACTAAATCCAGCCTACATTCAAAGGAGCAGAATTAGTCTCCACCTCTTAAAGAAAAGAACTTCAAACATTTGTGGACATATTTTAAACCCATCATATCTCTCAGATAAACCATTTTTCAAGTCTGCTAGTTCTAAATTTGTTGTCTATCAATGACCAGTCAAACACTCTTGATTACAAACATGTCTAATCAAATAGGGACAGTTAGTTTAAAATATACATGTAGAAACTAAACGATGAAAATATTTTCACTCACTAAATAGTACTGTAAATCTTTATGACTTGAGAAATGTATTCTTCTCTTAAGCACTGTGAAAATCTGTGCAGGAATATAAAATCACAAAAAATACTGTACCTTAAAAATTATCTTTTTCTAATCTGTCTTTGGAAATACATCTATCTTTATAAATTAAAATTCTTAGAAATCTATTCCAACAATTCAACATGTTCAAGAGATGTCAGATACAGCTCAAAATTTTCTTAAAATTCTCATTCAACATCAACTGTTGACTTTCATGTTTACATTTCAATAAATAGGATGAACAAACATAGAGAAAAAGGAAAATAATTACAAAGCTCTACATTCTGTTCATTGAAAATGTGCACAT
This sequence comes from Furipterus horrens, assembly GCF_987537825.1. Classification (NCBI taxonomy): domain Eukaryota; kingdom Metazoa; phylum Chordata; class Mammalia; order Chiroptera; family Furipteridae; genus Furipterus; species Furipterus horrens. The sequence continues at coordinate 42,755,204 of NW_028327176.1, read as the reverse complement.
AACTGGCCAAGATGGAGGCGTAGACAGACATACTGCATCTCCCTCCACAACTAAGAAGAAATACAACTACCTGAAAACTAGAAACAACCAGAAGTTCCAGAAAACCAAACTGTATAGAAGTCCAGCAAACAAAGATATAAAGAAGAAATACTCATCCAGACAGGTAGGAGGGGTGGAGCTGGGGCAGAGAGGACGTGGTGTGGTGGTGGCAACAGAGGCGGCAGCAACAAGCCAGCACAAAGCACAGTCACATGTTCTAAAAGGTCAGGAGGGACACCTGGGGAGCATTCCCAGCTCCTCACCAAACTGCACAGCTCATGGTCCCAGCACCAGGGAAAATCAAGCCTCATTGCTTCTGAGTGTGCAAACCAGTGGGGGTTGGGATGGAGGCAGAAACTTCGGGTCTCTCAGCAGAGTCCACTTATTTAAAGGGCCCCCATGGTCCTAGAATGTCTGCAGACCCACCCACTCTGGGAATGACAGCCAGGGCAACAGCTAGAGAGACACCAGTCCCATATGGAAGAGGGAGACGTGCCTGGGAAAGGGGCGAGTGCTGGGCAAGTGGCATTGTTCCTTCTCAGACTCCTCCCCCACATACAGTGCCACAACGTGGTGAAACAGGTCACCCTGCACTGATGAATCCCTAAGGCTCCACCCCTTACAATGTAACAGGAGCAAGAGCTCTACCTAAGACACAGAGGCAAACACACACAGGAGACTTCTGGCCAAGATGGAGGCCTAGACTGACACACTCCATCTCCCTCCACAACGAAGAAGGAATACAACTACTGCAAAACCAGAAATAACCAAAAGTTCCATAAATAAATGGAAGTCCAACGTATGAGGTTATAAAGAAGTGGTGCTGGTCCAGATAGGTAGGAGGAGAGAAGCCGGGGCGGAGAGGTCAAGGTGTGCTGAGAGCAGTGGCAGCAGCGACAGCAGCGACAGTGGCAGGATGGCGGTAAGCACAGACACCTGTATTTAAGGGGAGGCAAAAGGCGCCTGAAGAGCACCCCTGGCTGCAGAACAGACCCGTCAGCTTGCGATTCCAATGCTGGGGAAGGCAGACCCCCCATTGCCTTGGACTGTGAGGCCCAGGGGGGTGGTGAGACGGAGGAGGAGGCTCCCTGTCTCTCAGCAGAGAGTGAACGGCAGGAATCCTTCTGGGACCCCACCCCCACACAAAATGACACAGCATGGTGAGAAGGGTCACCCAGTAGTGACGAATGCATGGGACTCTGCCCCTATAGCAAAGGAGGCGTGACAGCCCACCCAGGAAGCAAAGATAAACACAAAACTGTCAGGATGGCACAGATCATGATAGAGATCCCGGTGACACAGCCGACCACACAGCAAATATCTAATCTAATGAAGCAGCAGATAGAAAATCGTTCTGAGGTACATTTCAGAGCTTTGGTTATAAAAATGCTTACAGACCTAACAGCAGATTTGAAACAAGACGGGGAAGGAATGAAGGCTAGTCCTGCTGAAATGAACAAACACACACACGAAACTAGTGATGAGGTAAAGAAAACCAGGGATCAAATCAACAAATCGGAACACAGGGAAGGAACAAACAGTCACCCAGTGAAGAAAGAGGAAATGAAAAGTGATGAAAACGAGGAGAGGCTCAGAAAAAATGGGACAGCTATAAGCGGGTCAACCCAAATCATAGGGTTGCCAGAAGATGAAGAAGAAGAACTAGAAATTGAAAAATTATGTGAAAAAATAATGAAGCAGAACTTCCCTAACTTGGGGAAGGAAATAGAGTTAAAGGTCCAGGAACCACAGAGTTCCAAAAAAACTGGACCCAGGGAGAGCCACACCAAGACACACTATAATCAAAATGTCAAAAATTAAGGATAAAGAGAGAACCTTAAAAGCAGCAAGAGAGAAGAGAATTACGTACAAAGGGGTCCCAATAAGACTATCAGCTGATTTCTCAAAAGAAACTGTAGGTAAGAAGGGACTGGCAAGAAATATTCAAAGTAATGAAAAACAAAAACCTACAACTACAATTACTCTATCCAGTGAAGCTGTCACACAGAATAGAAGGGCAGAGAAAGTGCTTCCAGGACAAAGTAAAACTGAAGGAGTTCATCAGATCCAAACCACTGTTATATAGAATGTTAAAGGGACTTATTCTGGAGAAAGAGGATCAAAACTATGAGCATTAAAATGAAAACTGTATCACAACAACCAACAACAGAAGCTAGGGAATCGAAACACAGGCAAACTGAGTAGACAATGAGAGTGGGAAAAGAATTATAGGTATGGGGAACATTATGGGGGAGGTCAGCAGGGACAGGAAAGTGGGGAAAGGTAGGGAGATGGTACAGGAATTAAGAAGCATAGTAGGAGGGAGTGGAGTAGATAGGAAGATGTTGAGAAAAACTGTATGTGCAACCAATGGGCATGGACTAAGGGGGGGGACAACTGGAGTGAGGGGGGGTCACTGAGTTTAGGGGAACTGGGGAAAAGAAATTGGGACAACTATAACAGCATAATTGATGAAGCATATTTAAAAAAAAAGAAAATGTGCACATAGGCTATGAAGAAGTTAAATCACACTTATATTGTTTCACAATCATAACAACTGTTGGGTTTTAGTGTTAATGAAAAAATGCAATTTAAATGTATTAGTAACACACTTAGCTTGTTCTTTATAGACCAATTCTCTACACCAAAATTCATCTTGCAAAACAGGACCATATCTCTTATTCTGCCAGGGGCAAAACTGAAAAAGCAAGAAGGTAAATGTCCAAAAAGCAGCAGAAAGCTGCCAATGGTGAGTATTTCCTCCATTTGGCCAGTTTTAAATACTCTCTGACAGTTATACTCTATTGGAAATTTGGTGAAGCACCTACCTAGTTGGGCATGATAAGGCTGAGTGATTATTAGTTCCTCTGGTAGGTTTGCTACATGCTCAGTCACTTTCTCCAGTTGGAGAAGCACTGCCTCCTAGAGCTATGATTCTGTTTCCTCACAGGCCTTTATAGGACTGCCTATACCTTCACCTAAATTACTGGCAACCATGCTTAAAAGTGTAGGAAGAGCTCCAGTTAGACTTTGTCCCACTCTAGAAACCAAATTTCTTTTTCTGGGGTAGCTGTGGCTTTGATTAAACGAAGTGATGGGTCAGAGGCACAGATGTGATTACCCTTCGACTCTTCCACAGAGGCTATGAGTTTAGTGGACAGAGAGCCATTTGCCCAAAAGAAAAGTAAGCCTAAAATCCAGGATGTAATTGACAGATGCAAAAAAGGATGAAAAAGCCAAAATACTCAGGCATGGATAGTGACACTTTGATTAGATTTAATGAGAACCCCCACACTATAGATCACTATTTTTCCCTTTTGATTCCTTCTCTAACTTTGTGCCCTAAGAGGCTGACCTATGTGGACTGCTTCACTGGGCTCCCTTGCCCTCTGACTTCTAGTTGTGTTCAGAAACTGTGGAGTGGGGCTGGTATTGATAGGGAATTGGTAAGAGAGTGAGGAAGGGATGTTGATTGCCCTGGCTCCCTTCCTGCCACATAGCCATAGGTTGGTTTTTCCTCTCTGCTAAAATTACCACTACTGTCAGGTGGCTCTCATAACATAGGTCTCTCTGAAGGGTTCAGCCACCATTCCTTCCAATCACCCTTTCTAACTTAAGGGCAGAAATAGCTCCCTGCTGTTACTAGTCAAGAGGTACTACAACATCCTTCCTTATTTTTCCTAAACCTTGCCTTTATAAATAACCCCTTTATTAAACTATCCTTAATTACTCATTTTGATGGTACCATCTGTTTCCTGAATCCTGACTGATACAGATGGTATAGATTTTCAACAAGAAATTTCAAACACTATTCTATATTACAATTTGACTATAAATAGCATTCACATTATGGAGGCATTTCTTGTTTATAGCTATTTTATGACTAAAATCTTCCCAAGTTCTTGGGCTGACTTTTGAGGTGAAATGCCTTCTGTCTCTGCACAAACGAGACGGATTGAGAACAGTCCTTTCTTTCATCCTGGCAATTGACCCTGGACTTTTATATAAACAAAGAGTCTATAGCTTTCTCTCAAGGTGTGGCCAGTCTGTCTGGTTTCCAAATTCAACTCCCTGCTGGGACTGGAACCTAACCTTGAACCCTAGCCTTGTAAATCTTGTCAATACTTTCCCTGCAGATTTGCTTTTTTCCCAGTCTTTCAGTGACTGGCTTCTTCCTATGTCACCAAAATGGACCCCCTTGTCACTGTTTTTGCCCTGCTGCTGAACCTAAGAACTGTCTCAGAATCCTTTCTGTTACACTACCCTGATCCCTCAGATAGGAATCATATTCACTGATTCTATTGGAATTTTCTATTTGGACTGCTAGCCCCTTCTTGGAGGCTGTCTATTGGGTGAATTTTCTTCCAGCTCTCATGCCTCCTACATGGACTTCTGCCAATAGGATTCTGGAATACTTTATAGCTAAGGTTGTATCACTCATGATCAATGCAAACTGAAGATAAATGAACAATACGGTGTTCAAGGTAGAGAGACAGAAAGCAAGAATCAGTAAGTGTGTTTTTGGCAAAATACTAAGAACAATGCATTCTAAGCAACCAATACAAGTATTGCTCAGTTTATTAATGAATTGGCATTTTTATTTATAAACCAGCCCTTGTAAGTCAATTTCCTAAGGCTTAATTAATCACCATAGATAAACATCAAAAAAGAAATTTAAAAGCCTGAGGATCAAGATCCTAAAATCGAGACCCTAAAAATTCTTAAAATTATGGTATTACTAACAGCTACTTTGCTGTTTATTTGGTATTTTATTGATGACCAAGGCTGAGAAAGGTTAATTACCTCTATCACACTGTTAGCTTTGGGGGAACTAGAATTTAAATTGAGACTTGTTTAAAAAACTCACTTTCTTCTCTCTATATTATGCTAATATACAAATATGATAGAATGTTGGGCAGCCCTTAAAATAATAAATATGATAATTTTATCAATATAAATAAAATGTATGTGAAAAATGTAAATGCAATATGAATAAAAAAATAAATATTCAATGATCCTAAAACTATTTACATAGGGGAACTCAGACAAATTAAAACAGTGGCTACTTTAGAGCAAAGATATTATGTGTGATAAATTTATTCTTAAGTATTTCATTTTTAAAGGTATTATAAATATTATTTTTAAATTTTTGTTTTTCAATGTATTGGTACTACACAGACACGCATTTAATTTTTGGGTGTTGACCTTGTATTCCTATATCCTGCAATCTTGTCCAACTCACTTATTAGTTCTAGATTTCTTTGTTTTTTTAGATTTCTTGGAGTTTTCTTTGTAGATGATCAGTCACGTCATCTGCAAATAGGGAAGTTTCCATTTCTTCCTTTCCAATCTTTATGCCTTTTATTTCTTTTTCTTGCTTCCACTGGCTAAGACTTCCAGTATGATGTTGAATTGGAGTAGAGAGAGAGCTTTGCTTTGTTCTTGAGTTTAGGGAGAAGTATTCAGCCTTTTATCATTTAAGTATGATCAGTGTTTTCAGATGCCTTTCTCATGTTGAGGAAAGTCCCTTCTATCTAGTTTGCTGAGAGTTCTGTGTTTTGTTTTTATCATGAATTGATACTTAACTTCTCACATTCTTTTCTTGCATCAGTTAATATAGTGATGTGCTTTCTTTTTCTTTAGATAGTTAAGCTGGTAGATTACATAAATTTTCCAATATTGATCCAGGTTTGCATAAAACCTGACTTGGTAAGGATGGTATTCTTTTTTTATATTACTGGACTCAATGTTCAAATATTTCCTTGAAGATTTTTCTATGTTCCTGAGAGACATTGATCTGTAGTTTTCTTTTAATGTCTTTGATTTTAGTATCATAATAATGATGGCCCCATAAAGTGAGTTGGGTCTTGTTCCCTTTCTATTTCTATATGGGTGAGTTTTGGTAGTTTTCTGTTTTCAAGGAATTGGGCCATTCCATCAAACTTGTTAAGTTTATGTGTGGAGAGTTGTTCATATTATTTTCTTATTATCTTTTAAATGTCTTTAGAGTCTGTAGTCATATCTCTATTTTAGTGTGGCTATTGGTAATATGTGCCATATTATTGTTCTTTTTTGTCAGTCTTGCTAAAGTTTTATCAATTTTATTGTTTCAAAGAAGCAGCTCTTGAATTATTTGCTCTATTTTTCTGTTTTCATTTAATTGATTTTTATGCTCTTATGTTTATCATTTCCTTCCTTCTGCTTGCTTTGGGCTTATTTTGCTCTTCTTTTTTTTTTAGTGTTTTTAAAAGATTTTTTAAATTTATTTTTAGAGAGAAGGGAAGAAAAGGAGAGAGAGAGAGAAACATTGATTGGTTGCCTCTTGTATGTGCTCAGAGCGGGGACCGAACTCACAATCCAGGTTGGTACCCTGACTGGGAATTGAACCAACAACCTTTCACTTTGCAGGACACTCGAACTGTGCCACACAGGTCAGGGCTCTTCTTTTCCGAGTTTTCTTAAGATGAAAATAGGTCATTGATTAGAGACCCTATATAAGCATTTTAATGCTGTAAATTTTCCTCTAAGTGCTGCTTTATCTGCATCTCACAAATGTTCATATACTATTTTTTTTTCGCATCAGAGTATTTTCTAATTTCCTTTGAGATTTTCTCTTTGACCCATGGATTATTTAAAAGTATACTACTTAATTTCCAAGTGTTTGGAGATTTTCTTGTTATCTTTCAGCTATTGATTTCCAATGTAATACCATTATGGTCAAAGAACATACTTTGTATTACCTACATTTCTTTTAAATTGTTAAGGCTTATGACTCAGGATATAGTCTATCTTAATGAATCTTTCCTGAGTACTTAAAAAGACTGTGTATTCTCTTTTGGAGTAGGGTGTTCTATAAATGTCAATTAAATCTAGTTGACATGGTTAAGATTTTCCATAATATTATCTTCTATGTCCTTGTTGACTTTCTGTTCACTACTTCACTACAAGACAGTATTGAAGTCATCAACTACAATGGTGGATTGTGTATTTCTTCTTTAACTTCTGATAGATTTTGCTTCATGTATTTTGAAACACTATGGTTAGGCACATAAACAATTAGAATTTTTATGTCCTCTTAATGAACTAATTTCTTTATTATTATGACTTTCTTTATCCCTGGGTCATTTTCTTTATTCTGAAGTCTACCTTGTCTGATGTTAATACAGCTATTCCAGGTTTCAAAGTGTGTCTTCTTTCATTCTTTAACATTTAATCCTTAGATATGTGAAATGAGTTTCTCATATACAGCACATGTTGGTCCATGAGGTTTGTATGTGTATGTGTCCATTTTAAAATCTCTTTTCTCTGGTGCACTTATGTCATTTACATGTAATGTAACTATTGATATGTTCAAGTTTATGTCAACACTGGCTACTAGTGTTATGAAAGCTGTGGAAAGGGGCTGGAGTAGGTCTCACTATCCAGTATACAGACTGTCCATTTAGTGTTTTTTCCTTGACCTGGTATCCCTGAATCTGGGACCCCTCTGATTCAAACTCTCTACCAACTAATCCTTCTATTTCACAGAAGTGACTAGGAGTGAACTAGTTACTTGGCTATTTGTCCCAGGGACAATATTAGATTCTAATTTAGCTAATATTATTCTAGTTTATCCCAGGGATAAACTCTAAACCTAGAAGTCTAACTACAGCTGATGGTAACACTCCTAGAACCCAAAAGATCAAGAACAAGGAGCACCAAGGTCCAAGAATAGGACATCCCAGCCCTAGGAGAGAAAATCTGCCCTTCTTTTGCCTTTTTGTTTCATTTGGGTACCCCAAGTGATTGGATGACGCTTGCCCACTTTGGTGAGAGCAGATCTCTTCTTAGTCTACTTAATCAAATGCTAATCTTTTCCAGAAATGCCCTCACAGACAAATTCAGAAATAATGTTTTACCAGCTATCTGGGCATCCCTTATCCCAGACAAGTTGATACATAAAATGAACCATCACTGTCCTTAACCTCACAGGGATCTGATGCTATCTCCAAGTAGACAGTGTCAGAATTGAGTTAAATTTGTAGGACACTGTTAGTGTCCATTGAGAATTGCTTGGTGTGGGATAAACCCTCATACATGTGGTGTCAGAGCATTGAAAGCAGAGGAAAAAAATAAAAGTTTCCTTTACAGAGCCTTTTCGGAGTTCTGAAGTGTGAATTACTTTCATTCTAATTGGCATTCTCCTTTGCATTCAGCTTTCTTAGCTCCAACAGTTTCTTCATCCCCTTTTCTTCTTCCAATAAGAACATGCCAACCTCTCATTCTCTATTATTTCTTTCCCACTCTTAGTCCTTGTGGGTTTTTTTACATTTTCTCATTTCAGAGGAGTTTCACAGGGAAATAAGATAAAACATGTTTAATCTCTCTTCTTAAGTAAAGTCACTTTGTAGAATATTTATTTTCAAAATCGTGAATTCTTTTAAAATCAGTGATAGTTATAAAACACTTAAGTGATATTAACAAAATGTTCATAATATATTCCTTTGTTTCTTTTCAATATCTTTTCCCTGATAAAAAAAAGATGTTTGCTTATTATGATGTGGACAAAAAAGGGGCCACATACTAAACCTGACAAACTCAGGGCAGGCCTTTGTAGGCCCTACAAACTCAGAGACTGAAAAGTAACCCACCTAGGATGGTCTGAACATAAAAATTTCTAACTAAAAGCAGGTCATGAAGGGTAATCACGTCCTAGTCCTACAGCTTTCTTGACAAAGCTCAATCTTTACCTTAAGTGAGCCTGTTTTTTTTGCATCTAACAAACCTTTGAAACATCGGAGAAATCCCCTCTTTCAGACCCCGCAGGGAACACTCACCACACTGGAGCAGGAGACCCCAGAACCAACACCCTCACTGTTATCTTGCTCCCCAAATACCATTTCTGTGTGCTTTAAATATTAACTATCTTGTACCCACCAATGTAATAGAAACACGTGTCTCTTAATTTTACTTTATATCCAATCCCAGAGATTTTTCCCCCTTTCCTTTCTCCCACCTCCTTAATCTACCACCAGTGGAGTTCATGTAACCCTCCTAATGTCTTTTCTTGTGATTCTAATGTATAAAATTAGCTGCAAAACTGCCATTCTCCATAGCATTTTCGCAATCCACTGTGATTTTACTTCTGGGTAATTGTCATCAGTTTGGTTACACATTGGATGTTTCTTATGTTGACGATAATATTTTCCAAATGATACAGTAATATATAACAAAGGTGAAGTCTCTCATAGCCCTAACCCCTAGAGCAGGGGTTCTCAACCTATGGGTCGCGACCTCTTTGGGGGTCGAACGACCCTTTCACAGGGGTCGCCTAAGACCATTGGAAAACACATATATAATTACATATTGTTTTTGTGATTAATCACTATGCTTTAATTATGTTCAATTTGTAACAATGAAAATACATCCTGCATATCAGATATTTACATTACGATTTATAACAGTAGCAAAAGTACAGTTATGAAGTAGCAATGAAAATAATTTTATGGTTGGCGGTCACCACAACATGAGGAACTGTATTAAAGGGTTGTGGCATTACGAAGATTGGGAACCACTGCCCTAGAGAAAGTCACAGGTTGGTCTCTAATGAATATACTGTTTGATGATTCTATATTTGTAAGATATATGATAGGAAAAAACAAAAATAACCCTGAAACATTAACAGCAGTTAACTCTGGATAGTGGGATTAATAGAGTTCCCCCCTTATGTGTATCTATATTTTCTAACATGACTGAATAAAACATCCAATTACTTATAATATTATACTTTGTGTCTCTTAAAATGTGTAATTATATTCAAACTCTCCTTTATGCATTTTCTTTTTGAAAGAAAAGAATCTTTCATTTCACTTAAAATATCATTCCAAGAATAAAATAGTAAAAGGCTCTTTGATAGTTACAAATTGTTTTAAATTATAATAATTAGTAGTCAACGGGTCAATATACTCTACCATAGTTTCCACCATTCTGTAATTTGTGTTTAAGACAAACAGGAACTTAAGTCTTAAATTGTATAGATTAGCATACTCAATTTTTCCTTTGAAGGTAATTCACCGTGCCATCTGGAAATCTTTGATCTGGAGGCCTTACCCAGTTTGTAGGCCTCCAATAGGTTTTACTCTTCCAAAACTAATTCTTCTCCACTCTCTGGGACTCAAAATGTCAGCCATTGACAGTAAAGCTATAAATTAATCACCATACGGTTAGGTAACTAGCCAAAGAGAACATAATTAATTTTACAACACATTACCAATTGTTTTTAATATCCTGAAGTAACAAATCAGGGACCCGTTTTCTACAGGTAATTCACAAAAATTGCCTTAAAAGGCTTCATGTAAACATTTCCACCCGTATGTCCTATTGCTACCTCAAACTCAACGACCACTTATTTTAAATGAATCATTCAAAAATTGATTATCAACCTCCACTGCAAACACAATCTTAAGCTTAATCAGGTCTATTTTATAAGTGAACGTCCTGAGTAATGAGAGAGTGTGGGCCTGGTTATCTCCCAGGCCTCTTCGCCTCCTCAAATTTTATCTCAGCGGTTCCACTGTTCACAGCAGAGGTTGGGGGGCGGGGGGACAGTCATCCTCGCACAGCATTCCCAGCGCTTCGCTACGCGCAGCTGACCCGATCTTTCTGCCTGGGCCTCGCCTCTCCCTCAGTCCCACGCCCGCGGTGGGCCAGGCCTCGGAGGAAAGCCTCGCCTGACTCCTGAAGCCTGCTAGCTACTGCTGCGAGAAGAAGTAACAACCCGCACGCTTTTCCAGGACAAGCAAGAACCATTCCCTTCGCTCCGCCCAGTTCCAGACTGGAGCACATACAAGGATGTAAACCGAACTAGCCGCGGCGCAGATATCCCTCTGCGCAGGCGCATGGCTCCGCCACGCCCTCCCGTGGAGCGCCGGGACTGCAGAGCCGTGGACCAATCAGAGCGTGCCTCGCCTGTACGACCCCGCTCTGCCGGGCGTGCGTAAACTTGTTAGGGCGGGCTTCCGTTACAATTGTGGGCTTTAGCGCTTCTTTCTCACCGCGTTTCGGTCTTCCCAAAACGGAGTTTGAAAGGCCCTCAGCGTTGAGAGGAAGGACAATGCGGGGAGAAGTGAGGAAGGCTTTTTCATTTTAAAGGAAAAAAACCTTCACTCTCCCAACCTCCCCTCCTAGCTTCTGAGGATAGAAACGGCCTTATCAGATTAATAGATACTGTGTTAAAGGGAAGAGGTATTTTTTAAATGGTGTTTATTTTTCGTGAGGTAATGGGGTGTCTTACGTCACCCAGAATTTCCCGGGGCCCACGTGGCATGTTTCGTGTTCCGGGTGTTGATCCTGATCACCTTACCTCAGCCCTCACCAACAGTTTATGTGGATGACAGCTGTGTCTTGCTAATCTTGAGTATTGTTAATCTTTGTGATCTTTATCACCTTTCAAAAATCTTTTATCATTTTTGGGGGGGGTGATTTCAACAATAGAAATTTACTTTATCATCATTCTGTTGTCTAGAAACTCAAGATTAAGTTGTCAGCAAGCTTGGTTTTCTTGAAGACCTCTCTCCTTCGTCTTCAGATGTCTGTCATTCTTCTGTATCCTCTAAGCATGTCTCTGTCCTTGCCTCCTCCCTGGGCTCAAGCAGAGGGAAGGCAGAGAGGACTAGAGATGCGTGGTGAGAATTTGGTGCAGTGGCTTTGAGGGGAGAACTGGAGGAGCAGCCGCCCCAGTCCCAGTGCTGACGCATCCCCAGTACTGCAGGCAGACCATTCCCCTCCAAGTGGCCTCAACCTGAGGGCTCTTTTATCATTTTTATTGTCTTGTTTTAACTTGCATTTTGTTGACTAAGTATAAAACAAAATATTTCATATATTGGCTCATTTTTTTTGTAAATTGCCAGTTCATAATAACTCCTTATTTTTTAATTAAAATATTTTCATTTTAAATATTATGCTTTTTATATGTAACTAATATTAACCTTTGAAATACAACGAAATTTTTTTATTTTAAAATTCATCTAGTATGGCTCGTTTTTATTTACTGAAGGAAATTTTTCTTAACTTTTCCTTTTCACAGCTTACATTCAATAAGACTTATTGGAAGACAAAAAGGGAAGTCTAGCAAAAAGGAAGAGCATGTGACATGAGATGGACTAAAATAGTAAAGAAAATCTCTGAGTTATTTGTATATTACCAGTTCCCATGAAAAGACAAAAAAATGATATTTTATAGACCTGAAGAAAAGGTTACAATTCACTTGAGAAGAAAATAAATGGTCATAACTTTGAAAAAAAGTTATTTATTGAGTTTCCCAAAAAGTTTTTTTTTCCATGAGATTGCTATAGTAGCACTTAGTTGTCTTTAACGTCATTTGAAACAATATTGTTGGATTGCATTGTGACAGCTGTCATATCAGCATGCGTTTTTTAAAAACCTTTTCAAAATTGGATAATTTTTGTGTAGCCATTTTAATACTGAAGATGGAAGAAAATATGCTACATTTTCAGCGTATTATGCTTTATTATTTTAAGAAAGGTAAAAATGCAACTGAAACACACAAAAAAGAACTGTGCAGTGTATGGAGAAGGTGCTGTGACTGATCGAACACGTCTAAAGTGGTTTGCAAAGTTTCCTGCTGGGGATTTCTCGCTGGACAGTGCTCCATGGTCGGGTTGACCAGTTGAAGTTGATAGCAATCAGATTGAGACATTAATTGAGAACAATGAACGTTATACCACAGGGGAGATAGGTGACATACTCAAAATGTCCAAATCAATAAAGTTATTTGTGAAAATGAAAACCGTGTATTTTACGGATAAAACTAAATGGACTTCTTGGCCAACCCAATATAAAGAGGAGAGGGAAGCAGAGTGGAGAAGAATGGACTATACTGACATGATGTGTCGATTAAATAGACAATAAGAAGTATAAGAAAAAGTATGTGATATGGTTATATAAAATGTATACCATAAAATTATGTACAATTTTGTACTATGTAAAAACTATGTTTATATAGAATTAATCAGAATTCAAACTCATAAGTACAAATCAGTAGAAGTTTAACCCTGGTTGGTGTGTTTCAGTGGATTGAGCGCCAGTCTGCGAACCAAAGGGTTTGCCAGTTTGATACCCAGTCAGGGCACATGCCTGGGTTGTGGGCCAGGTCGCTGGTTGTGGGTACACGAGAGGCAACCACACATTGATGTTTCTCTCCCTTTCTTTCTCCCTCCCTTCCCCTCTCTCTAAAAATAAATAAATAAAATCTTTTTTAAAAGTCAGAAATTTAAACGGATAGGCTGTTATTGTGATTTTTTTCATTTTTAGGTAGGCATATCTGTAGTCTCTCTGTTTCCAGCTTTGACGTTATGCTTACCTTTGTGTATCTTCTAGCATTTTTAGGCATCTTTTAAAATATTTCAACATTTAATCAATTTGAAATTTATGAGGAAGAAGGGAAAAATCTAGCTTGATTATTTTAACATTTTATTTAAAAAAATTTTTTTTTCCTAAACAACTTGCTGGTTGCCCCACACCATTCATTGAATACTCAGTCATCCCTAAAAATTTAAAATGGTAACTTTATACAGTACTAAATTTCCATATGTACTTTTTTTCTGTTCCATTGATTTTTTTTGTTTTTGGACAGTAATATTGTTTTAATAAACTTTTTATTTAAGATTTCTAGTGCAGTAAATTCCTCCTTGATAGTCTTATTCAGAGTATTTCCTTAAGAATTATCTTTATTTTTAAAAATTATATTTTGATTATTCCATTACAGTTGTCCCAATTTTTTCACCCTTTCTACCCCTCCATCCAGCACCCCCCACTCCCTCAGGCAATCCCCCCACCATTGTTCATGTCCATGGGTCATGTGTATAAATTATTTGGCTACTCCATTTTCTATACTATATATCCCCATAGCTATTCTGATTTCAAGGCGAAGCCAAGCTGTGAATCTAGGCTGGCTGCTGCTAATTCTGGGCCTGGGGCCACTTAGCAAGAGGTATGAGGACTGGGGGCTCACTGAGGCCAGCTGTTGCTTGTTTGAGAGGACTTAGGAAGTTGTGAAGCATGAACCAAGATGAGCCATTTCATATGGAAAAGCTTGGGTGAGCACATAAATTGAGTGGGATGGAGTCTCAGGGGATTTCCAGGGCAGGACAAATAGTCTTAGCCAGGTTGATGGAGTCTCAGATATGACACCAGCCTACCAGCTCTGTGGCTCTGTGATGGGAGGGTTCAGAAAAGGGAAAATGGCCTCTGCCCACCTTTACCTGTGAGAGAAGGCTATCGCCCAGCTCTCACCTTTTTGCCAGATACTTAAGTTCTTCCCTGTATGCCACTGGCACCTTTCAAACTGCTACTTCAGTGCTGGAGCTCAGAGGGAGTGAGTCTGAGTAGGTGAGTCTGTGTTGGGTTTCTTTAAGAGAAACTGCTTGGAACTCCAGAAGTTTCTTCCACTGACTCAGTCCCTACTGGTTTTTGCAGCCAGAAATTATGAGGACTTCCCTTCCTGGCACTGGAACCCTGGGCTGGGGGGCTTCATGTGGGGCTGGGACTCCTTGCTCGTGAGATAGTCCTCCTGAATTTTTATCCACCACACGTGGGTGTGGGACCAACCCAATCCTGTCTTTGCCCCTCCTACCAGTCTGGATAAATGCGGTTTCTTTAATTTTGTAGTTTTCAGACTTCCATTCAACTTGATTTCTGACAGTTCTGAGTGATGATTTTTCTATAATTTAGTTATAATTTTGATGTGGTTGTGCCAGGAGGTGAGCCATGTTTACCTATGCCACCATCTTGACTGCAAGTCAATTAAGAATTATCTTTTAAAAAATGTATTTGTTGTATATAAAAGAAAGTTGTGTAATATGTGTAAATTAAAAGACATGATATGAAACAAACTGCCAACCTAAGATCTAGGACATTGCCAAAAACTTCCATCAAACTACGTGTTCTTCCCCTTCTACTCCTGCCATCTTCTCCATAGCTATATTGTTTCTTCCATAGTAACTTTAAACTCATTTTGTCAAATTACAAAAGAGTTGTGATTTTAGTTGGAATTGCATAAATTTTATAGATCAATTTAGGGGAAATGGGCAGCTTTATAAAAATAATAAATACGTACTTTTTATTTGTGTTAACATATTTAATCCATACAACAATTCTATTATTGTCACCATTTTACAAATGAGGATTCTGAAGCATAAACAGGTTGGATACCTTGTTGAAGGTCAAACAACTAATAGGTGGCAAAGTCAAAAGTCAAACTCAGGCAGTTTGGCCCCAGAGCCCCTGCTTTTAACCTCTATGTTATATTACCTTTTCACAATATGGAATCTGTATCCTTATCCTTTGTTAATGAGCAAATACCCACTTGATTCTCCCCTCCCCTGCCATAGCTAATTTGCCCTGGCTGGTTTAGCTCAGTGGATTGAGCGTCGGCCTGCGAGCTAAGTGTCGCTGGTTGGATCTTCCAGTCAGGGTACATCAGAGAAGGAAAACTCTGACTCCAAAAAACCTCCGCTGCCTTGCGGCATACCTCTTCAGGGGAAAGGCTAAGGGAGTAAACCCCGACAGAAAATCCGGAGCCGGAGTCCCTAAGGCGGTTTGACGTTGTAGTCAACACCGGCAACTCCTCCGGCGCACCTGAAGCCAAGCTGTATCGACTCCGTCTTTCCCTTGGACCCTTCAGCTGCGAAGAGAGGGGGGGTCTGCTGCATGGGCAACAGCAGACCCTCCATATTACCCTGCCCAGGCTCTGTAGCTTCAGCGTCATCACAAGATGTCGATTCAACACGGGAGGAGACAGATACCATGTCACTCCCGAGTCGGACTGCACAGCCTGCACAGCCATTCTCGGCGGTGCAGATAGACTCTTAAGAAGCTACACCATCGTCTCTCGAGACGGACGGCTGCCGACGACGACGACGAGGTGGAAAACTGATTTAGGCTCACCTAATCACATTTTCTCTCCTAGAAATTTGCGAATAGCTTTACCTGGTCTCTTGACCTAGAAAGTGATGACACAGAGAAGGTAAAGCAGGGAGACATTTGACCCATGGAGAAACCAGGCCTGCAGAGAGAGCCAGAGGCACAGAGAGAAGCAAAGCTAAGAAGCCCTGTGGCCCCAGAGGAAGGTGGTGGCATAGCTAGCTGCCTGGGCTTCTAAAGTTTTCCAGGTCCTGCTTTGCCCTCGCTAAGGCCCTACTGCCCTTTCTGCTCTTAGGGAAACCTTTCATATAAACTCTTTTAGTTTAAGCTCACCTGAATGACTTGTCTTCCTTTTGAAATCAAATATGTTATCTAAAAACACATGGCCCCTTATTTTCCCAAGTTTTCTTTTAATGTTTCCTGGTAGCATTTTCTTCACATAGATCCTGTACATTTTTTGTTGAATTCATTCCTAAGTATATTTTAGGTTTTCTTTTTGCTCTATACAATGGTAGCATCTGCTTATTGTTGCCCCCTTTACATCTTAATCTACAACAACTCTACTTGCATCAGTTGAGACTGCTGAATGTCAGTGGCTTGTAAATGTGACATTAGTCTTTCAAATGTGTTTCAAAATAATATGTTTTCCACTAGACATATATTTTAGTTCTAAACTGTACTTGTTCTGGTGATGATTCATGTGAGGATGACAATGATTCATCTGATGAAAATGAGCCACAAGCATCCCAAAGAAGTACAGAATTTTCTATAACCTGATTTAAAAAGAAAACCTCATCTATAAATAGAAACATTGAGTTTTTAACAATATTTGGCTAGTATTTTATTTTTTATTTATTTCTTTTTAATCTTCACCTAGGGATATGATTTTAGAAAGAGAGGAAGGGAGAGAGAGAGAGAAACATGAACGTGAGAGAGAAACATTGGTTGTCTCACGTAAGTGCACTGATCGAGGATAGAACCCGCAAACTTCAGGTGTACAGGGCAATGCTCCAACCAACTGAGCCACCCAAACAAGGCAATATTTCACTAATATTAAAACATAAAATGAGGAAAGCTATTTTCCGTAAGAGCAGTTTTTCAGATACAGAATGAGAGGGCATTATTTGGATAAACATTCAATGCAGTAAACAAAAAATAAATAGAGATTAAGAGAAATTGATATCTCAATATAGGCACATAACCATTATCAAAACTCTTTGAGCTAGATGTTTCAGAATTCAGAGTTGGGATTTTTAAATAGGAATATATACATATACCATATTTTCTGTAATACCTAACCAGGGTCTAGAGCAATATCTTGTAATAGTAATATTAATGCAACAAAAATGCATTAGTATTAACCTTCACTAGGATAAATAAAGATTATATAACATATGTAATAACTACATACCTGTTCAGGTCATATTTTGCTGCCTAATGAGTTTGCCTTAAACTTATGAAAAATTTATGTTTCTAGAGCTATTTTGGATTTTGTAATTTTAGATAATGGTTTATAGACCCATGAAAGCAAATATGTTCAGATTTCAATATCTGGCCAGCTCTGGGAGTCAATTTAAGAGTTACTTGAAGGCCTTGTTATATGAGATAGTTTTGTGGTTTAGAGTGTTTAGTCTGAAGGGAAAAGAGTATGCTTTTAGAAAAACAAAGTACAGACTTTGAAGTAATTATTGAAAAAGTATTGGGTAAAGTATCTTAGCTTGCATTCTTGACCTTTGTTGTTAGTCATTATTTCAACGTGTGGTGTTTTGGTTGAAAAGAATTGCAATAAACACACTTCCTAGAAAATGCTAACAGACTGACAGCAACCAGAGGGGATGGGGGAGGGGGAGAAGGGGCGAAAGAAGTGGAGGGGTCTAGTCAAGGAACTAGTATAAATGACCCATGGACATGGACAATAGGGTGGGGATTGACTGTGGGAGTGGGGGGATGGGGCAGTGGAGAGCAATGGGGGAAAATTGGTACAACGGTAATAGGACAACAATAGAAAAAAAAATTAAAGAAACTAAAAATAATTTGTCATATTTTTCCTTCAACCTATCAATAAAGGAATCCTTGATGTTTTCACCTTTTATTTCTAGCACATAGGAGCACTCCCTTCTAAATATCCTATGACTGTAATGATATTGTTGCAGTTGAGTCTTCTAAAGTATTAAAATTAAGGAACCTATTCAGTCATCTTGTACATTGAGTGCTTAGTCTGTCAGACTGTGCTAAGTGCTGAGGATAATAGTCCGGTAGGAGAAATGCACACATAAAAGACATTACATTATCTTGTGATAAGTTATGTGATAGGGTAAATACATGGTGTCATGGAACACCATGTTCTGGGGTGAGGGAAGGACTGAAGGTCAAGAAATTAGGTGAAGTGGGGAGGAAAATTAAAAAATGCTCTAAAAGTGATTTTCAAAGCATGGTTCATGAACCAGAAACATCAACATGACCTGAAAACTTGTCAGGAATGAAGATTCTCAGGCCCTGTCCCAGACCTACTGAATCAAAACTCTGGGCAGGACCCTACCAATCTGTATTTTAATAAGCTTAACCATCCAGGTGATTCCAATGCATACTAAAATAAAGATTGAGAATCACTTTCTAAATAACAAATGTGAAAAAAATCAGAGCATGTAGGCAATCACACCATAAGTGGGAAGACCTTTAGTATATCTGAATGGTACTATTCACTATCCACTATGTCTGGGTGGGAGTGAGGGGGCAGGAGTAATGGATATGTTCAATATAGCTGGTATCTTAATTGTGGTGTTGGTTCCACAGATGTACGCATATGTCAACTTAACAAATTGTGTGCTTTAAATATGTGCAGTTTATTGTAAGTCTTTTATACCTAAATAAACCTGTTAAAAATGTTTATGGAGTGACCACAGGGTTGCTACCTTTTGGCTAACCAAGTCATAAAGAAGAAATAGTGCCCTGGCTGGGTAACTCACTTGGTTAGAGCATCATCCCTCTACACAAAGGTTGTGGGTTTGATCTCCTGTTAGGGCACACTGAAAGGAACTGCAGTCCAAAAACTTGCAGGAGTGGAGGGCTATAGAGATAGGAGTTCAGTGACATACAAACTCTAGAATCAATGATAAAACAAGTGAGAAGAACAAGCCCTGGACATTCATCAAAGTGATTAATTGAAGGACTATATGAGAAGTAACTAGGCTGGTGACCACCAACCTGTCTCCCACTCTTCTACTAGAGAGCAAGCAGCAGAAATGATTGTTCATAAGCTAATGAGAACTGAAGCCAGAGAGAGAGGGCCATGCTGCCTCTGCTAGCTCCTGGCTACCAGAAGGGACAGGAGACCCCACCTCAGAAAAGAAGTCATTAACACACTCTTCCCAGTAGCTATTTAATAGCACTGTGTGCACACCCTGGGCCCCGACTTCTGAAGGGCCCCACAAAACCCCAACTTTACACTTTTTTCTAATGACACCAAGTTTGGTTTCATATGTGCAATTTTAATTATTGATTGTGATGAGATAGTTAACAAGTTTGCAAAACAAAAAGCAAGAAAAAAATTTATTTATTTTCACATTTGTAATTTTAATTTCAAGTAAAATTCTATGATTTTTTTGTTCAAATTTCTGATTGTTACTCCTATTATACGTATACTCTCATTAATTACAATTATACTTTTACATATGTTCAATTATTTTTAAAAATTATTTATTTATTTGTTTATTTATTTATTTATTTTTAGAGAGAGGGGAAAGAAGAAAGAGAGGGAGAGAAACATCATTGTGTGGTTGCCTCTCACTCGCGCCCCTAACTGGGGCCCTGATGTGCAACCTAGTCATGTGCCCTGACTGGGAATCGAACCATTGATACTTGGCTCGCAAGCCGACGCTCAATCCACTGAGCCACAGCAGCCAGGTACATATGTTCAACTATTAGTTCAAAACTTTATGATTATTATTATGCTATCATTAATTATATTATACATATATTATATTCAAATTTTATTGGAAATAAAATATTAATAGTACATCTTTTTTATTTATTTAAAAATATAGTTAACACATATTTTTATTTTCCCTGTCTCTCTCTCTCTCTTTTGATTATGCTGTTACAGTTGTCCCAATTTCTTTTCCCTTTGTTCCCTTCCTCCCAGTGATTCCCCCTCCCTCCCATTGTCCCCCCTCCCCTTAGTCCATGCCCGCTGATTGTGCATATAGTTCTTCTCAACATCTTTCTATCTACTCCACTTCCTCCTACTATGTTTAATTCCTGTAACATCTCCCTCCCTTTCTGCGCTCCCCTTTCCCTGCTGACCTCCTCCAGAATGTTCCCCATACCTATAATTCTTTTCGCACTCCTGTTGCCTACATAGTTTGCCTTTGCTTTGATTCCCTAGCATCTGTTGTTGGTTGTTGTGATACAGTTTTCATTTTAATGTTCATAGATTTGATCCTCTTTCTTCTAAACAAGTTCCTTTAACATTTCATATAACAGTGGTTTGGGTCTAATGAACTCCTTCAGTTTTACTTTGTCCTGGAAGCAGGACAGCTTCGCTGGATTGAATAATCATGGTTGTAGCTTTTTGCTTTTCATTACTTTGAATATTTCTTGCCAGTCCTTTCTTGCCTGCAGAGTTTCTTTTGAGAAATCAGCTGATAGTCTTATGGGAACCCCTTTGTATGTGATTCTCTTCTTCTCTCTTGCTGCTTTTAAGATTCTCTCTTTATCCTGAATTTTTGACATTTTGATTATAATGTGTCTTGGTGTGGTTCTCCCTGGGTCCAGTTTTTCTGGAACTCTCTGTGCTTCCTGGACCTGTAAGTCTATTTCCTTCCCCAAGTTAGGGAAGTTCTGCTTCATTATTTTTTCACATAATTTTTCAATTTCTAGTTCTTCTTCTTCACCTTCTGGCAACCCTATGATTCAGATGTTGGCCCGCTTATAGCTGTCCCATAGGTTTC
This sequence comes from Furipterus horrens, assembly GCF_987537825.1. Lineage (NCBI taxonomy): Eukaryota > Metazoa > Chordata > Mammalia > Chiroptera > Furipteridae > Furipterus > Furipterus horrens. The sequence goes on along the minus strand of NW_028327176.1, from coordinate 42,734,295 downwards.
TGAGCCTCTCCTCATTTTCTTCACTTTTCGTTTCTTTCTGCACTGGTTGACTGTTCCTTCCCTATGTTCCGATTTGTTGATTTGATCCCTGGTTTTCTTTCCCTCACCACTAGTTTTGTATGTGTGTTTGTTCATTTCAGCAGGACTAGTCTTCATTCCTTCCCTGTCTTGTTTAAAATCTGCTGTTAGGTCTGTAAGCATTTTTATAACCAAAGCTCTGAAATGTACCTCAGATAGATTTCCTATGTGCTGGTCCATTAGATCATATATTTGCTCTCTGGTCAGCTGTGTCACTGGGATCTCTATCATGATCTGTGCCATCCTGACAGTTTTATGTTTACCTTTGCTTCCTGGGTGGGGCTGTCACACCTCCTACGCTATAGAGGGCAGAGCCCTGTACACTGGTCACAACCAGGTGACCCTTCTCACCATGCTGTGTCGTTTTGTGTGGGGGTGGGGGTCCAAGATGGATTCCTGCCGTTCACTCTCTGCTGAGAGACAGGGAGCCTCCTCCTCCGTCCCCACCTCCTCCGGCCCTCACAGTCCAAGGCAATGGAGGTCTGCCTTCCCTAGCGTTGGAATCGTAAGCTGATGGGTCTGTTCTGCAGCCGGGGGTGCTCCCCAAGCACTTCTCGCCTCCCCTTAAATATGGGTTTCTGTGCTTATCTCCATCTCTCCACCGTCACTGCAGCTGCTGCCGCCAGCACAGCTTGACCTCTCCATGCTAGCTTTGCTCCTTCTACCCGTCCAGATGATCACCACTTGTTTATAACTTCATACATTGGACTTTCATGCAGCTTTATTTTCTGGAACTTCTGGTTATTTATGGTTTTGCGGTACTTGTATTCCTTTTTAGTTGTGGAGGGAAATGGAACATATCAGTCTAGCCCTCCATCTTGGTCAGAAGTCTGTCTCTCTCTTTTTTTAAGGGGCCCAATATTTTCTTCTATGCCTGGGGCCTCAATCAACTTTAATCTGCCTCTGGTGGCATATCTCTTTCCTCTCATTATGAAAGACAAACTATCATCACATATACTGAATTAATTTAGCAGGAATCTATGGATTAAGAGATGCAATGATAAACAATAGAAGAATCATTAAAATTTTGTGGTAAACCAACCCCATGTAAGAAAAGTCCTGGAGAAGCAGAAGAACTAAACACTCAAGGAAAGAATTAATATAACAAACAAAGACTCTGAGTGCATAAGCAAAATTAACATTTTCAGTGTGAAGTCAAAGGATTCCAGAGCCACATTAAAGAGTTAACTTGGAAACTAAAATTTTGATTTTTTGAAAAAATCAATAGATGATCTATTAGTAGAAGAGAGAGGTAGCTGAAAGATAAATTAGTGAGTGGACTATAGAAGCTGAGAAATTCTTCTTTAATGCAGTTCAGAAGACAAAGTAAATAAATACAGAAGTTTCAATATCCATGTGATAGGAGCATTAGAAAGGAAGGAGAGAAGGCAGAGGAGGAAATAATGATAAAAGATTTCTCAGAGTTTAAGAAATATACAAGTCTTCAAATCAAAAATGTTAACCACGATGAATGAAACAGACCAACACCTAGGCATGTCCTGGTGAATTTAGAACACCAGGGATAAAGATAAAATCCTAAAATCTTCCAAAGGGATAAACAGGCTAAACTTAAAGGAATGAGAATCAGTGTGGCCTCAGTTTTCTCATTGATAACACAGCTGGAAGACAACAGAACAATATCTTCAAAGATCTGAGGAAAAATGATACTGAGAAAAACTAGCTTTCAAGTGAGAATACAAATTACAGTTACTTTTGCATATCCAAAAATTCAAAAAGAGTTCCCCTTTTAGATCTTTATTGAGATAATGATTTGGCGATGTTCTAGCAAAGTGAGCAATGAATCCAAGAGAAAGGAAGACGTAGGATTTAAGAATTAATGTGAGGGAGAAACTGAGTAGGCTTGAGGTACAGTTTATTTTAGGTTACTACTAATTACCATGTATCCAGGATCTCCAAAGCCACATAAATAGACTCATTCCAATCATAACTGGTACTGGGGGTTTTCCTCACCAACAAGCTTCTCTACAATGAAGATAATCAGATATCTTGTTGGATACAAAGCACTTTTTCAACTCAGAACTAAACTCTGCAATATGGCTTTTCTATATTGCTTCTTACAGGATTAGAGTTAAGGAGGTCATGTGTGCTATGAAAATAATTACATGATATTTTATTCATCACTGCATTTTGCCAATTGCAGAAGTTTGAATTAAAAGGTGTTTTCTTTTTCCTCATAGAGGCATATAAAGTTAAGAACTGGTATAGCAAAGTGTTCTGTGAAGCCAGACAATCTGGGTTTGAATTACAACTCTGTGATTTGATCTTAAGTAAGATATTAAACCTCTCTACCCCTTAGTTTATTCACATAAAAGGATAACAAGACTACCTCTCAGATTTGTTTAAGAAGTTAACATATATAAAATAGTATTGTGTGCCGAGAGTTTCAACTCTGGTTGTACCTTAGAAGCATTTAGGGGGCTTTTAAAAACAATAGGTGCTGACTGGTGTAGCTCAGTGGGTTGGGCATTGTGCTGCAAACCAAGAGGCCACCAGTTCCTGGTCAGGGCACACATGCCTGAGTTGCAGGCCAGGTCCCTAGTTGGGGGCATTGGAAAGGCAACCAAATGTTCCTCTCTCACATCAATGTCATCTCCCCTTCATTCTCTCTCCCTTCCCCTCTCTCTAAAAATAAATAAATAAAATCTTTTAAAAAATAACAAAAACGATAGGTACTCAAGCCCCATCCCTAGAGATGTGGTTTCAGTTGGTTCCAGGTTGGTATAGTTTAAAAGCTTTCCAGGTGATTCTAATGTATTGAAGAGGCTGAGCAAATATTTACAAGCATATGTGTGGCTAGCACGAAGTAAGTACCCAATAAATGGTAACTTCAAATAACTGGGGCGGGGGGTGGCAGAGTAATACAAATATTCTAGACAGAGGTAGATTTAACTTGATGCAAATGAGGCTTGAGTTCTAAGGCCCTGTGAGGTCTCCTTGTCATGAGGGAGGATATCAGTAGCCCCTGCCCAGTACTGGAGTGGTGGCCCACCTGGAGTTACCTCCCTAGGCCATCTAATTCTCTTTAACTTCCTTATTTTCTTTCTTTTAACTGCAAAGGAAACGTCAGATAATGGAAAAGATCAGCCAGATTTCAGACAGGATAAAATTATTTCCATGGGAAGATCTCAGTATATGCTATCAATAGGTAATTCTTGCTATTCTATTTTACTATTTTTGAAAACAACCTCAGAGATTATATGATGTGCTTCAAGTCACAGGTCAGCAGATAGTCACAGCAGCAGTAATAGAATCCAGGAGTCTTGCCTTACACCCTGCTGCCTCAGCACACTGATAACATCTCCTGAGTGATTAGACAGGTCTGTGCTGGGTGACTATGCATAAACTCCAGAGGATGGTGCTGGTGACCTCTCAAAACTTGTGTAATTTATATGTCCTTAGGCCTTACTATCTTGTGACCTCAGAACAAGGCCACCTGCTTAATATCCAAACCACAGCCCTGAGCCCATGGAGGTGCTCCTCCCCACCTCACCCAAATGCAAGGAGTGCTCAGGAGTTCCTTGTCGTTTACATCAGTCTCTGGCTTGTGTAGGCCCCCTCCAGGTCCCTGGGAGAAGCCCTAGCAGTGTATTCAAATGTGTGTCTGTTTTTGTAAAAATTGTAAAAGTTTTCATTGCAATCAATTAAAACCTCTATTTCTACTACTATTCCCACTCATTTATACTCTCCCTGCCTATGGTGGTATTGGAGTGGTTGTGGGCCTTTTTATAGGATCTGATTAAGGGGAAGATGAATACTATATATGTTGTACCTCAAACAAAAAAATTTTAAATTGTTAAAAATATGCTATTTTAGCAGCTTTAATGTCAGGTATTTTTGGCACATGTTATTGACAATACTGTAAAAGGTACATATTTACGGTATACAATCTGATAAGTTTTGACTTATCTGTAGCTTGAGAAACCATCACCAAATTAAGATAATGAATAAACCCATTACCTTCAAAGTCTTCCTCATGCCTCTTTGTAATTCCTCCTTCCTGCCCTTACCCCCAGCCCCAGGCAACCACTGATCTGCTTTCTATCAGCATAAGTTAGTTTGCATTTTCTATAAATGGAATCATACTTCTTTTTATCTGACTTTTTTCACTGATAATAGTTATTTTAAGATTGATCCATGTTGTATGTATCAATACTTTGTTCTTTTCTTTGCTAAATAGTGTGTTATTTTATGGATGTGCTGCAATTGCCTATCTATTCAACTTTCCAGAAGTGTTTGGTTTTCTTCCAGTTTGGGGCTATTACAAACAAAGCTTCTATGAACACTTGTGTATAAGTTTTTGTATGGACATTTGCTTTTCTTTCTCTTGGGTAAATATACCTAGAAGTAGAATGGCTGGGTCAGATATATCATTTTATATTCCCAGTAGCAATGTATGAAAGTTCCAGTTGACCCTATCTTTGCTAATACTTAGTATGGTGAGTCTTTTATTTTAGATATTCTAATAAGGGTGGCAGAATCTCACTGTGATTTTAATTTACATTTCCTTAGTGGCTAATGATGAAGCAGGCTTATTTTCCATCTCTTTATTTTCTCTATGAAATGTCTTTCTAATGGGGGACTCAAATGTTGGAAAATTTTAGTTTCAGGTGACAGCTAATAATCTTAGTAATCAATGTATGTAAAAAGTTATTGTTTCAGCCCTGACTGGTGTGGCTCAGTGGATTGAGCATTGGCCTGCGAACCAAAAGGTTGCCAGTTCGATTACCAGTCAGGGCACATGCGTGGGCTGTGGGCCAGGACCCCAGTTGGGGACATGTGAGAGGCAACCAATCGCTGTTTCTCTCACACATCATTTTTCTCTCCTTCTCTTTCTTCCTCGTTTCCTCCTCTCTCTACGAATAAATAAATAAAATCTTAACAATAACTGGGGGGGGGGAGCTATTGTTTCAGGAACCGGAGGTATGACCCACCTTGATTCCAGGAGATCAAAAGCATTTCCACCTTTGTGCCTCCAGAGGACCACAAGCAATCAAGATGGTATCTGAGCCATTGTACTCCAGGGTGAGGCAACCAGTGCCCAGGGCACAAGGACCACCGGCCAGGAATGCTGAAGATTTTATCCAATTAACATTTTCCCTGAATTCCAACCCCCTTACCCACACTTTTCTTGCCTTATTAAAAGGGTCCATTTATAATGGAACTTAAGACAGTCTGTTAGGGTACAAACCCGCTGTCTTCTCAGATCACCGACTATCTGAGTAAAGCGCCCATAGATTCAATCCTGGTCTCTGTTTATTGGGTCTGGTAGATGACAGGCAGCACAAACACCGGCTTTTCTGATTTCATTTCCAGATCTTTTGCCCATTAAAGAATATTTTGTGTTGTTTGTTTTCTTAGTATTGAGTTTTGAGAGCTCTTTCTATATTCTGAATATTCCCAGATGTGGTCTGGCTCCATATGGCCAGGATAAAGCAATCACCATGGATGACAGAGTATTTCCAGAGCTGATTACTGAGTCTTGAAGTATCAGACATCCCCCCAACCCTCCACAATGTAGTCCTTACAGCAAAAGCACTCTATCAGAAAAGGACTTCCTGGGTTGCTCCTTCACTCTCACACTACTACCACACTTCATTACACTTCTGACACCACGTGTTTGTGTGTGTGTTCCACACATCAAGCGATTCTCTGACACTAGCTGGGTGTCCCACAATTTAACTCACTTCTGAGATAACATCAGATCCCACAGGTTAATAGTTCATTCTCACATGACTGTCCCTTTACCACTTGCAAGTTTCACCTGTACTTCTGACCACTTGGCTATAAATCAAGGCTCCCATTGAAATCAGAAAAGCTTGCAGTCCTCCTGAGGCACAAAGGTGGAACTACTTATGGTTTCTCGGAATCGAGGTGGGTCATACCTCCAGTTCCTGAAATAATAGTTTTGACATACATTGATTACTAAGCTTATCAGCTGTTACCTGAAACTAAAATTTTCCAACATTTGAGCCGCCATCACCATGACCTCCTCCTTGAGTTTGATAATTTTCTAGAATGGCTCACAGAACTCAGGGAAACACTTAACTTATATTTATCAGCTTATTATAAAATAATATGATAAAGGATATAGATAAACATCCAGATGGAAGAGATACATAAGGAAAGGTAGAGGGGGGAAGGGGCGCAGAACCTCCATGCCCTTGCCAGGCACATCACCCTCCTGGGACCTCCAACCTTTATGTGCTCAGCCTGGCAGATTTCTGAAGCCTATACTCTGGGGATTTTTTTGGAGGCTTCATCACATAGGCATGATTGATCATTAACTCAGTTTCCAGCCTCTCTCCCCTTCCTGGAGGATGGAAATGAAATTGAAATTTCCAAGCTTAGCTTAGTCTTTCTAGTGATCAGCCTTCATTCAGGAGCCCACCAACCACTGCCTTAGAAAAAAAAAAGACTCCTACCACTTAGATAATTACAAGGGTTTTAGGAGTGCTATGCCAGCAACCAGAGACAGAGACCAATATACATATATACTTTTTATTATTTCATACACTGTAAGTCTTTTTCACAGCTTCTCTTCTAGCATGGAGAGAAGTTCAGACCTACACATTATCCTACGTACTGTTTAGTCTTGCAATCTCTCATGAGCCGATGTTTTAACAAAACTACACATGTGGCTTCCATGAGCCATCACTTTCAAGGACACTCCAGCCTGTATTCACAATTAGAAAAACAAGAAACTGCTCTCTTACTTGGAAAGCACATAGCCCTGCTAATTATACTCTGTTTGTATCCCTGAACGAAAGGCTTAACATTTTAAGCTTTAAAATTATTACAACTGACTGCAGCTGTCTTCACAGTTGTCTCCAAGCACAATTGATGGATACCTGTTTGTTGTTTGCATTTTGCAGGTTTCATTTGGCAACTTTTCTCCAAAGCAGAGATTTCCGTCTATGCTGTCAGAGACAGAATACTTATAGTAAATACACTTCTTTAGCTTCTTAAAATGTTACAGAGTGGGGGTCTCCAAAAATCCCCAGAGCCTGCAGGTTGGGGGATAGGGGAAAGGGAACAGCTTTTAAGATGCCTTTGCATGACTATGGCTAGTACCTAGTGTCTTAGTTATGAAATGGATTTAGTTCTTCCAAGGCCCCAAGGAGATGGGAGGGGTTTTGACCATGGAATGGTGCAGAAAGAGCATACAGAGCCTGTGCAAGGTTCTGTGAATGGTCAGAACCGGTTACCACTCCCACTGTGTCACAAGCCATTATCAGGAATTTAACAATAAGATGGCAACCATTTTAGAGGGGAAGAGAGGAGAACCATGCGGTTTGCAAGGAGGGCAGAGGAGAACTCCATGCGGCTTGGAAAGGAAAAGGAAGAACTCCATGCTGCTTTGAAAGGGAGAATACCATGTGGCTTTGAAAGGGCAAAGCCCATGCTTTCCTGGACTGTTATACAGAGGCTGATGACATCGTACCCCAGATCCTGAAGGAAACAGCTGACAGATAAGGGATGGGGAACTTCTGGGAATGTTTTTGGCTTCTAGCCTTTTGGGGAGCAAGGGAAGTGCTGGGTCCTGTGGGAGAACAGGTCTCTGAGCTGAAGTGCTCACTGCCCTCCCCAGGTTGGAATACCGTAAATAAAAACCTGTTTTCCTCAACACTAGTTGTTGGTTTTTTGTACCATGACACCATGTGAAAGAACCCCCTTTCTCTCTGTAACAGTTTTGGCGAGCCCAGATGGGACTAATGGAATCTATAGCCAGGTTTGCTCTGTAATATTACTGTTCTACTAAAATTAGAAAATTCTTTAGGTCATTTTATATCAGATTTTATTGCAGGATCTTGAAAAAGTTTGAAAACTAAAACCAAGTTAGCCAAAGGAATTTAAAATATCAGAGGGTACCAACTATACTTAAATTTTGAAAGATTTTAAATCACAGTTGTTTGGAAAACATTTATTATAAGATCAAAAAGCATTATATACTTCAACATCCTCTGCCTACCTTATTATATTCAATATAGCACTGTCACCATCACCATCACACAAGTATTGCTCTTATTTATTAGCGTTAACCACTACCAGACACCAAACTACACACTTTATACATTATCTCTTTCAGTATCTCAGAACATGCCTATGTGTTTGATATTATCATCATCTTTTCACAGGTTAAAAAACAGGGACAAAGAGAAATTAATTTGTTCACATCACAAGCTAGTAAATGGTGAATTTAAAAATCAAACACAAATACATTTAACGTCAGAGTGTCTTATAACTGGCTCACCATATTCATTCTTTCACTAATTGACATTTGTATAAGCAAATTTACTATGAACTAGTGAAGCTTAAGTTTCAGGCCTCTTCATTTATATAAGCCCCTTCCAGAGCCTTGGGAATGGGGGTACCTAAGGATGTGTTCACGTGGCAATACTCATATATCTTTGTAAAATTAGCAATCATTTAAGACTGCTGTCTCTTCAGTCCAGCTTGTCCTCCATCATACTTACTATTACATCATGGGGCATATGGGTGGGTGTGGACATTTTGGGGATTATGCTATATTGGGGGGTTGGGAACTTAATATGGGTTTTGCGTGATATTTTATGTAGTTCACAATCATTTCTTGTGTACAGTTAAGTGATTGCTATGTTGGTGTATGAATGGATTTTAGTAATACTCTGACCACTGGTTGTGTCAACTCACCTGATATTGTGACAGTTAAACTAAACTAAAAGAATTAAACAGTGGTGGGAGAAAAAATGAAAATGGAGGGAATTAGGAGAAAAAATTAATTTTTTGACACTTTAAATTAAAGTTGTATAAGGATTCATAAATTTTAAAATTAAGCTCCTTACTATTAGAGTTAACTAATTAAACCATTAATAAAATTAGGTACAGGATAATCTTTAATACGTATTAGAGAGATTTGTATTAAGTGGTTTATATAAATGAGCATCACTTTCTAGGTAATGTGATTATTTGAAGCAGCGCATTCCCCTATGGTGCCTGATGAAGCATAAATTTAATGAGAAAGAATCCAGGCATATGATCACATATGATGCATGATAAATTTATAACACTGGCCCTCCCAACTTGAATTGTCAGATGTGTAGTGAGGGACCCACCTGATACATACTTAATGAAGTATTTGTCAAATGAATGAGTGAATAAATGAGAGAAGGAATTATTAGATTTATAGGGTTTCCATATCATCAGATTAACATTTCATTTTCTAGATCAGCAGTTCTCAACCTGTGGGTCACGACCCCTTTGGGGGTCAAATGACCCTTTCACAGGGGTCGCCTAAGACCTTCGGAAAACACATATATAACTACATATTGTTTTTGTGATTCATCACTATGCTTTAATTATGTTCAATTTGTAAGTAAAAATACATTCTGCATATCAGATATTTACATTACGATTCATAACAGTAGCAAAATTACAGTTATGGAGTAGCAACAAAAATAATTTTATGGTTGGGGGTCACCACAACATGAGGAACTGTATTAAAGGGTCGCTGCATTAGGAAGGTTGAGAACCACTGCTTTAGATCAATACCCCTTGGTTCAGAGGGGCTGAGTGATTTACCTCCTAACACTTGGTGGCAGTGTAAGTCAAGGACTCAGGTTGCCTGACTTTTAATCCTGTGTTCTTTAATAAAATTTCACATTGTGGATATTTTCTAGAAGACTTTAAATAACTCTCCAGCATTTTCAACAACTAAAAGCACCTTTTTTATATTCTAGGAACTGTTGTTCTTCCGCGGTAATGGATTCCTCCTTTGAAAATCCAGGAAATACGGCAGGAACTATTTTAAATATACCTTTCTGTTACCTGACCAGGTTCTAATGAACAAGCTGCCAAAAAAGTACTGGGGACTCTAGAACAAGGGCTTTCACACTGAGGGTCTTGACCTATTAGTTGTTAGTGAAATCAGTTTAGTGGCTGAATTTTTAAAAAATAGAATAAAAATATATATCAGGTTGTGTTGCCATGTGGTAAAGGACTGAGTTCTGTTTAGGGAAAGCATTGTGTGTACCTTGCCACAATATTAAAAATTTATTTTTCTTCTGTGGATCATGGTAAAAAAAAAATTTTTTTTAAAGTAGGATTGGCGACCTAGTGCCTATAACAGAATAAGAGTATAACATTCAGCATGATATTCAGAAGGAATAAACCTGGGGGCATAAATATAATTGTTTGGGGTTAAAGGAAAAGGAGAGAAGAGGATTACCTGAGTTGGGCCAGCCCTTAAATGATGCAGAGAGGAGGGAAAGCTCAGAGCCTATGTGGTAAGGCCAGAAGTCGAGGTCTGGGGGTCTCTACAGAATGGGTTGAAGACCCAGGAACCTGGGAAACCTCTCATTGGGTGGAGATTCAATCTGAGCTTGGGCCTGTGATAGAATCCAACTTGGAGCTGATATGGACAGACCTACAAGGGGCCAGTCTGGGGCAGAGATATACTGGGTTTGGGAAAAATTAAGGATTTTGATTTTCAAGTTTGTTGAGATCCAGTTGCAAGTGTAGTGAGTTTTATTCAGTGCTCCATTTTGAAGTAGAGGCTTGAGGGAATGTGTCTAGAGTCCATTGAGAATGAGTGGAAAAACACTGAGGAAACTGGAATTGTGGTGGATCCTACAAGTAATGGGGTAGGAACGCACAAGGATGATACAATGGGTTTAGGAAGTCCTTGCTATTATCTGTGTGTCTTCAGGTGGCTTAGTCTATAAAACAATTGTATATTTACAATACTGAAGCGTTATACTAAATAATATTCAAGTAGAATAATGGGTATAAAAGTGTCATATCCATCTTTTCATTAGTATTTTCCTAGTGAATCTTTTTATATTTATTTTTGAAAATAATTTTTTGTTCTTCAATTATAGTTGACATACAATATTATATTGGTTTCAGGTAGTGTACAACATAGTGACCAGACATTTATATTTATAACTTACAAAATGATCACCCTGATGAATCTAGTACCCATCTGACACCATACACAGTTATTAAATATTATTGACTATGTTCCCTATGCTGTACTTCACATCTCCATGACTATTTTATAACTACCAGTTTGTACTTCTTACTCCCGTCCCCTTTTTTACCCATCTTCCCAAATCCTCTCCTATCTGGCAACCATCAAAATGTCCTCTGTATCTTTAATTTTGTTTCTGTTTCTTTGTTCATTTATTTTGTTTCTTAGATTCCACATATAAGTGAAATCATATGGTATTTCTGTTTCCCTGACTCATTTATTTTACCTAGCATAATACCCTCCAGGACCACCCATGTTGTTGCAAATGTCAAGATTTCATTCTTTTCTATAGCTGAGTAATATTCCATTCTGTGTATGTACCACTTTTTTTTTTCATCTATTCACCTATTAATGGACCAAGTAATTCACCAGGTAGCTTGAAGTACAACTCAGTAAGTCTGAATCTATAAAGTTATAATTACTTTAGAATAAGTGACCACAAAAAAAGGAAGATGGGAGCAAATAGTACTATCAGATCATATTAAACCAATTCCAGGTTATTAGAGATTTGATACCCAGCAACTATAACTGAGAGGAAAAAATGATAAAAACATATGTGATATATCTATTTAAAAGGCATTTGAGGCCTTGAAAAAGGGTCAGAATTTAACTTCAAATTTATACAAGGTCTGTCCATAAACTATCCAGCCATGTAACATGAAAAATAGAGACATTTATTGAAGAAGAATCAAGAGACCAGAAACATCGTACACAGGACAATGACACCTCAGTTCCCTTCGAAATAGGCACCGTGGGACCTCATACAATTCTCCCAACTGAAGCACTATGCTCCTGCTCTGGTAGCAGAAGCCATGAAATGAATTTTGCCACAAGACATTTCATGCCAAGATCCTATGTCAAAATCTCGGATACAGTAGTTTTTGGAATCCTCAGATCAACTTCTAGTTCTCGCACTGTCAATCGCTGATCTTTGTTGACTGCAGCCCGTACACGTTCAACATTGTCAGGTACTCTGTTTGTTGCAGGCCTTCCAAAATGTGGACCACTTTGAACAGATTCTCAACCATCTTTGAAGCATTTGTGCCACCTTTTATTTGTGCTGCACTCATTGCATCACCCCTGAAAGCCTTCTGAATCATCCAAATAGTTTCTGCGGAGGGATGTTCAAGTTTAATGCAAAATTTTATGCAAAATCATTGCTTTATTCTCTCAGTCATTTTGAATGTGACAGCCACACAGTACACATTCTCACTCAATAGCATCTACTGCCCCCACTCACTGGTACAGTGAAGTCATCATTGCCCACACATGCACATTCCAGTCCACTCTCCTTAGCTGCCCGGTTACATTGATGTTGTGGAAACTGTTGTTGTTATATTAACAATGGTTGGACTTTTTCCAGACAATTCTCTAAGAAATCTATGAAATCTATGGTTTGTGTATTTATTTATTTATAGATAGAAGGGGAAGGAGAAAGAGAGGAAGAGAAATATCAATCAATTGCTTCTCCTTAAGGTAACAACTGGGGCCCAAACCCACAACCCAGGCATGTGCCCTGAGCAGGAATCGAACCACCAACCTTTTGCTTTGCTGAACAATGCCCAACTTATTGAGCCACACCAGTCAGGGTGAGAAATCTATTTCTTAATGAGGTATTGTCTTCTAGCAATAAGGGGAAAGAATCTTAATCTTAAAATTCCTTTAAAAAATTATTAAACTATTATATTTATATAAAAGTGCAACATTATGGCTCAACTCTCAAGAATTGATGAGTGTAGTTTTGTTGTCATTATTGTTCTTTTTTTTTTTTTTATCCAGTAGAAAGATAGATTTTCATTGAAGTATTCATACTCTCTTACCTGATCCACTTTGCCATGTTGTGAAGAAGGCTGAGTGAGGATCAGAACCGGGACAATCAATGAGTCCACACAAGCATCAAAACTGTAGGATTATGAGCATCAGATAACTCTCTGAATGGACCCACTGCAGATAGCTATGAATTACATTATTATGTAACTGTCATTATTCAGGCAGCTGAATATTGTATTCTGATTATTTACACAGAGAATTTTTTTTTTCTTGGTTTCTGTGTTAACAGAAAAAGGATGAAGTTTGAATGGTCAGAAGAGTAAACATGGGCCAACCCAGTGGAGCCAACAAATACCAAATAAATACATTTTCGAACCCAACCCAAGCCAAAATGTAAAACTAAAAGAAAACAATGTTCCAAGGTCATACAAAAATACTTTGTGAGCTACAGTGTGCTAACTTCAACAGTAGTATATCAAATGTCCCCTACATCAGCTGTGATCAATTAATGTAAGGTAGTAATTATACCAAAGATGTGGAATCACCAAGATATTATCCGAATGAAGTAATTACATCAGTAAAGATTTAAAACAAAAAAAGGATTTAAGAAATAACTATCAGAAATCATGTCATTGAACTTACTGGACAAACAATCACTGTTGAAGCTGAGTGATACTTGAAGCTTCTAGTCTCTACTTTTGTGTATCTTTGAAAAGTGATAAACATATATACCTCACTAAAAAATTATATTAAATTTTAAAAAATGTGATAAGCAAACAAGCAAAGCGTGGAAAAACCTAAATCACTTTTTTATTTCTCTAGACGTAAAAATAAAGTTTTAATGATAGGTTATAGAAAAAAGTGAATAATACTGCAGTGAATATAACTGGCCTTTACTACATTGGAATTAATATTAATTTAAAAGTTTGCATTGAGTCCTGGCTAATGTGGCTCAGTTGGTTGGGCATCATCTCACAAACTGAAACGTTGTGGGTTTGATTCCTAGTCAGGGCACATGCCTAGGCTAAGGATTTCATCCCAGAATATGGGAGCATATGGGAGGCAACGAATGAACATTTCTCTCACATCACTGTTTCTCTCCCTTTCTCCTTTCCTTCCCGTTTCATTTTTTTAATTATATTTTATTGATTATGATATTACAGTTGTCTCAATATATCCCCCTTTACCTCTATCCACCCAGCACCCCCCCCCCCCCGCCTCAGGTAATCCCCATACCATTGTTCATGTCCTTGTGTCATGCATATAGGTTCTTTGGCTACTCTGTTTCCTATACTGTACTTTACATCCCCATGGCTATTTGTACTTTTTAATCCCCATACCTCTTCACTCATTCCCCTACACCTTCCCCCATCTGACAACCATCAAAACACTCTCCATATCCATGATTCTGTCTCTGTTCGTGTTTGCTTAGTTGGTTTTTTAGATTCAATTGTTAATAGATATGTATTTATTGCCATTGTATTTTTCAGTTTTGATCTTCTTTTTCTTAAGTAAGTCCCTTTAATATTTCTAATAATAATGGTTTGGTGATGATGAACTTCTTTAGGTTTTTCTTGTCTGAAAAGGTCTTTATCCACGCTTCAATTCTAAATGATAGTTTTGCTGGGTAGAGAAATATTAGCTGTAGATCCCTGCTTTTCATGACTTTGAATATTTCTTGCCAGTCCCTTCTAGCCTACAAAATTTCTTTTGAGAAATCAGCTGACAGTCTTATGGGAACTCCCTTGTAGGTAACTAACTGCCTTTCTCTTGCTGCTTTTAAGATTATCTCTTTAACTCTGCTCGATGTGGCTCAGTGGATTGACTTCCAGCCTGCAAACTGAAGGGTCATTGGTTCAATTTTCAGTCAGGGCACATACCTGGGTTGTGGGCCAGGTCTCCAGTTGGGGGCATGCAATGGATTGATGTATCTCTTGCACTTCAATGTTTCTTTCCATCTTTTTCTCCCTCCCTTCCCTCCTCTCTAAAAACAAATAAATAAAACATTTTTTAGAAAAGATTCTCTCTTTATCTTTAATGTTTGGCATTTTAATTATGATGTGTCTTGGAGTGAACCTCTTTGCACCCATCTTTTGGGGGGCTCTCTGTGCTTCCTGAAGTTGCATGTCTATTTCCTTCACCAAATTAGGGATGTTTTCTTTCACTATTTTTTCAAATAGATTTCCAATTTCTTGCTCTTTCTCTTCTCCTTCTGGCATCCCTATAATGCAAATGTTGGAATACTTGAAGTTGTCCCAGAGGCTGCTTACACTGTCTTTGTTTTTTGTATTCTTTTTTCCTCTTGTTGTTCTGATTGGTTGCTTTTTGCTTCCTTATGTTCCAAATCATTTATTTGATTTTTGGCTTCATCCACTCTACTGTTGTTTCCCTGTAAATTGTTCTTTATTTAAATTAGTATATCCTTCACTTCTGACTGGATCTTTTTTATGCTGTTGAGGTTTAACTAAGTTCCTTGAGCATCCTTATAACCAGTGTTTTGAACTCTGCATCTGATGAGTTGCTTATCTCCATTTTGTTTAGTTCTTTTTCTGGAGTGTTGATCTGTTCTTTCATTTGGATCATGTTTCTTTGTGTCTTCATTTTTGCAGCCCTCCATGTTTGTTTCCATGTATTAGGTAGAGCTTCTATGATTCCATATCTTGATAGTGTGGCCTAATGTAGTAAGTGTTCTGTAGGGCCCAGTGGCACAGCCTCCTCTATTACCCAAGCTGATTACTGGATGTGTGTCCTTCATGTGGGCTGAGTACTCCCTCCTCTTACAGTTGAGCCTTGGTTGCTCTCGGCAGATCAATGGGAGTGATTTATCCAGGCCAGTCAGCTGCAAGAATTGGCTCTGACCACTGACCACCAATCTTTGCCCTCTGTGGAGGATCAGCTGTGCAGGGGCAAGGTGGTCTGTAGTTATCCCCTGAGTGTGTAGGCCCTGGGGTTTCCTGGGGGCTGAAGAAAACTGTGTTTTGCCCAGGGCCACCCTGCCTGAGCTATAGAGCAATCTGAGATAGCTGCTAATTGTGCTGGGCTTGGAGATTCCCTGGCAAAGCCAAGCTGTGAATCTAGGCTGGCTGCTGCTAGTACTGGGCCTGGGACCACTTAGCAAGAGGTATGGGAACTGGGGGCTCATTGAGGCTGGCTTCTTTGAAAGGATTTAGGAAGTTGTGAAGCATGAGCCAAGACTAACCATTCATATGGAAAAGCCACTGTTAACAGCTGTAAATTAGATGGGGTGGAGCCTCAGGGGATCTCCTGGGTAGGGCAAAACAGTGTTAGCCAGGTTGATAGAGTCTCAGATATGGCACCCACCTGCCAGCTCTGTGACTCTATGGTGGCAGGGTTCAAAAAAGGGGAACTGGCCTCTGCCAACCTTTATATCTGGGGGAAAGCTGTCCCCCAGCTCTTGCTTCAATGCCAAACACTTTAGTTCCTCCACTGGTGCCTTTCAACCTGCTACTCTGGTGCTGGAGCTCAGAGGGAGTGAGTCTGGGTAAGTCCATGTGTGGGTTCTTTAAGAGGAACTGCTAGGAACTCCGGAAGTTTTCTCCACTGACTCAGTCCCTGCTGGATTTTGCAGCCAGGAGTTATGGGGACTTTACTTCCTGGCACTGGAACCCTGGGCTGGGGAGCCTAGTGTGGGACTAGGACTCCTCGCTCCTAAGATATCCCTCCTGAATTTTTATCCACCACACATGGCTGTATGACTAGCCCATTCCATGTCTCTTCCCATCCTACCAGTCTGGATGGATGTGGTTTCTTTAATTTTGTAGTTGTCAGATTTCCATTCAACTCAATTTCTGATGGTTCTGAGTGATGGTTGTTCTATAATTTAGTTTTAATTTTGATGTAGTTGTGTGAGAGGTGAGCTGTGTTTACCAATTCCACCATCTTGACCAGAAGTCCCCTCTTTCTAAAATCAATAAGCATGTCCTAATAAATAAATAAATAAAAATTTATATTGATTTTTGTTTATATATGTGTGGGCTTCACTGCTCATAATATGCATTGAAGCTTGAGTAAAATGTTTTTGAAAGTGTATATCACAATACAAATGTCAGGTATTCTTATTCATTCTGAAAATTACCAGTGACCAATGTCACTGAAGCTGATAGAGGGCAGCATTTCTTAGAAATGGGCTGTGATCCCAGTTTTGCTTATCAAAGAAGCAGACCAATTATTATTTCAGTGACCCTTCTTAGGGTTCAATACTGTACTGCAACAGTGTGATGTAACAGTTATAGCATAATAGTAGGTCTGGAGTCACACATGTGCTAGAATCCTGGCTTCACCAAATTATAGCCATGTGATCTTGGGCAAATTAAACTTACTAGACTAGGTTCCACTTCCTCTTCTGTAAATAGGAACAGTAATAACTAACTCAGAAGGTTATATACAATGAGATGAAGCTCATTAAGTATTTTTAACAGAGTCTGGCATGTAGCATGTTCCATAAATGGTAGTTATTATTACTTACTGCCCACACTGAATATGATGTATGCTCTCTATAGTGGTAAGTAGAATATAAAAATATTCATAATGATAAGTCAAATATAGAAATAGAAGTATTTTTCTATTGCACTAGGCATTCTAAGATAAACATGTATGTAGGATAACCTAATTTTGACACAGGCAGTATTATTCAGATGCAGTTTCCTTTAGTCAGCCTATTAGGCTCCTTTACTTTTGGAGATCTAACATCTAGGTTCCTGAAGCCTCTTGTGGCTGGTATTTTGAGGAATCAGCCGAGTAGGAAGCTGGCCTGTGGATACCTGTTCTGCCTTCTAACTTTGCATGTACAATTTTCACAGCTAAATTTCTCTTCCAGGTACCCTGACTTCCAACAGATCTGACTGCAAGACTGCTCCTGGTACCATGACAATAGCCCAGAGCTCCCAAAGTCAAATGTAATTATTGGCTGCAGCGAAAGCAGCACCAGGTGTTAGACCAGTGGGGTCAGACCAGACCTTGGTTCAGCAAACTCAGTACTTGCGTTTTGGCTAGGAAAGAAGTCAGAGCAAAAACATAAACTATAAGAGAAAGTTTATTTAGAAAGTCACAGAGGTAGAAGAAGTGAGCTGTAGAAGAAATGGGCTCAGGAAACAAGTTACAGAGGCAAAAGAAGAGGTCCTTGGAGCTTAGAAGAGAGGAAGGTAATGATAATGAGTCTAGGAGGGAGAGGGAGAGCATACTGGGTCCTCCATCTTAAGAGCTTTTAAAGGTGGAGATTTTAGGGGAGGTCCCAGGGGAGAATCTCAATAGCCTACTCATCAGTTTTCCAGGTGTGTCCTTTCAGAGTCGTGATACCCACTGATTGGTCAGCCCAAGGGAAGGGGTTCATTAGTCAATGCAGCTGGTCCTGATGTCAGTCATGGTGTTGCTTGTCTGGTTTTGCTGCTTTTTTGGGCCTAGGGCTGAAACACAACTGAAGCCTAGATATGTTTAAATCAGGTCAGAGCCTCATTCTCCTGGGACTTCATGCTTAAGGGCTATTCTCCAGCCCCCTTTTTAATTTCTCCCCTACGGGGATCTAACCTGAATGACTAGCAACATGCCAGGGAGAAAAGGTCAGGGGACAGTCCCAACCACATGACCAGTGATATAGCTAGGGGAAGAAAGGTCACTCTGGGGTAAGGTCCTTGTTTTTCCCAGTTTTGCCTGTTGCTAGGTATCCAAGGCTTTCTGCACTGATGACCTTCTGTACCTGGGCTATTGTCCTTGCTCTACTCACGTCAGTCTGACAGCCAACTATACTACCACCCGCATCTTACTGCCCGTATGAGACCATACCTTGGATGCCATTGCCTGGGTGGAATTTAGCCACTCTTACTGGGCCTAGATGTTAAGATGTCTATGCATTTTCTCAGCTGAGAGGGGATCCACCTTTTCTAACAATTGTTTTCCCAGTACCTTCTTCTCCTGGGCTCTATTTCCTACCCAATCTCAACGTATCCTAGCATGCTACATGACACACATAAGTATCTAGTGTGTAGAGGATATTTGCTAAATATTTGTTGAATAAATAATGTTTATGTTAATGATGGGAATGGGAGGATATTCAGCTGGTATGGGCATTGGTGTGTGTAGTTCTTTAAGTAACTATATATGTAATGCTCAACACCAGGCCTTATATTGATGTCTTTCTAGTCATTTTGATTGTCTGAAGCTCATCCTCTAAGATCGTCGGCAGCCGTCCGTCTCAAGAGACGATGGTGTAGCTTCTTAAGAGTCTATCTGCACCGCCAAGAATGGCTGTGCAGTCCAACTCGGGAGTGACACAGTATCTGTCTCCTCCCGTGTTGAATCGACATCTTGTGATGACGCTGGAGTGTCCTCTCCAGTGAAGCTGAAGCTACAGAGCCTGGGCAGGGTGATATGGAGGGTCTGCTGTTGCCCATGCAGCAGACCCCCCCTCTCTTCGCAGCTGAAGGATCCAAGGGAAAGACGGAGTCAATACAGCTTGGCTTCAGGTGCGCCGCAGGAGTTGCCAGTGTTGACTACAATGTCAAACCGCCTTAGGGACTCCGGCTCCGGATTTTCTGTCGGGGTTTACTCCCTTAGGCTTTCCCCTGAAGAGGTATGCCGCAAGGCAGCGGAGGTTTTTTGGAGTCAGAGTTTTCCTTCTCTGATGTGCCCTGACTGGAAGATCGAACCAGCGACACTTAGCTCGCAGGCCGACGCTCAATCCACTGAGCCAAACCAGCCAGGGGATATCCTCTAAGATATTTCTCAGGAAAGGCAATGAGAACAAACATTCCCTGATAGCACTTTATTTGTGCCCTATATATTTGAGTCAGTTTTGATCTACAACAGCTATTTCAAACTTTAACATCTCAAACATCTCAAAGTTCTGGTCACTCCTTTACACCCTCTCATTGGCAATAGCAAACCTCACCTCCTACATTATAGAAGAAATAGAAACTTCATTTTTAAAATATAAAACATATAAGCCTACTTTCCTTCTTTCTGTTGTAACCACAGAGAACCTACCCTATTCTCTTTAATGTTAATCCCTCTTCTCCAGATTTAGATTTCATTCTCTCCCTCTTTCAAAGGAACATTACACTGTTAATTATCCTCTTTTGTTCTTGTATATTCAAATCCTCCCCCCTTCTGTCTGTCTGTCTCTCTCTCTGTCTTGATTAGACCGTTCTCATCAAGTTTTAAATATATTCAGCTCATTCCCAATCTTTAAAAAATTTCAATCCCACATTCCCCTCCAACTATCATCTTATCACCTCTTTACTGTCATTTATGAACACACTCTTTGAATGTGTGATTTATATGTGTTGTGTAGCCTTCTCAATAACCATCTCCCTTCTTCCTACAGAAGCTGATTCTGTTGGGAGCACTATGGGTCAAGACAGAGCTAAATTTCCCAGCCTCCCTTGAAGCCAAGAGTGGCCATATGACATACTTCTGGCTGATGACACGTAAACTGAAATCAAATGGGAATTTATAGAAAATTTTTGCTTTCCTGGGATAGGCACCAGTCCTTTCTTTCTTCCTAACTGAAACACTGACTTGAGAGTGAACAGCTACCTTGTGTTCATGATGGAAAAAACAGCCACATACTGAGGATGACAGAACAGAAAAAAGGATTCTAGGACATAGATCACATTATGGAGCCACTGCACTAGCCTGAACCGTCACTCTCTGGTGTTCTTTTTATGTGAGAAAAACAACCCTTTTTAATTAAATTACTGTCATTAGGTTCCAGTACATGCGACCAAATGCAGTTCCTAATCTATACTCTTGTTCCCTACATTTTTTCACCTTACACTGACTCTCAAACTATTCCATTCTGGCTCCTGGCCCATAATTCCACTGAGCTTACCAATGACCTGCATATTGTGAAATCCAGGGGACATTTTCAGTTCTCATATTACTAAACCTCTGAGCAGCATGTGACTCTGTTGTCTGTGACCTTCTTTTTGAAACGTTCTCTTCCCCTTGGCTTCCAAGAACATGGCTTGCTCCTTCACCTCCAGCTGCTGCCTTTCTATCTCCTTTGTGGATTCATCATCCTCTTCTAGCCATACTCACCATCTTTCATCCTCTAAGAAATACCACAGCCTTGGCTACATGCTCTTTCCTTTCTTTTGCCAGCTAACCTTCCTCATCCTTCAGTTCCCCATTCATTCTTCACTTCTTTGGGGAACCTTCCTTGGCCTCCTTGTGGGGTCAAATTTCTTTATGACTATTTTCTCATAGCTCTTTCATAGTTACAATTTTACCTTTTTTAGTGTAACTCTTTGAGTAAATTGTCTCTCCCTCAGAATGTAGGTCCAATGAAGACGGGAACCAGTCTATTTTTGCTCATCATTGACTCCCCAGAACCCAAAATATTTCCTAACACATAATATGTGTTTTGTGTTAGTTCTTCAGTGTGTAAATGGATGAATGTGTAATTACATAATAATGTATTTGCTTACCTGTTTATTATCTGTCTTCCTCTGGTTCCATGGGAGGAAAAAACATCTTTTTTTGTTCACTAACATATATGCAATACCTAACACAGACTGCATGGCACTAAGTAGAAAACATAATAAATTAAGTTTTAAATGAATGAGTAGGATTCCAAGGACATTCCATAATTCTACCCCTAGCTTCTTAATATTTAGGATTTAAATATATATATCTTTTGATTAAGTTTCTGGTTATAGCAGAGCATGAAATACCCTTATTGTCTCCAGAGAAAAGCCTTTTGGAAAATATTACCTACTAGCCTGTTCTCCTTACAATATTTCATCTTTAAAAATAGGCTGTCTATACATATCTTGAATCTATACACTTCTCCCCCTCTTCATTGCTGCCTCCCTAGTCAAACTCACTACCATATTTTCCCTTGACTAATTGGACCGCACACATTTTTTAAAGCATGATTTATTAAAGTATATATAAACATGGATTATTCGGAGTTTTGATTGTATCTCAGGGCCAGGTATATCTGTTATGCTATTTCCAAACAAAGCTAGGCACAGATGGGTGCATAAATAATTTTTTATCTTGCTGTGGTCGGGAATTATTTCTGTTCTACATTTGACAAAGTATGTATTTCCTTAAGGAAAATAAATGTTTATTTTTTATTTTTTAATAAATATATTTTAGTATTTATTTTTTATTTTAATGAGAGTAGGTGAGCATATAAATATTGTGGACCATACACCAGAAGACTAGTTTTAAATTAAATTTTAAATTAAGTTGCAATTTGAAGCTAGCCTAGAATATAAGGCATTCTTATCAACTTGTATGTTAATTTGCCTTTTAAATTATTTTTAAATATTTTATTGTTATTCTATTACAGTTGTCCCAATTTTTTCCCCTTTGCTTTCCTCCACCCAGCCTGCACCCCACTCCCATAGTCAATCCCCACACCATTGTCCATGTCCAAGGGTCATTCATACAAGTTCCTTGACTAGTTCCTTCCCCTTCTTTACCCTCTTATCCCCCTCGCTCCTCCCTTGCCCCTCCCCTCTGGTTCTGTCAGTCTGTTCCTTGTTTTCATGGCCCTGGTTCTATTTTGCTCATTAGTTTATTTTGTTCATTAGGTTCCCCTTATAGATGAGATCATATGGTATTTGTCTTTCACCAATTGACCTATTTCATATATGCTAAATGAAATATTTCTTTTTAAATTTAATAACAATAATAAGGAACAGATAATTTTAACAGGATTTAAAATAAATTCGTATTGCACAGACTTACTAGAGTTTATCTGAAATATTTGTGATACATTAATAGCAATTAAGCATTTGATCTTAATTTGCATAACATTTTTAGTTATCTGTGATGCCTTTCATCCATTAACTCATATATTCCTTTTTAAAAATTTATTTATTGTTTTTCTATTACAGTTGTCCCACTCCCCACCCCACCCTCGTTTCTCCCTCCCACCCAGCCCACCCCTTCTCCCACAGTCAATCCCCACTTCGTACATGTTCGTGGGTTATTTATACTAGTTCCTTTACTAAACCCTTCCCCTACTTACCACCCCTTCTCTCCCTCCCCACCTCACCCCTGGTAACTATTATTCTGTTTCTTGTTTACATGCCTCTGGTTTGATTTTGCTCATTTGTTTGTGTTCATTATTTTCCTGTATTAGGTGATATCATATGGTATTTGCCTTTCGCTGCCTGGCTTATTTTGCTAAGTATAAAATTCTCTAGTTCCATCCATGTTATTGCAAATGGTAGGAGTTCCTTTTTTCTTTCTGCTGCATAGTATTCCATTGTGTAAATGTACCACAGTTTTTTGATCCACTCATCTACTGATGGGCACTTAGGCTGTTTTCAGCACTTGACTATTGTAAATAGCGCTGCTATGAACATAGGGGTGCGTAAGTTCTTTTGAATTGGGGTTTCAGAATTCTTCAGGTATAATCCTAGCAATGGAATCACTGGTTCAAAAGCCAGTTCCAGTTTTAGTGTTTTGAGGAAATGCCATACTGTTTTCCAGTGGCTGCACCAGTCTGCATTCCCACCAACAGTGCACTAGGGTTCTCTTTTCTCCACATCCTCGCCGCTACTTGTTGTTTGTTGATCTGTTGATGATGGTCATTCTGACTGCTGTGAAGTGGTATCTCATTGTGGTTTTTATTTGCATCTCCCTGACGCCTGGTGATGTTGAGCATTCTTTCATATGCCTATGGACCCTCTGTATGTCCTCTTTGGAGAAGTGTTTGTTCAGGACCTTTACCCATTTTTTATTTTGGTTGTCTGTCTTCTTGATGTTGAGATGTATTATTCCTTTACATATTTTGGAAAGCAATCCCTTGTCTGAGGTATCATTGGCAAATATGTTTTCTCATATGGTTGGTTCCCTTTTCATCTTGCAGATGTTTTTTTCTTTTGCTGAGCAGAAACTCTTTAGTTTGATGTAGTCTCATTTGTTTATTCTTAAGGAAAAGAAACGTTTTTAAAGTAGCAAAAATCTTTGTTTTTAAAACATTCAGTTAAAAAATAATAAAACAGCCAATCACCTTTTAAGGTCCCCTACCTCTCTGCTCCACGAATCCTTAGTTATTGATGTAATTAGGTGCTCAATGAGGTTGACAAGGAGAATCATTTATGCATGTGGCAGCTCTGAAAATGCCTTGGCCTTGTAATCAGTTTATTTGAATCCTGCCCTTCCTCCAAAACCAAGCTCATATCTTTCTTCCTTGACAAACCTTCCCTGGCTCCTCACCCACTCCTGCCTGTGCCACATCAGTTTATTATGCTCGTATGTCTAATAACATACATGTGTATATGTATTTCTTCTCTCTAGTCCTCCCAGGAAAAATGGAACCTATATTTTACACATAGTTGTGTTCTCAGGACCTAGTACAAAATCTTGTACATATAACATTTTGCTGATGATGCTGCTCATTCTCTTCTTTGCTAATGAGATTTACCAAGTCCTTGCTGTTGTGCCATGCACTGAGTTATGCTCAGTAGGTGCTATTATTGTTTCCTTTTCACTGATGAGAATTTAAGTAACTTGCACAAATCACATAATTAGTGAGCAGTGGATCCAGGACCCAAACCCAGTTTACCAGATTCCACAGCTGATGTTCTTTTTTAAAAAATGTTTAAAGATTTTAATTTTTATTTCTTTTTAGAGAGAGGGGAAAGGAGGAAGAAAGAGAAGGAGAGAAACATCAATGTGAAAGAGAAACATCTATTGGTTGCCTCTCATCTGTGCCCCAACCAGGGACCAAACCTACAACCCAGGCATGTACCCTGGCCGGGAATTGAACTGGTGACCTTATGCTTTGCAGACTGACACCCAACCCACTGAACCCCACTGGTCAGGGCAGATGCTATTAATCATTAGGCAACCTGCTTTGTCACACCACCACCTGAATATTCCTAGGTACCAAGCTCCAACCAGGATGCATTTACTCTTAACTAACTTTTAAGGCACCAGGTGACCAGCTTTGCTTACAACTAGTTAGGGGCACTTCATGTTCTCAAATGAAGTTGTATGTCTGTGAATAATTAAGGAGCCATTTTGGAGACAGCAAGAAGGGGTGATATGTAGAGGTCCACTTTGACATTTTGATGTGTATTTAAACACACAGCTCAGGGCTATAAAAAGCCACTACACTAAGATTGCAGAAATATTAAAAATCAAATTGCCCAATTAATTTTTGAGAGTACTGTAAATGTCATTTTATCATCTCTGGGGAAATCTTTCCCTAAAGCTCCAAGCCTCTTGATGACTGGGATGAATACATTGGCTTGTTCCTTTACAATTCCATTCTCAGCCCTAGAGGGTCAAAAGAAAACCATCTCACTTTAAGATTGAAACTGTATTTGTTGAAGTTTCTAGCTTGTTAAACTGGAAGTAAGAAAATTCCTTTCATGTTGACATGATAGTAGAAAACATTTAGCCACATTCCAGCTTAATGATGGAAGACTAGCCAAGGTCCTTGTTAAGTTTTAAACTCCTCATTTAACTAATAAAGTTGATTAATACTCTTCCTGTTAAGGAAAAAAAAAAAAAGACTTTACCAAGTCTTGACCATAGATATTTTAATCAGCTTGCCCTTTTGTATTTTGAGTGAAAGGACCACTGAGGTCCCTCAAAAGCTCCAGAGAATCAAACAGTTGGAAAAAAGCACAGGGGTAAAATTATCTAGAGACCTGAACCTGCAGCAAAATGGAGTTTTCCCAAATTCAGCATTAGGAGAAGCAGCAGATAAGAACAACTGGCAACTGGAAATATCCTTGTTATTCTCTCACACTGGCAGAAGCTTTACTAACTAAATTTATTTACAAGTTCTGTGAAAGGAGTGATCCTATTGCAAGCAGGGTCACTTTTTATAACACATTACTATAAAAACAGGTTCCTAAGATCTTGTAAAATATTTGACTTCTGAACTCAATGTAAGTATTAAAATGCTAGCATGTATGTTACACATTCCAGGTACAAAAAAAAAAAGTAAAAGTTTAACTGTTCACTGAAAAGTGGAAATTCCAGTAATATTTATGACTTATTATAACACAATCTTCATTTTGAAAGTCTTATAGCTTCCAGGAGGTATTTACCCAAAATGAGCATCCAGTAACAACACCTTAGGATATCCCTGTTTTTGGCAGCATCCATAGCCAGATCTGGTTACAGTTAATAAATCTAATGCTGGAGCCACTGGCTTCAGGAAGACAGGTGTACTCTCAAACAGCAGGTCCATTCTGGTCAATGAGAAATGTGCAGGTGAAATTGTCTTGATCCTGGTCTGTTTGCTCAAGTATCTGGCCAGCAGAGTAGCCTCTTCACAAAGAATTAATGGCTTTTATCTCATCACCAAATAAGTTGCTCTGAATTAAGTAGGCATTACATATCCTAGAGGAAATGTTCCCTTCAGGAGGCCCAAATCCCTCAGTTCACTCAGTTACAATCCCCACTGGTTTAAACAGCCAGAAGTTATGGGGACTTTCCTTCCTGGCACTGGGCAGCCTGGTTTGAGGCACGAACTCCTCACTCCTGGGGGAGGGGCGGTCCTCTTAGGCTGTATATCTCTTGATTTTTATCCAGCAGCTGGTTCCTCATCTTTACCCCTTCCTCCCCACCAGTATTGATGTGGCTTCTTCTTTATATCCTTAGTTGTAGGATTTCTGTTCAGCTTGATCTCAGGCAGTTCTGAATGATGGTTATTCTGTAGATTAGTTATAATTTTGAAGTGGTTGTGAAAGAATGTGAGTACTGTATTTACATATGTTGTGATCTTGATTAGAAGCCTGAAGATACAAAATTAAGGATAAGTAATCTCTTTCACCAATAAACTGAATTTAGTAGCCCAATAATTATTTGAAAATTCCAGACTAGATGTTCTATCTACAAGGTCTGTCCATAGATATCTAGCCATGTAATATGAAAAATAGAGATATTGTTTAAAGAAGATACAAGAAACATTGTACATAGGACAATGACACCTCAGTTGCCTTTAAAGTAGGCACCTTAAGACCTCACACAGATCTTCCAATCTTCATGAGCTGCCCCATTGTATTTTCCTGAATCTCATTGATGGTCTGAAATATCTTCCCTTTCAAAGGTGATTTTAGCTGTGGGAAAAGCCAGAAGTCACAGGGCACCAAATCTGGGCTGTATGGGGACTGAGTCACCTGGGTGATTTGATGTTTCCCTAAAAAGCTCTGCATGAATTGTGATGCATGAATAGGCATATTGTCATAACGAGGTTGCCAATAAGCAGTTGCCCATAGCTATGGTCTTCTGAATCATCCGAACAGTTTCTGTGGAGGAATGTTCAGGCTTAACAAAAAATCTGATGCAGATTCGTTGCTCTACTCACTCAGTCATTTTTTTAAAGTATACTTTATTGAATATGCTGTTACAGTTGTCCCAATGCCTTTTCCCTTTGCTCTCCTCTACCCAGTATCCCTCTTTCCTCCAACAATCCTACCCCTCTTAGTTCATGTCTGTGGGTCATGCATGTACATTCTTTGGCTTCTCTCTTTCCTATACTATTCTTCACTTCCCCATCTATTTTGTACCTACCAATTATGCTTCTTAATCCCTGAACCATTCCCCCATTTCTCCCCTTCCCTTTCTCAGCTGATAACCTTCCAAATGATCCCCATATCTATGATTCTGTTCCTATTCTCGTTTACTTAGTTTGTTTTTGTTTTTATTTTTTAGATTCAGTTGTTGATAGTTGTGAGTTTGTTGTCATTTTAATGTTCACAGTTTTGATCTTCTTTTTTTAAATAAGTCGCTTTAACATTTCATATAATAAAGGCTTGGTGATGATGAACTCCTTTAGCTTTACCTTGTCTGGGAAGCACTTTATCTGCTCTTCCATTCTTATCAGCTCGGCTGATAAGAGTAATCTTGGTTGTAGGTCCTTGCTTTTCATCACTTTGAATATCTCTTGCCAGTCCCTTGCCTGCAAAGTTTCTTTTGAGAAATCAGCTGATAGTCTTTTTTTGTTGTTGTTGTTATTGAGCAAGAGTCTGTTAACAGTTGGTTTTTTTTTAACGTTAAATACCATAGGACAGGATTGTAAGGATGAAAAACTCGGCCAACAATTGCCTCACAAAGGATAAAAGAAATTCTGCCATGATATTAGCAAAGGTAAAGGAGAAAATTTACACTGTAAGAGGCACTTTTTCCCTACAGGATACCTCTTGGCATTTCCTGAATGAGTGGGATTAGCAATCTAAATAAATTATTTCAAGAGGTAACAGCAACAGATAAAATTTAAAGGGTTTATTAAAATAACATTTACAAGACTGAACAATTCTTGAACTATTATTAAAACCTCAAAGAACTATTCTTTTTTTTAAAGTATATCTTATTATGTTGTTACAGTAGTTCCAATTTTTCCCCCCTTCGCTCCATCTCTGCCCAGTACCCCGCTTCCCTCCAGCAATCCCGCCCCCTTTAGTTCATGTCCATCGGTCATGCATATAAGTTCTTTGGCTTCACCTTTTCCTATATTATTCTTAACCTTCCCCTGTCTATGTTGTACCAATCAATTATGCTTCTTAATCCCTGCACCATTTCTCCATTTCTCCCCCTCCCCTCTCCCAGTTGATAACTCTCCAAATGATCCCCATACCTAGGATTCTGTTCCTATTCTGGTTTGCTTAGTTAGATTTTATTTTTATTTTTAAGATTCAGTTGTTGATCATTGTGAGTTTGTTGTCATTTTAGTGTTCATAGTTTTGATCTTCTTTTTCTTAAGTAAGTCCCTTTGACATTTCATATAATAATGGCTTGGTGATGATGAACTCCTTTAGCTTTTCCTTGTCTGGAAAGCACTTGATCTGCTCTTCCATCAAGTGCTTTTCTTGGATACAGTAATCCTGGTTGCAGGTTGCCTTTCATCACATTGAATACTGCTTGCCAGTCCCTTCCTGCCTGCAAAGTGCCCTCCGAGAAATCAGCTGATAGTCCTATAGGCACCCCCCTGTAAGCAACTCTCCACCTCTCTCTTGCTGCCCCCAGGACTCTGTCTTTATCTTTCACCTTTGGCATCTTAATCATGATGCATCCTGGTGTGGTCCCCTCTGGGTCCAGCTCACCCAGGACCCTTTGTGCTTTCCAGACCTGTATGTCCATCTCCTTCACAAAATTTGGGAAGTTTCCCTCGGTTTTTTCAAATCTTGCTTCCTCATTCTGCACTGGTTGACTGTTTTTTTTCTTCCTTATATTCCAAACCATCGATTTGAACCCCAGTGTCCTTCCCTTCACCATTGGTTTTGTGTGGATTTTCCTTCATTTCACTTAGCATAGCCTTCACTTCTCTTATGTGTTTGCCATACTCAAGCACATCTGTCAAGCCTGTGAGCACCTTTATCACCAGTGTTTTGAATTCTGTGTCCTTTAGGTTGTCCATCTCCTCATGTGTTAGGTTGGCTATCTCCTTGTCGCTTAGTTCTCCCACTGGAACCTTGATCTGTTCCCCCTTTTGGGCCATACTTCTCTGTCTCCTCATTCTGACAAGCTCCTGTATTTGTTTGTCTCCACATCCCAGGTAGAGCTGCCACTGCTGTTATGTTGTAAGGGGTGGAGCCTTAGGGATTCATCAGTACAGGGCGACCTGTTTCACCACGTTGTGGTGGTGTATGTGGGGGAGGGGTCTGAGAGGGAACAATGCCACCTGCTCTGCACTTGCCCCTTTTCCAGGCACCTCTCCCACTTCTGCACCGGACTGGTGCCCCTCTAGCTGCTGCCCTGGCCGTCGCTCCCAGAGTGGCTGGGTCTGCGGATGTTCTAGGACCGTGGGGTCCTTTAAACAAGTGGACTCTACTGAGAGACCACCAGTTTCTTCTTCCACCCCAACCCCCACTGGTTTGCACAGTCAGAAGCAATGAGGCTTGATTTTCTCTGGTGCTGAGACTGTGAGCTGCTAGGTCCAGTGAGGAGCTGGGAACACTCCCCAGGTGTCCCTTCTGACTTTAAAATGTGTGACTGCGCTTTCTGCTGGCCTGCCGCCACCGCCGCTGCTGCTGCCACCACAGCGCATCCTCTCCGCCCCTCCTACCTGTCTGGATGAGTATTTCTTCTTTATATCTTTGTTTGCTGGACTTGCATGCAGTTTGATATTCTGGAACTTCTGGTTGTTTCTAGTTTTGAGGTAGTTGTATTCCTTCTTAGTTGTGGAGGGAGATGTAGCATGTCTGTCTACATCTCCATCTTGGCTGGAAGTCCTCCACAAAGAACAATTCTTTATTTAGGAATTTCATAAAGGACTGAATGTGCAACTGCCATCTGCTAGTGATGATCTGGTAATACACAATTTGTCCAATAGCCAACAGTTTGTTTTAATTGTGTTTTTTAACCATAAAAGATTAAGGGCAAAGACTATATGATACTGTACACACACACACAAAAGGTCACTGTGGACCATACTACCAATGAAATGGTAGGTAAACAGATCTTTTTCTGGTCAAGAGAAAATAAAAGAAATAGCACTCTGCATGCTTCACTCTACAAGGTAAATTTCCCTAGAAAGAACACAATGAAAATGGCTGCAATTACAAGAAGTGAAGGAACACATTATCTCTGAAGGATGCAGTTGAGGTTGACCCAGGTTTATCCGAATGTGCTACCTTTTTGAGCCTTAAGCCTTCATATTTCAGGTGTCAGTTTTCTTCTGATAGCTTCATTATTTCTCCCTGAAGTCTTTTACACTCTTCCATGAGTTTCCTTGTTTCAGTATCATTGAGTCAAACACTATATGGTTTTGACATTAGTCCATCTTGTTTAGATGCATTCAGTGGAATGGCTTTGCTAGGTTCCATATCATTCAATTTATCATTTTCATTGGGCATTTCAAAAACACATCTCAATTTAGAATCTATTAATTCATTGGGTTTTGCCTCTTTCCACACAGCTTCCAGATATGAAATATTTGGTGGAGCAAAAATGGTCTGTACCATAAATTTCTGTTTACTTTTTTCATTGGGATCAGAGTCAAAAACCTGTAGCATTATTGAAACAGTCACGGTTGACCCTGGGTCAATGATTCCACTGTTGGGCCTCAACAGTCACGGTTGACCCTGGGTCAATGATTCCACTGTTGGGCCTCACACAGTACTGACGAGGTGCTGTAGTCTTCACTTTGAAGCATACTTTTCTATCCGATGGATTTCACAACTCAAGATTTATAGTGACTACATCTCTGAAGGGGCATTTGAATTTGAGTCTGTGGGAGGGTCGAGGACCAGGATCTGCTCGTGCTTCACCATGGCCACAGAGGTGGATGCCATCAAAGAGACAGCAGAGAGCCTGATAGTCTTCTAGGCATTCCTTTGTAGATAACTCTCTGCTTTTCTCTTGCTGTTTGTAAGATTCTTTCTTTATCTTCAAACTTCAGCATTTTAATTATGATGTGTCTTGGTGTGGCCCTCTTTGGGTCCAGCTTGTTTGGGACTCTCTGTGCATCCTGGACTTGCATGTCTATTTCCTTTTCCAAATTAGGGAAATTTTCCTTCATTAGTTTTTTTTTCTTCTTCTTTCTTCATTAGTTTTTCACATAAGTTTTCAATTTTTTGCTCTTCTTCCTCTCCTCCTGGCACCTCTGTGATTCAGATGTTGGCATGTTTAAAGTTGTCCTAGAGGTTCCTAAGCTTCTTCTCATTTTGTTCAATTCTTGCTTCCTCGTTCTGTACTGGTTGACTGTTTTTTTCTTCCTTATGTGCCAAATCATTGATTTAAACCCTGGTTTCCTTCCCTTCACCATTGGTTTCATGTGGATTTTCCTTTTTTTCACTTAGCATAGCCTTCATTTCTTCCCTTATGCATTTGTCATACTTAATCTTGTCTAAGTCTTTGAGTATAATCATCACCCATGTTTTGAACTCTTCATATGTTAGGTTGGCTATCTCCTTGTCGCTTAGTTCTCCCACTGGAACCTTGATCCATTCCCTGTTTTGGCTGAACTTCTCTGTCTCCTCAATATGACAATTCCTGTGTTTGCCTCTGTGTCTTAGGTAGAGCTGTCATACCTGTTATGTTGTAAGGGGTGGAGCCTTAGGTATTCATCAGTACAGGGAAACCCGTTTCACCACGTTGTGGCACTGTGTGGGGGGAAGGGGTCTGAGAAGAAACAATGCTACTTGGTCAGCACTCGCCCCTTTTCCAGGCACTTCTTTCACTTCCCATATGGGACTAGTGCCCCTCTAACTGTTGCCTTGGTCATGGTTCCCAGAGTGGGTGGGCTTGCAGATGGTCTAGGACCATGGGGGCCCTTAAACAAGCAGACTCTGCTGAGAGACTGGCAGTTTCTCCCTCCACTGGTTTTCACAGTCAGAAGCAATGAGGCTTTATTTTCCCCAGAGCTGGAGCCATGAGCTGCAGTGGTCTGGTGTGGTTCTGGGAGTGCTCCCCAGGTGTCCCTCCCAACTTTTATAATGTGTGACTGCTCTTTCCCCTGGCCTGCCACAGCCACTGCCTTGCTGCCACTGCTGCTGCCACCCCTACCACCACACCATGTCCTCTCTGCTCTGGCCCCACCCCTCCTACCTGTCTGGATGAGTATTTCTTCTTTATATTTCTGTTTGTTGGACTTCCATGCAGTTCAATTTTCTGGTAGTTCTAATTGTGTTTAGTTTTGAGGTATGTGTATTTCTTCTTATAGTTGTGGTGGGTTGCAATGCATGTCTACCTACACCTCCATCTTGGCCGGAAGTCCCCATTTCAGATCTTATCTCCTCATTCATTTAGGGAAACTTTACTGAATCCCCAGAACTGTTTTAGACACTGTAATAATGAAAATGAGCACAATATAATCCCAAACCCCACCACAAGCTTCCAGCCTTGTAGAGTGGTAAGCAAGATAGAAAGGACCAGATTATGAAATCAGTATAAGCCAGGCTAACCAAGAAGTATGGTTTTATCATACATCGTTGGCGGCAGCCGTCCGTCTCAAGAGACGATGGTGTAGCTTCTTAAGAGTCTATCTGCACCGCCGAGAATGGCTGTGCAGTCCGACTCGGGAGTGACACGGTATCTGTCTCCTCCCGTGTTGAATCGACATCTTGCGATGACGCTGGAGTGTCCTCTCCAGTGAAGCTGAAGCTACAGAGCCTGGGCAGGGTGATATGGAGGGTCTGCTGTTGCCCATGCAGCAGACCCCCCCTCTCTTCGCAGCTGAAGGATCCAAGGGAAAGACGGAGTCAATACAGCTTGGCTTCAGGTGCGCCGCAGGAGTTGCCGGTGTTGACTACAACGTCAAACCGCCTTAGGGACTCCGGCTCCGGATTTTCTGTCGGGGTTTACTCCCTTAGCCTTTCCCCTGAAGAGGTATGCCGCAAGGCAGCGGAGGTTTTTTGGAGTCAGAGTTTTCCTTCTCTGATGTGCCCTGACTGGAAGATCGAACCAGCGACACTTAGCTCGCAGGCCGACGCTCAATCCACTGAGCCAAACCAGTCATACATCAGTGGGGCACTATTAGATAATCTTAAGAAAGAGAGAAGCATGATTAAGTCTGCATTTTAGGAAAATTAGTTTGACAATGACAAGGAAGATGGATAGTAAGGAAAAGTGGCTAGAGATAAGAAAACCAGAGGGGAGGAAAAGTCAAATTCCAAAGCTATTGAAGATATAGAAATAACATGATTTTAGTAATAAATTGAATGGTAAGACTGAGGGAGAGGACAAAATCTAGGATGACTTCTAAGATTCTAATCTGCGTGACATTAGCAGAGGAGAAAGAAGAATTGTGTTAGTGGGAAAATGAGTTCATTTTGAACATGTTTTGTTGCAGGTGCTTTTGGGATATCTGGGCATCATCATCAAGTTTGCTGTTGTAGAAGTTTGTCTAAAACTCATGAAAAAGGTAAGGTTTGGAGTTAAGGATTCAGAAGTCATACCTTATAGATGGTAGCTGAAAAATGATTATGAATGATATTGCCAATTCTGTAGCCATTTCATACTACTCCTTAGTCCCAAATGGCTTGTATTCATCCAACATTCATTTTTATTAATTTATTATTCATTTCTTTATTTGGTTGAGTAATACATAGCTAACTCCAATATCGTATTCCAGGCAACATTAAAGATTCTAGGTTTACATAGATAATTACCTACCCTGCAGGATCTTATAGCCTGGCTGTTAATTATAAAATGTCATCTTGGAAGACTGTTAAGAATTGGGCACTCCTCCAGGATGCAGTATATGCACTGAATCAGATGCCTCTATGTGCTATGTCCAATAGGAAGAAAATATGTGCCTAGGAACCAAAAAGTGGAAATAAGAGTGGTTCCACTTACTGTCACTACTAATGACCATCTGGAGGATTTTGTTTCCCATCCTTGCAACTCTGGGCTCTGCAGAATTGGAGGGATTCATTAGGGAGTGCACTCTTGCTAGTGGAGTCAGTGAACTACGAACTATGACTGCTGCCTGGGCACTTTGGATTCCTGTGTCCAGGGACCAGCAAGCAAGAAGAGTCACAATCTTGGGAGAGAGCCTTGTCCTTGATCAGCAAGTAGAGACAGGGCAGGGCTCCTTTTACACAATGCGGGCAGGGAAGAATATGCTTGGAACTCAGGTGATTCACACGGGTGCCTCTGGCACTCTCTTGTTGAACTGTGACCTTTAATGAACTATGCAGTGGTCCCAATATGAGAAGGGAATGTTTAACAACCTCAAGTTGCAGCGTCTTTGGGATCTGCTACAGTATTTGAGCTGAAGCTACACTTTTCCCTAGTAGTCCCCAACCAATGACTGGGTATGGCAAGGATTTTCCCACACCCTTATTTATAATACATTTGGTAACTTCTCTACCTAAACCCTAACTGTAGGGTTCCAGCAGGAGCAACCATGCTCCTATATGTCCTGGCTTCCTCAACTAAGGTTGACTGATTTAAGAATTGGTGCCTGACCCAAGCTAGGCCACTCATAGTCCTTCACTTGGATTTTGTTTTAAACTATAACTGAAGAGAGAATCTCTCCAGTAAAGCAAAGTGCCAGAAGTAGACTCGTGAATTGTTAGTTTCTGGCCACGTGAGGAAACCCTTCTGGAGTGATTGAGAATGAAATAAACACACAAAAAACAGAGACACAAGAGACAGAGAGTGCCTGCAGCATTCAAGTTCTTGATGTGCAGCTGTACTCAGTTTTCCTAGAGTTTGATTGCTCCAACTTTTTCCTTCTATTGAGTAAGATAGTCTAGTATGCTTCCAATAAATATTCTAATAGAAATCTGATGTCACATAAGTAATGAACATTTTTCTAGTAGCCACATTACATTTTTTTCTAGAAACAGTTAAAATTAATTTTAATAATACATTTATTCAAACCAATATATCAAAAATATTATTTCAACATCTAGCCAGTTAAAAAATTATTAATAATCTTTTTAAAAATAATTTATTTATTTGTTTGTTTATTTATTTTATTTTTTGAGAGAGGGGAAAGGAGAAAGAGAGGGAGAGAAACATCACTGTAATAATTTATTTTACATTATTTCTTTCAAATAAGTTTTGCAATCTAGTGTATATGGCATGTATAGCAAATATCAATTAGGATGCTGATTGTACTTAGATTTCACAAAATTTTAAATTGAAAAAGTAGATTTATATACTAAATTGTTCAAAATACACTTAAAATATTCCAAGAACTGAATCAAATATCAGTTTGTAAATTTAAATTTAAACTAATTAAATTAAGTTAAATTAAAATATCAGTTTGTTTGGTCACACTAGTCACATATTAAGTGCTCAGTAGCCATGTATGGCTAGTGGCTACCATATTACACATAAAAGAACATTCAATCAGTGCAGAAAGTGTTATGGACTATGCAGCTCTAGATGGTTCTTTAGTATACAGTAAACTACATTCACTGCTTGGTCGGGCAGAGTCAGGGAAGTGGAATATGTACATAACACAGGTTCCTTAGCATTTCAGAAACCTTGCTGTGCCTCTCCCTTGATTCCCACACTAAGACTTCTCCAGATCCCCTTCCCCACGCTACCCACCCCAGTGCCAGCAGGCCAGGGAAGATCAAGGACTCTGGAGTCAGAGATCGCAGGGTTTGTTTGTTTGTTTTTAAGTATATTTTATTGATTATGCTATTACAGTTGTCCCAATTTCTTTTCCCTTTGCTCCCCTCCACAGAGTACCCCACTTTTCTCCAGCAATCCCACCCCTCTTAGCCCATGTCCATGGGTCGTGCATATAAGTTTTTTGGCTTCACCCTTCCCTATATGTTCTTAATTTCCCCCTTCTATTTTGTATCTACCAATTATGCTTCTTAATCCATGCACCATTTCTTCCCCTTCTCCCTCCCGGCTGATAACCCTCCAAATGATCTCCATACCTATGATTCTGTTCCTATTCTGCTTGTTTGCTTAGTTTGTTTTTATTATTATTTTTTAGATTCAGTTGTTTATAGGTGTGAGTTTGTTGTCTCTTTTTCTTAAATAAGTCCCTTTAACATTTCATATAATAAGGGCTTGGTGATGATGAACTCCTTTAGCTTAACCTTGTTTGGGAAGCACTTGCTCTGTCCTTTCATTCTAAATGATAGCTTTGCTGGATAAAGTAATCTTGGTTGTAGGTCCCTGCTTTTCAACACTTTGAATACTTCTTGCCAGTCCCTGCTTGCCTGCAGTTTCTTTTGAGAAATCAGCAATACCCCATTTGTAGGTAACTCTCTGCTTTTCCCTTGCTTCTTTTAAGATTCTCTCTTTATCTTAAACCTTTGGCATTTTAATGATGATGTGTCTTGGTGTGGTCCTCATTGGGTCTAGCTTGTTTGGAACTCTCTATTCTTCCTGGACTTATATGTCTATTTCCTTCACCAAATTTGAGATGTTTTCCTTCATTATTTTTTCACATAGGCTTTCGATTTTTTGATCTTCCTCTTCTCCTTCTGGCACCCCTATGATTCAGACGTTGGCACATTTAAAGTTGTCCCAGAGGTTCCTAAGCCTCTCCTCATTTTTTTCAATTCTTGTTTTCTCATTTTGTACTGGTTGACTGTTTCTTTCCTATGTTTCAAATCATTGATTTAAACCCTGGGTTCCTTCCCTTCACCATAGGTTTTGTGTGGATTTTCCTTCATTTCACTTAGCTTAGCCTTCGCCTCTTCCCTTTTGCGTTTGCCATACTCAAACATATCTATTACGTCTGTGAGCATCTTTATCACCAGTGTTTTGTACTCTACATCTGTTAGGTTGGCTATCTCCTCCTCGCTTACTTCTGCCACTGGAACCTTGATCCATTCCCTCTTTTGGTCCATACTTACCTGTCTCCTTAATTTGACAGGCTCCTGTGTGAAGCAATGTGGCTTTATTTTCCCCGGCACTGGAACCATTAGCTGCGTGGTCTGATATGGTGTTGGGAGCACTCCCAAGTGTCTCTCCCTACTTTTTAAAATGTGTTAGTGTGCTTTCCACCAGCCTGCTGCTGCCACCGCCACCACACTGCTTCCTCTCTGCCCCTCTTACCTATCTGGATGAGTATTTTTTCTTTATATCTTTGTTTGTTGGACTTCCATGCAGCTCAATTTTCTGGAACTTCTGGTTGTCTCCAATTTTGAGGTAGTTGTATTCCCTCTTATCTGTGGAGGGAGATGCAGCTTCTCTGCCTATGCCTCCATCTTCACTGGAAGTCTCAAGATCACCATTTTAATAAGCTTATCACTTACCTGTTGACTTTCAACAGGTTAATTAACTTCTGTAAACCTTAGTTTTCTCAATAATTAATTGACAATATTTTAAAGGATTGTTTTAAGGAGTGACATAACATGCACAAGACATTCAGCACAATGCCTGCCACACAGAAAAGAATAAATGGTAGTTACTAAACAAAAAATTCTCTATATAGTTTTGATATGCTTCCACAGTTTCCCGTCTGCCCATGCCTGGTTATTCCTTGGTATTCTTAAGATGGGCATGTGTTAGTGGGTGGGATCAGAAGTTGGGAAGGGCCCTGGCATCTCAGCACTGGAGTAAGCCCCAGCTCAACCCCATGGTTAATTTATGAACAATTTTTGCTGCTACTGCTATCATAAGCCCTTCCTTCCCTGCTTATTAGTTCAGATGGCTTTTGCTCTGTAATTCCAAGTCCCACATGGCCTTTCTTTCACTCTGAACTGGAACAAATGATTAACCTTAGAAAATAGCCATCAACATTCTTTCCAAGGACATCTCTGACCTCATTAAGTCCAAACCCACAGGCACATACTCTCAATCTCTCTGCCATGTGTGACACTGTTGCTTCTCCCTCCTCATCCTAATTCTTCTTTAAGAAGCAGACCATTCCTCCACTGTCTTTTGCAAAGGCAGATATTCTCTTTACTGCTCCCTAGGGCTGAGCCTTCCCCACGATACAGTCTCATCTACTCCTAGGCCCAGATCAATGGTCCCAAACCGAGGACTTCAAAGCCTGTACTTCCAGCTCCCACTTTGGATTCAGGCCCAACTCATGGCTCTCTCCTGGCCTCTTTTGCATGATGCACCTCTTAATTCATCCTTGTTCCCTCAAACTAGGTTGCCAGGGAACCCAAATTCTCTTGTTGCTGTGAAGGGAACACACACTGACCACAAGTCCTGTGTGCCACAGCCTATGGTAGGCACCTCATTTAATCCTCACAAGACTCTGTGAGGAGGGAAAACTGACCTGCATCTTTAAAAAGATGTTTTAAATTTATTTTCAGAAGGAGGAAGAGGGATGGAAAAGGAGAGGGAGAGAAACCAATTGCTGTGTGAGAGAAGCATCCATTGGTTGCCTCTCCACGTACTGAACTGGGACCTGTCTGCCCACCCAGGCATGTGTCCTGACTGGAATCCAACCAGAGACCTTGTTTCTTTTTTTGGTTTGCTGCTCAGCGCTCAATCCACTGAGCCACATCAGCCAGAGCTGTGAGCTTCATATTTATAAAGGGGTGGAAGGAGGGGTGATGGGGGGAAAGATGCAGAAGAGAAAGAAACCAAAATCTAGGTTTACTCGAACCCAGACGTTAAGGCGAGAGCAGCCTTCCTCCTGCAGGAGCCTAAAGACCAGCGAGGCGGTGGCTCGGGATTGGCAGCCACCTAGTTCGCAGAACCTGCTGCCGCTCTGGCTCCTCTGGCTCTGGCTCTCCGCAGCTGCAGAGGAGGTGGCGGTGGCAGGAGGCAGCTCCGGGCGGGAGGCAGCTCAAGCGGGAGGTGGGTCTCCCAGGCCCAGTTCGCACTCGGCCTTGCAGGGCCACCCCAGCACACTCTGAGGAAAAACTGCATATAAAATCTAATGGATGAAGATGAGAAAAACAGGGCAACAAGACCTTCTCAAAACAAGTTAGAGAAGAAGCGTCGGGCCCAGTTCAATGTTCTCACCAAAGAGCTTAGATCCCTGCTCCCTGGCAATGCACAGAAATGGATCACAGAGCCCCCTGAATCACAGAATACCTGCCTTTTGAAATTTGGGGAGGCTATGACTACTACCACAGCAATGATCTGGAGCTTCTGGCCAGGTGCCACAAGCACCTATTGCAGTTTGGCAAGGGGAAGCCAGTTGCTACCAGTTTCTCACCAAAGGCCAGCAGTGGATTTGGCTGCAGACCCACTACTACATCACCTACCACCAACAGAACTCTAAGCCTGAGTCCATTAGGTCAGACGCTCGGTGGGCAGTTACACAGTTGTCCAGGTAGAAATAAGGCAGAAGCTGGCCTTGGAAGACCTTCCATTCGAAGCCATCCACCCATCAGCACTTAACCCTGGAACCTCAGTAGCACTTTAACGTACTTGATGTGAGCACCTCAGGCATCAGTGTCCCCAAGAAGTTCCCATAAATCTTCGCACACAGCCATATCACAGTCCACCTCCACTCCAAACAAGCTGATGGTAGAGGCTGGCATCATGGCTGTGCCAAGGTTGGCTACCCTGCCCCAAGAGCTCCCTGTGCCAGGGCTCAGCTGGGCAGTCACCATGCTGGCTCCCCTGCCTGCTCCATTGTCTTGTACCCTCTCATAGCAGCTCCTGCCTCAGACCATTCTGCAGAATCTACCTGCCCCCAACAGAGTTTCCAGCACAGTTTAGCATGTTCCACGCCATCAAAGATCAGCTGGAGCAGCAGACCTAGATCCTGGTGGCAGCAGAAGCTCCACAAGACCCAGGAGCAGCTCTGCCTGGTCCAGAACTCCAATGTCCATATGGTTCTGAGCAACCAGGTGTATTCCTGAGCTTCAGCAATGCCCAGAGGCCTGATACTCAACAGCAGCTTCTGTAGAGGTTGACTCCAGGGGCCCAGGCCCCACTCATTCTTTCCATTCCTTAGGACAACCTCTCATAATTCATTCAATGGCTTGACACTCTCGTCAACCTCATAAAGGTTTGCAGTTTAGTGAAGGAGACAGAGAATATATTCCTAACTCAGCCTTTGAGGTCAAAAGCCTCCACCAAAGAGAAAACATCTATGCTGAATCAAGAAAGACTAGTTGGAATCAGAAAGGAAGAGAACGGAATAGGAAGGATGATACCAGGCAGAGGAAGCAGTGACTGCAGATGCCTCAAAATAGAGTTGGGAGGTTGCAAGCAGTTTTGTGTGGTAGGTACTAGAGCAGTAGCCTCAGATAGAGATCAGCTAGTGTCTAGGTTGAGGGTACAGGAAACCATTAAATGCTTTTATCAGAGTAGAGGCAGGTTTAGATATGCATATAAGAAAGAATCACTCTGGCTACAATAGACAATGAACTTGAGAGGGGCCCAAAGAGGGGAGGGCAGAGACACCAATGGTCTGGCCACTGCCATAGTCCAGATAAGAGATGATGACCATGCAAATTAAGGCAGTGGCCCCCTAGATGAGGAGGAGTGGTGAGAAATACAGAATGGAGACTGTACAGGTGGTTGATCACATGTTATTAGATGTGGAGGGAAGCTAAGGAATCAAGGACAATGTTCACATTTGGAAGTGGGCGCTGTATAGATGGTGGCAGAATCACTGAGAGGGACACATAGAAGGGACAAGTATAGGAGAATGTTGATGCACTTCACTTGGGATTTGCTGAGTTGAGGTATCAGTGGGACAACCATATCAGGATGTCAGATAGACAGTGTCTGTGGGTTTGTAGCTCAGGAGAAAGAACAATTGGCATAGAGACAAAGGTTAGGGTTTCATCAATGGTAACCGAAGCAATAAGAGTATATAAATAGCCCAAAGGAATATAAAGTGAGAAGAAAAGCAAGCTGAAGAAGGAACTCTGAGGCATACTAATATTTAGGAGGTAAATAGAAAAAGAAATATCTTAAAGGGAACTGAGAAGAAGCCAGAGAGGCAGCAGAGAAACCAAAAAAATTTAGTCTTGTGGAAGCAAAGGGAGGAGAGTTAAAGATGCTGGAAGTATGACCAGTTTCAACAATAGGGATTATGGGAGCAGTCTAAATTGAGTTTGGGTGGCAAAAGCCAGTCTGCAGGGGGTTGAGGAGAGATTGAATTGTAAGCAAATGTAGATGGTGAGCACAAACAGCGCCTTCAAGATGTCTAGTTGCAATAAGTTTACTGTGAAGATTAAATAAGATGATGCAAGTAAAGCAATTAGCACAATGCATGGCACATAATAATAATTCAATAAGTGTTAGATACTACTGTTATTATTAAGGAATATATTTTAAGGAAGAAGAGAGACAATGGTAGCTGTAGGGAGATGTGATTTAAAGAGGATTATTTTTTAAGGCCTCTCTCCTTACCATATTGAAAAGGAAAAAAAAAAATTCAAAAACCCCATCAAAGAAATAGACAGAAATTGTTCAAGAAAGCAACAGTTGGGTGGGAGGTGAGGAAAAAACTAAAACTAAAACTAAAAAGCAACAATCCTCTGAGCCACTCTTTTCCAGGCCAGACGCAACCATTTTGAATTGCTTCTGTATTGTGGTAACCTCCAGATCACTAATTAACCTCCTCATATGATAATTTCTTGATTTATCAGCCCAGATATTATTAATTTCCTGATAGATTGAGAATTTAGTTTACATATATAGCTCTCTCTGTTTCCCCTCTCTCACCCAAAGTAGCTGTATCACCATTCTTTTTTTTTTAAGTCCTCACAATAGTGATTTTATTAGTTGCTTTATAAAACATTGCAGATGTCATCATTGTTAAGATAACAGTTGTTAATTGGTGCAGCTTGCTGAGCATGTTTTATAAAGGAAAGGAAATGACGAAACCCTGTTTAAAGTTGTTCCATTGCAGCCTAGTAGAACGAGATTTTGGTTCTCAGACACTTAAATCAGGCAAATAAAACAGGTAGGGTTTCCCTCCCCCATCTGAAGCACTTCATCAGTAGAATAGTCTGATAAACTAGACAGTCTGCATTCAAGAGATTCCACAACTTGTAATGCAAAGTTGGAGGGTTTTGGTCATTTAGTTTCTAAGTTTCAAACTAGTGCTTTTCAGCCACCATTTCTTCACTCTGAGATAAGCAGTCTTCACACTCTATGTTTAATATCCTCATGCTCAATTTTAAGACAAAGCAATTTTAATACTCGGTGCACACCACAAGCCCTCGCTGCATGTATCACCATTCTTGGTTTCTCCACTGGCCACCTTTGAAACATATGCAAGTTTCATTTTTTATTCCACTAATTATAGACAGCGTCTCTTTATGGTCTACATATAAGATGAGGATGTTAGTAGCCTACACTCCCCATCACCTCTCAAGGGGAAAGTTTTGTTTTTGTTTTGATTTGGTTTTTAAATGTGGGAGATTCTTGATTAGGCTTAAATGGAAGGAAACAATGAAAGTAAAAAATTGAAGAAAAATGACAAAACAGTTGTTAGCTTGAGGTTCCTGGAGAGGCAGAAAAAGATGAGTTCTCCTCCATAATGGCACCACCAATTTCCCAGCACAAGTCTTAGAAACTTCTGGAACATGTGGAACTCTTTTGCACCCTGGATCCAATCAGCTATAAAATTCCATAGATTCCATTTCTTCAATTACCATTATTCTTTTCTCTTCTGTCCATTGTGATTGCTATTTCTGACTTGTACAATAGAGTTCCAACTGATCTCCCTTTCTCCTAACTTGCCCCATTCACACTGATGCCAGGTTAATCTTCTTAAAGCAGATTTCTCACCAGCTTACTCCCTTGTTCAAAATCATAGTCTGGCTTTCAAGACCTTGCACAATGTGGTCCCAGCCCAGCATGGGGTAATGGTAGGTTCAACTAGGGAGGAGTGTGGTGGAGAACAAGGACAAATGGGCTGTGTTTCCCTGGTACAAGCATAGTTCCTCAGGCCCACTCATTCAACAAGAGCTTCAGGGCTCTTCCAGAAGAGGTTGAGGCTGGTTAGATACCCCAAAAGTGCCTATTACAAAGTCAAATAACCATAGCATGGGCTCTAGTTCAGAAATTCTTTTAATGTGTCTTTTAGAAATTCACAGAAGAAGTATTTAGCCAGTAAACATTTAAAAGTTCAACAGTGGTAGTCCAGAGTGGTAGCTATGAGGAAAGGTGTGCACTATTTTTTAAAGGGTTTCCTCTTTATTCGATATTAAAGGAATCAAGAGCTGGGCAGTTTAGCTGGCATCTGCTTTCCCCCACTTCTCTGGTCTGAGTCATTTGGGGAACTAGATATGCCTGGAATAGGGCACTATCTGCGGAGAGCACATGAGGCATGTACCTCTGTGTCACAGAAGCTCTGACACTGAGCAGATTATTTTTAGAGGTGACCTTCTAGGTTCCAAGGAAAAGTAAACAGACAGATGCACATGATTTCCTCTGAGAGACTCGAGGTAAACAAATTGGCGTGCATGCACTTGCCATTATCATATGTTCTGAAACAGGTCTCTTAAAGGGCAAGCTCAGGTGAAAAGCTTCATTGAAAGCACAAAATCAACCAGGATAAAGAAAGGAGAGGAGAAACTGAGTGGAAGTTCACAGTTTTTAGCTATTCAGCAAATTGTAGGTGAAACAACTTAGTTATTTATTCCAAATTCTTGTAAAACATGTTGTTTTAAATAAAAGATTCCATACTTCCACATGAAAATATTGCTAAAACTTATTTAATTTCTTTCCCTTTGTATTATTCTATTTGTTTTAACTTTGTTGTTCTTTTTGTGTAATGTGTTTATTGTTTTCATGTGAACATTATAAAAAACATAGAAAGAAAAAACATAGAAAGATAAATCTTCATAATCTTGCCCCTTGTTAATACTTTGCTATTATCTTTGAGTTATTTTTATGCAATGCTAATATCTATATAGAGCAACAAAAAATATACTGTGTTATAACTTTCTTTTGTCATCTAGCACTATACCTTGAACATCTTTTCATGTCAGTATGCAAGGTCTGCCCAGAAGGTATCCAGCCATGTAATATGAAAAATAGAGATATTTATTGAAGAAGATACAAGAAACATTGTACATAGGACAATGAGCCCTCAGTCACCTTCAATGTAGGCACCTTGGAACCTCACACAGTTCTCCCAATTGCCATTAGCTGCCCCATCATATTTTCCTGAATTTCATCAAAAGTGTGAAATCTCTTCCCTTTCAAAGGTGATTTTAGCTTTGGGAAAAGCCAGGAGTTGCAGGGTGCCAAATCTGGGTTGTAGTGGGGGCTGAGTCACCTGGGTGACTTAATGTTTTGCCAAAAACCCTGCATGAGATGTGATGCATGACTGGGCGTATTGTTGTGTTGAAGCTGCCAATCAGCAGTTGCCCATAGCTGCAGCCTTCTGAGTCATTTGAATAATTTCTGCTGAGGAATGTTCAAGTTTAATGTAAAATCTGATGCAGATTTGTTGCTCTACTCACTCAGTCATTTTTGAATATGACAGCCACACAGTACTCAATGGCATCTTAAGTCATTGTTCACACATGTGCATTCCAGGCACTCTTCTTGGCTGCCAGGTGACATCGATGTCGTGCAAACCATTCTTATTTATTAACAATGGCTGGACTTTTTCCAGACAGACCTTGTATATAGGCCTCTCTCATTGTATTGAATGACATTTAGATCATTTCCAGTGTATTACTATTATAAACTTCCTGGCTGGTTTGGCTCAGTGGATTGAGCGTCGGCCTGCGAGCTAAGTGTCGCTGGTTCGATCTTCCAGTCAGGGCACATCAGAGAAGGAAAACTCTGACTCCAAAAAACCTCCGCTGCCTTGCGGCATACCTCT
Source organism: Furipterus horrens (assembly GCF_987537825.1). Lineage (NCBI taxonomy): Eukaryota > Metazoa > Chordata > Mammalia > Chiroptera > Furipteridae > Furipterus > Furipterus horrens. The sequence continues at coordinate 42,689,344 of NW_028327176.1, read as the reverse complement.
TCAGGGGAAAGCCTAAGGGAGTAAACCCCGACAGAAAATCCGGAGCCGGAGTCCCTAAGGCGGTTTGACGTTGTAGTCAACACCGGCAACTCCTGCGGCGCACCTGAAGCCAAGCTGTATTGACTCCGTCTTTCCCTTGGATCCTTCAGCTGCGAAGAGAGGGGGGGGTCTGCTGCATGGGCAACAGCAGACCCTCCATATCACCCTGCCCAGGCTCTGTAGCTTCAGCTTCACTGGAGAGGACACTCCAGCGTCATCGCAAGTTGTCGATTCAACACAGGAGGAGACAGATACCGTGTCACTCCCGAGTCGGACTGCACAGCCATTCTCGGCGGTGCAGATAGACTCTTAAGAAGCTACACCATCGTCTCTCGAGACGGACGGCTGCCGACGGATGGACTATTATGAACAATGCATCAATAAACATCTCTGAACAGATATCTTTGAGGACTTTCATGAAACTTTTATTGGACATCTTCTGGGAAGAATTCCTGGACCAAATCATTTACATATATTTAAAGTTTTTATTTAGTTATTGCTCTCCACCTGAAACATATGAAAATAATTAATTTCCCATGATGACTTAGCACCTAACACCATGCCTGGCACATAGTAGTTGTTCATTAGTTGCTGGTTAGATTAAAGAACATAAATATTAGTTATTGTTCTGGCTATGAAAAAACAATGCCTTTGATGCTATTGAAGCACATTGCCCTGCCTGCCTCACTGTTGTCTCAGACAAATGAAGTATTTAAGTGCTGGCCAAATGTTAGGTTCATAACAGTAGTTGTCACAGTAGTAAATGTAATAAAAGTAATAGTACATACCACAATATATAGCACTTATTTTTTTCTTTTTTAAATTATTTTTTATCTTATTATATTTTTGCCATTACCATTTATCCCCTCATATTCTCTTCCACCTCCACCCAATTCCCTCTCCCCCATAGCACTTCTGATTGTCTCCTTGTTAACAACTGTTGTTGTCACCTGAAATCATAGAATTCTAGCGTACAGTATACTGAATTCTGGACATCAAGTAGTCTGTCTCTCTTTTTTTTTTTAAATGAAGAATTTAAAGCCCAGAAAGGTTGTAACTGGCCAAAGGTTTGAGAATTAATAGAGTCTACTTAAAACACCTCCTTTTTCTCATCTTCCTTTCTTGACTTGAATGCACAAATTTAGTATAATTTTATTTAACTTGACTATATCATATAAACAAGGCACATTATTGACTGAGTCTTCCTTAAGTCTTCTTAGTTCTGTCAATTTACCTGCCTAGAACTTTTCTTCTTGCCAACTTTCTACTTCAAGTCAGTCAAGGATTATAAATTAAATAACTAAGCTTGTTAGAACTATATGTCACACTCAGTTTGGCAGCACATATACTAAAATTGGAATGATACAGAGAAGATTAGCCCAGCCCCCGAGCAAAGATGATGCACAAATTTGTGATGTGTTCCATATTTTTTATTAAAAAAACTATATCTTAAAGTTTTCACATGAATGAAACACAGGAGTCTTAACACTTTTTGCAGGCTATTTTGGCTACTCAGGACAGCTGTGTGTGTGTGTGCGCATGTGCGCATGTGTGTGCGTGTGCACGTGCATATGCACTTTCTAAGTTTTAGCAGCTTAGGAACGAACATATTACCATATTCTGGATAGATAAGTTGATATATTTAAGTATAAATATGTTTATAAAATATTATATAAAATGTCATATATAATATAAAAGTGCCTGATACCTGGAAGGTATTCAGAGCCATTTAGATATAAATTTTGCCTAGTTCTAAGGAAACAAATAGTCTAAGGGTCAAACAAATAGTCAATGCTGTCTGGCCAAGGTCTATTTAAAGGACAGTGAAATAAGAATCCTTTTTCATCTCTTTGCTGATATATAATGCCACCTCTGGTTTCATCATCAGTAATTTCAGGAATAGTATCTGTGACAGGCAGAATAATGGCTGCCCAAAGATGTCTCTGTCCTAATTCCTGGAATCTGTGAATATGCTATCTTACATGGCAAAAAGAACTTTGCACACATGATTAAGTTAAGGATCTTGAAATGGGGAGAGTATCCTGGATCATCCAGGTGAGTCCAAGATACTTAAAAGGGTCCTTAAAAGTGAAAGGGAGAGTCAGGAGAGTCAGAGTGGAAGATATGTAGACAGAAGCAGAGGTCAGAGTGATACTGTTGCTGAAGGAAGAGACCATGAGCCAAGGAATGCAGGTGGCCTTTAGAAGCTGGAAAAGGCAAGGAAATGGATTCTTCTGAGAACCCACTGCTGACACCTTGATCTTAATCAAGTGAGACCATTTTAGATTTTTGACCTCCAGGACAGTAAGATAACAAATTTTTTAAAAAAATTTATTTTATTTTATTTTATTTATTTGTTTTTAGAGAGAGGGGAAAGGAGAAAGAGAGGGAGAGAAACATCAACGTGTGGTTGCCTCTCATGTGCCCCCAAACTGGGGACCTGGCGTGCAACCTAGGCATGTGCCCTGACTGAATAAATTTGTTTTTTATAAGTCATTAGATTATAACAAATTTCCACAAAGCAGTGCAAGTTGAGTTTTGATTGAAGGACAATTATACTTTTGCATTTTAATCAAATATTTAAAGAATGGGAACTATTTAAAGAAAAAAAGCTGAAAAGTAACTACATAATAACAATAGTTTACATTTAGTGAGCACAAACTATATACCAGACATTGTGATTTACAAAATTCTATTTAAGGCTTACAATAATCCTTTGTTTAGGACTACGGCATTAATCTGTTTATTACACTGATAAGAAAGTAAATGTAAAGAAGATGAAGAATTTAACTTTAATAAGCAAAGAAATTAGCGATCTTTCCATTTGGAAGGTATAGAATTCCATCCTTTCAAATCAAGCAGGGAAAAGTTAAAGTAGTTACCATAAAAATTAGGGAAATGTAAAACTTGTAAGATTCCTAAGAGATCAACAATGTCCTAGGTTGTGAAAGTAAATCCTATATGAAATGTTTTAAGTTCTCACTTCATGTCAGGTAGCTCCCATCTGTTACAAGGGGCTCAGCCTATTAACTGACAGACCATGTGGAATCCCCAAAAGGTATACTCTTTCCTCCCCAATTATCTAGTCCTTACCTGGAATCTTTGACAATAACCAGAAATCATAACCCCTATCTCAGTCTTTGACTGACAGTCCTGAATCTGACATAACATCAGATTAACAGTGCCAAAATAAATCTGTTCCCTTCCATTGGCTGTCATTGGGTAATGACTGCAACCTAAAATAACATAAAACATAGTGAAGAAATCAATATTATTATACATATATCTTAATTTCCCTCATTTTTTATTTTGAAAAAGGAGAGAAATTAATGTTATTTTTAATTTTTATTTATTGATTTGAGAGAGAGAGAGACAGAAACATCAATTTGTTGTTGTACTTATTTATACAGTCATTGGTTGCTTCTCATATGTGCCCTGACCAGAGATCAAACCAGTAGCTTTGGTTTATTGGGCCGATGCTATAACCAACTGAGAGCTACCAAACAACTCATTGTGTTGTTTGTGTATTGTGCTCTGTATTTAAGTTACTTGAAATGTTTTAGAGAATCTCACAGGTTAGAAAAACATCTGACATTTGACTGATTTTTAATTGAAATATTTAGAATTTGACCAATCAGTGATGTAGTATATATTTAAACACTTAAGTGAATTTGATTTAATGTGTAGGTTTGATTTTTATGCTACACAAATGCTTAAGAGAATTTGATCTAGTACCTTTACACTAACACTATAATATTTGTTGAGGGCTTACTGCTTGCCGGGTACCATTTTAAGTGTTTTGCATGTACCAACTCGGGTCAGGCTTACAACTCTGAGTTGTGTTCTATTGCTACCCCACTTTCAGATGATAAGAGGCACAAAAAGTTACGTGACTTAACCAGGGTCACACAGGCACTAGTTGCAGAGCAATCTGGCAGGGAGCCCACACTCCTAACCAATGCCTGTTTAGTGCACAGGAAGACTCTTACAGGAATACTTTGTCAGGACTCAGGACTGGGTGGAGAATGGGCCACGATGACATACAGAATATAAATATGCCTTTTAGGGTCCTGAAATACTTGAAAAAAATCAGATACAGCAAGTGTGAATTTGACATAGTTAAGGAAATTTAATAAATGAGTTTAATAAAGTGTACGAATGGGTAAGAGAATTTGACTTGTATGTTTTTGTGACTTTAATATGTAATCCTTAAGAAAATTCTATCACATTTATAGATATTGTTTAAATTAAAAGTTTAATATGTCAAATTAAGCTCACTGAGCATTAAAGAACAAGTGAAAATGTTTTATTTTTAACATAAAATCAATAGATTTATAAATGAATTTGAGATTTGTGTTTAAATACTTAATAACAACTAGCCTTAAAATTTACAACCCTGATAAATTAAATATCAATTAAACCCAAACAGGGTTCCTTTTCATGAACAAAAATTGCCTCTGACATTTAAAAATCTCAACTCACAATTGACAGTTATAGCCCTATTTTGCAGAGCAGGAAAGTAACTTCCCAAGGTAATAAAAATGGGAAGTTGTGGTTCCTCTATTCCAGCCAGACTGCTAAAGCTAGCACACTCAACCATTTTGCTATACAGCCTCCAGTGTATGGAGATTCCATTTCTATAGAAAAAAGATCAGTTATGAATACATAATCCAGAGGAATATGTGACAGTATTACAACACTGGTATTCCCTGGAGTGGAATTATGGAAGATGGTTATGTTATTTCTATAATATTTCAGTAAAAGGCATTCTCTACCCCTTTACCCCATTTTTCAACTAATCTCTTTGCTGGCAATTTAAAAATAATAGAATTCTGCATTTTTAAATATTTTATTTTCCTCTCTGTGCTGTCAATCAGCATTTTATGTCATTTCTTAATATCTATTTCATGACCTTTTTTTTTTAAACATTCCTGTTTATGCTTCAAGTACCCCTCAGATAGGCACCATTCCTGTGTGAAACCTTTTTTGGGGACCCCCATCCTCATATACTCTAGAAAAAGTTATTCCTTCAGTTATGCTACTTTTGTACCTAGCACATGCTTTTATTATTAAATGTATAACACCAATTTATAGTAGGTTTTCTATCTGTCCATCTCTCTTAGAATGTGTGTTATAATGTCTTTTCCCAGGTTCTAGCACATAATTTGGTCGGTTATGCCAAACATTCTGCAGTTGTGGAAGCTGAAGTATGCTTTGCATACGCAATAATTATATAGTCTTCCTTTCCTTAAAAGGCTTACTGTTTTGTTTTTGTTTTTTTTTTTTAAGATATATTTGTTTTTGGAAAGAGGGCAAGGGACAGAAAGAGGGAGAGAAACATCAATTTGTGGTTGCCTCTTGCGCGCCCCCAGCTGGGGACCTGGCCCGCAACCCAGGTATGTGCCCTGACTGGGAATCCAACTTCGACCCCTTGGTTCACAAGTCTTTTAATTCCTCGTCTAGCATTGGGATAGATGATACAATCGAGACTTAAGTTGAACTAAAAGCGGAAGAATTCAGTTAAGTGTCACAAAATTGAAATACTGAATTCTCTGAAAACACAAAATCATTTGTAAGGAGTTGAACATGGAGCCATGTCACACATTAACATCTGGGAGCAAGGGAGGAACTCATTTTATGCTGGACTGCTTCAACGGTGGAAATCTCGGGGTAGGTTAGTGTTTTGGATGGTGCAGCCGGCAGACCACCTAACTCCCAAACTACTGCCCCTGTGCCCTTCCCTGCTGGCGTTACTGGGGCTGACACCTCTCCAAGTCTGCGGCCACGGCAGGAAAGTGAAAGTGAAAATGAAAATGAAGCTACCCTGATTGTCCCCTCTCGGGCTGGTGATTCGCAATGGTCACTTACGCTGTGTGAGGAGGGGAAGATCCGCGCGTCCGCATTCTGTTGATCCTCTTAAAAGTTTGCCTTCTCCTCCGGCGTAGGGGTCTCCTTTGCTACCCGGGCAGACTAATAGAGCCTCACCGAACACCTTGGGGAGCGCCTGCTGCCGGACGCACCTCCTGAGTCTCCGCACCCATGAGGCCCCGCCCAGTCCCGGTGTCTCTGTCCCCGAGGCCACGCCCTACAAGGGTGCCGAGCCCTAGAGACTCCACTTGGCTCAGCCAACATGGGGCTGAGAACCTCTAAGAGGGCACTTTCTCTTCTCCTTCTCCCTTCCCTTGCCTCCCCAACCCCGCCGTTTCTTCCTGTTCCTCCGTTTTCTCCACACCGCTGAAACTAAAGGCTTGACAGACGGCCCAGGCGAGCCCAAGGTTCTTTCCATGTGGGAAGGCGGGGGGTTGAGTTTCCTTCTTCCAGGCACATCTCTGTAGTGAGAACCTGTCCGGGAGGATCGGGAGGATCCTGAAGATCTGTCTGGACAGTTCTTCCTCCTGGCTCACCAGCTCCACCCAAGTGGAAGAAATAGGAAGGGACATAGGTAAAGAGATTGTGGAAAGGAGAAGAATGCACCTGAATTAGGAAGTACCTAACCGAAGAAAAATCAAGGAGCAAGGAAATGAGAGTACTAAAGAAAGTTTGAGGCTAATTCACTGTCAGTTAAATGGTTAGAATCTCACCATCAAAGTATGAAAACATTAGAAGAAGAAATGATGATTTTATAGATTTCTGTTTGAGAAGTCCCAGGTGGAAATTTAGAAATATGAAGTTTATATTTTATCCCACCTAGTATTAAGAAATGAATTGAGAACGCGCTGTATACTGGACATCATGTTCATTATTTCACTGAACCTGCACAACTCTGCGCGATCGCTATTATGCTCCTTTATATTACTAAGAATCGAGGCTTTGAGAAGTTAACTAACCCTACCTAGGTCACATGGCTAGAAAATGACTAGTTTAGGATTGAACTGAGGTCCCCTTTTCTCCAAATTAAAAACCATACAGAATGTGGGTTGTATACATTTTTTTTTTTTAAGATTTTATTTATTTTTAGAGGGAGGGTAAGGGAGGAAGAGAGAGTGAGAGAATCAATGTGTGGTTGCCTCTCGCGCGCCCCCAACTGGGGATGTGGCCGCAACCCAGGCAAGTGCCCTGACTGATAACCGAACCAGCTACCCTTGGGTTTGCAGGCTGGTGCTCAATCCAGGGAGCCACACCAGCCAGGGTAGGTTGTATATATTTATCTAAGTGCATCATGATGTGCAATGTCAACTGTTACATTTTATCTAAATTATATCCCAGTAAAGTTAAACTTTTAAAATGATGCAGAATGAATATGACGTTTTTATAATAAAATTCATCAAAGAAACAGCATTATGATTTGACAAATGAGAGGTGGAGGTAATATATAAATACCCTAATAATACACACTGTAAGATTGGTAACACCATAATCAAAGGCACTTAAATGACTTTCCCAAACTTCAGATACAGATGTATAGACATATCAACCAGGATACCACCATGGGTAAGGAACACGCAAGTCTGTAGTGTAGTGGAAAGCAACCAAGTGAACACAAATTGGAAAAGACATTTAAAGTATGTGATATCAGACCTAACAAAAATATGTTACAAGTGCAAGGCATTAAAAAGTTACTTTTGTTGGAAGTAGGTGTTAAAATCACATTTTATGTGTATTATCTAAGCATTGTGATTATAAGCTGTGCAGCAGAAATTACATGATTTTATTTTCAACTTAAATTTATTTGGACAGTTTGTCAAAACAAGCAGGGCATCAATTACTAGTGCTTTTGTGTTTGAAGTCTGTGTTTGTTTTTAAAGAGAATGTATTGATTCATTTTATGGTGTTCCATTTTGAAGTCAGAAACATTGTTGAATTTAAAGCTTTAATTACAATTTATAAATCAAACATTTTATGAATTGGATATTCTGAGCAATTATGGTTGCCCAGACACATGTAGAAACAGGACACAAAATAGTTCAGCTCTTTTCACAAGTGCCAAAACTGGCTTTCTTTGCATCCTTAAACTCATAGTTGCTTTCCCCACCCAATACTGATATGTCCATATTGGTCATCTTAACAGCTCTAATAATGACAAACTCCACGTGGTCCCATAATAGGATATGACCAATGAGATTTCACTGTTAGGGATTCTGCACAACCTTAAGTTTTCCAAGAGAATATTTTCTTAAGTGACAATTATGAAAACAGTGACATATCTTGAGTGAAACTTTAATATATGGTTGTGTTATCCATAACAAATGCAGATTTTTTTTTCTTGTTCAGTAGTACGTCACCTTGAGTTTCTCTCTTGCTATGATAAAAATTGAGATACAATTTCCAAAGTATACTTCAAATTCTTGAAGTACTTTTTGGCAAGATATATTAAGAACCTTAAAAAAGTTTGTGACCTGCCCTGGCCATTGTGGCTCAGTTGGTTGGGCATCATTCTGCATGGTAAAAGGTTCTTGGTGGTTGAATTCCCAGTGGGTCACATACCTGGGTTGCTGGTTTGGTCTGGGTCAGGGGTATGTGGGAGAGGCAACCTACCAATGTTTCTCTCCCTCTTTTTCTCCCTCCTTTCCCCTCTCTGTAAAATAAATAAGTAAAGTCTTATTAAAAAGTTTTTGACCTTTGATCTAATAATTGCCCTCTTAGAAATACCCAAAGAAAATAGAAATTCTAGCAAAGATTTATCTATATATATGACGTTCTCTGCAATGTCATTTAAAATGACAAAGATTGGAAAATCTAATCTAAATCAACAATCATAAAGTCTTTAAGTAAAGTATATATCAATTTGTGCTTATTTTTAAATCTGATCAGTTAAAATTTATGGAAATTTAAAGATGTGTTTCAAGTTCATTTGGTCATATACAGTATCACTCCAGCTTTGTAAAACTTTTTGTATGTGCATATAAAAGACTAGAAACAAGTATATAAAAACATTAACAGTGGCTATTTTTGAATAGTAGGATTATAGGCCAGTTAAACTTTATAAATTTTTTTCATATTCTCTATAATGAACATTATTTTCTGTAGTCAGGAAAATAATAAATGCTACTTTTTAAAAAGAATAAAGTTCTTAGAGGGCTTAATAAAAACTCGACTTCTTGATTCATAACTAACACAATGAGATATTAGTGTTTATGCAGGGACCCCAGAAATAACCCCAAACAATGACTACTTTAGAAATCAACTAGTCTCACTCTGCTTCCTCCTTTCTTTCATTCTTATCCTCTAGTTGTTAAAAATATTTTCTGTGGTTGAAAGCCTATTTCTATGAAATTAAAACAGTATAAAATCAATTAAATGTAAAAGCTTACACCTACATATACCTAAAATGTTAACATAATAAACAAATAATAACAAAATCCCCAAAACAAATGCTATGTATAATGACATGTTTCTTTCTTTCCAAAAAGACTAAGAGCCCTGTGCTAAATATTGCACAAATGCTATAACTGAGGGTTTTTTTCTACTAGAACACTCAACATGTATATTTAAATATATCCTAGGAAAGGGTCTGAAAGGTTACATCTTGATGTCAAGATATTAAGTATCTAGGTTGGTAGAATTATAGATATCTTCACAACACTTTTGCGTGTCAATATATTCAGATTGTTCTATAATGTGTAAGCATAGCCTTTTGTAAAAAGGAAAAACTATTTTAACATAACTTTGACACCACCCCCCCCAAAAAAGATGCTTCCCAGAGCTATCAGAATTAGTGTCTTTGAGACCTTCATAATTTGCAATTAGGAAACCAATTACTAATTACCCATAGTTTGGAGTTTTGACAGATTAAATAATATAGCTGTATATTTGGTATCTGCCTAATATTTGGAAGGAATAAAATAAAGTACTTCAAGTTTATCTGTGAAGCAACTTAGGAAGTCTTCTTGGTAAACTCAGTCGTACAACTATTTAAATATATCATTTAAATGTCTTCCACTGGGAACTGTATAAAAGGAGTTATATATTAATGAAAGATTTAAAACAAGACGGGTGCTTCTATAGAAAATAAACAAGACACAGACAGCAGTATGGTGATTACCAGAGGGAAAGGGATATGGAGGGAGGTGGAAGAGGGTAAAGAGGCAATAAATGATGATGGAAGGAGATAACTTGGGGTGGTGAACACACAATACAATATACAGATGATGTATTATAGAATTGTACACCTGAAACCTATATAATTTTATTAACCAATGTCACCCCAATAAATTCAAGAAAATTTTTGGAAAAGAAAGGAAAAGGAAATTAAACAGACAAAATACCATGTGGAAGCAGACAAGTTTACTAAAAGAAAAGCATCAAGTTATTAACTGGTCTTTAAATAAAACCACCTGGGATATTTTTGCATGTCAGAGGTTTTTGAGATAAACATTACCAGTGGGTTGGTAACATGCCTCATTTTATAAAGTGTATTGGCACAGTATTTTACATAAAGCAGATATCTTTTTAAAAATATTTTAATTGATTTTAGAGAGAGAAGAAGGGAGAGAGACAGAGAAAAAGAAAGAGAAACATTAATTTGTTGTTCCACTTAATTACGCATTTATTGGTTAATTCTTGTATGTGCCCTGACTTGGGATCCAACTCACAATCTTGGCGTATCTTGACAATACTCTACCAACTGAGCTACCTGGCCATGGCCAATATCTTCTTATAAAAATGTATTTTGCTTCAAACTTATGTAATAGAAAATGATTCCTAGTGAAGAGTTGGAACTCCCATCTCTACCTGCGTACCCTCAACTCATGTCAACAGAGGCTGAGAGTCCAGTACCCAAATGGCAATAATGAGGTGGCCACTCCCCCACTACCGTCCTTCTGCTAGAGCAATGTCAGAAGAAATCAGCTAAAACTGAAGTTTTGAATAGAATCCATATGGTCTACTTTGAAGCACAAAAGTTTTTAACTTTTGATAAAGTTCAATTTATCTATAATAATTTTTCTTTTGTTGCTTTTGCTTTTAGTATAATCACAAAGAATCCTTTGCCATATTCAAGATAATGAAGATATATTCCTATGTTTTCTAAAAGAGCTTTATAGTTTTAGCTCTGACATTTAGGTCTTTGATCATTTTGAGCTCATTTTTGTATATAGTGTAACGTAAGTGTCCAACTTCATTCTTTTACATGTGGCTTCATTCTTATACAGTTTTCCCAGGGTCTGTTAAAAGAATATCTCTTCCAGTGAGTGGTCTTGGCACCCTTGTCAAAAATGAACTGACCATGGATATATGAGTTTATTTCTGGACTCTAAATTCTATTCTATTGATTTACCATGTCTGTCCTTGTGCCAGTACCCCACTGTCTTGATTACTGTTGTTTTATAATAAATTTTGAAGTTGGGGACTGTCAGTTTTCCAATCTTGTTCAACTTTTTCAGGATTAATTTGGTTATTCTGTGTCCCTTACAATTCCATATAAATTTCAGAATCAGTTTGTAAATACCTATAAAAAGTCAGTGGCAGTTCTGATATGGATTGGGTTGAATCTGTAGGTAGATTTTAAGAGTATTACATCTTAATAATGTTAAGTCTTCTGACCCAACAACATGGATTTTCCATTTCCTTATATCTCCTTCATTTCTTTCAACAATGTTTTATCATTTTTGGAATAAAAGTTTTGACCTTTTATTAACTTTATTCCTAAGTATTTCTTTCTTTTTGGTGCTATTATTAATTGAATTATTTTCTTAATTTCATTTTTTGTTTACTTCAAGTATATTAAACTACGATTAACTTTTATATGTCAATCTTGTGTCCTATAACCTTGAAAAATTGTTTTCTAGTTCTAATAGTTTTTTTAGTGGGTTTCTTAGGATATCTGTATAAAAGATTGTTATCTGTGAATAGAGATAATTTTATTTCTTCCTTTCTAATTTGGATGATTTTATTTCTTTTTCTTGACTAACTACCTTGGCAACCCTGGCCTGGTAGCTCAGTTTGTTAGTGTTGTCCCAATATGCCAAGGTTGTGGGTTTGATCCTTGGTCAGGGCACCTACAAGAATCAACCAATGAATGCATAAGTAAGCGGAACAAAAAATCGATGTTTCTCTTTCATTCTCTTTCTCCCTTTAGCTCTCTCTCCTTTCCTCTTGCATTTAGGATGTTGAACCAACATTGTCCTCCTGGGATAAATTCCATTTAGTAATAGTGTATAATTCTTTCTATAAGTTTTTGAACTTGATTTGCTAGTATTTTGTTGAGGATTTTTACATCCATATTCATGTGAGGTACAGATAGCTCCCTTCCTGGAACAGGTCCTCTATCTAAATTGTTTCAGGTAAGTCAAAGGTTTTCCTGACCCTTTTGTTTCTTAAAAATAACCAGCTTAAAATAATCAATACCCCAAAAAGGTTATATTTGGGCTTGGCACACTGTGCTCCTCCTCAGGTAGAAAGCTCATTTTCGTGTTTATAATATATAAGACAATCTTGGCAAATGTTTTGATATGAACTTTGGTATATTTTTCTGAGTAGTTTTGGTTCTTTACTAAAAGATTGTGGAAGCAAGTCTGGTCTGATTTAGCCAAAGTGACACCAATTTCCTGAGGCAGCAGTAAGCCGCTCACTTTGTACCAGCATAACCTACTTTCAGACTAGTTTATAGATAGGTGGATGGTATTAAAGCCCTGTTGCTGGTGATTCTTGGATTCAGGATATTTATGACTTTTTAAAAAAGATTTTATTTATTTATTTTTAGAGAGAGGGGAAAGGAGAGGAAGAGAGTGAGAGAAACATCAATGTGTGGTTGCCTCTCGCACACCCCCAACTGAGGACCTGGTCCACAACTCAGGCATGTGCCCTGACTGGGAATTGAGGCTTTGGTTTGTAGGCTTGTGCTCAATCCACTGAGCCACACTGTCCAGGGCTATGACTGCTTTTGATTTGTTCATATTCAATGTCCAGTCTAGCAGTTGATGTCATAGAACCTGTGCCCAAGAAGCCCAGAGCTAACCTTGCTTTAGCCCAGTTTAGGAGTATAGATTACTCAGGTAGTTCTCTGTTTGGAAAGAGGAATTTGACCCTGCTCTTATATTATTCAACTTTCCTCACCTTTAGCAGTTTATTACTATTAGGGCTAAACATGAATTTCTTCAACATCAGACTTGATTGTACCTGTTGTGCCTATGTTTGATAGATTCAGTAGTGAGTCATCTAGGCCTGGACTCTTCTTTATGGGTAACTTTTTTATTACTAATTCAATCTATTCACTTGTAGCTCTACTTAAATTGTCTATTTCTTCTTGAGTTAGTTTGAGTAGTTTGTGTCTCTCTAGGAATTTATTTCATCTAAGTTACCTAATTTGTTGGCCTACAACTGTTAATAGTATTCTTCCTTGCTCTACTCCTAAACATGACCCATATTTTCCTGTCCTTTCTTTTCATTTATTGATTTTTTTTAGAGATAGAAATGGAAAAAGAGAGAGAGGAAAACATGGATTTGTTGCTCCACTTATTGTTTATACATTCATTGGTTGATTCTTTTATCTGCCCTGACCAGGGATTGAACCTGCAACCTTGGCGAATCAGGATTATGCTCTAAACAGATGAGCTACCTAGCCAGGGCTTCTTGTCTTTCCATTTTTGTACTTGGGATGCCCTCAACATAATCTCTACCTACTGAAATGTATTGAATACCTACTGGTATCAAAACATTCTTCAGAGTTCTCTAGGAAATACATGAACAGCTAGATAAAGTTTTGGTTTTCAAAGAGTTTATGGTTTAGTATAATATTTCCTAAAGTATGTTTTTTCAAAAGTCTTCCAAGATACAACTCAGAAATATGGTTCTATGATCAAAGACATGAAGTAAAGAAACATTGTATATTATTCCTTCTGTAGGTCATTCATAATTCTCTTTGGCATGTTAATTGCTCTAGGATGTTCTGCCATTGGGAAGCCCAGTGTTTATCGAGTGTTTTCACAAAGGTATTTGACCACAGAACTCTTTCTTCACATAACATCTATTAAAAACCCAAAGAACTTCTATTCCATGGAACACACTGCAGGAAACAGTGGTGTAACTAAAACAAACACCCAAGTAATTGCTGTGCAAGATAGAATGTCATAACTGAGAATAAGTCCTTAAAACATGAGTTGGAAGGACTGGAGAAAAGAATGAAAGAAAGGAAGGAAAAATGAATGAAGCATCCCAGGAAATGGAAAAGCAGAAGAGGTGGAGATAGTTAAGCTAAGGGAAGAGAGAGCTGTGAACGATGTCAGATGCTGCATAGAGGTGAAAGAAACAAGAAATGGCTCTGATATTTAACAATCTTGAAGTCAGTCTTTCAGAAGAACAATTCCAGGAAAACGATGGAGGCAGATAAAAAGGAAATACAGTATTTCCTCACTTATCGCGGGTATTACATTCTAAACCCTCCCACGATAGATGAAAATCCGCGAAGTAGGAACCTTACATTTATTTTAGTATTTATATATATTTAAGGCTTTATAAACCCTTCCCACACACTTATAAACCATTCCCAGTCCCTTATTAATCTTTTCCACACTTTTATAAACACTACTTATGTTCTTAAACATATTCTACGCTCTTAAACCTATGTAACTTTAACGACGTATGTATACAGTACCACAAAATTCCATGATATAGCAAAAAATCCACGATAAATAATTAAATATAATATTTTTTTAAACCCCGCGATACAGTGAGGCCGCGATAAGTGAACCGCGATATAGAGAGGGACTACTGTAATGAATAAGTAGAATAGTATGTGAGCTCCAAGAAAGCAAGGATTTTTGTCTCTTATTTACTGATATTCTTCATTATCTAGAACCATGCCTCATATATTGAAAGGTCTCTATAAATATCAGTTAAATAAGTAAAAATATTGATACATGGGTAAGTGGTGGTAAAAAAAAGAAGTAGAGGCAATGGGGATGATAAATTTTAGATTAAAGTATACTTGAGGAAAGGAGAAACTTGAATTTACTTCTTGACAGTAGACCTAAATGGAAAATTGAAAGTCAGTTGCAAAATAAGAAAACTAATGGAGCACTATCAAAACTAAAGCAAGAGGAAATGAGAACAAGGTCATAAGCAATAGAATAATAGGAGGAGGGAGATTGCATTTAATAAATAAACTGGACTCATTCAGAAATCTCTGCAAACAAATTATTCCTCACTATGTGTTCCATATTCCCATTAATTGGATGAAAATTCACTGAAATGCCCAAGCTAGAGACTCCAGTTTTCTTTAATACCTCCTTATCCTTCATCTTCTTGCCTGCTTAAATGTATACCAAGTTTCTTCATTCCATTCCTGTAATGTTCCATATCCATTGCCATTTTTCAACCCCACTAGCACTACTCTAGGTAAGGCATTTGTCATTTTCTTGCTTGGAATAGTTCAATGATTTCCTGACTAGACTCTGAATTTAGTAGCTTTCTGTTCTCAGTACTACTGCCATCAAAACAATGGTCTTAAAACACAAATATGATCATACCATTTTCCTCTTCAGAAAGAGCAGCTATTATCCATTCTTATCTATTATATTTCTTCATTTATTAAGTGTCTCATATGTGCTACGTGCTGGGGATGCACAGATGAGTTATGTTAAAGGGAAGATTTCAAATTAAGTATGAAGAAATCAAAGAGCCACAACAAAAAGAAAAGGTGCTCAAAAATGAAATGTTATTTTTCTCCTATGAGATTGGCAAATATGAGGGAGAACAAGCAACTTCACTATTGGTGAAAGTGTTAATAGATACACACTTTTTTGGAGGACAATTTAGCAATACTTGTTAAAATTTTAATAATACCCATTTGCCCTCACTATGGTTATCTCCAGGATTGTGGAATTATGAAAGACTAACTTTCCACTTCTCACAGTCTTTTTCACTGTTTCATAGTATTTCATCTTTATAATGCCTATATATTTATTTTGCAATTTGAAAAAATTAAGACACAAAAAATAAAAAATAATTATCTTTTTTTGATGGGGTAACACATTCTAGGTACATTCAAGGCTGTTTAAATGACTCCCTAGCTCAATTCCAGTCCTACCATCTACCATTCCTATTCACATCTCACTTGCCCAGGACTCTTCTCTGCCTCTGATGCTCTTCTAACTGGACTGCCTCTCCCCACCCCCCTCATTAATCAAAACTGTACTCATCACATTTCATTTTTCTACTCATCCTCCCAGAACAACTCAGGAGTCACTACCCTTTCTGGTGAAGCTTGATCTCCATTCAGGTTTAAATTGCCCCTTCTTGGTGCTGAGGGGGGAGTATGTTTACACCTCTGGCAGAACACTCTTAGGCTTGCATTGTTGTGACCTGTGTCTGGTGTCTCCCTTGTCATCTATTATTTTCTACTTTATTTATCTTTTCTGTGAAATAAATGTTCATTTCAAAATATTTATTGTCTTGTATGTTCCATGCATTAATTGACACTTAAATTATACACCTCTTGGAGATACATAACTCAGCCATGTGGGCAATTACCTTCAAGTTACAAAATGCTATTTTGTATTAATTTGTATTTGAAGAGAGTGCAGGAATTAATTAAACATGTCTATAGATGCCTGGTGTTTATTCACTGACAATGAGCTGGAATTATTACCTCACTTTAAGCCTTTCTCTGGTGATTTGTTTACAGAGTTGTGCTAAATAGCTGAATTGTTGTCATGACCCTTTGCCTAGATCTTTTCAAAACAGTAATTAGACTTGAATTTTACATAACAACACATAAAATCACATAACCGGGAGAGAAACTGAAAACAGTTCTTAGGATTTTAAGCTTGCACATGGATTAATATTGTAACTCAACAATAATTAAATCTGACCACTGGTAAATGCTGAAGTTTGTATGGTTGCCAAACTGTGATAATACATATGTAGGAGAAACTAATACCCTTAAATGAACTTGATCAATAAGGGATCCTTTCAGTAAATCAAAGAATTAACCACTTTTTGCTGTTCAAGTGACTCCACAGTTTCAGGTCCCCAAGTGGGAGTAGTTCTTAAAGCAGAAGTGACAGCCTTATTATCATTTGTAAATTTCCACTAACAAGCCAGGCTGGCAGTGTCTGTTGACTGCTTGGACTGTGACCTTTCCAACAACATAGTATTCGTCATTGTTTTGTTCATGAGCATCTATATATGTCATGGAAGTTCTGAGGAATTTCAGAAAAAGAAAACTGAAACTAAGAAGGAAATCAAAAGCAAAAAGCCAGAAACTACTTCTTTAGCCCCTTTTTTATGATCTCAGGACTTCTGGGACCTTGAAAGATTGATTTCTTCTCACTCAGGTTTCTTATAAAATTAGCTTTGGCTCATACATCTGTAACACAGTAGTTACTTTTACAAGATAAGCAATGCAGGGGAAATGTATCTGAGGGGAAAATCGAGTGCTGGAAGCTCAGGAGACACTTATAAGGTCACAGGACAAAGCTGGTATGTAAAGTAGTCCTACTATAGACCTGCAAATAGCAAAGGGTCTGCTCTGGGTTAATTTCAGTGTATCTTTCATCACATTTCACTTTTCTTCTCAGCCAGCATTAAATATAAGTGGGCCTTCCTGAAACCTATTCTGTGAGAGCCTTTTGAATTGCTCAGCTGAAGAGCAATCATCATTCAAGTTGTGAAATTTGAACTTTGTATTTTAGCATCCACTTCCCTGTAATGGTCCTGGAGACTGTACTAAGGCCACAGTAATGAATGTATTAACCAGTTCTTCATGGTCACAGCTACTTATTCCTACAGACTAAGTGTGCTTTCAGATAAGCACCATTGACTATCTGAGCTGGAAGGAATATTACAGTCTTTTCAATTCAATCCTCTCACTTTATACAAGGGGTCCCTGAGGTTCAGAAAGGGTCCTAAACATCAAGCAGGCTCTTTGGAAACAGAGCTGGAATTAGAATCAAGTGTCTCAAATAATCTAGATTCCTAATCTAGAGCTCATTATACTCTCAGTGACTAAAAGCCAGAATAATTTCTCACTTATACAATCAGAGAAAGTCTCTGAGAATTAATTAATCTTTTTATTTGGATATGTTAATCTTTTTTTTTTCTTCTGGATATGTTAATATTCTAAAAGTGCAGAAGACTCATTTAACTCCAGTATGTGTCAGAACTGGGAAAATGCTCACAAACAAACTTCCCTAAGAAGCATCTTAGAGCTGTATTCTAAAACAGTTTGATGGGACTGGCCTATAAAACTGCTCAATGATCCATAAGTTATGAATTTTCAAGAGAACATTAACTAGAACTATTAAATTTCCACTTGATTATCAAAATGCTGTATTGATCAACCTGCTTCAACAAAATTCCCATCAAGTCAGTCAAACCACTGGAGTTCCTCCCTGCTGTGCTCCAGGTGGGTGACACCGTTTAACAGGCAAGCTCTGAGTGACACAGAACTCCTGTGGAGCAGACAAGGTCTTCTTTTGCTACTTTTCCCTAAGTGTGGACTTGGCATTTCCCAAGTATGTCCCTTAAAATGTTAGCTCGCATTTGAAAAAATAGTTCCATGGTCAAGCAAATGTAAGAAACATAGTTAACCTGTTTCCTTTTATGATGCTAATTTATTTATTCATTCGACCAATATTCGAGTGCCTACTATGGGGTCAGGCACTGTTTTAGGTGCTTAGGATACAACAGTGAACAAAAAGGACACACACCTCTGCTCTCTCATGCACCTTACAGACGATATGATTTATACAGCTTTTTCCTTCTGTTGAATGAATTCTGAAGTCATTGGCCTCTTCAAAATTCACTCTTAAGTTAAATTCCCAGAAATGGGACAATGAATTACATAATTAATGATTTGCAATAATATTAAATGCTCTGAAGGAAAAACCCAAAGTGCTATGGAAGGATATAAGAGGATTTATTAGGGACTTGTTACCAGAATCTCTTGTGGACGGTTACTCAACTTAATGAGATTCCGAATCTAGCTGTGATTAGGGAGAACTTGGTATTTTGAAAGCCCCTCCTGATGCTTCCAGTCTCTTCCACAGCCTTCCCGTTCCTTTGTAAGAACCCTACACCCCACCCTGGAGCTCCATCCCTGAGCCAAGCAAAATCCCAGGACATTCTTCCCACCTCCAGGTGTTTGAGATAAGCAACAAGCAGCAATTGGCCCTGAAAGCAGGGCCAAGTGACAGAAACTTAGTCAGGAGGGAGTGATGCAAGGTTCTTACCATTAAAGACTGACATTTCCTTTAAACTTGACATCTAAGCAGACATTTTCTGAAATGTAAAAAGTATTCACTGTGTCAAAAACCATGCAAGTGTTTATACCCTTTGATTCAGCAATTCCACTGCTAGGAATTTAACTTAAGAATTAATTCAAAGCCTACCCACTCCTTTCTTCCCTCTTAGGCACACATCTTTACTTTTCTCTCTTAAACTCTAACAGTCCCCACTAGACTTGCAACCAGGGGAGCAACTGGCAGCAGCAACTCACTCTGGGCTTACCTCCTAAATCTGTCTTCAAAGCCCCCTTTCCTCTGACTTTTCAGTGAGCCAACAGCAGCCCCTCCATGGCTCACTTCTCTCCTATAAGATTTCTAGGGAGCCAAAGCAGAACACCACATAGGCTCTCCCCTGTTGCTTCTTCTATCCTAAACTCTTTAGTGAACTAAAAGCAGCCCTGCCTTGACTCACTTCTTTCACTGTGACTTTTACTTCTCAGTGAGTCCACGCAGCCCAGCATGACCCACATCTTTCCTATAATATGACTAGAGAGCCAAAGCAGAGCACTGCTTTGGTCTCTCATGTTGCTTCTTCTACCCTAAGCCCTTCCTTTGTTTTACTGTCCCCAACTTTAATAACATACTCTCAGGAAAAAAAAAGAATTAATTCAACAGAAGAATAAAGCTATATACCAAGTTGGTCATTGTAATGTTTAGCATAATAAGAAGGAGAAAAAAAGCAAACAATTTAAATATTCTACATTTGGGAAGCTCTTAGATTGTGGTATGTTAACTTGTTAGAATTATTAACTAGTGGCCATTATGTTAAAAGTGGAAAAGTATATGGTAATGGCAAGTGAAAAGTCAGAATACAAAATTGTATGCTAAGGTATATAAGCTATCCAAAAATGACTGATACAGATGATGAAGTAAAATGGAATCAACTTGCTAAGATGGTAGCACAACAGGATAGAATCCCATTATGAACTGACTTAAGCAAAAAAGGAAGACATTCATTGGTTTAAATACCAACCTTGGGTCAAGCAGGGGTGGCACTGGTCTCAGCGATGTCTTAAAAGAGGGACACAAATTGCCATCAGGACTTCGTATCCCTCTCTCACCTCACTTCTCTGCAGGGAAGTCTCTCTTCTTCAACCCAGCTTCTCTTGAAGATGAGATCTTCATTTTCCCAAAATGAGTTTAGATCTCTCTAAACTCATATTCCTTTTTTTTTTTTAATGTTTTATTGATTATACTGTTACAGTTGTCCCAATTTCCCTTCCCTCTGCTCCCCTCCACCTGGTGACCGCCCCCCCTCCAGTTATCCCTCCTTTTTAGTCCATATCCATTGGTTGTGCATATAGTTCTTCTCAACCTCTTCCTGTCTATTCCATTTCCTCCTACTATGCTTCTTATTTCCTGTACTATATCCCTCCCTCTCCCCCTTCCCCCCATGCTGACCTCCCCCCAGTATGTTCCCCATACCTATAGTTCTTTTTCCACTCTCGTTGCTTATCTAGTTTGCCTTTGTTTCGATTCCCTAGCTTCTGTTGTTGGTTCTTGTGATGCAGTTTTCATTTTAATGTTCATAGTTTTGATCCTTCTTTTTCTAAACCAGTCCCTTTAACATCTCATATAACAGTGGTTTGGATCTAATGAACCCCTTCAGTTTTACTTTGTCCTGGAAGCACTTTCTCTGCCCTTCTATTCTGAATGACAGTTTCACTGGATAGAGTATTCATGGCTGTAGGTTTTGGATTTTCATTACTTGCCAGTCCCTTCTTGTCTGCAGGGTCTCCCTTGAGAAATCAGCTGATAGTCTAATTGGGACCCCTTTATACATGATTCTTTTCTTCTCTCTTGCTGCTTTTAAGATTCTCTCTTTATCTTTAATTTTTGACAATTTGATTATAATGTGTCTTGGAGTGGTTCTCCCTGGGTCCAGTTTTTCTGGAACTCTCTGTGCTTCCTGAACCTGTAAGTCTATTTCCTTTCCCAAGTTCAGGAAGCTCTGCTTTATTATATTTTCATTTAATTTTTCAATTTCTAGTTCTTATTCGCCCTCTGGCAATCCTATAATACGTATGTGCCATCTCTGATAGCTGTTCCAGAGGTTTCTGATCCTCTCCTCACTTTCCTTACTTTCTGTTTCCTCTTTCCGCACTGGTTGACTGTTTGTTCCTTCCCTATGTTCTGGTTTGTTGATTTGATCTCTGGATTTTATTTCCTCACAACTTGTCTTGTATGTGTTTTTGTTCATTTCAGTATGAGTGGCTTTCAATCCTTCCCGGTCTTGTTCCAAATCTTTTGTTAATTCTGTAAGCCATCTTATAACTATAGCTCTGAATTGAGTCTCTGAAAGGTTTCTTATTTGTTCATCTGTCAGATTCTTCATCTGCTGCCTGGTGAGCTGCATCACTGGGATTTCTATAGTTGTCTGCCTCATTCTGACAGATTTGTGTTTTGGTTTGCTTCTGGGGCAGGCTGTAGGGGGTGGAGCCCCATGTACTTGACACTACCTGGTGACCGGCAGTGATCTGCAACCTTTTTCGCAGCGCTGTGGGGCTTTGAGTGGGGGCGGGGGTCCAAGATGGATTCCTGCCTTTATTCTCTGCTGGGAGACCGGGATCGGTCCTCCCACCCTCTGGGCCTCACTGTCCGAGGCAATGAGGTGGCTGCCTTTCCCAGAGTTGGGGTCACGAGCTGCCTGGACTCGACTGCAGCCAGATTGCTTCCCCTTCCACTATCCCTGCTGCTACCGCAAACAGCACCACCTGATTTCACCCCTCCTACCTGTCCAATGAGCACCGCTGGTTTATAACTTCGTACATTGGGCTTCTGTGTAGTTTTATTTTCTGGACTTTCTAGTTATCTTTTGTTTTGAGGTAGTTGTATTCCTCTCTAGTTGTAGAGGGAGACCAAGCATGTCAGTCTAAGCTTCCATCTTGGCTGGAAGTCTAAACTCATTTTCTTTTATCTTCTGACTAGGATGAAAGTGCTTGCTCAGCTCTAGTTTAAGACAACTCTGGGGAATAGTTGTGATTGGCCTGGCTTTAGTCATGTGCCCATCCCTGGGTCAACAATGGCCAGGCTACGATGATGAGTACCCACCTCTCAACCAACCATGTGGTCCAAAAATCTGGGTTAAGAAGAAAACAACTTCCATTAGGATCCTGTGTCTAGAGGAAGACAGAAACAGTTCTCTAAAAGAAGAGAAATTATTCTATTTAACATTTTTAAAAAATACCTCATTTCTTTAGTGCTATTCCCAATAGCGGGTTGTGATTTCCTGATGCAGCATGCTTTATTATAATGTCACATGGTACAGTGGCACTAAATGCCAGAAAAATGGACTCTCATAGCTCTACCATGAATTAGCTGTGTGTCCTTGGGCTAGTCTTTGTTGACATAAGAAATGTACAAACCTATAGAGAATTTTGGTGAGTTTATTTGAGTCAAACTAATAGCATATACCAAGAAGCAAGGTCTCAAATGCTTGAGAGAATGACAGTTTGCAGTTTCTTTCATGTATTTGGAATTATGGAGGGGATGTAAGAAAGATTACATGAAAAGCAGGAGAAAGTAAGGCAGGGATTGGATTATAGGATAGTTAACAAGATTATGTGCTCTTCAGGGTGGTTACACCTCTGAAAGGTCTGGAAAAGAGGATTATTCTAACATTTCAAAAGGTATGTTAACCTAGATGCTCAAGAACAATGCACAGGGCTTGCTTAAGGCAAAGATAAGCTTTTTACTAAAAACGTTGTATGTCTGGGTGTGACTACTCCCCTCTGCCCCCATGACCTTTTTGTCCACATCCTTAAACCTCTCTGGATGTCAGTTTCTTCATCTGCCAGAATAGTGTCATCTCCTTGTGGGCAGGAACTAAGTCTGTATAAAATGGAAATTTGCATTAGGGGACAACTGTGGGGGCTTGGGTTAGGCAGAAGAAGTTGAACTACAATATGGTTGCAACAAAGACCTCAGCTGATCCCATGGGATGCTCTGGACTTCGAATGTCTTTCAGAGTTGTCACAAATTTCAGCAAATGGGCCTACTTTACATGCCCATTTAGACTTAATGTGGGCTATCCCTAAGGTGGGGCCTTAAATTTGAGCAAGGCAGTTTCCTCAGCCTCGGGCCAATTTCTGGAGAGTGGTTCACATAAAAATTGACAGCAGCCAATAACCCCAGCTACTAGGCACTAGGAGTGCCTTGGTCCTGAAGGAAGATGCTGCAGCACACTACAGCATCCCCTAAATCACCATGTTCTTAGCACTATAGGGTAGGTGCTCATTAAATATTTGTTAAATGAATAAATGATAAAAAAGGAAGGTGTGGATTAGATAATCCTTTTCAGCAATATTGCATAAATATATCTGTTTCCTGGAGGATATGTGGAAAAGGTGGTGAATCAATATTCTCACAGTTTTGTTATTGTTGTTTAACTTAAAGGATTGGGAATTAGAAGAGGAGATGAATGTGTATGAAAACTTAATGTTGACTGACCTGTTTGGCTAGAAAAAATAAAGCATTTGTTGTGATTGAGTTAATAGTAGAAAGCATAAAGGAAGCAATTATTAATACTATAGATATTCTAGAATCAAACTGTGCTAAATAATACAGTCGATGCTAGTCACAGCAAGATATTTAAACTAAGTAAAATTAAATAAAGTTTAAAATTTATTTCCTTAATGATACCAGTCACATTTCAAGTACTCAGTAGCCATATGTGGCTATTGGCTACCACAATGCAACAATGGAGATACAAAACTTTCCATCATTGCAGAAAATTCTGTTGAACAGAACTGAATGCATTGGATAGTTGCGGCTTCTTCTTTTTTTAATTTTTTTATTTAACATCCATTCAATAACAATCTAATTTACTCTCATGAATTCTGCTGCTCATTATTGTGAGAGTGCTGGAACTGCAGCCAAAAATTTTAAAGGCTTCGGCAAAAAAGGATTGCCTGTATACAAGTTTCTCCTTGGAAATGCAAGTGATACAGGACAATGCTAAAACGCAATGAATATTTGTCGTCATTTCATCTTGTTTCTGCCATCTGGGTTATCTGGGTAACCAAGACAAATAGCCCTGGTGTGCTCTGCTCCTGCTTTCCACAGCCAGCGAGGCATGACTTCAAGCCTCAAACTGTCAAGATTTAAACATTTGACAAACAGATTTGTGTCCTTTTTAAAATGCTTCCTGAGAATCTAAGCCTTAGCTCTCAGTCTGATACAGTGAAACCCAGAAGAAATACGGTCCCTCTTTTTCCATTAATTTTTTTGACATACTATATTATTGAAAACTTTGAACATATACAAAATTAGCAGATTCATATAATGAATTCCCAAGTACCCATCAAACAGCCTTAATAGTTATTAAATCAGAACCTACCTTGTTCATTTATACACTCACCCACTCTCTCCACCCAGGATTAACTTGAAGCAAATTGCAGACACCATGTCATTTCATCTGTAAATATTTTCCTATGTAACTCTAAAAGACAGAGATGTTTTTAAAAAATAATATTAACCACTCTGACTGGGGGGCTCAATTGATTTAAGTGTCATCCTGATACCCCAAAGTTGCAGGTTCGATCCTGGGTCAGGCATATATAGGAGTCAACCAGCGAATGAAAAAATAGGTGGAACAATAAATCGATGTTTCTCTCTCTCTCTCTCTCTCTCTCTCTCTCTCTCTCTCAAATCAATAAAATAAAATGTTACATTTTAAATAATAATATTAACCACCATGACATTATAATGCCTTAAAAATAACCCTAATAATTCCTTAATATCTTCAAAAATCCAGTCATCCAAATAATGTCTATACAGTGCCAATGGTTGGTGTATCTTTTAAGTCTTTTAGAAATCTTCTATCTCACATTATATCTCTTCCAACTTTTTGTAGAGGAAATCAAGTCTTCTGTCCTGTAAAGATTTTTATAGCCCGGACTTTGTTCATTGAATCCCAGTGGCATAATTTAACATGATCCTCTGTCCCTTTTGTTTCCTGTAAACAGGTAATTGGACTCAGTTATCCAGAGAAAAGACAAAATAAATTATTTTTTTAAGATTTTATTTATTTTTAGGGAGAGGGAAATGAGAGAGAAAGAGGGAGAGAAACATCAATGTGTGCAAGAGAAACATTGATTGGATGCCTCTTGCACACCCACAACTGAGGACCTGACCTGAAACCCAGGCATATGTCCTGACCAGGAGTTGAACCAGTGACACACCAGTCAGAGTGGCAGAATAAATTTTTGATTTTTTCCCCTCTTTATTACCATCTTTTTAAAAACATTTTATTTATTTATTTTTAGAGAGAGGGTAAGGGAGGGAGATAGAAAGGGAGAGAAACATCAATGTATGGGTGCCTCTTGTGTGCCCCCAACTGGGGACCTGGCCCACAACCCAAGCATGGATCCTGACTGGGAATCAAACTGGTGACCCTTTGGTTCAAAGGCTAATACACAATCCACTAAGTCACACCAGCCAGAGCTCTTTATTACCAATTTTCAAGAATCAATTCCCTTCTTTCCTCCAGAAGAGTAAATGTGAGCTTTTTATTTTTTAGTATAATTACAGGAAATAAACATATTTGGTGTGTTTCAATCTATTGTAGTTATCTTTATTACACAAATTGTCCCATTTTTGGTGATTGGGAGCATCTTCAAAGTTGGCTCTAGAGTCCTTTTGACATGACCTCAGCTGTCTTTTATAATTTCTTTATATCTGGTATAACTATGTACCCATTTTCTAATCTGTTTGCTTTGTTGTCGTCCCATATTCCCTTGCAAAGATACCAGTCACTGATTGTGCAGCTTCAGAACCTGAGATGTTTCTTATATAAAAATAGAGAAATACAATCCTGTATCTTCAATACATTGTTTATTGATTTATTTTTAAAATAGTTATCGAGAATTGGCAACGTATTAGACACTAGTACAATTCTCAGTTCAGCAGGTAAGACAGACAATTAATATATAAATGGTTATATGTAAGTATGCTGTGGTGAGAGAAGAGGGTGCAATGAGAATATATTACACCTGGTCTGCAGTGTAGGGAAGGCTCTCCTGAGGAAGTCAGTGAGAAGTCAAAATGTAAAGGGTAAGTAGGATAATGTTATCAAAGCAAAAGGGTAGAGACAGAACAGCATGTGCAAAGTCTGGAGGAGAAAAATACTTACCACATTCAAGGAAATGAAAGGCCTGTAAGAGCTGGACCATGGTGAGACTGAGAAGGTTCACAGTGAAACTGGAAATGAGTGGAGAGGTTAAATCATGCACAGCCCTGTGGGTAACATTAGGGATTTTAGACTTCATCTTAAGAGGAATGGAAAGCCACTAGAATGTTTTAAGAGAGAAACAACATGATCAGATCTCCATTTGAGCCCACTTTAGCTGTTGTGTGGAAAATAAATTGAAATGAATTGAAAATCAGAGGCTATTACAGGTGAAAAATCATAGTGTCTTGAACTAAGGTAAAAGCAGTGAAAATTGAGAGAATTGGACATATTCAAGAGATTTATGGACAATCAAAAAGCCAGCTTTGTGCTTAATGCAGAAACAGTGGGAATATTCTCACTAAACTCAGGAATAAGACAAGATGTCCACTATCACCATGGTTACTTAATATTGTTCTAGATATATTAGTTAATTCAATTGGACAAAAGGGGATAATTACTGGTATTCAAACTGGAAAGGAGGAGTTATAAAATATCACTGTTTATAAATGATATAATTATATATCTGGAAACCTCAAGAGAATTAAGTGGAAAATCCATGATACACAAAAAAAAAATTCAATTGCTGTATATAAATCAAAAGCTTTTATGTATACAAATAGCAATCAATTAGGTATGGTGGGAGAAAGGCACTATTATAATGACCACAAAAAAGATAAATTCCCAGGACTAAACTTACCAAGATATCTATATGATGAAAACTTTAAAATGTTCTTCAGAAACATAAAAGAAAAACATGCACAAATGGATAGGTCAATGAGGCTCTTGGATAGGAAGACAGAAGCCTCAATCACAAAATATCAATTCTCTCTATATTAGTGTATACAGTTAGAAATAGATACATCTTTGATTACACTGGCGAAAGTAATTTGGGTCAATTAATAGCAAAAAAAGAAGCCCTGAGATAGGGAGAGGCTAAAAAATGAAAAGGCTAAGTTGATAATGTTAGCTAAGTGTCTCTTTTATGGGAGTAGAGTCAGAAGAGTATGTGCAAAAGTCTGGGGGTGAGAAATACTTGTCATATCAAGGACTGAAAGATGTTCGTGAGGTGGCCTGGGATAAGTGAGGAACAAAGGGGCTGGGAAAAAGCTGGAAGGGCAGTAGGTCATAACTAGTGAATAGAAAGTGAGGCAGTGGAGACCGGGGATGCAGGCAATGCTGCAGGAAAACTGCATGCACAAGGAGTGGGGATAGGGTACTAGCTACTGTTCCCCACCCTGGCTCCCTCTAAGAGGACAGCATTGGAATTCTTCATTGCTACTTTCAGGGTAATGCTGTATACAAACTAGACCTTTATTAATGCCTCGTGGGCTGAGGAACCTTGCTCCTTCTTAGCTTGCATGGCTCTCACTGGAAGTTGGTGACTTAGCAGCACCTTTCCAATCCTTCATGGTTGTACACTGTTCTTTTCACAAGACAGCCCCACACTTGACTTAATACCAGCAGGGGATGAACTTGGCATTATTTATCCAGGAATGAGATGAGTTTGAGAACTTTATTCTTTCCAGCCTCGTCCTCCCATGGTGTAATCAGCTGTATACAGGCCAGAGAACCAGCTTATCACAAAGTGGAGTTTGTGGTTAAGAATGGAGGGAAGCTAACTTGATATTTGAACAAGACCCTGAATTCATTACCCAGTATCCTGCCAAAGAGTGTTAACAAATGAAGTGGCAGTGTTGACCTAAGAAATGTGAGTTAACACACTTAACTAATGCCTGACTTCCCATCATCACAGAGAAGCCTGAGCCATGGGAAGATGACTTGAAGTCCATTTCCTGGAACAAAGGCACACAGTAGTCCTGTTTCATGAGTTGCCAAGTAAAACTGTCAGATTCTGTTTAAGAAAACCAGGCTGTCTGGCTGTGTTTATTGAGGATAGCCAAATGAGACAAAAAAGGAAAAGAGTTTTTATTCAATTCATTCACAGTTATTTATTGAGCACCTACCATGTGCCAAGTCCTGATTTAGGTGGTAGGCATGTAGAAATGAGCCAAGTAGACAGAACACTTGTCTGCACAAAGCTTACATTTTACCGAGGGGAAATAAACAATAAAGATAACGGACAAAATATGTGTATATTAGAAGGCGGTAAATGCTAAAGCTTCAGTTAACATAGGACATTTTTAGGACACAAATGGGCATTGGTAGTGTGAGAAATGCTCACAATAAAACACCTGGATACAGGACTTCAGCAGCAAAGCGAGTCATTTATCCACGAGTCTGCAAGAGGTGGGTGCACAGCCAGCCAGGGGCATGTGCATGCGAAGCAAAGTAAACTGGTTCTATCCTAACACAATTAGTTCCCCCTTCCCATTCCTTCCCATTCCTTTCTCCATTACTGGTTAATCCAGGTTCACAATCTAATGTGATTAACTACTTAACTAAGGGTGTGACTAACTAAGGGTAATCTAGTTATTGGTCTATCTCCAATTTATTTGCCAAGTTATCTAGCAACCTCTTCCCATTTCTGTGTTTGGTGATGACAATCTTCCTCCTTTTGATCCCAGAGATATGTGTAAGGAACTGTGAAATATCATTTCCTCACCCCTTTTCCATGATTCATCTGTTAATTATCTCCTACTGACTTGAGAGTCACTGGCTTCTTTATCCCTTACAGTAGAGAACCTAGATAATATTAGTGATTATATTAGATATTAGGTAGAGTGCTCAGTGAAGAACTTTCTAAGAAGATGACATTCAAGCTACATCCTGAACTATGAGGGGCCAGTCTTGTGAAGAGTGAGGAAGACACAGACATGTTACAAAGGCCTGAGTTAGGCAAGAATGTGGAATGTTCAATAATAGAAAGAAGGTTGGTTTCTGCAGGGCAGAGATCCTAAGTTAGGGATGAGATCCGAAACATGAGGCTGGGGAGGCAGGCATGCCCTGATATGGGATGTGGGCTTTTCCAACTCAGTGTACTCATTATGGCAAAATTATCTATTCTACTGTAACACATCAGAGAAGGAAAACTCTGACTCCAAAAAACCTCCGCTGCCTTGCGGCATACCTCTTCAGGGGAAAGGCTAAGGGAGTAAACCCCAACAGAAAATCCGGAGCCGGAGTCCCTAAGGCGGTTTGACTTTGTAGTCAACACCGGCAACTCCTGCGGCGCACCTGAAGCCAAGCTGTATTGACTCCGTCTTTCCCTTGGACCCTTCAGCTGCGAAGAGAGGGGGGGTCTGCTGCATGGGCAACAGCAGACCCTCCATATCATCCTGCCCAGGCTCTGTAGCTTCAGCTTCACTGGAGAGGACACTCCAGCGTCATCGCAAGATGTCGATTCAACACGGGAGGAGACAGATACCGTGTCACTCCCGAGTCGGACTGCACAGCCATTCTCGGCGGTGCAGATAGACTCTTAAGAAGCTACACCATCGTCTCTCGAGACGGACGGCTGCCGACGACTGTAACACAGCCCACTCAGAACTTGTTGGCTAGCTAAGCTGCTCAGCCTGAACTCAGAGAGGACATCTTAAGTCCCAGGTATGGCCAAAATAGACTTAAGTCTACGCTCTGAAACTCTCACACAGGGATTTTTCACTCAGGTCATTTACTTTCATGTTAAATACCCCTTTAATAAACTTCCTTACCTGATTTCCAAATTTATAGCAGATTACAATCACCCTGCCCAGGCTCTGTAGCTTCAGCGTCATCACAAGATGTCGATTCAACACGGGAGGAGACAGATACCGTGTCACTCCCGAGTCGGACTGCACAGCCATTCTCGGCGGTGCAGATAGACTCTTAAGAAGCTACACCATCGTCTCTCGAGACGGACGGCTGCCGACGACAATCCCCAGATTAGAGGGGTGGGGGAAGGGCGGGCCCTCTGTTCAGTCGATATTTTATTTTACTTACTTTTTTAAAGTGTATTTTATTGATTATGTAGTTACAGTTATCCCAATTTCTTTTCCCTTTGCTCCCCTCTCCCAGTACCCCTCTTCCCTCCAGCAATCCCACCCCCCCTTAGTTCATGTTAATGGGTCATGCATATAAGTTCTTTGGCTTCACCCTTTCCTATATTATGCTTAACTTTCCCCTGTCTATTTTGTACCAACCAATTATGTTTCTTAGTCCCTGCACCATTTTCCCATTCCTCCCCACCCCACTCCCAGCTGCTAATCCTCTAAATGATCCCCATACCTATGATTCTGTTCCTGTTCTGGTTGTTGGCTTAGTTTGTTTTTGTTTTTTTAGATTCAGCTGTTGACAGTTGTGAGTTTGTTGTCATTTTAATGTTCATAGTGTTGATCTTCTTTTTCTTAAATAAGTTTCTTTAACATTTCATATAAAAAGGACTTGGTGATGATGAACTCCTTTAGCTTTACCTTGTCTGGGAAGCACTTTATCTGCCTTTCCATTCCAAATGATAGCTTTGCTGGGTAGAGTAGTCTTGGTTGTAGGTCCTTGCTTTTCATCACATTGAATACTTTTTGCCGGTCCCTTCTTGCCTGCAAAGTTTCTTTTGAGAAATCACCTGATTGTCACATAGGCAATCCTTTGTAGGTAACTCTCTGCTTTTCTCTTGCTGCTTTTAAGATTTTCTCTTTATCTTGAACCTTTGGCATTTTAATTATGATGTGTCTTGGTGTGGTCCTCTTTGGGTCTAGCTTGTTTTGGATTCTCTGTGCTTCCTGGACTTGTATGTCTATTTCCTTCACCAAGTTGGGAAAGATTTCCTTCTTATTTTTTCACATAAGCTTTCAATTTCTTGCTCTTTCTCTTCTCCTTCTGACACCCCTATGACTTGAATGTTGGCATATTTAAAGTTGTCCCAGAGGTTCTTAAGCGTCTCCTCATTTTTTTAAAATTTTTGTTTCCTCATTTGCTGCACTGGTTGACTGTTTATTTCTTACTTATGTTCCAAATAATTGATTTGAACCCTGGTGTCCCTCCCTTCACCATTGGTTTTGTATGAATTTTCCTTTGTTTCATTTAGCATAGCTTTCACTTCTTCCCTTATGCATTTGCCATACTTAAGCATACCTGTCAAGTCTGTGAACATATTTATCACCAGTGTTTTGAACTCTTCATCTGTTAGGTTGGCTATCTCCTCATTTGTTAGGTTGGCTATCTCCTCGTCGCTTAGGTCTCCCACTAGAACCTTGATCCATTTTCTCTTTTGGGCCATCCTTCTATATCTCCTCATCTTGACAGGCTCCTGTGTTTGTTTGCCTCTGTGTCTTAGGTAGAGCAGTCACACCTGTTACATTGTAATGGGTAGAGCCCTAGATGTTCGTCAATACAGGCGACCCATTTCACCACGTTGTGGTGCTGTGAGTGGGGAGGGGTCTGAGAGGGAACAATGCCACTTGCTCAGCATTCACCTCTTTTCCAGGCACTTCTCCCACTTCTGTATAGGATTGGCGCCTCTCTAGCTGTTGCCCTGGCCATCGTTCCCAGAGTGGATGGGTCTGCAGGTGTTCTAGGACTGTGGGGGCCCTTTGAACAAGTGGACTCTACTGAGAGACTGGCAGTTTCTGCCTCTGCCCCAACCCTCATTGGTTTGCACAGCCAGAAGCATTGAGGCTTGATTTTCCCCGGTGCTGGGACCATGAGCTGTGCGATCTGGTCTGGTGCTGGGAGTGCTCCCCAGGTGTCCCTCCCTACTTTTTAAAACATGTGGCTGTGCTTTCTGCTAGCCTGCCTCTGCCACCACTGCTGCCAAAACCACACTGCATCCTCTCTGCCCCGGCTCCACCCTTCCTACCTGTCTGAATGACTATTTCTTCTTTATATCTTTGTTTGTTGGACCTCCATGCAGCTCAGTTTTCTGGAACTTCTGATTGTCTCTAGTTTTGAGGTAGTTGTATTCCTTCTTAGTTGTGGAGGGAGATGCAGCATGTCCATCTAGTCCTCCATCTTGGTCAGAACTCCTCTCAGTTGATATTTTAATTCAATGAGTCATTTTACTCAGAAATCGCCTTTCCCCATGACTAATCTCATCCTGTAATTCAAGGACTCCAGGATTCATCCAAATACCATTATAACATTTACATTTACTGTGCCACGATGAGAGGCAAGAACACTGATACACATTTGTCCTGGATGCAAATGCTGACTCCAGCATCCGTAGTGCTATATACCTACTAAATTGTGAATGACTTAGGACATTGTGTCTTAATCATTTTTAATTCACCTATTACCCATCCCCCTACTCTGTAATTGTGCTTGATAAATGGATCTTGAGTGAAGAGATAGAAGTATGATCTTGGGTAAGATACCTTGTAGGAGCCTCAGGTGCCTCATCTATATAAGGAAATACATCATCACTTCAAGAGCGTGCTTGAAATGTTACACAGCAATATAAGTAGAAAGCAATATCAAGTATAACATATAAATGCAAGATATTTTGCTACTCGGAGCTGATTTAGAGGTGTCCTTCAAAGGATCAAGGGAACCCGTAGGTCTTTGTGTCTACGACGTGAAATAGTTGCTACTAGGTGGCAATGTTTTCTTAAGCTATGTTCAGCCATTTTTGAGTTGACCCTGTGATTCTCAAACTGGGGCTTTCCATGCCACTGGGAGTACAGAATGCTTTCTAAGTTGTGCTCAATTGTGAATAACTTTGAGGAAATCAGTTTTTTCCATCCTCAGCGTCTCTGAGCCCTCTTTCCTAAAATTAACCTGCTTGGGAAAGTACCGGTGTTCATGATAGTCCTTCTCCAATTTTTCAAAAAGAAAAGCAGACCCATTATTCATTCCAGATCTGGTTTTATGGCCCCACTAGGTGACTAATATACACCAAAGCATCAAACAAAAGGGAAGTCTCCTTCAATGATTAACAAGGAACCAGCTTATCACAAAGTGGAATTTGTTGTTAGGAATAGAGGAAAGCTAACTGTAAGCTTTGTGAGGACAAGTGTTCTGTCTACTTGGCTTTATTTCATTCTTTTACATACTTCTGTGAAGAGTGAAACTTGGCTCATATTGTTATGATCTGAATAAAATATACAGTACGGTGGGGTGGTGAAAATAAGGCTTCTTTCATCCCTTAAGAATTATCAAAGGAAGCATTTATCTTAAGGAAACAAAGCACAGAGAGCACCTTTTTAAAAAACACTAAAGAGTTTTATTCACATACTTAAATACAATTATTTTGATCTCTTCTTAATACTCATCCAAAAGTCATATCATTAACAGCAAAGAAATATGTTGAAATGACTAAAGCAGTTTATTATTTTAATTATTATTATTATTATTTTGTCTGTGGGCCTCCCTCAATCAGCAGTTTATTATTTTAAATGTAACTAAAATATTTTCTAGGATGACCAAATTTTTCATGAAACAAACCAAGATTTTTACATGATCCCTTTTAAATTCAGTGTGTCATTCAACAACATATTTACAAATTATTATTATTATTTTAAAAAACTAAGACTTCATTCTATCCCTTTTAATATTCCCAAAGGAAGAGAAGACTGATCATCAATGACCAATAGCAGTTGCAAAATCAACACCAAGAAACAAATTTTAAAAAGAAAAAAAGAGAGAAAGAGAGAAATAAAGAAAGGGCAAAAGAAAGAAAAGAAGACAAAGAAAACAAAAGGAAAAATAAAGTAAAATAAAATAAAGCAACACCAAGCGCCAGCTTCACACTCAGGAGAGAAAGCCGCGTCTCCTACTTGTGGTTTTGTGTGCTCCATAGTACACATTCAGAGAAAATTCTCTAGAAACAAACTATAGGAATGATCCTTGAAAGTATAGTCTTAGTTACAAATAATTTTTTAATCAAAATATATAATAAAACATTTATTCCCATCTTAGTTTGCGTATCTTTATTTCATCTTATTTTATTTAATATTGTCTACTTCTTACGAACAAAAATTCACTTATATGTTACATGCCAGATCAATTAATTTTTTCAGTCTATATATTTCCATTTCATTAAATCCATGGGAAAAGTTTTATCATAATGTCTAATAAAATCATGGTGCTATTTCTGATCTTTATACTTAAAATTTAATTATTGTCAAAAGCAGGACCTCAGAGTTTGATATAGGCATACAGAAACATTTGACCAAAGAAGTATTAGGACTTGCATTACATGCTTTGCTTTATGAATACCTTAAATATGGCTATATATGACATTGAATTATTATAATTAGTTAATGAAGACTAATAGTACATGGATTTATTACTTTGCTTTCCTAAATTTAAAATTAATTAATTTAAAAAATAAATAAGTGAATTATATAAATCTACTTTAAATTAACTTGATCACCTTTTTTTCCTTTTTTTAAAACCCTCACCCAAGGATATGTTTGATTTTAGAGAGAGGGATCTTGGGAGAGAGAGAAACATCAATCGCCTCCTGGATGCTCCCCAACCAGGGATCAAACCCACAATCTTTTGATGTATGGGAGAATGCTCTCATCAACTGAGCCACCCAGCTAGGGCTATCCCTATGGGTTTCTTTTTTCTGGTTTTCTTATAAGACTTTTATAGTTTGTTTTTTAAGAAAGATTTTATTTTTAGAGAGAGGGGAGGGGAGGGAGAAAGAGAGAGAGAGAAACATCGACTGGTTGCCTCTCACATGAGCCGCTACCAGTGACCTGGACTGCAACCCAGGCATGTGCCCTGATGGGGAATCAAACCATTGATAACACCCAACCCACTGAGCCACACCAGTCAGGGAAGAGTTTTATACTTTAGTTCCTATACTTCGGTCTTTAATCCATTTTGAGTTCATTTTTAGCTATGGCTTGAGGTAAGGGTTCAACTCCATTCTTTTGCATCTGGATATCCAGTTGTCCTTGCACCATTTGTTGAAGAGACTATTCTTTGCCCACTGAATTGTATTAACACTCTTCTTGAAAGTCAATTGACCATAAATGTATGGGTTTATTTCTGGACTCTCAATTCTATTTCAATGACCTATATATCTATCCTATGTCAGTACCACACAGTTTTGATTACTATAGCTTTACAGTAAGTTTTGAAATTGGGAAGTATGATCCTGCTTTGTGCTTTTTCAAAGTTGTTTTCACTATTCAAGATCCCTTGCAATTCCATATGAATTTTAGGATTAACTTTTCCAGTTCTGCAGAAAAGTCTATTGGGTAATATTGCCATCTTAATAATATTTAGTTTTCCAATCCATGAACACAGGATGTCTTTCCATTAATGTATACCTTCTTTAATTTTTCTCATCAATATTTTTATAATTTTCACTGTACAGTCTTGCACATTTTATATTAACTTATATTACCAAATAGTTTGTTTCTGATGCTATTGTAAATAATATTTTTAAATTTTAATTTTTTTATTATTTGTTGCTAGTATATAGAGCAATAGTAGCCTTTTGTTTATTGGCCTGATATCCTGTGAACTAAGTAAATTCACTTATTAGCTTTAGTAGCTTTTTGCAGATTTTTAAAATTAAATGTATTGTGGTGACATTAGTGAATAAGATGATACAGGTTTCAAGTGTAGATTTAATGAAGTGAAAGAGAACATGAAAGACATTAAATTAATTTCTTTTTCTTTAGTTGTTGTTGTTATTATTATCATTATTTTGCCTAACTAAACAGGTAGGAGTTCCAGCACGACATTGTATAGACAGGGCAAGAGTGGGCCTCCTTGCCATATTTTTGGTCTTAGGGGGAAAGCATGCAATTTTACACCATTAAGGATAATGTTAGCTAGAGGTTTATCATAGATACCCTTTATCAGATTGGGAAAGTTCCCTTTTATTCCAAGTTTGCTGAGAGTCTTTAGCCAAATGAATGTTGAATTTGTAAATGCCTTTATTTTCATCTATTGAGACAATTGTATGGTTTTTCTTCTTTGGTCTATCAATGTGGTGAGTTACGTAATTGATTTTTGTGTATTGAACTTTACATTCCTGGTATAAACCCCACTTAGTAATGATGTATTATCCATTTTATATACTGTTAGATTCAATTTGCTAATTTGCAAATATTTCATTACTCATTTTATGTCTATGTTCATGAGGATTATTGGTCTTTAGTTTTCTTTTCTTGTGATGTCCTTGATGGTTTGGTATCAGGGTAATCCTGACTTCATAGAATGTGTGAGAAAGTATTTCTCTTCCTTCATTTTCTTGTAAACTTTGTATAGAATTGGTATCATTTCTTCTTTAAATAGTTGGTAGATTTCTCAGTTAGCTATCTCAGACTATCATTTTTTTAGTGGGAAGATTTTTAACAACAAATTAGCTTTTTTAGTAGATATAAGTCTAAGTTATTTATTTCTCTTGAATGAACTTTAGTACTACTTTAAGCATCTTTCAAGAAACATGTTCCTTTCATCCAGGTTGTTAAATTTATTGGCAAAAATTATTTATAATATTACTTTATGATCTTTTTAATGTCTATAGGATCTAGAATGTTTTCTCTCTCCTTCTTGATATTGTTAATTTATATCTTTGCTTACTCTCTTTCTCTTTTTTCCCCTAATGATTTTGACTAGAGATTTGTCAATATCATTGACCCCTTTAAAGAACACAACTTTTGGTTTCACAATATTCTTTATTATTTTTCTGTTTTCTATATCATTGATCTCTGCTCTTATCTTTCTTTTTCTTCTTTATTATTTCTTTTTTTGTGTGTGTACTTTATTTAGTTTTAATTTTTCTTCTGCTTCTAGTTTCTGGAGGTGGAAGCTAATGTTGATTTGAGACTTTCTTTTCTAATGTAAGTGTTTAGTGATTTAAATTTTCTTTAAATATTGCCTTAGTTGCATCACAAATGTTGGTATGTTGTTCTCATTTTCTATCAGTTCAAAATACTTTCTAATTTCTCTTTTGCTTTCTTTTTTGACTCACAAGTTATACAACATAGATTATTTAGTTTCTAAGTATTTGGGGACTTTCCAAAGATCTTTTTGTTATTTATTTCTAATTTAATTCTATTTTGGTCCAAGAAAACAATTTCTATGACTTGATTCCTTTTAAATTCATTGAAACTTTTTATGGCCAAGAAGATGGATAGAAATGTGGTCCACCTACTGGGAGAAAATACAGTAATTATTATGCTAATACAAAGATTAAGGTCTGGACAACAACATGTTTCTTATTAGCATATTGGAATTCAGATTTATGCATCATTTGATGAGATCAGTAAATGTGAGTTCCTTCCTGAGAGAAGCTGCCTCTTTTCTTTTTTTTTTTTAATAAAAACAATCACACAGCATTTATTGTCATTTGGTAATAACAAAAAGGCAATCAAAGTGATATAAATGAATGTTTAAGGACTACACCCACAACAAAGAACACCTAAAAAACACAAACTGTATTGCTTCTCAACAATTTCTTGCTTCATTAGTCACTTCTAGTTGGAGACATTTTGGAGGAGAGTAATATTATCTCCTTTTAGCATGATCCAACCTAGTTGTTTTCTTGACTTTGTTTTAGAATGAATTTCTTCTGCATCATCTAATACAAGGTTCATATATTCATCAAAACCAATGATACAGCCCTCTATTCGCATATTCACTTGCTCATAAAGCCACACCTGAATCCGAGATCTATTTTGCAAGTATCTGAAGATGAGGTTGATGGGCTGCACCATCACCTTCTGCACTTTTTGGCCCTGGCCGTGGAACGCCATGCTTGAAGCTGACAAAAGACCTCATTACACCCCACGTTACCTCAAAAAGCTCAGAAGCTGCCTCTTAATGTTCTCTATACACAATGGCAAAGATCTTAATTGAAAACTGAACACTTCAGTCTTCCAGGTATTTTTAAGTACCTATATGTTCATACACATATATTTGTTTTAGATTTAGAACAAAATTAAGATCTTGGGCCTCTGAATAAACTGTTCTTTCCTGATTTACCTTGTTTCTCATCTGAGAATTGAAAATTAAGTCAAGTATTAATTTATTCTGTTTATACATAAATGTATTTTGAGAGGAAATATGATCCATATTGCTCAATATCACTGAATTTAACAGTTTAAATGGCCAATAAATGTGTAGAATTTGAGCTTCTCTGGAATCAACCCCAAAGTTCTGTTTATGAACACCACATCGAAATTAAATATTTTTAGAGCCTTTAAGATGGTGTGCAAATACATTGTTGACTCAGGATATTTTTATCTGAATAAAATTTATTGGCCTATTAAAAGAAGTTGTCACCAGTGTCAGAAAAGCAAGGCAAAAAAAAAAAACAAAAATGAAAAAAGGGAACTTCTCTCAACAAAGCAGAGAAAAGAGGCTGAAGGAAGAAAATCCCTATCTTTCCTGCGCTCTCTCCACAGCCAATATTTAGTCTCCTTTGTGTTCCTTGAGCCCTCTGTCCTTCTGTGACTGGACACAGCATGTGGTAAAGAGGGCACAGTGATAGCAGGCCCTTGTGAAAATGTTTTTTTCCCACTCTCTGGGAATTTCAAGCCCTAACTTTCAATGTCTTCTTAATGTATGTACATAGGGCTCACATGGCCCACATAGCATGGGCCTTTCAATGGCAAACTCTAAAGCTATATAGAAAACTAAGTGTTACCACACCAGGTCTCAGAAACAATCGTCAATTTTTTTTCTTCGGGAAACTTTTGTTCTAAAATAACCGTAAGTCTGGGTGCACAAGACTAAATTAACTGCTCCAATTTATAACATCTCAATGATAACTCAGCCCCTCTCATCTCATGTTTTTCAACTAAACATTTTTGGCACACCATAATAAGTTTTACAAAAAATAGGGGGAAAAAAGTATTACTAAGTTGGGCCTTAATATTTAAAGCAGAGAAATGAAAGAAGCATCTCTTGCTTGTACCACAAGCCTGCAAGATCAGCAGCCAATCTGTTCTGAAGTTCCTCAGCAGCTCTTAAAAAAAAAATCTATGAAGTTGCTAGTAACTCTCTTCATATTGAATAATATCATTTTGTGAATATACATTTATATATCATTCAAGAAAAAAATTTGAGAGTATGTTTATTAAAGCTGGGGACAGTGAAACAAAGAAGAGTTTAGGACAGAAGACACAACAGGAGAGAGCCTAGGTGGGATTGCTTTGGCTCACTGGTAAGTCAGAGAAAAGGGACCCTTGCAGACAGGTTTAGGGGATTAGCCCAGGAGGAGCTGCTGCTGCCCATTGCTCCTCTGGTTGCAAGTCTCGAGGGGTCCCTTAGAGTTTAGAAGGTGTATGCCTGTTGGGGAAGAAGAGAGGAAGAAAAAGGAATGGGCATGCTCACAGGAGGGAGAGCACACCAGGAAACTTTTTGTGAGAGGTAATGAAATTGGGAACAAAGCCTCCACAAATTGAATGCTCCAGAGTCTCAGTAATTTAGCTTTTCCCATCCTCATTAAAAAGTGAATGAGGTCACCTACACATGACACAAGGAGGAAACAGAGTTAAGAACATCAGATAGGGAGTCAGAAAATCTGATTGCTGGTCCTGGCTTTTTCACAAAATTGTTGGGTGAATTGGAATTAAACCATTTAGTCTTTCTTCTCTGAAGTTCCTCATCTGTAAAGTTAAGAAACTAGATTAATAAAGTCCAAACTTCCTATGGACTCTTTCCTTGGTTCCATGGCTTTCTGTTCTTTGTGTTCTATATCTCTGGTGTCTCCTTTTCTGAAAATCATTCTTATTGTTACATAAATGTAGGAATTTCTCCAGTGAACTGTCTGTCCTTAACTCCCTTTTTCCTCTAATCTCATTTTGTAATTTTGGTTACAATCTCTGCGGCGGTTACTGGTGTATCTTCTGTACTGAGGCTTTCCTTTCCCCAGCTCCTGGGAAGGTTGGAGGCTGACAGCTCTAAGCTGAACTCCTATCTGGAAATTGCCCTCATGTAAAGAGAGCCACCTCACTGAAGGTCACGTTTCTTCCCTGAAGAAAGCCTGCAGCCAATGTTTGTTCAATGGAGAAATAAGAAGGCGCATACCCCTTGCTTCATGGTGGGATAGCTGTTGATTTATTTAAAAAATTCTTCCATTTTTGTTGTGTCTACATTGTGGTTCACTCCTCCTCCAGTCCTACAGGTGCTGATCCTGAAAGCACTCCTCAGTAAACTACCTACACGAAAATCTTCATCTCAGAGACTGTTTCCTGGAGAACTCAACCTAAGGCAGTTAGTGGTAGAAATGGTTCAAGGAAGCAGACTCTAAAATGGAATTTTGCAAATGGCAAAATTTTATCTTTTTATGGCTGAATAATATTATCTGTGTGTGTGTATAATCACATTTCTCTCTATATATATATCACATGTTCATATATATGTATTTATATACACACACACATTTATCTCTTACATTTTCTTTATCCATTCGTCCATTCAGTGTCACTGATGCATAGGAGAAAGATATCAAAAAACTAAGAATGATTTATCACCAACCGAAGGCCATGTGTGAAAACCAGAGGGCCTCTTTGGAAGCTATCTTAAATAATGCTGCAATAAACATAAGGTTGCATATATCTTTATGGAGAAGTATCTTCATATTTTGGGGATAAATACCCAGAAGTGAAACTACTGGATCATATAGTAGTTCTAGTCTTAATTTTTTGAAGAAACTCCACCCTATTTTCCAGAGAGGAAAGGGGGTAGGGGTAGAGCAAAGTGGCCAAAAAGGGTCATATATATGGTAGCAGAAGGAAACTAGAGACTTCAGGTGGTGAACACTCTAAAATAGAGTATACAGATGTTGAATTATAATGTTGTATACCCAAAGATGATATATAATGTTATTAACCAATGTTACCCCAATAAATTGAATTTTTTTTTAATTTACAAAAAAAATGGTATTTGGGGACTTGACAGCCCATCTGCCAGTTGACAATAA
Source organism: Furipterus horrens (assembly GCF_987537825.1). Classification (NCBI taxonomy): domain Eukaryota; kingdom Metazoa; phylum Chordata; class Mammalia; order Chiroptera; family Furipteridae; genus Furipterus; species Furipterus horrens. The sequence continues at coordinate 42,648,204 of NW_028327176.1, read as the reverse complement.
GGACCCCATCACTGGTTGTGGAAGGCTTACTACAAGCTTCTGACATGCAGGATAACTTAAAACTTTCACTAGTGGTGAACTTGGATGGAATACTAGTGAAAGGGGTTACACTAGTTTTGAGAAACTAGGGAAAGTCCTAACCATAAGGACAATGGAATCAGTGGGTCTTTCTGAGTGTCGCTGATGCATAGGAGAAAGCTATCAAAAGACTAAGAGAGTTGATTAATCACCAACTGAAGGTCATGTGTGAAAACCAGACGGCCTCTTTGGAAGCACATGCAGAGACTCTTATCTCCTGAATCCAGAGAGCAAAAGAAGTTTAAGATATGGAACCTTACATTTAACTCTAAGAGTAACAGAATGCCAAAGAAACTTGAATTCTCTAGTCTGCTGTGCCAAAATCAGGGCCCTGACAAAGAAGAAGTGAAATCTTGAGAGTTAGAATGGGAACATTTGGAATGATGAACTCAAAAACTTTGAAACTTCAAATTTCTCTAAACCCCCTGGGCCAACACAAATGACCAACTGCTCCTGTTAAAGATTAGTGCTCCCACTTGCTTGTAAATAATGCAGAGGTCTCTCAATCTAGACAATAAATCAAAGAAGGATTTTTGCACAGTAATGTAAATGCACATAATTCCATCGAACTATATAATTAAAAATGGCTAAAATGATAGAACAACAAAGAAAGAAATTAAGGAAGAAACAAATAAATGGGAGCATATACCATGCTCATGGATTGGAAGAATTAACATCATTAAAATGTCCATACTACCCAAACCAATCTATAGATTCAACACAATTCCTATTATAATTGTTGGCAGCCGTCCGTCTCGAGAGACGATGGTGTAGCTTCTTAAGAGTCTATCTGCACCGCCGAGAATGGCTGTGCAGTCCGACTCGGGAGTGACACGGTATCTGTCTCCTCCCGTGTTGAATCGACATTTTACGATGACGCTGGAGTGTCCTCTCCAGTGAAGCTGAAGCTACAGAGCCTGGGCAGGGTGATATGGAGGGTCTGCTGTTGCCCATGCAGCAGACCCCCCCTCTCTTCGCAGCTGAAGGGTCCAAGGGAAAGACGGAGTCGATACAGCTTGGCTTCAGGTGCGCCGCAGGAGTTGCCGGTGTTGACTACAACGTCAAACCGCCTTAGGGACTCCGGCTCCGGATTTATTGTCGGGGTTTACTCCCTTAGCCTTTCCCCTGAAGAGGTATGTCGCAAGGCAGCGGAGGTTTTTTGGAATCAGAGTTTTCCTTCTCTGCCTATTATAATACCAATGGCATATTTCACAGACCTAAGACAAATATATCAAAAATTTGAATGGGACCAAAAGAGGCCCCGAATAGCCTCAGCAATCTTGAGAAAGAACAAAGTAGGAGGGATCACAATACCCGATATCAAACTATACTACACAGCCACTGTAATAAAAACAGTCTGGTACTGACATAAGAACAGACACAAAGATCAATGGAACAGAATAGAAAACTCAGAAGTAAACCCAGGTCTCCATGGTCAATTAATATTTGACAAGGGGGATATGAGCATACAATGGAGTAAAGACAGCCTCTTCAATAAATAGTGTTGGGAGAACTGGACTGGTACATGGAAAAAAATGAAACTAGACCACCAACTTATACCATACACCAGAATAAACTCAAAATGGATAAAAGACTTAAATATAAATTGTGATGCCATAAAAGTCCTAGAGAAAAACATAGTCAGGAGAATTTCAGATATCCCATGTAGTAATATTTTTGCTGATATATCTCCTATGCCGAGGGAAATAAAGAAAAAAATTAACAAATGGGACTACACCAAACTAAAAGGCTCCTGCACAGCTAAAGAAATCATCATCAAAATGAAAAGGGAACTGACCATATAGGAGAACATATTTGCCAATGATACATTGGACAAGGCGTCTCCAAAATATATAAAGAACTCATATAACTCAACACGAGGAAGACGAAAAACCCAGTTAAAAAATAGGCAAAGGATCTGAAAAGACACTTCTCCAGGGAAGACAAACAGATGGTCCACAGACATATGAAAAGATGCTCAACATCACTAGCTATCAGAGAGATGCAAATTAAAACCATAATGAGATATCACCTCACACCAGTCAGAATGGCCATCATTAATAAATCAACAGACAACAAGTGCTAGAGAGGATGTGGAGAAAGGGGAACCCTAGTGCACTGTTGGTGGAATGCAGACTGGTGCAGCCACTGTGGAAAACAGTATGGAATTTCCTTCAAAAAATTTAAAATGAAACTGCTTTTTGACCCAGTGATTCCACTGCTAAGAATATGCCCTAAGAATCCCAAATCACCAATTCAAAATAACTTATGCACCACTATGTTTGTAGCAGCACTAATTTACTAAACCCAAGTGTTGGAAACTTGGCTGTTGTAAATAGCCCATCAGTATATGAGGGGATCAAAAAACTGTGGTACATTTACACAATGGAATACACACAGCAAAAAAAAAGAGAAAGAAATTTTACCTTTTGCGACAACATGGATGGAACTAGAGAATATTATGGTAAGTGAAATAAGCCAGTCAGTGAAAGATAAATGATTTTACCTATAAAAAGAATCTAATGAACAAAATAAACTAATGCACAAAATAGAACCACAGGCATGGAAACATGAAACAGACTGAACGTGACCAGAGGGAAGAGGGGAGGGGGGTAATAATGGAAAGAAGAGGAAGGGACTAGACAAAGAACATGTATGAATGACCCATGGTCATGGACAACAAGGTGGGAACTGACTGTGGGAGCAAGGGGTGGGATGGGTGGAGGAGGGCAAAGGGGGAAAAATTGGGACAACTGTAATAGACTAATAACTAAAAAATGATTTTAAGTGGTTAAAATGGTAAAATTTGTTTTTATATTTTACAACAATAAATAAAACTCCTGCATATGAATCTCCCTCAGAGTCTTTTTTCCTAGGAAACCTAACCTAACAACTTCCATGAATATAGCAAAGATTGCAAGCTACCACCAATATTTGTCCTCTCTTTCTCCTTTATTGTTGGAACTCAACCTGAGACTGCAAGCAGTCTTATAGCTGACTATGGGATGTGAGACAAGTGACTAAGTTTGTCCAATTAAATGTGAGAAGTGATATAGGCCACTTTCTGGTCATGTCCTTAAATAGGCATGCCCTCCATTTGTCTTTGCCCCTTCCTGCTGGCTGGGATACAAATGTGATGGCAGGAGCTGGAGCCAGAGATGGAAGCCATAGGTAGAGGACGAGAGCCATCCTATCAACCCTACACTAACTATCTCTGGCTGTTACATGAAATAGAAATAAACTTATGTATTGGTTAAACCACTGAATTCGAGGTATTCTAATGTGTTGTAACACATTGGATGACTCAAAAATCCATTTCTCTAACTTTGACTCTTTCACAAAAAGCTTTTGTTTTGTATTTCCAGTCTTTAGACTCAGCCTATCCACACCATAATTTACCTTAATGCTTCCTAAATTTTGTTCTTTCTTTGTTCATTATCTCTAATAACACCACACTCACTTACCTATGAAGAAAGAGCTCTAAACATTCACATAGTGGAATAGCATTCAGCTGTTAAAAGAAGGAGGAGGAGGTAGCCCTAGATATACTAATATGGAGCAATCACCAAGATCTGTTGTTAAGTAAAGAAAGCAAGGAGCAATATAGTGTCTATAATATACCACTATTTGTGTTAGAAAAAAAAAAGACTATATACATATGCAAATGTTTGTATGTGCAGAGAATATCTTGGGAAGGGTACCCGAAGACAGAGTTAATGCTTTAGAAAGGCCAGCTAGGATACAAGGTGACAGAGAACTACCTTCTCATGTATACTTTGAACCTGTGAATTGTGTCCTGTGAGTTGTGTGCTGTATGCAAAGAACTGCTAGATTTTAACATCCCATGGACACACTGTTCAAACTTTACTCTTTGTAAATGAAACCCCTGAAGTTCTGCTGTGTGTGGCCTGGACAGCTGCTTATATCAGTCCTATTGCGCATGTTTTACTAACACACACACACACACACACACACACAAAGTTGGAGGAATATACTTACTCTTTGTTCTGTAGTTTGGACAGAACAGCTATTCTCTGAAACCATCTCAGCTAAAATATTCTAGGATTTCATAGATAGCTGTCTGAATTGTTATTTACATCACTGTTACCAGCCATCAATTTAAAATGAACTTTTACTATCATTTTAAAAGATTTCCCACTCTTTTCAGGAACTTCCTTCAGTGCAAAAAAAAAAAAGACAAGACTGTAAGGTGAGGTGGGGAGGTGCAAAGCTAAAACCCGCCTAAGGGTTTAACCTCCACAGCTATCCTTCTTCTGGGAACTGTCAATTATCAATTATCTAATAAGGACCGAGAACATGAAAGTGTTCTTAACTCTTGACTCTGCAAATTCTGCTACTATGAATTCCCTCGTTATCCTAAGGAAAGCTTCAGAGATACACACCAAAATGTGTATACCAGAATGCTCACTGTGGCTTATTTCTCTTGTCCAAAAACATGGTCACTGAAGAGCCATAAGTATAGGACTAGATAAATCTAGTACAGTTCATTAAGGTAATGGAATTCCAGAGGTTAGAAGAATAATGAAATTGGGAAATGACTACATTATGTTGATAAATCAAAAAAGCAAGTTCCAAAACCGTAAGGTATTAACCTTAGATGATCCCAATTTGGTTTTTGAAGACTGTACTTGGAAAAGATATTCACTAATATATTAATACTGCTTTTCTTTGGGATTTAGGTTTTTTATAGACTATTTTTATTTCCTTGTTTGTTGCTTGCCTGAATTTTCCAAAGTTACGACAAGTAAGATGTTTCCTTTTATAATTAAAAAAAATGTTACCACCCACCCAAAGTCAATTTGGGGGTCCTATGAGCACTTCAATTTGCTCCTCATTAGTCTCCCACAGTACTCTGAGGGAAATATGCAAATTTTAAATGAGAAACATCAATCCTGGCTTATGTAGAGAATTCTTCCAATTTGATTATGTACTACAAGGAGGAGGGAAGAACAGAGGGGTGGCAGATGGTAAGGGGGACAAAACAGTTTAAATGGCTTTGTTACCTTTGTTACATGTTTTCCTTCCAGTAAGTCACTTAATGATTTTCTAGCCAAATGAGCTATTTTGCATTTGTATAGATGACAAACTTCACTACTCACCAGGACCATATGCTTTTCTGATATTCACAAAGGCTGTGAAGTCTAAAATATATACTGTTTAGGTATGTTAGTCTAGACTAGAGAATAATAGCTCTCCCCTAAATAATATATAAGTACCTTTTTAAAATAGCCTGGGCAAGGGGAAATTTTAGAAATTGGAAATATGGGTCAGAATCAAGTTCTATAACTTAGTATATTCCTTATAAAATATTTATGGATTTGATTGAAGGATTATTTTTGACACATTTGTGTATAGCATAAATAAAAATTAAACATAAAAAAATTTTAATAATGAAAGAGTGAGTCCTAAAAGGACCAGGAGGTGGCATAAATAATTTATGTAATCAAAACTGCTAAGATATATATTGTAAAAGATAGCTTTTCTGAACTTTCTCCCACAGGGGAAAAACATCTCTTGACTATTTAGACTTAAATTCACAATTAAAGCATCACTAAAGAAGAGTTAACTTAGTTATAAATATAAAAATTAAAATTGCAGGACATGGATCTCACAGATTATAAACTGTGTGCCTGATCCTATCATTAAACTGAAATGCAGAAGACAACATGTAATGAGAGCATCTTAATCGAGTTGCTCCAGCAAGTACCTTTCAGCCTCTGAAGTGGGAGGTGTGTGCTGACATTAGAGACTTCAGAAAATAATGTCTTTAAAAGCTATGTGGGTGTGCACCTGCCCTAGTAAATTCCTCTGCAAGAACAACACAAAGCATCTCCTCCCTTCAAATACAACTGGAATAATAGTTACTTTAAAAAAAATATTTTTAAAAGATTTTATTTATTTATTTTTAGAGAGGGGAGAAGGGTGGGAGAAAAAGAGGGAAACACCAATGTGTGGTTGCCTCTCACATACCCTCAACTGGGGACCTGGCCCACAAACCCAGGCATGTGCCCTGACTGGGAATCAAACCAGTGACCCTTTGGTTCATAGGCCAGTGCTCAATCCACTGAGCTACACCAGCCAGGGATGGAATAATAGTTTCAACATTCAGTCTTTACTGGGTACCAATAAGGTCCAAGATACCATTCTATCAGATTCTTGTTAGCTGCCTTGGGTCTGAGATAGGATATTTTCTCCACTCGCCAACATCTGATAAAATGGCTAACAGGATAAGTTTGTTTTCACTTGCTTTTGTACCCTCTCCCATGCAAATAGCCCCCATCAGGGAGGTCTGTGCCAAAGAGTCTGTGTAATGGGATTGGCTTTGAATTCCATTGGAAGGGGAGATTTTTGCCAAAGGTAGTCCTATAGGTTCTTAACTATCAGTAGCATGTGATGCAGTAGGCTATGAACCCAACATGTTATCTAAGACCTCTAGAGCATGGCTTCCTGACATGGGACCCTCAAGGGAAGGACCAGGGACCACAGATATACCACCATGGATTATAATCCAGATGTGTAAAGTCTAGAACAAACTGCACCAAACTATTAATAATGCTTTCTCTGCAAGGTGAGTTTATAGGAGATTGTCTATTTTAAGCTCACTATTATATCTTTAGTGCCTAGTCTAGGATCTTATACATATAGGTGCTAAATAAATGCATGTTGAATGAATGCTTTTCTGTAATGTTTAAATATTTTGAAATGAGCATGTTACTTTTGAAATCATAACATAAAGAAAGGTTTTCTGGCATTCTCCTACTCAAAAAAGTAAAGAATCACTCTTCTAGATAATTTTTCCCTAGATGAAAACTTAATTATTTTTCTTCCATAGTCTTTATTTAAATGAATTTAATTTTTTAAAAATTGATTTGAGAGAGAGAGAGAGAGAGAAACATAGATTTGTTGTTCCACTTATTTATGCATTCATTGGCTGATTCTTGTATGTGCCCTGACTGGGGATCAAACTAGCAACCTTTGTGTATAGAGACAACGCTCTAACCAACTTAGCTACCTGACCAGGCGAGTGAATTTAATTTCTGAGTGTAAATATTACTCAATATATACAAGCTTGACAAAACCCACCTAACTTAGAGTGTCTATATCAGATAATGGATTCAATTATATAAATCATGAATGACTCATTTCAGAGACTTTCTTGTACCTGTTTCAATAAATACACTCCACTATTACTGCACTTTTGCTTTCCTCTGGATGCCTTACACACACTTTGAAGCATAGTCTCTCACAGGCCTGGTTACTTTTCCATGTCAGCCAAGAAGAAATACTGAAAGTAGCAGCTTTTTCTCAAGGAAGATACCCATTGTGCTGTTCTGTGTGCCTTGCAAGAAATATTCAGCTTGAATCTCAGCAAGGCCAAATATTAATTGGAAGGCAATTGGGATGGAGGGATGTAAAAACAAAGTTTTCTTTAACATGTTATAAATAATGGTTGGAGTCCAAACCTGCCCCTCAGAAGCTGGATTCACATATAATATAATTGAAACCATTCAAACATTGGTATATAGATAAGCACTCCGTATGTATTTGTTGAGCAAATGAATATTGATAGTGCTTCTTAGCAAGAGAAATTTATAGACTGAGACCCAACCTCATGCTCTACCTGCTGAGGAAGGCACCTACTCTGCTCTTAGCAGCCGGCAGCTGTTGAAACCTGCAGGCACTTACAAGTTGGGTGTTGGTAACTCAAGAGATGCCTGTATTGGTGTCTTAGACAAAGACCTTCTGGTTGAAAGTCACTTGAGGGGACTTACTGTAAGGTCACTGGCCTGTTGGTATTCATACCTCTGGGTGGGGGCAGTTCTCAGATAAGGAAGGTTGTGGATTGGTAACATAAGAGATATCTATTATTTGGTGTTTTAGACCTTTAGGCCATTTCAGTTTAGACTGGCTTGGTTACAAGGAATTGAAGTCCACTAAAGTTAGCTAAATTAAAGAGAACTTTTTGTAGAGAGTGAAAACAAACATTAATCCTAAAGGAGTCATCACCAGGTGTCCTGTGACTAGAGTTGAGGGTGGTCCTGGGCTCCTAGCTGCTCAGAGGCCCTCAGCTGCAGGGCCTTGTGGGCTTTCCTGCTGATGCTCCTCCATGAATATGCTGTGAATACACATCTGTGTTGTTCCACCTTCCTCCCCTCAAACTGGCAGAACCTATTGCACTGGGAAACAGGGCAAAGATCGTTGATTAGCCTGAAGACTGACAACCCACTCTGGTGAATTAGCTGTGACCCAGAAAGACGGGATACGGCATCACAGGGAACAGAGTATAGCTGTCTAGCAAAGATGACTGTGGAGGATTCCTAAAATATGTTTAGCATATTTGAGTATTTGGTTTAAGAAATCTGGGGGCTATTTCAGACTACTGTGGACTCAGGATCAGCCCTGAATATCTAAAGAAGAAGAAACTTCTCTTTAGGTCATTACACACACGTGCACACACATGTACTTAGGCAAATATGGTGCCTGGTGCATTAATGTTACCCTAAGACTCTGATGCTAGAGTCCCACTCAGGTCTGCTCCTCTTTCAAAGTGCTCAAAATGACCTTTAAAAAGGATGGCCATAATGAAATTTTAGGCAATGTGATGAAATAGAATTCTAAGAATGTATAAAGCAGTGTAAAATGACCAGTTTGGGTACAGGGAGGGAGGCAGAGGGTGGAGAGAAGGTGGGAGGGGGCCTCCCTATCAACTGATAAGTCATATCATATCACTAATTCCTGGGAAGACTGGCCCCTCTGCCCTCCTCCATTAAACTATTCTTACCTTTCTTGTGTGCTTTAAACTATTATTAACAAATTTTCTAGTAGCCATATTACATTGTACATTGAATAAATATGCTTTGACTAATCTGAGTGTTGTAGCAGTTTTAAAACTCATAATTTTGACTTTTTTGTCTGTCACTATTGTACTCTGAAGTGGAAATAGCAGCTTTGGCTCTGATCCCAGCTGTCCTCCTTGAGTCCCTAATAATGGCTAAATCTCTCACCAGTGATGAGGTAGGTTGTTAGAAGAGAAACAACCAAGTCCCATGTGTGAGATGAGCTTAATATGTCATATTGTGTTTTTATTCATTCATTTAGCAAAACTCTTGGAATGGCTGATATGGCCAGGCACCATGCCAGGTGTGTGTATATATGGGGGTAGAGGGGGAGGCGGGGGGTGGGACATAATCACGCAAATAGTTTATACACATTATGCTGAGAGCTGGGCAGAGGTATATATTGTAGTGGGAAAGAGTAAGAGAAGACTCAAATTCGGATGGAGAATGGGACAGTAGTCAGGAAGGGCCCTGAGGAAGCAGCTTCCCAGCTGAAACTGAAGGATAAGCTCAGTTAGGGGAAGAATAAGGGGGAAGAGCATTCAGGTGGAGGGACAGCAGGTGCCAAAACCCTGGGACAGCAAAGAGATGGACACAGTTAGGGAATTGAAAGAAGAGCATGTGTGGTGTAGCGAGCAAGAGCAAGAGTGGTTCAGAATGAGGCAGTTACTCATTTCTTGTGTCTTATTTGAAAGTTTATTGTAAGGAATCTAATCTGTTGCTTTATACGGGAAAAAAGCAGGAGCATGTTAAATGGCTCTTAATGCTGTACTGTCCAGTATAGGTAGCCACCAGCCACTTGAAATGTGGCTGATCCAAACTGAAGTGGGCTGTAAGTGTAAAATACACACTGGAGTTTGATGACTTGGTATTAATAACTTTTTAAAATATGTTTTATTGATTATGCTGTTAGTTGTCCCAATTTCTTTTCCTTCTTCTCCCCTCCACCCAGTGATCCCCCTTCCTCCAATTGTCCCCCTCTTTTAGTCCATGTCCATTGGTTGTGCATTTAGTTCTTCTCAACATCTTCCTGTCTACTCCACTCCCTCCTACTATGCTTCTTAATTCCTGCATCATCTCCCTCTCTTTCCCCCCTTCCCCCTCCCTTCTGACCTCCCCCCAGTATGTTCCCCATACCTATAATTCTTTCTCCACTCTCCTTGCCTACTTAGTTTGCCTTTGTTTCGATTCCCTAGTTTCTGTTGTTAGTTGTTGTGATACAGTTTTCATTTTAATGTTCATAGTTTTGAACCTCCTTCTTCTAAACAAGTCCCTTTAACATCTCATATAACAGTGATTTGGATCTAATGAACTCCTTCAGTTTTACTTTGTCCTGGAAGCACTTTCTCTGCCCTTCTATTCTGAATGGCATCTTTGCTGGATAGAGTAATCGTGGCTGTAGGTTTTTGCTTTTCATTACTTTGAATACTTCTTGCCAGTCCTTTCCTGCCTGAAGTCTCCTTTGAGAAATCCGCTGATAGTCTCATTGGGACCCCTTTGTACATAATTCTCTTCTTCTCTCTTGCTGCTTTTAAGATTCTCTCTTTATCCTTAATTTTTGACATTTTGATTATAATGTGTCTTGGTGTGGTTCTCCCTGGGTCCAATTTTTTTGGAACTCTGTGCTTCCTGGACCTGTAAGTCTATTTCCTTCCCCAAGTTAGAGTAGTTCTCCTTCCTTATTTTTTCACATAATTTTTCAATTTCTAGTTCTTCTTCTTCACCTTCTGGCAACCCTATAATTCGGATATTCACTTTCTTATAGTTTTCCCAGGGGTTTCTGAGCTTCTCCTCATTTTTCTCACTTTTTGTTTCCTCTTTCTGCACTGGTTGACTGTTTGTTTCCTCCCTATGTTCCGATTTGCTGATTTGATCCCTGGTTTTCCTTCCCTCACCACTTGTTTCATATGTGTTTTTATTCATTTCAGCAGGACTAGCCTTCACTCCTTCCCTGTCTTGATTGAGTAATTTTTGTTATTTCTGTAAGCTGTCTTATAACCATAGCTCTGAACTAACTGAGCCTCACAAAGATTATATATCTGTTCATCCGTTAACTCTTGTATTTCCTTTCTGGTCAGCTGTGTGATTGGGATCTCTATCATTATTCCTGCCATCATGACAGGTTTGTTTACCTTTCCTCCTTGGACAGGGCTGTCACACCCCCTACGCTATAGGAGGCGGAGCCCTGTGCACTCATCACTACCGGGTGACCCTTCTCACCACACTGTGGCACTTTGTGTAGGGGCTGGGGTCCAAGATGGATTCCTGCCGTTCATTCTCGGCTGAGAGACTGGGAGCCTCCTCCTCCATCCCCAAGCCCTCTGGGCCTCACAGTCTGAGGCAATGGGGGTCTGTCTTCCCCAGCATTGAAATTGCGAGCTGACGAGTCTGGACTGCAGCCGGGGGTGCTCCCCTGGCTCTTCTTGCCTCCCCTTAAATACGGCATCTGTGCTTATCGCAGTCCTGCTGCTCCTCACTGCAGCTGCCGCCGCCAGCACAGCTTGATCTCTCTGCCCCAGCTTCGCCCTCCAACCCGTCTGGACGAGCACCACTTGTTTATAGCTTCATATGTTGGACTTCCATGTAGCATTATTTTCTGGAACTTCTCCTTATTTCTGGTTTTGTGGTAGTTGTAGTCCTTCTTAGTTGTGGAGGGAGATGGAGCGTGTCAGTCTAGGCCTCCATCTTGGCTGGAAGTCTGGTATTAATAATTTTTTATTGATTACATGTTGAGACTAACATTTTTGATAGACTGAGTTAAATAAAATATATCATTAAAATTAATTTTACTTGGGAGGTGCTGGGTGGAAGGGAGCAAAGGGGAAAAATTGGAACTATTGTAACAATATAATCAATAAAATATACTTAAAATTTTAATTTTACTTGTTTCTTTTTTACTTTTTTTTAATATGACTACTAGAAAATTTGAAATTACACATATGACCTGCACTATGTTTATGTTGGACAGTACTGCTCTGAAATGTTTACTTAGATGTAAAGAAAAACTAGACTCTGAGGGAGATTGGGGTAATTTAGAAAGGGAGATTTAAAGATCTCAGTCTAAGGATATCTTTAAGAACAGAGCAGCTAGCCAATTACCTAACTTGAATGACCGAAGAGTTTTATTTTCCTGTCAGGGAAGAGACTCTTAAGGTTCCTTCCAAGAAGAACAGATTCCATTTATTATCAGGTGTGCAAAATCATTGGAAGGGACAGAGGAGCAGGTTCTAGGTGGAGCTCCTAGAAACAATCCACAGCCCCCAGAATCATACTGCTTCTTTGTGAGGGAAAAACTGCTGCTGCCACCACAGCAAGCGCTGACCATTGAGCACATTGCCTCCTTTGCCACATCCATATGGAAATACAGACGATGGTCTTGTGGTTTTATTTAATTCTGAATTCAAGTCTCATGTGGGAGCATCTGACTGGCAGAACACAAATTATACTCAGCATCTAGCTGAAAGGGACTCTGGGAAATGTGGTTTTTAGTGTTCCAATTTTTACAATAGGGCAAGACATACAAGAAGGAAGTTGCCACAGATATTGACTGAACCGATCCACAGTACCTACCATAAGGGTGGGGAGAATATTTGATGCCAATGTGAGAAAAAAAGCTTGACACATCCAGCCAGGCTGGACTATACCAACTTAGTGAGGGAAATGAAGGTATCGGGAATAAACATGAATAAAGATGAACCCTGAAAACAGTATGCTTAAATAAAAGAAGCCAGTCACAAAGCACCACATATTATATGATTCCATTTATATAAATGACAAGAATAGGCAAGTCTATAGAGATAGAAAGTAGATTATGATGTCTAGGGCTGGGGAAATAATGGGTACATTGGCAGGTGGTGGCAAATGGGTGCAGGGTTTTTTGTAGGGATAATGAAGTGTTCTAAAATTGATTGTGTTGATGGGTACACAACTCTGTGAATGTAGTAAAAGCCACTGAATTATGTACTTAAGTGAGTGAATTATATAGTATGTTAATTATATTTCAAATTATACTTCCAAGCTTCTGAAAAAAACAATCAAGTGAATGAAGGTACAGTTTATTGCAATAGAGGCTTCCATTTTCAGTGACATACAGTATTCAGACTAACCCTCTTGTTGAAAACAACTAAAATTGCTCACTTAAATATCAAAATCATCTCCTTTCTTAAAAGATTTTATTTATTTATCTTTAGGGAAAGGAGGAATAAAGGGAGAGAAACATCGATGTGCCAGAGAAACATTGATCAATTGCCTCTCACATGGCCCAACTGGCATATGCCTTAACTGGGAATTGAACCGGCGACCCTCCAGTTTGCAGGATGATGCCCAACCCACTGAGCCACACCAGCCAGGGCTCAAAACCATCTTCTTAAAATCATCTTGCAATATAGTAAGGAAAGGATCAGGTTAAAACATAAGTGAAGCCATGAACCAAAAGTGGTAAGTGAATCATTAAAGCTACCTTTGAGGAAAATTACCAAACTTGGCAAACTTGAACTTCAGTTTTCATGAAGGACAAAGATCAGGACCTATCCAAGATGGGAGCTGATAGGAGACCCTGCACAATAAATTTTGGACCAGAAATATACCTATCCTTACTGCTACCCTCTGTGGTCAGCAAGAAAAGTTGCCTTGGGACTTCCACCCAAGATAAAGTCATAGGTAGACATGCTGCATGTCCCTCCACAACTAAGAAGAAATACAACTACCTCAAAACTGAAGACAACCAGATGTTCCAGAAAATTGAGCTGCATGGAAGTCCAACAAATGAAGATATAAAGAAGAGATACTCATCCAGATAGGTAAGAGGGACGGAGTCAGGTGAAGAGGAAGTGGTGTGGCAGGGCAGCGGTGGTGGCAGGTGAGGCAGCGGCAGTAGCAGCAGCAGCAGTGGCAGGCCAGCAGAAAGTGCAGCCACACCTTTAAAAAAGTAGGGAGGGACACCTGGGGAGCACTCCTAGCACCAGACCAGACCCCGAAGCTCACAGTTCCAGCACTGGGAAAAATAAAGCCACATTGCTTCTGCCTGTGAAAACCAGTGGGGGTTGGGGCAGCAGAAGAAATTACCGGTCTCTCAGTAGAGTCTGTTTGTTTAGAGGGCCCCCACAGTCGTAGATCATCTGCAGACCCACCCACTCTGGGAACAATGGCCAGGGCAATAGCGAGAGAGGTGCCAGTCCCATGCAAGAAGTGAGAGAAGTGCCTGGAAAAGGGGTGAGTGCTGAGCAAGCAGCATTGTTCCCTCTCAGGCCACTCCCCCATATACAGTGCCACAACATGGTGAAACGGGTCACCCTGTACTAACGAATACCTAAGGCTCTGCCCCTTAAATGTAACAGGTGTGACAGCTCTACCTAAGACACAGAGGCAAACGCAGGAGACTGTCAAGTTGAGGAGACACAGAAAAATGGCCCAAAAGAGAGAATGGGTCGAGGATCCAGTGGGAGAACTGAGTGACAACGACATAGCCAACCTAACAGATGTAGAGTTCAAAACACTGGTGATAAAGATGCTCACAGACTTGACAGATATGCTTAAGTATGGCAAATGCATAAGAGAAGAAGTAAAGGCTAGGATACCAATGGTGAAGGGAAGGAAGCTGGGGTTCAAATCAATGATTTGGAACATAAGGAAGAAATAAATAGTCAAGTAGTACAGAATGAAGAAACACAAATTTAAAAAAATGAGGAGGAGCTTAGGAACCTCTGGGACAACTTTAAACATGCCAACATCTGAATCATAGGGGTTCCAGAAGGAGAAGAGGAAGAGCAAGAAATTAAAAGTTTATGTGAAAAAATAAGGAAGGAAAACTTTCCAAATTTGGTGAAGGAAATAGACATACAAGTCCAGGAAGCAGAGAGAGTCCCAAACAAAGTAGACCCAAAGAGGACCACACCAAGACACATCATTATTAAAATGACAGAGATTCAAGATAAAGAAAGAATCTTAAAAGTAGCAAGAGAAAAGAAGAGAGTTACCTACAAAGGAGTTCCCATAAGACTATTACCTGATTTCTCAAAAGAAACTTTGCTGGTGAGAAGGGACTGGCAAGAAATATTCAAAGTGATGAAAAGCAAGGACCTACAATGAAGATTACTCTATCATGGAAAGCTATCATTTAGAGTGGAAGGGCAGATAAAGTGCTTCCCAGACAAGGTAAAGCTAAAGGAGTTCATCATCACCAAGCCCTTATTATATGAAATGTTAAAGGGACTTAGTTAAGAAAAAGAGGATCAAAACTATTAACACTAAAATGACAACAAACACAACTATCAACAACAGAATCTAAAACACAAAAACAAACTAAACAACCAGAATATGAACAAAATCATAGGTATGGGGATCATTTGGATGGTTATCAGCTGAGAGGGGGATGGGGAAGAAATGGGGAAATGGTGCAGGGATTAAGAAGCATAATTGGTTGGTACAAAATAGACAAGGGGAAATTAAGAATGTTATAGGAAAGGGTGAAGCCAAAGAACTTATATGCACAACCTATGGACATGAACTAAGGAGGGCGGGATTGCTGGAGGAAAGGGGGTTACTGAGTGGAAGGGAGCAAAGGGGGAAAGAAATTGGGACTATTGTTATAACATAATCAATAAAATATACTTTAAAAAATAGTTGCCTTGGTGCTGAGCAGAATGGGGGATGGGGTGGGGATGGGGGAGAACTATCCCCCAAAGTTATAACCATATACTAGCAATATTTCTAGTGTAGATCTGCAGCCCAAATTTACATTCCTAGGTAGTCCTACAAACCTCAAGCTATAAATTAAGTTTAAAGTGATCCAGTACCAATAGAAAGTAGTAAAGTGAAGCTGTATGACTTCTGAAGTTACATCATAAAGGCTATGCAGTTTCCATCAGGTTTTTCTGAAATGCTCACTTTCAGAATCCAGCTGCAAGAAATTTTGCATAGTTTCTTTTGGCCCAGATATGATTCCCCTGTTCCCTGGGCCATTCTACAAGGCAAGTACACCCTGCTGTGGTTCATTCTACCCTATTTTATATTACTTTGCATGGATTCTGAATCAGGAGACATTAGATCTTTAGGTCATTTGCACATGGTTTTCATTTTGGAATGTACTCAGGGTGCAGGGCAAATGCCTGCTGACCCCATGTTTATTTTTTCAGCTGGTGATTGAAGTTCTGGTCCAATTATAATAGATGAGAATGCCAATGTCTTGTCCATTTTCAGCTATATTGCAAATCTTGCATTGCACAGGGGTCATATTTCTACTCTCAATATATAAACAAAAAGTAATTTTTACGTCTGTGTTTCCAAAGTAAATATTGTTTCCCCCACCACCTCCACCTTATAGAACTATTTTAAAAAGAAAAGAACATGACTATAGAAAAATAACATTCTTTGTTTGGGGGGGGATATTATTAATATATGAGGCTTTTTAAAAAATCCTTACCCAAGGACTTTTTTTTTTTTCATTTCTTTTAGCGAGAGAGGGAGATAGAGAAACATCGATGCAAGAAAGAAGCATCAATTGGTTGCCTCCCTTTCTTTCTAAAAAAAAAATTAATTAAAAAAAGTTTTTAAATCTCTTTACCACCCTACCTTATCTGTTTCTCTGGTGTATGCTTCCAGTTTCTTTAATATAAACAATTTTTCCATCGTTTTTACACAGAATGTATCATTCTGTAAATAGTTCTGCCCCTGTTTTTTTGTCTTTAATGCAAAAGTATACCTTTATAAAGTCGTTATTGCAGCTTATAGTAGGATAACCATAAATCCTGTTTTGTTTGGGACAGTCCCTGTTATGCCAGTTATCCAGGCATTTGAATGATAAGTCGTATGATCACTCTACTTATATAACATTTGTAGTTCACTTTCTACCAAATATAAATTATAAACAATTTGGGAAGTGGGTCCATAACTGACCAGTTAACAAGTATTTGTTGATCGACTGGGGGCCTCAGGTGATTTTCTATTTTATATATATGTATATATATTTTACTGTTTACGCTATTAAAGTAGTCCCAATTTTTTCCCCTTTCTGCCTCCACCCAGCCCACCCCCCACTGCCAGAGTCAATCCCACACTGTTGTCCATGTCCCTAGGTCATTTATATATATTCATTTCTTTTTTAAGTATATTTTATTGATTATGGTATTAGAGTTGTCCCAATTTTTTTCCCCTTTACTCCCCTCTTCCCAGGACCCCCTCCCCTCCAGCAGGCCCACCCCTCTTAGTTCATGTCCATGGGTCGTGCATGTAAGTTCTTCGTCTTCATCCTTTCCTATATTATTCTTAACTTTCCTCTGTCTATTTTGTACAAACCAATTATGCTTCTTAGTCCCTGCACCATTTCCCCATTTCTCCCTCTTCCCCCTCCCAGCTGATAACCCTGTAAATGATCCCCATACCTATGATTCTATTCCTGTCTGGTTGTTTGTTTAGTTAGTTTTTTATTTTTTAGATTCAGTTGTTGATAGTTATGAGTTTGTTGTTATTTTAATGTTCATAGTTTTTATCTTTTTCTTAAATAAGGCCCCTTAACATTTCATATAATAAGGGCTTGGTGATGATGAACTTCTTTAGCTTTATCTTGTCTAGGAAGCACTTCGTCTGCCTTTCCACTCTAAACGATAGTTTTGCTGGATAGAGTAGTCTTGGATGTAGGTCCTTGCGTTTCATCATATTGAATACTTCTTGCCAGTCCCTTCTTGTCTGCTGCCAAGTTTATTTTGAGAAATAAGCTAATAGTCTTATAGGCAATCCTTTGTAGGTAACTCTTTGCTTTTCTCTTGCTGCTTTTAAGATTCTCTCTTTATCTTTAACCTTTGGCATTTTAATTATGATGTGTCTTGGTGTGGTCCTCTTTGGGTCTACCTTGTTTGGGACTCTGTACTCCCTGGACTTGTATATCTATTTCCTTCGCCAAATTAGGGAAGTATTTCTTCATTATTTTTTCACATAAGCTTTCAATTTCTTGCTCTTCCTCTTCTCATTCTGGCACCTTTGTGATTCAGATGTTGGTACCTTTGAAGTTGTCCCAGAAGTATCTAAGCCTCTCTTCATTTTTTTAAAATTTGTGTTTCTTCATTCTGTACTGGTTGACTGTTCATTTCTTCCTTATGTTCCAAATCATTGATTTGAAGCCTGACTTCCTTCCCTTCAATATTGGTTTCGTGTGGATTTTCCTTTGTTTCACTTAATATAGCCTTCATTTCTTCCCTTATGCATTTGCCGTACTCAATCATGTCTGTCAAGTCTGTTAGCATCGTTATCACCAGTGTTTTGAACTCTGCATTTGTTAGTTTGGTTATGTCCTCGTTGCTCAGTTCTCCCACTGGAAACTAGATCCATTCCCTCTTTTGAAC
This sequence comes from Furipterus horrens, assembly GCF_987537825.1. NCBI lineage: Eukaryota > Metazoa > Chordata > Mammalia > Chiroptera > Furipteridae > Furipterus > Furipterus horrens. Next base: position 42,629,933 of record NW_028327176.1, on the reverse strand, counting down.
AAAAGTTCTCTGTCTCCTCAACTTGACAGGCTCCTCTGTGTCTTAGTTAGAGCTGTCGCACCTGCTATATTGTAAGGGGCAGAGCCTTAGGTGTTCATCAGTTTGACATGACCTGTTTCACCACGTTGTGGCACTGTATGTGAGGAAGGGGTGTGAGAGGGAACAATGCAGCTTGTTCAGCACTTGGCCTCTTTCCAAGCACTTCTCCCACTTCCCATATGGGACTGGCACTCTTTTAGCTGTTTCCCTGGTTGTGGTTGCCAGAGTGGGTGGGTTTGTGTACATTCTAGGATGGCAGGGGCCCTCTAAACAAATACAATCTGCTGAGAAAATCTACAGTTTCTTCCACTGCCCCAACACCCACTAGTTTTCACAGTTAAAGGCAATGAGGCTGGACCCGTGAGCTGCCAGGTCTAGTCTGGGGCCGGGATCGCTCCCCTGGTGTCCCTCCCATCTTTTATAATGTGTGATCACGCTTTCCACTGGCTGGCAACAGTCACTGCCACTGCCACTACACCGTGCCATCTCTGCCCCGCCTCCACCCCTCTTACATATCTGGATGAGATTACTTCTTTATATCTTTGTTTGTTGGAGTTCCATGCAGTTCGACATTCTGGTAGTTCTGTTTTTTTTTTAGTTTTGAGGTAGCTGTATTTCTTCTTATTGTTGTGGAGGGAAGCCAAGTGTGTCTACCTACACCTCCATGTTGGCCAGAAGTCCTCATATATGTTCTTTGACTAATCCCTTCACCTTCCTTCAACCAGTCCCCACCTTACTCCTTCCCTCTTAAAGTTGTCATTCTGTTCCATGTTTTTATGTCACTGATTCTGTGTTGCTTATTAGTTTATCTTGTTCATTAGATTCCACTTATAATTCAGATCATATGGCATTTGTCTTTCACTGACTGGCTTATCTCACTTAGCATAATAGTGACAGTTCCATTTATTATGTCACAAAAGGTAAGAAATCTTTCTTTTTCACTGCTGTGTAGTATTCCATTATGTAAATGTACCACAGCTTTTTTATTCACTCATTTACTGATGGGCACTTATAGTATTTCCAAATTGGGGCTCTTGTAAATAATGCTGCTATGAACATAGTGGTACGTATATTCTTTTGAATTGGTGTTTCAGAATTCTTAGGATATATTCCCAGAAGTGGAATCACTGGGTCAAAGGCAGTTCCATTTTTAATTTTTTGAGGTAACTCCATACTGTTTTCCATAGTGGCTGTACCAGTCTGCATTTACACCAACAGTGCACTAGTGATCCCCTTTCTCCACATCATTGCCAGCACTTGTTTGTTGATTTATTCATGACAGCCATTTTGGCAGGTGTGAGGTGATATGCCTATGGGCCATCTGTATGTCCTCCTTAGAGAAGTATATTCAGGTACTTTTAAAAAGATGTTATTGTATTTATTTTTAGAGAGAAGGGAAGGGAGGGAGAAAGAGAGGAAGAGAAACATCAATGTGTGGTTGCCTTTCATGTACTGCCAACCAGGGATCTGGCCTGCTACCCGGGCACATGCCCAATGACCCTTTGGTTCACAGGCCAGCACTCAATCCACTGAGCCACACCAGCCAGGGCTAGATAAAAATTTTAATGTGAGCATGTAGTTCTTTTCTGTGATTAGTTACTTCATTTATGTAATAAATGGATATGTTTTATTTGCAAAATATTCTAACAATTCAGATACAGTTAAAGTGTCCGTGACCTCCCTCCTACAGTCCCACCCCCTTCCCAGGAGATAACCTCTGCTAGCAGGTTGTTTTTTCTTTTTTTTAATCTTAAATGCTTTTTTAAATATATGAAAGATCCTTTGAGTTGTTTGAATCTCTGTGTTTATTATTAGTTGTAAAAGTCCCTGGTGACCACAGAAATACTCCTTATGGGGAAAGGGAAGTTTTAAAATAGGGGAGCAGCAGTATTTGTCATAAAGTAGCCCAGCAGCAGGGAAAACCCCAGTCCTTGTTTTAGCCTTCTGAAGGATGGCTTAAGGTGACTGGCCAGAGGCTGGGAGTGGACAAAGAAAGGAAGCCCAGAACAATAGGGTCACTCCACCTCGGCCTTTCTGGAGGTGGAGCCATTGCAGCAAGTGTGGAGTTGGCCTAATCAATGTAATTTAGAAATTAGGAAGTCATTAGAATTAAAATTTTAAGTCATTACTTTGAATTCTAAGATAGGATATGGTGGGAAAAGTGGAAACATCTGTCAGTTGCTTCCTTGGGTCAGTCCAAACACTGCAGTGGAGTTAGAAAACGATATGGAATGTGGTGCCACTGAAGTAACTTTGCTGCTTCACAATTGTTATAGGGATTAAAAACGTGGCTGTTATAGAATTTTTTTCATTCAGAAAGTTGCTTTCTGTGTCATTTTTGCATTAATAGGCTATTTTGCCCAAGTAGTAATTTATTTTCCTGATCATTAAAAAAAAAAAAAAAAAAACCTGAATTTCAGCCTGTTTGGTCCAGAAGATATACCTAGAGTGCAGGGAAATTCCTACTCTGATTTAGTGGGAAAAGCCCTGGACTGGGACTCCAGCTCTGACTAACTAGAGTCCTTGAGTCCTTCCTAACTGTGTGACCCCTCACGTAATTGCTTGATGTTTCATTTGTCTCTTCTGTAAAATGGACTTGTTGTTAGAAATTATTTCTATGGCCCTATGGCTCAAAAATATATTAGTTGAACTCATCTAGCTAATGTAAGACTGTCAGACTGAATCATACAATCAAAACGAAGTGGAGAGTTGGATCAATTGTATGGATCATTCTGGAAAAAAGAAAGAAAATAAATTGAACCTCAAATAGATCTATTTCAGGTCAAATTGTTTATTCTGTTTTATTTTCCTGAGGCTGTGAAACCACAATCCTACCTCATGGGTCAATGCAACTCACATGTTCTTAACTCCATTTCACCTAGGTGGGTCTCACAGAGATTCAAATACTTACACCTAAAAATGCCAGGCATAGTTTGGCTCTATGTGTGCTAGAGAAAGAGATGTTTTTTCGACCTCAGTGCTAACTGGATCTCACACATAGTGTCTACCACCATTTAGTTAACCAGCCTTTTTCAAACCTTATCAAGTGCCTAAAGAGACACCTGAGGATCTTTTAAAAAGTAGATCCTGATTCAGCATAGCTGGGTGAAACTCATGAATCTACAGTTCTAACAAGCTTCCAGGTGCTGCAGGTACTGCTGGTCTGTGTTCCACACTTAAACTAGCAAGGGGCTAAACCAGAACCCCCTCACTGTGTTTTGTAATCCTCTTGTTCAAGTGCAAGATTTATTTGTTTGTTTGTTTATGTATTTATTTATTTGAGAGAGAGATATCAATTTGTTGTTTCACTTATTTATCCATTCATTGGTTCTTTTTATTTTATTTTTTTTAAGATTTTACTTATTTTAGAGAGAGGGGAAAGGAGAGAGAAAAGAAAAGAAACATCAATGTGTGGTTGCCTCTTGCATGTGCCCCTAACTGGGGACCTGGCCCACAACCCAGGCATGTATCCTGACTGGAAATCAAACCAATGACTCTTTGGTTCACAGGCTGGCACTCATTCCACTGAGCCACACCAGCCAGGGCCATTAGTTTATTTTTGTATGTGGCCTGATAGGAGATCAAACCTGCTACCCATCAAGGGCCAAATGCAGACTATTTTTGATGAAAAATAACTAACTCTTTAACTGATAAAACTAATGCGGCTTTCAGATAGTATTTGTGAAATAGAGCCAAAATTAAGGTCATTCCTAAAATAAATGTGTTGGGTCTGGACTCATAACACTGTTAATAGGTTAGAAACTTACAAGTACTGTGTGTTCCTTTTTCTTTCACTCTATAGATAGATATCTTATACAGCAACAAAGGCTTATTGACATATATAAATCTCTTGTTCCAAAAAGATTCAAGGCAGTAGGTTGTGAGGATTAATGAGATAAATTATGTGAAAACCTTTAGCTTCATGCCTAGTAGTTACAAAACACCTAACCAAAAGGTATATTACCAAGTAAAGCAAAAGATATGAAGGAGCACTTCATAGAAGGGAAATTGAATGATCAAAAAACATTTGAAAAGATGCACAGTCTTATTAGTAACTAGAAAACTGAACATTCAAACCACAGTGAGATACCACTTTATAATCTCCAGATTAGCAAAAAGTAAAAAAAGTCATATAATAGCACGTGCTAGTAAGAATATGTTATATACTGCTTGTGGAATTTCAGTTGGTGCAATTACTTTGGAACACCATTAGTCATTATTCAGAAAATTTAGGAATATGAATATCCTACTACCTAGTAATTCAAATCATAACTACAAATCCTCTTGCATTATATATATCAGTAGACATGCACAAGGGAGCTCATTGATGTTGCTGTTTATAAGAACAAAAAGAAGGGAAAAAAAGAAAGAAAGAAAGAAAGAAAGAAAGAAAGAAAGAAAGAAAGAAAGAAAGAAAGAAAGGAAGAAAGAAAGAAAAAAAGAAAGACAAATAGCCCAAATGCCCATGCAGAGTAGAATGGATGAGTATTCTTATTTTCATGTACTGGACTATTACATAACAGTGAAAATAAAGGTCCTATAGTTATACACATCATCATGGATGAATCTCAGAAACTTAATGTTGGGGGAAGGAAAAGGCAGAGAAGAATACATGTAATATGAAAAACACAATGAAAACAAGATCTATTTAAGGACATATATGTGCATCATAAAAGTGAAGAAAAATAAATAATGATAAATACAAAAATTAGGGTAATGATTATATTGAGATAAGAAGGGATACATAACTGAGGTTTGGCACCATGAGAAGTTTCAAATGTATTGAACAATGACATGTGCAATATTAAAGTTATTATCTACTTCCCATTCTTATTGTCCCAAGCAGACAGTTTGTCATCATTTTTTACTCCAACATCTGACCACATTATATCAGTTTCTTATACGGCCTCTCTCACTTAAGGATATCATTAATGCTGTCACCCACACCAAAAATATGAAGGTCATCTTTGATACTTCATGTCCATATCAAGTATCAAGTTCTCTCAACTAAACATTTCTCAGATCTCTGTCTTCATTTCTAACCCCACCCCCACTGATAAATGTTAAGTCCTAAATCTCAGATTACCAGAATCACCTTCTAATTTTTCTTCCCATCTCTGATCTCTCTCTCCAATCTTCCCCTGTATCCTCTTCTGCAGCCAATAATCTTTCTAAAAGGAAATCCAGAAATCCAATGTTGTTCCTTCCCTAGAAATTTTAAACAGCTCCCTATTGTTTTCAGGATAAAAAGCACACCTTTAGTCATGGAAGAAGCCATTTTAACATTATAGTAATTAATACATTTAACTAACATTTAGTCAGTGCTTACTATGAGTCAGGCACCATTTAAAATGCTTTACAGTTATTAACTTGTCCTCACAACAACCCTATTAGGCTGGCATTATTATGTGTTTGGTCCACAGTGAGTGATCAATAAATGCTGTTGAATGAATGCATTTCTCTTTTACACATGGGGAAATGAGACTTAGTGTATTAAGTCACCCAAGGTGTTCATGGCTAGTCAATGATAAATTGTATACACAGGACAGTCTGATTCTGGGGCCTTAAGTGTGATCAATTATACCTCATGTCTCTTTAAAAGTGGACCCTATCCTATTTTTCTGTCCTCATCTCTGGATACTTCTTAGTGGCTTTTTCCCACTCTAGTGACTGTTTTCTAGGGGAAGGGAGGGAAGGAGAGAAACATCCATATGAGAGAAAATTTCTAGATTAGTTGCCTCCTCGAACACGCTCCACAAGGGACCCAACTGCAACACAGGCATGTGCCCCTACCAGGGATCAAACCTGCGACCTATGGTCTAAGGGACAGTGCTCAACTAACTGTACCACACCAGCCAGGGCTCTACTCCCCCTTGATCAGGGTAGCTCTTCTCAGCCTTCAGTATCCACCTTCCTTATGACATCTGAGAAGCCCTCCCTTACCCTGAGGCTGAATTACTCCCTCCCTCTCCTTTTGCTCCCCTTGCCCTTTATTTATGCCTCTAATTACAGACACTCTAACACTACATTATGATTTATTTGTCTGCATCTTCCTAGGTTATGTTCTCCTTCAGGGCAGGGACTAGGTTACATTCATGTTTGTATCCTGGCATGTAATCATGAGTCAATAAATATTTGTTAAGTGAATGAATAAATGAATGTCTTTGATTTGACTTTGCAAAAGATGTAAGAAATATTTCTTTGAAAGGACATTTCTTATAACCACCTTTCTATAAAAGCTAAAGTATAAGATTAAATCTTAATTCAGCAAAGGCCCTTAGCAGGAAACTATTTCAATATCAACAAGGTATCTTACTTTCTTACACTACTTAATACAAGGGTGTCAAGGAATAATTACAAAGACAAATCTTAAGTGCACTTAAATGTAAAAAGCTGAATAAGTAAATATGAATGGTTTGCTTATCCTCATCATCTGGCAAATGAAAACTAGAGAACTTAAAAACCAAAAGAGCCTCAAATATTTGCACTTAACTTTTACATTTTAGATAGGGTACTTGTGAATAGAGGGGAGAAAACTACTAGGCATCCTGTGCTAACTCTGTTTTTATGACTTTCAGTCCAAATGCCTTGTCAAAAATATTAAGGCTATCAGGGCCCTTCTTGCAGATTATGTGTCATCTCTTCGATGTCTATGAGATGTAGATATCAGCAAGTTTAGTTTCTGAGAAGGAAAACTCTGACTCCAAAAAACCTCCGCTGCCTTGCGGCATACCTCTTCAGGGGAAAGGCTAAGGGAGTAAACCCCGACAGAAAATCCGGAGCCAGAGTCCCTAAGGCGGTTTGACGTTGTAGTCAACACCGGCAACTCCTGCGGCGCACCTGAAGCCAAGCTGTATTGACTCCGTCTTTCCCTTGGACCCTTCAGCTGCGAAGAGAGGGGGGGTCTGCTGCATGGGCAACAGCAGACCCTCCATATCACCCTGCCCAGGCTCTGTAGCTTCAGCTTCACTGGAGAGGACACTCCAGCATCATCGCAAGATGTCGATTCAACACGGGAGGAGACAGATACCGTGTCACTCCCAAGTCGGACTGCACAACCATTCTCGGCGGTGCAGATAGACTCTTAAGAAGCTACACCATCGTCTCTCGAGACGGACGGCTGCCGACGACGACGAGTTTCTGAGACCAGTCATTTGGTAGGTTGTTTGTATTCTTGGATCTCTGAAAATTTTTAATTCCTGCCAAACTGTCTCACTAACTACTAGCTTCAAAAGAGATGCATCTGACTCATCAACAGATTCAGAAGTTAGGCCATCCTCTCCTGGTATAATATTCGACAATTATTCCAATATTATTTTCAGTAACTTAGTTTTTTCACTTTTTCCCTCCTTACCTTCTTCTGTGTAACCAAAAGCATCAGTTGAAAAAATAAAGTAGGCTAGAGAAAAAAAACTGTTATTAAGAAAATCATAAGGAAGAGAAAATACTACATTCAAGGTATTTTTATTGAGTTATTTCAGAAAACAAGAGGAAGGGAGAGAGAGGGAAAAAAACAAATTGTTGTTCCACTTATTTATGAATTCATCAGTTGAGTGTTGTATGTATCCTGACGTGGGATTGAACCCACAACCTTGGTGTAGTAGGACAACGCTCTAACCAACTGAGCTACTTGACCACAGCTACAATATTTATTGAAAAAAATCTGTATAAGTGGACTTGTTCAGTTCAAACCTGTGTTGTTCAAGGGTCAAGTGTATATGCATAGAGATTTCTGTTAGCTATTTGTCACTGCTTCTTTGGTAAATTTAAGCTGCTTGCCAAAAGGAGCCAGAATAATAAGAACATTTGGGTCCATGGGCACAGGAGCATCACAGAAGTGTCTAGAAATAGACAGACAGGAGGAGCCTCATGCTGACTATCAAATTGTTGAGTTATAACTAACCAGGTTAAAGACTAGTGAGCCAAAGAGATTCAACATTCAGAGAAAGAGGATGATTAATAGTGCAAAGCTCTAGAGAAGGAGGTGGGGGAGGCAGGGGTGTGATCCACAGCATAGGTGGAAAAAATAGCCTTAATAGGTGGAAAGGAGGGGTGTTATTTTGGAGGCAGGAAGTCTGGGGAGTTCCTTTTAAAGCCTTCTATTTTTCTTCAATAAAGAGGTGAGGTCATTCTTGAAGGGTGAGTTGGGAAGGTCAGAGATTTGTGAAGGTTTAAAAAGGCTGTTGTGTATAATAGAAAACACTCATTTTAGCCTGGCAGTCCTGTGGGTCCCTTTGGAGGTAGAACCACAGAAAGGCAAGGGAATGTGCAGTCAAAGTAAAGGACCAAAATCTAGAGGCTAGAGAAGGAAGAAATGAAGGCAGAGGAAATCATCCCAAAGGGAGAGGGAGCAAAGAGGTCAAAGAACCTAGGTCTGAAGAGAGATTGAGGAAAGGACAGGGTGAGGGCAGGGAAAGTTGGATCAGACGGTAGGTTTTCCAAATTACCATTATCATTTTAAGTGTAAGAAATAGTATCAGTATGAAACAAAATTAAATACACTGCAATTTTGTAATCCTGCATTTGAGCATTGGTTTTTATTTGTATTTTTCAAATCTTTTTAAATGAAATTTGTTACAGACCTACCTGATTGGATCCAGAGTGGGTGAGCTAGAGCCCCATCAACCCTATGCCAGCTATACACAAACCCCCAGGATTCCACAGAACACAGTTGAAATATCACCACTATTCTAATTTTGAGACTGAAAAAAATTTTATATCAAGTGACTACAATTCTGGCCTTGTTTGATAAGATGCTTGGTCACATATTTACTATCAAAGTTATGATATCATCTCAAGAGCACATTTCCATATTTCCCATATTCTCTATGATGGACATTATTACATTTGTAATGTGTTCTAACTGGAGTCAGAAATTCAGTTCATCCTGGATTCAGCTCGATAATGCATCAAGAACCACTAAAGAAACTAGCATTTGAGAAATCCCATTGACAGGTCTCCCCAGTTGTGGAAAATAAGCAGGTAGAGCCAATTTTCTGTATTTTTAGGGCTAATGTCGTTTCCTGTCTGTCCTGTTTGCTTATTTAACATTTGTTAGAAAATAACACTAGACCTCTACCTCCTATATTCCAAATGCTAAACTATATTCCACATAAAGATTTAGATGTAAAAAGTTATAACATGTAATTATAAGAAAATATAAGAAAAAAACTTACATAAACATATAAGAAAGGCAACTTATAAACTTATATCAGAAAGGCAAAGCAACTCAGGAAAGTCAGAAGCCCAAATTTAAAAAGACAGACCTGTATGACTACACAAAAGAATAAACAATGACAATGGAAAAGGCACAAAAGCCATAATGAAAATCATGACGGCTAAAAATATCTGCAACACATATGAACACACAGAGGTTGGGAATCTAAACTAGTTTGGTTCATCAGGAAAGGCTACATAAGGGAGGTAATATTTACATTGCTCTTTAAGGATGAGTAGGTATTAGGCACAAGAATGGCATTCCAGTCAGAGGAAGCAGCATTCATTCATTTATACATTTATTCCAACATTTACAGTGCTTACTATGTGCCAGTCCATAAGCTCTGGAGATTTATCAGTGAACAAAACAAAAAAGTCTATGCCCTCCTGTCGGGACAGATAATAAACAAGTAAACCAAAAAATGTATAAATGATGAGAAGGATTAGGGATGAGAGTGGGTCTGGGGTGCAGGGTGCCACTTTAGATAAAATGGTCAAGGAAAGAACTTGCAAAAGAGATGACATTTGAGCAGAGACTTGAATGAAGGAAGTTAGGGAGGAACTATGGAAGGAAGAGCAATAAGTGCAAAGGCTCTGAGGTGGCCAGTGAAGTTAGAACTGAGTGGGTGAGTGGGAGAGCAATACAGCAGGAGATAAAATCAGAGAGCTATACAGTGGGAGATCATGTAGAGACTAGCACTCAGCAGCCTATGATTTTGATGAGACCTGCAAAGAAATGAGTATGGGGTTAGAAGAGAACTCTTAGAAGTGAGACAGGAAATAACAACATTTAAAAGTCTGGAAAAAGATAAAGATCTAGAAAATAAAACTAAAACAGGAGGAAAACCGGGCATAACTGATGTTCTAGAAATCTAGTGGGTGTTTTAAGATAAAGAAGTTATTTGCTGTGCCAAATGTAAGGAGTGAGGAAGCCTAGAATATTACTCAGGGAAAACTGAGCAGATTCAGGATAGAGGGAGAAGAATCTGGGTGGAGTGATGGCAGGAGAGGGTGGTCACAAAGCAACTTTTTCAGTCATGTAACTTGACAGCAATATTGACATGAAGGTTCTAAACATGAAGCGAGGAAAATATAGAGCACCTTATTTTTTTATAATTACCTTCACATACATCAGCTCAGTTGTCCCTCTAAGCTAGTAATTTTCAACCTGTGTGCTGCAAGAATTTTTTTAAATTAATCAACTTATTTTTAATTGAATTTATTGGGGTGACATTGGTTAATTATATTATATAGGTTTCAGGGGTACAATTCTACTGCAATAATTTTTTAACTTTTTAAAAAAGTCTTCACCCAAGGATATGTTTATTAATTTTATTTTAATTTTATCCTCACCAGAAGACATGCTTATTGATTTGTTTTTTTCTGCAAAAAGCTTTGTTTCCATTTGGTCCAATGCATGGGATAGGGTTGTAGGATGGTTAAAAGGGTGTCTCGTGGTTTCAGGGAGAGACCCAGGCAAAAGCCAGATACCAGGGAAATGCAGATGGGCTCCTCAAAGTCCTCTGGGCTGCAAAGGCTTCCTCGTTGTGTTTGAGGGTGAGCTTTTGGAAGGCTGTGGGCTGACCAGCCTGAGGATGTTAGTCAGGTGGTTTCCCATCTTCTTGATGAGTTTCACCTCCTCATCCAGGAAATGGTTCTCCAGGAAGTCATAGAGATGAGAGTCCGTGCAGACAGAACGCAGGGCATGTGGATCCAAAAAGGCCTGGTTCTGGTTCCTCTCCAAGGCCAAGGTGGCTTCCATGGCATCCTGAGTTTTACCCCACTCATCTTGGGAAGGCTTCACTATGTCCTGGAAGAGAGTGCAGCTACTGCACTGATTTTCAGCTTTAAGAGATGCATGGTGCTCTCACACTTCTCAGCCAACTCTTGGAAGAAGTGGCCCACGCTCTGCAGAGCCACATCATCAAGGTCGAAATAGGAGCCCAGAGAGAGGTAGGTGTAGGAGGCCTGTAGGTGCAGGTTGGCCAGGTGGTTGACAGCAGCCTCTACCTCAGTAGAAAAATTCTGATGAATTTAGGAGCTCATGGCTGTTCAGCAGTGAAGAATTAAGGTAAAAAACCAAAAACAAACAAACAAACAAAAAAACGGTGTTGGCTGTCTCAGATGCTGAGGGTGGCTTAGGTGGTTCCAAAGGTGGTGACTAGAAAAGAGGTTGGAAGGTAGTTGGAAAGACGGGGTGTCCCTAGGTCTGTTTCATCCAAACCCTGTTGAAGTAAGAGATCCCAGAACAACTGAGGGGAAGGGAGGAGAAAGGGAGAGAAACATCAACATGAGAGAGAAACATCTATCAGTTACCGATCAGTTGCCAATCAGTTGCCTCCCATTTGTGCCCTGATCCAGAAATCAAACCCACAACCTAGGTATGTGTCCTGACATGGAACAAACATGCAACTTTTTGGTGGACGGGACAATGCTTCAACTAACTGAGCCACCTGGCCAGGGGTTCCTCAAGAATTTTTAAAACATGCAATACCTGACTGTTTAGTCAGGGGGCACTGACTTCTTTTGCATTAGATTGTCAAATTAAAAAAAAATGACAACAGCCAACACAATAAGAGCTGTCTGGTGTTAATGAATCAAAATTACACTTATTTTTTGTCAGATGAGCAAAAATTATATTTTTTGATGTGTTGCAGAATTTTAGTAATTAGTTTCTGTGTGCCATGAGATGAAAATGTTGACAATCGCTGCTCTAAGCAATCCTATGCAGAACAGCCTTAATTCATAGATGATGAGTCTGTGGCTCAAAGGTGAGGTCATGACTATTTAAAAGACATACACTGACCAATGACACAGTTAGATCGCCCTTTCTCTGATTCCACGACCAGTGCTCTTTCTGCTACCTCTGCTGCTTCATCTTAAAGGACAACATTAAAAATAGACATAAACCTGAGGAAGAACTTATACCATTCCTTTATTTTTCTCATAAAAGTTTTCTTTAAAAAACTCTACAGTTAAGAAATCAACCCATAAGCTTTTTGGTATAGGTAAAAATGAAGGAGATGAATCTGTCACCTTGAGGCTTTATTCATAGGGAATAACAAGTAGCAAAACCCATCAGACTCAGCAGCTGGAGCTTTCTGTCTCTCTGATGTGATGGAGGGGAAGGCATTTTTTCTTCAGTGGGTCTTTTATCATTTACTGAGTTATTGAATGCCTTAGCAGTCAGATACCGTTTTTAGAGACTTAAAAAACATAGATTTGATGTTCCTTAATATTTTATTTATTAAAAATTCCATCCCACAACTAAGTAAACCTACTAAATATCTTTTCATTTCAGTTTTTTAAAAGATTTTATTTTTAGTTATTTTTAGAGAGAGGGGAAGGAAGAGAGAAAGAGAGGGAGAGAAACATCAATGTGAGAGAGAAATATTGATTGGTTGCCCTTCACACATCCCCAACTGGGGACCTGGCCTGCAACCCAGACACAAGCCCTGACTGGGACTCGAACTGTGATCCTTTGGTTTGCAGGCCAGCACTCAATCCCCTGAGCCACACCAGCCAGGGCATATTTATTTATTTATTTTTAAGTATATGTTATTGATTACGCTAATACAGTTGTCTCAATCTTTTCCTTCTTTGCCCCCGTCTGCCCATTACCCCCCTTCCCTCCAGCAATCCTGCCCCTTAGTTCATCTCCATGGGACTTGAGTGTAAATTCTTTGGCTTCTCCACTTCTTATGCTATTCTTAACTTTTCCCTGTCTATTTTGTTCCTACTAGTTACGCTTCTTAATCCCTGTACCAATGATCTCCATATCTATGATTCTGTTCCTGTTCTGACTGCTTAGTTTGTTTCTTTGTTTAAATTCAGTTGACAGTTGTGAATTTGATGCCTTTTTAATATTCATGGTTTTGATCTTCTTTTTCTTAAATAAGTTCCTTAAACATTTCCTATAATAATGGCTTGGCAGTGATGAGCTCCTTTAGCTTTATGTTGTCTGAGAAGCACTTTATTTGCCCTTCCATTCTTAATGATAGCTTTGCTAGATAGAGTAATCTAGGTTGTAGGTCCTTGCTTTACATCACTTTGAATGTTCCTTGCCAGTCCCTTCTTGCCTGCAGTTTCTTTTGAGAAAGAAATCAGTTGATAGTCTTATGGGAACTCCTTTGTAGGTAACTCTCTTCTTTTCTCTTACTGCTTTTAAGAACCTCTTTATCTTTAATCTTTGGCATTTTAATTATGATGTGTCTTGTTGTGGTCCTCTTTGGGTGTAGCTTGTTTGGGACTCTCTGTGCTTCCTGGACTTGTATGTCTATTTCCTTTGCTACATTAGAGAAGTTTTCTTTATTTATTTTTTCACATAAGTTTTCTATTTTTTTTTTTAAGAATTTATTTATTTTTAGAGAGGGGGAAGGGAGGAAGAGAGGGAGAGAAACATTAATGTGTGGTTGCTTCTCACACACCACCAACTGGGGACCTGGCCTGCAACCTAGGCATGGGCCCTGACTGGGAATCAAACCGGTGACCCTTTGGTTTGCAGGCCAGTGCTCAATCTACTGAACCACACCAGCTGGGGCAGTGTTCAATTTCTTTCTCTTCCTGTTCTCCTTCTGACATCCCTATGATTCAGATGTTGGCACATTTGGAGCTATCCCAGAGGTTCCTAAGCCTATCCTCATTTTCTTTTTTTGAATTCTTGTTTCTTTTTTTTGTTCTGGTTGAATGTTTATTTCTTCCTGATGTTACAAATCATTGGCTTGAATCCTGGATTCCTTTACTTCTCTGTTGGTTTCCTGTGGATTATTCTTTATTTCACTTACTGTAACCTTCATTTTTTTCTTTAATTTTTGCCATACTCAAGGAGTTCTCTGAGCATCCTGATCACCAGTGTTTTGAACTCTGCATCTGATATGTTGATTCTCTCCATTTCACTTAGTTCTTTGTCTAGAGTTTTATTTTGTTCTGTGATTTGGGCCATATTTCTTTGTCTCCTCGATTTAGCAGCCTCCCTGTGTTTGTTTCTGTGTATTAGGTAGAGCTGCTTTGACTCCCTGTCTTAGTAACATGACCTATGTAGAAAATGTAAATTGTGTGGGGTGAAACTTTAGGTAATTGCCATGATGGGCAGCCTGAATCACTGTTTTGTGGTTGTGTGGGGAGGGCTAGGAGAGAGGACAATGCCACTGCCTCACTTCTGGCAGTTCACCTGGGGCTTGACCCATTTCCAGTCACTTCACCCCCTTCCCGTATACATCTGGCACCCGTCCAGCTGCTGCCCTGGTGGTAAATCCCAGAATGGATGGGTTTGTGTATGTTCTAAGACCGTGCTGGCCCTTTAAGCAGAGAAAATCTGGCATTTTCTTCTACTGTCCCATCCCCCACTGGTTTTTACAGGCAGAAGTAATGGAGGTCTATTTTCCCGGTGTTGGAACCCTGGACTGCAATTTGACCTGAGGCTGAAAGAGTTAGTGCCCAAGGTTCCCTCCCGTCCATTCTGCCACTGCTGCCACCTTTCCATGCCACATCCATGACTCTGCCCCTCCTACCTGTCTGGATGAATGTGTCTTCTTGAATCCTTGGTTGTTAGACTTCTACACAGCTCAATTTTCTGATGGTTCTGGGTATTATTAGTTTTGATATTTGGTTGTAATTCTTTCTATGGTTACATAAGGAAGTGAAGCATGTCTACCTACGCCTCCACCTTGTCTAGCAGTCCATTTTTCTTTTTTTGACCAACTTGATTCAGTTCTATTGGCTGAACAGCCTGCTGTTTTGAATATCTTTTTTTTTTTTAATATCTTTCATATGCCTGAGAATCTATGTGAACACTATTCCAAATTATTCTAATCTATAGGACTTATCTTGTCCATTTTTACTCAGGGTAAACAGTAGGAGATTAATAGAGAAGATGGATAGCATCTTTTAAGGAATAAGAAAGAATAGATTATCTATTTCAACTGGATAAACAAAATGAGAAATAATTTATGCATAATCACAGATTTTTAAAAATTTAAAATATCCCATTAATTTTGTTCAATTATTTAAAAATTTATAAGTGTAAAAGACTTCAAACAGAAATGCAGAAAGCAAAGGAAAGGAATTACATGAGAGAGGTTTATGACATTCTATAGTGGACTTTCAAATATGCATTATTATAGTATTTTTGCTGTTATTTTTTTCTTCTTTTTACAAATTGGCAATTAGTTATCCTGATTACAAATGATTAAGATCATATTCTGGAGCCAAACTGCCTGGATTTAAGGCCTGCTCTGCCACTTTCTAGCTGTATGTATGACCTTAAACAAATTAGTTATTCTCTTTTCAGCTTAGTTTCCTCATCAGTTAAGTAGCATCTGTCTCATAAGACTGAAACAAGAATTAATTAAATTGATATACACACAGAATTATTAAAACTATAATTTTTCCCAATTATGTTGTGTGCCTCTTGTTATTATAAATCATCTTATTTATAGTTGGTATACATCTGGTCTACTGATTCATCTGTTTAATATTGCACGAATATTACACTCTTTTAATTATTGGTGCTTTGTAATATATGTGAATATCTGTTAGAGTGAAATCTATTCTCACAAAAAACTCTCCTTTTTAGAATTAAAACATATGTATATGTGTATATCCATGATTTTTAAATTTTTATATATAAACTTAATATTTTCTCAAATTTAAATTATTTTGTCTTGTTAATGGCATTAAACCTACAAAATAAGTTGATAAGTGACCTCTTTCAAATGTGCAATTTTCTCATCTGATAACCTAGACTTGAATAAAGTTTTATGTATTTTTTCATATAAAACTCTTATCAAAATTACTTATAGGTACTTCATATTTTTTGTAGTTATTATGAACAAAGTCTCTTTTTCATCATATATTTTTATTCCTAGTAGATATATTATCTAATATCTTCTTGTTGGACCCAGCACTATTTTTCATTTCCTTTATCTGGAGGTATTCAATTAGCTTTATTAATTTGAGTCAATTTTTAAAGTTATCTAGCTATATAACCATGCTCAAATAATAATAATTTGCTTTTTCTTTTGAATATTTTTATGTCAAATCTTATATATGTTTTGTTGCACTGCCTAGAACTTCTAACACAATATTATAGGAAAATGGCTGCAACTTACATCATAAGCAGAAGTTAATCTTCCTTATATAGAAAGAGCTCCTACCAAACACAGAGAAAAAGACCAATGAGAGAAAAATAAACAAAGACTACGAATAGATGGTTCAAAGAGAAGGAAATACAAACTATTAAACATTTTTTAAGATGTTCAACTTCACTTATAATAAGAGAAATGCTGTGGTGCTATTTTTCAACCCTTACATTGGCAAATAACCAGAAGTTTGTTAACGATGTGTGTTTAGAGACTATGGGAAAACAGGTGGTCTCATTTACTGCTAGTGAGGATGTAAATTGATTTAATCCCTATAGAGTGGAATTTGGCAGTGTCTATCAAAATAACAAATGCATATACCCTTTGACCCAGCAATACCAATCTTAGAAATTTATCCTTTGAATATACTTGCACACTTGTTAATTAACCTATGTACAAAAATATCCATTGCAGTATTGTTTGTAATAGCAAAAAAAGTGTCTATCAATAAGGAACTGGTTAAATAAACTGTAATATATCCATGAAATGGAATAATACTATGCTGACAAGAAAGAATGATGAGCTAAGATACAGAAATATCTTCAAGATATATATCACTAACTGAAAAAAAAAACAAGGTACAAAACAGCATGTATGTTATGGGTATGCTACCTTTTGTGGGAAAAATGGAACAAGATAAGAACATATATTTTATTTGCATATTCATAAAGAAATTCTGGAAGAACACATAAAGTATATATAACCGGGATTACCTTTGGTTAGTCTGGATGTGAGCCAATGGGAGACGGGAGTGGGAAAATTTAACTGAACCTGTTTATTTTGTCAAATGTTTAAACTGTGAGAGAACAGACTTATGGTTGTCTGAAGGAAAGGGGTTGGGGGGACTGGGTGAAAAAGGTGATGAGATTAAGAACTACAAATTGGTAGTTACAAAATAGTCAAGAGGATATAAAGTACAGCATAGAGAATATAGTCAATAATATTATAATAACTATGTATGGTGCCAGGTGGGTGCTTGAAATATTGGGGGGACCACTTTGTAAAATATAGAAATGTCTAACCACTATGCTGTACACCTGAAACTAGTAAAAAATAATATTGAATGTAAACTGTAATTGAAAAATAAAATTAAATGTTTTAACTGTAAGTGCATTATTTATTGAAAAAATATGGGAAAACATGTAAATGAATTACATACTCAACATTTCAAAAATTTAAATCAATTTTTAAATTGACTAATTTGGGCCCCTTTTAACTTGCTAACAAGGCATGAAGAGGTGGCTGGACATATTCTTAGGGACTCACTGTGTGAACTGTTGTGTACGTATATGTATAGCTTTCTGCTTTGAAGCTAGAAGACCTAGATAAGCTGGATTTAAATACTGGCTGTGGCCTTAGGCAAGATCCTTAACCACCACATGGGGTTGTCATGAGAATTGAATGAGGGAGATAATGTACAGGTTTTAGTACTGAGCCTGGCATGTGCCAAGTGGAAAAGCTTGTTTTTGTGTTTTTTCAGAGTTGGTACTTGGCTTCTCCCTCCTCCCAAAGCACATGTTACCTACTTTGCCTCAAAGCTTTTATGCTCTATGGTAGCAGTTTGTTTGCAAGTCTGATCCCTTGAAGGCAGATACCGTATCTTACTGAGCTGTGTACCCAACACAATGCCTGGCATGAAGTAGGTTGTAGTGGGCACACAATAAATGTGTGTTCATTCATCAACAAATATCTATGGAACACCTACTATTTGACCAGGTACTGTGCTTACTGTGTCAGATGGGTAGTAAACTTAGGGTGATTACTTCATAAGTTATATACATGTCTAATTACTATGTTGTACACCTGAATCTATACCCCTGGCTGGTTTGGCTCAGTGGATTGAGCGTCGGCCTGCGAGCTAAGTGTCGCTGGTTCGATCTTCCAGTCAGGGCACATCAGAGAAGGAAAACTCTGACTCCAAAAAACCTCCGCTGCCTTGTGGCATACCTCTTCAGGGGAAAGGCTAAGGGAGTAAACCCCAACAGAAAATCCGGAGCCGGAGTCCCTAAGGTGGTTTGACGTTGTAGTCAACACCGGCAACTCCTGCGGCGCACCTGAAGCCAAGCTGTATTGACTCCGTCTTTCCCTTGGACCCTTCAGCTGCGAAGAGAGGGGGGGTCTGCTGCATGGGCAACAGCAGACCCTCCATATCACCCTGCCCAGGCTCTGTAGCTTCAGCTTCACTGGAGAGGACACTCCAGCGACATCGCAAGATGTCGATTCAACACGGGAGGAGACAGATACCGTGTCACTCCCGAGTCGGACTGCACAGCCATTCTCGGCGGTGCAGATAGACTCTTAAGAAGCTACACCATCGTCTCTCGAGACGGACGGCTGCCGACGACGACGACGACGACGACGACACCTGAATCTATAATATAATATTGTATGTCAGCTGTAATTGAAAAATAAAACAAAATCATTAAAAAAAGAACAATGAGTTTCCATGGAAGGATTTTAGGCAGAAGAAAATTGGTTCGATTTGCATTTCTTAAAATCTTTCTGGCTGCTATCGAAAGATTAGGAGGCTTTTATAACTGTTGAGGATAACGATGGTGACCAAGAGTTAAATGAATGGATAACCCCAAATGACAATTAATCACCAATTGTATTCAATAGACTCTAATACAAATTTACTTATTTGCACATTCTTTTAAATTTCACTGAGACGTATAGGAATTCGCAGATCTCTTTAAGCTTCATTATTAACCATTTTTAGGATGGTTACCTCTCTAGATATGTCCTATTATCTTTTGATATAATTTTACTGTAGAGGGTAATCAAATCTTGAAACTCTGGAAAGACCATATCTGCCCCCATATGTGGTCACACAGTCTTCATTCTACCCTACCCAACTGGCCAATACTACTCCCTACTAACACATCATACAATTATTCTACTTAGGAGAAGCCTCAAAGAACTTCACAAGGAAAATTAGCAAGTGCATAGTTCTGGCAGAGGAGCAAAAGCAAATATGGAAACTGAGGAATATGAAACTAAAACCAGTTTCTATCTAATTTGTGTGATTTTCACAGTAACTCTTTCGCTGCCTTAATCATCTGGAAATCAGTTTGGGTAATAGTTCAGAAAGTGGTACTCTTGGAACTGTAATGTCATTAGGGAATTTCTATTCTAATAATAGCTATCTGGCATACTTGGCCAAGTTAATAGAATTCAAGTGATGTAATAGCAACACTAATACACAATTAAAACTCTGGAATTACTTTTATTCTATTCTTCATCTTGTTAAAAAATTGGCATTTTCACTAATACAGGTGCTAAGTAATAAAATTCTGAATGTCTATTTAGAACATTATGACTTCAGGGAAATTATTATTTTTTCCTTCTTGTGACATTGTAAAAAAGGGGAAAAGGCATTGTTTGATAATATAATTAGTACTGTAGATATGAAATAAGGTGCTTCGAGCTGTGTGAATCTGAATGAGTAAAAATTCTAACAACAGTAAAGATTTTAAATGTCTTATTAAAACATGTCTCCTCACCTGAGGGAAAGACTAAATACCATCTGAAAATGAATCTCAAATCTCTGGAATCCCCTTTCAGAGTGACCTGATGACTTTGATAAGCGCCCTCTATGACAAAATTATTCTTTGACTCTGAGGGATAGCTACTTGGTAATTAAATATAAGCTAATTCTTTTTTTAAACCTAGGGAAACGCTTTATTTTGATGAAATGACAAACATTATTTCTCACTAATCTATGAAACCCAGTTTGTCATGATTACAATTTATCAATCCAATAAAAGATCAGTCAAGAGAGCAGTATGCATTTGGAAAGTCCGAGAGTGGCCAGTACCATAGACTGTACACAGATTCAGACAACACCTGGTGAGTGATTAATAACAATAATGATGATGATAATAATATGTACAGAGTGCTTATCATGTGGTAGGGACTTTGAAACGAGCTTTACAAATAGTACATGTATAACTACCAATTCTCACAATGGCCCTAGAAAGTAAGTTCTGTTGTTAAACTCATTTTACAGAGGGGGAGGCTGGTTCACAGAGGATGGGGAACAAAATCAGAGCTAGGAGGTGGTGGAGCTGGGATATGAAATCTAACATCTGCCCCTAGCGTCTTTAATCACTGCTGTTTCTTAAATATGGGATGATAAAAGTTGAGGTTTTCAAACAGCAAGTCATAGCCCATCACTTTAATGGCTCCTTTAAAAATGAAATAGAACAGAAAATGTCTGAATGCATGGCAGTAAATGTAAGTAATATTTCATAGAACTATTGTCATTTATGTGTAGACACATAAACAATCTACTGCACAATATTAAATGAAAAGGTACATTACAAAACCTGATTGCCAAAGATATAAAACTAACAGAATCGGTTTTCCAAAAAGGGAAGATAGCACAGCTAACTTATTTTTCCTGCAAAATTAAACTTAAAAATGCATCAGTTCAACTTTTTCTTTTTTTCAGCTTAAAACAGTACACACTTATCTCACAGTTTATGTGAATCAGCAGATTAGTCATTTATGTGCAGACAGGTACATGTGGATTGGGTCATAATGTAAACTGTGTTTTCTACTGTGGGTTGAGGTAAAAAAAAAAAAAAAAAAAAAAAGACTTTGCAAGCCCACTAACCTGAAATATGGTTGATACATTTTTTTAATTATCAAAAGCAAAAACATTGAGTTAATTAGTCCTTAAGTTCTCTTTACTAAATAATTAAATTGAAATAAATTTGAGAAAGAGCATTTAAATTTTCTCTATTGTTTAAAAACTTAACCAACTAAAAATTGAAGGGAAAAAAGCCTGGAATTAGCAGTAGACAACAACTTAAGACCATAAAATTAATAGTTTGTGATCTCATATGATAAAGCGTTTATTTTCCAATTAAAATAAAAATTTGAACATCATAGTTCAAACTATTCCCATCTTCGGTCCTTTTTTTGCTTTTCAATATTTTCAAGCAAGTAAAATTGGACTGACATATTTTTAGGTTTAATTTTGCAGGTAAAATGAGATAAGTGTGATATTTTCTCTTTTTTGAAAACTGATTCTGTTAGTTTCATATCTGTAAATCAGGCTTTGTAGTGTACTTTTTCTTTTAATACTGTGTGGTAGATTGCTTTCATGTTTTTTTTTTTTTTTAATTTTATTTATTTACTTTTAGAAAGAGGAGAAGGGATGGAGAAAGAGAGGGAAAGAAACATCAATGTGTGGTTGCCTCTCACATACCTCCAACTGCAGACCTGGCCCAAAACCCAGGCATGTGCTGCGGTACTCAATTCACTGAGTCACACCAGCCAGGGCCTGTTTTCATGTTTCAAAAAATTATCTATGCATCCCAGTTTATCACCAAGAGTCATGCAAATGGAAAAGATAAATTATCCTTTGTGACTTTGTTTCTTATTTGTGTGTATGGCTAATTATGATCTTGTTTTAAAATACTTTTGACAGGATATCAAACTTGGGATTTAAAGTTTTGTCATCATTTCTTTGATTATGGAAATAATTAAGTAAAGTCTGAAGAATTAATCAAAGCCTTCATTATATAGACTAAATGTGTTTATTATGTTAACTGTTAAGATTATTGCTGATTTCTAGTAATGGACTATTAACTATAATGACCTCCTTCACCATCTCCTAAATCTTCTTGTGGGTTAGTTTGCTCTAGGGGTGCTTAGCAGGATTGAATCACAGTTCAATATTTTGTTAGTTACCAGAGTATTTCCAGAAGGGTTCTTAAAAGTATAAATGATTTTTCTCTATGGAAGGCACAAAGAACATTGTTTCTGACATTTCTGACATTCTAAGTGACAACATTTCTCCAAACAGATGTAGCATATAATAGTACACAAAATACTTTTACATTGCTTTGGACAAGAGATCTCTATGTGATACGACTCAAAGTGGCTGGTTGCACAGCCTTTTTTCATTGTACAGATTATGTAAAATTAGATCCTTTTAAGCAATTGCTTTAATATAATAGCCTCCTTCTTTCCAGTGGGAAACTTTTTAAATTGATTAAATTTGCCTTTTTTGACAATAGGAGCACTCCACCAAGCTAGCTTTTTCTGTCCTCTTTCAGACTTAATATGACTACCTTAATAAGAGTCTTTTGTAAATCTAAATTGCATGAGTTTGATGTTTGTCTTGTTTTGTTTTTAAGAGTAAGGATTTATCAGCTCTACCTTGTCTATAGCTTTAAAGTTTCATTTGTTCATTTAACAAATATTTATTAATTCAACAAATATTTATTGAACATCTAATCTACAGGTAAGCACTACAGGTAACTTAATGGAATACAAAGATATACACTGTAGAGTTCCTGCTCTTCAGAAGTTTATCATTTGGTTGGGAGGGGATGATGTACAGCCAACAAACCACCAAGTTCTTAAAAAAAAAAAACCACATTTATTTAGTTATATTATTATTATTATTATTATTAGAGACAGGGGAAGAGAGGGAGAATGAAAGGGAGAAAAACATCAGTGTGTGGTTGCTTCTTGTATGCCCCTAACTGGGGACCTGGCCTGCAACCCAGGCATGCGCCCTGCGTGGAAATTGAACCTGCGAACCAATCCACTGAGCCACACCAGCCAGGGTAATCACGAAGTTCTGATAATTCTACCCCCTTAATATTTCTTGAATCTTCGCACTTCCTGCCATCCTTGAAACTGCTACATTAGTTCAGCCACCATCAGCTCTTCCTTAGTTTTTTCTGACATATCTTCCTGTCCCCAGTCTTGCATGCTTTAAATTCTTCATGATAAAGTCTAAATTGTTAGTGTCTGGATCCAGCCTTGCTAATCTCCTTTGTCCCATCTTTAGCCCTTTGCTTTCTTCAACTGTATTTTTAGGAATTCTGAATTCCTTTCACAGTCCTTGACTTACCATGCTTGTCTTGTGTGTGTGTCTCTGAATGATCTGTATATTGAAAAGAAACCTGCTCTCAAATGTGGCCACTGTTGAATGTGGAAGCTGCTTGTCAGGAAACCACATGGATGTGGGTGCTCTCTGATCCTAGTCCCCTAGGTCCTTAAGGGCCCTGCTATGAGGCCAGCCCACAATGACCAAGACAAGCAACAACTGATCTTCAAAGTTGCTGTAAAGGCACTGCCACTACTGAAGCCATATTCCTTCAAAACTCCCCACTGCAGTCCTCACCAATGACTTCATTTGGGAGCACCCCTCACTCTCCACCTGATGGAATCTCTTTGTTGAAGAAAGGGCAGGTCAGATGTGCCAAAGAGTTGATGCCTCCAGGAGCAGTTCTCAATGAATGATGGGAAGAGCTGGAGGATGAATACTACCCCTTCTTCCTCTTCCTCGTTCCTTCAGCGGGATCATTCTGAGACTTGAGCTCTCTCCACTCTTTCCCAGGGGTGCTTAGCAGGATTGAATCTCAGTTTTCTGCAGTGGTAGCCTGATCATTAGTGCATGCTTTGCCAGTTTCCTTTCCTTTCCTGTCGCACTTCTCTACTACCCACCAGTATTTCCAGGGATATTTTCCTTGGATATTTCGTTAACGAACTCCTTTTTTCCTATTTTGTTGAATTTATTGGGGTGCCATTGGTTAATAAAATTATATGGGTTTCTGGTATACAATTCTATAATATGTCATCTGTATATTGTATTGTGTGTTCACCACCTGAAGTCAAGTCTCCTTCTATCACCATTTATGCCCTCTATACTCTCTTCTATCTCCCCCAACCCTCATTTTCCTCTGGTAATCATTGTTGTCTGTGTCTATAATTTTTTTCCTTTAATTTCTTCCCCTTTTTCACTCAACCTCGCAACACCCCTCCCCTCGGACAGCTGTTAGTCTATTCTCTGAATATATGAGTCTGTTTCTATTTTGTTTGTTAGTTTATTTTGTTTATTAGAGTCTACATATAAGTGAAATTATATGGAACTTGTCTTTCTCTAAATGGCTTATTTCACTTAGAATAATGCTCTTCAGGTTCATCCGTGCTGTCACAAAGGGTAAGATTGCCCTCTTTTTTATGGCTGAGTAGCTTTCCATTATGTAAAAGTACCACAGATTTTTTTATCCATTCATCTATTGATGGGGCTGCTGAATCTCCCTTGAGGGAAAGGTGCTGGTCAGGCTTCAGGGTGAGTGGGGGAGGTGGTCCCCACCACAGAGCCACACAACTCTGTCTGTCCCAGATTTTGCCCTGACCTCTCAGAAGGGCAGAGCCATTGGGAGTCAGGCAGGTGTGGCCTCAAGAACCCTGAGGGTGGCTCTGCTGAAAGTCTGGAGGGTGGTTCTAGTAGATCTCCCTTGAAGGGGAAGTACCAGTCAGGTTCACAGGAAAGTAGGAGGAATGATCTCCACCCCAAAGGCACACAACTCAGCCACTGACACCCCCCAAATCTTCCCAGACCTCTACACCCTGGCCAAGGCAGCTGATTTCTCAGCAGGGCATAAGCTCTCAAGGGTGGGGCAAGAGGGAGTCCAGAGGGTGGGGCTATTGCTTTTCCCCAGGATGATGCTGCAGGGGAGTGCTCCAGCCAAGAAGATGGTGTCTTCAGTGTGGGAGAATGACTTAGCACAGGGATCCTGGTGGCTGTCCCTTCAGCTCTCTCCCCAGAGCACAAACCCCAACTCTCCTCACACAATTCTATTCTGCTCCACCTTCCATCCAGAGCAGCCCAGGGTGAGTGACTACAAACCAAATTTTTGTGTGTTGGCCTTTTAAGAAGGCACCTATGTCTCCAGCAGACTCCTGTGTCTCCCTGCCAGAAAGAAACTCCATCGCTTTTCACAGTCAGATGTTATGTGGGCACCTCTTCCAGGCTCTGGTGCTCTGGGCTGGGGAGCCTGGCTTGGGGTTATACCCCACACTCCTCAGAGGGAACCTTTTGCTGCTGAGATATCCCTCTGGAATCCCAGCCACCACCCATGTGACTGGCTTCACCCTTCCTACCATTCTCCATGTGGCTTCTGTAAATCCTTGGTTATAAGACTTGTCTCCAGCCACTCTTCAGTTGGTTATTCAGGATGATTGTTCTATAATTTAGTTGTAATTCCAGTTAGTCCTCAGAGGAGGTGAGTTAGCTTCCACTAGTTGGCCACCATCTTGGATTCCTACCATGCTTGTATTTCCTCATGTTATTGTCTCTGCTTGGAATGTTATCTGTACATGTGTGCTTGTTAATTCATTTATTCACTCAAAACATCTTTTATTAATGGTGTCTATGTGTTTACCTTTGTACACCATCCTGAAATTTCCCCCTGTAGTCAGGAGATAGATGTGTAAGTGGGCTATTAATACTGCAGTGGCCAAGTCCCAGAATGGATATAGGCACAGGAACTGGGCGGGGAGGGAGGGGTCACAGATAAAGCCAATCCAGGAAATCAGTGAATGTGCTGGAGGGAGAAGGGAGTGAAGAGCAGTCTGGTTTGAGGAAGCAGCATGTGCAAAGGACCCAAGCTAAGAGCCTGTTATTCTGGAAAATGGCAATCAGTGTGGCCTGAGCGGACAGTGTGCAAGCCATAGAGCATAAGCAAGATTGGGGAGGCAGGGTTCAGTCACCAAGGGACTTGCATGATGTGCTAGGGAGTTGAGATTTCTTTTCTTGTGAAGTAATGGGGAGGCGCTAAAGGATTTTTTTTTTTTTTTTTTTTAAGTAGAAGGAAGGGACAGGGAGCTGAAAACGAGAAGGAAGCGTAGCATGGTCACATTTATTTATTTTTTAATATTTTATTTATTTACTTTTAGAGAGGTGAGGAGGGAGAAAGAGAGAGAGAAACATTGATGTGAGAGAGAAACATCGATCAGTTGCCTCTCCCATGCCTTCAACTGGGGACCAGGCCTACAACCCAGGCATGTGCCTTTAATGGGAATCAAACAAACAACGTTTCAGTCTTCAGGCCATCGCTCAGTCCACTGAGCCACACCAGCCAGGGCTACATTTATTTTTTATAAACAACACTCTAACAGCATTGCTAGAAAAAGTAGTAATTTATCACAAATTGCTTAAGTAAGCAAACACAGCCCTGAAAAAAAAAAATCACCCGAAAACTTTCAGGGTTGCTTTATGAAGCTGAGGCCATTGATGAGCATGCTAATAAAGTTTACTTTAGTTATTTTTATTTTTAAGTGTATTTTATTGATTATGCTATTACAGTTGTCCCAATTTTTCCCCTTTGCTCCTCTCCACTTGATACCCAACTTCTCTCCAACAACTCCCCCTGCCCCCCACCCCCCCCCCCCGCCTTCCTAGTTCATGTCCATGGATCATCCATTTTCTTTACTATTCTTAACATTCCCCTGTCTATTTTGTACCTACAAATTATGCTTCTTAATCCCTGTACCTTTAACCCCATTCTCCCCCTTTCCCCTCCCCACTAACAAAGTTTAAATTGCATAAATGCATGATAGTTTAAATTTCTCCTATTTTAATAAACTCAAGAGTGTGAGTCTTTGACAGCAGGACCTCTGCCTGACTTGTTCCCTACCATATTCTCATCACCTGCAACAGAATCTAGCATGGAGTAGATTATCAATAAATATTTTTGACTAAGTGACTGAAAGGTCTTCAGATACCTCTTCCAACATCATTCAATGAAAACAACTCCATGGTTTTTTTAAAAGCCAACAATGAAACTAAATTAACCCCCACTTGTTAAATATAACATGTTCAAGTTTAGAAAACTGTGTAATTAATTGGAAACTATTGTAGATCCAATTATAGAAAAATATCACATCTTAAGAAAATATTTTAAGTATATTTTATTGATTATGCTGTTAGTGTCGTCCCAATTTCTTTTCCCTCTGCTCCCCTCCACCCAGCACCCATCTTCCCTGTAGTAGTACCACCCCCCTTAGTTCATGTCCATGGGTCATGCACATAAGTTCTTGGCTTCACCCTTTCATATATTAGTCTTAATTTCCCCTTCTCTATTTTGTACCTATCAATTATGCTTCTTAATCGCTGCACTGTTTTCCCATTTCTCCCTCTTTACTCTCTCAGCTGATAACCCTCCAAATGATCCCCATTCCTATGATTCTTTTCCCACTCTGGTTTTCTGCTTAGTTTGTTTTTGTTTTTTAGATTCAGCTGATAGTTGTGAGTTTGTTGTCATTTTAATGTTCATAGCTTTGATCCTCTTTTTCTTAAGTCCCTTTAACATTTCATATGGCGTGGTGATGATGAACTCCTTTAGCTTTACCTTGTCTGGGAAGCACTTTATCTGCCCTTCCATTCTAAATGAGAGCTTTGCTGGACAGAATAATCTTGATTGTAGGTCCTTGCTTTTCATCATTTTGAATACTTCTTGTCAGTCCCTTCTTGTCTGCAAAGTTTCTTTTGAGAAATGAGCTGATAGTCTTATAGGCACCCCTTTGTAGGTAACTCTCTTTTTTTCTCTTGATGCTTTTAAGATCCTCTCTTTATCTTGAAACTTTGGCATTTTAATGATGATGTGTCTTGGTGTGGTCCTCATTGGGTCTAGCTTCTTTGCAACTCTGTGCTCCCTGGACTTGTATGTCTATTTTATTTGCCAAATTAGGGAAGTTTTCCTTCAATATTTTTCATATAAGTTTTCAATTTTTTGCTCTTTTGCTTCTCCTTCTGGCACCCCTATGATTCAAATGTTGGCACGTTTAAAGTTGTCCCAGAGGTTCCTAAACCTCTCCTCATTTTTTTCAATTTGTGTTTCTTCATTCTATACTGGTTAACTATTTATTTCTTCCTAATGTTCCAAATCACTGATTTGAACCTCAGTTTCCTTCCCTTCACCACTCGTTTTGGGTGGATTTTCCTTTTTTCACCTATCCTAGCCTTCACTTGTTCCCTTCTGTACTTGCCATACTAAAGCATATCTGTCAAGTCTGTGAGCATCTTCATCACCAGTGTTTTGAACTCTGCATCTGTTAGGTTGGCTGTGTCCTCGTTGCTCAGTTCTCCCACTGGAACCTTGATCCATTCCCTCTTTTAGGCCATACTCCTCTGTCTCCTCAACTTGACGGGCTCCTGCGTTTGCCTTTGTGTCTTAGATAGAGGTGTCACACCTGTTACATTGTAAGGGGCAGAACCTTAGGTATTCGTCAGTACAGGGCACTGTATGTGGGGAAGGGGTCTGAGAGGAAACAATGCGGCTTGCTCAGCACTCGCCCCTTTTCTAGGCACTTCTCCCACTTCCCGAATGCAACTGGCACTTCTCTAGCTGTTGCCCTGATTGTAGTTCCCAGAATGGGTGGGTCTTCAGATGTCCTAGAACCAGTGGAGGGGGCCCTCTAAACAAATGGACTCTGAAGAGACCAGAAGTTTCTTCAACTGCCCCAACCCCCCTTGGTTTTCACAGTCAAAAGCAATGAAACTTTATTTTTTCTGGGGTTGGAACCATGAGCTGTGTTGTCTGGTCTGGTGCTGGGAGTGCTCCCCAGGTGTCCCACTTTACTTTTTTAAATGTGTGACTGCGCTTTCCACTGGCTGGCCACAGCTGCTGTTTCCACCGCCACATCCACACTGCATCCTTTCCTCCCTGGCTCCACCTCTCCTACCTGTCTGGATGAATATTTCTTCTTTATATCTTTGTTTGTTGGACTTCCATGCAGCTCGATTTTCTGGAACTTCTGGTTGTCTCCAGTTTTGATGTAATTGTAAATGCCTCCTTAGTTGTGGAGAAACATGCAGCCTGTCTACCTATGCCTCCATTTTGCTTGGACGAAGAAAATATTTTTATCGTTTATTCTTTTTCTGTCAAGGGAAATAAAAGGTTTTTCTCATCATTGTATCTCCAGCCCTAGCACAGTACCTGTCACATGGCAAACTCAAAATATTAATTAAATAAAGGAATATCTGAATAAGTATAGAGAATGCTCCCGTAAGGCAAACATGTTGACAAAATCCCAATTTAAAAATTTCTGTTCTTCTATTTTTCTTCTCTAATCTTCAAGAAGAAAGGAATACACAGAAGTAGAGAGAGGGTTGTCAGAAAAACCCTTTAAGAACCTTTTCACAAATCAATCACTTCACCAATGAAGAAGAGCTCTGCCTGCCTTGTTAAGGGCAGAACTTGAGAATCCAGATCTCCTGACTTCAGACATTTTTTACTTTCCCATTTTGCAACTGTGTTTTTTTTTTTAAGGGGCAACATTTATAAGGAGATTATTTGATCCTGTGAAACTCACATTTTTTGTAAGGCTCAAAGGTATCTCTTTCCACTGCAGAGTTACTACAGAACTATATAGCTTCTTGTAGGAGCAGAATTTGAAATTTAGATGTGTAGTTCATAAATGAAGGTGTTTTTGTGTCTCAAGTAAACCATGTATGTTTTTCTGTATGCCGGTTATTTCCACAGTATAAGTTGTTTGGCTGCAGTCTTCAACAACAAATGAAGTTTATGTTGTATACAAGACCTTGGGGATTTCATGTTCACTGGGGCCAATAAAAGCAAATTCTCTCATGCTCTCCTATCAAGAACCTCATTATAACATTCTGCCAGATGTCTTCTCAGATCTGCATGAGTTTCTACTTCCCTTTCTAAATTCCAGGACAGGCAAAGATTGTCTTTGAAGCCTCATTTACTCTTGTCTTCCCTCATTGGTGCTCTTTCTGTCTCTTAAGGTCCCTTTAGTGGTTCTCTTTTCTTCCCTTACCCACCCTGATCTCACAAGAAATACGTATGCTTGCAGAGTTCTCACTCCCACTGAAATGTAAATACCTCAAACCACTTTCCCCAGCCCTCACCATTCATTTGTGAGAAAAACCAAAAGGGAAAAATAACACCTGCCCCTGTCAGCAAATTCTGAGTCTCTAAAGGCAGAGACTAGAAGACAATTCTGAGAGTGCCCCGTTGGCCTTAGGACTGCCTCCAGTCCTTTGGGTTCTCTCTATAGAGGCCTTAGTGGAGAGGGAAAGGAAGTCTTACTCTTCTATTCTTTATCCCAGGCTATGGCAGGGCACTCACATCTGCCTTGAGAGGTCAGCCAGAGGATCCAGGTGGCCTAACTGAACTCCTTAACAGGAGTACTTAGGAGTTTGGGAGCTAAACAGGTCGCAGCCTACATGAGGCATGAGGGAGAGATGAGCCCCTGACGGAAAGATGATCAGGAGCTGTGTGAACTTCCAACCATCCTCTTGCTTCTCTAGCATAGTTTACTTACTTTGAGGACTAGGTTTTGTGTTTTTGTATCTTTCGCTAGCATCAGAACTGATGCTACTATAAGAAAAGACTTGTCTCCAGTCTTTTCTAGCTGTAGCAGTGAAAGCATGAACTCAGAAAACTAAGGCCCTGGATTTTGAAAATGCTATATATAATAGGCACAGGGCTTTGGGAGCTCTCCAAAACCCGTAAATAATCTGTGTGTAGCACAGATTTCATGGTGTCCTGGCCTACTCTCCTTCCAATCATAAAACTGAAACCATTGCACAAAACAGGGAGATTTGTATCCTGGTGAGGTAGGAAGAAACGAGCTGTTTACGTTCATGTCATATGTCATTCATAAGACCCTCTTCTTCTTTCTCCATACCTTCCTCTGGTTGAGTTTATTGCTTTATCATAAGGATGATACTTCTGCCTGAAAGAGTGCTAATTGCCCCCTGGGTAATTAAATCTGTGATCTTCACTATCTCCTACCTCACTGCCTCTGAAGACCAACCTGGCACTGTTTTCTAATTCCTTAGTCTGGCCAGTCTGTGGGTTTATTTTGACTCTGCCTCTTAGATAACATATGGTTTCTGCTAAACCAGTACCTCCCAGCCTGTGACTGAACACCTCCAGCCACCTAGCTAGCTGCTGCAATGGCCCAGTTGCCCAGTGCTGCCACTCTGCTGCAGCCTCAGTTTAACTGACCCTTGCCCATTATATTGGCTCACCCTGTGTTCTTCTCTTCCCAAATTAACTGAAAAACTCTTCTTAGGGAATTCTACTGTTACCTATTATTGAAAGAAGTGTTGCTTATCATGATGTAAACACAATCTGGAAAGAAAAGTCTGTGTAGTACATTAATAATGAGCACAGAAGTTATATTTAGGTTCTATGCCGACCTATAGCTTAATTACCAGGCAAATGACATTCAATGTGTCCTTTGGTACATAGTTTGATTTATTTAAGAAAGACAAATATTTTCAAATACTTTAGCTTTCATGGACCTCAGAATAGGTTAAACTTTAAAAAATATTAAAACATATTAAAATACTTTTTATAGAGTATGTTTAATAGGATTTCTATAGGCAAAGAAAAGTGTTGTGAAATAATTATCTGGATAAATCAGAAAAAATAATTTTAGTTTGAATTTATATCATCATAAATTTTCTGTGCTCATGGTGTTATGGCAGAACCCAAATTTCACTGCATAAAAGGATTGTTTTAAATCTTGACTTTTATTTTATTAAACATTCAAAATTTAGAATTTTGAATTTTCTTTGGCCTGTTTCTGACTTATTTATGACTGGCTACGTATACAAAGCTTCTGGCAAAGAGTACATACTGATAAAATGGTAAATTTACCAGGCAATGTTTTTATAAACAACTACTACTGTTTGATTTTCAGCAGGTTACTTTATCTAACTGGAAAAAACAGTAAGTATCCAAGATTCAGCAGAGCCTTATAATGAAGCCCCTTTGGAACCTCCAAATGTATTGTGAAGGTTTTTTTGTTTTTGTTTTTTGGGAAGTGTTGAGTGACCATATTCTTTTTTCTTTTTTAACTTTTATTAGCATTTATTTTATGCTGAATTTACCCCCAGGTCATACATTTTTGTTTCTTCATTTTCATCTTTTTTCCTTCTGTGCTGCTCCTTTTCTGGTTTAGGAACAATCTTCTCTTTTTCTGTAGGATCCTCTCAATATGGCAGGGAGAGTTCTTATACTGGTTAATCTGCCCAATGAGCTTGTAAATGCTGCACCATTTCTTGGGAGCTTTGTTCACCAGGATGTGCTCAATGATCACAGAATCTATATTTAAACACTTAAGTTCAGCCCTTTTTCTCTGCATTTTTAAGCAGGTGCAGCAAAAATTCAGCACTCATTTTGGGCCACAGACCCTGCGCCCTGGGCACACCTACCAACTCCACCACATTAACAACAGAATGGCAGACATTGCTTCTGTAAAGTGACATTCTTCAGATAGTTAGTGGCTTTTTGAATATGCATACCCTTGATGGTAGTTTTAGGCAGTTTCAAGAGTGTTCTTAAAGTCAACATGAAAATTTGAACCTCTTGATTTGCATGATTTTCTGGGCTTACCTGGGTCAAGTGAATAGCGAACCATTTGCAGAGGTCACCTCAGGCCACTTATAGGAAAAGAGAGAAGAGAATTTTCACTGGACTTCTTCACTTCCATGAGTAACCCCCCTTTCTTCTCTCCAGTTTTCTCAAAGCATGAAGAAAGAGGAAGAGGAGGAATGAGTGTATGTATGTACAAACAAAAATGTTTTATATTTCTATGCAATTGACAATTACTATAAGAGGAACTTGTAGAGGATTTATGATCTCATGCTTATACACATATATTGGTTTCCACATTTATTTCTTAGATAAATGGCATAATGCCTCATCTATAGAGAATTAGAATTACTAAAATTATTACTACAAAGGCCCATATAGTTATGTAATATTTTTGTTTCTTTTCATGTGAAAAAATGATTTACATATTATTCATTTGGAAATCTTCTGATTCTAGTTACATTACAAACGGAGAGATGTACTGGGAAGTCATGCTAAACCATTTTTAAGAAAATATTCCATAAACTATAGCAACTTTCAAAAAGCCTGAGCAAGTGTGGCTGCTATTAAAATAAACCTTTTGCTTTTGCAACATTTCTCAGGGTAAAGATAATAGAATGGTCAAATAAGTATTAAACAAATAAATAACTTTTAGGATTTATACTAACTCTTTTTCCTTGGGATTTTTGCCCAAGTTCTAAAATGTATTTTCTCTTTAAAATGCATTATAAGAGAAATTGAGAGTTTCTAATTTATTCAAATTAGAATAAGGGTCTTTTGAAAAAAGATCCCATTATATCTACTTGTTTCAGCCCTTCCAGGTGATAATATTTCTCTTTCTTTCCTTTCTACCAATGTTTTAAAATTTATATCCAAATGCAAAGGAATAAACAACCAAAACAGTATTTTTTTTCCAGAAAATTTCATACTTTTTTCACTCATTCATTTTTTATGGGGTACACTTGTATAGTTTTTGCTTTATTTTGAAATGCCTTAACTTTCTGTGTTCATTTCCCCATCTTAAAATGGCAATAATAATAGTTCCTACCTCACTGGGTTATTGTGAAAATTGAATGAATGAATACCATAAAGTGCTTAGAAAAGTTCCTGGCACATAATAAGTGCTCGACAAATGTTAGCCATTAAAAAAAGAAAGTTAGCCGTTATTATATTTGCTGTTTTTACTGCACCTTTCAGTCTATCTTGGTTTATGGTCTATCTGCTGTTTGACTCTGACATTCTCAATAAGTATGTAAAAATCAGCTTGAAATTATTTAAACATAGTACCACCTGATGCTAATCTGATCTCTTCAAAGAGAAATGTCTTCTGCTCTAGAAATACATTTTAAAACTCTTCCCAGGAGGAAAAAATTGCAAAATACAGAGTACCTAAAAATAACATATTTTTTTTACGAGCCCAGTACAAATTCTTAAGAAGTCCCTATATACCCATCCCACCCCAATAGACACCACTGTGGCATAATCTAGTGCCTTATTACTTAAAGTGTGGTCCACGGACTATCACAGTCAGCATCTCCTGTGAGTTTGTTAGAAATGCAGAATTTCTGCCCCAGACTTACTGAATCAATCTGCATTTCAATAGGCTCCCCAGGTAATTCATATGTACAGTAAAGTTTGAGAAACACTGATGTTGTTGAGGTTCAGCTTTTTTTTTTTTTTTTCCTAGTGAGCCTGGATGACTTCAAATATTTTATAAATAGACTGAGTTCTTCAGCCTCTGCATTATTGATATTTTGGGCTGAATAACTTTTTGTTGTTGGGGCCTGTCCCATGCACTCACTATAGGATGTTCAGCAGCATCACTGGCTGCTACCCACTGGATGCTAATAGCATCAGTTGTGACAAACAACAATGACTTCTTGTTAGTCATTATTATACTTGTTTTTATTATTACCTTCACCTTCTGACCTGCCTGGGCTTATAATATGCTCCGTTTAATTCTGACATTGTTAACAATGTTGTTTTGTGAGAAAACGTTTGATTGCTAAATGTCTTCTTGGGGACAAAAGTGCCCCTTGTTGAGAATCACCGAAATAGATTCACTAACTTTGCTAGGTTCTTCATTTCTTCTAAAGTCAGGACATATAATAGAACATTTTTTACTGATGTTAGAATTTATTTTGTCTAGTTTATTATATGAGATAAGGCTTTGAAATACAAATTTGATAAAATATTATCAAAATTTGAAAATATATTATTATTCTGTCTGCTTTTAAGTTTTCTGCTAATGGTGATAATACCTGAACCTCTTCTTGTGATCAGTTAGAGCATTATGCAAGCAGAAAGATGCAGGGCAAAGAGTCAGGTCTACTAAGTTTGAGAATTAAAAGTAAAATAGGCCTGGTATGGAGTGGCATCTAGCAGCTTTTCTCCTTTTGTTCAGAGTTATAGTCACAGAATTTCCGTAACATTTTTCATCAACATTAATTTCCAGGACTTCTTTGAATAAGATTGAAAAGATGTGAATCTAACAAATATTTATTAATCTGTGAATCTAATGAATATTTATTAAGTACAACTAAGAAGTTGGCACAAAACCCCTGCCTTTAAGGAATTTATGAGTGATGGTAAATTGTGATCCTAATTCTGCCCCATTCCCTGAGGCTGATCTGCCTCCAACTCCCTGTACCGCAGAGGTTTCATGACCACGGTGGAACAAATTTATCCAGGACACTATATTTTGTCTGGGGGGAATGGGAGGTCGCTAATCTCCCTAGTGGAGAAAAGAGCCAACTTCCATCTCCCATGCCTTTTATTGAGGAGGGGATTCAGGAGATACAAGGTCAAGACTTATGAATCATTAATGCTTTCAGACATCTGGGTTACAGTTGACAGTTACTGATTACAGATACCAATATAGAGAAAACAGTGACCAGTCTGTGTCAGGGTCTGCTAAACATTCCAACGCCATGCTGGCATCAGGTGCAAGGCTTCATATATTTTTAGCTATGGATTGTTTAACTAAGAGATAAGAAAAGCGAAGCAAGCTCTAAAGCATAATATGCAGTCTTTAAACCCAATTCCCATGGGAACCCTGTGAGTGGCCTTTGGTCCTGTCTGCTGCACAGCCTTTTGGTTTTCCGCTGAGACTTAAAGGCCTCCCAAGGGGGCCTGGCTTATGGCGTGGGCTACAATTCCTGAAACCACAAATAGCGGTACCCTACAATTACCCTCAACCTGTTCCTCCAGCAGATCTCAGAAAATAACTCCACCCTTCCAGTCACTGAGACCCAAATCCATGGAGTCATCCTTGAATCCTCTTTCTCACACATCCTAACTCAGTCCTGTAGGAAGTCCTTTTGATTCTTTCAAAATATAATCAGAATTTGAATACTTCAATGACCACTCTCATCCAAGCCACAATCAATCCCTGGATTAATACAGTCTCCTAAAAGGTCCCCCTATAGCTACCCTTGCTGCTTGGGCTATTCCCATGTCAACATCTAGAGTGATCCTATTAAAATCTTAGGTCAGGACATCTCTGTTCAAACCCTTGGATGCCCCCAATCTCACTGAGAAAACAAGCCAAAGCATTTACAATGACCTACAGTGAGGTCCTACATCAACTGCCCCCCTACCAGGCCCTTTTATTGCTACGACTTTCTCTCCCCCGTGCTCAGTTAGCTCTGACCACAATTCTGGCCTCCTTGATGGTCCCTAATACACAATAGTGTGCTGGTAAAGATTAACAGCAGGCTCTCAAAAGAAAAAGTATTGAATTTTAGTTGGCTTCCATGGTATAAGCACTCCCACTATGGCCTATTTCAACCTACCAACGTGATGTCACAAATCACAGAGCTGTGAAGAGAAGCTCAGGAGCTTCTACATTATGTAGTATTTCCATCATGCAAACACCTTTGATGTAAATAGTCTCAAGAGCATAGATAATAAAGTGTAACGATATAACTAGGAAGTGATGAATTTCTAGTATTTATTGCCTTTGTTTTTAATATAATTTACTTTATATAATTTAATTTTTTATACTGGCTGTGCTTGACAACCAGTTTGCAAAAGTCCTAAAAATTTAAGTCTCCCAGGAATCAGTTGAACTGGCTCTATCTAGCACACCCGAGTAAATAACACACCAAATATGCTCCTGCCTGAGAACCTTTATTTTTTCATCTGCCTGGAATGCTTTTCTCCCTAATACTTTCAGTGACTTCCTCCTTCAACCCTTCAGTTCTTTTCTTGAATGTTACCTTCTAGGTGACACCATCCCTAGCCACTCCTATCTAAAATTGCACCCCCCCAACTCCCTATTCCAATACCGATTCACTTTTAACCTTAGCACTTATTACTATACAAAACACCATTTCTTTGACTTAATTCTAGTGATCTCCATTAAACTAAAAGTTTAATGAAAGCAGGGATTTTTGTAGGATGTTTCCTCTTGAATCCTCAGCACTTAGAACAGTGACCAGAAAAGTGGGCTCTCAGTATTTATTTGTTGAATGGTTAGTGTCACCTCTTCATTTTTTAAAAATTTTATTCCCCTTTCTGATTCTCATTGCCTAATAGATAATGGCGTATTTATGTGTGAAAGAAATGGCTTATCTTTCCAACCCACAGGTACCAACTTTACCTCTCCTAGCCTGTTCTTCTTTTCTTATATATGCAGACCCCAAACACCTGCTCATTATTTTTATTTTTGCCTTAAAAATATTTCAACAAAAACAACTATGTGGCTTCCTTTGTCCTGCTTGAGAATAATCCTAGTTAAATGGTACTTCATTTCTCATTTGACTCTGGTGTGAACTAAATAGCAAACATCTATAGCTTTTATAGGGAACAAACAGGTACAGTTCATATATTGTGGTGGGTATATAAATTGACACAATCTTTTTAGAAGACACCTTGGCACACCTACCACAATAATAAAATAATAATAAAAATAATTTAAGAAAATAGAGATACATGACAAGTCGTTGAAATGAATTTATAAGTTTGTTTCTCTTCTTTTTTTTAAAATGCTCGCCCAAGGACACATTTATTGAATTTTTTTTTTTAAGATTTTATTTATTTTCAGAGAAAGAGGAAGGGAGAGAGAGGGGGAGAGGAACATCAATGTTCGAGAGAAACATCTTGATTGCCTCTCACAAGCCCCCAACCAGGGACTTGGCTTGCAACCCAGTCATGTGCCCTGACCAGAAATCTGACTGGGAATCCAACTGATCTGGGTTTGCGGGATGACGCCCAACTCATTGAGTCACACCAGTCAGGGCCATTTATTTGATTTTAGAGAGAGGAAGGGAGAGAGGGGGAAAGAGAGACACAGAGAGAGAAACATCGATTGATTTGCCTCCTGCATGCACCTCAACCAAGGACTTAACCTGCAACCAAGGTATGTGCCCTGACTGGGAATCAAACCCACAAGATTTTGGTGCATTGGATGATGCTTCAAACAACCGAGCCATACCCGCCATGGCTGTTTCTCTTATTTCTAATAAAATAAGAAATATTGTTGTTGAGACAATGTGAACTAGTAGAAAGAACATAATCGTGGGTTATAATATTGACTCAACTACTGTTGGGTGGTTTGTCCCTGTGTGTGTGATAGGGAGTCAAGCAAGAGCAAGATCTGCAAAATAATAACTATCTTACAGGGTTGTTGTGAGAATTCAGTGAACTATTGTACAAAAAGGTCTCTAACAGTCTGCTAGACAGCAGACAGGCACTCAATAGTTTACTTACATTTTCTTATCAATATCCCACTCCAAGGTTTGAAATCTGTGATTCCAACAAACAATTACTCTGACTCATTAAAGTCACACAGATGTGACCTCCTTGGGGCATGATTTAAAGATGAGATGAAAAGAGCCAAAGAAAGGGACTAAGACTATTTGAATTTTACAATCCACAAAATCTTTTATGGATCCCTGCCCCTTCACATCCATTTGATCCTTATATGGATGATAGGTGTAGATGATATCATCATTAAGTGGGTGAAATGGAAACTGAGGCCTAAAGAGGTGAAGCAACTTCCCCTAGGTCACAACAGGAGAAAAGCCAGGTCTTACTCCCACTTTTTATTTCTATTGTTATGCCATCTAAAAAAGAAAAATCAGTGTCCTGGTCAAAGAGCTGAAAATGTGGAGGAAAAAACTTTTTAAAAACACAGGACAGTCCCAGTTTTTCCGGTAACAGAATGTAAGTATTCCAAATGATCAGTGTACATTATATATATCATACATTATGGTTTGATATTATTGAGTTAGGCAATGAATAAAAATCTTAGGTGTTTAAAGTCACACAGTATCATTTGGATGAATCTAGGCTTTAAGTTATTGGGTTTTGCTTTGTTTTTTTATTGGATGTTGAGAGAGGTTTTGTGTGTTTTTTGTTTTTAATTTATTTTGAGGGATTGAGAGAGAGAAACATCATGGGTAGCCTCCCCTACTAACCCTCAACCAGGATGTAACCCGAAACCTAGGTATGTGCCCTAACCAGGAATCCAACCAACCTACAACTGTTTGGCTACCAGAAGACACTCCAACCGAGCCATCCAGCCAAGATTGAGGGAGTTATTCTTAAGAGTGCTTTGGGGTTAGCCATTGTCCACTGGGAGTGAAGATTTGCTAAGAAAAGTATGTTGATTTAATAAACCATTTACCAACCTCTTGGTGGCACAATGGGCCCATTAAATTTGGGTGGACTGCTTGCGTTTTTTTTTTTTTTTTTTAAGCAAATAACCATCAGTAAAGCCGATCTGGAGGCACTTGGGGACAAACCAGTAGCAACCATGAGGAAGGCCACGTGCATGTGACTTTCAAAGAAAATACCATTTGGTGATAATAGGTATGTGAAGGACAGTTAGGACAGATTAAGGGTACCTACCTGGTAAGAGGCACTTGGCATGCATATTTACCCAGCAAAAATAGGTGATGTTAAACCAATTACAGGAATTAGTGTCTTAATTTTTAGGAAGGGTTGGTTGTTGAAGTAGCCAAATACCAGCCTGGGGAGAAACTGAGTTAAAATTTCAAGGAGATTTGCCCCAAAACTATTTTAAGTGTCCTTTCCAGGTCTCTGAAATCACAAGGCGCCAAGAGCTAACACCCCCACACCTCAAGCCTCAACCTCCTTCACGGTTATTCTCCCTCTGAATTCCCAGGCCCCAAACCCAGGGCTTTAAAATAGATTAGAGATCTGGGGCCTACACTTGGCCTAGGTGTGTTCTTTCAGTTTTTCCACCCCTCCACCTCCGTTAAAAAACCAACTGGCGTGCATTCCCTTTTCGTCGCGCAGTCCCGACTCCAGGGGCGGGTCCTCATCCCAGCGGGCGCACCCCCGCAGGTTGGCGGGAGCCGGCGGGGGCGGGCCGCTGCGAATCCGGGGAAGCCGAAAGAAGGCTACCGCGCGCTGCGCTCAAACTCGCGCCACCACCAGCATAAGAGCCATTCTCCACCCTCTCCGTCACCGAAGGCGCCCAGCCAATGAGCGGGTCAGAAGGGCCGGGTCTGCAGGCTAAGCACTAGAAGGGGGAGCGGCGGGAGGGGAACGGGAAGTCGAGGGCGGGGTGCATTTGATTGACGGCTTCTCGAACCAATTCTCCTCGCAGCTTCTTTTCGCTCTCTTCTCCGCTGGCTTCAGCTCTTGTCCCACCTCTTCATCCTCCACCCCCCTACTCGCTCTTTTTCGACCCGCCCCACTTCCCTTCCCCCACTCTGCGGGCCTATCGCTGCTGGAAAGAGGCGGGGGCCGAAACGGCGGGCTTGTGTGGAGACTTGAGGTGGGATTGACGGGCAAGATGGCCAATCAGAGGTAGGCTGGTGGCGCGGCTGAGGCTAGAACCGGCCAATAGGCGGGCGGCCTGGGGGCGGAGGCCCAGGTTCCAAACGCTCCGCGGCGCCATGGGCTGAAAACTCAACCGAGATGGAATCTCCCAGTCTGAACCGGTTTCAACCGGTTCCGAGTTTGAGGCACTAGGAGGAGGGGGAGAAGCGGCTGCAGCGGCCGCGGCAGGAGCAGCGGGAGCTACAGCATCAGCAAGAGCAACAGTAGCTACAGCCCCGGCGGCGGTGCCTCTTCCAGTCCGTGCTGCTGCAGTCCGTGCAACCACCCAGAGGGGGAGGGGGGAACCACCAGTCGCTGAGGAGGAGAAGGGGGGAAAGTTTAGGCGAGCCGGGGTGGGGGGGGGCCCAGCGCCGGAGCCGCGTGAGAGAGGGAGCCGTATTTTGGTAGGGGAAGTCGGACTGCAACTGGCAGCAGAGCGTCCCCCGACCGTGTGGACTTTGTACCCCTACTCCTGCCGCTCCTGCTGCCGCCTGTAGCTGGAGGGTCCCCCTGGGGCTGAATCTTTGGGACTTGACCCCGTTCCCCTCCCCCTTCCCTTACTCCCCAGCCAGGCGGGAGCATTTATTCCCCAGATTAATTCCCCTTGTTTTTCGGAGGGAGCGGGTGTGTGTGTGTGTATGTGTGTGTGTGTGTGTGTGTGTGTCGGGGTGAAGTGTCCCTGAATACTAAATATTGTTGAGCCTTTATTTTTTTGCCCTTATCTCCTTTTTTTAAAAATTTTCTTTTTTTAAGGTGGGAAAACTGAAACCCACCTTGACTTCCTCCCCTGTCCCTTCTCCCCACCTTCCCTCTCCCTAATCCCCCGACAAGGAAGGAAGAAGCAGTTGGTTCGATCTCTGGGTAAGTCGACTGTGTCTTCGGGGCCGGGGGACGGGCGGCGGCGCGGCCGGGCGGGAGGAGGCCGGCGTGGGGCGCGGCGGCGGCCGCGGGAAGCGAGCCGGGGAGGCGGCGGCGGGCCCACAGCGGAACCTGCGATTGAATGGAGCCGCTTCTGCCACTGGGAGATGGAGGCGGGGTGGCGGCCGCGGGAGAGGAGCGCTTGCTGGGTCATTCGCGTGTGTGAGTGACGGTGGAGAAAAGCGAGGAACACGATAGTGAACCAGGGCCCCGGCGCGGGGGGTGGAAGGGCTTCCCCAGCCCAAGGGGCTGGAGAGAAGTTGGGGTGATTTGAGGAATATCTCTGTGAATTATTAGGAGTGGAAGTTTCCAGAAATATTTAGTGCAGCAGCATTGAAACGTCCGCCTGCATCACGTGGCCGCTCGGTGGAGAGCTTGGGATCGGGTGAGGGAGGGGCTGTCGAGTCCCTGCTCCTCCTGCTGGGAAACTCAAAAATCTTTGGATTTTTCTTTTTCCTTTCTTTGTTTTCTTCTTTATTTTTTGCATCATAGGATTAGAAGTAGGAAAGGTTAGTTAATTTTTCAAGGATCTGCACTGTAGTTTGTTTTCGGCAGCTTAAGAGTTGTGATCGAATTTTTACTGCTAGTACTGTGTAGTGGATGATGCCTTGATTCTCCCTCATTCCGTTGCCTCCTGAGTTTGGCGTGGGTGGAAGGAAGTGGTGTAGTAGAGGAAGCATTAAAGATGTGTCCAGCCGGGACCTCCTCTCATCACGGAGAGGCCATGCTGCATAGAGAATGGGGCGGTGAACTTCGGGCGCCTGGTTTTGCCTCCTCCGAGTATGGGCGGGGTGAGTGCGTGCTCCTGTATGCTATAGTTAGAAGTGCTGCAAATCGGTTTGGGTGGGAAGCGAGGGGAGGGCGGGCCTTAGCGAGGTGTGTTTCTACTGAATGAAGCAAGCAGTTACCCACACACCTAAGGTAGCAGTCTTTCTCCTTCTAGCGACTTGTTTTTAGTGTTTATTTATTTTAACCTAGTATGTGTAGTTAATTAACCAACGGTTTTTCTTGTTTCTGGATGGGAGCTAGCTGCCTGCCTATTGAGTTTGAAGTGGCAGTGAAGGTATT
Organism: Furipterus horrens; assembly: GCF_987537825.1. Taxonomy (NCBI): domain Eukaryota; kingdom Metazoa; phylum Chordata; class Mammalia; order Chiroptera; family Furipteridae; genus Furipterus; species Furipterus horrens. The sequence continues at coordinate 42,587,596 of NW_028327176.1, read as the reverse complement.
TTGGTTGTCACTTGTTAGAGTCACCACATTGCTGGATAATCTCTTGTATTTGCTATCCAGTGAGTGGATTTTAGGATTGAGTGTTCCAAGAGAAAAAGCGTTTGTGGTTTCACCTCTCGCTATGGCTGTTTCTGTTTGGTTGTATATTGTAAGTGCGTGGGACACTACTGTTAGTGGAAAGAATGTTTTGGACGCTCTTTGATTTGGGGGACTAAGTGTGCTCGGCATTGGCCAGAAAGCCGCCATTTCTGTACTACGTCCAGTTCAAGAATAGGTAGGTCATTTCGAAGATAGCCGCTAGTTCTAAAGATTGCAAACTCTTCAATTTAACACAAGCTTGTATTTTAAACCTGATTTTTCGCAGAATTTAGCTCAAGAACCATGTGAGGACAATATACTTAAAATGAAACTTTAATATTCAGTCTTTTGCTTTGGCTATTAAATTATGATAGGTGGGGCTAAATAGGAAAGTTGGTTCAATCTTTGACCAAAAAAATCGAAAACTCGATGTGTAGATCTTGGTGCTTTGTGGGCACTGCTTTTCAGCCTCAACTCTATATTAGTATTTAGATCAAAGGTTTTTGTTGTGTATGTCAGGTATTCTGTATTTAAAACATGTTTAATAACTTCTATAAAGGTTTTCAAAATGTCAACAGTTTTACTGTCATTAATGGATCAAAAGACTTCATAGGAGTAAAATCCTTCAAATTTTAATTTCCTGATTTTTACATTATGTTTGACTCATCCTTTGACTTCTAATTTGTAACTGGCATTATCATTAAATAAATTAAAATAGAAGTTGCCGTTATTTTTAAGGTCATTTTTAAATGCTATAAAATAACCAAGAAATAAAGCCTTTTTCCTATCTAGCTAATTTGTCCAAACGTAATTAAATTAGTCACCCATTTCCTGATCCTGGAAGGTTTTTAAGAGGGGAAGAAGTAGAGATGACCATCTGACCTTTTTGGGTCCAAATAGTAAGCCAAGGGTTCTTAACCTGAGGTTTCATGCCTGGCTTTCGAAGTATCCTGAATCTTTTTTTTTTGTAATTGTATTCAAAATTGTGAGCTTTTTAATTTGGCAGTAGCTATCATCCTCTGATTGTAAGGCATCTGGACCCAAAAATATAAAGGAGTACTGACTTAGCCAGTAAGACTTAAGTAGCACTGGCTTTGAGGAAAAGCAAAGGAAAGATTCTTAAAATGCTGGACAACAAAAATGTGGATGTGTGCCAGCATCTTGGAGTGGAATCCTCTTAAAAGGATAGATAACACTGCATATGAACCAGTAAGTTTTAGCCAGTACATTTTTGAGGTGAAGAAGCTCATTTTCTGTTGTCATAGAACTTATTTTTATTTGGAAAATAGTTGGCACGCTTGACAGCTTTTACTTTGCCAGTGAATACCTGGAAATTTGAGAAAAAAAAATCTTGATTGACATTACCATAAAGTTTTTTCTAGACCGGATATTCAGGGGATTTGTATGTTTGCAATTTTAATCCCCATATTCATTGAGGGTTGAAATTTAGGTTACCAAATTTGTTAGATTGGTGGTTCCTGCTAATCATTGATATATACAATAGCAAAATTTGTGTGCCACATTTAATTTTTAGCATCTCCTTGCCTTTTTATCATACCTTAGAAACTAAGGTAACATGAAATGAGGGGAAGTGAATTTTTACTGAATTAGAAGACCCTACTTATGGGGAGGGGGCTGTTCCCTTGAAGTTCATCTGTACTTAAAAATTTGAGATCAAAACTGAATGTATTGGTTTTTAGGGCCATGAGTTCTTAATAGATTCATTTAAAAAAGAGGTTAGGGTAACTTTAAATACATGTTAGTAGAGAACAGTACAGTTTCTCTGGGGTCTAGAAAAGTTGAATGGACCCTAATTAATAGGGTTATGGGATAGCTAAGTAACTTAAGCTTTTATTTGCTTTTCACTATCTCAGTTGAAGTAAAATAACTTGAGTAGAAAGTTTTTACTGATGATATCAAAATTTCATAGGCTACTTACATTTTTTTTCTTTATTTTCAGTAATCTATGCCAGCAATTATGACAATGTTAGCAGACCATGCAGCTCGTCAGCTGCTTGATTTCAGCCAAAAACTGGATATCAACCTTTTGGACAATGTGGTGAATTGCTTATACCATGGAGAAGGAGCCCAGGTAAAGTAGCTGATCAAAACTTTACAACGTTCCAGTGTAACAAAGTTGTTGGGTTTTGAATACAATTTTAAATTATCGCCATTTAAAAAGTATTCCATAGTTCGTATTAACAGAATTATATATTAACTAATGAGAAATGTCTAGAGAAAGAAATTGGATTGTATTTTGACATGGTGAGAGTGAGATGATATTATTCTTATGCTTGTTCTGTTAAACATTTATTCCATTTAATAAAAGAGTGCAATGTATTAAATGTTGTGTAGATATTGAGTTGTATGTACCTTATATATATTTAATATATTTAGAGTTAATATGATTCTTTTATCCTTAAAACATTACAATTACAGAAGTATTCCACAGATACAAACTTGTTTTAAAAATCCAACAATACCAAACGTCTTTGTTATTTGAATTTTGGCGCTTGTGAAAGTGGTACTGTTAATGCAGGGAATTATCTTACACATAATCTATTTTTAATAATCGTGAGATAGGTGAGGCAGGATTATTTATAAGTTTTTTAAATGTATATGTTACAAGACAGTGGACAATCTTGAAACTACCCTTTGAAGTTAATCTCGAGTGAACAGTTTCTGTTGCATTAAAAAAATCTTGTCAGTAAAAGAAAATTTTAAATGAAAGGGGGCCATGAAAGTTGTATGAGTAGGAAAAGTTTCTCTGCAGTGATTTTTGTAAGCTCATTAGTCCTGTTTTATAGTCCTAGGGGCTGTTGATCAAAGTTTTTGTCTCCAAAAGCACTCCTGAAAAAGTATTCTGTCTGTATTTATCACGCATATGTAGTTCCCTTGTGCTGTACATTCAACATGGAGTGTTAAGCTTCATTTCATTTTAACATGAATGTATGCAAAGCAGCTGTTTCCTGAAGAAAGTATGGAAGTAAGGTTGAAATGCATGAAGTAAAGCTGGGCTCAGCTTTAAATATATTAGAGGCACAAGTCTGTAGCTGTTAGGAAAATGGACATTTAATTTTTCACATTCAGTTACTGCTGTTTAATCTTTGTTCTTTTGTAACTTGGTTTACAATATCTAAAAGTATTATGAATAAATGAAGAGACTGGTGTTCTTCTAGGCTTATAATTGAGAAGTAGCAGTAATTTTTATCATGAAAACTGTAGGAGTAATTCTCCTTTTAATAATGTTTTACAGTATTGAGATTTAATGATTTGCTTTAAATATGACTTTAATAAACAGTAGGTTTAGAAAAATATAGTTATTTTTTATTTATAAAAGCAAAATTAAATTAACTTCCCCCAAAAGTAAGGATTTTATGTTTAGATGTCATGTGACAAATCAGTTGCATAAACATTAAACTGATCTTTGTTATAGATAAAAAAGGTTTAGAGCTTAAAATCAGTTAACTCTTTCTAAAAATCATGTCTTTAAACTTCTAGTTCAGTCTGTTTTTTAACAACCACCTCTTTTGGAGAGGGGGTGTCTTGGTTTTGAATAAAAAGTAGTGCAAAACATGTTTTTAGTGTTAGCTATCTTAATTTTATTCCAATAAGTTTTCTGGTCATTGTTGTAGTATCTCATCTGCAAGCTATTAACTTATTTTTCAGGAGATTGGAGGATGAGGTTTATAAAGCACCTGTTAGAGTATCTGATACTTAGAATTCTGTTTAAAGAGTACATTTGAGAGTATGAAGATTTAGCATATGTGATGTAATCTCATTGTTTATTTTAAAAGAACTGCGTAACTTTAGAGAAGAAATTATTAGGGTGGCTTTTAAATCTATAGGCACAACTTTTACCTAGATGAGGGGAGTATAGTAGGGTATTAGCAGGGTAACATTAGGACTACCTTCTGTTATAAGCATTTTTCTATTTTTAGCCAAGTAGGCAACCAGGGGAAGAAGATATGGAAGAGTTGGGTGTTTTTTCCAATATTGTGTTAAGTGTCTTGAACTCTTAATCTATTGCTTAGCAACTAGAATACTTGCACCATTCCGTTAGTAACAGGGAGATGCCAGATTTTTCTCTCTATTTTCCCTTTATGTCTTTTTTGACTTCTTTGGAGTTTTAAGTAAGTAAATAAAAGAATATTTTATAAGAATAGTGGGATTAGGGAAAAATAAAAGACACTAGTATGCAAATACTAGAATTAACTTGGAGGATAAAATCACAACTATAAGAAAAACTAAAAGGAAACATGATTTTTGCAGAGATTGAAATGAATGGTGAAAGTGTGGGAAGTATTCACTTATATGTAGAATGCTTATTACTTCAAAAGATCTGACAGTATCTTGACCAAATAACTTTACTAGGCATGGATTTTTTTATATATCCTCTTCTCTTGATATTTGTTACTATTTTATATGCAAGTCTGTCTAGTTAGAATGAATATTTAGAGATTCTCAATGAGATCATCAAAACACTGCTAAAATGTGCTTTAGTTCTAGATAACTCACATCACTACTCTTTCTACCTTGTGAGTTATTATATAATGCAAGTGTTGCTCCTTAATGGAATCAAATTTAAAAATATACGTGTGTGTGTAAATTGTATTTTCTGAGCTTACACTGTGTAGCTCTAACCCCAGACCCTTAGATGAAACCCAGGCAGCTGGTTTTTCTTTTGAAGTTCCGTGAGGGTTATGGTAGTCTTGTCAGGTACAGAACCACTATCAAACTTCAGTTTAATTCAGACGTTTTAAAGAAGACAATAAGCAGGATATGTTGCTTGTTGATTAATGGGAGAAATCATGAATATGGTGTTATAACTGCTACTGAGGAAAGTAATTCTCAACATCAAAGCTGAAGTAGGACTAAGGTTTTTTTTTGTTTGTTTTTTTTTGGTAAATTGGATTAAAGCCAAGTTAAAGATCATGAGGTGTCTGTCAGAAATGGAAATAAGTATGCTTCTCTTCCCCCTTTTTTGATGCTTCTTGTTTTATAACCATTGATTTACACCCTTGATCAAATAAATTAGACTTAAGTCCAACAAAAGGGTATTTGACAAATTTTAAAACCGTCAAACTACTGCTTACAGCATGTGATAGAAATATGTAAAAGGTAATTAGAGAGGGTCCAGTTGAGCTACAAAACAGCCATTAAAGGTGAAAAAGATTAAGCTGTTGCTTCTTGGGGAAAAATCATTACTAGAATTAATGTCCTTTGTTCATATATGGGAAACTATGGTTTTGTTGTTTTTTTAAACCTAGATAAATAATGTCAACATGGCTAGATTTTTAAAACTGTCCATTTCAGTCATACCTCAGTAAAGCTTGGGGAGGAGGGTTATAGCAAATGGAAGGAGCAAATTTCAGAAGAAATTCTATTTATATGAAATTTAATAACTTCACAACTGTATTTTTAATGAAATTTATACAAGTGCTTTGAAAATATGGGCAGGAAAAGAACAAATCCAAGAGAGTGATTATCTCTCAAGGAACAAAGGAAGGAAATGACACTGGAGAAACTTGTAAAACGTGACCTCCATAAGTTTTAGATCTTTTATGTTTAAAAGAAAAACAGACACATCCTAGATAATGGGTGTGTAGGTTTAATATTATTTCTTGATTTGCATTTTTGAAAATTCAAAAGAGAAAGTTTTCAAAATAAGCTACGATTTAATATATGAAATCAGAGGACATTCAGAAAATGGAGAAGGGTAAATGTAGAAGATAATATTTAAAAAGTCTTAAGTGTCTTAATATTCTATATGTATGTACAGGTATTTGGCATTTGTAGTATTACTTGGACCTAGTTTATATTTGTCTTCCCATGCAATACTCTTATAGATAAATTTTGTTAGAGATAGCTTGGGGACTATTGTAAAGCAGAATTTATAACATTATATAATTAAAGTAGATGAATTTTTTGTTGCTTTTGGTTGATTGCAAGTGCTGAGAACCTCGGTCAGAATAGATTTTTGTTAGCATTGGTTGAATTTCCTTCCAATTTTGAGAATACCAAATAAAGCATATTACCCCAAAAAGGCTATTTTGTTTCAAGTGAATGAATATCCTCAATTTTAGTTGAAGTTTAAGAATGATAACGAACACATTTTTATTTCTGTAAAGACTAATAATTACTTGAATATTTTTGAAAGTTGTTAGAATCACTGTCAGGATTTGTGCCTTGCTCAATACCATTTTAATAAATGATTTAAAAGAACAAGTGAGTTGAAAATTCTTTTTGTATAATGTTTTAGCAAAGAATGGCTCAAGAAGTACTGACACATTTAAAGGAGCATCCTGATGCATGGACAAGAGTTGACACAATTTTGGAATTTTCACAGAACATGAACACGAAAGTAAGCAAGTGGTGGTTTTAAAATCCATTTATATCTTCTTTTTTTCCAGTCAAACTTTGAGGAAGGTATCTCATTTCTTGTATGAGCATTTGTTATCTCAAATCATTTAATATTGTTAACTTATTTCAAAATTTAGTCTTAACATAGAATTAATTCTTGCAAATAGTCCTAAGAATTATGAAGCTTTGTAATTGGGACTAGTATGCAAGGTGGCTTTTTTGTGGGGTTTTTTTTTGTTGTTGTTGTTGTTTTTTTGTTAGATTTTTTTTTTCTTTTCTTTTTAGACTGTATATAGTTCTAAGTAGCATTAATTCTGAATGTTACTCAGAGTTGAAACATAACATCAGGAATTATTTTGGGCAAGTAATCAATATAATACAGGCTAGGCACCTCCAACACCAAGTTGTATGGGCAGTGTAAAACCCTACTCTGTGGTACCAATGCTTTTAATGGGACAGCACTCAGATTTTATTTGCAATTGAAAATGTTATAATTGGGTCCTTTTTTCTTACGTTTGAACAGAAGGGTTGATCAAAATGTGTTTTGACTGTTTTAGGCTTGATGATACACACTTCTCTTTAAATTTAATTAATGTAATAAAATAACCATGCATGGCATTCTGTTTAATACACACAAGGTTTCTCTACTTGGTATATATATTGTGTTAAAACAGAAAATAGCCATGTTCACATCTGTTTCTGACATCAGACTGTGTTAATTAACAGTTTTTAAATATTAATTAGTTTTGACATCTTGTAAATTTTAGGGCAAAAATACAGTTCAGAACTTCCTCAAAGTGCTAACCTTAAGTAACATAACAGTGTTTGCCTGTTTGCTTGCCTGGTAAATTTTGCTTTTTATACTGACAGACATTACTAATGTTTAAGTTGATTTATCAACAGTATTTTTAAAAACTCAAATTTGTCTTGTGAAAAATGAGATGATTAGAGGAACAGAAAGAAAGCAACAGGTAAAGAATTCTTCAATTTACATAAATTGCAAATGATTTGGTGCTAAATTTATGCACTATGACATTTGGCTTTTATGCAATCATTTTTTTTTTCTTTAAAGATGTTAACACTACCTGATATTAATCATAATGTTCCATTATGTTGATTGCTTGTAATAGGAAGAAAAGGGGTGTCTTCCTGTGCAACTGACACAGCTAGGCTTTGACGGCAGGCCTCCACAAGGTCTACCCTTTTGATTCCCTTTAACTGAATTCTGTTCATCAATTGTTTTTGTTTCATGGGTGGTGGGAGGGGAAAGGGGAAGTCAATGCATAAAATAAGCATTTCTAAGGGCTCAATAGAAATTTCTACCATAGGGATCATTTCATGTATTTGTTTTTTTCATTTAGTCTTTGCTGTTACCTGTCCCTCATCTTCATAACTCGGCAGTGGATTTTCCAAATCCTGAGATGTAAAGCAGAAATGTAATTCTTTAAAATGATTGGATTTGGGTATTTTCAAAGTAGTCATTTGTCATTGGCCTTCAGATTTGACATTAAAGATTTTTGAATCAAGCTACTTTAAAAAACATATACGTGAATTCTCTTCGTGTGTAGAGTCTTAATGTCTAGGAGAGATTGGATTTTAGGATATTATGATGGTGATCTATGTACTCCTTTGACCTAATTTGTGAAAAGTTTTTATTGGGCTTCTGCCTCCACTCCCTTGGCAGAAAGAAGCAACAATGAGTTGTGTCTTCTGCAAGCTTATGCCACCTTTTTACAGTTGGAGAAAGGACTTGGAGGTTAGTAATTTAGGTAACAAAGTGTCAAACATAAAGGAAGCAGAAAATAAATATAACAAAAAAGGAAGGGGAGTGTATCCTTCAATTAAGGAATGTAAGCTGAAAAACATTGATTAAAATATGGTAATGTTATTAAAATTATTAATTTTTCTGGTACGTTTTGTTAATTTTAAAGGTCTTTTTAATCAGTTGAGAATTAGTAAGAGGATATAGTCCATGTAGGAACAAGTACATTGTTTTGACTTGCTAAAACAGTCTGATTTCGTGCTTAGAAAATTAAAGTTTTTAGAGCGGTATTTTTTTTTAAGTTACTTTAGAATTTCAGTCTTATCACAAGCTTCCATTTTTGCTTTTATTTACATTTTTCTGAGACTTAGACCTATAGAGAGGTGTAAATAAACCAGATACAAAAAGCTTCACTATTTACTGCTGATTATGAAACTTTTTACTGGCATCAAATTTATATTTTCAGAATTTTGCTTTGGCCTTGTTATTGTTTTGGAATTCTTTATTTTTAAGGAATGTTTTGCAAATGTAGGGTTTGTTGAAATTTTTCCTGAAAAATATGAAATCTTAAAATGAAAGAAAACAGCAAAAACATTTACTGTTTGAGCACAATGTAGTTTGGGACAGTCTATATTGTGCTTTGGATAAAATGAGCATTCACATGATCCCTTTGGTTGAAATACTAATGCTCCTATTTTATTGTGTGATGACTAACCATTTTAAAGATGAACTCTTATTCTCAGCCAAAACTTGCAATCTGAGGTTAATATGTCTATATGTGAGTGAGTACCTTTCAGGTATTATAGCTGATTCTTCCCTAATTCAACCAGTTGAAACATACCACAATAATTTTGTCCTTTTTCTTCCTCCTGTCTATCCACACTAATTGGTCATGATAATAATTTTGGGTTAAAACCCCTGTAGCATTATAAATTGTTATAAACATTCTTGACTATTTAGAGTGAGTAATCAGCAGGGGGGATAAAATGGCTTGAAAGTGGTATCCCTTTATTAACTTCCTTACAATTTTAGTTACAACTTTTATATTTAGGAAGGAATACCTGAAAGGTAGATACAGATTGCAACAGGCACTTGTATATTATTTTTGACTGTGCACAAAAGTTTATCTTTAAATTAGTAGAAATAGCAACTATAAGGGTGGGGTTAAAATTTAAAGTAAAACCCATGGGCTGTCTTGCTGCTCCTTAAGTAACACACCAGTGATGTTTGTAAACACTTTCTATAGAAAGTATCTTTGACAGTACTTTAATGCTTGGCCAAGAGCTTACAACTCCTAGAAGATGGTAGGAAGCTTGAGAGCATCCAAGCTGCTAAATTCTTAGGAGCCTGGTCGTGTTAAAAGTACGTGAGCCTTTGAGCAGTCATTTATGCTGTGAATTCATATCTGGCTGCTACTTTTCCTTCTACAGATAAGCCCATTTGGCTGCAAAAGGGCTTTTTATTTGGTTCTTCTTCCTGGTGTGAGCATGTATAAACAGCAGGACGTTAAATAGAGTAGTAAACAATAAAATGAGGAAAATGCATGAAAACTCAGTATATGGGTGAATAGATCCTTGTTTAATATATGTAACTAAACTTCGTAGCATAATGTTTTTGAAACTTTAGATGTGAATGTCTGTCCAATTGTGAATCCTGAAAGTTGCTAGTCTTACAGCAATTTATTCACGTGCTTCTGTTAATCCAATTTTCAGTATTATGGACTACAAATTTTGGAAAATGTGATAAAAACAAGATGGAAGATTCTTCCAAGGAACCAGTGTGAAGGTAGGAAAATGTTTTACAAAATTGTAGATATAGAGAAATTTTATTAATCTTGGTATTTTAATTACAGTTGAGTATTTGGGTGGCAGGTGTATTGAATTTAGTTTATGCCCTAATGGAGATTACTGATTTTATCATGTGGCAAGGCAGGTTGTTTATAAGGTTATCTTCCGGGGGAAAGAGGAAACCAAACTTTTTTTTTTTTTACAATAAATACTGTGATGAAAAATATGTATCAATTCATAGTTACTCTGGAACCATGCCTGAAGTGAATGAAATTTGAATATGTGCCCTACACATTGTTTTGAATTTACCAGACAGTAACTCACAAGTACTGAATATTTTAACACATGGAATAATACACAAATTTAAAAGAGCAAATGAAAAAAACACGTTTTAAAAATAACAAGCCTCTACCTTTTGAATTGTAAGAGGTCAACATCTAAAATAAGGAAACATCAGAACATGAAGATGTATTGATGGCTGGTGTTATAAAGGGTGAGGCAAAAGTAGGTTTATAGTTGTGAGTATGAAACAGTTTATTCTTGTTATTATTAATTATTCTATTCTTTTTTAAGGCTTTATGTATTTCAGAGAGGGAGAAAGAGAGAGAGAAACATCAATGTGAGAGATAACATCGATCAGTTTGCCTCTCATGTACCCCGAATTGGGGGCCCAGGTGTGTGCCCTGACTGGGAATCAAACCTACGACCTTCCAGTTCTTAGGCTGGTGCTCAATCCCAGAGCCATACTGGTCAGGGCTAATTATTGTATTATTTTCCACACAAAGAATTATATGCTACTTTGGCCCACCCTGCATTTAACTTTTCCCTTTGTAGTATTTTGATTAAAGTAGTCATAGTTCAAGAAACCTGGGGCAAGGTTAGTCTGTTGGAATTCTTTGCATTTGATTTCGTTTTTCATATACTGCCTTTATTGCCTTTATATCACTTGTTTAATCTCTGAAAAATACAAATAGGTGCCTGGACTTTATAATGGGGTTTACAACATTTCTTCTATTATACCATAAACCAAAGATTAAGAATGATAGTGCAGGCCCTGACTGGCATGGCTCAGTTGGCTGAACATTGTCCCACAAAATGAAAGGTCACTGGTTCAATTCCAGGTCAGTGCACATGCCTGGGTTATGGGCCAGATCCCCGGTTGGTGGGATGTGTGAGAGGCAACCTATCAATGTTTCTCTCTCACATTGATGTTTTGCTCCTTCCCTTCCCCTCTCTCTACAAATAAATAAAATCATTAAAAAAAAAAAAAAGGCCCTGGCTGGTATGGTGAATTGAGCTCTGGCCTATGAACCAAAGGGTAGCTGGTTCAATTCCCGGTCAGGGCACATGCCTGGGTTAAGAGCCAGGTCCCCAGCCTGGGGTCGGGTGAGAAGCACCCTATCAATGTATCTCTTTCTCTCTCTCTCTCTCTCTCTCTCTCTCTCTCTCTCTCTCTCTCTCTCTCTCTCTCTCTCTCTCTCTCTCTCTCTCTCTCTCTCTCTCTCTCCCTCCCTATCCCTCCCCCTTCCTTTCCTCCTCTCTAAGAAATAAAGTCTCTTTTTAAAAAGAGAAAGAATGATGGTGTAAGGGGAAGTAGCGCCTCAAATGTTTTCTTTTGGATTGAAACCATTTTTGATCATGTTCTGTGACCTTAGAAACTTAAGTACAATTTGACTGTGTGGCCCAGATAGGTTCTTTGCACTTACCTATCGCTCTTGAGGGACTTTAATGCTGTCCTTATTCCTTTTACTTCTGCTGTTTGATACATGTGGTTTCAGCTTCAAATTTAACTTTGGCCATGGCTTACCATGCCAAAAAAAGAAAGTGTTTACTTTTTTACTTCAGTACAATTTTACTATAGTTTAAGTCCCTCTTGCTTCTAAACACCTAGACCCCTGCTTCTTACCACCTAAGGATTGTACTAGATGATCTTCCATGACCTTTTCCAACTTAAATTTTTTTTAATGATTTAAAATTATACTAGCTTATCAAAGTGATGATTATATTTGTTATTGAAAAAATTAGAGGATAGTGGACTCCCTGAGGATTTGACCATTTTTAGCTTTCTACATGAATAGGAATGATATGTATGGTTATTAAGAAGTCATAAGAGCTCCCATATATTAATATGTAAGTATTAAATATAAAATACTTCACGGGGAATAAGACTGTTTACTTCTGGAAACTAATCATGGTCTTTGAAAAAACTGGAGGTGAAGGGGTAGTGATTTATTCTGCCTGACATAAACTTCTGTTTAATTTATGTGTTCTGTCTTGGTGAGAAACCTCTTTGTTTCTCTGCAAGCTATACTTACTAAAAAAAAACTCGTTAAAATCACTTTTCTCCCTACATTTTCTTTCAGCACTAGTGTTAAGATTAAGTGTGGTATAAACTTTCTAGAAGTACCTGAAATTGCTCTATCACCCATGTTTGTTTGCCATTGTCAGTGAAGACATTACATGGAGGAAAAAGTGTGGTATAACTTCTGGGGTTTTTGAGAGGTTCATTATTGGAAGATCATGCAAAATGGTTCCTAGAGAATTAGGTATGCAACAACAAATTTGCACAATGGATTTAATTATGCACGTTCTTGTTTAAGGTAATTGCTCTCATTTGCAAAACATTGGGAAATAAATTCAGTACTATATTTTATTTACATAGAGGAGAAGGAAGGGAAAAAGAAAGAGAAACATAAATATGCAAGAAACATCACATTGATTGCCTCTGGCATGGCATGTCCCCAACCAGGGACCTGGCCAGCAACCCAGGCATGTGCATTGATCAGGAATAGAACTGGCAACCTTGCAGTTTGCGGGGACAATGCCCAACCCACTAAGCTACATCGGTCAGAGCATATAATTGTTGTTTTTATTACTTTATTTATTTTAAGGGTGGAGGGGGAGAAACATCGATTTGTCATTTCATGTATTTATTTATGCATTTGTTGGTTGATTCTCACATATGCCCTGAGTGGGTAATTGACCCAGCGGCCTTGGCATATTGGGGTGATGCTCTAACCGACTGAGCTACGCAGCCAGAATTTACAATTATTTTTACCATTGTCAATCCTTGGAGGCTTCTCTGGGCTTAAGATTTATATTTCACAAAAGAGGTTAACATTTCTGAACATTAATTTTCCTTCATCTTTTAGTAACTTTAGTATTGGAAATAAATTAGGATAATCCCCCAAATACTGTGCATTCCTTTTATCTTTAATTGTCATTTCTTGTAAAGCTGTCACTGCCACTTTTTACTCTGACCATCTTCCTTTGCATATATATTTATTTACTTGGGGCATATATTATCTGCTTCATACAAAGCACTGTTAGATATTAAGATATCCGTGCATGAAACTGCTGTTGGTCAGAAGATAAAATAGGTATGTAAGAAAGAAATACTATGAGAACATTAAGTTAGTGTATATATAACGAGTTCTGAATGAGATAAAAGAAGGAAATAGTAATAACTAGGTTGGGCCCTTTAAACAAACTCATTCACACAAATTGCAATGCTTGTTGCATTTTAAAGAGGGGATAGGTTTAGTATACAAATAGCAAGTCAAAATAAATTTTGTACATTTTTTTCCCAATGTAGCAAATTTTTTTATCTCATTTCAGGTGCTTGTCTATAAGCATATGTTAATTTTCACATGTTCTTTTCGGGTAATGGTATTTTTAATGTAGGTCTCTTGTCTAAAGCACTTTGCTGGGACAATCTGACAAATCTAGACTAGGTTAGATGTCTTTTGTTAGGTGTAACTTTAGTATACCCTGTTCCAGTAGATCATAGATTAATAAAATGTCAGTGAACATTTAATTAAATGTCATTTTAATTTTAAAATGAAATGGAGATACAACCTCATAATAAAACATTTTAATAAATTTAGCTTTATGTAATACAAAAAACTTACTACATTGCTCTGTTTTTTATCATTTTTGCTTTAGGTCAGAAAAAATGTTACTATTTGAAGTCTCCCCCACCCTTCCCACCATAACACTTATCACACTTGGCTGTCATTGTTTATTTTTCTCATTTGTTCTCTTATCCCAAAATGTTAGCTTAATGGTGTTAAGGGACCAGAGAATGTCTTGATTGCATTCTTACCGCTTGGTATATAGGTGTCGGTATATAATCATTCAGTTAATGAATTGCATATTACTGAGTTAATGTTCCCCAGTTCACTTCATTCCTCTACTTTAAGGACATAATGACTTTCCCAATATTTTTGCTCTTATAATTTATGTATAAATAAAATTAATATCTTTGAGGCTAAGTTTTGAAGTGAATATTTGTAAGATGAGTTATAAATCAACTAAATGTTTTTGATTTAAAAAGATGAAGTGGAGAGAGAGGAAGGGTGAGGGGAAGGGAGAGAGAGAAAAACATCAATGTGAGAGAAACTGGTGCAAGAGAAGCATCAATTGGCTGCCTCCGTATGCGCCCAGACTAAGGATCTGTGCCGGGACTGGGGATCATATGCGTCCAGACTAGGGATAAACCCACAACCTGGGTATGGACCCTGGCTAGGAATTAAACCTGCAAACTTTCAGTTACGGGATGATGCTCCAACCACTGAACCACACCTGCCAGGACTCAGCAGTTTCTTTTAAGTCCAAAAACCAATTAAAAGCAGTCATTCTGCCCAGGGGAGCCTGGGAATATAAATTTCCTTCATATTAAAAGAAAGCCAGATTCCTACCATTGCACCAAACTGGTGCCCAGGAGCCCTCCATTCTCCATTTGCTTAAAAAAAGATGAAGTGGAACTCTTTTATTTTATATATTTTTAGAGATAGAGGACAGGAGGGAGAAAGAAAGGGAGAGAAACATGATGGGAGAGATACATTGATGATTGTTTCTCCTGTGCCCTGATTGGGATAGAAACCTGCAACCTAGGCATGTTCCTTGACTGGTCAAACTTTGGCTTTGCAGGCTGGCACCCAACCAACTGAGCCACACATGTCGGTGCTGAAGGGGAAATTTTAATACGTGATGTAGAACAGTTTCCAGATAGCAAGTGTTTGCTAGTCACTGAAGTAATTAACAGTATACTTAGGATTATCAGTGATGTTGAATCTGTCTTGTCTGCACATCAAATTTATTATTTAGGTAACCTCCGCATTTTTGAAAATAAGTTTTATGTGCTGACTATTGTGGCTCAGTGGTTTGGATGTCGTTCCCCAAACAGAAAGGTCACCGGTTTGATTCCCAGTCCAGCCACAAGCCTGGGTTTCTGGCCAGGTCCCCAGTTGGGTCTGTGCTAGAGCAACTGTGATGTTTCTCTCCTTTCTTTCTTTCTTCCTTCCTTCCCCTCTCCTTAAAATAAGTAAGTAAATAAATAAAATGTATTTAAAAGTAATTTTTGTACTTGATTAGAAAATTCAAACTATAAAGAGGTGGGGGTGAGGAGACACTGAAGGACTCCGTTATTCCTCCCTGAAATAATCTGCTTAAAGGTATCTTTTTTTTTTTTTTTGATTTATACGAAAGGCTGTTTATTGAGACATATGGCTTATAGATCATTTTATGAGACAGATATGAAATGCTGACATTGAAAAGAGGTGTGATAAAATCATAATTGGCCATTTTGAAGGTTTAGTCACTAACGGTAGTTAGACAGAGTTTCTGAGTTGTTTAGTTTTGTGTTACAATTTAGGGAGTTGACAGACCAAAGCCAATAACCCATGAGGTTTTATACAGTACTTTTCCTATGGAATTATTTATTATATGAGTTACATAAGTTATTACCTCTTTGACTCTTAACTGTTTCACAGGGTTATTGGGATATAAAGAGGTATAATGTTTGTTAAGTCGTCTGTGCTTCTGCTTACTCGGTATGAATAAACACAGCATGTGTGTTGCAATCTTTTTCCACAAAAGTATCTCCATTTCTTTTCATTTCACCAGATAACCATATACTAGTCTCAAGTTATCTTCTAAAAATTTCTGCAATAGCTTCCGAACTGGGCTCCTTAATACCCACTTTTGTGTGTTATATAGTGACCACAAAGGATTTGGCATGATATTTTTGAAACAGAACTAATTGGGTCACTCCCATGCATAAGATCTGCTTTTGTATTGAAGATCACATGTTCAGTCTGTTGCTTTTAAGTGATACTGGCTTTCAGAAATTATTTGCGTTAGCTCTTTTTTGTTTGTTTTATTGAGATATATATAATTTGACATGCACAATAAACTGCGTGTGTTAAAGTGTACAATTTGTAAATTTTGACTTAAGAATATACCCATGAAACCACCAGTATAATAAGATCTTCGTCTTGTGATTACCTCCACCCAAAATCTGTCACCCACTTAATTAGCTAGTAGTAGAATGGCTGAATCATATGGTAGGTATATGATTAACTGCCCATCCAACTGGTTTCCGAAATGGTTGTATCATTTTACATTCCCACTAGCAGTATATTAATATGCTTTACATCCTCACTGAAACTTGGTATGGTGTTTTTAATTCTAGCCATTACAGTGCATATAATATAATGGTTTTTCCTGGTTTTAATTTGTATTTCCCTAATGACTGATGCTGTTGAACATTCTTCCACATCAACTGTGTTTGTTGGTAATTTTTGAAAAGAAAATTAAAGTTTGGGGGCTCTTAAGCCCTGGTGTCTAAAGCAAATTCATGAGAAATTCCCTTTTTTTGTCCTTCTATAGAATATAATGTTTGAAGCATTATCAGACTAATCTCAGATTTCATAGGTGCACCTGTTTGTATCATTTTGCCAGTGTTTTATATGACAGTGGGATAATAAAAAGATAATTAATATTAAGTATATTTCATATCTTAAAAAACAAGGCAGTGTTTTTGTGTGTGTGTGTTTTAAGGCAGTATTTTAAAATATTCTATTACATTTCAGTATCATGAATATTTGACAAAGGAATTTTCCTACCACTTCATTAAGGTTGGAATTTTGTAAGAGATGTTTACTTTAGACCTGACAGAGCCTAATATTATACTTAGCTTGTATCCATATAGCAATAGGAAACACTTAATGGACAGACTTTATTAAAGCAAGGTGGATGTAATTAATTTGATTGTTTTTTGTTAGAGGAAAAGTTATTTAATCTTTAATAAAATAAAATTGTTTTGTTATAAAAAATACGTAACAGTATTTACCATTCAGTATTGGTAAGTACATTCACAGTACTGCACAATCATCATCACTGTACATCTCCAGAATTTTTTCACCATCCCCAATTGAAACTACCTGTTAATCATTAACACTCTCTCCCCAGTCTCCCAGTGCCTGTTACCACTATTACACTTTCTGTCTTAATGAATTTGCCTATTTTAGTTATCCCATATATGGGCAGTCATGCCATATTTGTTCTGGTGTCTCATTTATTTCACTTAGCAAATGTTTCCAAGGTTTGTCCCATGTTTTAACATGTATCAGAATTTCATTCTTTTTAAAGACCGAATGATAATCCTGTATGTGCATACATAATGTAACACGTACCACTTTTTATTAATGGACATTTGGGCTGATTTCAGCATTGGGCTCTATAAATGATGCTATAAACTTAATGAAGTTTTCATTTCTGCATTATCTTTTAGAGTTCTTGTTCAGTATCTGTTTGAGGTCATATTAAGAAAGATGAATGTTCTTATAGATCCATTCCTCTTAAAATTACTAAACTTGTAGGCAATAAATTAGTCTGATTCTAACCTATCTGTGGGAACCATTAGTTAAGAATTCCTGCTTTTGAATTGTTTTTAGCTATTTGCCTCTTAATTTCCTGTTTGTTCTCACAAGTATTCCATTGAGTAACTAGGAAAAATATTCTGGATTCCTTTGGACAATAGGAGGAGGAGGACAGCTACTTAAGAGTACTACACGGGTGGATCAAAAGTAGGGTTAGAGTTGACTGTATGGAAAGTAATTCAGTAATTAATAAATAATAATAAGAATAAACTTGTGTTCTCATAACTGTAAACCTACTTTTGCCCTGTTTTGTATTTTAGGGTGTGCCATGACGAAGTAATCACCCGAGCTAAAGCTGGCTCTCACCATGTTTGTTTGTTTGTTTGTTTGTTTGTTTAAAGATTTTTATTTATTTGTTTTTAGAGAGAGAGGAGAGGATGGAGAAAGGGAGGCATCAATGTGTGGTTGCCTCACATACACCCCCAACTGGGGACCTGGCCCGCAACCCAGGCATGTGCCCTGACTAGGAACTGAACCAGTGACTCTTCGGTTCTTAGGCTGGCACTCAATCCACTGAGCCACACAAGCCAAGGCTTGTACTTTAGTGACTGTCTTTCTGCTGATCAGTGTAGGTAGTTTAAATGGACAGATGTTCGTAATAAATCTGAAGCAAGAAAAGAGCTTATCACTTTTACATGGCTTTGATGGAGGGCTTTACCATTTTACATTTTTATAGCTTGTAAAAAATGGTTGAAAGCGGATTGAACTCAGTTTGTCTATTTTTTTGGTTGTACTTTCATAATAGTGTATTAAGGCGTTCCATTTTCAGTGGTATATGAATATTAGTCACTGAGTGAAAGGAATCAGAATGTGCATCTTTTTCACTTAACATATTTTACAGTTTTTCTCTGAGTGCAGTTTTCTTTTAATAGGTAGGATCCTGTGTTGGGATGAAAACTTACCGCATGAAATCTTAACACTTTGCTAGATAAAGATGCTAATTTACAACCCTTATGATTTAAGGTTTTTCTTCCATGGGAATAAGTCACCATCACTGTGCTGTCAGTGTAGCTTCTTATCTTTCAAGGGGTTTAGGGAATCCTCATCTATGAAACTAGGTGCATCTATGCATTTTTTACCCTGTCATTAAGTATACAATTTTTAAAAGGTGTTCTTGAGGAATCAGGTTATTAATATTATTAATATTGCTGTGTAAGTAACTTGAAAGATATGTAGCTTCTAGATCATAGTGGAATTTATTTAAAACTCACCCTTTTAGCTAGTTGAAGTTGATACTGCCCACTGAGTCACACTAGCCAAGGCTGAAGTTTTAAACATATAAGAATAAATACACACTTTTCTATAAATAAATTCAGGGTTGTTTTTTTTTTGTTTGTTTGTTTTTTTGTTTCCCCTTGCAAGAAAAATACATGCATAAACTCTTGGATTTGGAAAATTTTACATTTTGAGCTGCTTTCCAGTGGCAAGCTGGGCATTTTTATAGTGGTATATCTTGTTTTGAAGAAATTACACATGGTTTGTCTTCTTTAAAAAAATTAACATCCTTGAATAAATTGAATATTATGTTTAAAAACTTAGGAAGTGAATTTTTTAAATTCATTTTGAGAAGAATAGGGTAGGTGGCCAATGGATATAAATATGCTAAGTCATTGTATGAAACTGTGGAAAAACTTCACGTAATAACCATGTAAGAACGTAATTGTACTTGTCAGATATAAAACTTAATTAAAACACATCAGTGAAATGTTCTTGATAATTTTTAATATGTATAACAAATTTTCCAAATTCCCAGGAAGAGCTTGGAAAGCTGCTGGAATAGAAAGCTTCTTAACATCCAGTTTTTGCTTTATACTCCACATACACATAATTGGAAATATAATTTCAGATTAATAATTGTTCTTACTGAGTATAAATTCTTTATGGTCTTTGGAGGAGACAAGTGTAGCTTGCACATACTCTGCCACTATCTTGACATGAATATGAAGTATATTGTTTTAAAATTTGTTTTAGCCCTGACCTGGTCAGGTAGGTCAGTTGGTTTGAGCGTCATCCTGATACCTCAAGACTATAGGCTCAATCCCTTGTCAGGGCACATACAAGCAGCAACTAGTGAATGCAAAAATAAGAACAGCATGCTGATATTTCTTTCTCTCTGAAGTCAATGAATTTTAAAATAATGAGTTTAATAAATTGTTTTACAAAGTGTCATGTTTGCAACTGACAGACAATAATTTGGCACAAAGAATAAGACATTGGAAATCTATAGTTTTCTGTCAAATCTTAGATGATTTTCTATCATATCTCAAACTGCTGCTTATAAACATCTGGCTTTTCTACCTCGATATGCAGGCAGGATGCATTGATACTTTTTTTTTAAAGGTGCAGTTCACAACTGTAAAGCTGTTCTTAATTGATATGGTTTTTAAAATTTGGGGGGTAAACAATAGGAAGGAATTTGGGGAAGGAGTTACAGTGCTTGATCAAATAACCTTTGGTATCCAGCAGTAGGAAATTTGGGATTCATATTAAAAAGGCACTAGTACTTGATCAAAAAGGTGTTTTATATAGTTACAGTCTTTTGAAGCGATAGAAGTTACTGATTGTGGTAGTGACATTAAACTGAGACTTTATCGTCTGTAGGAACCTTCATCTTTGTGAGCTTCGCCTTTTTCTTATTTTCATCTTTTATCCTTTGGTCCATTTATAGTGAATTTCAGAAGCCTAAAAGAGGGTGAGAATAATTAATGATTTAATCAATAGACAGAAAGTGGAAGGATCTGTTTCATCCTATTTTATATTCTCTGAGGCTGAGAAAAGCCTCCAAATCTTACACATTCCAACTAGAGGGAGTAGTTTTGGATATTGTTGTGTTTCTTATGACAGATTTAGAAGAAAACTGCTGAATCTCTTATTACATGGTATTTTCAGTCATTTAAGCAGAGAACAGGCTTTATTTTTGTTTGTGTTTTTAAACTTGTGTAACCTGGATTGAGAGTTTTATTTATTTAATTTTAAAGGGAGGGGAAGAGGGAGACAAACCTTGATGTGCAAGAGATACATCAGTTGGTTGCCTTTTGCTTGCCCCCAGCTAGGGACCTGGCCCGCAACCTAGGCATGTGCCCTGACTGGAAATTGAACTGGTGACCTTTCCATTCTCAGGCCATCACTCAATCCACTGAGCCACAACAGAAAGGTCACCAATACCAGAATTATGTTTTGATTTGATCTTACAGATATTGAAGATACACAAGATTGTTGTATGAGTTACCCTAAATGGTATAATTTAGTGCTCATTTAATAGTTTGATTTTCCTAATTGTTTCATTTTTTAAAATTACCTTATTAAAACTAGAGCTGATTTTACTTTGTGTTCACAAACCATCTTAATATCTTGAAATAATTTTAGACTATAGAAACATTGCCCAAGAATGTACGGAATGCACTTACACCTTTTAGTTTGTTCTGATACTAACAACTTACGTAACCGTAATAAAATGATCAAACCAGAAATTAACATAGGTTCAGTAGTATTAACTGAACTGGACCTTAACTTAGGTTTCACAGGACATTAGAACTCTCTAATGTCCTTTCTCTGTTCTACACATTCATTTAGTTGTGTCTCTAGTCTCTAAATTGTGACAGTTCTTAATTCCTGATTCTGTGCCTTTGACACTTGAGTTCCGGCCTGTTATTCTGTATAGTGTATATTAGTTTAGATTTGCATCTTTTAAAGCAGAAATACCACACGTGATGCTGTGTCCTCAGTCCACAAAACCAGGGGGTACGTGACATCAATGTGTTTGATTGCTTGTTATTAACCTTAATCATTTGGTTATGGTGGTGCCTGTTGGTTTTCTATTTACAATGTTACTGTTGTTCACTTTGAAGGTGATAAGTATCTTGGGGAGAAAGTTTTAGACTGCAGATAATCCCATTTTTCCTGAAGGTATGCCCATTTGTTTTAGCATTCTTTGGTGGGTCTTGTCTGCAACAGTTAGTATTGTGTCTGCCTAATGTAGAACAGACTTAAACATGTAAATAACAGCCCTGGCTGGTGTGCTTCAGTGAATTGAGCACCAACCTGCAAAACAAAGGTTTGCTGGTTCGATTCCCAGTCAGGACACATGCCTGGGTTGAGGGCCAAGTCCCCAGTTAGGGTTGTGCAAGAGGCAACCACACACTGATGTTTCTCTCCCTTTTTCCCTCCCTTCCCCGCTATCTAAAAATACTTTTTTAAAAATGTTAATAACATAGTTTTTGTTGTTACATTGTATGTGTATCTAACAATCAGTTGAGAAAGTTTTTAAAAAGCAGGCAGGCATTGTTTTTCATAATTTTTTAAAATCCTCACTAAAGGATATGTGTATTGATTTAAGAGAGGAGAGAAACATGGATCTGTTGTCTCCCATACAGGAATCAATCTTGGCAGGGGTGTTTTTTTATTTTTCTGTTTGTTTTTTTGGTGTACGGACATCACTCCAATCAACTGAGCCACCTGGCAAGGGCAGTGGGCAGGCAGTATTTTTAAATGTTACATCATGATGTTGATACTACTAAACTTTGTATTTCCATTATTATTTTAGACTTAATTGCACCAATAAAATTTTCTCAATTTGGGATATTATTTTTATGATAAGTTTTTTGTTTTTGTTTTTTTGTTTTTAAGATTTTATTTATGTACTTTTTAACGAGAGGGGTAGGGAGGGGGAGAAACATCAATGTGTGCTTGTCTCTTGCACATCCCCAACTGAGGAACCTGGCCTGCAACCCAGACATGAGCCCTGACCAGAGACCTTTTGGATCACAGGCAGGTACTCAGTCCACTGAGCCACAGCAGCCAGGGCTGATTAGTGTTTTTTGAAGATGGTTTTTATATGAGACATTAAAGGAAATCGCCAGTTTCACCATAATTAGTAAAAAATTATTTTCCGAGAACCATAGGTATAAAACTGAATTTAATACTGTAGCTCATAAAGATTACTGTATTAAGATAGTTTACAATTAAAAGTTAAAGAACATTTTGTTGTCTTCAAGTTGGCTATATTCCTTACTAATTCTTAGAGGTAAATTTCTCAGATTCCTTCTTAAGGGAAATTTGAGTCCAGTATTCCAATTTGTTAGATGAGAGTTTGGACACACAGTTTCAGGAATTTATCTGTAGTTCCAAAGTTCAGAAAGCTCTGAAAATTGAAAATCTTTATACATCATTTGGCAGCAAAGCCTGCATTTAAACACAGTGAGAGTAGTCTTTATGTAGTGGGAAATAGGTGTTCACTTGGGGATCCTGCTTCAGACACTTGGGGTATGTTAATGTAGGTGTACCACATTACTTTAAAATTTAAGTGGTTCTATAATAGATGCTCTGTAAATTCTTAATGATGCAAATTAAATTCAAAGGTATAGAGTATTAACTGTTTAAACAATAGTATGTACTATTAAGGGATTCTTAAATTAAAACCAGTACAGACTTTCTCCTTAACTCTTCTAGATTGTAGTAGGGGAAAAATTAAAATTAATTTTCAGGATTAGTTTGATTTTATAATTAAAATAAATTGAGAAAAGATGAAAAATCAGGCCTTTATAAATAGTTTACATAAAGTTCTTCAAAATACTTACAAAGTTACATCTTCAGGGTTTTTGCAGTTTTAACTCACAAAAAGTTACTGTATGTATTTCAATGAACAACACATTAGTTCTTTGTTGTATTTTTTTATTTCAAAATCACAGATTTGGTGTACTTAACTGGTATAGCAGTAAAAAGTATCTTAAAAGATAATTTGTAAATGTTAAGTCTATATTTTGTAAATGATAACAGCAAAACCTGAAAATTTAAAGTAGTACACGGAATTTTTCCCAAAATGCCAGCATCGGTGATGGGGTTGGGCATATTTCTGACTGTACTGTGTCCTTTTCCTCCCCCAATATTTTTCCTGAAGACTTATTACCATGCTATAAAAGTGTTCTGTGTGTGTTTTGTTTGTTTTTTGTTTTTTTTTTACTAGGGATAAAAAAATACGTTGTTGGCCTCATTATCAAGACGTCATCTGATCCAACTTGTGTAGAGGTAAGAGCTTTTTTGGAGCTTAAGGGGGCATTGTAAAGTCACTTAAATATTGAATCTTCACCTTAATTACCTCTTTGTCACAGACCTACAAACATGCACAATTATTTTCAATAGATAGGCAATTTTTTTTTTTTCAGGGTTTCCTATGCTTAGGTTTTTACTGTGCCTATTTTAGGCCCTCGTTTAACCTAAACTTTTTCTTTTCTTAGAAGGAAAAGGTGTATATCGGGAAATTGAATATGATTCTTGTTCAGGTAAGCTTTTACTTGATTCACTGTTTTCCTCAGAAGAGTTAAGTGCTTACCTAAACAAAATATTTGAACCCACTTCACTGAATAAGTAAACTAACATCTTGTACATAGCCTTTATAATAACTATAATAGTTAACCTATCTAGCATTTGAAGTTGTTAATTTGCTATGGTAGGAAACATCAAGTACTGTATAAACGCATCACTTAAATGGCTCCAGTATGGGTTGGCCTTGTTTAAAATTTTTTCATTTGCTTGATACTATGCATGTTTTCTTTCTGTGTCATCTATATCAGTCTTAATTCATAAGTCATTGCCTTTGAATTTAGCATCCCTTTCATTCATCTCTATACTTAGCTTTTCAAACTCTTTGTATAATATAACTTTAGAAATTTTTACCTATTTTCTTATAAATATCAATTTTTTCCTGAGAAGATTAATTGGTGTGTGAGAGAAAAATAATTTTTTTATTTAATAAGTTTTGGAAACTTGGTTTTTTTAAAGCATTTGGTTTTTCACTAAATTAAACTGGCTTTTATACTAAAGACTTATTGTTGGTAGCCTATCTCTGGATGGGGAGAGGGAAGAGTAGTACAAAGAAGTTAGCTACCTGCCTCGTACTCACAGGTGCTATTACAGAATATCTGGTTGGGAAGTCCCTAGTGTATAATATATACAGTACATACTTTAAAAATCGAACATGGTTCATTAGGTTTTTGGCCAAAGATGATTTCATCCCCAATTGTAATGGCTTCTTCCTTCTAAATTTATATGTCCAAACCATACTATATATTTCAAGGGCCAGATTCTAGCCAAAATGTTTTTCCCTGCCCATCACCTTTTTATTGCTTTGAGTCTCCAAGGGTTATCTGCACATGTTTATCGGGCAAATATTAATATGCATACACACGAGAGCCAAATTAGATCTGTTGGGGTAATTGAGAGGAATCATGGGGTATTTGAGACAAGACTTTTATCTGTTACACTTCCCCTCCAGTGTATTCTACTGAGAGTGGTACACTTCCTGTTTTAATAAAGGGGTAGAATATGCAAAGTGCTTGGATATTTGCTCTTTTCAGTATGACATAATTTCTTTGAAGCATTGTCATTGACAAGTGAAATAAGATTAATATTTTTTTCTCATTTTAGATACTGAAACAAGAATGGCCAAAACACTGGCCAACTTTTATCAGTGATATTGTTGGAGCAAGTAGGACCAGTGAAAGTCTCTGTCAGAATAATATGGTGATTCTTAAACTCTTGAGTGAAGAAGTATTTGATTTTTCTAGTGGCCAGATAACCCAAGTGAAAGCTAAGCATTTAAAAGACAGGCAAGTATTTTGGCTTAGAAGTTTAAGTAATTTCCCAAACTATTAAAAGGAATTTGGAGGTAGATTGTAAATTTTTAAGGAACTATGATAGTAAATAGTGTTAAATTACTTTTAATTGCTTAAGAATTTAAATAGTCCTACAATGGACCTAATATTCTAAATCTGGAGGCTTTAAGAGTACATGTGGTGTTAAAGATAAGATGTTAAACTTTCATCATCACATCAAGATAACCTACATCACATGGGAAAGGATTCTACGTTTGAGGGTTCCCAGAAACCCCTTTGGGATCTGTTTTATATGCTGGCTGCTTAATTATAGATTCCAAGAAAAGTTACTTATGTCCAAATGCCAACTGAATTCTTATTAGTCCTGCATCTTGTCAGTTTCCTACTGTTAACACTAGGATCATGCCAGACTTTATTTTCTTAATAATAAAAATTTATCGAAGTCATTAAGGTACAACAGTATCTTTGTATCTTTATGTAATCAAACTTGCTTCAGAATTTACAGTTTTCCACCTGATTTGGTGTAGAAGCACATTTTAGGATTTGGGTTATACACGGTAGGGGAAAAGTAGATTTACAGTTGTTCATTTGGAAATAAATACAATAAGTAACACAAGATTGAGCTTTTGCATACTCACAGATGTAAACCTACTTTTGCCCCACCCTGTATATAATGACACTTCTCTTACTCTGGAGAATTGTGTTTTGACTACATTGATTTAAAAGACTAGATTGATTGATATTATTATAATAGAGCAAGAATGACATAAAACCAAACCTTCAAGAAGCACAGTGATAACTTTGTAGCTTTTAATAAAGTTGTTTGTATATGTGTTTAAATAGAATTAATTCATTTTGAATGACCAGATGCTGAAATTTTTAATGTTTGTTAGCATGTACAAAATTACAGTATTTATTTCTATTTGTTTTCTGAACTGATCACTTTTTTTCTTTTAGCATGTGCAATGAGTTCTCACAAATCTTTCAGCTGTGTCAGTTTGTGATGGTAAGTGCTTTTAATTTCACTTTTTTTAATAACAGTTATGAGAAGATAATTATTTATAGGTATGTTTTTGTTGCAGGAAAATTCCCAAAATGCTCCGCTTGTACATGCAACGTTGGAAACGTTGCTCAGATTTCTTAACTGGATTCCACTGGGATATATTTTTGAGACCAAGTTAATCAGTACATTAATTTATAAGGTAGAGTGAATACATTTCAGTTGTTTGTCACTAAGTAATTGCATGTATTATCTTGATTTGTTAATGCTTATTCATATAGAAAAACTTCCGTATTTATAACCATAACCAACCTTGTTTCTGAGATAAAGAATCTTCTCAGAAGAACTTTTCCATAGTTTTAGTGAGTAATTCTTTGAGTTATTGTTAAAATCTTATGATTGATTATTCCACTTATACTGTGTAATTTCACAAATTTCATGTGAACAACTGTTAAAGAATTTGATTTGATTTTAGGTGATTATATAGGTCACAATGAGATGAGTTAAGGAATGTTTCTACAACGTGGAAAGTTTGTGTTTTCTTCTGACAATTTAAAAGCAATAACATGTAAAGCCTTTATGAAGTCTTAGAATTGTTCATCCAAAGATATATAGTTACCATTGCTTATATTTTCAGATTTTTCTTGGCAGATGTCTGAATAAAATACGACTTTTTAAAAGCAGGCAATTATAACATATTTGGGCTTTGTAGTTTAGGGTAATCTGATACATGAATTTATAATATTGGAGACATTTTATGAGATAATTTATATAAAGTCTTGCTACTATGAACAGTACTTCAGGTAACATTCTTATACAAAAGACATTATTCACTTGTCTGAATATTTATTTTGTGTGAATTTGTATATCAGATCAATAGTTACGTCCATTTCTAAGGCTTTTTTTTAAAAAAGATTTTATTTATTTTTAGAGAGAGAGAGGAAGGGAGGGAGAAGGAGAGGGAGAGAAACATCAATGTGTGGTTTCTTCTTGCACGCCCCCAACTGGGGACCTGGCCCACAACCCAAGCATGTGCCCTGGCTAGGTTTGAACCAGCAACCCTTGGGCTTGCAGGCTAGTACTCCATTCACTGAGCCACACCATCCAGGGCTCTAAGGCTTTTTTGATGCTTTCCAAATTATCATCCATAAATGGTATGCCATTTTTATACCTTCTCAACAATAGAATATGGAAGAGACAGTTTTCTTACACCTTGATTAATCACAGATGTGTTGCACATGTCCTAAAATCCTGAGCAATTAGAAATCTTGGGTTCTTTTCAGACTACACAGAAAACATGATGTCCTTAAAACTCATATAATAGGTCCTGGGTAAGTAAATAAGCAACTTTGTGTTTTTCAGATGTCCAAGGATAGATCAAAAGAAAGCAGTTTGCCCCTAAAATATTGCCTGTCTGGTGGATAATGAAATTTCCTCAAAATAATAAAACGTATTACCCATTTATCTGCCTCTTTTTTCCTGTTTCATGTAAAATCCTTTATTTATTTATATTTATTTATTTTTAAATAGTTCCTGAATGTCCCAATGTTTCGAAATGTCTCTCTGAAGTGCCTCACTGAGATTGCTGGTGTGAGCGTAAGCCAATATGAGGAACAGTTTGTAACGCTATTTACACTTACAATGATGCAGCTGAAACAGGTAAAACAATGCTCTTAAAAACTAAATGTTAGTGCCTTAGAAAAAGTTGGGCTGGTGTTGAACCATTGCAGCACAACTTTTTAATAGACCAGCTATAATGTTACTGTGTATTTATCAGATAAAATTTAGAGTAAACTAGACACTTTAATGAATATTTTTAAAAGTCACTGAAATTCAGGTTACACAAATCTGTGGTTTAATAACAGCTCTACTTCTGATCTTTTGTTTTGAAATGGATTGTCCAGTCCTAGTTTGATTAAATACATATGAAGTTATCTAGAAGGTTAATCATATTATTACATTACTGTATATGTGACCTGAATGAGTTGATTTTTATGTTTTTAATAACATTAAAGGGAGGGAAAGGTTTGATACAGGGAAAATTTCAGAGAATGATCTGTGGAAGTCTTACTACTTGTCAACACTTAAAGAAAAGAAAATTAACCAATGCTAGGATACAAAGATACAAAAAAAGGATAGACCAAGGAGTTCTTGCAAAGGATAAGCTACTTAACTATTTGTTTTGGTAGTAGTAAAAGGATGATGGGATCTTGGGGCTTAAATATAGTGTCTTTTGTTGTTGGTTTGAAAATGCAGACTAACAGTCTTTATTTAAACTTGCAGATGCTTCCTTTAAATACCAATATACGACTTGCATACTCAAATGGAAAAGATGATGAACAGAACTTTATTCAAAATCTCAGTTTGTTTCTCTGCACATTTCTTAAGGAACATGGTCAACTTATAGAAAAAAGACTAAATCTCAGGGAAACACTCATGGAGGTAGACTCTGTGGAGCCTTTGGCTTCTGAAATTTATCTTTACATACTAATTCTTAAATTCCTAAAGAGCATATAGACATGTCATTTCTAAGATTAAGTCTAATGACCTTACTTAAAAATTAAGGTGTAATTCATGTAACATAAAACTGTCCACTCTTATAATTTCATGGCATTTAGTACATTGCCAGTGTTTTCAATCATCATCTGTCTATTTTAAAACATTTTCATCACCTACAAAGAATGGTGTACCAATTGGAAGTTACCTCATTCTTGTCTGCCCCTATCCCCTAACAGCCAGTAATTTGCTGTTTCTGGAATTACCTGTTCTAAACCTTTCGTATAAATGGAATAATCATAAATGGTGTTTTGCAATTGGCTTTTTTCATTTACCATGTTTTCAAGGTTTGTGCATGTTACCACATGTACTAGTACTTTGTCCTTTTTATGGCTAAATAATATTTCCTTGTATGCCTATATCACATTTTGTGTATTCAGCACTTGATGGACATTTGGATTGTTTCTACCATTTTCCTTTTGGTACCAACTGACTACTACATAACATTTTTGAAGTGTTCTAGGCCATGTCTATAGAAAGTAGAATTTGCTCCTAGGCAATTTTTAATCTTGCAATAATAATGAAACCTCACTTGTGAAAAATAAAACAACTTTTATTACTAAATAATGTAGCTAGTGGAAAGCAGTTTTGTTAATGATGTTAAGGATTATTTTAATAGTTTTGGTCTTTGTAGGCCCTTCATTATATGTTGTTGGTATCAGAAGTGGAGGAAACGGAAATCTTTAAGATTTGTCTTGAGTACTGGAATCATTTGGCAGCTGAACTCTATAGAGAGAGCCCATTCTCTACATCTGCCTCTCCGTTACTATCTGGAAGTCAGCATTTTGATGTTCCTCCCCGGAGACAGCTGTACTTGCCCGTGTTATCCAAGGTAACAGTAAAGTGGGTGATTGAGTGCTCTTCCTGTTGCTTACTATGATTTTAGCTAATCTCTCCAAATAAATGATGAGCTACAAAAAGAATCCAACTTCTCCAGGCATGTTGAAAACCAGAACATGAGAGTGGTAGCACCAATAGCATCTGTTTGTTAGAAATGCAAATTGAGGCCGCCCCTATACTGAATCAGTCTCTTGAGAGGTTGGGTTCCTAACCACCAGATCACCAGGGAGCAGTTAATCAGTCGCTGAATGAGACCAGAAAGTTAACTCTTGATTTTTATTCATGATAAAGTTTGAGAACCACAGTTATAGAATTTAATTTTAAATATGTTCATTGTTTTATATTTTGGAAGTAATTTAGTATCTTAAAGTACATATATCTTAACTTTTTGAATCACTACATTTGATGTGGCTGATGTTAAAGGTCTGACAGATTTTTCTTGTTGAATAGGTTCGTTTATTGATGGTTAGTCGTATGGCTAAACCAGAGGAAGTATTAGTTGTAGAAAATGATCAGGGAGAAGTTGTAAGAGAATTCATGAAGGACACAGATTCCATAAATTTGTATAAGAATATGAGAGAAACATTAGGTAAGTTAACTTAATTTATTTAATTTTTATCAATGTGATTATTCCGTGGAGGAAATATTTTAGGGAAAAGTAGAATACTTAGTTTTTGAATCTTTTTAATAGCCATTTTATTTAATGTGCTGCTTTTCCCTTCATAAAAATCTTTGCTCCTTAAGTTTTGCATTTGACACATCTGGAACTTTTTTCCTTTGTAGTTTATCTTACTCATCTGGATTATGTAGATACAGAAAGAATAATGACTGAGAAACTTCACAATCAAGTGAATGGTACAGAGTGGTCATGGAAAAATTTAAATACATTGTGTTGGGCAATAGGCTCCATTAGTGGAGCAATGCATGAAGAGGATGAAAAACGATTTCTTGTTACAGTTATAAAGGTATGCACATAATATGTGTGGACTGAAGTCATTAGATAACTATTATATTATAAGTTACTGAAATTTGTCTTATTTTACAGGATTTATTAGGATTATGTGAACAGAAAAGAGGCAAAGATAATAAAGCTATCATTGCATCAAATATCATGTACATAGTAGGTCAATATCCAAGATTTTTAAGAGCTCACTGGAAATTTTTGAAGACGGTAGTTAACAAGCTGTTTGAATTCATGCATGGTAAATTCTCCATATATTTTATTTAGTTTATTTTTGTTGAACAGAGAATTTGTCCTTTTTTGATAAAATGTTTTTGTTTCATTAGAGACCCATGATGGAGTCCAAGACATGGCTTGTGATACTTTCATTAAAATAGCTCAGAAATGTCGAAGGCATTTTGTTCAGGTTCAGGTCGGAGAAGTAATGCCGTTTATTGATGAGATTTTGAACAACATTAACACTATAATTTGTGATCTTCAGCCTCAACAGGTATGGGAGATCTCAGCATATTTTCTTACTCTTATTTTAGTTAGAATTTATTAATGGGAATAGAAGTATCTCTGTGGTTTTCATAGTGAAGCAGAAATTTAATCAGAAGTTTGTTTTTTCAATGCTTTAATAAAATTAGTTTTAGTATGTACTGGAATTGGTTGTGTGTAGTTTTCCTTATTACAATGTAAAAGTGAAATATCTGCCTTTTAACATAGGTCCATACATTTTATGAAGCTGTGGGGTACATGATTGGTGCACAAACAGACCAAACAGTACAAGAACATTTGATAGAAAAATACATGCTACTCCCTAATCAAGTTTGGGATAGCATAATCCAGCAGGCAACTAAAGTAAGTTGTGTTATATTACTTTTTGTAAAAGTTCTAGTGGAATTTAAGAAGACTTATGCTATTTCTAAAAGCAGTGAATTCAGTGCCTTTGAAATACCTACTTGATTGGTGAGTGCTTTTGCACATTTTTAAAAAGATTTTATTTACTTTCTATTTTTAGAGAGAGGGAAAGGGAAAAGGAGAAAGAGGGAGAGAAACATCAATGTGTGAGAGAAATTGGTTGCCTTTTGCATGACCTGGCCCGCAACCCAGGCATCAGGCATGTGCCCTGGCGGTGAATTGAACCACTGACCTTTCAGTTTGTAGGCTGACGCTCAGTCCACTGAGCAACAGCAGCCAGGGCTGCACGTTTTTAAAAATACAGTATATTTTTGTTTTGTTTTGCTGATAAATTGGGAATGTTTCACTTCAGTCTTAGTTTTAAGTATTGGTAATAGACTTCTGTGTCTGTTACACCATTTGGAATTTAAAATGTGACTGAATTTGGAATAAGATGGGTAGTGTTTTTTGCTTTAGTAATTGCAAGGATAATTCTCATGTGATAAATGGATGTTCTTGTGTTTCACAGAATGTGGATATACTTAAAGATCCTGAAACAGTCAAGCAACTTGGTAGCATACTGAAAACAAATGTGAGAGCCTGCAAAGCTGTGGGACACCCCTTTGTAATTCAGCTTGGGAGAATTTACTTAGATATGCTTAATGTATACAAGTGCCTCAGTGAAAATATTTCTGCAGCTATCCAAGCCAATGGTAAGTGATTTTGAATTTTTATGGAATGTTGTATATAACATTAGTTCTACATTCGCTGCCTTAGTGTAAACATTCAATAGTTCTAACAGATTTTAAATAAACCTCCCTCTGGATAACCCTAGGTAATTTTTAACCAACTGCATACCCCTTCACTTATAAAATTAGTCCCTCCCGCCCCCAGTAAATTTGTCTTTATAAAGGTTTTTAATGGTACATAATACTGGAAGTACTTGTAATTACCAGTATAGAATTTTAGTTGTCAAGTTGGTTTCCACTTGATTGTATTTTTTAGGTGAGATGGTTACAAAGCAACCGTTGATTAGAAGTATGCGAACAGTAAAAAGGGAAACTTTAAAGTTAATATCTGGTTGGGTGAGCCGGTCTAATGATCCACAGATGGTAAGTGAGATGTTGTACTTTTTGTTTTTTAAGTTGGTTCTGCGTTCTCTGGAATATGCTTTATTTCTGTATGCATTTGACTAATTTAAAGGTAATTTTGATGTCTATGTTTGGGATTATTTTGTGGGATTCTGTGTATTAGAGTCCTTGAATACTTAAAAACACTAACAGTTATAACACAGTTGTCCAAAGAAATTGCTGTTATTTGGAAATGGTTGTGATATGTAACAAGATTGCTGAGAATAGGTCATTTTTATTTTTCCATGCATACTGAGTTCAGAGGAAATATTTGTGTTCATGGTTTTCAAAGCAGTTTACAAAGCTGCCATTAGTTTGCTTCTTCAGTGAAAGTGATTTGTCAGCTGAACGTTGGAAAGTCTTTTTTTAATCTTACTGCTTCTCAGTCTTAAATCATTTCCAGAAAGGAATGTAATTTTTAGAAACTAAGCTCCTTGTGCCTCGACTTGGAAAAATGTACATTATTTTTAGTTGTTGTTAAACCTTTTCATTCTCTTGTTCCTTGGAATATTATAAAAAGTCCTATCCTGCTGACACTGCTGTGTGGAAATAGTGTTTGACAAGTGTGCTACTTGCATAATTTGGAAATTTTAATATTGTTCTTATTAATAACGAAATAATTTTCAGGGAACTTGTTAAAAAAAAACCAATAGTGGAGTTCTCAAGGTATCATATTTCAATATGGAAAAGTTTAGAACATGTGCATTGTGAGAACAGAATATTTAAAATTGGAGAGTAAAAAGGATAAATTGACAGAATTGTGAAGTTCATAGTTTACAATAGCTGGGGCAAATTTCAGGCATATCGGTGGTGATGACAAAAATGGCATCATTATATTTTACAAGGAAGATTTATGTAAATATTTGGGGCAATTAATTCAAAGATACTAAAAAACTTCAGATCCATTCTGTAGGAAAAGAATTATTTCAGTCATTGTCAGTAGTAGAAATGAGAGATGCAAAGTGAGTGATTTGAAAAATAATTTTATGCTTATCCATCACATCTTATTAAACCTGTTCTGTGTAGTAGGATGCTACTAACTAGTAATAGTTAACGAAACATCGGTCATATTTATTGCACAGTCTTACTAGAGAACCTATTAAAAGCATAGGCGTTACACCTTAATATGACTAGGTTTATTGAGAATTACGGAAACCCTACACAGTCTTTGTGGTGCACTTATGTAATGGCTATTTGTTTATTAAAATACATTAAGTGTCTACTTTTGGTTAAATATGACTACCTTGGTTTTTATCCATTGAAGAAACTGATACAGTCTTGATTAGAAGGAGTTTTATTTCCTATTAGGTTACTCATCCTACATATACAGCGTCCCTAGAACCCTGGTTGTGCCACCGTAGCTTAGGGTCAGTCACTTGGTTTGGGCCTTGGTTTCCTTGGTAATTATAAATTTGAACTACTACTAATATGTTCCTGACCCTTCCCACCCTATTGTGATTTCTTGGTTTCTCAGTAAAATGTTTTGGTATACAAAAAAGCTAGTCAAAGCTCAGGATTTCCAGTTTATAGTAGATCAACCATAGAGACAGCAGCGACCTCACTTTATAATACTGTAGTGACCAAATTGCATAGATTAAAACTTAAAAGTTTATTGTTTTTTGTTTGTTTTTTTAATAGGTAGCTGAAAATTTTGTTCCTCCTTTGTTGGATGCAGTTCTCATTGATTATCAGAGAAATGTCCCAGCTGCTAGAGAACCAGAAGTGCTTAGTACTATGGCTATTATTGTCAACAAGTTGGGAGGACATATAACAGCTGAAATACCTCAAATATTTGATGCTGTTTTTGAGTGCACATTGAATATGATAAATAAGGTAATAAGGTTTACATTTCAGTTATAAAAAGGAAAATTCTGCAGTATAGGTTTTGGCGTTTAATGTTTTGAACAGCAAACAATAACTTGTAACATTCAAAGATCAGCTTGCATTTATTGAAATCTTGGTGTATTTTAGGTATTAAGAATTTAGTAGTATATATTTGTTTAAATAAAAGGGCAGGTCTACATTTTCCGTTATAAAAGTATAACATATGTTTATAAGCCGTGGGAAAATGCATTAACCAAGAAAAGAAATGGTGATGGTAGTTATGTGCTTTTTAATGAGTTCCTTTATAATGTGATCTTGTGTTTCCTCATTTTCATAATTTGTTTAATAAATGGTAATTTTATCTCCAATGAGTGGTAAATTATATTGTCTTTAGATTTGCCTTTCAGGAGGTCTATATATCTTAGGGTTTCCAATAACACGTATATTGAAATAGGGTTTGCTTTTCCTATCCCACTTAACATATAATTTGAGGTATTTAAACTTGATTTTGTTCACACCATTTTTTTTTAGGACTTTGAAGAATATCCTGAACACAGAACAAACTTTTTCTTACTGCTTCAGGCTGTCAATTCTCATTGTTTCCCAGCATTTCTGGCTATTCCACCTGCACAGTTTAAACTTGTTTTGGATTCCATTATTTGGGCTTTCAAACATACTATGAGAAATGTTGCAGATACAGGTAAATGCATAGAAATGATTTCCTTTTATTTGCCTACCACATACAGACACAGATAACAGGCGTATGATTGTAGGCAGGTAGGTATCATTTGTTGTCAGTTTTGCCTGAGTGTATCAATTAAATATATAGGTCTGAGTAAATGCTAAAAGCAGTTTAATTGTCTGTTTCAGACAAAGTCCACAGGCAGGCTTAGTTATGGGGAGATGGGCATAAAATTTAAGGTAGGGAGAAAAACATTACTTACCAATATTAATAGAAAGATATACTGAGGTTGTGTTGTTTTTTGGTGTGATTCCTTCAGGCATAGTGGAATGGTGGTATAGGTAAACAGACATTGATTCTAGTTGAGCTCCATTACTAATTTGAAATAATTTAGACAAAAAATCATTAGTTTAATAAAAGGGAGAATGAGGTCTGAATTAGAATAATTTGTTGGTGAAATATTATTACATGAATGTTGTTAGTCTTAATTTGTTGGTGTTCTATGTATTTTTAGGCTTACAGATCCTTTTTACACTCTTACAAAATGTTGCACAAGAAGAAGCTGCAGCTCAGAGTTTTTATCAAACTTATTTTTGTGATATTCTTCAACATATCTTTTCTGTTGTGACAGACACCTCACATACTGCTGGTAAGGATTTAAAACTATAAAAATGCCAAGTGTTAAGTTGTTATTAAATCTTAAAGTTAATAATGTTCTTTTTGTCAACAGGTTTGACAATGCATGCGTCAATACTTGCATATATGTTTAATTTGGTTGAAGAAGGAAAAATAAGTACACCATTAAATCCTGGGAATCCAGTTAACAACCAAATGTTTATTCAGGAATATGTGGCTAATCTCCTTAAGTCTGCATTCCCTCATCTACAAGAGTAAATATATATACTTTTAATAAACAAAATTTTTGTTTAAAAAAGGATGATTATTTAATTACTGTGTTTTGGTTTGCAGTGCTCAAGTAAAGCTCTTTGTGACAGGGCTTTTCAGCTTAAATCAGGATATTCCTGCTTTCAAGGAACATCTTAGGGATTTCCTAGTACAAATAAAGGTATGTATTTTATTTGCATTTGAGGAAGTATTAAGACTAAATATGATTTAAGTGCATCATAGAATTAATCACTTTATTTGTAGTGTAAAATGAGTGGGCTTTTAAAATAATGTACATTCTTACTAGTGTGAGATTGATTACAGAATGAAAAACTTAAATCAAGGCCAGGAAGAAGATAGGTTTGAAATATTATTTGTGTGGTTTTTTTGGAAATTTGCTATTAATATAATTCATTTTAACCCTGACCGGTGTGGCTTAGTCGGTTGGATGTCATCCACCAAGGCAAAAGGTCTCCAGTTGGATTCTTGGTTGATCAGGGAACATGCCTGGGTTGTGGGTTTGGTTCACAGTTGGGGTGTGTGTAAGTGGAAACCAATAGTTGTTTCTCTCCTCTCTTCCTCTCTCCCCTCTCTCTAAAAAATAAATAAGTAGGTAAATAAATCTTTTAAATTATATGTATATAATCATTTCAGATAATCTAATTGCCTATCAAATTGACTCCCACAGGTATTCTTAAGGAGTTCAGTGAGATAAAGAAAAACATTAGTTCCTTTTGGAGTTCTCTACCTGTTTTGTTAGTGAGGAGTCCACTTCAGCTAAAATCATGACAATTAGCAGATACATCAGTGTATTTCTACTGCTGTTAAACAATACTCCATCAAATTTTTAAAAGAAGAATTTTTTTTTTTTTTTTTGTATCATCTCATTTTAAAGAAATTCAGAAGTATCATAGAACCCATGAGTAACTTACAGATTTTCTCTTACCCGTGGCTGTTTAAGAATTTGGTCGCATAAGATATTCAGGGTTTTCTTTTTCCCTCCAAAATACAAGGTATTATGGGGGGGGGGTAAGTATAAAAAAAAATACATAAAGTAGAGGGAAAATGCAAATGAGAATCAAAATTACCTGAAATACAGCTATGAAGACAATTATAGCTCAACTTGATCATTAGTCTTAGGAAAAACAGCTTTCTTGATATCTTTGCTTATGAAGAATTTTTCTATCACACTAGGACTCTTCTAACCATTTTTCCCCATTAACACCTTGGTTTTTAATTCAGCCACATAATACTATTGATTAAACCCAACTAGTTGATGGAAACATCATATCCTTTGTGTAAACAAGGATGTGCTTACTGGACTTTTTTGTAACACACCAATTTTGACTTTTCAACTATCTTCACAGGAGTTTGCAGGTGAAGATACATCTGACTTGTTTTTGGAAGAGAGAGAAACAGCCCTTCGACAGGCTCAAGAAGAGAAACATAAACTTCAAATGTCTGTCCCTGGCATCCTTAATCCACATGAAATTCCAGAAGAAATGTGTGATTAAAATTGGAAGTCATGCTGTTGTGTTATTTTTTTTGTTTGTTTTGTTTTTGTTTTTTCCTCTGCAGCTCTTGTTAGCAGAAGAGAACAGCATCTGGATATTTGTCGACCAAAATGATGCCAATTTGTAAATTAAAATGTCACCTAGTGGCCCTTTTTCTTATGTGTTTTTTGTATAAGAAATTTTCTGTGAAATACCTTCCATTGTTTAAGCTTTTGTTTTGGTCATCTTTATTTAGTTTGCATGAAGTTGAAAATTAAGGCATTTTTAAAAATTCTACTTCATGCCCGTTTTGTGGCTGGGATGGAGGGAGGAGACACATTTGATTTGAATATATACTTGTAAATTCTAATGCAAAATTACACAATTTTTTTTCCTGTAAACAGTACGAATTTTTAATTAGGGAGCATTTTCTTTCTGGCCTGTATATTTCAGTCTAGAAGAAAAAAAATGAGTAAAACAAATTGCATTGTTAAAAGGATTATAGCGCTGCATTGTCTGAAGTTAGCACCTCTTGGACTGATTTGTTTGTCTAGACTACATGTATTACAAGTCTGTATGGCAAGTTTGCAGCAAGATCATGTGCATATCATCCCATTGTAAAGCAACTTCAAAAAATATGTGAACACAGTTATTTTTACACAGTTTTTTTTTGGTTTTGTGTGTGTGTGCTGTCGCTTGTCGACAACAGCTTTTTGTTTTCCTCAATGAGGAGTGTTGCTCATTTGTGAGCCTTCATTAACTCGAAGTGAAATGGTTAAAAATATTTATCCTGTTAGAGTAGGCTGCATCTTTTTAACAACTCATTAAAAAACAAACAAAACTGGCTTTTGAGATGACTTATACTAATTTACATTGTTTACCAAGCTGTAGTGCTTTAAGAACACTACTTAAAAAAGCAAAATAAACTTGGTTTACATTAATATTCTCTACTGGCTCAAAATTATTCCTAGATTAATGAAAGTGGTTATTTGTGTTTAGGTATTGCATTTTAAAATGACACTTGAAACCTGTTGACATACATATATTTCTAAATATTAGGGGAGTAAAAGCAGTCATGTAAAGTGAGTATAGTATCTTCTGTTTCCAAGAAACAAATAATTGACACATTTTATTTTATTTGTGATTAAAGTGTGTCTTCTATAAACTAGATTAAAGCCTAAGCATTTAAAGGACCCTATTCCTAACTTAAGTCTGTGGCAAAACTGCCATCATTTTAGTAAACTATAATCCCACATAAAGCAGTTTATTTATAGAACATCTAATGTTAAGAATATTCAAAGAGAAATATTGGAAGACTTGGTTTCAAGTTTTAGCTCTTAAAATCTTTGATTTAGTCTTACTAATTATTGATTAATGTCTAAAAATATGTTTTAAGTATTTATTTTTTATTACAGTTGTCCCATTTTTTCCCCTATTGCACCTTCCACCCACCCAACCCACCCCTTCTCCCACAGTCATTCCCCACACCGTTGTCCATATCCATGTGTCATTTTTATATGTTCTTTGACTAGACCCTTCCCTTACTTAATCCCCTTCTCTTCCTCCCCCCCTCCCCCTGATAACTGTTATTCTGTTCCTTGTTCAATTTTGTTCATTTGTTTGTGTTGTTCATTAGTCTCCTGTATCAGGTGATAACACATGGTATTTTTCTTTCGTTGCCTGGCTTATTTCGCTAAGCATAATTCTCTAGTTCCATCCATGTTGTCACAAATGGCAGGAGTTCCTCTCTGCTGCATAGTGTTCCATTGTGTAAATGTACCAGATTTTTTTGATCCATTCATCTACAGATGGGCACTCAGGCTGTTTCCAGCACTTAGCTATTGTAAAAAGTGCTGCTATGGATATAGGGGTGCATAAGTTCTTTTGAATTGGGGTTTCAAGATTCTAAAGGTATAATCCTAGGAGTACAATCGCTGGTTCAAAAGGCAGTTCCATATTTAGTTCTTTGGGGTAATTCCATGCTGTTTTCCATAGTGGCTGCACCAGTGCATTTCCACCAACAGTGCACTGGGGTTCTTTCTCCACATTCTCACCAGCACTTGTTTGTTGATTTGTTGATGGCCATTCTGACTGGTGTAAAGTGGTATCTCATTGTGGTTTTTATTTGCATCTCCCTGACGCCTGGTGATGTTGAGCATTCTTTCATGTGTCTATGGACTCTCTTGTTTTTCTCCTTGGAGAAGTGTTTGTTCAGGTCCTTTGCCCATTTTTTAATTGGGCTGTTTGTCTGCTTGGTGTTAAGTTTCCTTGAGTGAGGTAAGAGTTTAGGCCCTGATTGTTTGCTCTGTGTAAGTTAACTGTAAAGGGCATATTATTGATTTATAGTATCTCACTATTTTCAACAGTGGTCATATGTTAATTTTGTTGTTTTCCTACAGCCTCCCTGGCCTCTTGATATATGTTCAGGATGTTGCAAGAAACCAAACTTCGGCTTGGGAAGCAGTGTCATTCGCTTTGAATTAAAAATGGCAACTGGATTCAACCACTGCCAAAAATATATTTATGCCTTTAAGTCAATGAGGATAATTACAGCTATAAGCAAAAAATCATTTCTTCAAAGTTTAAAATGTATAAACTTGACACATTCAAGGAAAATTCATAGATTGAACTAGAAACATAAGATTTAAGTGTTTATTTAAAGCGGATTTCATGATAGGTGTATTCTATTCCATCAGGCAAATGCACGTATACCCCAAACTTTGTATATAATTCCAGGTCCCTGAATAGTAGTTTATTATAACAGCACACTGGGCTTTTCACTTAGTGATAGATCTTTTATGCTTCACACATCAATACATAGTCATTTTCTATAGCTGTATTATATTCCATTGAATGAAGGTACTATAATGAATTTAACCATACAGTTCTATGATGAACATACAGATAGTATCATGTGATTAAGGAAGTCTGGAGCCTTTCTGTCAGGGTTTGAATTCCAGCTCCAGCACTAAGTTGTATGACCTTAAGCAAATCATTTAACCTCTCAAACCTGAATTTCCTCGTGTAGAATGGGAATAATATCTATTGATAAGGTTATTTTATCTATGATTGAGCAAAATGCTATGGACATGTTTTAGAAGCATGAGCAGCATATTTAGTTACATCTCACATATAAGTGGTTATGTGAATTAAATGTATTAACATAAAGCATTTAGAATAGTATCTGGCCAAAGGTAAGTGATAATTGCTTGCTGTTACCCTGAAGAAACTTGTATTTGTGTGAGTATATACAAATGATAAATTTCTAGAAGCAAAGGGTTTGTGCATTTATAATAAAGAAAGGGGGTAACTGGCTCGTGTGGCTCAGTGGATTAACCACAGGCCTGCCAACCAAAGAGTCATCAGTTCCATTCCCAGCCAGGGCACATGCCTGGGTTGTGGGCCATGTCCCCAATTGGGGGTGCACAGGAGGCAACCATACATTGTTTTCTCCCCCTTTCTCCCTCCCCCTCTAAATAAATATAAAATCTTTTTTTTAAAAAAAGGTTGAGAGATATGACCTTTGTTATTATGATGTGATAAAATTGATACAAATTCCACTATAAATCATTATTTCAAGCTAATTGTTGTAAGATACTTTGATGATCATTAATAAAGGGTCTCACCATAGTGTCATATGAGAAATATTTGTAGCACTTCTGCCAGTTCAGTTAATACCAATTGAAAAAAGGCCCTTTATCCCTATCCTATAGTTAGGTAGTTGTACTACTACTAATACTAAATAAGTCTTCTGTTTTTTCAACTGAG
The DNA here is from genome assembly GCF_987537825.1 of Furipterus horrens. Taxonomy (NCBI): domain Eukaryota; kingdom Metazoa; phylum Chordata; class Mammalia; order Chiroptera; family Furipteridae; genus Furipterus; species Furipterus horrens. The sequence goes on along the minus strand of NW_028327176.1, from coordinate 42,546,251 downwards.
TAATTGTTTAGTTTCAAAAAGTACATCTGCCAGTTTGGGCCAATATCTTTGGCCCCTGAATAATTTTTTTACTTTGGTTTTGTTTTTATTGTATAATTAGTAAGTGCAGTTTTGGTATTGATAAACTAGATAATTTATAACTGTTAAATATCCAGCCCTGGCTTGTGTGGCTCGGTGGATTGAGCGCCAGCCTGTGAACCAAAAGGTACTGGTTCTATTCCGAGTCGGGGCACATGCCTGGGTTGCAGGCCAGGTCCCCAGCTGGGGGGCTTTTAAGGGGCAACCGATTGGTGTTTCTTTCTCTTTCTCCCTCTCCTTCCCCTCTCTAAAAATAAATGAATAAAATATTTAAAAAAAAAAAACATTCAGGGTAAGACAGTTTGAAAATGTTTCTTTTAACAGTCCTTTAAAACCACTGAATCTGCTGGGAAGCAAACGGGAAATAATATACTGTTGCCTGATCTTGATGTATTAAACAAAATAACAGTCGATGGTTTTGATACTATTGAAGAAGTGGTACAATAATGCAACTAATTATATTTCCAGAAAGAAAAAACAGCTTTATTACTTCAACAATGTGCAGTGGAACCTCGGGTTCTGAAACTTAATTCATTCTGAAAAACAAGCAGTTTGTTCAAAAACAGAATCCCCTTTGTCACCTAAGATACATGCGACTAATTTTACACGTAGCAACATGAAAGAGTTGTAGGATAGAGGATCAAGACCCAAAGTTTTGCTAAGATGATCGAAACATTTCGTCCATGAACAACTTGGTTAAAAACCAAGATAATACGAGAACAGGTTTGACTATATGGTGGGTTATTGCAGGATATATGCAATATATAGTAAAAATAGTGGTTAAGTGTATTATTCAAACTTGAAACTTCAGCAGTTTCGTTATGTTTGAGCTTATGACTTCTAAAAATTGCAATTACGGTTTTTTTTTTTAATGAATACCATGGCCCTGACCACTGTGGCTCACTTGGTTCAGTGTTCTGGAAAGCGAAAGGTGGCCTGTTAGATTCCCAGTCAGGGCAGTGCTTAGGTTGCAGATTCAGTCCCTGGTCAGGGCGCATACAAGAAGTAACATGAAGGAGTATATATATAAAGTTGCATTTATATAAAATTCATGAACAGACAAAACTAATGTAAGATAATAGTCATTATATGGTGGTATACAACTTCAAAACCATCAAAATTAACACCTTATATGTGCATTTTATTTTACCTGAATTATACTTCAATTGGTTTTGGCTGGTGTGGCTCAGTGGGTTGGGCGTCGTCGCGAAAACTTAGAGGCTGCCAATTCGATTCCAGTCAGGACACATGTCTGGGTTACGGGCCAGGTCCCCAGTTGCAGAGTGCAAGAGGCAGCCAATCATTTCACACAGAGATATTTTTCTTCCTTCCTCTAAAAATAAAGACTTAGATGTTTTTAAAAATGTATAACTCAACTGAAAAATACAAGTTAATGTATAACATGTTTCTATGCATGCAGTTTATATGTACAATAAACCATTAGAAAAAATGACCAAGATTTTCAAAAATGTCGATAAAAGCAAGAAAAGTTTATATTTTTTATATTAAATATATTAAATACATAATATATATTTACAGATACATATTTTAACATTTAAGTATCAACTGAATAGTTAATGCTATAGTTAAAATAATTAAACATTTTCAGATATATTTTTAAAGACTTTCCTAAAATAACATACATGTATTACTGAGATCTAGATCAATAGTTCTGCTTTTTGCAAAATAAATTTGCTGAAATAAAACTTTTAGGAAATCAAGTACAATTTTGTTATTGATGAGACTTCAGGGTATTTTATATAATAATTAAATGGAGAAGAATAATTTCATTTAAAATTACCTATTAAAGCTTTAAACATAATGGTTTTTATTGATCTCATGGAGATGATAGAAACATCTGAAATATCAAATTTTCTTAGTATATTAAAAATGGGTTCAATAAAATTTGAATTGTACAGAGTGAGCCAGTTTTAGAAAGAAAATCTGGACTTTCAGTCAGAAGTTTAGAAAATTTCTGGATATTTTAATTCACCATTAATGCATTGTATTCAACTATCTTTGAATGATGTAATAAAAATTAAGTCACTTTAAATAATGGTGGGTAAGTTTGATTTTCTACCATACATCAAAAAAAAAATCAATTATAGTTGAAAATCAAGGAATCAAAATAATAAAAATTGGAAGAATATTTAGACCCTGTGGGCAGCCTATGGTGCAAGAGCTGAAAAAGCAGTTTAGAAATTGAATCTAGCCTTATATGTTTAATAGAGATTAGAAAATTGGAGTAAACCTTTGGAAAATGAAATTTTCTTAATATTTGGCTTTAATAAACTTCTAACATGACAGTATTTTTGGTTTTACAACAATCGTTTCAGTTATAGCTGACAATAATTGATAAAAATGAATATATAAAACTAAAGAAACTAAGGAAGACAAGTGGAAGATACAGAAGTGAAAAAAATATGAAGTGTAAGACAAAGATTTAATTCCAAGAGATGAAGTATCCAAGAACATGTTTGATAATTACAGTGAAATTAAAAATACAGTGAACTTCCAAGTTATTTCAACATTGAAGTCTGTATTTTGGCCAATTTATAAAGGTGAACAAAAATTAATATTAAGCTAAGTAACTGAGATTCCAATACATTATGAGTTAATTTATGGTAGAGGTATTAAACATATAAATTTCAGTATTATAAAAGTTAGAAAATTTTTAAGGTAATTTAATGTTCAGCAGGAGCTGAGCTAGAAATTCTCTTCTTACTGAAACTACACCTACTGTCTCAGTGTAATGGGGAAGATGTTGGAAGAAATCATTCCGTGGCTACATTTAGCTAAGTGACAGTTGTAAACTTGAGTTAGGGAATAAAATGTAATGTTTTGAATTAAATATTAATTTTGGGTATCATTCCTGCCTTCATAAATATTGTATCCTTTTTCTTCACAAGCAATTTATGAGAATGCCTATTTCTCTTTAAAAATGTTTTATTGGCTGGAATGTTTTTTGGAGAATTTTTCAAGGGCAGAAGTGAATCTAATAAAGAATACAAATTACGTACCTTACTTTCACTGAGTGCTTTATCCATTTGACTCAGCAGCAAATACAATTTTTTTTCATATAGTGTGTTTTCATATTTCCTATGCTTCTTTGCTCTTCAATTTAGGTGGGATATTTTTAAATCAGTTGAATATCAAATAGTGTGCACCCATCAGAAGTGAATTCATAATGTTATCTTCTAAACTCCAGTGAACTGCAATTTGCTATCTGCAACTCAAAAGTGAGTTGGTGGTCTTGTGGTTATACAGACCACTATGGCAGCATTATGAGTCCCTGGGATTCTTGAGGAGGTGAAGTTTAGGAAAATGCTTTGTGGGTAAATGTTTTCAATTCTACAAATGCTTATATGTACTGAGTTTCTGTTCTTGCAGTTTTAACGATGAATAATATCCTGCTATAACATTTAACCCTCTCAAGAACCCTGTCAGATACTGTAATCCTTGTTTTACAGGTGAAGGTAACTGAGCAGACAGGTTTTCACTTGCCTGTGCTGACAGAATTAAGGAGTGACAGAGCAGATAGGATACAAATCCAGCCTCTGACCTTGTATATACTTCCTATTATTTTAGATAGGCATAATGCAGTTTAATGAAAGGAAGACAGGGATGTGTAAATATCTAACTGGAACATAGTGTTAAAATAGTACTTTGATGTCAGAGGGGAAAATTCGGTCTGAAAGTAATGGCATTCGATCTTTTAAGAATGATCTATTGCTCAACCTCAGTAGTGCATTTGAAACCAATGAGATAGCATTTCACACAAAGATAAAAAAGATCTAATAAGATCAAGAATGGTAAGGAAGCGAAGAAATAGGAAATTTCGTGCTTGCTGCTGAGAGTATAAACTAACACATCCGCTTTGGAGAGCAATTTAGCAATATCTAGAAAAGTTAAAAAGGTATATATCCTCAATCCAACAATTGCAATTCTAGGTTTATATTCCTGGATTTATTTTGCATACATATCCAAGAAGACATGTACAAGAATATTGTACCATTGTTTCTAAAAGCAAACATGAAATAAGCTAAATATCCAACAGGAGAATGGACAAGTTGTGATTTATTCATATATGGGGATCCCATGTATGAGTTAAAATGAATAGACTAAAGTATATCAATAAGGATACATTTTAAAAATATGTCGGGTGAAAAAATAATTTTCAAAATACCTATAGTATACATCTACATAAAGTTTGAAAAATAAGCCAAATTCTGCTGTATTTAACTCATACAATCTTTTATATTAATAATACAAAGGCATGTGTGGGTGTGGAAAATGCCAGGTTTAGATAAGAGATTATGATTACTTGCAAGAGCTACTATTTATTGAGCACTTTCAATATGCTAAGGTTTTTTTTTACATGTATTATCTCAATTCTCACAAGACCTTTTCCCCATTTTACAGATTTGCACATTCACACAAATAATATTACTTCACTTGCTGCAACTCACACAGATGATGATATGTGCTTGAGCTATATGGAATTCCTACAATATGCACCTGATTTTCACAATATTAACTCAAGGAAACTGAAAACAATATATTTGCAGTAAAATGTCATTTTAGAGTGTAGTAGAAAGGAATTTCTAATGAGTACTTAAAAATTATATTCCTTTAAAATATTAGAAGGATAACACTGTGTAAATTACCCCCAAAATCCCCACCACTCTTACATATCTGGTTCTCAGTTGAAATTGTCCAAAAATTTTTGGTGAGAATTGGGTGGTGGAAGAGAGGCAAGAACTATTGTATTGTTCTGTGAAGGCTGCCTTAATTAGAGGTAGTGAGAGACAGGGATTCCAGCTTGTCCTTGTTCTCTTCAACTTGCTCTCTAGTCCTTCTCACCTGCTGGCCCTGCTGACAGTGACTTCAGTTCTGCCACCAGATACAGTGGAAACAGCTTTCCCCCACTTCTCCCACAATTATAAATGGTCTTGTTCCTATAATGGATTCATTAGTTCATTATACTCATAGTGGTTCTGTTCTCCTTAATTGAACCCTGATAGAGCTATGTACTTTGCGTGCTTTGAGTATTAACAAGAATTTTATTGTTTTAGAATTACAATAGTAAGACTTCATTGTAGAAAGTATGCCAAATGCAGATAAACAAGAAGAAAAAATATTAACTATAATCCCTCCAACAAAAGTTAACTATTAACCCATTGTTTCCCAGTCTTTTCTAATAGAGTGGATCCATATAGTACATACTATTTTTTAAGTTTATATACCATTACTTATATTTCCAGATTATTAAATACTGTGCAACATCTATTTTAGTGACTACATATTTCTTTGCATTATAATTTACTCAATAATTTCCTTACCACTAGACATCTAAATGATTGCTGATATTTTACTAAACAAAGTTTCTTTTTAAAGTATATTTTATTGATTATATTGTTACAATAGTTCCAATTTTTTCCCCTTTGCTCCCCTCTGCCCAGCACCCCTCTTCCCCCAGCAATCCCAACCCCCAATCCATGCCCATGGGTCATGCATACAAGTTCTCTGGCTTCACCCTTTCCTATATTATTCTTTTTTTTTTAATCAATTTTTTATAACAATAAAAAATAACAATTCCCCCTTCAGACTTAAGACTCTTTATAATCTTATAAAGAACAATGGGTGAAGGTCTCATGCTCTTCTAGCTGCTTCAAGCTGGTTGTCGTCCTACCTACCCTTGGGTCCAGAAATTCCTAATAACAGTAGGGGTGTGGAGGGGAGGGTGGCCTTCCCACATGGGGAAAGATCTTGCAGACTCCAGGTCAGCTGTCTGTCCCCAGACAATGGTGTGCTTGGTTTAACAGGCTGGCATTCTTGTTGTATTCTGGGGGCAACAGATTTGGCAACAGGGTTAAAAGGCATCGTTCAATCCATTACCACTAGATGAAAAAAGGCAGGGATTAATTTTTCAATGCCCCACATTAGGGGAAAAGAGGGCTTCTTTGGAGAAAGGTGTGCCAGGCACATCACACCTGTCCAAAACCCTTTTGCCCACTATACTTAGTTTGGGCTGAGGGGAACAGTTTAGGTTTCTTCTCTCTCAGACCTCTGGGCCCTTTCTGTCCAAGCCATTAGGATAAAAAAGAGAAATCAGTTTTAAAGTGAAGCCCACAGACCGCCCCATTCTTCACCAACCCAGCCACTTAGTTCAGCCAAACCGTTGAGTCTCAGGAGGCAGCGATGCAGACAGGATTAAGTGAGGCCTATACATACAGACAATCACTCTGGTAATGAGATCATAGGCTTATGCCCTTTGAAAACAGAAAACACATTTAATTTATGCAACATAACCCACAAACCAGTCTCTAAATCTGTAAGACTGTCTTATTGGAAAGACATCCAGTTGCAAGTCATTTGACATTCTTCTTGCCTGTAAATTAAGCATCTTTGATGATGACACAGACCTAGTTTAACTTACAAATGAAACTTTAAATGAAAAGAAACTTTAAAGACAGCTGCACTACTTCATAGTCTACCACTGAGCATTGTGATTTTCCTTGAATCATGATTTTTCTCCTTAAGATTACCTTCCTTGTCATTAAAGGGACTGCATTAAGTCCATTTTTAATTTATCCTGTTCATTTGCATAAACACAACAAGAGCAGCAAGTGATCACTTATGATCTTCAAGTCTGCTTTCCTGGAACTTATACAAGGAACTTTTAGGGTGACATTCAGTCTGCCCCTCAGGATATAGAAGCTGAGCCACGTACCTGGCATTCAGCCTTGCCTGTAAACACCTGTCTTTTCCAAGTCCTTCAGGTTTTCCATTGTGCCTTAAGGTCCCTTCTAGCCATCTTTCAGGAAGGCAACCTTCATTCCTTCCCTGGAGAAATTGCCATGGACCGCACAACCAACCAAGGTACCTTCAAAAGTCAATCCTAGTTCCTCAGGACTTTTTGGTATAAACAAAGTTTTGATAAGTATTATGGTAACTAAGTCTTAGCTCTGTAATTGTCCTTAACTTATTAAACATGAAATTTCTAAGTCAAAGCATACATAAAAATTAAAGATTTTAGTATATATTGCCAAGTTTATATCCAGAAAAGCTGAACCAATTTTATTTTAATATTTTATTTATTTGTTTTTAGAGAGAAGCGGAGGGAGGGAGAAAGAGAGGGAGAGCAACATCAATGTGTGGTTGCCTCTTGCACACCCCCAACTGGGGACCCAGTCCACAACCCAGCATGTGCCCCGACCTGGAATCGAAACGGCGACTCCACGGTTCACAAGCAGGTGCTCACTCCACTGAGCCACACCAGCCAGGACTGAACCAATTTTATATTCCCATCAAGAATATACCTCGGCACAAGGAGTTATTAAAATTTTTCTTTCATGGTATCTAATGGGGTTGAATTTTATTTGCTTAAAAAAATTGTTCCAATTTATTCCAACCTATTTTTTGTCCTATTTGGGTTTTTGTATTTGTTTGTTTGTTTGTTTTTAATTTGTTTTTTGGTTTCAGAGAGAGAGGAGGGGAGAGAGAGAAACATCGATGTGAGAGAAACATTGACCAGTTGCCTCCCATACCTGCTCCTGCAACCTAGGCATGTGCCCTGACCAGGAACAGAACCAGCAACCTTTCACTTTATGGAATGATGCTCCCATTAGCTGAGCTATGTGGCCAGGGCTTTGTATTTATTTGTATGTGTTGGATTAGTATTTGTAATGATAGAATAGCTTCCTAAGTTCGTCTGCTTTTCAATTCTATTACAATGGTTAAGTATACAGATTTTTTTTTAATGTAGTCAAATTTATCAACTTAAGGATTCTTCTACTTTTCATGTCAGGCCTAGAGTAAAAGCTTTCCACAAGCCAACATTATATAATATTCCCCTATATTTTCTTTTAACGTCTTTACAGTTTAATTCTACATTTTTGGTAAATGATGTGAGATAGTGAGCATTTTTCCCCCCCGAATGACTAAGCAGTTGTCCAACCATCACTTAATCAATTTTTATGAGTCTTTTTTCTTTTTTTTCTTTTTTGGATCTCAGGTGTTTTTTTTTTTTTTTTAACTACATTTGACATTAAATTTTTTTTTTTAAGTTTAGGTACATTTTGTAAACATATATTTTATTGATAATGTGGTAACAGTTGTCCCAATTTCTTTTCCCTTTGGTCCCCTTCCTCCAGTGATACCACACTTGGTTCATGTCCATGGGTCATGCCTATAAGTTCTTTGGCTTTACCCTTTCCTGTACTATTCTTAATCTCTCCCTGTCTATTCTGCACCCTCTTACTATGCTTCTCAATCCTTGCACCATTTCCCCCTTTCTTCCCCTTTCCTCTCCCAGCTGACACCCCTCCACATGCTCCCTATACCTATGATTCTTTTACCACTCTGGTAGTCTGCTTAGTTTGTTTTTGTTTTTGTTTTTTAGATTCTGTTGATTGTTGTGAGTTTCTTGTCATTTTAATGTTCATAGTTTTGATCTTCTTTTCCCAAAAGTTGTGAGTATATTGTCATTTAAAAAAAATAATTTATTTAGTTGTTTGTTTGTTTATTTATTTTTAGAGAGAGGGGAAAGGAGAAAGAGAGGGAGAGAAACATCACTGTGTCGTTGCCTCTCACTCGCACCCCCAACTGGGGACCTGACGTGCAACCTAGTCATGTGCCCTAACTGGGAATTGAACCAGCGACACTTGGCTCGTAGGCCGACACTCAATTCACTGAGCCACAGCAGCCAGGGCTGTTTGTTGTCATTTTAATGTTCATAGTTTTGATCTTCTTTTCCCTAAATAAATCCCTTTAACATTTAATATAATAATGACTTGGTGATGATGAACTCCTTTAGCTTAACCTTGTCTGGGAAGCACTTTATCTGCCCTTCCATTCTAAATGATAGCTTTGCTGAATAGAGTAGTTTTGGTTGTAGGTCCTTGCTTTTCATCACATTGAATAATTCTTGCCAGTCCCTTCTTGCCTGCAAAGTTTCTTTTGAGAAATCAGCTGATAGTCTTATAGGCACCCCTTTATAGATAACTCTTTGCTTTTCTCTTGCTGCTTTTAAGAGTCTCTCTTTATCTTGAACCTTTGGCATTTAAATGATGATGTGTCTTGGTGTGGTCCTCTTTGGTTCTAGCTTCTTTGGGACTCAATGCTTCTTGGACTTGTAAGTTTATTTTCTTCACCAAATTTGGGAAGTTTTCCTTCATTATTTTATCACATAAGCTTTCAATTTCTTGATCTTCCTCTTCTTCTGGCACCCCTATGATTCGGATGTTGGCACGTTTAAAGTTGTCCCAGAGGTTCCTAAGCCTCTGCTCATTTTTTTCAATTCTCGTTTCCTCATTCTGTACTGGTTGACTGTTTTTTTCTTCCTTATGTTCCAAATCATTGATTTGAATCCTGGTTTCTTTTTCTTCATCATTGGTTTTGTGGGAATTTTTCTTCGTTTTATTTAGGTTAGTTTTCACTTCTTCCTTTATGCCTCTGTCATACTTAAGCATGACTGTCTCCTCATCGCTTAGTTCTCCCACTGGAACCTTGATCTGTTCTCTCTTTTGGGTCATACTTTTCTGTCTCCTCATCTTGACAGGATTCTGTGTTTGTTTGCCTCTGTATATTAGGTAGAGCTGTCGCACCTGTTACCTTGTAAAGGGCAGAGATTTCAGTATTTGTCAGTACAGGGTGACCCATTTCACCACGTTGTGGTGCTGTGCGTGGGGGAGGGTTGTGAAAAGGAACAATGCCACTTGCTCAGCACTCGCCCCTTTTCCAGGCACTTCTCCCACTTCCTGTATGGGACTGGCTCCCCTCTAACTGTTGCCCTGGCTGTTGTTCCCAGAGTGGGTGGGTATGGGGATGTTCCAGTCCTTTGAGTGCCATGAGTAATTTGAAATTTGGATCAACATGAGAAAAAGTTATATCAATATATAACCTGAGATACAAAAAAAGAAAACAAAACATAAAATATAAATTATTCCATTATTATTTACATTTATAGCCATCAAAAAAAGTCTCTGGGAACGACTCTGGCACTTCTGGGAAAATTTGTCAGTGTCGCCCACAGAGACATTGGCACTCAAAGGGCTAGGACTGTGGGGGCCCTTTAAACAAAGGGACTCTGCTGAGAGACTGGCAGTTTCTGCCACCATCCCAACCCCCACTTGTTTTCACAGTCAGAAGCAATGAGGCTTTATTTTCTCTGATGCCGGGACTGTGAATTGTGTGGTCTGGTCTGATGCTGGGAGTGCTCCCCAGGTGTTCTTCCCTACTTTTAAAAATGTGTGTGCTTTTAGCTAGCCTGCTGCTGCTGCTACCACAGCCACGGCCACAATGCTTCCTCTCCACCCTGACTCTGCCCCTCTTACCTGTCTCGGTATTTCTTCTTTATATCTTTGCTTGTTGGACTTCCATGCAGCTTTATTTTCTGGAACTTGTGGTTGTCTGTAGTTTTGAGATAGTTGTATTCCTTCTTAGTTGTGGAGGGAGATGCAGTGTGTCTATCTAGACCTCCATCTTGGCTGGAAGTCCAGGACTTCCTTCTTTCTGCTGCATAGTATTCCATTGTGTAAATGCATCAGTTTTTTAAATCCACTCATCTACTGATGAACACTTGGGCTGTTTCTAACACTCAGCTATTGTAAATAGCACTACAGTAGTCCCTCTCTATATCACTGTTCACTTATCGCAGTCTCACTGTATCTCGGGATTTTTAAAAATATTATATTTAATTATTTATCGCAGATTTTTCGCTATATTGCATGATTTTACAGTACTGTATACGTATGTTGTTAAAGTTACGTAGGTTTAAGAGTGTAGACTATGTTTAAGAATGTAAGTAGTGTTTATAAAAGTGTGGAAAAGGTTAATAAGGGAGTGGAAAAGGTTAATAAGGGACTGGGAACGGTTTATAAGTGAATGGGAAGGGTTTATAAAGCCTTAAAATATATAAAAATAGTAAAATAAATCTAAGGTTCCTACCTTGCAGATTTTCACCTATCACAGGGATGTCTAGAACATAATACCCACGATAAGTGAGGGAATACTGTATTAGTTGATTCTTGTATGTGCCCTGACCAGGGATTGAACCCACAACCTTGGCATATGGAAGAATGCTCTAACTGAACTACCCAGTCAGGGCTGCTGAATTTTTATTTTTTAATTTTTATAAAAGATTTTTTAAAATTTATTTTTAGAGAGAGGGGAAATGGAAGGAGAGAGGGAGAGAAACATAGATTGGTTGCATCTTGCATGCCCCCAACAGGGGACCTAGCCTTCAACCCAGACATATGCTATGACCGGGAATTGCACTGGTGACCTTGTGGTTTTCAGGCTGATGCTCAATCCACTGAGTCACACCAACCAAGGAGTGAATTTTAAAAATATGAACTCAATACAAAACTGGTTACAAATATCATTTTGTGGCAGAGAGGTGATAATATTTTTAGATCTTTCACTTGTTTTAAAACAGTATAGGGACAGGTTGTAAAAAAGCACTAACTGACAGACAAAGAAGAAAGGAAGCAAAGAGGAAAGCTAGAGATGTCCATATGTACAGCTTTCTCACAAAGTTTATTTGGTCTCACTTTGTATATTTTAGTGGGAATTAAGGTAGTAAGGAACTTAATTATTGTCTTTGTTTTGCTGTTTATTAGTTGTTACCATGCAAAATCTGGGACACTATTGGAGCATAACAGGGCAAACTCAGCAAGCAGTTTCCACTAGACTTTCTAAGAATTAGAAAAAGATACCCTTTTCTCAATGCACTCTACTTTCACATATTCGAAAATTGTCATAATATTCTAATTGTTAAAAGATACTTTATTGATGTCCTATTATAGTAAACATACAAATTTATGATATGTAAGATGAAGATGGCATTCTATTAGTTTTTCACTGCACAGGCCTAACTGTACATCAGAGGCTGTGGGAAAACGGGCATATTTTCATCTCCACCTAGAATCACTATCACATATCTCTGGTTAATTGGTTCATCTGCTTTCCAGAACTTTTATTTCAAACTTTCTATAGTTGTTTTTTTTTAAAGATTTTATCCACTTATTTTTAGAGAGAGGGGAAGGAAGGGAGGGAGAGAGGGAGAGAAACATCAGTGTGTGGTTGCCTCTCATGTGCCCCCAAATGCGGACCTGGCCCACAAACCAGGCATGTGCCCTGACTGGGAATTGAACTGGTGATTCTTTGGTTCACAGGCCAGTGCTCAATCCACTGAGCTACACCAGCGAGGGCTATAGTTTCTGGTTTTTTTCCTTCTTCTTTTTAGGGAAAGGGGTTAGAGGTAAGAGGAAAACTCCCGGTCTACCTCAAGGGCCCCTAGGATCAAGGGAAAGGAAAAAGTGGGAGAGGAAGGGGGTGGAGAGGGATAGGGGAAGGGAATTGCCTCCTGTTTTAAGGGCTATAGTTTTTAATGTTTTATTGATGAGAGAGAGAGAGAGAGAGAGAGAGAGAGAGAGAGAGAGAGAGAGAGAGAGAGAGAGAGGAGAGAGGGAGGGAGAGATGTGAGAAACATGGATCAGTTGCTTCTTGTACATGCCCTGACCAGGGATCGAACCCGTAACCTAGATATGTGCCCTGAACGAAAATTGAACCCGCAACTTTTGGTGTACTGGACAAAGTTCCAACCAACTGAGCCACTCTGCCAGAAATATAGTTATTTCAATCTCACATAATCCTACTTTCTCCTTGACTCCAGATGACTGTGCCTCTTATTTCATGAAAAAACCCAAGTCATCTCATGAGAACTCCTTCAACTACTGATCATCAAATATGCACACATGTGTACCCATCCTTTCTTTCTTCCCTTTTATCAAAGTTCAAACCTTTTAACCATGTAATGGATTCCATCCTCTCTCATCTTAGAAAAATTACAGTAACCACTATCTCTGGGACAAATTACTTAACATCTCGGTGCCTTATTATTCTCTTGTGGGAAATAGGGAGCCTAGAACACACCACACAGAGTGCTTGAAAGAATTAAACAAGTGCTCAGAACAGTGTCTGTTGCACAGTATGTAAAATAAGTTACCTATGATTAATCTTATGTTTCTACTAGCATTTACCCCACCTTCTTTTTAAGAGTCCAAAGTCTTAAAATAGTTTTTTATTTTAATAGTTTCTTTTATAAATGGTCTTCAGTCTACTGTAAGGAAGCTTTAGTATCCATCTCCCATGACCTCCATGTGATAAATCTAATGAATAATTTTGTAGATTTCATTCTAGTTGACTTTCCAACATTCAGAAATTGTTATCTTTTCCCTTCACTTAAATGGTACCAAAAATCCCTCCTCACTCCCTTATCCTATTCTTTAAACTCTTTGGGGCATCTTCTCTTCCTCTACCCCAATTCTAGGTGTTAATATTCCTTCAAGGCTCTGTTTTAGGTCCTTTCCTCTTCACCAGTGTTATCTCTCCCTGTATTACTTCATGACTTCATTTACCATTTGTGGCAGATGCCATAAATAAACTAACTTAATACGTACTGCCAGCTAGCCTTTCCTCGAGGCTTAAATGTGGCCATGTGACAGAACTCTGAAAAATGAGACCAAAGTAGTTAGCTGTAGGACTTTCTGGAAAGTTTTTGCCTTCCTGATGAGAGGACAGTTGAAGGAAGTGGTTTTCTCCTTTTCCTCCACGTGTAGAACATGTAATGCGGAATGTGTAGCAGTTGTCTCCCCCCTGCTCGCCTCCTCACACCCAATATAGCATAGAGCTAGCATATTAAAGATTGTCTTCACAGTTCCAGTCAGGAACTTTTTTCCTGAACTTTACATTCAAAGAACTGCCAGCTCAACAACTCCAAACAACTGCCAGCTCAACAACTCCTTTTGGTTATTTCACAGGCACCTCAAGCTGAGAAGTTCTAAAACAGTACTTCTCATTATTGACTCCATCTCCCTCTCATCGTCCTCTGATCCTGATCTTGGTGAATGACACCACTCTATCCTGTTGAGCAAATCACTAATCAGGAGACAGCCCTGATACCATTATCTCCCCATACCCATAAACCAAGTCTTGTTCTTTTCACATTTAAAATATTCTTAGATGGACTCTCTTTTTAAAAAGATTTTATTTAGGAGGCAGAGATGGCAGTGGAGTAGGTAGCAGTGTTGTCTGCTTGCTCCCATCGTGGAAGGACTTGGAGTACAAACACGGAGTGGAGTGAGTGCGGATTTCAGATAGGGTGAACAGGGATGGGAGTGTGGGAGCAGCATCAAAGGGGGCAGAAAGCTCGGCCCAAACTCTCCAAGTGGAGTTGCTGGGCTTCCCAGCCTGGCCCCTCTGCTGTACCGCACCCAAGAGGGGCAGCTGCTGACCAGCTCATTAGCAGGGATCTGCTTGGAAACTTCCTCCTGCCATACATGCCCTGACCAACAAAGTCTTGGAGAGAGTCAGCGAGAAGGTTTGGTTGAAACAGCCAGAGGCATAGGAAGACAGTGAACAGCCAAGACTGTGAGAAACTGTATGAACTGAGTCTAGGTGGGGACTCCCTCGGCTGGCAACCCTGCGCCCCGGGCTCTCGCACCAATGCTCCACCAAACAAAAAAGCAGAACTGAGCCAGGGAGAGGGGCCTATACAGGAAAGCTGCAGTGGAAATGCAGACTTCGTAGGGACCCCAGGCAGGCAAGTGGCACACATAGGCGTACAACAAGGCTCCGCCAGGTAGGGACACAGGCCAGTGCTGCAGCTTGGAGGCAACACAGAGACTTTTTGGGAGGAAGAGTGGAGACAGTACCCGAGGCTGGCAAGGACTATTGGCATGCGCACTGGCTTGCCAGCAAAACAGCATTGCTAGACAAGCCTGAGGAGGGCTGAGGATGCTGCAGGACCAGGGAGGAGGCGATTCAACTCAGTGCGGTTCACAGCAGAGAGCTGCAGCAGGCTCACAAGTGAGAGAATAGCAGCCTCAGAATCCATCTACATCTCCTCACAGCCAGACAGCCAGAAAAGATTTGAAACCCATGGAATTTTGACCAGCGGCGGATCCAGAAAAAGAAAACACCACCCAAAGCTTGTACTGGGGAAAAACTCTTTAATCTGTTTCCTACCTTCTCTCCCTCCTATTCTTCGCCTTTAATTTTTGTGTGTGTCTGTTTTGTTTATCCTCCCTTTTGCACTAAATATATAGCATATAACTGCCATATAAACCTAATACTATAAACTTCCACTTTCTCACTTGATTCTGCATTCTTCCATCCCCTTTTCAACATACAATGTAAATATTACTTACTGTCTCACATAGCCTTGACCCTACTTGCTACTATTATTATTCTATCATCTTTACTCTCAAAAATGATCTTCCTTTCATTTAAAACAACTCTTATCTGTTTTTCCTATAGTATAATAGTCTTAACCTCTTTATGTTTATATTAATACTGGCTCATTTGCTGCTGATAGTGTGATTGTGGGTAGGGGATATTTTGGAGGGTGTGGGTTTCTTGCGTGGGTTGTGTGTTTATGTTTTAACAGCATCTCCACAAAAGAACTCAAGTCAAGGTGGGCAGAGTGACTCTCAATCAACTAGCCAGAGGGAAGGATCCACCAAAGAGTAACTAAAATACAACCAGACAGCTTAAACAAATGGCATAAAGGGAATCCCAAGAGCATCAAGCTCAGGAGATCAAACATCTGAAGAGCATCAAGCTCAGGAGATCAAAGAGGCTGCAACACTGAATTCTCCAGGTCTCCTATACAGAATCTCATACCACAAAGGCAGGAAATCAAAGCAGACAACTCTAAGAAACAAAAACAAACAAGAAGCATCCAACATGGGGAGACACAGAAACAACCTCCCAATGAAAGGAAAAGAGGAATCCCCAGAAAAAGTGCTAGATAAAACAGAGGTAAGCAAACTATCAGACATGGAATTCAAAAGAATGGTTATCAGGAAGCTCAATGAACTTGACAAATTCAGAGAAAACTACAACGAACTCCAGGGGAATTACAAAGAACTCCAGGGAAGCTACAAGGAACTTACAGAGAACTACAACAGCATAAAAAAGGACATAGAAACTACCAATAAAAAACAGGAGGAAATGAAGAATACAAGTTCTGAACTGAAGAACACAGTAGAATCAATCAAAAGTAGGCTAAATGAAACAGAGGATTGGATGAGTGAGTTAGAGGACAATGTAGGGAAAAAAATTCCCAGACAATACAACAAAATGAAAAAAGACTTAAAAAGAATGAAGAGGGTGTAAGAGAACTTCTGGACAACATGAAATGAAAAAATATTCATATCACAGGGATACAAGAAGGAGAAGAAGAGGAGCATGGGATAGAAAACCTGATTGAAAAAGTAATGACAGAAAATTTTCCTAACTTAATGAGAGAAAAAGCCATGCAAGTCAAAGAAGCTCAGAGGGTCCCAATGAAGATGAACCCAAAAAGGACAACTCCAAGGCACACCATATTAAAATGGCAACATTCAAAGACAAAGAGAGAATCCTAAAAGCAGCAAGAGAGAAACAGCTAACAACATACAAGGGAGCTCCGATAAGGCTATAAACTGATTTCTCAACAGAAATACTACAAGCCAGAAGGGAATAGCAAAAAGTATTTAAAGCAATGAAAAACAAAGGCCTACAACCAAGAATACTCTACCCAGCAAGGTTCTCTTTCAAAGTGGAAGGTGAAATAAGGAGTTTCCCAGACAAAGGAAGACTAAAAGAATACATCTCCACCAAACCAGCATTGCAAGAGATGCTAAAGGGAATGCTTTAAGAAAAAGAAGAAAAAGAGAGAGGGAGAGGAACACAGGTACAAAGGGAAATGAATAAATACCTGTCAATAATAACCTTAAATGTAAATGGATTAAACACTCCAATCAAAAGACATAGGGTAGTGGAATGAATACGAAAACATGACCCACATATATGCTGTCTACAAGAGACACACCTCAAAACAAAAGATTTACACAGACTGAAAGTGAAGGGATGGAAAAAAGTATTCCAAGCAAATGGACATGAAAAAAAAGCTGGGGTAGCAATACTTATAACAGACAAAACAGATTTCATAGCAAAGGCCAAAAAAAGAGACAAAGGGCATTTCATAATACTTAAGGGAACGACCCATCAATAAGATATAATCCTGGTAAACATATATGCTTCCAACATAGGAGCACCCAAATATATAAGGAAAATACGAGAAGACTACAAGAAGGATCTCAACAGCAACACACTCATAGTAGGGGACTTTAACACCCCATTATCAACAATAGACAGACCTTCAAAGCAAAGAAACACCAAGGATATTGAGGCATTGAACAACATTGATCAAATGGACTTAAATGATATATATAGAACCCCAAAGAAGCAAAATATACCTTCTTTTCAAATGCACATGGGACATTTTCAAAGATAGACAATATGGCAGGACACAAAACAAGCCTCAACCAATCCAAGAGAATTGAAATTATATCAAGCATCTTCACAGACCACAATGCCTTGAAACTAGAAATCAACCTCAAGGAAAACACTCAAAGACATTCAAACTCATGGAGAATGAATAACATGATATTAAATAATGAATGGGTTAACAATGACATCAAGAAAGAAATCAAGTTTCTGGAAACTAATGATAATGAACACACAACAGCCCAAAACCTTTGGGACACAGCAAAAGCAGTCCTGAGAGGAAACTTCATAGCAATACAGGCCTACCTGAAAAGGACAGAAGAATCTCAGATAAAAAAATCTAACCCTACAGCTACAAGAACTAGAACAACAACAACAAACAAAGCCCAGGGCGAGTAGAAGGAAGAAAATCATCAAGATCAGAGCAGAATGAAATGACATAGAGACTAAACAAACAATTCAAAAGATCAACAGATGTAGGAGCTGGTTCTTTGAAAAGATAAACAAAATTGACAAGCCTTTAGCCAGCGTCATCAAGAAAAAGAGAGAGGACCAAATAAACAAAATCAGAAACAAAAGAGGAGAAATCCCGACTATCACAGAAATACAAAGGATTATAAGAAATAACTACAAACAACTGTATGGCAAGAAACTTGACAACCCAGATAAAATGGACAAACTTCTAGAAACATATAATCTTCCAAAACTGAATCAAGAAGTAGAAAGCCTGAACAGACCGATAACAAAGGATGAAATTGAAACAGTAATAAAAAAACTCCCAGCACACAAAAGCCCTGGACTGGATGGCTTCACAGGCAAATTTTACAAAACATTTAGGGAAGAACTAATGTCTACCCTTCTCAAACTATTCCAAAAAATCCAAGAATAGGGAAAACTCCAAAACTCTGTCTATGAAGCAAGTATTGCCCTAATTCCAAAACCAGGTAAAGACACAACAAAGAAAGAAAACTGCAGGCCAATATTGTTGATGAACATAGATGCTAAAATCCTCAACAAAATATTGGCAAACAGGATTCAGCAACACATTAAAAAGATCATACACCACAATCAGGTGGGATTCATCCCAGGGATGCAAGAATGGCTTAATATTTGCAAATCAATAAATGTAATACCCCACATAAACAAAATGAAAGACAAAAATCACATGATTATATCAATAGGTGCAGAAAAATCATTTGATAAAGTACAACACACATTTATGATTAAAACATTCAGCAAAATGGGAATAGAGGGAGCATACCTGAACATAATTAAGGCAATATACCAGAAACCTGAAGCCAACATCATAATCAATGGACAAAAAATGAAAGCATTCCCCCTGAGATCAGGAACAAGACAAGGATGTCCACTCTCTCCACTCCTATTCAACATAGTGTTGGAAGTTATAGCCACAGCGATCAGACAAGAAAAAGAAATAAAAGGCATCCAAATTGGAAAAGAGGAAGTAAAACTGTCATTATTTGCAGATGACATAATAGTGTACATAGAAAACCCTATAGACTCCACTAAAAAACTACTCGACATAATAAGTGAATTTGGCAAAATAGCAGGGTACAAAGTCAATATTCAGAAATCGAAGGCATTTCTGTACACCAACAATAAAATATCAGAGATAGAAACTAAAAAAAGAAATCCCATTTACTATAGCAACAAGAAAAATAAAGTACCTAGGAATAAACTTAACCAAAGATATAAAGGACCTGTACTCGGAAAACTACATAACACTGAAGAAAGAAATTAAGGAAGATACAAATAAATGGAAACCTATACCATGTTTCATGGATGGGAAGAATCAACATCATTAAAATGTCCATACTACCCAAAGCAATTTACAGATTCAACGCAACCCCTATTAAAATACCAGTGCCATATCTCACAGACCTAGAATAAGTACTTAAAATTTATATGGAACCAAAAAAGACCCCAAATAGCCAAAGCAATCTTGAGACAGAAGAACACAGCAGGAGGAATCACAATACCTGACATCAAACTATACTACAAAGTCACTGTGATCAAGACAGTCTGGTACTGGCATAAAAACAGACATATAGATCAATGGAACAGAATAGAGGACTCAGAAATAAACCCAGGTCTATATGGTCAACTAATCGAAAAAGGGGGAAGGAGCATAAAATGGAGTGAGAAGAGCCTCTTCAACAAATGGTGTTGGGAGAACTGGACAGGGACATGCAAAAAAAAGAAACTACACCACCAACTTACACACACACCAGAATAAACTCAAGATGGATCAAAGACTTAAATGTAAGCTCTGACACCATAAAAATCCTAGAGGAAAAGATAGACAGGAAAATTTCAGATATCCCACATATCAATATTTACACTGATACATTCTCCTAAGGCAAGGAAAATAAAGGGAATAAGCAAATGGGACTACATTAAACTAAAGAGTTTCTGCTCAGCAAAAGAAAACACCAGCAAGATGAAAAGGGAACCAACCATATGGAAAAACATATTTGCCAATGATACCTCAGGCAAGGGATTGATCTCCAAAATATATAAAGAACTTACACATATCAACACCAAGAAGACAGAGCCCAATTAAAAAATGGGCAAAGGACCTGAATAAAAACACTTCTCCAAGGAGGATACATAGAGAGTCCATAGACACACGAAAGAATGCTCAATATCACAAGGCATCAGAGAGATGCAAATAAAAACCACAATGAGATACCACTTTACACCAGTCAGAATGGCCATCATCAACAAATCAACAAATAACAAGTGCTGGCGAGGATGTGGAGAAAGGGGAACCCTAGTGCACTGTTGGTGGAAATGCAGACTGGTGCAGCGACTATGGAAAACAGCATGGAATTACCTCAAAAAATTAAAAATGGAACTGCCTTTTGAACCAGCGATTGTACTGCTAGGATTATACCTGAAGAATCTTGAAACCCCAATTCAAAAGAACTTATGCACCCCTATGTTCATTGCAGCGCTGTTTATAATAGCCAAGTGCTGAAAACAGCCTAAGTGCCCATCTGTAGGTGAGTGGATTAAAAACTGGTACATTTACACGAGGGAGTACTATGCAGTAGAAAGAAAGAAGGAACTCCTGCCATTTATGACAACATGGATGGAACTAGAGAGAATTATGTTTAGCAAAATAAGCCAGGCAATAAAAGAAAAATACCATCTGATATCACCTGATACAGGAGACTAATGAACAACACAAACAAATGAACAAAATTGAACAAGGAACAGAATAACAGTTATCAAGGAGGCAGGGGGAGGGTGCGAAGTGGGTTAAGTAGCGGAAGTGTCTAGTCAAAGAACATGTATAAATGACACATGGACATAGACAATGGTGTGGGGAATGACTGTGGGAGAAGGGGTGGGCAGGGTGGGGGGGAGCACTGGGAGGAAAAATGGGACAACTGTAATAGAAAAACAATTAAAAATTAAAAATTAAAAAATAAATAAAAATCTTTTTATTTATTTTTAGAGAGAGGGGAAGGAAGAGAGAAAGAGAGGGACAGAAACATGAATGTGTGGTTGCCTCTTGCACGCCCCTAACCAGGGACCTGGCCTACAAACCAGGCATGTTCCCTGACTGGAATCGAACCGGCGACCCTTTGGTTTACAGGTGGGTACTCAATCCACTAAGCCACACCAGCCAGGGTTGGACTCTCTTTTTATCCACTTTTTTTCTTATTACCCTAATAGAAGCTATCATCATCTTTCTGGATTAATATTAACACCCCTCTGCTGTCTTTACCTTCAATCCATTCTCTACATATTATTCAGACTGTATTAAAATACAAATATGATTGTATTGCTTCTACACTTTGATTGCTTTTAGGATCTACGCCAAAATTTTAGCAAGATTTATGGTGCTCTGCAAAGTCTGGCATGGGCCTTCTCTCACAACCATATTCTAGATACTGGCTTTATTTTTGTGTCTCAGGGATTTTGCATATACTCTTCCTTGCATTTGCATGCTACTTATATTAGTTTTCTTTTTAAAAAATATTTCTTTTATTTTTATTTTTATTTTTAGAGAGAAGAGAAGGGAGTCAAAAAGAGAGGGAGAGAATCATTGATGTGTGAGAGAAACATCGATTAGTTGTCTCTCACGGGCCTCCAGCAGGGACCTGGCCCTCAACCCAGGCATGTGCCCTGACTGGGAATAGACCCCTTAACCTTTTGATTAGCAGGAAGACACTCATCTCACTGAGCCACATCAGTCAGTGCTATATTTGTTTTTTATTGCTGCAGTAACAAATTGCTACAAATTTAGTGGCTTAAAACTAAATTTCTTTCAACAAACATTTTATAGTTCTGTAAATCAGCAGTCTAACATGGGTCCCATTGGGCTAAATCAGGGTGTCAACAGGGCTGTGTTTCTTTCTGGTGGTGAAGGGGAGAATGTTTTCTTATCTTTTACGGCTTCTTAAGGCCACCCACACTTCTTGGTTCATGACCCTTCTGTCTTCAAAGTCAGGAACATTCCATCTCTCTGATGACTGTTGTGTACTCATACCTCCCTCTGAACAAAGCTGGGAAAGGTTCTTTAATTTTAAAGATGCATATAATTAGCTGAGCCGACGTAAATAATCTAAAATAATCTTCCTGTCTCAAGGTCCTTACCTGCCAAGTTCCTTTTGCCATGTAAGGTACCATATTCAGATTCTGGGGATTAGGACATGGACATCTATGTTTTTGAGGGGACACTATTCTGCCTAGTACACTATTTTTAAATAACTGCACTGGGCTACAAAAACTCCAATAGTGACTTGAGGGTTTTGGTTTTTTTTTAGAGAGCCAAATGTCTTACATAGCAACAAGTAGGCTGTTGCTAGCACTGACCCAGCTGCTCAACGATGCCACTAGGGAGTCAAGCCTTTTCTCTTTCCATTTTGCCATCTTTAAGGCCTTTTTTTTTTTTGCTTATAGGTTTCTCGTGTTAGGATGGCTGCTGCTTCTCCAGGTATGACATCTGTATTCAAGGCAGACAGAAAAGGGAAGGGCGGTATACCAGATATCATCTGTGCTCTGCTCCTAGTTCTTATCATTTAAGTGCACAGTGGCCAGACTTACAACTGTTAGGTTAGCACTTGTTTTTCTTTTATACCTGAGGGTTTTCTGTCTGCCTGAGAAGCCTGCTTTGCTGCATACAACTCTTCCTAGCAACACTCAATCAATGACTAAACAGAGCAGATGTAAATACCCAGCTTCCTTGTCCCTTGGGTAGGATGATTTTAAGGCACACATTTTATAATGGTTTGTAGAATTTCCCAGGGAATTAGATTCCAGTTACCCTCAAGACTAAAGGGCTTAATAATGAATCATTTACTGGATAACTACTCCCTCCCTCCCTCCTTCCTATCTCCACTATTCTACCAGTGTTTCTTGGAATAATATAAAAATAAACTATTTCTACCCGTGTCCTTGTTTCAGAACCTGCTTTGGGGAGTATCCAAACCAAGACAGGCCATCATCATCTTCCCTCCTTCCTGTCTTTAAAGATTATATTTGATGCTGTAGTGGCTATCTTACAACTAGGAGGTGACAAACCAATATGTGGAGTGAAAAGAAACAACCAACTTTGGTTCATGTCCTTGAGCCACTGTACAGGCTCTAGACTGTTTACTACTGCCTGTTGGTCACAAGAGAAATATACACCCTATTTGTGTAAGCCACTCAATTGAAAAGTAAATTTTTTTTGCCTGCAGTCCTATGTGTCCCTGATTCAAATAAATGGAAATGATTACTGACTATAGTAAAAGCTGTGAAGAAGATAAATAGAGTACTGTGGTACCTTTAGGGTAAGAGATTAGACATTTCAAAATTATAGAGCATGTACTAGGAAGAAACAATATTCATCAAGGCCCGTAGCAGGGAAAATTTTTATTTTTAGAAATCAGATCGGTGTGGTTGGGCTGCTACAAGAGTAATGTTAAAAACTGGAGACAGAGGTTGGGGAAAGGCCCAAGTAACGGGTTTGAGTGTCATCGCCCCGTAGCTCAGTTGGTTAGAGAATCACTACCATGCACCAGCGTTGTGCGTTTGATTCCTGGTTGGGGCACAGGCACGAAGAAACCAGTGGATGTATAGATGGGTGAAACAAGAAATCGGTACTTCTCTTTCTCCCCTCCCTTCCTCTCTCTATAATTAAAAAAAAAAAGTTTATTCCAAATGCAGGGAAGTGATTTAATCCAATTTATTTTTAATAAAAACAAGGTTGCCTGACTCAATACTCAGTCAAGTGACATAATCCAATTTAGTTAAAAAAATAATTACTCTGATAATTTAAGAACCAAACAGCAATTTATAGGGCTGGGTACTGTGGAGAGAAATAAAATAGCATAGCTGTCTTTCTAATTGTGGCCCTAAAGTCCACAAAAACAGTGATGAGTAGGGGTGAGAGGGAGAGGAGTAAATTGTGCAGTAACTCTGACTTAATGTTAATACTAGACTTTAACCCCCAGATCCAGAAACAAAATCCTAAGTTCAATAACAGCAACTAGAATGCTAAGGGGGACAAATAATTTCCATAGCAATATTAATTCTCCAAAGTAAATAATTAACTTCCCCCGGGCTGGTTTCCAGGGAGGTACCTAGGAATATACTACAAACATATTACAAACTTGAGAATTGGAACTTTCAGATTGTACAATTTTACTCAAAGCATAATTCTACCACTAGATGGTGGCACGTATACAAAATATTGAAAAGTCATCATCAATCTTCTAGCTATAGAAGGTGTTTGGTGATTGCTGATTACTGGTTTTAAAATCGATTTACAAGCCCTGATGGGTGTGGCTCAGTTGGGCACTGTCCTGCAAAGCAAAGGGTCAGTTCTATTCCCAGAGCAGGCACATGCCTGGGTTGCAGGTTCAGTCCCTGGTTGGGGCCTTAAGAGGGGCAGTTGATTGATATTTCTCTTCTTTTCTCTTCCCTTGCCCCTCTTTTAAAAAATAAACTAAAATCTTTTCTTAAGATCAATTCATAAGAATTTGGGGATATAAGAGATTCTGTTCTATTATTCTTTTAGAATGAATCTTTGAAGCATATTAAAAAGTCTGTTAACATATACACCAAGTTAGTACAGAATAGTGAAGAGTACTGAGTTGGGCAACCTTTTTATTAGCTTCTATGCCTTTATCTATTAACAAGCAGCTGAATATATACAGATAAAGGGTTGGTAAACTACAACCCATAGGCTAAATATGACTAGTTATGGGTTTTGGTGTGGCCTGTGGGCTAAGAATAATTTTTACATTTTTAAAAAATATTAAAAAAATTTTTAAATGGTTGTAGAAGTGAAAAAATAGTATTTTGTGATACATGAGAACATAAATTTTAAATCTGTATCCTTAAATAGTTTTGTTGGAGCACAGTCACACTTAGTATATAGTATTTATGGCTGCTTTCCTGCTTAGAGAGTCAAGTAGTTGTTATAAGAAATTTGGATTGCCTATAAAGCATAAAATACTTATTATCTGACTTTTTAAAGAAGTTTGTTGAGCCCTGAAGTGATGATTGAAGAGGAGTGATCATGTATGGGAATAATTCTTTAGATTCTCAAATCATTTTAAATATTGTATTTTTTGGGGAGGAGAGGGGAAGGGAGGGAGAGGGGAAACATCAATTAAGGGAGAAACATTGATCAGCTGCCTCTTCCATGCAACCCAACCTGGGTTGGAACGTGCAATCCAGGCAAGTGCCTCGACCAGGAATTGTACCACGGACCTTTTGCTTTGTGGGATGCCCAATCAAGCCACACCAGTCAGGTCTCAAATCACTTTAAACCAAGCATTATTTCACACAATTAAAAAAACAAAAACTAGGAAGCAACTACTTGTTAAAAAGTTTTCTTTAAAGGTCAGAACATGTAGTCCTGTTTTCAGGAACTGTTACAGGTCTTCTATGGTCATAAAAGCATAGTTGACAGATACTTACAAGTAATTATCAAAAGAATACCTGTATCAGTTAGGAATGTGGCTTCAAATAATGGAAATCTAAGACTGGATTAAGGAAAATGGTTTTTCACATGTACATAGGGTGTTGACAGCTGCTCAAAATGTATCAGTAACCCACTCACACTTTATTATTCTCTATAATTAACTTTATGGTTGGCATTTATCATTTGTGGCTTCATTGTTAAAAAATAAAATTGAAATGGATGCTGTATTACTTTCTGTATTAAGAGCATGTTTTAGGGAAAAAGAAGTAAGGGTTAAGGGGTTCATCTGCTGAATTTGTCCCTTTTTAATTAGGAAAGAGCAATTCTTTCCAAAAGACCCACTCTGCAGATTTCTGCTTACATTTCATGGGCAAAAACTCAAACACATGGCGAGCCCTAGAGAACCAAACCATGATTGGTTTTAAATCAATAATAAATATAAGGGATTTATTTATTTTTAAAACTGGATTTTTAAAAAATTGTATTTATTCTTACACGTTTAAACTTTAGACACTTACAAACTACTCTCCATCTGATGCACACCTATCAAGATGTTTTTCCTTTTTTTTTCATTGCATAATTTGATTCTAAATTTATTTATTTTTGAGGCAATTCCTATGGGCCCAGGAGGCGGACCAGGAGTTTCCATTCCCTTGCTCCCACTTCCCCTTTTTCTCTCAATAAACCTGTTGTCTGACCCCCCCAATAAATAAATAAATAAATTTATTTATTTTTTATTGTGGTTCAATTACCGTTGTACCAATTTTTCCCCTTTGCTCTCCCCTGCCACAGTCAATCCCCACGCTATTTATTGTCCATGTCCATGGGTCCTTTATACTTGTTCCTCAAGATGCTTTTTCCACTGCTCAAAACAGTTTCTGAACTTGTTGATTTCGATGCCTTTTAGTGCTTTTGCCATTTTTTGTTTCACCTCTTCCACAATTGCAAAACGTTTCCCTTTGAGGACTTTTTTTCATCTAGGGAAACAACAACAAAAAAAGTCACTCAGGGCAAGAATAGGGAGGTAGAGCATGGGGGTCATGTTGTTTTTGGTTAAAAACTGTTGAACACTCAGTGCTGTGTGGGCAGGTGTGTTGTCATGGTAGAACCAGTCACCTGTTTGCCACTGGGGCGTTTCTCCTCCAAATTGTGGTGCAATCTTCTCAAAACTTCCAGTTAAAAATTTTGGTGGACTATTTCACTGACCTGGAGGAACAAATCCTGAGTGCACAGTTCCTTTCACATCAAAGAAATAAGATGATCATTGTTTTCATGATTTACTTCACTTGTGTGGGGAAGTGGCAGTTATCCATTGGCTACTTGGAGATTACTATTCTATTTCAGGTTGTAAGAGTAGCAACAAGACTCATCTCTGGTTATGACTTTGGAAAGAAATCAGGGTCAGCCTCCAACTGCTCCTTCAAAGCACAGCACGTAGCCAAGTGATTGTCTCTGTTCAGGCATGAGCAAGTGAGGCATGAATTTTGCTAAAACTCATTTCATGCCTAAATCTTCCAATAAAATTTGCTGATAGGAACTCCACAACAGTCCAGTCAACTATACAATTTCATCTATGGTCTGATGGTCTTCCAAGATGGCTTGACGAATTCTTACCACATCTTCTTTAGTTTGGCTGGTTAAAGTACTCATCAAACAAGGCTGATCGTCAATTGACATTTTGCCTGGTTTAAACAAGAAAATCATTTGTAAACTTGTGTTTTACTCAGAGCAGTTTCTCTGTAAACTGTCTGTAGCATAACCACCTTTCCCACCTCATTTTTCCCCAACAGGAAACAAAATTTTACTGCTGAATGTTGTTCATGTAAACCACCCATCATGAAATAGGCCAATACACTGAAAGTCTTCCAAAAAAAAAAAAAAAAAATTAGGTGAAGCCGAACATAGCCTCTCACAATGCCAGCTTGGTACAGAGATAGAGATGGGTTCCTAGAAAACTCACCTAGTGGGGGAAGCCTGTAGTACAAGAGACCTACCCTAAGGAAGATAATTCCGGTTTTGGGGGGGCTTTCATTCCTGACATCCAGATCTCTCAGCTGCCACCTGAAACACAAACAAAAACCACTTGGGTTTGGTAAGTTTCCACGCTGTATGGGAAGAGGCATGGGTGGGAATGGATGTTGGATGGATGATGCCTGCCACAGGACCCAAAGTCCACAGGAACCCAAGTTTTGTGGGAAAGATGGGGAGGGAAGATGGTGTCAGAATAGCTCTACAGTTCCTAAGGAGCACCTGCTCATATGGAGCCACTTAAAACAGGATGGGCAAAAACTTCATAGCATCAATTTCAAGGGGCAGAAATGAAAATACCAGGATGGTGGTCCTTGCGAGGTGACAGTGTGACAAAACTTTGACAAAATTTTTGAAAGAATTACTACTCACTAGCTGCTCTGGTTACAGTTCTAAAAATATTATGTACTCTACCTTTCGGACTTTTCAGTCACATCTCTAAATAACCACACTGGATACAGAAATCAGTGAGGAAGGTGTAAGTCCAAGTGTGAGGAAAATTTCCCCAACGTTACTAGGCAACAGCAAACTTCAGCTGAGTGCCCCCCTTTACTTCACCTGTTTTTCCTTCTCCCGTTTCCCATCCTAATACCCCTTTAAAAGTCCTCTTCGCTGAGAAGCATAATATGCTGTTGTAGGTGAAGAGTTGTAGATGTGCAATTTGTGAGGGGCCCTCTGGCGTAAGGAGATTTCAGTGTGATCACTTCACTCCGCCATTTCTAGTCACATCAGTTGTCTTAACTGTTCGAGGACCGATGAGCCCTGTAGGATTGAGGGTAGCGATGAACACTGATGCAGATTAAGCAGACCCTGGGCCGTTCCGTTCTTATAAAGCCCGGCGGGGAAAGGACCATGTGCGTGTGCGGCGGCGGTCGGGATCTCCGTTAACACCGCCCTCCCCGCCCCCGAAATCCTAGCGCGGGAGAAGGAGATAAGGGAGAAAGCGGCACCCGTTCCCCTTCGTGGGCCCGGAGGAAAAATGTCGAAGTTCAGGGGCGGGAGACAGGACGGCGCAAGAGACCCAGCGCAAGCTGGGCTTTGGGAGCCCGCGTAGTGGGCCGCTCTGGGCGACGTCGCGCAATCGTGACCAGCTAGGTGCCTCCGCCATCTTCCTCTCTTTACCCGGACTCCCCCCGCGACAGCACAGGCTTCGCGTTTCCCTTCCGGCCGCAGACAGAGATCCGGGCTGGGCGGGGTGAGAGAGCGCAGAGAGGGGGTGGGCCGAGGGTGGAGGCCGGACGGAAGAGGAAAGGGAGGGCAGTGAGCGGACCACGGCGGGGTGTGGAGTGTGCGGCGTGTGTGCGGCGCAAGAGGTGGGAGGGCGGGAGGCGAAGAGAGGGCGGGAGGCGGAGGAATGAGAGCGCGAGGCGCTTCTCTTCGGCTCCTTCGCCCGGACGGAAAGAGCCGAGCGCAGCCCGAACGCTCTATTAAAATGGCGGCGGCGGCGTCGGCGGTGGCCGCGGCGTCTGGTCGGTGAAGTGACTCTGCTGCTTCTCTCCCCACCCGCCCCCTCCCTCCCTCTACCCTTCCCCCTTCCTACCCCCCTTCCCTGCCGCCGGCGTCTCCGCGCCCCTCCGGCCTGCGCACCTCCCCTCGCCCCCCTCCTCTCCCCTGTCCGCTCCGGGGACCGCCGGCCCCCTCCCCCATTCTCTTGCTCCCCGCCCCGTGCCCGCCGCCGCCCGCCCTCGTTGCCTCCCCGCCCCGCCGGCCGGCCGGCCCCCTCCTCCGCCTCTCTCCCCTCCCCCCCGCCGGTCGGGATCAGTCAGTGCGATCCGAAGCGGGGGAGGGGGGGGCGGCGGCCGAACGATGTGCGAGAACTGCGCAGACCTGGTGGAGGTGTTAAATGAAAGTAAGTAGCCGCGGTGGCGGCCTGTCGGGGTGCACGGTTTGGGGTCCCCGCGCTGCTCCCCGGCCTTCCTGGGCTGTCGCGGCCTGCGGGAGGCGACGGCCGGATCGTGCGGCGTGCTGGCCTAGCGCCCCGGGAAGGTGAGCGGTGGCGCGAGCGTCGCGCCGCCTCAGGCCCAGCCTTGCCGGGTTACCTGGGCGCCCGTGCGGGGGCCGTGGCGGGACCGCGGTCAGGCCGTGCCTGAGTGGTCTCAGCGCTCGGAAAGTTTCCTCATTACAGGTGTCAATTATCGAAGGCATTAATGAGCCTTCGCCTCCTTTTCCTGCTGGGAAGGTGAAGGGAGGTGGGATCCGAGATCTAGGCTTTCCTCCGCAGTCCGGACCCTTCGGCCACCCTCTTTGATTTTCAGCGTGTTGCCGAGGCCTCTTACCAGCTATTTTTTTTTTTCCCCATTAAACTCTCCGGGAGGAGGTGGGTGGTTTTTTCCCTTCCCTTGGGGGTGTGTGGGGGTCTTAAGCCCTTCTGCCATCCCTTAAATACCTGAAAATGAACTGTGGTAGTGACGATTGGGACCGTCATTCCTATTTTTAAAATTAATTAATGATGTTTCTTAGTGTACCTTTCGTTGTTTTAATGGTAAATTCTGTTATATTAAGGAGAGTATTGTACCACAGATACCATCCCGGGAGAGTCATGGCCTGCCTCCTGGAATAAAAGGCCTATATTCCTTATACTTTTGGTTATTAAAGAGATTATGCACATTGATTTTTTTTTCTAGCCAGTTTTAAAGTTTTTATTCCCAGCCCTTTATAAGATAGTATTCTAGCTTAAAGAAACGAGATGGATTGCAAGTTAACTACTTCTGGGCCCAAAGGCCTAGTTGGACTAGGTGAATTAGATAAAAGGTTAATATGCAAAAAACTGAAGGAAATGCACATTTACCAACAGCTTACGTGGGTTTTGGAATTTTGTTGTGTGTGTGATATTTTGAAAGACTTTTAAACTACCTCTTTCTAATATGGTTCTTTAAAACAATTGATTTATAAAATGTATATTTATGTTTGAACTTTATTTGCATTTCACTTTAATCACCAAAAACAGTAATAAAAGTGGAAGGGTATTCAGTTTACTTTCAACTATTTATTTCTTGACAGGTGGAGGCAAGGTTTTTGTTCATATTCAAACTATGCTTTTCAATATTTGTGTTATTCTAAGTTTTCCTAGAGTGTTAAGGTTATTTGTTTTTATTTTGAGATACATTTATTTTTGGTGCAGGTGGTTTCATGTGCTGATGAACGTAAGTTCTTATAAGTATTTACTTCAGTAAACTTATGTATTACAGATAAAGTTTTGTAATTATGGCTTTGTTATTCTGAAATTGGAAAACAAATAGTTTTGCTATGTAATATATTAGGAAAAACTGCTTTTAATAGTTTTGTTGGTGTTTTAAAAATTATTTTTAAACTTAATCAGGAAAATTTTAAATATAGCCTCTAAAGAAACTGAAGTTAATCTTTATTATCTTTTGAAAAGAGACATAATGAAAGATTCTGTAGAACATTATTTGGGAACCCCCTAGAACTCGTGTTTAGAAGCACTCAGAAATGCAGTGAACTTATGTAGAGCTAGAAATAGTATGGAGAATTAAGTAAAATTTAGTTTTTATTACCTTTAAGTAAATTGAACAGTTAGTTGAACCAGGTTCGCAAAATCTGGCCATGCAGACCCTCTAAGAAACCTATCTTAACGAACAAAAAAAGGATTTCTTATTTGTGTATGAGCCAGTGATCTCTAAAAATACTAATTTCTTAATATTTCTTTTAAGGCTCAGTTTAAATAATTGCCTCCTAAACACAATCTCACAATAATACTTCCTTTAAAAAAAAATTTAAGTAATTTTATTTGTAGGTTATACTGAGGTATTGTAAGTCGCCCCCCCACCGCCTGTAGTTGTTAAAAATTTTTCCTTTTTCCTTTGTATAGTTCCTGTATCTCATTATATTAACATATATCCATGACTGGGTAGGAGTGTGATAGTTAGAACTTGATAAAATTTGTTGAATTAAAGTAGATTATGTCTTTCTTGTAATCTGGCTCACAAAAATTATTAAGACTTTACTCCCCGCAATCCAGTAGATTGTGCAAAAATGAGCATCAATTCATCTTTGATAAATTCAGAGTTTAAGTACCAAATTAATGTTCTCAGAATTCATCTGTCAAAATAACTCCCCATTACAGTTTAACCGAGAAGAAATTAAATTTTCTAGATTATTGGGTATTGTGTTTCAAGTTAATGTTGAAAAAAGAATTATTAAAAAAAA
This sequence comes from Furipterus horrens, assembly GCF_987537825.1. Taxonomy (NCBI): domain Eukaryota; kingdom Metazoa; phylum Chordata; class Mammalia; order Chiroptera; family Furipteridae; genus Furipterus; species Furipterus horrens. The sequence goes on along the minus strand of NW_028327176.1, from coordinate 42,514,690 downwards.
ATACCAAGAACTGATTTCTTTTAAAATTTACAATCTCTGCTCAAACTTAAAGTCTGCCTGGACACACCAGTAAATGTGTAATCTAAAAATTTTGTGTTTTAAGTGAAAAGGTAGACATAATATGGATAGTATAGTTTTATCTCTGATATGCACAGAGTTTTATAAGCTAAGGACTTCAGATGAATAGTATATTTTAAAATATGGTAGAATGTGATGTAGTTAAAATAAAAATTTTGTCATCAGTTTTTGATGAGCGTATTAGTATTACCAGTTATACCTCTATTCTTGCTTGAGAATCTGAAGCTGTAAAACTCTTTAACAATGGAACATATACCCGTATACAGACATAATTTTGCCTGGAGGTAAGGGCACATTGAAGCTTGTCTGTGGATCCAGGCTAAGGACCCCATATTTAGGATTCCCTCACCCCTTTTTTTAATGTCGTCTTGACGATATCCTAAAACTTTAAATTACATTTCAAAGTTGCATTTGACTTTAGTGTTAGAAAAAAAACAATCTCAACAATACTGACATTTGAGTTCCCATTTTCCTTTCAGTGCTTTATTTTTAATAAGGAAGTCATTTTAATTTTTTAAAAAATTTTTATTTATTTTTAGAGTGAGAAGGGAGAGAGAAAGAGAGGGAAAGAAGCATCAGTGTGTGGTTACCTCTCGCACGCCCCCTAGTGGGGACCTGGCCTGCAACCCAGGCATGTGCCCTGACTGGGAATCGAACTGGTGACCGTTTGGGTCTCAGGCCCGTGCTCAGTCCACTGAGCTACCCCAGCCGGGGCTCAGGAAGACATTTTTAAAAGCTTGGAATGTATTGAGTAAATTTTGCTACCCTCAGTTTGTGGGATTGCGTTTAGTTTAGGACATAATTTTAGGTGTACATTCCTATGCTTGTTCTGTTTATTTTGTATGCTTACTGCTTTTATAGTTATTATGAACCAGTTCATTTAAGTTCAAGGTATTTCTGGATGTTGACGAGAAGTTGGAGGTCTGAAGTTATGAAGCCAGAATGAAAATAGCTTTATAAGTGTACATCAATCTTTTAAATTATTTGTATGTTGTGGATTTTGTTCTCTGTGTGTGTTGGGTGAATTACAGTTTACCATTTGTTTAAAACAATTCATTTGTCATTCCTAACTATCCTTTGAAATAGGCAAGAGCGAGTATTGGTGTCTCAGCTTTAAAGGTGAAGAAATTAAACCTCAGAAAGTCTTAAGTGGTTTGCTGAAGATCATCTGTCACCTGCTTAGTTAGTAGCCATATCTAAGCTAGAAGTCAAGATACTCTTATCAGTGATTGCGGAATAATTCTGTTTGCATTTTATTTTTAAAGAAGAATACTTTATTGAACAGTTTGTGTTGAGTACTTTATCAGTTCTATCACCCTTTTCAGATAAAGAGAACCAAGGCTTAGAGTTTATGTAACTTGCATAGAATCACAGGACTATTCATTGGAGCCAGGATTTTGAACAAGACTTAATCCTAGGTCAGGCTAAAAGCCCACACATTTAACAGTTACGCTGTGCTATATAAACTTGATGATCTAATTAAGTGGAGGACATTATTATGAATGAGTACCTTGTTGGGAAAAATAAAAAATTACTGTATTTTTATGTATTTTAACAAATTCAGGTGTATTCCATGGTAGTTGTAGTAAAAATTTATGGTGATGAATGTAGCTGAATGAGAATCTATCTCAATATTGTTTGTCAGCAATGATCCCTTTAAAATAGAACGTTTCTAGGGTTTTTTGTTTTTTAGATAAGTACACAGGCACTAAATACACTATCTAGCTTGTTTCTCCTGACATTGTATTTGATCATCTCCATTATTAACTTTCAAAAGCATATTTTTTGTGTAATATTTCCCTGTTTTTGTATGTTTATTTCCAGTTCTCCCATATTATAAATAATGCTGCAGCCCTCACCAGTGTGGCTCAGTTGTTTAGGCATTGTCCTTCAAAATGAAAGGTTGCCGGTTGATTCCTGGTTAGGGCACATGCCTGGGTTGTGGGTTCCTTGGGCGCTTATGAGAGGAAACAGATTGTTGTTTCTCACATCAATATTTCTCCCCCTTTCTTTATCTTTCCCCTTTCCTCTGTAAAACTAAATACAATCTTAAGAAAATAATGCTGCAAATGATCATCCTGTATGTGAATATAGGTATTTTAACCCTCACCTGAGGATTGATTTTTAGACAGAGGGAGGGAGGGAGGGAGAAAGAGAAAGAGAAGCAAATAAAGAAAGGAAGGAAGGAAGAAAGAAAGAAAGAAAGATGTATATGAGAGAGACATTGTTCTGTTGCCTCCCATGCGTGTCCTGACCAGGGATTGAGCCTGCAACCTTTTGGTGTATGAGATGATACTCCAATCACCCAGCCATGGTGTATGTACATTTTTTTTTTAAAGATTTTATTTTTTATAGAGAGAGGAGAGGAAGGGAGAAAAACAGCAATGTGAGAGAAACATCAACAGGTTGCCTCCTGCATGCCCCCAACTGGGGACCTGCCCTGCATTCCAGGCACGTGCCCTGAGGGGTAATTGAACCGGTGACCTTTCAGTTCATAGGCCGATGCTCAAACCACTGTGCCACACCAGCCAGGGCTAAGTCTTTTAATATATTCTTAAAGATAGATTTCTATAAGTGATTACTGTGTCAAAAATATAAACAAAATTTTGTTTATATTATCCAGTTGCTTTCCAGAAAGGTTGTACTATTGATTTCTATTGATTTCAGCAGTGTCTATGCAGTTTGGGCACTCTCACTTGTTTAGAATGTTACCCTTAAAAAATACTTTGTCAAAACATGTAATAACTACTTATTAGTAAGCTTAAACATTTATATTGGCTATTTGCATTTCTTCTTTAATGCATTGCTTTATCAGGTTTTAATGTTTTGTATTAACTTACAAGAGCTGCTCACTTATTAAGTATATCAACTCTTGGTCATATTCACTATATATATATTTTCCTGCTTTTTTGTTTGCTTTTTAATTTTGGTATTTTTAATTATCAGTTTATTTATTAATTTTCAAAGAGAGGAGAAGGGAGGGAGAAAGTGAGGGAGAGAAACATGGATTGGTTACTTCTCATACGTACCATGACTGGGGATCAAACCTGCAACCTAGGCACGTGACCTTTTGCTTTGTGGGATGACGCCCAACCAACTGAACTACACAGGTCAGGGCTTAATTATTGTGTTTTTTAAAAAATGTTTTATATTTTGCAGCTTCTCCATTGTTGCCTATAAAACACAATATATGATTATCATGTTACTTGCTTAAACCATCATAGCTCTTTATTGCCTGGAGAATAAAATCCTAACTTCTTAGCCTGACATATATATCATAGAACAGTGTGGCCCAAACTCATCTCATTTTTTTTGTGAGGCCTTCTTAAATCTTTCAGACCTCTCTTAAAATTACTTACACTCTTTAGTTTAGAATACATATGTAAAAGGCCATCTTAAAAAAAAAATTAATGAAGATCTTTCCTTGCTGAATGATGAATTCCTTAAAGTCAGGCACCATGTTTTATTTCCTCTTTTCCCAGTTCTGATACAATGCCTTGTGGAGAGTAAATGTTTAGTAAACATTTTAGTTAATGAAAAGTTGTGGTAGAAGAATGTGATTGCCTAGGACCTGTAGTCAGTAGTGATTTAGATATGAGAGTTTCTGGATAAAGTATGCTGTAGCTGCAGATTATATCAAATATACTGCTTTTTATTACCTTATTCATAAACCAGTAGGTATATACTTATAATAAATATTTGCCCCAACCAACTATGTTCTCAATAGGCAAAGCGAAAAGGCAAAAATTAGTTCTCTTTCTACATAGGAAGTGAGATTTGGGTCTGTGGGATGGAATTTGGCTAAATTACTTTTATTTAGGACTTTATATGCCAGGAAAATGATTGGACTTTGCCTTTTAATGGGATTAACATCTTTTAATGTTATTTTTCTCTTTAAGTTCCATGGAAATTAAAAAAGTCTCCAAATGTAGATTACTCAGTTAATTGAGCATTGATGTATTTATAAACCTCTTCCACTTCCATTACTGTGGTAGAAGAAAGGTTTTTCTTCCTGCTCTGGCCATAAACGTGGGCCATAACCTCTACTAGAGAACTTACCTTGTTTATAATAAGCCCCTGGAAAACCATACTCCCAAGCCATTGCTGCTTAGATTATTTCAACTAAAGATGCAGATAACTGGAGCAGCTGAACTTGAGTGAGTGTTTTGGCAAGCTGATGAGAAGGAGGCTGTTTGCAGAAGGGAATTGGGGCAAATTTGTAGAAACAGTTGACATTGAAGTTTCATAAAGACAGAAGATGATATCCTGGTGGCTTTCCAGGACTGAAGCCTGAGCTCCTTTTGAGGTGTCTCTCCTGTGCATACTATTTTGAGTTAAAATGCAACCAAGAGTTTTGGATCAAATACTGCCCCTGATGAGCTCTTCTCTATTGGAGATTCGGTATAATCTTTAGCTGTGAGTGCTTCCTTATAATCTGGTTTAGGTTTTTCAAAGTGTCATCTGTAGTATTTGGTGGCCGGAGAAAACTTAAGGACCCATTATCATTGATTACTTACCTCCCTACCAGGGCGTTTAGTTAAGCTTTTCCAAAGAATGAAAGTAGCTTTGTTGTTTCTCATTTTTAAAAAGGATACCTTCTTTTTGAGAAAAAAATCAGATAGTATGGGAAATAATAAAATTAGGAGAACCTGGAATGCTGCTTACCAAAGATATTGTTATGGTGAACATCTTATTTATTTATTTATTAAAGTTTTTTCCTTTTATTGATTTTAGAGAGAGGGAAGAGAGGGAGAGGAACATTGATGTGAGAGAGAAACATTGATCGGTTGCCTCTCGTACACACCCCGACTGGGGACTGAACCTGCAACCCAGGCATGTGCCCTGACTGGGAGTCAAACCCACAACCTTTCGGTTTGTGGGACGACGCCCAACTAACTGAGCCATACCAGCCAGGGCTATTTTATTTTTAAAAAATATTTTATTTATTTATTTTTAGAGAGAGGGAAAGGGAGGGAGAAAGACAGGGAGCGAAACATCAATGTGTGCTTGCCTTTTGCACGCCCCCAACTGGGGACCTGGCCTACAACCCAGGCATGTGCACTGACTGGGAATTGAACCGGTGACCTTGGTTTGCTGGTCGGCGCTCAGTCCACTGAGCCACATCAGCCAGGGCTGGTAAACATTAAAAAAAAATAATTTGTTTGTTTACTTATTTTTAGAGAGAGGGCAAAGGAGAAAGAGAGGGAGAGAAACATCACTGTGTGGGTGCCTCTCATTCGCGCCCCCAACTGGGGACCTGATGTGCAACCTAGTCATGTGCCCTGACTGGGAATCGAACCAGTGACACTTGGCTCACAGGCGACACTCAATCCACTGAGCCACAGCAGCCAGGGCTAAACATTTCTTAAGTCATTCTATTTTCTTTCCTCAGACACACTGTTTTATGTAAATAAACTAATTATAGGTTACTCCATATTATTTTTATTAATAAGATGTAGGCACTTTTCCATGCTAATATGTACTTAAATTATAATTTTTAATTAAATGTAGTATTCCATTACTTGGTCATACTGTAACTTAACCAGTCCACAATTGACAGGCAGTTGGGTTGTGACATGTCTTTGTGTAATTGTCTGATTATCAGCTTGAATATATTGAAATCAGATCGCTGAGTAGCTCATTCAGCATATCTGGGAGGAAATCTGGCAGGATAAAAATTTAAAAAAAAAAAATTTGTCTTCTATCATCATAGCATCAGTGTGTAGGTTTCATAATCTTAGTGTTTGTTTCGACTTCTAGGTTTTATGGGTCTGATTTAGCAATGTACTTATTCTAAACCACCATGAGACAAAATGGGAGGTTTTTTTTTATTTTTTCTTTTTTAATTCCGAGTAACTTTGCTGCCAGATTTATGAACTATAATTTGATTATTGAGAAAGACTTAGTAACCAACAATGAATGTAGAGGTATATGAGCAGTAGTAAGAGTACTGGATCAGAATAAATTGAGACTTAAGAAAAAGCTTAAGACAATAGGACTTTTTAAGTTGTGTTCAAAGTAAGAAAATAAATAGTAAGGGACAGTGGACAGTAGAGTAGTATAGAATGTGGTGGTTGGCACAATGTTGTTTTACTCTAGTAACACTTTGTTTCCATTTTCTCTTTTAAGAGGACTCCCCAGACTGACAGGATAAAACGTGTATTAAGAGAGAATCTAACTTACAGATTGATTAATAATAAATGAGAGCACTTGACAGAATTTGACTTTATCCTTGTGGAAAAGATGGGATGTATTTTTTGGTCAATCTGGAGGGAGTTGACTGGTACGGTAGGAAGCCACAGGGTCTTGTCCTTAATTCTTTACTCTTCAAAATGTTCAGTAATGAGCCTTGATTTATAAACTGTTCTTTGTAATGGAGTTGGCTCTATTTCAAGGGAATGAGGGGGACCTTGGAATCTTTTTTTCTTCTTTCAAAACGAAAAGCTCATTTTGATCTGTTTCATTAATTGGGGTGTAAGCTTGATAACCATTCAGAATATATGGGTGCTCAAAAAAAAAAGCCAACACAACATGGAACACTCAGTATTACAAGCATTGTGCCAAAGTTACAGTAGGTAGTAGTTCAGTGCTTGAGCAGTTGGAATAGTACTGTGTTGAATTATATACAATACCATGATGATACTTTGCTCCTGAAGCTGATGTAATTTCACAGTTCTTCATTGAACCTCACAAAAATCAATGAAAAATAGAATGATTTTTTTATTTTTAAAATTAAAAAAATTTTTAATTTGTTTAATTTTTTAGAGAGAGGGTAAGTGGTGAAGGAGAGGAAATACTGATCAGTTGCCCCTCTCATGCCCCCAACCGGCACCTGACCTGCAACCCAGGCATATGCCCTGACTAGGTATTGAACCAGTGACTTCTCAGTTTGTGAAATGATGCCTAACCCATTGAGCCACACCAGTCAGGGTTAGAATGAATTAAAAAAAAAATTTGTTTTATCCTCACCTGAGGACATGCTTATTGACTTTAGAAAGAGGGAAAGGGAAGGAGAAAAGAGAGGGAGAGAAACATTGACATAAGAGAGAGGCATTGATTAGTTGCCTTCTGTACACTCCCCTACTAGGGATCAAACCTGCAGCCTAGGGTAT